>NC_081295.1:90520000-91770000 GCF_030435805.1 Mustela lutreola
AAAAGAAAAAGCTCTGTAATACGCTTAGTGTGTTCTGGGTAACAGAAAGGCAGCTAGTGTGACTGTAGCAAAGTGACAGAAGACAGGCAGAAGCCAGTTAGGAAATTTGAATTTTATTCTTAGTGCAGTAAGAAGCCACAGAAAGATTTCCAGCACAAGAGTGATATGATCTGACTACATTCTTCCTCTAGATGCTTGCATTGCTCATCCTCTCATCTCCTTCAGGTCTTTGTTAAAGTCACCTTCCCAGACCTTCCCTGGCTACCCTATTAAAAAGTATTAACTCCTTTCTCTGTTCTTGTTCTTAGTACTTAGTTCTATTTAACATGCCAAAATAATTGACTTCTCCATCTTATTTATTATCTGACTCCCTCTGGTAGAATATAAGCTCTATGAGGGCAGGGGTTTTTGACTGTTCATGTTGTAACCCCAGTGCCCCGAACAGTGCCTAATAAATGCTAGATGCTTAATTAATACTTCTCAAATGTATATAATGACGATTTAAAAGATGATTTTGATTGATGGGTGCAGAATAAACTGGGTGGTAACAAGAATATAAAGGATCCTAACAGATGGGAAGTAATAGGACTTAGAATAGAGAGATGGTAGGAGGACAGTTTGGGGAATGTATCCTGGAGTGAGAGCTGACAAATTAGATGAAGTGACTGACAGCCTGCACTTGGAAAAGGGAGACAATCACTGTTTCTGGCTGAGCAATGGATGAGGTCTTTTACTGAGACAGAAAAGCCCAGAGCACTGGAGAAAAAAGAGGTTATGGAAAGTAGTAGTCAACTTTCTTTGCTTCCTCTGTAGAAATGCTTGATTCCTCAGAAATGCTTGATTTCCTCTGTAGAAATGCTTGATTGCTCAGCTATGAAAATCTCAGCATAGTGACAAGTCAATTCACCTATGAGCAGAGTACTCTCCAATATTTTTAGAAAGCCCACCCCACCCAAGAAAATAGAAACTCTGTCATTGGGTTTTTAAAAAAAGATTGGTGAACTGAAAATAAAAACAAATTCCAAAACACCAGCCCCAGGCCAGAGGTGGTTATAGGTTAATATTACCTCTATTTTTTTTTTTTTTTTTAAGATTTTATTTTGGGGGAGCACCTGGACGGATCAGCTGATGGAGCACGGCACTCTTGATCTCATGGTCATGAGTTCAAGACCCACACTAGGCATGGAGCCTACTTCTAAGAAAGGCAGGCGGGAAGAAACAAACACAGAAAGAGGGAGAGAAACACAGAAAGATTTCATGTTTTAAGTAATCTCTCCACACAACCTGGAGCTTGAACTCACGACCCTGAGATCTAAAGTCACACAGTCTACCAACTTAAGCTGGACAGGCCCCCCTAAACTTCTTAACCTCATGTTCTGTTCCTTGAGCAGGAGAACAAAACCGTGAAAATCACGGGTGCCAGAAACCAGGTAGATATGGACTGAATCACAGCTACACCACTTCTTAGCCATGTGACAGTAAGTTGCTCAAACCTCTCTGAATACCTCAGCTAGTCAATAACGCGATTTTCACTGCCTCGGCTCACAAGGCTGTGACTGTTCAAAGAGAATGTGTAAAGTGAAGGGCTAGGCATAATCCTGCCACATAACTCAGTAAGTGGTGGCATTTATTACAATGACTGTGGACGCACAGTTCATTTAGGAGAAGCACCTCCAGTTTGCTAAGAGTTTACACTTGAGGGGTCTATGCTGATGGGGTTTAGGCAACCCTAACTGGCCACAAAGACATTCCAGCTTCTTTTCCAAGACCTCTGGAGCAGCTCAGGTCTAAGGGGATACCAAACCACTAAACTCTGAGGAAACTGCACAAGTACCAGGCACACGGTTTGGAGGGCATTCCCCTCGCCCTGGCAAACTTTTCCGCATCTCACCTAGAGTGAGAGAAACAGCCTATTCCAGAAACGGTGCACTGCCTCCCGATCAGGCGCCCGTTTGGGTCCCGAGCCCGTTATTGTGCAAAAAAGGGTCCCGGGGCTGACAGGGAATCTCCAGGTTCGGGTGTCGCTGAGGGAGCCCGTGGGGGGATGGAGGGCCCTCGATCCTGGGACTCTGGCCTGGAGGCCTCGGGGCGCCTGTGCTGCGGGCGTTTCTGGAGGCGGGAAGCCCGGGTGAGGGGACTAGGGTAAAGAGGGAGTCTCGGTCGAGGGGTGGGATTACCCGGCTGCCGCTGTCGCCTGGATGGTCTCCGCGGCCGTCCCGGGCGAAGTCGGCGCGGGGCTCCCCCCGGCTGCTGCCTCGGAAACCGGCCGAGCCCGGCGGGAAGAGTCGTCGGCCCCGCGGCGGCGATGGGGAGCCACGACGGGCCCGCGGCGGGGAGGGGGAAACGCGACGACCCCGCGGCGGGGAAGGCGAGGCCCGGCGGCCGCGGGGCGGGGACGGAGAGCCGCGGCGACCCCGCGGCGGGGACGGAGAGGCCCGGCGGCCGCGGTGCCCTGAAGGCGAGCGGGGCCGCCGAGCAGCGTTCCGCGACGAGGAGGAGCCGGAGGGCGGCGGCGAGGTGCGGCGAGCCGGGCCTGAGGAGGAGCCGGAGCTGCGGCCGGTGCGCGGGCCGCTCCCGCCGCTCTCTTTAGGCCGGTGCGAAGAGACGGAGGAGCGGGCGCCGCTGCGGTACATGGCTCCGGCAGCAGCGGCCACGGCAGCAGCTCCGACCCAGGGGCCCCCTGGACGCGGGGCCCCAGTGCGCCGCTGCAGCTGCAGCCTCGGCCGCCACGGCCGCCACGCGCCGCCCCCGCAGCCGGAGCCGCCCCCTCCCCTCGGCCCCGCGCCGCCCCTGGGGCCCGGCCGAGCGCGCGGCCGCGGCTGGCGGTTGGACGCGCGAGCACGCGTCCGACACACCCCCCCGCCCTCCGGGGCTCCCCGCTCCTCCACTCAGGGAACGGCCACAGAAGCCAGAAGTGGGGAGGAGCGCAGAAGCCTGAGCGAGGCAGGCCGAGGGGAGGGGAAGCGGAGCGCGCGACCTGCGCCCGGCACGCTCCGCCCCAAGCCGGCAAGATGGCGGCGGGAAGGCCGCCCACTTCCCCTCCCCCGGTGGCCACGTGACCTGGAGGGCCTCCGCGCGGGTAGGCCCTGGCGGAAGAGACGGGGTTAGCGGGAGCTAAACAGGGTTTTCCAGGGGTGCTCGAAGCCTGGGGACATCGCGGGAGCATCTTCGCCCTGTTCCCTAAACCTGCTAATTTACGTGGGGACAATAAGTCGTTATAAGTTATGGGCTACAAATAACCCCCAAAACATTAGGTATGGCGCAGGTACAGCAAGAATGACCACCAACGCCCCGGGCCCCACAGGAGCCTCAGCCATCATTTTACTTTCCATTTCTCCTGAATTCTGGCGACTCAAATTGAGGACAGGATAATGCAGAATGGGGATGGGTTGAGGGGCGAAGAGTCAAACCCAGAGCAGACATCAGAGTAAATTGTTGGCTCTCTCAACTGGAATACTTCTTCTGGTCGTGGGGAAAGTCACTCACTGCCAAAGGGTCTGTAGCATGACCCTTTGTGAGCGATTCGGAACCTCCAGTCTATGACCAGAATTTCCCTGGACGCCTGGCTGTAGTAGTCCCCAGTTTTAGCCTGCAAAAGTCAAGAAAAAGTCAACACACAAAAGAAGAAAAACAGTGGTCAAAAACATGAAAAAAAAGTTGACCCTAATCAAACTCTTCCAAACAAAACAGTGGCTTGATGATTTTCATCTCTCCACTAGAAACACAAAATTTGAAATTGGTAAGAAAATCAAGTTTCTAATTCCAAAGCAAAGGCAGAACAAAATTTTTTTAACCACAAAATTTCCATTTTCTAATTTATGTTTCTTTTCTTTTTAAAATTTCTATTTATTTGAGAGAGAGAGAGAGAGAGAGAGAGAAAGGGAGAGTGTGAGAGGGGAGGTCAGAGGGAGCAGCAGCCTCCCAGTGGAGCTGGGAGCCCCGTGCAGGACTTGATCCTGGAACTCTGGGCTCATGACCTGAGCTGAAGGCAGTTGCCCAATCAACTGAGCCACCCAGGCGCCCCATAATTTATGTTTCCATATTAAATCTAAAATATATCCAATATTACATGTTTGTATAATGACATTTGCTTATAACATAGCTCAGTAACAACAAAGTACATTTAAAAAAAATATTTTACCTGTTTATCTGCCAGAGAGAGAGAGAGAGAAAAAGCACAAGTGGGGGAGCAGCAGGCAGACAGAGACGCTGACTCCCTGCTGAGCAAGAAGACAGAGGCAGGACTGGATCCTAGGAGGGGAAGATCATGACCTGATCCAAAGGCAGACAACTAACTGACCCATCCAGGCACCCCCAGCATTTGCATTTTTGATCCTTGACTTTTCGGTTTCACGTCTTAAGGCTTCATCATGTCAAGATTATCAATATATTCCATGTATATTTTAACACTTAAATGATTTTGTTTTCCCAGGTTAGTTTATCTGGAATTTTATGTATGAATGAATCCTTACATAATCATTCTATTAAGTTAAAATCTAAAATCACTTTTCATGGATGGATAGTCAACTTTGTTCAAACATGAATTGGTATTACCAGTATAGTGTATACTGCAACAGTGAGGGAATGAAAGAAACCTGGCAAATGCTCATCATTCACATCTCAGTCCACTTCTGTTGTTTTCTTTTAGTTGTGTAATTTAACAGTAAAGAGATTTCGTTGGGGGTGCCCGGGTGGTTCACTGGGTTAAGCCTCTGCCTTCTGCTCAGGTCATGATCTCAAGGTCCTGGAATCGAGCCCTGCATCGGGCTCTCTACTCATTGGGGAGCCTGCTTCTCCCTCTCTGTGTTTGCCTGCTTCTCTGCCTACTTGTGATCTCTGTCAAATAAATAAAATCTTAAAAAAAAAAAAAAGATTTTGTTAATGGGATTTCTTTGTGAAAAAATAAAATACCAGTATCAATGATGGACATCACCGAAAAAGTGATGGCTCTTAACCAGAACGTATGAGTTGTATGTAAGGTTTCTGTATAGTTTAGAACATATTTCATAATGTGTCCTATGCAACAGAGACCTCCACTCGGCACACCAGCTAAGTAACGTAAAAGGCCTGTCAGAGTGAAATGGGGAAGACTCCTGGTCAAACCATCACCTATGACCCATTTTTTCAAACAATGAACTTTCTAACCGCCTGCTTCCAAACAACAGGCAGCCCATGGAACACATCGTAAGGATAGAGGACTGCTTCTATGAGGAAAGCTCCCTGAGGTATAAGTCACATGATAGTTGCTTCAGTTGTCAAAAACTTCTTACTGGGCCTGCGCAAATGTCCACAGGTGACCTTTTGACATGGAAGAGACTGAAATCTCCGCCCTCTGATCATGTCAATACACCATCTCTGAACAGGCATGACAATGCACTGCGCCTGTGTAGATCAACAATTCCTTGACCTTTCATCACCCTTTCTAACTTCCAATCCCATTCACCCATGTTCTCCCTAAAATCCCATAAATGCTCAAGACTCCTTCGCAGAGGAAGGGAGCTTTGAGACTGGTTCTCCCGTCTCCATGCTTGGCTGCCTTGCAAATAAATTCCTTTCTCTGCCATCTACCTGCAAGTCTCAGTGATTGGCTTGCTGTACATGGGGCAAAATGAACCTGGTTAGGTAACTGTTGGGTCCGCAGCTCTGGGAATGCAGGAGGAACAATAAAATGGCCGACCTCTTCCCTTATGACTCTCCCGCCAGAAGGACATATGCTGAGGACACGACACCGTAAGTAAACCGATACCTATGAAAGGAACAGCAACGTCAGGACTCCCCCTACCCTCCAACCACCAAATACCTTACCATATATAGTTGTGAACCGACGCCCCGAATACCTTACTTTATATGGCTGTGAACCTATGCCTTGTCTTAACCCAAATAACAGACCCACTTGACCCCTTCCCGGGCACCACTTCCCCAACTCTCTTCTCCTGAGTCGCGGAACCTCGCCCAAGGGCGCCTTTAATAAACCTTGCCTTGTGCCTATCTTGCCTGGTGTGGTGTATATCTCACCTGTAAAACCTTACAGTAACAACTAAAGGGTGACAGTGTATGTAAGCTGAGCTGCCATATAAAATATTCTAGGAGTGCCTGCGTAGTGCAGTTGGGGCATCTGACTTTTGGGTTTTAGGTCAGGACGGTGAAATCCAGTCCAGCCTGGGGCTCTCTGCTCAGAGCAGAATCTGCCTGAGACTCCTTCTCCCTCTCCCTCTGCCCCTCCCGCTGCTTGCTTGCTCTCTCTCTCTCTCTCTCTCTCTCTCAAATAAATAAATAAATCTGAAATAATAAAATAGTCTGGATGAGATGATTTTAGTCATCTCTGGCTTAGTGAGATCAGGAGATCTGGGAATCTGACAGACCTTAGCCGGGAACATTGACATCTGTGTTTCCTCTCATTTGGGGCACAAAGAAGGCTACTCCATTCCCTCTATCAGAAAGGGGGCAATGTGACTATTTCTATCCACTACAGACTGAATGGAAGCACTTCCAGGCCCAATCAGGAAAGAACAGTTAAAAGACTTCCATGTTCTCTCCTCCCTTGCTGGGACAACTAAGGAAGCCACATGTTCCAGATGGTACAGCTTGTCAATTTGAGTCCCTGAGTGACTGAGTAGAGCAGTCACTACATGCTACCCTGAGTAGAACATATACCATGAGCATGAAATAAAGCTTCGTTGTGTAAAACATTGAGATTTTGACGGATAATTTCCTACCATAGTAAAACCTCCCAAATGGGACTATTATGAAGGTGTTTTTTGGTGGTTTTGTTTTTTTCTTATTTGTATTTTCTGACTTTTGGGTTATTTATTGAACTTATATAAAATAAAAAACCCATTAAATTATTTTGAGGAAAAAATAATTTAAAATATGGGGGCACCTGGCTGGCTCATGCTACTCTTGATCACACTTCATGAGTTCATGTTGTGGAGGCTGAGAAAAATTAAGGCCATCCCACCTGAGGTTTAGCCTTAGCATAAGTACAGCCATCTTAGCTTCGGCAGCCATCTCAGGCCCCTGTGACAAAGGGCTGAACTTTCCCCTACTTTACTTTAGTTCCAGGGACCCCCACCCTGCTTTAGTTCCAAGAAAGTACCCCACCCTGCAACACCCCGGGAACAGCCAATCAGCTTACTGCAGAAAAGTCTGAACTTCTCCTCCTCCCTCTGCCCAGCCTCTTGTAATGACCCATAAAAACCCCTGCCTTAACTAGTGTCGGGGTCCAAGTCCTTACTCTGCTGCATCAGGTATACTTGGGCCCAAGCTTAAGCATGTCACCTCAGGGTCCAAGTCCCTACTCCGCTGTGTCAGGTATACTTGGGCCCAAGCTTAAGCTTGTCAAATAAACCTTGCTGTGTGACTTGCATTATCGAGAGTGTTCTCTGTCTAATTGAGGGGTGGTCGACTCCATACCCTAACAATGTCCCATGTTGGGTGTAGAGATTACTTACAAAATAAAATTTAAAAAAATAAAAAATCTGCCAGAGCGGTATACCCTATCTTTATTAGCTTATATGTGAATTTTGGTCACCCATGCTGAAGAAAATGTTAATAGGTATTTACAGATACTTGGAGTCCATACATTTAAAAATTTTTTAAAAATTTATTTATTTTTTAGTAATCTCTGTATCCAATGTGGGGCTCAAATTCACAAGCCCGAGATCAAGAGCTGCATGTTCGGGACACCTGCGTGGCTCAGTTGGTTCAATATCTGCCTTCGGCTCTGGTCGTGATCCCAGGGTTGGGCTTCCTACTCAGTGGGAAGTCTGCTTCTCTCTTTTCCTCTGCCTGCTGCTCCCCTTGCCTGTGCTCTCTCTCTGTCCTCTCTCTTTCGAATAAGTAAATAAACTCTTAACAAAAAAAACCTTTCCTCTTCAATCCTTCTGTAATACGGAATAATGATTTTTATCAAGGGATTTGGCCTCCATCTGATAAAATTGGAAAACTTTCCTGCTTCCCCTTCACATCTGCCTTCTGCATAGTTCTTTCCATGCCCTGCACGAAACCTCTTGCAGATCCCTTCACCTGTTAAGTATTTTTCAGTCACAAGAGTAGTCTTACCGCAGTAGTGAAAATACCTTGTCCATGGTAACAAGTACAACTCTAAACTTCATTCAAGCTAAAGGTTCTCTCCTTCCCCAGCTCTTGCCTGCTACGGATGTGAAACTTACTGTGCTGAAGGGAGGTGTGCCAGGCTTCTCCACATCCCAGCCTTTACTCCTCAGTGTATATTTGTCCTCTCTCACTGGCCAGCTGCTATTTCTGAACTGCCCTCCCCCAGCATTTGGTGCAGGAAAAGAAGGGATTAAGGGAAAGGGCAGTCTTTCCTGGGTGATGCAGGATACTCTCATCTTCAAAAGTTGGTTCCCTATGGGCATGAAGGATACACAAATGTTGACTCTTTTGCTCCTATGTCACATTTGTGGGCTTTTTTATGACTCTTCTGCTGGGACCTAGATAATGTCTCTTCTCTAGCTGACTGCCTATTACTTTTCTACCTCTAGCCCCTGGTCTTGTAGAGTCATCCCACATAAAACTCATTCTGCTGGAGTCCCTTTCCTCTCCAGGCATACATCATGGGAAGGCTTGATTGATCAATTAATCAATTTTAAGTTTTTATTCCACTTAGTTAACATATAGTGTGATATTAGTTTCAGGTGTACAATTTAGTGCTTCAGCATTTACATACAACACCTGGTGCTCATCACAATACATGCCCCCCTTCATCCTCACCACCTACTTCCCTCATTCCCCCCACCCACCTTCCCTCTGGTAACCATCAGTTTGTTGTCTATAGTTAAGAGTCTGTTTCTTGGTTTGCCTCTCTCTCTTCTTTCCCGCTTTGCTTGTGTGTGTGTGTGTGTGTGTGTGTGTATGTGTGTGTGTGTTTAAGATTTCTCTTATTTATCTGAGAGAGAGAGCAAGAGAGAGCACAAGTGGAAGGGAGGGGCAGAGGGAAAGGGAGAAGCAGACTCCCTGCTGAGCAGGAGCCCAAGGTGGGGCTCAATCCCAGTACCCTGGGATCACTACACGAGCCAAAGGCAGATGCTTAACTGACTGAGCCACCCAGGTGCCCGGTTGTTTTGTTTCTTAAATTCCACATATGAGTAAGATCATATGGTTGTCCTTCTCTGACTGATTTTGCTTGGCATAATACTCTCTAACTCCATCCACGTTGTTGCAAATGGCAAGATTTCCTTCTTTTTTATGGCTGAGTAATATTCCATTGTATATATTTATATTCACACCACATCTTTACCCATTCATCAGTCGATGGACATCTGGGCTGTTTCCATAATTTGGCTACTGTTGCTAATGTTGCTATAAACATTGGGGTGCATGTATCCCTTTGAATTAGCGTTTTTTGTATTCTTTGAGTAAATACCTAGTAGTGCAATTGCTGGGTCATAGGGTAGCTCTATTTTTGACTTTCTGAGGAAACTCTGTACTCTTTTCCACAGTGGCTACATCAGTTTGCATTCCCACTAACAGTTCAAGAGGGTTCTCCTTTCTCCACATCCTTACTAACACCTGTTGTTTCTCATGTGGTTGACTTTAGCCATCCTGACAGGATCCTTTAAAAATGATTCTAGGTTGATTTCCTTCTAGGTGCACTTGGCCCACAGGACAACTTTTGCATCTTTGCCCTGCTGACAAGGGCAGTACAGCTCATTCTTCATGCCACACACCTTACTTGCCATCCCAGGAAAGCCAGTCAGCCTGCATCCTGCTTTCACACTTCATCAGGTTGGAGTTAGGATATCAGTCCCTATGGACTGCCAACCCCATTCCAGGAAATATAAGACAAACATCCTGAGAGGTGCCAGTGGAGGCTTCTAACTCACCTGGCTTTAGGTAAAGGGAACAACCCTAATCCCTACAGAAGAGAAACTTCAAAACATACACAACTCTCCAATACAATTCTCATTCTCTTATACAAACTACAGAACATTAGTAAAGCTGGCACACTTGGTAACAATCTCTTCCCATCTCCCTTTGAGGTGGGGGTGAGCAGTACCTGGCATCTGTTGTGTTTCTTTCTGCTTTTGAAGCCTTTGCTGAAACTCCAAAGACAACAGGAAGAATCTAATTGACATCCTGTCACAATTGTTGTCTGTCATCAATTCAAGAAACTCTTACTAGACACTTTTTTTTTCTCAACTAGGCTCTAAGCCCAGTGTGGAGCCCAGTGTGGGATTTGAACTCATGACCTCATGACCCCGAGATCAAGAATTGAGCCAGACCAAGATTTGGATGCTTAACCAAGTGAGCCACCCAGGTGCTCCTCTAACTTTACTTCTGATGAAAATGATGAGATGGGTTAACACACACACACACACACACACACACACACACACAGTAGCAGACAAATAGCCTTGACAGAAAAAATTTGAAAAGGGAAGGGGCACCTGGTTGGTTCATTCAATTAAGTGTCCAACTTAAGTGTCCAACTTGGTTTCCATTCAGGTCAGGGTTCACGATTATGAGATCGAGTCCCCCATGAGGTTCTGTGTTCAGTGTGGAGTCTGCTTAAGATTCTTTTTCTCTCTGTCAAAAAAAAAAAAAAAAAAAAAAAAAAGACTCTCTCTCTCTCTCCCTCTGCCCCTCTCCCCCACTCTCTCTCAAATAAATAAATAATTTTTCAAAACTTGAAAAAGAAAAGAGACCTAGGCTTTAAAACAAGATAAATCTGCCCTATGAGCCCCTATGATTATATATCTTTCCCACAGACCCCCTAGGCATTGAGATAAGTCTAGAAATAAGGGTAGCAGTCAGAGATTTCACTCCCGTGTATGGAGATATAAGTGCCTCCTGGGAGGTGGAGGACCTGGGACGGGTTTTCAGCTTGAAGCCAAGGACAGTCCCACCCTGACATGCAAGCTGAACGCAACTATTGTCCATTTTCTGCTTGGGTTTATAACTTTATCGGAAGCTGTGTGCAAAGTGGGTGCAAGGACAAATGTTGACAGTCCTTAGTTGAGAACTGAGCCTAGGCTGTCATTGCTCAGTGAATGGAATGGCAGGACCTTGGTATCACTACTTTCTATATATTAGCAATAGCTAATTAGAAAATACGATTTTGTGTTAAACATGGTGGATTCAATCCATGCATTGTCACTGTTAGGTCCCTAAACTCTTCTAAAATGACAGTAAAGGGTTTCACTTGTCTGATTTTTAAGGCATACCCTCATACATGCCACCTGTAAGTGTGAGGGAGATAATGCCTGGTGGGGTGGAATTTTGATCAGTGAAAGACAATGAGTAATTTTCTTCCACTTTTCCCATTACCTCACTTCTCCCAGGATGGTCTTGAGAAGCAATTTGTTTATTGAGGACACAGTCCCCAGATCCAGCAATCACTTTGATTTAGTGGCCGAGTTGGTGAAACCATCTTCCTGTTGGTTCTCCTTTCTTTCCTGCGTCACTCTCCTTGTCCCTCACACCTGCTCCCTGGACCCTAATAATACAGTGAGGCTCTGGTTTCTAGGGAACCAGGCTAACACAACTGACAAGGAAAAGATTGATATATTTGACTTCATTGCCATTAAGAATTCCTGCTTCTCAAAAGATGCCTTTAAGAGAATGGAGTCAGAAAAGATATGCTGCACATAAAAAGGACTCATAGCCACACTATATAAACAACAATTGTAATATAAGGAAAAGACAGATACTTTGATCAAAGTATGGACAAAATACTTGAGTAACTGATCAAAAGTGGAAATCCAAATGGCGAGTGAACATGAAAAAGCTCACAAATAATCACAAGAATGCAAAGTAAATCATAATAAAATACCACTTTACACTTACAGAGCTAAATTCCAGATGTTGGGGAGCATGTGGAACAAGTGACATTCACATATGCTGCAGATGGAAGTGTAAGTTGGCACAGCCACTTTGGAAAACAGTTTGGCATTGTCTACTAAAGTTGAAACTGACTATACAATCTTTTCCCTAAGCATATATCCTAAGAAATGCATATGCAGGTCTGTACTGGGAGATGTATACAAGAATGGTCACATAATGGGGCACCTGGGTGGCTCAGTGGGATAAGCCTCTGCCTTCTGCTCAGGTCATGGTCCCAGGGTCCTGGGATCGAGCCCCACATCAGGCTCTCTGCTCAGTGGGAGCCTGCTTCCCCCCCACCTCCCCGACTCTCTCTCCTGCCTGCCTCTCTACCTACTTGTGATCTCTGTCTTTCAAATAAATAAACAAAATCTTAAAAAAAAAAAAAGAATGCTCACATAAGGGACACCTGGGGGGCTCAGTCAGTTGAGTGTCCGACTCTAGATTTTGGCTCAGGTCATGATCTCAGAGTTGTGGGATTGGGTGCCATGCTCAGTGGGGAATCTGCTTGGGATTTTCTCTCTCCCTCTCCCTCTGCCCCTGCACACTGCTTGCACATTCTCTCACTCTCTCTCAAATAAATAAATAAATAAATAAATCTTTAAAAATGCTCACAGAAACTTTATTTGTAATAGACAAACAGTCCACATAGTCTTCAACAGTAAAATAAACAGTAAAATGTTTATAGTATGGCATACTGTACAGAGTTGAAAATTAACAAACTGCTTAATTCAATAACATAAATAAATCTAAAGAACATAACACTGAGCCAAAGAAAATAGTTACAAAACTACTACATACTGCATGATTGCATTTATAAAACATTTTTAAACTGACAAAACCCAACTGTAGTGACTAGGAGTACATTCTTAGGTGGTACATTATAAAGAAAAGCAACCTGAAAACCATAAAAATAAGCATGGTGATCATCCTAAGTGTGGTGGGGGAGTGGTGTGATTCAGGAGAATGGGGAGGGGTTTCTGGGGTGTTCACATTGTTCCATATCTTTACTTGGGTGATTGTCCACAGATAACAGCTTTTTCATAACTTAGTAAAATGCACATTTATGTTTTAAGCATGTTTATGTACAGTATGAAAATTTTTAAAATATAAAAGGGTTAAATTTTTATAACATAAGGGAAGCCTATGAAATTTGAAATCCAGGTGGCATTATTTGTGTGCTAGCAAGCAATTTATGTTCCTAAGATATGGCAGCCAGCCCCCAAAATGTCTCTTGATATTCACACCCTTGTATAGTCCCTTCCTATATGGTGGCAGGGTTGGTCTGTGTGACCAATAGAAAAGACTGCTTATATGAGAAAAAAAAAAAAAAGACTGCTTATAAAATAATTTTTCAAAGACTTTATTTGCCAGAGAAAGAGAGGTAGAGAGAAGGGAGCACACAAGAAGTGGGAGCAGCAGGCAGAGGGAGAAGCAGGCTCTCTGCTGAGCAAGGAGCCCAATCTGGGACTCAATCCCAGGACTCTGAGATCATGACCTGAGCTGAAGGCAGACATTTAACCAGTTGAGCCATCCAGGCACCCCTGCTTACAAAATAATTTAAAAAATTACACGAACAGGGGTACCTGGTCAGCTCAATCTGTAAACCATGCAACTCTCAGTCTTGGGATTGTGAGCTCGAGACCCATGTTGGGGATATATGTGTATATATATATACACACATATATATATAGCAAGTCATTTCTAAAAAGATTTTTATTTTTATTTATTTACTTGAGAGACAGAGACAGACAGAGATAGCAAGAGAGAGAGAGCATGCTCTTCCAGCTGAGCCAGTCAGGTGCCCCTAAAGTTGACTTTTAATAATGTTAAGGAAACTGTAGTATTAGTAGTATCCTTAAAGGAAAAATCATGAAGGTGCAATTCAAATACATAAGGATTGGGGGGGTGTCTTGGTGGCTCAGTCAGTTGAACGTCTGCCTTCGGCTCAGGTCATGATCTCAGGGTCCTGGGATCAAGCCCCTGTTTGTCTCCCCACTCAGCAGAGAGTCTGCTTCTCCCACTTCCTCTCCCTCTGCCCCTTCCCCCAACTCATGCTGTCTCCCTCTCAAATAAATAAATAAATAAAATCTTAAAAAAAAACAAACAAACCAAACAGGGGTGCCTGGGTGCCTCAGTGGGATAAAGCCTCTGCCTTCGGCTCAGGTCATGATTCAGGGTCCTGGGATCAAGCCCCATATTGGGCTCTCTGCTCAGTGAGCGGCTTGCTTCCTCCTCCTCTCTCTCTCTCTCTCTGTCTCTCTGTCTGCCTCTCTGCCTACTTGTGATCTCTGCCAAATAAATAAAATAAAATCTTAAAAAAAAAAACAAAAAAACAAGGATTGGGAAATACCAATCTGTAGTCACTGTGCTAGACTGAGTGAATAAAATGGTGAGCAAAATCTCATGGACAAAAAAATAATTAAAAAAAAGAATATACAAATAAATTATTTTAATACTAGTTGGATTTATCAAAGTCATTGAAAGCAAGGTGACTATACAAAAACCAGTTGTATTTCTATATACCTATGAAAATAAAATAAAATTGGAAAACAGCCCCATTTACAACAATATCAAAAAAAATGCTAAATACTTCAGAATAAATCTAATAAATGAAGTATAAAATATCTAAATAGAAAACTATAAAACATTAACAAAACTAATTAACGAAGATCTAAGTAACTGGAGGGATATACCATACTCATGGACTGAAAGACTCAATATTGTAAAAATGTTAATTTTCCCCGAAATTGATCTATAGAGTCAATGTAATCCTAATGTGTTTTTTGATAGAAATCAACAACTTGATTCTAAAATTTGTATGGAAATGCAAAAGTCTAAGAATAGCAAAAGCACTCTGCGAGAAGAATGCTACCAGATATTAAGTTTTATTGGAAATCTACGGGGGCACCAGAATGGCTGTCAGTAGAGCATGTGGGGTTGTAAGTTTGAGCCCCACATTGAATGTGGAGAATTACTAAAAGAGAAAAAGAGAGAGAGAAAAAAAGAAAGAAAGAGAAAGATTTATTAGAAAACTATAAAGTAAAACTGTGTGATATTGGCACAATGAGACAAACAGACCAATGAGTACAATTCAGAGTCCAGGAACAATTCTATGCTTGATTTAAGACAAAAGTGGCACTGCAGTGCACAGGGGAACAGAAGATATTTTCAATGAATGGTGTGGGGTTTACTGGGCATATAACTACAGGGAAAAAAAATGAATCTTGACCTTTACCTAGTACCATACACGAAAATTAATTCCAGATTGATAATCTATCTGCATATAAATTTTAGACTGTGAAAGATAAAACAATTAAGTTTCTGGAAGCTAACATAAGAGACAGTCTTCATACTTTCAATAAGAAAGATTTCTTAAATAGGACACAAAAACACTAACTGTAAATGAAAGAACTGGTAAATAAGACTGTATTAGTTAGAAATTTTGGGGGCACCTGGATGGCCCAGTTGGTTAAGTGGCTGACTCTTGATTTTGGCTCAGGTCATGATCTCAGGATCCTGGGATTGAGACCCATGTTGGTCTCCCCACTCAGGATTCTCTCTCTCTCTCTCTCCCCCTCTGCCCCTCCCCAACTCTCTAAAATAAAGGAGTACATATTATATTCAAGATTAGAAACTGATCGGGCGCCTGGGTGGCTCAGCGGGTTAAGCCTCTGCCTTCGGCTCAGGTCATGATCCCAGGGTCCTGGGATCGAGCCCCACATCGGGCTCTCTGCTCAGCGGGGAGCCTGCTTACCCCACTCTGTCTGTCTGCCTCTCTGCCTACTTGTGATCTCTGTCAAATAAATAAATAAAAATCTTTAAATAAAATAAAATAAAATAAAAGTTTAAAAAAAAAAAAGATTAGAAACTGATCTATCAAAAGACACCATTAAGGAGGTGAAAACACAAGTAATGGAACAAGGGATGATATTTGCAAAACATTTCACCAACAAAGTGCTTGCACTAGAATATATAACTTGTACATCAATAAGAAAAATATAGGCAATCCAATTAAAAATGGGCAAAGGACTTGAACAGTCATTTAACAAAAGCAGCTATCCAATGACTATTAAATATGTGAAAAGTTATGGGATGCCTGGGTGGCTTAGTCAGTTAAGTGCTTAACTCTTGATTTGGGTTTGGGTCATGATCTCAGGGTTATGAGATTAAGGCCATGTCTGGCTCTGTACTGGGCAAGGAGCCCACTTAAGATTCTCCCTCTGCTCCTCCCCACCTTCTCCCTCTTTTAAAAAAAATAAAAGCAAAAAGGTGCTAAACCACCTTTGTTATCACAGAAATGGAAAAAGATACACTACACTAAACATTTACTAGAGTAATTAAAAGACAAGGTGCCTGGGTTGAGTTTCTGACTTGACTTTGGCTTGGGTCATGATCTCAGGTTGTGAGACGGAGCCCGAAGTTGGGCTCCGCATTGGGCATGGAGCCTACATGGTGTTCTCTCTCCCTCTCCCTCTGCCTCTCCTCTCTACCCTACTCCCACCCCCCACTCTCCCCACCTCTGCATACACACACACACACACACACACACACACACACACACACACACTTTCTTTCTGAAGGAGAAAGGGAGAAAAAAGAATAATTAAAAGATAATAATACCAAGTGTAAACAAGGGCATAGACCCATGAGAACCCTCATATAGGGCTAGAGGGCATATAAATTGGTACAACCACTTTGGAAAACTATTTGGCAGTATTCACTGAAGTTGAACATATACTATGACCCAGCCTTTCTGAGATATATGCCCATCAAAAATAAGCACATATGTTCATCAAAAAGACAGGTACAGAAAGTTCTGGAAATGGATGGTGGTGATAGTTGCACAACAATGTGAGTATATTTAATGCCTCTGAACCCTACACTTAAAAATGGTTAAAAGGCTGGGTGCCGGGGCGCCTGGGTGGCTCAGTGGGTTTAAAGCCTCTGCCTTCGGCTCAGGTCATGATCCCAGGGTCCTGGGATCAAGCCCCGCATCGGGCTCTCTGCTCAGCAGGGAGCCTGCTTTCTCCCCTCTCTCTCTGCCTGCCTCTCTGCCTACTTGTGATCTCTGTCTGTCAAATAAATAAATAAAGTTAAAAAAAAAACTAAAAAAAAAAAAAAAAAAGGCTGGGTGCCTTGGTGGCTCAGTGGGTTAATTAAGCATCTGCCTTTGGCTCAGGTTACAATCTTGGGGTCCTGGGATCAAACCCCACATTGGGCTTCTACTTGGCAAGAAGGCTGCTTCTCCCTCTCCCACTGTTACTTGTGGTTCTTCTCTTGCTGTGTCTCTCTCTGTCAAATGAATAAATAAAAGCTTTTAAAAAATGGTTAAAAGGCTAAATATTCTGTTTTTTCCCCACAATAAAAATGACATACAAAGACATTCTTGAGGTGCCTGTGTGGCTCAGTGGGTTAAGCCTCTGCCTTCAGCTCAGGTCATGATCTCAGGGTCCTGGGATGAAGCCCCGCGTTGGGCTGTTTGTTCAGCAGGGAGCCTGCTTCCCCCTCTCTCTCTGCCTGCTTCTCTACCTACTTGTGATCTCTCTCTCTGTCAAATAAATAAATAAAATCTTAAAAAATTGGTTGTGGGGTGCCTGGGTGGCTTAGTCATTCAACATCTTCCTTTGGCTTGGGGCATGATCCCAGAGTCCTGGGATTGACTCCCGCATCCTGCTGAGCAGGAAGCCTGCTTCTACCTTTCTTACACCCTCTGCTTGTGTTCCCTCTCTCACTGTCACTCTTTGTCAAATAAATAAATAAAATCTTTAAAAAATGGGTTAATTTGGGGGCATCTGGGTGACTCAGTTGGCTAAGCGTCTGCCTTCAGCTCAGGTCATGATCTCGGGATCTGGGGATCAAGCCCTGTGTTGGGCTCCCCGCTCAATGGGGAGTATGCTTCTACCTCTCCCTCTGCCCCTCCACCCCACTCATGTTCTGTTTCTATCTAAATGAATAAAATCTTAAAAAAATAAATAAAAATTAAATAAAATGGCTAATTTTTTGGTTATGTCAATTTTACTTCAATTTAAAAAGAAAAAAGATGGGGTGCCTGGGTGGCTCAGTGGGTTAAGCCTCTGCCTTTAGCTCAGGTCATGTTCTCAGGATCCTGGGATCGAGCATCGGGCTCTCTGCTCAGCCGGGAGCCTGATTCCCCCCTCTCTCTCTGCCTGTCTCTCTGCCTACTTGTGATCTCTGTCTGTCAAATAAATAAATAAAATCTTTAAAAAAAAAAAAGAAAAAAAGATGATCAAGAAAAAAAGGCAAATATTCAAGGACAAAGGAAGTAAGAGGAATGATAAGAACAGACAAGAGATGCTGACAAAATTTAGGAAAACAGAAAGCAAATGGTGATGCTTAACTGACTCAGCAAAGCAGAAACAGGCATGCAGGGAGGTAGCCAAAAAGAGACCAGATGTTTCATACACAGAACTCTGATGAGCTCAGAGACCCCAGGTACCTCTGACAGTGGGGCTGGAGGTGGTGTTGAAAGAGTAGAATTGGGTTTTAAGTTGGTATAAGGAGTAGTCGGACCCCTTGACCTCTTCCTCTAGCCCATGTAACCAGATGACTGCCCCATTCCTTCCCCAACAGATGGGAGGTTATTTCTAGAGCAGTCTCCACAGCAGAGCATGGTGATGAGATATCATACTAAAAAACAGGACAACAGTCTGGCAAGACTGTCCAATCCTTTTTTTAACCTGCTTCTAGAATACAGGCAGGCAACCCTATATTCCTAGCCAGGAGACTGAAAGGACTCTCCCTTGGAGAAACAGAATCACCCGCCAGAGAAAAGGTCTATAGACACCAACATTTGGGGAACTCTGCAATGATGCCCACTTGCCCACAAGCCCAAACCATGCACCTAGAGCTACTCAGCTTCCTAGTGCCTCTTTCTTAAATACAAGTAACAGCCCAGGATCACCAGCTGAGAACTTCCTGTAACCTGAATATCAGACATTTTTAAAATGGTTGGGGGTGGGTGGTCACCTAGCTTGTTCAATCAGAAGAGTGTGCAACTCTTGATCTTGGGGTTCATGAGTTTGAGCCTCACATTGGGTGTTGAGATTACTTAAATAAATAAATAAATAAATAAATAAATACTTACAAAGAAAAATAAAGGAAAAAGAAACTCAGAGAAACAAATAAAGCCAAAATAACATTAAAACCAATAGTAATAATATTCTCAGGGTACCTGGGTGGCTCAGTCCATGAAACATCTACCTTCAGCTTAGGTCATGACCCCAGGGTCCTGGGATTGAGCCCCTCATCAGGCTCCCCGCTCAGTGGGGAGTCTGTTTCTCCCTCTTCCTCTGCTGCTCCCCCTGCTTGTGCTCTGTTTATCTCTCTCTCAAATAAGTAAATAAAATCTTTAAAAAATAAAAAATGAAAGTAAAAATATCTTCAAAAAGATGGTATTTTGACCATGAAACATGAGAAATAGGCTATAAAAATGAAATCAGAAGGGTTGTTTGGAAATTATAACTATAATGGGCAATGGGGTGCCTGGGTGGCTCAGTTGGTTGAGCTTCTGAATCTTGGTTTTGCTCAGGTCATAATCTCAAGGTTGTGAATGAGATTGAGCCTCACACTGTGCTATGCTCAGCAGAGACTTTGTTTGAAGATTCTCTTCCTCTACTCTTCTCCCCACTCATGTGCACTCTCTTTCTCTCTCTGAAAAAGAAATAAAATAAACCATTAAAGAAAAACATAATGGGAAAAATAAAAATTTTAATTGAAGAGTAGAACTTAAGGAAGACTCTTAGAGAGTGAACAAATGCCAAAGAGATGGACATTGGGGAAAAAGAAAACTTTAAATGATTAGATGATCAGTTCAGGAAATCTTATATCTGACCAATAGGAATTCCAGAGACATGAGAGATAGATGGCGGGGGTGGGTGGGGGGAGAAATTATCAAAGAAATAAAATGATACATAAAAATTCCTGGAACTGAAGGATAAGTCTTCAAATTGGAAGGCCCTCTGAGTTCCCAATACATACAATGAATGAAAAAGACCCAGAAGTTTCAGAACACTGAAAACAAAAAGAATATTCTACAATCTTTCAGAGACAAAGAGAGGCCATGTACAGAGGGTTAAGGATCAGCGTGGGATTGGCTTCTCAGAGGGTACAATGCAGCAAAAATATTTTCAACTTAGACCTGATACCCAGCTAAACTATCCATGGCAGCTTTGTGAAGATGGCCCCCAATGATCTATAATTCTCAGTAATTATACCCTTGCATAGTCCCTTCCAACTCTGAATGCAGGTCAGTCTATGACTCACATTTACCGATAGAGTGGGGTGGAAATGACACTGGGCCAGTTTCGTTCCTGGTCTTTGAAAGGACTGGAAGTTTCCACTTCCTCCCTTTGGGAAAGCTTTTGCTTTGAGGAGCCTGAGGTGCTGTGTGGAAAGTCCAGCACTCTGATGGAGAGCCAAAGGGAGTGGCTTCTCTGAGACTACAGAGAGAATGAGAGAGAGAGAGAGAGAGAGAGAGAGAGAAAGAAGAGACAGATTATAAGGAATTGGCTCACATAGTTGTGGCGGTGCAGAAGTCCCAAGATCTGTAGTCAGCAAGCTAGAGATCTAGGACAGGATATGGTATATAGTTCTAGTCCAAAAGCCAGTTTGAGTCAGTTGAGTCTGAAGGTAGGAAAAAACTGATGTCACAGCTCAAAGAGTCATACAGTTGTTCCCTCTAACTTGCAGGAGGGACAGCCTTTTTGTCCTATTCAGGCCTTTGACTGATTAGATAAGGCCCACTCACATTAGGGAGTGCAATCTGTTTTACTCAGTCTACTGATTCAAATGTTATCTCATCCAAAAACACCCTTATAGACATGGCCATAATAATTTTTATATGAATACCTGGGTACTTCATGACCCAGTCAATTTGACACATAAAACTAATTGTCACAGACATTTTGTCATTAGTCAAAGTTTATCTGTCAGTCATTCTCTTCCCTTAGAATGATTTCTTTCCCAAGGATGGTCCCTAGACTAGTTTATCAGGCCCTTGCCATTGGTTCATCAGACCCATGGCTAGAGTGAATTTCCGAAGCAGACATAAATTGGATCTCCTTTAGATTATTAGTTGTTGTGAGCTAAGTTCTGAGGAATCAAACAAAACCACAAAACCCTATGAACTTCTCAAAGATAGGGACCATATTTTACTCATCATTGTGAACCAAAACCTAACAGTGTTCCTGGCAGCTATTATCATTATAGTTTTAAACAATTCAGGGATATTTAAATTTTTTTTCTTTTTGCAAGTAACAGCACCAACTTGAGCTAGTTTAAAATAAAAATGGAATCAATTAGATGGTGTGATGGTTAATTTGATGTGTCAACCTGGCTCAGCCATTGTGCCCAGATATTTAGACAAACAATATTCTGGAGGCCTTTGTACAAGTGGTTTTTTTTTTTTTTTTCAGATGAGATTTACATTTTAAATTTGTGAATTTTGAGTAAAACAGATTAATTCCATAATGTAGGTGGGCCTCATGCAATCAGTCAAAGGATTTAGTAGAACAGAAGTGATAGTCCCAAGCAAGAAGAAATTCTGCCAGGAGACAGCCTTCAGACTTGAAGTGCATCTCTTCCCTGGGTCTTCCCTGCTGGCTTACCCAGCAGACTTTGGACTTGCCAAGCCATCACAACTGCATGAGCCAATTCCTTAAAATAAATCTCTATATATATCCACATCCTGTTGGTTCTGCTTCTCTGTAGAATCCTGACTAATACAGAAGGTTATTAGGTTATTGTGTGTAGTATGAAATATATTTGGCCTTTTCCCCCAGTTTCTAGCACCAAGTCCCTAAAAACCTTGGAATTTCCTGATAGGAATGTCTTTGTTTATTCTTAAGGATCCCCTAATAAGTACACTTGAGTTTATGATAACAAGGTGACTTAGGGTGAGAACTCAGATACCCTTAAAATAGGGTTGAACAAGTGATTAGAAAGTCGGAAACTTTCAGCCCCACCCATCGACCTCCAGAAAGGGAAAGGAGAAGGGTTGCAGATTAAATCCTAGATTTTTAAAATCTTTAAAGATTTTACTTATTTGGATGCCTGGGTGAGCTCAGTCAGTTAAGGGTCTACATTTGACTCAAGTGGTGATCCCAGGACCCTGGGATTGAGTCCTAAATGGGGCTCACTGCTCCCCCTAGAGTCTGCTTCTCCCTCTACCCCTCCCCCCTGCTCATGACCAATTGCTCTCTCTCTCAGATAAATAAAATCTTTAAAAAAGAGAGAGAGAGATTTTATGTATTCATTGTAGCTGGGGCGCAGGGGTGCAAGAGCACCCGGCTCTGGGGGTCCCAAACTGACCAGTTTCCACCAATCACTGTGACAAAATCCAAATACAGAGAGACAAGTGGTGATGAAACAAGAAAAGAACATATTTCAGTGAGGCCACCACCGGGAAGACCATGGACTAGCATCTCAGAGACTATCTTCAGAGTGCCAAAAATATTTCCAGGAAAATGTGGGACAAAGGTCAGTGGGTACCAGCATGTGGGCAGGAAAGGGCAGGTCAGTCACTGTCTTGGAGTCAGTCGTGCAGCATCTCACTGGATCGGAGCAGTCCTTATTGCATCAGGGGTTGCTTTGCCTCCAGAAGATGTCACATGCGGGTATTTGTAGTCCTCTTGAGATACAATAAAAAATACATATGTCAAGAGGTGGTGCATCCTCGAGTCCAAATGTCACAAACAAGAGTTCTGTGTAGGGAGAACTCTTTGAAGTCTGGGCTGGCCAAAGGCTATACTCCTTTGTCTTGAGAAAAGGTTACATTGCAATGTTCTTGGTGATTCTCTGGCCACCCAAGAGACAATCCCCACCCATCCCCCCACCAATGCTGGATTTTTAGAAAGGAGCAGGCAAAGACGAATTTGGAAAGCCCGCTTGGCATCAGCCTGGTGAGAGCCTTGCATTGCAGAGTAAGGAGTCTAGAATTTTCCTTGTCAGTAGTGGGGAAGACTTTGGAGGCTTCTGCATGACAAAATAATGTGATCTTACCATTCCTTTCTTTCAAGAAGAGGAAACCGATAGGTGTGAAGAGAGAGGAGGGATAAGGCAGGCTGGGAAGCTGTGTCAATCAGGGTTTTTAGGTATAAGTAAGACATCTCAACTCTCGGGGCACCTGGGTGGCTCAGTGGGTTAAGCATCTGCCTTTGGCTCAGGTCATGATCTCAGGGTCCTGGGATCAAGCCCCACTTTGGGCTCTCTGCTCAGTGGGGAGCCTCTTTGCCTGCCTCTCCGCCTACTTGTGATTTCTCTCTCTGTCAAATAAATAAAATAAAATCTTAAAAAAAAAAAAGACATCTCAACTCTGCCTAACTTAAGTTGAAAATAAAATAAAACTCTGCCTGCTGCTCCCACTGCTTGTACTCGTGGGTGTGTGCACTCTCTTTCTCTCTCTCTGACAAATTAAAAAAAATTTTACTTTATTATTTTGTTTATTTATTTTAAAGATTTTATTTATTTATTTGACAGATAGAGATCACAAGTAGGCAGAGAGGCAGGCAGAGAGAGAGGAGGGGAAGCAGGCTCCCTGCTGAGCAGAGAGCCCGATGTGGGGCTCGATCCTAGGACCCTGGGATCATGACCTGAGTTGAAGGCAGAGGCTTTAACCCACTGAGCCACCCAGGCACCCCTATTTTATTTATTTTTAATCCTTAAAAAAAAAAAAAGATTTATTTGAGAGCGAGAGTGAGAGAGCACGTGCGTGCACCCGAGCACGAGCTGGGGGAGGGACAGAGGACCAAGCAGACTCCCCACTGAGCAGGAAGCCCTACACAGGGCTCAATCCCAGGACCCCAAGACCACGTCCTGAGCTGAAGTCGGATGCTTAACTGATTGAACCACCCAGGTACCCCTAGATATTCTTTAAACAAATGAAATCATTCACTTCCTCCTCCCAAAAAGACCACCTCAGGTTTCAACAGTTGCTGCAACCTGTGCCAAGTCTAGTGTCTGCTGATGCCCGCTTCCCTCCTATTTTTGCCCAGGTTCATCCTGCTGTCTCTGTAGACTAACCTGTAAAGTTATCAATCAATTATGGCATTCATGTTTTTCAAAAAGTGGGAAAAGAGCGGCACTTGGCTGGCTCAGTCTGAAGAGCATGTGATTCTTAAATCTTGGGGTCATGGGTTCGAGCCCCATGCTGGGCACAGATATGATGAAAACAAGTAAACTACTTTAAAAAGTGGGAAAAGAATTCAGGAAAGAGAGAAATCAGTTTAGATAGATGAGAACATATTTAGGAGAAATTGAGGAAGGAAATAGGGGTAGAAACTACAGTTCTCATTTCCACAACAAATGGTGTAAGGCTGTGGGTATTTATGACCTCTGCCCTCTCTAATTGATCCGTGTTCTCTATGCCTTTAGGCAAGACTTCAGATGGCCCTGCTTATATAAGAGGCTGAAGGAGTCCTTCATTAACTTCTAGTCCTGAGCATGGCTGTGTAAGGATGTACTCCTGGAGGCCCTCTGGGTCCCATCCATATGCTTCTTGACCCCATCATGTAGTCATGAACTTATTTCACCTTCAAAATTAGGACTAATGATTCTAGTCAATGGTGGAACTTTTATTTTTCCCTGTTGACCCACTGAGGAGTCCAAAATGGCCAAGTGATGATCTGGCCCTCTCTTATTGTGCCAGTTCAGTCAAACCTTTCTTACTAGCCGAGCACAGTCGATGATGTGGTAGGCAGAATAATGGTCCCCAAAGATGGCCATGCCTAAATTCCTAAAACTTGTGAATGTGTTAGGTTGCATGGCATGAAGAATTAAGGCTGCAGATGGCTTTAAGATTATGAATCAGTTGACCCTGAGATGGGGAGAGTGTCCTAGATTATCCAGGTGGGCCCAATGTACTCCCAAGTGTTTACCTCACAAATGAAAGGGAGGCAGGAGATTCAATGCCACTGATGAAGCATGAAAAAGACTTGACCAGCCATTACTGGCTTTAAAAATGGAAGGGGGTCACTTCCATAATTTGGCTATTGTAAATAATGCTGCTATGAATGTGTGCATGTAACTCCTTGAATTAGTGTTTTTGTATTTTGGGGGTAAATACCCAGTAGTGTGATTGCTGGACCATAAGGTAGTTCTATTTTTAACTTTTTGAAAAACTCCATACTGTTTTC
This sequence comes from Mustela lutreola, assembly GCF_030435805.1. Taxonomy (NCBI): domain Eukaryota; kingdom Metazoa; phylum Chordata; class Mammalia; order Carnivora; family Mustelidae; genus Mustela; species Mustela lutreola. The sequence goes on from NC_081295.1 coordinate 90,544,999, forward strand.
CACAGTGGCTGCACCAGTTTGCATCCCCACCAACAGTGCAAGAGCGTTCCTTTTTCTCTGCATCCTTGCCAACACTCGTCGTTTCTTGTCTTTTTTATTTTGGCCATTCTGACAGATGTGAGGGGATATCTCGTTGTGGTTTTGATTTGCATTCCCGTGATGATGAGTGATGTTGAACATCTTTTCATGTGTCTTTTGGAGATCTGTAGGTCTTCTTTGGAGAAATATCTGTTCATATCTTCTGCCCATTTTTTCTTTTTCTTTTTTTTTTATTTAAAAATTTTTTTTGATTTTTTATTTATTTGACAGAGATCACAAGTAGGCAGAGAGGCAGGCAGAGAGAGAAGAGGAAGCAGGCTTCCCGCGGAGCAGAGAGCCCAATGTGGGCCTCAATCCCAAGACTCTGGGATCATGACCTGACCCAAAGGCAGAGGCTTTAACCCACTCAGCCACGCAGGCACCCCATCTTCTGCCCATTTTTAATTGGATTATTTGTTTGGGGGATGTTGAGTTGTAGAAGTTTTTTTTTTTTTTTTTTTTTTTTTTAAGATTTTATTTATTGATTTGACAGAGAGAGAGAGACAGGGAGGGAAAACAAGCAGGGGAGTGGGAGAGGGAGAAGCAGGCTTCCGCTGAGCAGGGAGCCAGACGCAGGGCTTGATCTCAGGGGCTTGATCTCAGGACCTTGGGATCATGACCTGAGGTGAAGGCAGATGCTTAATGCACTGAGCCACCCAGGCACCCCAAGGGATTCTGTCAATCTTGGACTTGCATGAGACTTGAATTTAAAACAACTCACTGGGGTGCTCAGGTCATGATCTCAGGGTCCTGGGATGGAGCCCCTATCAGATTTTCTGCTCAGCGGAGAGCCCGTTTCCTCCTCTCTGCCTGCCTCTGCCTACTTGTGATCTCTGTCAAATAAATAAATAAAATCTTAAAAAAAAAAAACAAGAAAATAAAACTGAACTCACTGAGTTAAGAGCAGAGAAGGCAGAGTGCAAGGTATCTACTTTGCTGCTGTGGCTCACAGCATAGAAATTGGTTCTGTGGTTACAAGTTCATTAATCTGATAGTTTACTGTGGTGGCAGCCATCTTAAAAAAAGATTTATTTATTTTTAATCTTTTTAAAGATTTTAAATCCTTTTTAAAGATTTTATTTATTTTTAAATCTTTTTTTAATTAAGATTTTATCTTACTTATTTGTCAGAGAGAAGGAGAGAGAGAGAGAGTGCACAAGCAGGGAGAGCAGCAGAGGGAGAAGCAGGCTCCTGGCTGAGCAGGGAGCTCCATGTGTGACTCAGTCCCAGGACCCTGGGATCATGACCTGAGCTGAAGGCAGATGCTTAGCCCACTGAGCCACCCAGGCATCTCTCCAAACTTCCTTTTAATATTACTTCTAATTCCCCATCTAGCTAAACCATTAGCCTCTGTCCAAGAATCAGTGTAGATTTTTACCTCAGGCCCTCTCTCCTTTTGGGAAAACTACATATATGCATTATTTCTTGAAGTCCTGCCTACCACCAATGTCCTTCAGGGCCACCCTTGATTTGGGGCCATAATAGTGTAGCAGTCCATTTCTTTCTAATGCCTGCATATCAGGTAAAGGCGGCTACAAACTAATGTTGAGGTCTTTCCACCACAGCTGTCAGGGCACAGCTCATCAGGTCACAGTGATGGAAGCAGCAAGGCCCCAGAAGTAGGGGTATGGGTGCTGTGAGCTGCTGGTGTCTCCAGGATCGGCTCAAACATCACCTTGTACAGATCATTTCTATTTGATGACACCCAGCTTCATGTTCAGGTGGATGACAGAGATCGCGATGAGCAGCTTGAGGTCCATGGTAATTCTGTGTCCATGGCCCAGCAGCAAGTTGAAAGCGGATTCTCAAAGAGAGAATATTTCCTTGACAAAGGTCATGGTCAAAGACCTCTGCTGTCATTCTCCTGTCAGAACCTGCCACAGGCTACACACAGGACTTCTGTCACAGACACTATGCACATCAAGGGGATCATAAGGACCATGTTGCACTGCTGACTCGACCACCTGGAGAAGCTTCCCTTCCTCAGAGCCTCACTCAAAACGTGGCTTCGTTTTAGGGGAACAGGTAAGGAGATCAGAATTGTATACCTATATATGATAAACACTGTCTCTAAACTCACCTGAGTGTGGTCTCTTTGTTTCTTCATTTAGTGGCAGATAGCATAGGTAAAGCCATTTGTCCTTCATTTTGGAGGGGACAGCTGTGTGCAAAATCACGAACACCTCAATGAAGTGAGAGCCCTTTGTACTTTAGTCTCCCAGTCCTTCGGTATATACCTCTTTCCTAAAGCACGTAAGGCACTTGCTATTTTATTTTATTTTTATGTTATATTATTTTTTTATTATTTTATTCTATTTTATTTTATTATTTTATTTTGAGAGAGAAGGCATGCATGAGTAGGGGGAGGGTTGGAGGGAGAAGCAGGCTCCCTGCTGAGCAGGGACGCCTGACAGGCCTGATCCCAGGACCCCAAGATCATGACCTGATCTGAAGGCAGATGCTTCACCGACTGAGCCACCCAGGTGCCCCTGGAACTTGCCATTTTATACGCTGCGTGTCTGATGCCATCTATTCATTGGCTCACTTCTGTCTGAACTGGCTACAAATCAGGGGTCTATGACTCCCTTCTCAGGTTTGGTAATTTGCTGGAATAGCTCATGGAGCTCAGAGAAACACTTTATTTACTATTACTAGTTTATTATAAAGGATACAGATGACCAACCAGAGGGAAGAAACCATAGGATGAGATCCAGAAGGATCCTGAGCACATTGTGCTAGGTTTCTGGTACATGGATGTGTTCACCAACCCGGAAGCTCTCTAAACCTTGGGGTTCAGGGATTTCGATGGAGATTTTATCACATGGGCATTGATTACGAACTCAGCCTCATCCCCTCTCATCTCTCCAGAGGATGGAGTTTGGGGCTAAAAGTTCCAAATTTTAAATCATGGCTTAGCCTTTCTGGTGACCAGCCCTTAGACAGGATCCCACCAAGAGTGACCTCATTAGAACCAAAGGCATTCTAATCACTCAGGATATTCCAAGGGATTTCAGAACTCCGTGTAAGATGCTCCTATCATCCCATTAGTCAGGAAATTATATGGGTTTTAGGAGATCTTTGTTAGGAATGAGGGCAGAGATCAAGTATATATTTCTTATTATGTCACATCCAGCAAGAAGTCTTGTGGGATGGGTAAGATGGTCAAAATCCCTATGTACTAAATTGTATTTATGTAACCAAGACATGATATGATAAATGTATATGGCTATGTATTACATCTGTTTTCTGTAATGAAGCCCAAGAGAAAGACTTCACCACCACAATATCTTCTTTGTTTTTTTTTTTTGTTTTTGTTTTTTTTTTAAAGATTTTATTTATTTATTTGACAGAGGGAGATCACAAGTAGGCAGAGAGGCAGGCAGAGAGAGAGAGGAGGAAGCAGGCTCCCCACTGAGCAGAGAGCCCGACGCGGGACTCGATCCCAGGACCCTGAGATCATGACCTGAGCCGAAGGCAGTGGCTTAACCCACTGAGCCACCCAGGCGCCCCACAATATCTTCTTTGGGCCCCTCCTTTCTCAGTAACACTCTCCCCAAGAAGATGAAGCCACCATTCTGACTTCAGTACCTTGACTGGTTTGTGCTATGGCTGAACTTCATATACCAACAGTGGTGAGCATTGCAGCTGCTTCCCATTCTTCGTCGCCAGATCGTGGTATTGTCAGTTTTTTCTTTTCAGTGTTAGCCTTTCTAGTAGATGTAGTGCTGTTCTGTTTTCTTAGATTCTGTATTTGTCTCTTTGGCATCCATTAATTACAGGGCCAAATTAACAGCCCAAATTGTTAGTATCTCCCGTGTAATCCAGCTTTTGTGAGCATGTAAAAGTCATATTACAAACCTCGCAACAAATCCCACGTCCATCCCTTCAACCCCCTCTTTATCTAACCCTCATACCAAGTCAGTATTTCCTCTGCCGAAATCAACCAGGGATAGGTACCAGATTAACTAGAACGACTCCTGTAGCTGACATCATTCAAACGAACCAATCCTAAATTGCTTGCCTTGCCTTTCTTTCAAAGACCTCCTAAAGGCTGTGACCTATGCTTTTCCCTCACTCCTGCTTTCCCTGATGACCAAACCTGATGCTTCCCCAGGTGACCTACGTGGCATATGTACCCCCTCTCTCCTGGAAACTCTAAGGAATACAAATCTTCTTTCAAAGGCATTAGCCTCTCCATGTCATCACTCAATTAATCACCTCTGTGAATCCTGTGGACATAACTGATATGAGTACTATATCATTGTTGGTTTAATTTCCTTGTCCCTAAAGACAAATAAGATGGTACATCTTTTCAAGTGTTTACTGGCCATTCAAATATCCCCTTGTGATTGCCTGCTTAATTCCCCTGCCTACTTTTCCATTGGCTTGTCTTTTTCTTATCCATTATTTTTAAAGATTTATTTTAGGGAAAGAGAGAGAGAGAGAGAGCAAGAGAGCACAAGCCGGAGGAGGGGCAGGGCGGGGAGAGAGAGAGACAAAATCCTCAAACAGATTTCCCACTGAGCGCAGAGCCCCACATGGGGCTTGATCCCAGGACGCTGAGATAATGACTTGAGCCAAAATGAAGAGCCAGCCGCCTAACCAACTTAGCCACCCAGGTGTGCTCTTTTTTCTTATTGTAGAGAGCAAAATGGAGTCTCTCATGTCAGGCAGGAGCCTGGGTCAAGCCATGACACAAGCAGTTAAGGCACTGCAGCGAGGAGATATTGTAGGGACCAATGTCAGCTGACATTCCAGAACTGAGAATGAGCAGAACCAGAGGAGGTCTGCGGGGACCTGACACCGATTAAATCCCTTTAAAAAAAAGGAAGGATTTTGTCAGCAAACTGTCAGACCCTTCAGACATGACCCCTCTATGACTACTTAAAAAAGGTTAACTGCCGGGGCACCTGGGTTGCTCAGTGGGTTAAACCTCTGCCTTCGGCTCAGGTCATGATCTCACGGTCCTGGGATTGAGCTCCACATTGGGCTCTCTGCTCAGTGGGGAGCCCGCTTCCCCTTCTCTCTGCCTGCTGCTCTGTCTGCTTGTGATCTCTCTGTCAAATAAATGAATAAAATCTTAAAAAAAAAAAAAAAAAGTTAACTGCCACGGAAGGCTCTGCCGGATGGATCTCCGAACAGAACCAAGTTCCTTCCCTGCTTGAACATTGGAAGCGGTAAGGGCCGATGGCTGAGCGAACCAGACTGAGGCCTTATCTCAACTGCACACCCACAGACTGACTTCGCGTTTGTTCCCTTCACTTCCCGCGCCCTGCTGTTATCTTGTTTGTTGTGTGGCTTGTCTCCTGTCCTGCTTTGTGTGCTGTGTAGGAAGCCAAGTTAAATCACGTAGTGAAATGTCCTTAAGTTTGGGAGCCTGAACCTGCTTCATAGTTGTGATTTAACTTTGTTTTATGATTGAATAAAGCTGACATTGTGGAAAGCCACAATTTGCCTGTGCGCCCTTACTAATTTTTAAGAATTCTTCATATATTCTGCTGAGTGCTTTGTCAGCTATATGTGTCACATGTAGTTTCTTCCATACAGTGGCTTGCCTTCTTACTTTCTTTTTTCTGCCTTCTTACTTTCTTGATGGCATCTTTGAGCTCCCTGCTCAGTGGAGAGCCTGCTTCTTCCTCTTCACCTAAGTTCTCTTTTGCTCTCACTCTCCCACAAGTAAATAAATAAAATCTTTATTAAAAAAAAAAATTCCTTGAGTTAGGGAAGAAAAGGGAAGTCAGAGGCAAGGCAAAGAACTTGCACTTTGAGAGATTTATTTATTTATTTTTACGATTTTATATATTTATGAGGGAGAGAGAGACAGAACATGAGAACATGAGAGGGGAGAGGGTCAGAGGGAGAAACAGACTCCGCTCTGAGCTGAGAGCCTGATACAGGACTCAATCCCTGGAGTCTGGGATCATAACCTGAGCTGAAGACAGTCACTTAACCAACTGAGCCACCCAAACACCGAACTTTGAGGGATTTAAGAAGTGGGTGACTTGCATCTCTATTCACCTCCCTCCCTTGCCATGCATAGAATTGTAGACCTGGTAATGTGCCCTAACTAGGCAAAGAAGGCATAAAATAGCCTCCAAAATTTCCTGAGATCTCAGTGTTTCATAGTATTTCAGCTTGAACCAAGATGGTTCAAGGACCTGGGTGAGACTCAGAGAGATTCTTAGAGCCAACTGGAGCCCATATGAGACAGTTAACCAGTGGAGGTACTGTTAAGTCATAACTGGATGAAGAAATTAGACCAACACTTCATCACATGCAGACTTCAAAGACAGTAGCAACAAGATTCCAAGTGATTAGAAAGGCAGAAAGGAAAACTACTTCAGAAACCAGGGGCAACAGACACCCAGTGAGAGCAAATCTAAGACTCTCTCTCCATTTACCAGGAGGTAATCACTAATTTCACCCTCCAGGAGACCTATCAGAAAGAAGAGTAGGAGGAGACAATCTCAAGACTTCAGAATTTGCCTGAAGGAGTTGTTTGGCCACCAAGAGTCTGTTGAAACCAAAAGACACAGAGATTCTATTAATTGGCAAGTTTAAGGCACCAACCTGCTAGTGGTATTGGGGTTGTGAAGATTTGATCACTTATAGAAAATGAACTATGTTTACTTCTCTGTGTGATTGTGTAATTTTGTAACCACACATTATTTAAGTATAAACTTTTAAGTATATACTTAAGTATTTAAGTATAAAATTAATATAAACTAATGCTTTCCTGCCTCTGGAGGGCGCTTCTTTCACAATTATTCTCATTCTTTGATATTAATTTACAAGAGAACAGATGTAATCTTCTTGTGAAAATAAAAAAACCTAGCAGAGTTAGGAATTTTTATGTTTTGCATTATGCCAATCATCCTTTTCTGATTTGAGGAGACAGTATTTATACTTAGAATATTCACAGTGTTTAGGAACTTAAAAATACCAATTAGCACAATATTACTAGGGTAATAAATCAAACATACAAATGTGTAAGAAAACTAATATGAACTATAGGTTTATTTATTTATTTATTTTTGAAAAGATTTTATTTATTTATTTGACAGAGATCACAAGTAGGCAGAGAGGCAGACAGAGAGGAGGAAGCAGGCTCCCTGCTGAGCAGAGAGCCTGATGCAGGATTCGATCCCAGGACCCTGAGATCATGACCTGAGCCGAAGGCAGAGGCTTTAACCCACTGAGCCACCCAGGTGCCCCTATAGGTTTATTTTTAAAATGATTTTCCCAGGACAAAAGTCTTATATGACTCCTTTATTCAAATTACACTTCTAAGGGGATATTTAAATTAAGATAGAACATAGCAAGTTGGTAATAGTTATAGTCACCAAGTCTCCAATTGGCATGAATGGAAATGGAAAACAAGACTGACATTTTTTTAGAAAAAGATTTTCTTTATGTATTTGACAAGAGAGTGAGAACAGAAGCAGGAGTGGCAGACAGAGGGAGAGGGAAAAGCAGGCTCCTCATTGGGCAAGAGGCTCCATCCCAGGACCCAAGGATCATGACCTGAGCTGAAGGCAGACACTTAACTGATTGAGCCACCCAGGCGCTCCAAGTCTGACTATTTTAACAAAAGTATCTGTGAAAGAAATGAAGATGTCCCCTCTTCCTTGCAGCAGCAGAGGGAGCAACAGCATTCTGCATTATCAAACTAGTTCAAAGAATCTGATTTGACCACAAGTTAAATCGAGAACATTTATAAAAATGTCAGTCTTAGGGCTCCTTGGGCAGCTCAGTCAGTTAAGTGTCTGCTTTCAGCTCAAGTCATGACCCTGAAATCATGGGTTCGAGCCCCGCATTGAGCTCCCTGCTCAAGCAGGAGCCTGCTTCTCCCTCTGCGCCATGATCTTGCTCTCTATCTCAAATGAATAAATAAAATCTTAAAAAAAAAAACGGTGAGACTTCCTTTTATTATTATTATTTTTAAAGATTTTATTCATTTACTTGAAAGAGAGTGAGCGGGCAAGCGAGAGAACTGCAGAGAGGGAGAGAGGCAGGCTCTCTGTTGAGCAGGGAGCACAACGTGGGGCTCAATCCCAGGATCCTGAGATCGTGGCCTGAGCTGAAGGCAGACACTTAACTGACTGAGAAACCCAGGTGCCCTGAGAGTTGCTTTTATTTCATTTTCATTTTTTTAAAGATTTATTTATTTATTTATTTGAGAGAGAATGAGAGAGAGCGAGCATAAGAGTGGGGGAAGGTCAGAGGGATAAGCAGACTCCCCGCTGAGCAGGGGGTCCCGATGTGTGGCTCCATCCTGGAACTCCAGTCTCATGACCTGAGCCAAAGGCCATTGCTTAACCACCTGAGCCACCCAGGTGCCCCAAGATTTGCTTTTAACGGCCAGGATCTGGCATTTCATTAGTTAGCATTGAAAGCGAAATTCAGTCCTTTAAATCTTGACTTAACAGACTAAAGAAACAAAAAGATTTTCTTTAATAAGAAACACATAGCAGAAATCTCACATATTAACCTTCCATGTTAGTAACTCTCTTCTTCCCGTTTATTGACACCTTTTTCTCTGTCCTGTAATATGCAGAAATCTTATCTCAAAAATGACCTGAATGTGATATATGTAAAAACACTGGGTTACTACTCAGCAACAAAAAAGAATGAGCCACTGACACATGTAAAAGAATGTGGATCAAGCTCCAAGACAGTGGGCTGAATGGAAGAAATCAAGCCCAAGAGGCAATACTATATGATTCCATCTACAGGAAGTGCTAGAAAAGACAGAAGTCAAATAAAATGATAATAGGTCAACAGTTGTCTTGAACTGTCAGTAGAGTAAGGAAATGACTACAAAGAGGCTTGAGGGAACTTTTTGCATGATGGAAATGTCCTATATGTTGATGAGTGCATATATTAAAACGCATTGAACTATACATTTGCTTTATATATGTAATTGGTGAATTTTTGTTTATCAGTTATGCCTCAATAAATTTAATTATTAAAAATGAACTGAAAAGAGGGGCATGTAAGTGGCTCAGCCAGTTGTCTGCCTTCTGCTCAGGTCATGATCTCAGGGTCCTGGGATCAAGCCCCAACGTCAGGCTCTCTGCTGGGCAGGGTGTCTGCTTCTCCCTTTCACTCTCTCTGTTCTCTCTCTCTTTCAAATAAGTAAATAAAATCTTTAAAAAAACAAACAAACTGGGGGGGATACCTGGGTGGCTCAGTGGGTTAAAGCCTCTGCCTTCAGCTCAGGTCATGATCCCGGGGTCCTGGGATCGAGCCCCGCGTTGGGCTCTCTGCTCGGCGGGGAGCCTGCTTCCTCCTCTCTCTCTCTCTGCCTGCCTCTCTGCCTACTTGTGATCTCTGTCTGTCAAATGAATAAATAAAATCTTTAAAAAACAAACAAACAAACACAAACTGAAAAGAAACATATTTTTTATTTTTATTTATTTCTTTTAAAATAATGAATAAATAATAAACAAATAACTAAATAAAGATAATAAATAAATAAATAAATAAAGGGCTCAAACTTACAGCTCCAGACTGAGAGACATATGCCCTACAGACTGGACTAGCCAAGCGCCCCATGAAATAGCTTTTTATTTTATTTTATTTTTTTTTAAATTTTATTTATTTATTTGTCAGAGAGAGCGAGCGAGCAAGCACAGGCAGAGGCAGAGGGAGAAGCAGGCTCCTTGCTCAGCAGGGAGCCTGATGTGGGACTCAATCCCAGGACGCTGGAATCATGACCGGAGCCGAAGGCAGCAGCTTAACCAACTGAGCCACCCAGGCATCCCATGAAATAGCTTTTTAAATTTGCTAGAAACTCAACTTTGTTTCTGGCAACATGGTGGAGTAGGAGTCAAGGTTGAACCTTCCCACTGAAAACAACTAAAATGCTGGAAAAAAAACAAAAAACAGAAAAAAAAAATCCCCTTGAACACATCCATGGGTTGAGAAGAAAGTGAGGAATATTCAGACCAGAAATGGAACAAAGGCAGAAAACCAGTCAGATAGACCAGGGAAACAGTTTTCACTGCTAGGGTATTGTCAAACCAAGTGGAATTGAGCACTGGATTCTGAGACTCAGATTACAGCCAGGGTTTTCCAAAGTATGGATTCTAAAAGATGAAACCCCCAATAAAGCACAAACCACAAAGGGCTAAGAGTTAATTAGGAATAGACCTACCCTAAAGATTTGAAGAAGTATTTCCCCATAGAAGACCTACACATGGCCAATAAGCACAAGAAAATGATGTGAGAAACCAAGGCAAAGGAAAGAAATTAAATTTCCTTATAGCCTGCAGCCCACTGACAAATACTTGAGGCAAATGGAGTATAACATTCCTCCAGAAACTCCCAACTGTCTCAATGTTAATACTTTGCTAGAGGGAAAAACAACCTTAGCTTTATCAGTACCTAAGCCTCCCGGATCCTGGGAGTCTTTTTAAGCATATGAAAATTGGGTTTGTTTGTTTTGTTTTTTAAAGATTTTATTTATTTGTCAGAGAGTGAGAACATGGAGAGGGAGAAGCAGACTCCCCACAGAGCAGGGAGTCTGAGTTGGGACTCGATTCCAGGACCCTGGGATCATGACCTGAGCTGAAGACAGTTGCTTAACCAACTGAGTGACCCAAGATTCCCTTGAAAATCCTTTTGGAGACCTGCCTTAACCCTAAAGTTTATAATCAGTTGCTCCTCACAATTCCAGGGCAGCAGATCTTTCTGCCCACAGGTCCTGTCCCTTTGCTTTAACAAAACCACCTATTTGCTCCAAAGATGATTCAAGAATTCTTTCTTGGGCACTGGCTCCGAACTCCAACCTTCAAACTACATCAAAAAGATGCTCGACCTCATTAGTTATTAAGGAAATGACCCCACTAGGATAACTTTTTGTATGAAAAAGAATGAATTACTCAGGAATAAATTTAACCAAAGAGGTGAAAGATCTGTATACTAAAAATGATAAGTCACTGATGATAGAAATTGAAAAAGACACAAATGGGAAAATATTCTGTGCTCATCAACTGGAAGAACTGATATTGTTAAAATGCCCATACTTTGGAAAACAATATACAGATTGAGTGCAATCCCTATCAAAATTCCAATGGCATTTTTTACAGAAATAGAACAAACAATCTTAAAATTTGTATGGAACCAAAGACCCCGAATAACCAAAGCAATCTTGAGAAAGAAGAGCAAAGCTCGAGGCATCACACCTTTTGATTTCAAAACAGATTACAAAATAGGGGCGCCTGAGTGGCACAGTTGGTTGAGTGGCCCACTCATGGTTTCACTGGTTCAGGTCATAATCTCAGGGTCATGGAATCATGCCCCACTTTGGGCTTCAAACTTAGTGAGGAGTCTGCTTGAGTTTCTCTCTCCTTCTCCCTCTTCCCTCCCCCTACTCTCTCTCAAATAAATGGATAAATCTTTAAAGTATATAGATAGATACAGATTACAAAATATATTTCAAAGCTATAATAATCAAAACAGTGTGGCACTGACATAAAAAGAGACACCTAGATCAATGGAACAGAATAGAGACCCCACAAATAAACTCATGCATATGTGGTCAATTAATTTACAACAAAGAAGCCAGGAACATACAGTGGGGAAATGGTAGTCTTTTCAATAAACTCAATAAACTGCTGGGAAAACTGAATCATCACATGCAAAAGAATGAAACTAGATCCCTATCCCTCACCATAGACAAAAATCCATTAAAAATGGACATGAGACCTAAAGTCACAAACCTCTTAGAAAACAGGGGGTAAGCTGGTTGATATTGGTCTTGGCAATGATTTTTGGATTTGACACCAAATGCAAAGCCAGCAGAAGGTAGAATAAGTGAGGCTACATTAAACTAAAGATCTTCTACAGAGCAAGGGAAATAATAAACTAAAAAGGGCAAACTACAGTATAGGAGAAAATACTTACAAATTATTTACCTGATAATGAGTAAGCGACAGACAGGGCGAGGAAGGGAGAGATAGATAGGGGGCTATGTGATCAGGCCCACAGAAATCCCCAAAATGTGGAGGTATAAGGAAATCAGATATAAAGGAACACACCAGACCACCCTGCCCTGGGTGTCCAAGGTGATGGGGGGTGGTCTTACTTATGATGACTCCTGTAGTCAACAGAAAATAAACAGACCCTACAAAGAAGTAAGCCATTAAAGATGTTATCACTAGTCTTTACTGAATGGTGCTACCAGTAGAGAAGTGTAAAAGATTTAAATTTCCTGGTTAGCCTTCAGTAAAAGACCAATCCTAAAAAGCCCTCAGTGGCAATGCTGTTGGGACTCCTCTCACCCCTGAGAGATTGTATGTTTTTTTTTTTTTAAAGATTTTATTTATTTATTTGACAGACAGAGATCACAAGTAGGCAGAGAGGCAGACAGAGAGAGAGGAAGAAGCAGGCTCCCTGCTGAGCAGAGAGCCTGATTTGGGGCTCGATCCCAGGACCCTGAGATCATGACCTGAGCCGAAGGCAGAGGCTTTAACCCACTGAGCAACCCAGGCGCCCCCCTGAGAGCTTTTTTGATACCCTTAATAAAATGCTTTTGATTCACTCATTGTATTTTGTCTGCAAGATTCATTCTTCAACTCCTTGGGACAGGAACCTCACTCTCTGCTTCAATAAGAGATTAATACCCATAATGTAAAAGGACCCATACAACTCAGTAGCAAAAAAAAGAAAAAAAAGAAAAGAAAAAAAATCTGATTTAAAAATGAGCAGAGAAATGGAATAGACATTTTTTCTGAAGAAGACATATAAAAGGCCAACAGACACATGAAAAAGGTGCTCAACATCACTAATCATCAGGGAAATGCAAACCAAAATCACAATGAGGGGGTCAGAGTGGCTCAGTAGTTAAGCATCTGCCTTTGGCTCAAGTCATGATCCCAGCATCCTGGGATCTAGTCCTGCTTCGGGCTCCCTGCTCAGCAGGGAAATAGCTTCTCCCTCTTCCACTGCCCCTGCTTATATTCTGTCTCTCCCTTTCAAATAAATAAATAAAATCTTAAAAAAGAAAACAAACAAACAAACAAACAAAAAACCCCCAAATCACAATGAGATACTACTTCATACCTATTACCACGGCTATTACCAAAAAAGACAAGAGGGACACCTGGGTGGCTCAGTGTTAAGTGTCTCCCTTCACCTCAGGTCATAATCTATCCCAGTGTCCTGGGATTGAGTCCCACATTTGGCTCTTTGCTCAGTGGGGAGCCTACTTCTCCCTCTCTCTGCCACTCCCCTTGCTTGTGCTTTCTCTCTCTCTCCCTCCCTCTCTGACAAGTAAATAAATAAAATCTAAAATCTAAAAAATAAGGCAAGAGATCAGTGTTGATGAGAATGTGGAGAAAATAGAATCCTTGTGCACCGTTGGAGGGAATGTGTATTGGTGCAGCCACTATGGAAAACAGCATCAAGTTTCCTCCAAAAATTAAAAATAGAACCACCATATAATTCACCAATCCCACTTCTGGATATAAACCCAAAGGAAATGAAAATAGGATATCAAAGAGATATCTGCATTCCCATATTCACTGTAGCATTATTCCCGGAAGCCAAGATAGAGAAACAAGCTAAGTTCCATCAATAGATGAATAAAGATGATGTGTTATGTACACATGGGATATTCTTCAGTCATAAGAAAGAAGGAAATCCTGCCACTTGCAACAACATAGACCTTGAGGGTGTTATGTTCTGTGAAACAAACTGTTACGGAACCCGGAATGGATCCTGACAGAAGAACCAAGGGGCACTTGGAGACTTTGGAGGACCAGAGGTTTATTTAACACCGGTGGGCTCAGAGGAGAGTGTTCTCTAAAGGTCTGAGCCCCGAGCACAAGCAGGGAGGTAATTTATACCCTTCTATTTCTGCATACCTGGAACTTTTGGCATGTGAGGGAAATGGGGTAGGAAAGAAGAACCCGGAGGGGCTTTGAGACAGGGACTGGAATTTCCTTGCTGGTTTGGTCAGCCGTCGAGTAGTTTTTCTCTTATTAAAACCAGAGAAAGATAAAGACTGCACGGTGTCACTGAGGTGTTGGGGGTGAATCAAACTCAAAGAGTAAAAACACCGTTTGCCAGAGGTGGGGATGGGGGTGGGGGAGGGGAAGCAGGAGGTAGGGAGAGATTGGTGAAAAGGTATCAACTTTCAGTTATAAAATGAGTTAAGTTCTGAGGGTCTAATATAAAATATGATGACTACAGTTGATAACACTATATTGTATCACTTAAATTTTCTGAGAGTAGAACTTAAATGTTTTCACCAAAACAAAACAAAACAAAACAAAACAAAATGATTAATATGTGAGGTAATGGGGGTTAACTAGATGGGGTTCCCTTCACAATGTAGATACTTATCCAAACACCATGATGTACACTTTAAATGTGTTACAAGTTTTTTTTTTTTGTCAATAATAAAGCTGTAATTAAAAAAAAAAAAATAGATCCAAAAGAAAAATAAATGCCACCAATGTACTTATAGAACAACTATATTTGAGAGCAGAAATGTATTTTATCAAAATAAGTACTAAAACTATTATGTATTATCTCCGTATTTCCTTTGTTTACAAAATGTTGACAAAAATAAATTTTTAAAAAAGATTTTATTTATTTGACAAAGAGTGAGCACAAGTAGGAGTGTATTGTCATGTATTATATTATCATTAGCAGAGGGATATAGCAGAGGGAGCTGCAGAGGGAGAGTGAGAAGCAGGATCTCTGCCAAGCAGGGAGCCTAAGTTGGGGTTAGATCCCAGGACCCTGGGAATGATGACCTGAGCCAAAGGCAGATGTTTAACCTACTGAGCCACCCATGAACCTGACAAAAATAAATTTAAATGAAATTGGCATCAGCTAGTCCCCAGACCTGATCTTTAATGCGAACCTGCTTGTAGTCACTGGCCTTTTCCCCACTTTTTCTTTAACCTCTTCTTTCGGGCTTATCTCTTAACTCAGAAAATGGAAAGCAAAGCCACCTTTGGAGCAACAATGACTGCCTGACAAGACCTCCAGTGAGTCCAGATGGACCAGACCAGGTTGAACTTAACCCCTGACCCATGCCTCTACAGATGGACCATGGAAAGACCACGGAATTGATGAGGG
Organism: Mustela lutreola; assembly: GCF_030435805.1. Lineage (NCBI taxonomy): Eukaryota > Metazoa > Chordata > Mammalia > Carnivora > Mustelidae > Mustela > Mustela lutreola. The sequence continues at coordinate 90,560,173 of NC_081295.1, forward strand.
AACAGAAGGCAAAGTGAGGACAAAGCAGAAGCTGACATCCCACAAGCCCTCCCCCCCAGATGGGATATATGTGACATTCCTCACGCACTCCTGGCTGCCCTAGAGTTAAGGAAAGCAAAAACAAATAGTTAAACTTACAGAGATCACAATCCTGCATAACACAAGTCTACCTCGGTTTACAAATGTCTTAGCGAGCTACAAGAACAAAGCATTTCTATCAGTGACCTAGCTTCCAGAAGGAAATGTAGATACAATGAAGTGTCCTTATAATCTGCAGCCTGTGGACAGATACTTGAAGTGGGCAGAGTACAATGTTCCTCCAGGAAGTTCCCAACTATCTTCATGCCAATGCCTTACTAGAGGGAAAAACCACCTTAACTTGACAGTGGCAAGGCCTCTGGCATCCTGGGAGTCTTCTTTAACATATGAAAATCCTTTTGAGACCTAGCTTCTTCCTTACCTCCCCCATCCCCATAGCATATAACCAGCCACCCTTCACAACTCCGGGGCAGCAGCTCTTTCTGCCTATGGGTCCTGTCCCCATGCTTTAATAAACCACCATCCTGCACCAAAAACATCTCCAAGAATTCCTTCTTGGTCATCGGTTCCAGACTCCACCCCACCAAACCTCACCTGTATTCCAAAAACACATCAGAACGACCATGGAATGATTGACAACTACTTTTATCTTATAATACTAAAATCCACCCACGGGGGAACACAAGTCTCATTTACATAGCACACAAAGTGTGTAGGCGTGTTTCCTTAGGCACATGCAGAAACTTATGCCACCTCTATACATTACAAATCTTTGTTATCCAAATATTCATCCTAACCCTAAATTAATTCAACCTGATGCAGTGTCTGATTCACCAAGGAAGAAAAGTTGTGTAGCTTCAACTACAGAATCTTACAAAATGCAGCTTTCCTTACAGTGCAGGGGAGAAGAATGAGGCACAAACAAGTCAGCTGTAAGAGAGAGGGAGCAGGGGATGACAGCTGGAAGGACTGTCACCCAGAACAACTTTTCTGTCCCACATTTATTAGATATAAGAGAGCAACAAAGGAGAGGAAAAGAAGGTTATACAATAGCCACAGGTCTTGTAGGTAAACAAGAAGGAATGTGAGTCGTCTGTTGGTCACAAGTCTTAGAGGTAAACAAAAAGAGGAGTAAGGTGTGTCTGCATGGATCTGTAGTTGAGTGAGCGCACTTAAAGGAATTACCTTAATAGAAGGCTTTTTCTGAGGCAGGGGAGACAATGAAAAAGGGAAGCAGGGCAGCCTTTGGCCCTGAACAAGCTGGGCATTCCCAGCTGCTCAGCTTCCATGAAGCTGGCAGTGTATAACCCTGAATGAGCCAGGCGGCCTCAGCTGCTTGGCCTTTTTTTTTTTTTTTAGATTTTGTTTATTTATTTATTTGACAGAGATCACAAGTAGGCAGAGAAGCAGGCAGAGAGAGAGAGAGAGAGAGAGGAGGAAGCAGGCTCCCTGCTGAGCAGAGATACCAATGCCAGGCTCAATCCCAGGACCCTGGGATCATGATATGAGTCAAAGGCAGAGGCTTTAACCCACTGAGCCCCAGGGATACCTGAGGGAGCCAGGTATCCCTCAGCTGCTTGGCTTTAAGGACGTGTATCATCCTCTCCACCAGAGGCCTGCTGCTAGTACATGTTTTTCTCAAGGTCATTATTAAGCATGCTTGCATGACCAGTACAACTCCTCATTAGTTAAAGTTATATTTTGAGCAGTATATTATTCTGAGGGACATTACATTTCTCCCTTTTTGTTTGCATAGAAGAAGTCGCTTTTACAACCTCTCGATCCATTAGTTGTCAGAAGGATTTTCGTGTACATCTGAGGACTAAGCATAAAAAGATTATAGCAATACAAAAAATTATCATTCCACCAAGACCAGTTTATTTGATCCAACCAAAACAGTTTAGATCAGTCAGAATATCATTAATCCTTTGTGCAAAACTCACTCCTGGTGATGAAGTTCTAGAACCTAGGTGAGGTTCAGTGGGCTGAGGTCCGGAGCCAATGACCAAGAAAGAATTCTTGAGACATCTTTTGTGCAAAATGGTGGTTTATTAAAGCATGGGGACAGGACCCGTGCGCAGAAGAGCTGCTGCCCTGGGTTGGGAGGGATGGCAGGTTATCTACCCTGTGGTTGGGGGAAGGTGAGGGGAAAGGAAGGTTTCAATGGAGTTTTCATATGCTAAAGAGGGCCTAGGAGGTGCCAGGAGACCAACATTGTCTTTTAGCAAGCCATTAACATCAAGATAGTTGGGAGATGGGGCATCTGGGTGGCTCAGTGGGTTAAAGCCTCGGCTTTCAGCTCAGTTCATGGTCCCAGGGTCCTGGGATCGACATCGGGCTCTCTGCTCAGCAGGGAGCCTGCTTCCCTCTCTCTATGCCTGCCTCTCTGCCTGCTTGTGATCTCTGTCAAATAAATAAAATCTTAAAAAAAAAAAAAAAAAAAAAAAAAAGATAGTTGGGAGATTCCTGTCTTGCAGGATTGTGATCTCTGCAAGTAAAGTGTTTGTTTCTCATTTATGGCGGTCAGGGGTGCCTGAGGAATGTTACACATATTACCGAGGGGAGCAGGTGGAGAGGGGGTGCAAGGTGCCAGCTTTTGCTTTGTCCTCAGCCAGCCTCCTGCTCCCTCATCACTGGAACCGTAATGATGAGCGAGTAATGCTTGAATAGTATCTTTTTTTTTTTTTTTTAAAGATTATTTATTGATTTATTTATTTGGCAGACAGATCACAAGCAGACAGAGAGGCAGGCAGAGAGAGAGGAAGGCTAAGCAGACTCTCTGGTGAGCAGAGAGCCCGACATGGGGCTCGATCCCAGGACCCTGGGATCAGGACCCGAGCTGAAGGCAGAGGCTTCAGCCCACTGAGCCACCCAGGTGCCCCGCTTGAATAGTATCTTGAAGCTGTTTAATACCCAAAGTCAAATTATTGCCATAATGACTGGTAATATGATGGCGAAACTTGCTCCACGCTATTTCTGATTTGTTATAGGCATAGGGAGTAATACAGAAGGAAGACAATCTAATCACATAAAAGATGGAGCCTAAGCTTTATGTTTGGAAGGTCGTCTATATTTAGCACGGCTGATTCTAAATCAGCAATTCTTTCATTCAATCTTTGATCTATAATTGTTTGTTGGTTCCAGGCCTTGCTAGCATTCTTGTGGTTTGTACAGTCTGATGCAAGGCCATTCCAGCAGTTGTAGCTGTGATGAGAGAACAGAAGGCTGGCTGAGGACAAAGCAAAAGACTGACACCTTACAACTCCCCCCACCCCCATTCCTGGGTAGGACATTTGTGACATTCTTTATGAATCTCCCAACTATCTTAATGTTAATAGCTTGCTAAAAGAGAAAAACGACCTTGACAATGGCAAGGCCTCTGGTATCAGGTATCTTACAGGTCCTCTTTAGCATATGAAAGTTCTGTTGAAACCTCCCTTTTCCTTACCTCCCCCCAACTCCATGGTATATAACCTACTACCCCTCATAACCCCAGGGCAGCATCTCTTCCTGCCCACGGGTCCTGTCTCTGTGCTTTAATAAATCACCTTTTTGCACCAGAGATATCTTAAGAATCCTTTCTTGGCCGTCAGCCTCGGACCTCACTTACATTCTAGAACTTCATCATTTGGCACCCAACGTGGGCCTGTGAGTCTTTACATCTGGACTCTGAGCTTCAGTGCAAAATGGGTGAGTACTTTCTCTTTCCTTCCTTTAGTCTCATTTCAGGGGCTTTTCAAGCTGTGTGGTCTTATTGGAACACTTGCATATTGAGTGCTCAGGCTGTAATCCTCTAGCCTGTGGCTACTCTATGGGAAGGAGAGCGCCTGCCTTTTGGCGGAAGTCAGTACCCTGGCTGGAATGGTAATAAGACCCAGAAACTTGATGCCCTCTCTTTATTCCTGTTCTTAGAGAAAGCTGTCTCTCTTGGGCATGGGACAGCCACCTAAGTCACCAGACAGCTGCCAATCTTAAGACTCCTGTGTGAGGTTTCCTCCTGATTGATCTAATGTGATCCCCTCCACATCCCTGGTCTAGTCACTTCTGGCCACAGGAACTCCACTGGGAGCCGGCTGAAAACAGGACCCAATTGAATTAAAATGTAACTAGAGACTGTTTCCTAGGGACGTTGGCTGTAAGGACCACATGTGTGGGAAAGTTGCATAGACCATGATAGATTTCAGTCTTTTTACGGTTTCTTGTCAGTGTCTTCTACAAACTACTTAAAGCTATAAAACTGGGCAGTTTCCCCTTGTAAAACTTTTATGTATTTTCCATGGGTTAAAAATGGCAGGGCAGTAACACAACTTCCAGAGTATAGCACTGCACAGTATCTTATTCCACTCACTAGGCAACCATCTATAGCCTAGGATGAGATGGGGAAGAGGAGGGATGCTGGCACCCCTCCAGGGCCTTTTACAGCAGGAATGCCTTCATGGGCAGGTAGAATGGTGATAATAGCGATTCTTGTTGAGGGACACCTCACCTGCTTTTGACACCTGGAACCTCTGACATGTCCTGCGTGGGACGCCACCCAGGAGTCAGGGGGGATTTTGGTAATGGTCCTTCTTTACTTTTTTTGGGAACATGGGATCCTCTTCTTCTGTGCCCAGGGAATTTCCTTGGGATGCCTTTTAACCCACTGGAATCAATTCAAACTGCAACATTTAAGAAAGAAAAAGATGATCTTCTGTAACACTGAATGGGCTCAGCACTCCTTAGGAGATGAGGAAAAAATGGCCCATAAATGGGACTTTAAGTTTTAGGTCAATCTATCAGTTAGACCTCGTCTTCAGGGAAAAGGGCAAATGGACTGAAGGTCCATACGTCCAAGCTTTTATGGCCCTAAATCAGGATCCAGACCTGTGGACCTCTTGTAGAATGTGTCTAACTCTCAGCCAGGTTAACAGATCTTCCCCCACTCCCCGCCCGGATATATTGGATGGTGACCGTCTAAACAGGTCGATTCCTCTCAACAAACCAGGGATGTTGGAGGAATTGCCAGGCAGTCCAAAGAAAGAGGACACTGGCTCTGTTGCTATCCCTCCTCCTTATAAACCCCAAGACCCCTCTGCCCCCAGCCCCACTGGACATACCAGGAAGTGGGACTCCCTATCTTCCAGGAGCTCCATCTAAGTACAGGATGCATCCTCCTAGGGAAGTTGCTAATGGAGAAGTAGGCACAATTAGGGTCCAGGTCCTATTCTCCATGGCAGACCTGGCTCAGATAAAACAACAATTAGGATGATATTCTGAAAATCCCTCTCAATTTATTGAAGGCTTTCAAGAAGTATCTATTATGTTTGATATATACAATTTTAACTTGTTTTTGACCCCTGAGGAAAAGAAACGAATCTTGGAGGGAGCACAGGAGTTCACTGATGAGCTGGCAATGAAAGATAGGGATTGTTGGGGTACTGCTGTCCCTAACACCGAGCCACACTGGAACTCTCAGGAGGATAGTCCAGGGAGAGAAAAACCGGACCATATGATCACTTTTGATAGAAGGAATGAAAAAAGGATTTTCTAAACCTGTGAACTTTGATAAACTTCAGGAAGTTACACAAGGAACTGACGAAAATCCAGCTCTATTTCAGGGACGGTTGGTAGAGTCCATCCGTAAATACACAAATTTGGACCCAGCCACACCCAAGGGAGTAACTATAATAAATATGTATTTTATAGCCAGTCAGCACCTGACATCCGCTGAAAACTAACTAAAATGGCTTTACGTCCTCAAAGTCCCATCCAGTACCTACTAGAGGTAGCGACCAAAGTCTTTAATAATAGAGATATGGCCCTAAAGCAAGAAAAGGACCAGAGAACTAAATGGCAGGTAAGATACAGGCTCAAGTGATTGGCGCCACTATTGTGGATTCCCCGCAGCACCAGACTAACCAGGAGCAAAAGAAAAGGCCAGTAACAGATAGAAAACTAGGTAAGTCCCCATGCTATACATGTGGCCAGATTGGACACTGGAGCAGAGAATGTCCAAGCAAACACTCTTCACCAGGGCCATGTCCTGTCTGCAAAGAAATGGGACATTAGAAGAGAGACTGTCCTGATCTCCAGAGAGAGAAGAAGACAGGTGCTCACTCCCCCCACCCCCCCAAGAGTTGAAGCTGGAAGAACTGGCATGATGGGGCCCTGAGGCTGGTCTGGCTCCCTTTGACATCAAGATGACTGGGCCCTGGGTTACTCTGGATGTGGGAGGTAAGTTTATCAATTTTCTTATTGATACAGGAACCACTTACTCTGTCCTTATTCAGCACTCTAGCCTTACTTGTCTTTATAACCTTACAATTGTTGGCATAGAAGGGGAAACTAATATATGCCACCAGACAATGCCTTTAAACTGTAACTATGAAAGTCAGTGGGTAACTCATGTTTTTCTAGTCCTTCCATGTTGTCCCACCCCATTACTTGGACAAGACTTAATGTATAAACTGGGTAGCCGATTTGCTCTTACTGTAGAGGGAGATGGCTTGTTCTCTTCAAAGTCCGGGAGCTAAAACCATATCCTGTTATCCCTTCCAATATCTGGAAGGAAGTAAACCCACAGGTCTGGGATTGTGATATTCCAGGACAGGCTCTTATAGCCCAACCCGTCAAAGTGACCTTAAAGACCCAACCAATATACCTCATAAAAAACAATATCCTCTAAAACCTGAGGCCAAAGCTGGGTTATAACCACTTACCAATAAGTTTCTAAGATATGGTATATTAAAGCCTTGTTGATCTCCTTATAACACCCCAATTTTACCAGTAAAAAAGCCAAATGGGGAATATCAGATGGTACAAGATTTAAGAGCTATGAGACTGACGCGCTGCCTACTGCGCTAAGAAGGCACTGATTTAAGAGCTATGAATGAGGCAATAATGCCTATTCATCCCGTAGTACCAAATCTGTACACTATTCTCACCCACGTCTCTGGTGACGCCAACTGGTTTACAGGACTTGACTTAAAAGATGCCCTTTTTTTTGCATCCCACTAAGGGAGGAAACACAGCCGCTTTTTGCTTTTGAATGGACCTCACCTTCAAGCCCACAGGCTGCTCAATTAACCTGGACAGTCTTACCACAAGGATTTAAAAACAGTCCTCATCTATTTGGAGCTGTACTTAGCAAAGATCCCTGTTATATATCCTTATCTAAGGGGGCAATAATTCAATATGTAGGTGACATTTTAATCTGTAGTCCCACAAAGGAGACATCTGATCAAAATTCTATAACTTCACTTAATTTTTTGGCAGATAGAGGGTATCATGTAACCCCTAAAAAGACACAAGTATCTCAACAAAAGGTACACTATTTAGGATACAAACCAGCACCAGGCCACCGTATTCTATCTACTGATAGAAAAAAGGCTATATTGGATCTTGAGCCTCCAACTACAAAAAAACAAATCCGTACTTTTCTAGGTATGACAGGTTTTTGCCGCCTATGGATTCCTGGGTTTGGACTCTTAGCCAAACGATTGTATGATTCTGTTAAAGGTCCCAATGAGGAAACTTTGCTCTGGATGAAAGCTCAGCAGACAGACTTTCAAACATTAAAAGCTAAACTTCTGTCAGCTCCAGCTCTGGTGTTACCAAATTTGGAAAAACTTTTCACTCTATATGTAGCAGAAAAGCAAAGCCAAGCCTTGGGGATTCTCACCCGAAAATTAGGGAATGAAACAAGACCGGTGGCCTATTTTTCAAAGTCACTTGACAATGTAGCCCAAGGGTGGCCTGCTTGTCTTTGAGCGGTGGCTGCCACAGCCCTCCTGGTAGAAGAAGCTTCAAAGCTCGTGATGGGACAGTCCCTGATTGTAATGACTTCACATCAGATCCAGAGTGTCTTAGAGACCAAGGGTCACCAATGGATGATGGGAGGCCGCCTCACTAAGTACCAGGCTATGTTTTTAGATACACCTGAAGTAATACTTAAAACTTGTCAAACTTTTGGGGTGCCTAGGTGGCTCAGTGGGTTAAAGCCTCTGCCTTTGGCTCAGGTCATGAGGGTCCTGGGATCGAGCCCTGCATTGGGCTCTCTGCTCAGCAGGGAGCCTGCTTCCATTCCTCTCTCTGTCTGCCTCTCTGCCTGCTTGTGATCTCTGTCTGTCAAATAAATAAATAAAATCTTTTAAAAAAAGAGAAATGTATTAAAAAAAATACAAAATCAAACAGGTTATTGGATATGTGGAATTCTGCCTCTGTTGAGTACATCTGGGTTACCCTGGTGGGTTTCCCCTTTACAGGGCACTGGTTGGCACTCTCTACCGGATTATATTTCAGAAATCATATATGGAGATAATATGTATCAGGATAAATCTATCACTAATCAAGATACTTCTTCCTGGCCCATGATCAGTGAGACATGGAGTTCACAGGACATAACCAAAATTTTTCATACTCTCAAACTATTAAAGTCATAACTGACCTTACAAGCCCACAAATTAATACCCACCAACCAGGGCCTAAGCTGTAAAACCCTACTATTGCTATACTGAAGATGGCATATATCAAATTTGGAATACATATTTGTGGCTCACATCTACTATTGGACAGTTCAGTCAAAAGACAGTTTTATGCTGGGAACAAAGAAATCCTACGTATGATACTCTGGCAAATAACACACGACATCTAGGATGGCTATCACTAGAAATGTGTTCTCAAATAATAGTACTCTGGGCTACTGACTGGTTTGGTACTGATGGGGTAAGGTGACCTGGCATTAGATGGCCAGCTCCAAATGGAACCCACTGGATATGTGGAACTAACCTCCGGTCCTGGCTTCCTCCAGGGTGGGTAGGTCGCTGCACCTTAGGATTTGCCTGGATTCATGGGCACAATACTAAAATCATCACTACTCCAGCTAATCTCCCCAATTTAAAGCAAAGATGGACACAATCTGTTTTTAAGTGGTATGGTCACTTAACATCCATTTTTGCTCCATCTGTAGGACTAGAGGATGTCATTTGGCACGGAGTAGCCCTTAATAAATACACTGCAAAGGCACTCAATGATTCACTAAATAGCATCTCCTTACTTAATACTGAAGTCACACAGATGCTCAAGGCAGTCCTACAAAACAGAATGGCCTTAGATGTCTTCAAAGCAGCACAGGGTGGCACATGTGCTGATGGGGTTCGTGATCAAAGTAGTGAGACTTATACAAAGCGAAGGTCAAGCAAAGCTTTATTTCATGCCAGTATCAAGAATCAAACTGACTGGTCGGGGCTGTCCCTTACAGAGAGAGCGAGGACCCCCAGCTTCACAGACTAGCTTTTATAGAGCAAGGGTCATGTGGTTGAGCATGGCCAATGAGATTGTCTCCAATCTGCCTGACTTGTCCTTGGATTTTGGGCTCTGTTATCTTCACCTGACCTGACCCGTCCTTGTATTTGGGCTCTGTTACCAGGGACTGGTCAACCATATTTTACTGGTTTCCTGGACTTGCTTCTAAGTAAGTTCCTCTGGGGGGGAGGGGCAGGGTCAGTTTAAGTTTTATCGCATAAACAACGAAATGGCTGTTCAACCAAGTCGTTCTGGCTAAGTAGGCCCTTACAGTGCAATTATCAAAGCAGAATGTTGTGTGTACATCCCAGATTACCACAAAAATGTCACAGGACAGGCTTAACCCACTGAACTACCCAGGTGCCCCTGGCACTTAAGCCCCTGGCACTTAAATCATTATTAATGTTGTTGAAGGTGGAAGGTCTCATCATCTGTAACTTCTTCTTGCTGAATAGGGGCATAGAGTTGTCCCTGGATTTTTCATCCTTTTCACTAAATTGCACCTTGTCATAGGATGGCAGAGCCGGTGGCAACAGTGCCTCTTGCCATGGCATACTAGCAACTGTTCCCTCGGAAATGCCTCCTTTATATTTTCCTTTACAATGACTTTAGTAATTTCCTTTTTCTCTGGGATGGCATGTTCAGGTCCCTCTTTTTTAGTTTCTCCTGAACACTTATTATCGCTATCCAAATCAGGGCTTTGTAAAGGCTGCAGAATGGAGCAAGTGAGAGTCCAACTAGACTGTACAGTAGTCGGAATTGGCTTTCCTTTAGCATGCAAAAGTTTTAACTCCTGACCTACTTTCTTCCAAGTCTGTAGGTCCAAAGTCTATAATATAGGGAACCAGGGGCAATATTGTTAAATTGCTTTTAAAAGCTCCAGAAGTTTCTGAAATCTTGCCATCTGCAACAGTGTGGATGGAACTAAAGGGTATTATGCTTAGTGAAATAAGTCAATTGGAGAAAGACAACTATCATATGATCTCCCTGATATGAGGAAGGGGAGATGCAATGTGGGGGGGGGGGTTGTGGGTAGGAAAAGAATAAATGAAACAAGATGGGATTGGGAGGGAGACAAACCATGAGACTCTTAATCTCACAAAACAAACTGAGGGTTGCCAGGGGGAGGGGGGGAAAGGAGAGGGTGGTGGGGTTATGGACATTGGGGAGGGTATGTGCTATGGTGAGTGCTGTGAAGTGTGTTAAGACTGATGATTCACAGACCTGTACCCCTGGGGCTAATTATATGTTAATAAAAATAATAAAAATTAATAATAAATAAAAGCTCCAAAAGTTTGCCCTCGCTGACTTTTGCTCCTCCTGCCTTTGGGAGCCATCTCCACAAAAGTCATTTGTGCTCGCTAGATTACCCATACCCTGTGCTAAGTACCCACAACTCACCGGCAGGAAAAGGCATGGCCATGCAAAACTCACGCTGGGGCTTCTCTTGTTTCATTTCTTGTCCCTGTTCGGGTGCTTGCAGCTTCCTCACAGTGCGCGGGAGAAGAATGAGGCACAAACAAGTCAGCTGTAAGAGAGAGGGAGGAGGGGACGGCAGCTGGAAGGACTGTGGCCCCAACAACTCCTCAGTCCTATATTTATTAGATACAAGATAACAGCTAACAAAGGAGAAGAACAAGGTTATACCTAAGCCATAGGTTTTGTAGGTAAACGAGAAGGAATGGGAATGATATGTTGATCACAAGTCTTACAGATAAAGAAGAGTAAGGCGTGTCTGTTCGAGCAGCATGGAATTTGTTGAGTGAGCACACTGTAATGGATGACCTTAACAGCAGTCTCTCTCTGATGCAGGGGAGACAATGAAAAAGGGAAGCAGGTGGTGTTCAACCCTCAACAGGTTCAGAACCAGGTGTTCCCAGCTGCTCTGCTAACATGAAGCAGGCGGTGTTCTGCCCTGAGCAAGGCGGGTATCCCCAGCTGCTCGGTTCGATGACGTATGTCATCCTCTCCACCAGAGGCCTGCTGCTAGTACATGTTTTTCTCAAGGTCATCTTTAAGCATGCTTGAGTGGCCAGTACAACTCCTCATTAGTTATATTTTAAGCAGTATATTATTCTGAGGGATAGTTCTATTCTGGATTTGAATTCTATGTGGCACTGCCTGGAGATAGAGTTTCTAATATGTTTCAGAAGTACATTTCTCCTCAGTCATATTTGCTTTTATTTATGATTTGTTTTTCCTGGGTCTTAAGTACTCCCTGAGCCACCCTCTGAGGGTATTAACAACTTCCCACATATGGCGGGTTCAACGGGAGATGACCAGACCCGAGGGTTTCCCTATGCAAATATCTCCAGATAAACAATTCTATTCTAGAATCTTACTCCCTTCAGAATCTTCTTGCTGGTTTCTGGGGCCATTTAGCTCACTTCCAGCTAATGCCTGAGGTGGTGCGTAACCAAGGAAAGAGAAAAAGAAACTCAAACTAAACTATCCCATTAGACCTCAGCAAGTGAAAAGCCTGTCTAACCCCAAAGAGCTTCTTTGGCAGATCACCCCTGGACTAACCCAAATGAGAGGTTTGCAAGTGGTGACAAACCATCAGCTTTGCACTCTTGAAAATGTTTATGTCATCATCCAAGGTTCAATAATACCATTTTAAAAACAAAAGTAAGGAAACGTAGACTTGCAAAAATGATCTCTTTCGGCTTGTGAATTTAGGAACAGGCGAAGTCTCACGTCAGTTAAAAACTTGCAGATCACATTTCATTAGGCACAGTTAAGAAATTGCTCCCTGAAACCTAATGTCCAGGAGACCTAGCATCTGTCGTCAGAGGGTGCTGGCCTCGTGTTCACCATCAGGGCTCCCAGCATCACGAGTGTGCTCAGAAATGTTGGATGACCGGCTGGCTCCAGGGGTAGTGGAGGGAGTCCTGGAAGGGCAGCACCTGCTGTGAACACGGCCGCCACGGCGGACGTCCCGCTCCCAGGGGAGCTCTGCTTGGCCCTGCGGAGAGACGGTCAGCTGTACACCCTGAAGGCGCGCCAGATGTGCGTAACCTCAGAGCGCGGAACAATAAAATGTGGGGAAACCATCAGGAAGTGATGTGTCCTGAGCATAAGCAGCTTTGGGGTTTACTAGCACTTATTTCACTGTGAATTTATACCACTTAGTTTTTAGTAATGGCTGGGTGAAATAAATGGGTTTTGCAAAATTCCTGGAAACGTACAATGTCTGGCACAGGCTGGAAGCCCTGTGCACCAGTGAGTGCGGGATGCGCCCATCCAGTGGCCACAGCCCCCAGGACCACATAACATTATTTAAAGCAGTTGTTTGCCTCATAGAGGCTTAAGGGATTTGAGCCACAGAAAGGCACGTACTAGCTGTGGTGGGCAGATTGGTGGCCCCCCAAAGATCGATCCTCCTGCAACCTATGAACGCGGTCTTATATGCCCAAAGGGTCTTTGCAGATGGAATGATGTCAAGGCTCTCCAGATGAGAACCCCGTGCATTATTGGGTGGGCCACAAATCCAAAGACAGACACGCCAACACACAGGCACTCAGGGAAGGTGGCCACGTGACGATGGAGGCAGAGATGCAGGCATCCACCGACAGGCTGGGGGACGCCAAGGATTGCCAGCGGCCCCCTGGAGGAGGCGGGGAAGTGTGGAACAGTTTTCCTTCTGAGCCTCCAGGAAGAACTATCCCCACCGACATCTTTATTTTGGATGCGTGTGTGAAGTGTCAGAAAAAAACCAAACCAAACCAAAACAAAACAAAAACAAAAAACAAAAACAAAACTGTTGCTCGAGGGCGCCTGGGTGGCTCAGTGGGTTAAGCCGCTGCCTTCGGCTCAGGTCATGATCTCAGGGTCCTGGGATCGAGGCCCGCATCGGGCTCTCTGCTCAGCAGGGAGCCTGCTTCCTCCTCTCTCTCTGCCTGCTTGTGATCTCTCTCTGTCAAATAAATAAATAAAATCTTAAAAAAAAACCAAACAAACAAACAAAAAAAACTGTTGCTCGAATCCAGCAGGATTGTGGTAATTTATCATGACAGCTGTAGAACAAATACGCTACCCATGACAGCGAGTCCTGGTCAAACTGGGCTCAGAGAAGAGGCTTTCCAGATTTTACAAGCTGTGAAATAATAACTTGAAAAATCATGCAACACTGTAACCATGAACAATTGTAATGGAGGAGGCAGGTAAAATTTCAAGAGAAACACAGATTACCACAGCTATTCTTTGTTCCAAAAAGTCACCTCTTATCACAAAAATCCTTCTTGGTCAGGCAAGGCCAGACTCTCTGGTAACCCAGGTACAGCCTGGAAAGTACCAATGGCCAGAACTAATTTGCCAGGTGGGGAAAATACATGCTCTTGAATTTCTCAGCTATGGCCTTCTTTTTATCTCAAGATTGTCTGCTCCTTTTAAACAGAATATTCAATACTGGGCGAGGGGGGAAGTTAAGGAAAAAAAGCTGTCATATATGAACATTCGAGAGACTAGGGAAAGCATAGCAGTTATGAAAATTTCCCATTGATTATGCTTATTAGTCTGACTACACAATTTGTGGGTCCCAGTGCTGAATTTCAAAACAATCACAACAAAGCATTAAAGCAAGCACGGGCCCTTCTAAGCATAAGGTGTTGGGCAATTGCAGAGGTCACAGTGATGTAGTTCTAGAACATAGGTGAGTTTTGGTGGAGTGAGGTCCGGAGCCGACGACCAAGAAAGAATTCTCGAGACATCTTTGGTGCAAAATGGTGGTTTATTAAAGCCCAGGGACAGGACCTGTGGGCGAGGAGAGCTGCTGTCCCGGGTTGTGAGGGATGGCAGGTTCTGTACCCTGCGGTTGGGGGAAGGTAAGGGAAAGGGAGGTTTCATATGCTAACCAGGGCCTACAAGATACCAGAGGTCTTAGCATACCAAGGAAAAGCCTACAATTTCAATCTTCTCAACATTTGCTAAAATCTTATAATAAAGTTTTAAAGCACATGCCTAAATATAAGTAGGGATGTTAAAGACCTGATATAGGCAAAATGCAGAAAATGGTTTTTCTAGACAGGTAAAGAGTAAACAACTGTTTACATTTTCTTCCTAACAGTAGATTTAAGAAAATTGTCTTTTTGAATGGAGACAATTTTAATCTTATACCAATGTGCCTTTAAAACCCATTCATTTCAATCTTAGTCCATCTTGACCATACCTAAAATTCCATTCCAAAGATTTCCCTTCACAAAACTTCTACAACTTTCCTTTGCATTGAGATCGTGTCCCAAGCCATCTTTCCAAACAACCAACTTCTTTAGAACAAATTACCTTTTATCTTTAACAAAGTACATTCCCATTCCTTATCTTTCTTATGTATCTTTCCCACATACCGAGTTGGTTCCCTTATTTCCATTAGTCTTAGTTACAGTTAGCAGAATTTTGTTCTCTAAGAAACACCTTAGTCTCTAGTCAGTCATTAACCAGTTGTGAATTGTTATAACAGAATTTTTTAGATGGCAAATTTATGAATCAGTTAACAAAATATGTTTACCAACAGATTTAAATATTCTTAGTTTCTTTGCTGTAAGAAATCAAAAGCACAAACCTATATCCAGTAATTAATGACTTAGCATTTTTATCTTGTTTGAAAGACCTAGACGTCCAACAAATTTAATTCCATTTGTCATCCAAGCAAAACTTTATAAACTTTCACATTACCAAAGACTCTGAAAGTTATCTCAACAATTACCCATGAAAACTTTGAGACAATGAGCCATCAGTTTAGTCATCTTTTTGCTAACAAATTGCAACAGAGGTAACACGAGGTTATTTGACATTCAGTAAACCTTTATAGAATAAAAGCTTCACCTTTACTGCTGCAACTTCAAAGACATGTCTATCTTAATCAAACCAACAAACTTAACTTAGTTTGAATGCTGATTTACATTCCACCTGGGCTCACTCCACTTTGAATGTTTATCTGAGACATGGGTGGGAGGATCTGGAGTGGGGGGTGTTAGGTCCAGGGGGTGCTTTTCTTGCTCCTTGACAGTGAAGAGAGAAGGAGCTGTGGTGCATGGTCTAGAGGCCAGTCATGCAGGCCGCACCCACGTTGGTGCAGAAACAGAAGGGGGAGACAGAAAAACAAGGTGCTGCCAGAAGGCAGAGAAAGGATTCCTGGTTTTGAGCTCATCAGCCCCAACAGAGGAGCAGATGCCCTGTTTTCCCACCAGCAAGGGGGAAGGGGATAAGCAATCCAGGTCGGGCCAGAGAAGACAGGGAATTTCCCTGAAACAAAGCGAGTTTTGGCAGCTGCTTGGGAATATTCCTTACAGTCTCCGTCTTGAGTTAGACGAACCCCAGTTGGCTCCAGTTATAGCCATTAACATGAAAATGAGTGACGGAGAAACCCCCACATCTATTAGGAGGAACAGAGAGATAAAAGTCAGAGTCCCCTTTGCTACAGATAGCCTATACAGATCCTCCAGCAACCTGGGTTTACTAGGAGGCTTATTTACATAGTTATCATCCAATATGTCAAGAGGGAATTTACTAGCTGACTCATTTGGGCAAACACATTCTGCAAAAGGCCCTTAGGTTGGGGTCCTGCTATGGAGCAATGAAGGCCTGGGTATGAGCAATGAAGGTACCCTAAGTTTATTTGCCCTGTTTTCTGCTGAGACCATCTACCTGATAGATCCAACTGAAGCCATGCCATTACAGGAGCTAACTCCTTCCCTAAGTTTTGCAAACCAAATTATTTCCAGTGGGTTAAAAGGCACCCCAAGGTAGAGTCCTTGGGAACTGAAGAAGCCTACTGAGGCCATGCTCCCAGAAAAGTAAAGAAGGTCCATTACCAAATACCCCTGACTCCTGGGTGGCATCCCACGCATGATATGTCAGAGGTTGCTGTGTGTCAAAAGCGACCAGAGGCATCCCTCAAGACATTGCTATTGATCACAATCCTGCCTTCCCCGGGAAGGCATTCCTTCCATAAAAGGCCCTGGAGGGGTACTGGCATCCCTCCCCTTCCCCATCACATCCTAGGCTGCTGATGAGTGCCTGGTGAGTGGACCAAAATACTGTGTGGTGCCATGCTATCGTCTGTCCTGAAGACTGCATACTGTTTTGCCATTTTAACCCACGGAAATACTAGAAAAATTTGGCAAAGGGAAATTACCCAATTTCATAGTTTACGTAGTTTGACAAGAAACAGTAAAGACTGGAATCCATCATGGTCTATGCGACATTCCAACACATGTGGTCCTTACAGCCAACTTCCCTAGGAAATGGTCCCCGGTTGCATTTTAATTCAATTAGGTACTGGTTTCAGCTGGCTCCCAATGGAGTTCCTGCAGCCAGAAGTGGCTAGACCAGGGATGTGGAGGGGATCACATTAGATCAGTCAGGAGGAAACCTCACATGGGAGTCTTAAGATTGGCATCCTGGTGACTTAAGTGGCCAACCCGTACCCAAGAGAGACAGCTTTATATAAGAACAGGAACAGAGAGAGGGCATCCAGTTTCTGGGTCTTATTACCACTCCAGCCAGGGTACTGACTTCCTGGCAAAAGGCAGATGTACTCCTCCCCGTAGAGTAGCCACGGGCTAGAGGATTATAGCCTGAGCATTACATGCAAGTGTTCCAGTAAGACCACACTCCTTGAAAAGCCCCTGAAATGAGACTAAAGGAAGAAGAAAATACTCACCCATTTTGCATTGAAGCTCAGAGTCCAAATGTAAAGACTCACAGCCCCACGTTTGGGTGCCAAATGATGAAGTTCTAGAACATAGGTGAGGTTTGGTGGGGTGAGGTCTGAAGCTGATGGCCAAGAAAGAATTCTTGAGACATCTTTTGTGCAAAATGGAGGTTTATTAAAGCACTGGGAGAAGACCGTGGGCAGGAAGAGCTGCTGCTGTGGGTTGTGAAGGATGGCATGTTATGTACCATGGGGTTGGGAGAAGTAAGGAAAAGGGAGGTTTCCATAGAAATTTGTATGCTCAAGAGGGCCTACAAGGTACCTGATACCTGAGGTCTTGCAGCATTGATCAAGGTTGTCTTTCCCTCTTAGCAAGCCATTAACATCAAGATAGTTGGGAGATTCCTGAAGAATGTCACATTTGTCCCACCCAGGAGTGCTGGGGATGAGGGGGAGATTGCAAAGTGTCAGCCTTTTGCTTTGTCCTCAGCCAGCCTTCGGCTCCCTCATCAACAGGACCCCAAATACAGCCCTATTCTATTAATGGAATATCAAGCATGGTCACTACAGGTTAGAAATGGTTATTCTTGAACCGAATACATGACTGTAAAAACATTTTTAGAGTCCTCATTTACATCTAGAAATGACTTGCCATGCATTTGTTGCAAATAAATACCAATATGCATTGACTTTTTTTGCATAAATGTTTATAGAAGCTTTATTCACAATCACCACAAATAGAAACAAACCCAAGGATCTTTCATTGGATGAATATAACAGAATCCACACAGCAGCATGCCACCCAAAAGCAACAATGATCGCTACATCTCAAACAAGTGTCCTGCCTGGAACGTTGAGAGGAGACAGACCCCAGTGACCAGGGGATGTTTCGGTAGGACCCATCTAAAAGGCCCCAAAGGCAGTGCGAAAGTCAGAGAAGGTCATGTCCTCAACTACCTGCAGTATTTTACTGATTTTTCCAGAGACATCTGTGTCTTCAGAAAAGCACACACTCTTGGGAGCTGATCGTCCTCAAGAGCTCCGATGGCCCATGAGCGGCTGGGATGTTCCCGCTGCTATTTAGGATTCATGATTCCCCAGAGGAGAGGCAGCCCAGAGCCTCAGGAGGGAGCCCCGCCCCATGACTTCTGCCCCCAGAGCTGTGAGAGGATAATTTCATGTTTTCAGCCATCGAGTCTGTGGTGCTTTGCTACCCAGGAAGCCCATTTACCTTCTAATCTTTCTTTTAAACATTAAAAAAAAAGATTTTATTTATTTATTTGACAGAGAGAGAGAGAGAGAGAGAGATCACAAGTAGGCAGAGAGGCAGGGAGAAGCAGACTCCCCGTTGAGCAAAAAGCCCGATGTGGGGCTCGATCCCAGGACCCTGAGATCATGACCCGAGCCAAAGGCATTGGCTTAACCCACTGAGCCACCCAGGTGCCCCTCTAGTCTTTCATGCAAGCATATCTCAGTGCAAAAAAGTAAGAAGGACAGTGTCAGGAGCGGCTTTTAAAGTCACTCCCTTAAATGTAATTGGTGATAATTTACTGTGATACACGTCACAGCCAATCACAATGCACCAAGCAACCCACAGCCTGCGCTAGGAGCTGTCAATCCTACATAACACTGTGACTTTATGTGGAAATGGGGTGCCATGGAGGCCAGATGGCTCACTGAGGGTGACACTGCGGGTTGACTGTGCTCCTTATGACACTTGACCCATCACATTCTAGCCAAGCTCCTGGAGCACAGGTAGAAAACAACCCCAGGAAGGTGGAGACACCCCCTCATTAGTCATTATTGGTCCCCAAATATCACCCTCTGGTTCCGCTTTCAATCATTTCCTGCCAGATGGGGGAAATGCTGAAACTTCCTTAAACAATTCTGCTCGTAGCTTTGACTCTGTGGCTGATAAAGTGATTCAGTCTGGTTACTGGATCTAGTGCACGGGGTCAGGACATGACCCAATATCCTGTGTTGGGCTTGGATCTCCGGCAGGAGAGGAAGAGCCTTGGTGCTGTAATGCTGCTCCTATTAAAAGACTCCGATTTATTTTCAGACCCTCCTTGGTTGGAAAGACCAATGGTGAGTTTGTCAGGAAGCCTGCAAAGTAATTTTGAAGTGAGTGATTTCTGTGCACCTCAAATAAGAACCTAATACAGGCATCAAGGAGATGCAAGAGAAAATGTCAAAAATCTGAACACAAGGAATTTACAAGTGCAGTTAACTAATATCTTTAGCCTGAAATGATGTCCTCCCTGTTCAGATGCCCTTCCAACACGATGACTTTGCTGACCCAGATTTCTCACAGCAATAGTCTCATTTGCTGTCTGCCTCTCTAAGTGCTAATTGAGTTTTCATTCATGTTTCAGAAAATAACGTATCTCCTACTTTTGAAACATGACCAACGAAGTTATAAGAAAGTAACTACTGTGCCAGTAAAAAGTTCTCATCCGCTCTCTCTAGAAATAAATGGAACAATCACATAAGTAAGCTAGACGTTAAATGGCACCTCAGAGGGGGTCCAAATACTCACCAGATAGTCTAGTCCTGGAGTTTGGGTCTAGACCCTTGAGTTACAGTGGAATAATGCTTCTAGGCATGAGATGAGGAAAGAGTCAGGGGTAAGGCTGAAAGATGCCTTGTGTCCAGCACAGCTGAAAGATGCTTCTTCTAGCCAAAGGGGTTCCAGGGATAATAGGAGAGATCAAGTGAGCGCCAGGAACCATGCAGAAAGAAAGCCAATAATAAAAGTGGGAGAAAATGAGTGGTCCTGGACAATTAAATAAAACTGAAAGGTTCTAAAATGTCAGCCAGTCAAAGGGGATTAAATATAGGATGAGACATTTTTCTAAATAAGAAGGGTGATTTGGTCTATCAAAATGTTGGTCTTCTTGGGGCACCTGGGTGGCTCAGTGGGTTAAAGCCTCTGCCTTTGGCTCAGGTCATGATCCTGGGGTCTGGGATCGAGCCCTGCATCTGGGTCTCTGCTTGGTGGGGAGCCTGCTTCCCCCTCTCTCTTTGTCTACCTCTCTGCCTACTTGTGATCTCTGTCTGTCAAATAAATAAATAAATCTTAAAAAAAAAAAAAGTTGGTCTTCTCAAAAATCACTTCTATCTTTAGCCAGTTACATCATTGTGACTTCTTCTAGTCCCTAAATATACCTGGTCTGTTTTCAAGCTGGAAACAGTCTACAGTACTCTTCTTACCCATTGTAGGGTTACTGTGATCGACTGGATCCAATAGCAGACACTATATCCAATCCACTGTCGAGCTAACACACCATCAAAATACTTGCTCATGAATTTAAATTAAGAGCTATCCCAACCATAGACAGTGGGTGAAACATAATGGAACCAATGAGTCATGTGACCCTGAGCTCATTGTTTCAGTGCAGACAGATGTGTGAACAGAGGACACCAACCTGCAGGAAAAAGAGAATGCCCCAACATAAAGAAAGAGACAGACATTTGAAAGTCTGTGCTACAAGAAACAGTGAAAGGGGAAGATGGGGAGGGAGGGTGCCTGTCTTGGTAACAGATGGCAGAGCCCTCTTCAGTCACAATTTGTATGAAATATCTACAGGTACTTTGTTTCAATGAGGTTTCTGCATCCTTTCATCAAATATCTCTTGTACCCAAAAAGACTTTGTCTAGAGCAGCACAATTAGTTATTCCCCAAATGTATTCCTCCTGTTGTGGCCCCTGTATGGGCAGGACTGTCTTCCAGAGAGAAAGAAAACCTTGGGGACCAAAACTGTACTCTCAAAATGTGTGTGCATACACACATATGCATGTAAAATAATAAAAATCTGATAGTCTCATTGGTGTTAAATGCAACAGACTTAAGTGTGGCCTTTGGGGAGGCTACTGTGAGCTGTACCCACAGGGAGTAATTGCTCATCAGGACCTCGAATTCCACTGACATACATATGTCCCTTTCTATTTCTCTTCCTTACCCCTCAACATAAGGAAGAATATTCTATTACCTAAGGGAAAAGCAGTGATACATGTTTCTATAAGATGAGCTCTGGATGAGAAGAGTTGAGCAGGCAAAGTTAAAATAAAAAGACAATTACATCATTTTTATAAAATACAGAGAGAAAAGTGGATCATTTGTCCCTGAACATTCCGGCAGAAGGCAAAAATCAAAAGGGAAAAATATGCTGTGAAAAGAACATTTTTTTTTAAAGCTTTTTGGCTGGAACATGTAGGATTATCAAAAAAGGTTGGCAGGGGGGTGGGGAATGAAAAATAATTGAAAGACCTAGATTATCAGACAGGCATCATAAGTTTCAACACGAAGTCCTAAAGACAACCACTCTAAAAAAAAATCGTATTTAGGGGTGCCTGGGTGGCTCAGTGGATTAAGCCTCTGCCTTCAGCTCAGGTCATGATTTTAGGGTCCCGGGATTGAGCCCTGCATCTGACTCTCTGCACAGCAGGGAGCCTGCTTCCCTCCCTCTCTCTCTCTCTCTGCCTGCCTCTCTACTTGTGATCTCTGTCAAATAAATAAACAAAATACTTTAAAAAATCATATTTAAATGACATATTCAAGGGCAAGATGGCAGAGAAGTGGGAGACCTTGTTTCAACCCGTCCCCTGAAATGAGCTAAATATCTACGAGAACACTTTGAACACCCATGAAGTCAGCCTGAGATGTAAGATTATACACTTCTGGATCTCTGTGGGGGCAGAAGAACATCAGTGGAGAGGTAAAGCAGAGTAGGATGTTGTAGTGGAATTGCATTTCCTAAAGCCCAAGACTGGGAAGGTCTGAGAACAGTTGACCTTGCTGGGAGTCAGGAACAGGTCTGCAGGCAGGGCTTGTGCAGAAAGGGAAGGGCTCTGAGGGTGGTCTGGAGCCAGAGGGGTCCCTGGAAGGGGCCAGATGCTGCATCCAATGGGCTCAGGGCACCACCCTCCCCAACCCATCAGCACGTGGGGGTGGAGCTATGTCCTCTGTGGTGGACCCAGAGCTGCCTTAGGATGTGGGGAAGGCAAAGGGGTGCTGGGAAAGATCCTAGGTGGGGTTCTGGCTCGGTGAGTGTGGGCTGTGTGCTGGCATGGGGGTCTTCAAAGGGCCCATGAAAAGAGTTCATTGTGGGGACTCAGATGGTTTTCTTTTTCCCTTGAAGTTCTCTTCTGATGTACATCAATTCGCGGTATCTCCCAGACCCCTGAACTCCAGGGCGCACACACACCCAAGCTTTTGTGGGATGGGTTGCGGACTTTTCAGGGTTTCCCGTGTTCCCCAGGAAGAGTGCATGTAAAGACAGCACACAGTCCCCAACTTCAGTCGGGTGCCTCTGTCTCCTGGCACAGTGCAGGTAACAGACCTTGAGCAGCACCCCGAATTCAGCAGGGTATGCCCTGTTCCCCACCCCCACAGGTGTGGTGCTAACAAGCCCCAGAACAGTTTCCCCACTTCAGCATTTTGTGCCCATGTCTGTGGGGTTGGTGGTAATGTGCTGTCAGGGCTGTGTGCGAGGGTCCTCTGGCTTCTTGCCCGCCCCCCCTCCGCCGCCAGGCACAGGTGTGGCACTAACAAGCCCCAAAGCCATCCCCCAGCTTCAGCATTGTGCCCCGTGTTCCCTGGGGATGGTGGTACTAGGCTGTCAGGATCCCGATGGAGGGTCTTCCAGTTCCCGATCCCCCCAGGCACAGGTGTGGTGGTAACAGCCCTAGAGCCATCCCCCAATGACCTGTCATTTCATCATGCAGGTTTTGAAACTCCACACACAGAGAAAGAAGCCCAAACCAATGTCTCGGCCTGGAGGTCTCAAGTGGAGGGACAGGAACAGATGAAGAACTCGTGTGTGCTGGTTGAAGCCAGTGGCACACAAGAAGGTGCCCTGCCAGGTCTCCACCCGGGCCTCCCCTGTCCTCAGCCAGGAACCTGCTCACAGCCCTGACCTGTCACAACTGTCACACGGGGGACACACAGCCACCCCTGGAGCCAGCCATGCCCACACCCTCCTGCAGAATGCACTCTGATCTCCTCCAGGACCCCTGTCAGCTCTCCCCAGACCTGGAACTCCCCTGTCTGCTGCATCTCTCCAGGATTCCCCCCTCTTGTCAAAATGACACTGCCCCAAGGCTTTCATAAAAGTGTCATATTTCTCTCCACTTACCTTCCTACCGGGGCAAACTATCAGTCACATATCAGTGGAACATGAACGTGCTCTGAGATCTGAGTCTTTTATTGTAGACTTCTGAGGACTCTGGGCAGTAAATACCATAGCCTATGACGGGGGTTATGAAACTATTCTTTACAGAACCATACAGCCCAGATAACATCATTTTTAGTTGCTCTTCATTAGTTATTACCTTCCAGCAAACTCCTGAGGAAAGACAAACTCTGTGGGATAAGCTAACTCACCCAGTGTCAAACAAGCAGTTCCAGAACTCACCCCAGTGCTTCTGGAGTCCACCAAGGCCCTTGAGGCCACCAGTATCCTCTATCTAGGAGAATTCCCAGAGACTCTCCTTCTAATTCCACCACCACCTTTACATGACCATGTCATTATTGTTCTTGTTCTTTTAAGAAAGCAATCTAGACATTGACTTTGAGATTTGAATAACAAAAGGAAAAACACCAGGTGCAGTATATACCTGAGGACGGAACTTGTGGTGCCTCTCAGTATGGGTGATGTTGGGCTGCCCGTATGAGAAGGAGCACGGAATTCTATTTGGAGAGAAGTGTGCTCTGCCCGTGCAGTGTTTTATTCTATCCTTTTCCTTACTTCTCTGAAGGGAAAATAGAGTGGTGACTGGAGTTTGGTGTCTGATTTGAAGGAATGGGAGACAAGAGATTTGAAGGAGCAGTGTTCGTGCTGATGTGGTGCTCCGTGCCCAGTGAGTGAGGGTTTGAAGCTTGGACTTGGAAGTGTTGGTGTTCAGGGAGGATGTGGTCTGAGTTTCCCGCACACAGAGTCACTCGGCTGGTCTGCCTAATCAGACCCATTCCTGATTTTTGAAGGGCAGCTTGAAGGTGGCTTGAAACCCTAGGGCACTGGAGGAATAATCTGGAAGGGACACCTGAGTGGGCCAGTGTAGACAAACCCAGGGAGTTTCTGAGCTAATGATAAACATGTTTCTGAGACTGGAATTGGCTTCTCTGTGAGCAGCATTGCGCTGGGGAGGAAAGCAGTCTCTGGGTCTTGGGACTCACCGTATCAGCATGTGTGAGCCTGGCAGGGGAGTTAGATCAGAGAGCTGGGAGACTGTAAGGCCGTGGTGGTGGCCTTCACTCTTGATGCACAGGCCAGCTTGCTCCAGGGTCAGGGCTCTGCTCCCCAGCCAGCCCTCCTGCTACAGATGTGATAGGAAACTTGCTTCCTGTTGGGTTCTCCAGCCCTTGCCTCAGCAGGGGGCTTGGTGGGAAGCAGCTGCAGGCAGCATTATGGATTCTTGCCCAGTGTGCCCCTTGCTTCCTTGGACGAGGCACTGCAGGTGTCCTCTGCCTGGTGTCTGTGAATTCAGCCAGTAGAAGCACTTCTTCCAGAGTCACACCCCTGAGAAATCCTCCACTTTCCTGTGCTGTGTGTAAGAGGCTGATTATCACTTGGAACTGAAATCTCAGCTCCTGCCATGAGGTTCCAAAGCCACAGAGCACACCAGTCTCCTTGAAGCTCTAGTTCCACATGGGGGCTGATGTGTGAGACTGAGACCAAGCCTGGGCATCCTGCTGCTGCTGCTGCTGCAGGTTCCTTCCTGGATACTGTGCAGCAAAGCCTGGTTTGTGATGACGTCCCAGGAAAGAGGGACAGGTGCACCATTCTGCTCCAGCACAGGAGGATGCCAGGCGTCAATCACACGTGGCTGGTGCAGGGATGAGAGATGTCTACTTCCCAGGACCAGGACCTTGGCCAGAGGGAGATTTGGACCCTGGGATGCTTCTGTGCTCAGCTTTCTCAGGTGAGCACATCAGGCAAGGGGAGGACGTGTGTGTGCTCACCCGAAATCAAGCAAGGTGTCTGGTTTCAGGTTTCATGTGCAAGTGGATTCCTCTTATGGTTCATTTTCCTGATGGTCTTCAGGGTGCCTTATGGGGACCCACTGTCCTGGGCATCCTGGCTGTGCAAAAGCTCCGGTCACCATTTCCCTTAGGGCTCTTAACTAGGAAATTATAGGGAGTCAGTGGTGAAACCATCTGAGAAGACCTCTGTTTCTCCCTTGCTGAGATGACCTGGTAACTGTGATAACTGATCTAGCAATAGAAAGCAGGAGACAGTGCTGGGGCGCTGAGGGGGAGGTGGCGGTGGTGATTGCTATTCACATAGGGGCCAGGTGGGTCCTCACTAGGAAGGTGATGCTTGAGTCAAGTTTGAAAGAAGATGAGTGAAACTGTATCAAGAGCCTTCTAAACAGAAGGGAAAGCATATGCAAAGGCCCTGGGGCAGGAGCATACCAGGCATGAGCATACCAGCTTTGTCCAGGAGCAACAAGAAGGCCCGACCACAGGAGACAGCTTAGGACATGACCTCAGGGAGGTGACAGTATGGTGACAGAAAACCATTACAGGGCCATGACCCCATGGGACCCTGTTTCACTGGGCCATCCTGGCTACAGTGTTAAGAACAGATGACACAGTGTTGAGGATAGGCAAGGAAGGTAGGTCAATGATGAAGCTTTTCCAGGACCTCAGGCAAGAGATGGGCTCTAGTGTGTACCAGACAGGCAGCCTTGGAAGGAGGGTTTAGTGCTATTCAGGGTACCTATCGAAGATGGAGCTCGCAGGATTTGCTGATGAGTTTGATATTGGGAGTGTGAGAAAGGAATTGAGCTAACTCCAAGCTCTTGTTGGTTGTCCTAAGCAAGGTGAAGGAGGAGGTTTCTAGGGGTGGGAGGTAGTCTGTGTTCTGCCTGCTGAGGAAGGTGCCTTTCACAGTGGATCTGCTGATGTTTGTGTCTGGGAGAACTCTGAACATCTACCCCCTTGGCAACTTTCAAGTACCAGTTTCCCTCACTTTTCTCCAAGTTCATGGTAAGACACTTGGCGTTTTGGAAAGATCTATGTTATTACCCAGCTCCAGTAGCTAGAAAAAACCTGAGGAGGATTTCCCTCCTATGAAAAAAATAAAAAAGTGGGATCGCGTTCAGCATCTATTTTGTGGGGAGTCACTACAGGGGTGGTGTGCACCCCAAACTGCTCCTTTCTGGGCACTGCTCTCTGCGTCCAGCCACCAGCATTTTGAATCATGTCTGTGAGCATCTGCTGTGCTTTATCTCCATTTATTTTGGGCATCTGTGAGGATGTTGTGTGCTGAGGCCTAAGAAGAGCCAAGTAGAGGGAACTTTGGTGTCTGAACAGGTTCACTCATTTTTCTGTTGAAATGAATGTTCACTCCTTTTTCTACTTACACCATTTCTGCTGAGAAAGGTTTTCTAGGAACACTGTACTTTCAAATAGTGGGGGATCCTGTACCCCATCCTGCAGGGCTAGCTTTCATCTCCATGCTGCACAGAACATTCCATGACCTGTGGATTTTATCACTCAAACATCGCACCTTTGACCACCTTCACCCATCTCCCCCTTCCCTGAATCTGGCAACCACCAATCTGTTCTCATTATCTATGCGTTCAGTATCTTCCCCCCCTCCCCCATGTGAAATGTCCATGAGAGTCTCTGGTGTTTGTTTTCCTGTGTCTGAGTGACTTAGCATGATGCTCCCCAGGTCGATGTTTCCATGTCTGGTTATTGTGAATAATGCCACCATGAACACAGGAGAGCATCTCTGTTTTGGTGGGAGTGTTATTGTGTTCACCAAAGAAATACTCGGTAGAGCAATTACCAGGTCATGTGTTGTATTCATTTTTCCCAGAACCTCCATAACGTGTGTCGCAGTGGCTGCACCAGTTTCCATTCCCACCAACAATGCACAGGGTCCCCTTGTCCACACACCCTTGACCACACCTGGTGTCTGTCTCTGGGACGATTTTTGTTCCAGCAGTTGTGAGGTGATAGCTGATTGCGGTTTTGACTTCTGTTTCCCTGATGACAATTAGCGATGTTGTGCAACTTTTTCTGTGCGTGTTGGCCACCTGGATGCCATCTTTGGAAAGTATCTATTTACATCTTCTCCCCAGTTTTAATTCAGTTTTTTTTTTTTTTTTTTTTTTTTTGTGGATTTGAAGGAGTGTTTTGTGTATTTTGGATATGAGGCTCTTCTCACACATATGATGTGCAGATATTTTTTCTCATTGGGGAAGTTGCCTTTAAGGGTTTGATGGTTTCTTTTGTTATGCAGAAATTTCAGTTTGATGTCCTTCCACGTGTTTATTTTTGCTTTTGGTGTCTGATGTAAATGTCTCTTCCCCAAAACCAGTATCAAGAAACTTACGGTCTGTGTTTTCTTGTTGGAGGTTTATGGATTCAGTTCTTATGTTCAAGTCGTTCTGTCTATTCATGATTTGCATGTGTGGTGTAAGAAAGGGATCCAGTCACATCGTTCTATATTTAGTGTCCAGTTTTCCCAGTACCGTTCACTGAAGAGACAGCCCTTTCCCCATTGTATATTTTCTGCTGTGTCATAAGTTAAGATCATACACGTGTGGGTTAGCTTCTAAGGTTCCTTCCTCCCTCCCTCCCTCCATCCTTCCTTTCTTTCCTTGTGTCTGTTGGTCTTACAGTTTGTTGGGAAAATATTTTTCATGTTGGAATATATGCAGTGTGGACTTCATTGATGATGTCTTCATACACTTTGGTAGGACTTTTCTATGCCATCTGTGTTTTTGTAAACAAGTAGCTGAATCTGTAGCTTTCAGCAGGTTGAACATTTGGGTAGAACTACTGAAGTAGTATTCTATTCTTCCATCAGACACCCGATTGTGTGTTTGTCTTCTTTTGTGATGCTCTCAGTTGTGATGATGTATATCTATATTTCCTTTTCCATGGTAGGTTTATTAAAGTGAATTTTATTTCTCTTAAAACTGTGGATTCTAAATCATCTTTATTTTATAATATATATTTATCTGAAAGCACATGTTTAAAGAAATGCATTTATTGGAAGCAACAGTTGGAACAGGACATAAATATTAATTCCCATTTAGAGTTAATAATTTTATTAGAGCTTAGTTTAAATATACCTTTAACATACTCATTATTTACTAATTATATTACTAATACCATTAATATACTAATGAATAAATTTTGCCAAAAGTGCTGTGATTATCAGTTTCTAAGCTTTCTATTGTGTTCCATTGATCTGTGTGTCTGTTTTTATGCCAGTACCATACTGCTTTGATGACAACAGCTTTGTAATCGAGCTTGAAGTTGGAGTGTGGTGACTCTAGGTCGCTTAGTCACTTTTGCTTGCTTGCTTCCTTCCTTCCTTTCTTTCTCTGTCTCTTTCTTTCTTTCTTTGTTTCTATCAGTGAGATTATTTCTTTACTTACTTTTACTTAATTTACATTTGTATTCTAAATGTTTTCTTTCACTTCTTTTGTATTATGATCGTACAATATGTTATCTGTTTCAAGGTACAGGTTTGTGATCCTTCCATTTTACATAACACACAGTGCTCACCACAGCACATACGCCCCCCCATGCTCATCACCCAGCCACCCCATTCCCCCACTTCTGTCCCCTTCAGAAACCCTCAGTTTGTTTCCTGAGATTGTGTCTTTGACTCCCTCTCTGGTTTCATCTTGCTTCCCTTTTTCCTCTCTTCCCCTATGATCCTCTGTCTTGTTTCTTAAATTCCACATATCAGGGAGATCATATGATAATTGTCCTTCTCTGGTTGACTTACTTTGCTTAGCATAATACCCTCTAGTTCCATCCATGTTATTGCAAATGGCAAGATTTCATTTTTTGATGGCCGCATAATATTCAATGGTACATGTATCCATATAGATCTACTCATCTGTCGATGGATGTCTGGGTTCTTTGCATACTTTGGCTATCGTGGGCATTGCTGCAATAGACACTGAAGTGCCGGTGCCCTTTCAGATCACTATATCTGTATCTTTGGGGTAAATACCCAGTAGTGCAGTTGCAGGGTTGTAGGGTGGCTCTATTTTCAACTTCTTGAGGAACCATCACACTGTTTTCCAGGGTGGCTTTACCAGCTTGCATTCCCACCAACGTATGAAAGTGTTCCCCTTTCTCCACATCCTTGCCAACAGCTGTCATTTCCTTACTTGTTCATTTTAGCCATTCTGACTGGTGTAAAGTGGTATCTCATTATTGTTTTGATTTGTATTTCCCTCATGTCAAGGGATGTTGAGCACTTTTTTATGTATCTTTTGGCCATTTGGATGTCTTCTTTGGAGAAATGTCTGTCCCAGTCTTTGGCCTATTTCTTGATTGGATTATTTGTTGTGTGGGTGCTGAGTTTGGTAAGTTCTTTCTAGATTTTGTATATTAGCCCTTTATATGATATGTCATTTGAAAATATCTTCTCTCATTCTATTTATTGTCTTTTGATTTTGTTGCTGTTTCCTTTGCTGTGCAAAAGCTTTCTATCTTGATGACGTTACAACAATTCATTTTTGCTTTTGTTTCCCTTGCCTTCAGAGATGTGTCTAACAAGAAATTGCTGTGGCTGAGGTCAGAGACGTTGCTGCCTCTGTTCTCCTCAAGGATGTGGATGAATTCCTGTCTCACCTCGAGGTCTTTCGTCATTTGGAGTCTGTGTGTGTGTGTGTGTGTGTGTGTGTGTGTGTGTGTGTGTGTGAGATAAGAAAATGGTCCAGTTTCATTCTTCTGCATGTGGCTATCCTGTGTTTCCAGCACTATTTATTGAAGACACCTTCTTTTTTCCATTGGATAGTCTTTCCTGCTTTGAGGAAGATTAGTTGGCCCTAGAGTTGAGGGTTCATTTCTGGGTTCTCTATATTGTCCCAGTGATTTATGGACATGTTTTTGTGCCAGTACTATACTGTCTTAATGGTTACAACTTTGTAATAGTGCTTGAAGTCTACAATTGGGTTTGGTTTTCTTTTTCAACATCCCTGTGGCTATTTGGGGCCTTCTTTGCTTCCATAATAATTTGGGGATAATTTATTCCAATTCTGTGAAAAATGTGGATGGTATTTTGATAGGGTTTGAATTGAATCTGTGGATTGTTTTAGGTAGCATAGATATTTTTGCAATACTTCTTCCAATATGTGACATTGGAGCATTTTTTCATTTCTTTGTGCCTTCTTCCATTTCTTTCTTGACTATTGTATGGTTTTCTGAGTTGAGATCCTTTGCCTCTTTGGTTAAATGGGTTCTTAAGTACCTTATGGTTTTGGGTGCAATTATACATGGGACATAGTCCTTAATTTCTCTTTCTCCTGTCACATTGTTGCTGTAGACAAATGCAAGTGATTTCTGTGCATTGATTTTTATATCCTGCCACTTTACGGAATTCCTGGATGGGTTCTAGCAATTTTGGGGTGGAGTCTTTTGGGATTTCCACAGAAAGTATCCTATTGTCTGCAAAGAATGAGAGTTTGACTTCTTCTTTGTTGGTTCAGATGCCTTTTAGTTCTTCTTGTCTTATTACCAAAACTAGGAATTCTAGTACTATGTTGAACAATTGTGAGGAGAATGGACATCCCTGTCATGTTCCTGACCTGAAGGAAAAAACTCTCAGTTTTTTCCCATTAGGAATGATATCTGCTGGGGGTTTCCCATAGATGGCCTTTATGATATGGAGGTAGGCACTTTCTATCTCTCCATGGTCAAGAGTTTTGATCAAGAAAGGATATTTTAATTTGTCAAATGCTTCTTCTGCATCTATTGAGAAGATCCTATGGTTCTTGTTATTTCTTCTATTAAAGTAGTGGATTCCATTGATTGATTTGTGGTTGTCGAACCACACTTGCAGCCCAGGAATAAATTTGTTTGGTCATGGTAAATCATCCTTTTAATGTACTGTTGGACCCTATTGGCTAGTATGTTGATGATAATAGTTTCATCAATATTCATCAGGGATAATGGTGTGTAATTCTCCTTTTGGGTGGGGTCTTTGTCTGGTTTTGGGGTCAAGGTAATGCTGGCCTCATCAAAAGGGTTCCTTACAGTTCTATGTTTTGGGATAGTTTCAGAAGAAAAGGTATTAAATCTTTAAATGTTTGGTAGAATTCCCCTTGGAAGCCATCTTGTGCTGGGCTCCTGTTTCCTGGGAATTTTTGAAGACTTCTTTAATTTCCTTGCTGAATATGGGTCTCTTCAGGATTCCTTTTCTTTCCAGTTCAGTTTGTGTTATTTCTATGTTTCTGGGAATGCATCCATTTCTTTGAGACTGCCTGATTTGTTGACATAGAGTGGCCATCCTATGTTTTGGTGTGATGTCTCCTTCCTGATTCATGATTTTATTGATTTGGGTCCTTTCTCTTTTCTTTTGGAGAAGTCTGGCCCACGGTGTATCTATCTTATTAATTCTTTCAAAGAACCAGCTCCTAGTTTTGTTGATCTGTTCTATTATTCTTTTGGTTTCTACTTCATTGATTTCTGCTCTAATCGTTATTATTTCTCTTCTCCTTCTGGGTTTAGGCTTTCTATGCTGCTCTTTCTCCAGCTCCTTTAGGTGTAGGGTTAGGTTGTATATTTGAGACCTTTCTTGTTTTTTTCTTTCTTCTTCTTCTTCTTTTTTTTTTTTTTTAAGATTTTATTTATTTGACAGACAGATCACAAGTAGGCAGAGGCAGGCAGAGAGAGATGGAGAAGCAGGCTCCCTGCTGAGCAGAGAGCCCGATATAGGACTCGATCCCAGGACCCTGGGATCATGACCTGATCCCAGGTCATGGGTTAAAGCCTCTGCTTTAACCCACTGAGCCACCCAGGAGCCCCACTTTTCTTGTTTTGCTATATATTTCTCTCTCAGGACTGCCTTTGCTGTGTCCCACAGATTTTGAACAGTTGTGTTTTCATTATTATTTGTTTCCATGAATTTTTTTAATTCTTCTTTAATTTCCTGGTTGACCCATTCATTCTTTAGTAGGATGTTCTTTAACCTCCATGTATTTGGGTTCTTTCCAAATTTTCTCTTGTGATTGAGTTCTAGCTTCAGAGCATTGTGGTCTGAATATATGCAGGGAATGATCCCAATCTTTTGGTACCAGTTGAGACCTGATTTGTGACCCAGGATGTGATCTATTCTGGAGAATGTTCCATGTGCACAAGAGAAGAATATGTATTCTGTTGCTTTGGGATGGAATGTTCTGAATATACCTGTGGTTCCATCTGGTCCAGTGTGTCATTTAAGGCCTTTATGTCTTTGCTGATCTTTTGCTTGGATGATCTGTCCATTTCAGTGAGGGGGGTGTTAAAGTCCTCTACTATTATTTTATTATTATAGATGTGTTTCTTTGATTTTGTTATTAATTGGTATATATAGTTGGCTGCTCCCATGTTAGGGGCATAGATACTTAAAATTCTTAAATTTTCTTGTTGGACAGACCCTTTGAGTATGATATAGTGTCCTTCCTCATCTCTTATTATAGTCTTTGGCTTAAAATCTAATTGATCTGATATAAGGATTGTTACCCTAGCTTTTTATGATGTCCATTAGCATGGTAAATTGTTTTCCACCCCCTCACTTTAAATCTGGAGGTGTCTGTGGGTCTAAAATGAGTTTCTTGTAGACAGCATGTTGATGGATTATGGGTTTTTATTCATTTTGATACCCTCTGTCTTTTGTTTTTTTTTTTTTTTTTTTTTTTTTTTTTTTTTTTTAAAGATTTTATTTATTTATTTGACAGAGAGAAATCACAAGTAGATAGAGAAGCAGGCAGAGAGAGAGAGGGGGAAGCAGGCTCCCTGCTGAGCAGAGAGCCCGATGCGGGACTCGATCCCAGGACCCTGAGATCATGACCTGAGCCGAAGGCAGCGGCTTAACCCACTGAGCCACCCAGGCGCCCCATACCCTCTGTCTTTTGATTGGGACATTTAGCTCATTTACTTTCAGGGTAACTATTGAGAGATATGAATTTAGTGCCATTGTATTGCCTGTAAGGTGAATGTCACTGTATATTGTCTCTGTTCCTTTCTGGTCTACAACTTTTAGACTCTCTCTTTGTGTAGAGGACCCCTTTCAATATTTCCTGTAGGGCTGCTTTGGTGTTTACAAATTCTTTTAGTTTTTGTTTGTCTTGGAAGCTTTTAATCTCTCCTTCTATTTTCAATGATAGCATAGCTGGATATAGTATTCTTGGCTGTATATTTTTCTTATTTAGTGCTCTGAATATATCATGCCAGTTCTCTCTGGCCAGCCAGGTCTCTGTGGATAAGTCTGCCTCCAATCTAATATTTTTACCATTGTATGTTACAGACTTCTTGTCCTGCGCTGCTTTCAGGATTTTCTCCTTGTCACTAAGACTTGTAAATTTTGCTATTAGATGACGGGGTGTGGACCTATTCTTATTGATTTTGAGGGAAGTTCTCTGTGCCTCCTGGATTTTGATGCTTGTTCCCTTTGCCATATTAGGGAAATTCTCTACAATAATTCTCTCCAATATACCTTCTGCCTCCCTCTTTCTTTCTTCTTCTTCTGGAATACCAATTATTCTAATATTGTTTCATCTTATGGTATCCGTCATCTCTCGAATTCTCCCCTCATGGTCCAGTAGTTATTTGTCTCTCTTTTGCCCAGCTTCTTTATTTTCCATCATTTGGTCTTCTATATCACTAATTCTCTTTTCTGCCTCATTTATCCTAATAGTAAGAGCCTCCATTTTTTATTGCACCTCATTAATAGCTTTTTAAAATTTCAGCTTGATTAGATTTTAGTTCTTTTATTTCTCCAGAAAGTGCTTTTATTTCTCCAGACAGGTTTCTCTAATATCTTCCTTGCCTTTTTCAAGCCCAGCTAGCACCTTGAGAATCATCATTCTGAACTCTAGATCTGACATATTACCAAAGTCCGTATTGATTAGGTCTCTAGCCTTCAGTACTGCCTCTTGTTCTTTTTTTTTTTTTTTTTTTTTTTTTGTGGTGAGTTTTTCTGCTTTGACATTTTATCCAGATAAGAAGAGAATAAAATACTAAAAGGGTGACAAAGACCCCAGAAAAATGTACACTAAGCAAATCAGAAGAGACCCCAAATTAAGGGGAGAAGAAAAGGGGTAAAAAGAAGTTTAAAAGAAATTTTTTAAAAAATTAAAATATATATATATATATATATATATATATATATATATATATATATATATTAGACGGGTGAATAGAACAGAGCCACCCACTTGATTTTGGGTGTATTTTGGTCTCAGAAGAAACTACCTCCCAAAATTTTAAAGAAAAACATATATATATACACACACACAAAAATAAGGGTAAACATGATGAAGGGATGGAATATGATTGTAAAATGAAAATTTTTAAAAAATTCTAAAAAAGGAATTGATAAGATAAGTTGGTTGGGAAAAGAAAGAAAAAGAAAGTGGAGAGAATTTGCTCTGCCTGGAGAAGAAATCTTTTTTTTTTAAGAGAAGAAACCCTATATGTATACAAAATTTTTTAAGAGAAGAAACCCTATATGTATACAAAAATTAATGTTAGATACAATGAAGGATAAAATATGACTATAACAATGAAGGTTTAAAAAGATTTTTTTAAAGAAAGGTATTGTTAGATAAACTAGTTAAAAAACATTAAAAGAGGAAAGAAAAGGTTAAAAAATTAGAATAAGAAAAAAATAAAATTAAAAAAATTTAATTAACTTTGCAAGATTAAAAAATCTTGGGGAGAAAGCCATGAATTCCATGCTTTGCTTTCCCCTCCTTTGGAATTCCACTGTTGGTTTTTTTTGTTTTGTTTTTTTTGTTTGTTTGTTTTAAGATTTTTATTTATTCACTTGACAGCTAACAAGTAGGCAGAAAAGCAGGCAGAGGGGGGGGGAAGCAGGTCTCCTGCCGAGCAGATAGCCCAATGCGGGGCTCGATCCCAGGACCCCAAGACCATGACCCGAGCTGAAGGCGGAGGCCACAACCCACTGAGCCACCCAGGAGCCTCCTCCACTGTTCTTGATCAGTGAGCTTGGTCTTGGCTGGATGTTCTTGCTGATCTTCTGGAGGAGGGGCCTGTTGTGATTCTCAAATGTCTTTGCCCAAGGCGGAATTGCACTGCCCTTGCCAGGGGCCAGGCTAAGAAATCTGCTCAGCTTTGCTCTCTGGAGCTTTTGTTCCCTGAATGCTTTCTGTAGAGTTCTGGAGGACAGAAATGAAAATGGCGGCCTTCCCATTTCCAGCTGGAGATGCTGAGAGCTTGGGACTCCACTTCTCAGTGCGCCCTCAGAAAAAAGGGGTCAATCACTTCTGTCTCCCTGGTCTCCAGCCTCACTGCAAGCTCACCTGGCCTGTGACCAAGTGTTTCTGTCTCTGGCACATGGCCCCATTTGGAGTCTCCAAACACAGTAGATTCTTGCCTCCAGAGAAGGAAGGTGATTCTCCCCAGATCTACCACTTGTGGGGTCCCTGCTCAAAGAGCAGTGGTCTGATTGTGCCACGGATCACAGCTTAAGGTAACCCTGAGCTGAGGGCTCACTCCTCAGCTCTGCCTCTGTAGCCAGCTTCCCAGCTCTGATACCTGTGAGCTCTGCTACACTCAGACACCCCCAATCCCTCTGTGACCCTGTGGGACCTGAGACCACACTGTCCCCATGAGGGCTCCACTCCTGCTTAGCCTCGGGAGCGATGTCCCTCAGTGGAGCAGACTTTTAAAAGTTCAGATTTTGTGCTCCATTGCTCTACTGCTTGCTGGGAGCCAGCCACCCCCCACCGTGATCTATCTTCCCACTGCTTCAGATTCACTTCTCCACATGTCCTACCTTTCAGAAAGTGGTTGATTTTCTGTTTCTAGAATTGCTGCTCTTCTTTTCAATCTTCTGTTGGGTTTGTAGGTGTTTGAAATGGTTTGATAACTATCTAACTGAACTCCCACGACCTGATGTCATCTCAGTCTGTTACTGCTCCACCATCTTGACTCCCTCAATAGTTTTCATTTTTCATCAAAATAAAAATGTTATCTTTCAGCTAAATTCAGTTTTTTGTCTCTTAGCTTCCTGATGTTTTAGCTCTATCACCCTAATGATAGAAAGTATGGTCATATACAGAGTGTAAAACATAAGTGTTACGTGAGTGTTCCATCAAGTGAAAAGGGGTAGAAGTCTAACGGTGCCCTCCTCTCATGCTTGCCTTTTAGTTTTGTTAATAGTTTCCTTTGTTGTACAGAAGCTTTTTATCTTGATGGAGTCCTGATAGTTCATTTTTGCTTTTGTTTCCCTGGCCTTTAGAGACACATCTTGCAAGAAGTTGCAGTGCCCAAGGTCAAAGAGGTTGTTGTCTGTGTTCTTCTCCAGGATATTTATGTAAGACAGGAATCAATTATCTTTCTCTTCTGATTGTATTTAGCCCTCTCTCTTTCTTGGCGAGTCTAGCTAAAAGTTTGTCAGTTTTGTTTATCTTTCCAAAAAAGGCAGCTCGTATTTTCATTGATCTTTTGTCTTTTTAGTCTCCATTGGATTTATTTCCACATTTCATTTTGTTATTTCCTTATGTCTACTGATTTGGGAATTTGCTTGTTGTTGTTGTTTTTTTCCCCCCCACTTCTTTCCCATGTAATATTAGGTTGGTTATTGGAGAGCTTTCAGGTGGACTGAGGACCTGAACTTCCCCCTTAGAGCTACTTTTGCTGCATCCCATAACTTTGCATAGGTTCTCTTTTTCATTAGTCTCAAGGTACTTTAACATTTTCTTTTGATTTCTTCTTTGACCGTTGGTTGTTTACTAGCATGTTGTTAAATTTCCACGTATATTTGACTATCCCATTTTCTTCTTCTTGTAACTGATTTCTGCATTCATATTATTGTGTGGTTGGACAAGATTTGAACTGGAGCATGAAGGGAGCGTTCAGATTAAAGGTTAGTCTCCTGGGGTATTTTCTGAGGGCAGATCATGACTTCCATGGGGATAGAGAAAGTTTTTGTGAGACTGGTGGGGGTGTGGGAAGGTGGTCAACCCTTGTTAGATTACTGATTACTACCATGTCAGCTGTGTACCACTGTTTACACTGTAACCCTGATGGACTTGTACTTCCTTAGAAACATTTTGCAGGAGGTGTAGGGTGGCCTTCTCTAACAGAAAAGTGCCATGTGGGTTCAGGGCATGGCCCCAAGCCAGCAACCAGGATGTATGGTAAATTGGGGGATCAGAACCCAACTCTCTGTAGGAAGTGACAGAAATGAGGCATAGTAAGTTTCATGACAGTAGCTGAGGTCCCAAGTGACCCACTGGTTGTTGGTGGTGGGTGGGGTAGTCTCATCAGAACCTGTGGAATTCAGGACACCCTCCTGTCTGTTGAGTTGTGTGGAGAGAGGTAGACAGCAGTCTCTGGCCAGGCACGAGGGTCACACCAGAGGGGCAGTGTGTTGGGAGCCAGTGCTCTGTTACCATGAAAACTGATCGAGATCTGGTGACTGATTCCTAGCAGCAGCATGGGGAAAGGAGGGCTGTGGTGGTGCACACTTCCTAGGGTTGTGGTCAGCACTAAACCAGAGCCCACTGAAGTGAAGCATGCCTGGCATAGAAGGTGCTCAGTCACTGTAGCTGTGGGCAATGTGCCCATGGCACTTTCATACCAGGGCCTCCCATGCTACTGCCTCCTACTTTTCATCATTTTCATGGTCAAGAGCCTCTCTGCTCTTGCCCCATGGACTCCTGGGGTACTGCCCTCTCTCCATCTGGCCCTCATCCTTTGCCTTGTGCAATCCAATGGCAGGGTAGCCTTCTCAAGAGGCAGCTCTGTCAGTCCCCTGATGGAACACTTCCATCAATCCCCTGAGAGGTGACAATGATGCCCTGCCCTGGAAAAAGGCTGCAAGTCCCCAATCAGGAGAGTCATGTCTTCCTTTTCAGCCTGCCCTGCCCTCCCCTCAGTCCTCCTCAGGGAAGTGGTCCCCACTTCCTGAGCTGACAGCTCTGATCTTGAAAACCAATACTATTTTCTATTTCTCCATGCCTTCGTTCATCCATGGCATGTCTTTTGAAACTCTCAGTGGGGTTTCCGCAGTCCTGCAGGGCTGTCTGCTCAAAGAGGGGATGACCTCAGAGGGATGGCCTTCCCTGCCACCTCCCTCAACATGTCCCTGAGCCCTAGAGTCAGCTGTCCCACTGAGTGTTGGGGAACCCAAGCCAGTCCATCCTAAGCTCAGACTGTATCAGCTGTGTAGACTGATGTGTGCCAGGAGTAGTGGGGAGCTAGCATGGACCAGGTGCAGCAGTTTCTCTTTTTCATTCCTTCCCCCCTCTTCCTCCCAGTGGTAGCTCAGAGCAGCCTCTATGCCCCCACATCATGAGATCCCTTGACCTGTGCCTCCTGCATTCAGCTGGTGAGCTTGGTGGTTTCCTGTTTCTTCTCCCATACCCGCATCCATGGTAGTTCCTGGATCAGGGGAAGGATTGTACCCATGTCTGTACTTGACCCTCTTCCTGTCCTTCCCCGAGCCCACCCACCTTTGTGTCTTCCATTGATATGCTTGGAAGCAAGCTTGTCCACAGGAAATCTAGTAGCTAAATAAATCTAAGTCATGACCACTGAATTAGTGATCTACGATAGAGAACAAACCAGCTCTGAAACCTGTCCCACACTCTGTGACCATCCCATACTACAACAGAACCAATAATAGCTTTCTGGATTATGATGTGACATCTACCTCTACTTATATACTTTTTAAAAAATATTTTTTAAAATTTATTTGAGAGAAAAAGAGAATGAGAGAGAGAGAGCGAACATGAGAAGAGGGAGGGTCAGAGGGAGAAGTAGACTTCCTACTGAGCAGGGAGCCCAATGCAGGACTTGATCCCAGGACTCCAGGATCATGACCTGAGCCAAAGGCAGTCGTTCAACCAACTGAGCCACCCAGGTGCCCCCTACATATACTCTCTTGAATGCATAGGTGCTGATCCTGGATGGAAAAAGACCATGGCTCCTGTGGTCTAGGATTAACAGGTAAAATATAAGAATTTAGTGAAATTTGAATTCCAGGCATAGAGT
The DNA here is from genome assembly GCF_030435805.1 of Mustela lutreola. NCBI lineage: Eukaryota > Metazoa > Chordata > Mammalia > Carnivora > Mustelidae > Mustela > Mustela lutreola. The sequence continues at coordinate 90,599,133 of NC_081295.1, forward strand.
GAATAAATATTATTATTATTATTATTATTATTTTATATTTGACAGACAGAGATCACAATTAGGCAGAGAAACAGGCAGAGAGAGAGGAAGGGAAGCAGGCTCCCTGCCGAGCAGAAAGCCCAGTGTGGGGCTCAATCCCAGGACCCCGGGATCATGACCTGAGCTGAAGGCAGAGTCTTTAACCCACTGAGCCACCCAGATGCCCCGTGAATAAATATTATCGAGGAAATATTCCCAAAAAGGGCATGTGAACATTGTGTACTAAAGTTTTTTCAAATAGGTTACTGAAAAGAAATCTTTTTTTTTATTGTTTATTTTTATTACATTTGAGTCAGCACTCAGTGTTATATTAGTTTCAGGAGTACAGTAGCATGAGTCAGTAATTCTATATATCACTCACTGCTCACCAAGAAAAGTGTACTCTTAGTCCCCTTCATCTATTTCACTCATCCCTCCATCCACCTCCTCTTTGGTAACCATCAATTTGTTCTCTATTGTTAAGAATCTGTATTTTGGGGCGCCTGGGTGGCTCAGTGGGTTAAGCCGCTGCCTTCGGCTCAGGTCATGATCTCAGAGTCCTGGGATCGAGTCCCGCATCGGGCTCTCTGCTCAGCAGAGAGCCTGCTTCCCTCTCTCTCTCTCTGCCTGCCTCTCCATCTACTTGTGATTTCTCTCTGTCAAATAAATAAAATCTTAAAAAAAAAAAAAACAAATCTTTAAAAAAAAAAAAAAAAAGAATCTGTATTTTGGTTTGTCTCTTTTTTCTCATATGTGTGTGTGTGTGTGTGTATTTGTTTCTTCAATCTTACATAAGAATGACATTATATGGTGTTGTCTTTCTCTGACTGTCTGATTTCACTTAGGATAATCCTTTCTAGATCCATCCATGTGACTGCAAATGGCAGGATTTCACTCTTTTTATGGCCGAGTAATATTCCACACTGTGTGTATGTTTGTGTGCATGTGTGTGTGTGTACACATCTCTCAGCTCATTTAGCACTTTATCAATGGACACTTGGGTTGTTTCCATATTGTGATCTTGTAAATAATGCTGTAAGAAACATAAGGGTCATGTATCCTTTTGAGTTATTATTTCTATATGCTTTGGGTAAATACCCAATAGTGAGGTTGCCAGATCCTAGGGTAGCTCTATTTGTAACATCTTGAGGACCCTCCATACTGTTCTCCAGAGTGGCTGCAGCAGGTTGCTTTTCCACCAATAGTGCATGAGAGTTCCTGTTTTTCCACATCCTTCCAGCACCTGTTGTTCCTTGTGCTGTTGATGGGAGGCATTCTGACAGTATGTGCTAATATCTCATTATACTTTTGATTTGCATTTTCCTGAGGTTGAGTGATGGTGAACATATTTTCATGGGACCGTTGGCCATCTGTATTTCTTCTTTGGAGAAATGTCTGTTCATGTCCTATTACTATTTTTTAAGTGTTTTTTTTTTTGCGGGGGGGAGGTTGTTGGGTTGTATCCATTCTATATATTCTGGACACTATCCCGTTATTGCATAGGATATTTACAAATATCTTCTCCCTTTCAGTAGATTGATTATTACTTCTTCATAGTTCCTCTGCTGTGCAGAGACTTCTTATTTTGATACAGTCTGAGTAGTTTTATTGTTTTATTTACTTTGCTTCAGGAGACAGTCTAGAAAAATGTTGCTTTGATCCATGTAAGAAGGTACTGTCTGTGCCTTATTTTAGGATTTTTATGGTTTTAGGTCTTCTATTGAGGTCTCAAAGCTGTTTTGAGTTTATTTGTCTGTATGGTGTAAGGAAGCAGAGTAATTTCATTCTTTTGTGCATAGCTGTCCAGTTTTTCCAATACTGTTTGTTGTAGAGACTGTCCTTTCCCTTTTCGATTTTCTTGTCTGCTTTGTGGAAGATTAATTGGCCACATAATTGTTTATATCTGAGCTTCTTTCCTGTTCCCTTGGTCACTGTGTGTATTTTTGTACAAGTGCCATACTGTTAGGGTGACTACAGCTTTGTAGTATAACTTGAAATCTGGAATTGTGACTCCTCCAGCTTTGTTTTTCTTCTCACCATTGCCTTGGCTGATTTTTATCTTTGGTGGTTTCACACAAATTTTAGGAGCATTTGCTTGAGTTCTTTTTGTTTAACTTAAATTCAATGAGCCAACTTAAAGTACGCCATTAGTTTCAGATGTAGTGTTCAATAATCGATCAGGTGTGTATAAGACCCAGTGCTCATTGAATCATGTGCCCTCCTTAATGCCCATCACTCAGTTGCCCCAACCCCCATCCACCTCCCCTCCATCAACCCTCATGGGTTGTAATGAAGCTTCTCTCATCATTCTTCTCCCTCTCTGATGACTTCCCATTCATTTTTCCTCCCTTACTTTCTGATCCTCTGTGGTGTTTCTTCTATTTAACATATGGAGTGAACCCATGTGCTAGCTGTCTTTCTCTGATAGACTTATTTCGCTCAGCATAATAGCCTCTAGTTCCATCCAGCCATCCTCTCTGATGGCTGAATAATATTCCATTGTAGATATGAACCACATATTCTATATTTATTCATCTGTCCATGGACATCTGGGCTCTTTCCATAGTTTGTCTAGAGTGTATATTGTGGCAATGAACCTTGGGGGGCAAGTGCCACTACTTTTCACTCACTGTGTATCTTTGGGGTAAATACCTCATAGTTCAATTGCTGGGTCATGGTATAGTTCTATTTTTAAGTTCTTGAAGAAGCCCAATAACATTTGGCAGAGTGGCTGTACAACCTGATATTCCTACCAGCAGTGTAAGAGGGTTCCCCTTTCACCACATCCTCGCCAACATTTATTGTTCCCTGCCTTGATAATTTTAGCCATGGCAGCTGTTGTAAGGTGGTATCTCATTGTGGTTTTGACTTGCATTTCCCTGATGGCTGTTAATGTGGAGCACTTTTTTATGTGTCTCTTGGTTGCCTGTATATCCTCTTGGTAGAAATGTGTGTTCATGTTTACACCTATGTCTTAAGCTAGGATAGGGGTAATCCCAAGAGCATGGAAGGTGTGATATGCCTAGGTGTGGAGACCTTCAGAGACATCTGAATTGAGGGCTGGAGTTAAGGTGAGTATCAAGTTTAGGCTTTCGCGTTCAGTATGGTATGAAAGTATAAATAAGCAGGGATTGGTTTAAGATTTCATTCAGATTTCTCCTGCTCTAAATCCTTTCTGGAGTTCCAAAAGGCATGATTTCTTATGTTGTTGTAAGATGAGCCCTCTGCTTTGCATAGGTGTTCCCATTCCCTGGGGACTTCGAGCCAGGTGTCTGCATGTGGCCCTTTAACGAGCCAAGCTAGGGTAAGGATTGGGGCCTAGGATCATGGGAGGTTCAATCACCAGCTGTATGGCAAGACTCCTGGAGGGCTGAGTTGAGGACACAGGTCACAGTTAGTGTTGGGCTACAGCTTTGTGTATGTGGGGGTGGCCTCAAGTGGGCATGCAGAGTTCTCCTGCTCTGAATCATTTCCGGAGTTCTAAATAGCATGGTTTCCTTCTGGATGGCATGTGGAATCCTCTGGAATTTCTCAGGTGTCTCCAGTTCCTGGGGCTTTGGCGCCAGGTCTCTGAGGTCAGAACCCTCCAAGCCCAACCTAGGGTCATGGGTTAGGGTCAGGGGTTAGGGCTAGGTGTTAGGAGTAGGGGTAGGTTTAGGGGTTTGCTAGGGTTAATTTATTTGCCTTTTAATACAAGATGTTCATGCTTAAATAAGACATTTTCTTAGAGTATTTTACAGTGAGTAAAGGTTAGCATGTAACCCAAATAGTTACGGAGAAGAACCAAATGTTCCAAAACAACACTTAAGACAATATTTCTTTACATTTATATTTTATGGTCAAAATAATTAAAAATCAAATTGCTCTGTCACTCTTCTCACAGATGGATTCACTGGCCCTCTTTATCTGGTCTTGGCTGAAAAGCATCTTCTCAGTGGGCTTCCTTAATGGGCGTCTCTGAATAGGATGGATCTCTTAGCCCTTAGCCTGCATTCCTTCCTATCATTGACCTATTGATTATATCCCACGTTCTTTGCAAACTCCCAGGTGGGACTAAAGCTATACATTTGTACTGAGTAGATACTCCATAAATATTTATTAATTGAACAAGTATGGCTTTCTTTTTAATAAAAAATAGCCATGTTTTATCACTGAATTTTTTTTTACCATTTCATAATATGTTTGGAGAAATCTATTGCTCCATGAATACACATCCGTCAAGGCTGTGGCTTTAGTATGTCCTGTGTCACGCTTCCCTGAGCAAGCCAGAGTGCTCATGACCCATGTATGAAGCTCAGCTTCCAAGCTTAGGGGTGAGTTCAGTGAAGGCGCTGTGGGGCATTTGGGGCGCTTGCCCTGCTGAACACTACCATGTCATCTGGGGCCAGATGTGATGTAAACACCTTCTCTTTTCCTAGCTTTTTCCATCTTCTTCTACCCTCTGTCAGCACATGGGTTTCCCACCAGCCATATCTTTGTAGACAAACTCTGAGATGGTCCATGGCTTGGGACTCCATTGACATCACAAAGTCTCCTTATAACCAGTGTCAGAGATTTCTGTGGCACTGAAATGATCTTTATTCCCAGAATATGCCCCATGAAAAGTCCCAGGAGAGTCTGGGAGTCCAGGAAAGATCAATGGGTGATTGCAGCTCTAGCTAAAGCCACTCTGGGGGATCACGCTGGAGGACATCTCCTATCTCAGTCTGGCTCTTTTGCTGATTTCCAATATGACCTAGTAGAGTCACTTCATCGGAATTTCAGCCTCATCATTTCTAAAATGAGGAAATGTTTTTAACCATCTGATGTGGCTGAGGGGCCGTGAGCAATTCTGAACCCAAACCAAGGTTTTGGCTGTGCAGCCTTACTTGCACAAAAATAGCAGTGCCTGGGTCAGGACTTCACTGCAACAGCTGAGCTGGCTTAGTGAGAACCTTGCACAGGACAGTAGCCCCATGACACCGTGAGGGCACTCAGAGTCCACAGTGAAGTCATGCATTGCGACAAGGGATTCTACATCAGGGTAGATGATATGAGGTATAGTGTCACAGCAAACATGACAAAACACATTTAAATGACAGACTAGTATGTAGTTAAAAATACTCTATACTGTGGCAGTGATGGAAAAAGTGAACAATGGGGTCAAAGGGGAATGGGAGTTCCAAGAAGCAGGCTGGAGTCATCAGGAGGTAGGGGATGTCTCATGGAGGAAGGGGCCAGGAGGCTTGACACAGGGTACAACAGTGCTGCGTCAGGGTATGTGCTCTGTCTCACCTATGACCCCCGGGTGCATTAGTGGCATTCTAGCTCCCAAGGATCTACAGACTGCAAATTGGCCTGAATAGAGCCTCTGTGGTCTGTCTTCTTGGTTCCCGGGTGTGGCTCCTTCTCTGCTTCTGGAGGCTGTTGATTCTCCTTTGGTTTTCCTTTGAGCTGCACTATTTTGTGTAGATTCAGTGCTGTTAGTTGACACAAATTCTTTCTGAAAGGAAGTGGAATAGAAGTCATCCTTGTTTACTAAGTACACCTGAATAGAGCCAATAGTAATAGCCTTTCCCCAGGCCTGTGGGCCTTCATCTGCTTGCCAACTCCGAGGTATTTGAGAACATCTTCTATTTTTAACAGGTTGAAATAATTAGTTTGGTTTTTAAAAATTCAACAAAGTCACACCTTTCACAATCTATTCAATGATCTGTAAACACTGAATGAACAAGGTTTGACAGGATGAAGGACCAATTGGCTTGGCAATGGGGTTTGCGCCAGTGTTTACTCACTGTTACCCCTGTGTGGCCAATCTCCAGGTAGCACGTGGCCAAATGTGTTCCAATTTAGCAGATTCAAGGGAGATTAAGACAGAAGGTTTGTCCCTGAATTCCCTAGCTCCTAGAAACCATCTTCTGATTTAAAGTGATATTCTAAATTGAGTATATCTTAACTAGATGTTAGGGTTAGGGTCAGGGTCAAGTTGCATACATGAACTATGGACAGCTTTTTGTATGTCAATCTTACCTGTCTAAAGCGTTTTTTTTTAAATATTTTATTTATTTATTTGACAGAGAGAGAGACACAGTGAGAAAGGGAACAGACAGAGGGAGTGGGAGAGGGAGAAGCAGGCTCACCACGGCACAGGGATCCTGATGTGGGGCTCGATCCCAGGACCCCAGGATCATGAACTGAGTTCAAGGCAGATGCTTAAGAACTAAGCCACCCAGGTGCCCCCTGCCTAAAGTGTTTTTAAAAAATAAAATGGGAGAGGATATAGTCACCAAAGCACTGAGCACATTACCTGTCCCAGGAAATAGGTCACTAAACATAATTATCGTTTCATCTAAGCTGAGGTCCAGGAGCTGGTCCTACAGGTACTTGGCTGGTAGCATCTGTGGCCAGGTGCCCATCTCCCCCCCGACACCCACACCCAGATCAGCACATCCTCTGCTACGCTCAAAGGCAGCAAACAGACAGACCAAGTGCAAATGGGACTCCCTCCTGTTAGGCATGGCTTATTTCTGACAGGTAGAGAAATGGGCAGCTCACATACACATGACATTTCTTTTGTTTCCTTGCTATCTGCCTCCCCTTTCTGTCACCTTGGTCCTGAACCTTTAGCTCCTGTGAGAACTTGGGTTTGCAGATTTCTGTTGACATTTCAAAGTGTAGATCTGTATTGCCTTTGTTTCCTGTCCTTGGGTCGGAAATGGAGGCAAGAAAAGTCATCATACTCTGAAAGCAACAAAAAGAAATATCAAGTGTGCTCTGCCCCTGGCACCTCAGGTTTGAAAGTCATGGCTAGCTACGTACTTCATGTTCTGCACAATGAGCTTTAGGAACTCATAGATGAATGTAAAATGAAACTGTACTGAAATAAATCTCATTACTGAACTTTTGCCTTATGGAAGACAGTTTAGGGACACAGACCCTTGCCTGCCCGGTTATTTCCAGTTTGGCCAGTGCCCAGTCACACTGACATGAGTAGCCATACAAGGGCACAACTGTGACATCCTCCTGGATCACTCCCAGACCCCTGTCCCCCTGTCTGGTCAACCATGCACAACCCCAGTCCTCTTGAGCATCCCCTATAGTGACATTCTCCCTGTAGTGACAGAGGGACAGCTGTTATCATTCTCCCAGAGTGTTGCCGATCCCCCTGCCCCCAGCTCTGGGCAACCCTGCACATCCCCAGTCCCCCTGAGTGTCTTCTGTCATGGCACTTGTCACACAAGTCTGTCATTTGTTGTCTCTTGGGCTGTCCTTTCTGCTCTAACAGGTGCCTGGCTGGATGATAGGTGGATGAATGGTTTGGGATCTTTTCTCCTGGAATAGCAGGTGTCCTTCAAAACCCTGATGAATGGGGGGAGACTCTGTCCCTCTGTGTGCCCCCAGCCTTGATGGAATATAGTGTCTAGGACAAGGGATTTGGGAGTTCTCCCAGATGAAGTTTGTTCTATGAAGGTGGCTTCTTTCTGAGATCATTATGGAGCCACACTGCATGGTCATTCCTGTGGGACAGAAAGCACGCTGTTGTATTTATTCTCCCTGCACACTGTGGCTACCAAAGAGGAATCACATGCTCACATTCACAAGTTCACACTTACACCTCCATTCCTGAGCAATCACTACCATGGAAACTACCGTGAATTCCCATTGGGCTGCAGACCTGTAGACATGCCATTCAAGGTGTCCATAGAGGAGGATGGAGATGGAGTTCTGGCTAAAAGGATGGAAGTCATTGCCTCTGGGGGTGAAGAAATTAGATTTGAGCCAGAAGGCGCTACATTCTACTCAAAGAAGTGATGTGATCCTAGGATATTAGAGACCAGGGATGGGCACAGACCTTTCTGTAAAGTCTTCTGTAAAGGTTTTCTGTTAGGTGTTTCAGTCCATGTGGTCTCTCTGACAATTACTCCACTCCTGCATTTTGGCATGAAAGCAGCCACAGACCATCCACAACTCATGTTCCATCCACAACTGATTGACAGAATACAGGGGGAGGTCCCATTTGGCCCATGGGTGATAGTTTCTCACACTCCAGATCTGCTACATGATGGATGATGGGGGAGACGGCTCTTCTTTCCCAGTGGCAGAGTGGGGGTACACCGGGATCTATCCTGCCTGAGCTTGGCCCCTCTGCTTGAAAGGGAAAAAAAGATGATAGTGAGATTGGCCAACAATTAAGGCCTCGGGAATTCCCCTGCATTTCTCTGTAGGTCTCGAGCTTCCCACAAGACATTTGTGGTTGAATTCCATTTAGGTAGTGCTTGGCTGAGTAATTCCCCATTGCCTGGCAGGTATATCTTATGGGTGATATACCACACAGATGGTCATCTTGTTCAGGCCAAGACCATGAGCACATTTTGTGTTCTCCTGAGTTATCAGAGGATCTAGCATGTGTGAACTTCAGGATGAGTCTATTCAGCTCTCAGCAATGTTATAGAGCACCTGGCTTCCTGGGCCCTCTCTGGCACTGGCATGGGACTGGCCTATACCACTTCTGCAGTCACTATGGAAAAGTCCCTGGCCTGGGGCATCTGCCCCATGCTTTGCTCTGCAGGCTGAGACCCAAGGTTCCTCCCACCTCATCAGCTTGGACCAGGTCTCATGGGCATGAAAGAGCCAATCCCTGGAGCCAGGAAGTGGAGCCATGGAGATTGGCACAGGTTGTTAGGACCTCTGTTGTAATGACTTTTCTAATGGCAGTGGTGGCAAGATCTTCTGGGATGCATCTGTTAATAAAACAAATATTAATTTCTGATAGTAGGTGGGTCCAAGGTGTTGGCTTAGCACCTAGCACCTCAGTCCCAGCACCTTGGTACTACTGTACTACTCTGCAGAGACAATGGCTGAGAATGAGCAAAGTGGATGGAAACTGGTCTGGAGTGCACAAGGGAAGGGTGTGTGTGTGTAGGGGGCTGCGGGTAATAGCTCTGGCCAAGCTGTACCTCCAATTTACCCAGGTTCCAGAAGGTGAGGGGAATCCTGGTGTTTCAGCATCCATCATTTTACAGATGAAGAATATACCTTTTGCATGGAGTATGGCAAGACATGTTCCAAGTATTGTGTAGTTGGAATGGAAGTCAGGGAGAGCGGCACCCTCCATCTGCTAGGATAGGTGTGAGTGGCTTAGTGCTCTCAAGAAAGTGTCTGGCTTTTGCCTGCACACAGGACTGATGAGGACAGTTCACGGTTTTGTTTTGAGGATGGAGTATTGGAAGAATGTGGTGCCCTTTGTAATCCCAGGAAGGGGACAGATTTGGAGTCTGTAGTAGTGTTACTTTGTGGGAGTGGTGGTGAGCTGCAGCATCTGCTTCAAGAGATGTCTGTCCTTTATTGAGTGCTGGGTGTGGTTTCTGTGACTTTGTCCTAAAGGCTGGGATTTCCAAGGAGTGGGATTTTTTGGCTTCCCCGTAAGGGTTGGTCCACCGGGAGTGGGCAAGTCCTGTTCTGCTGAGAAGTGTGTCTCTAGCAGTTTGAGTGTGTATTACAAGCCTAGAGGTCAATGGTGAGGTGGTTACAATGGCCAGCAGGCTATTGGTATTGATTTTTATGGGTGAATTCCGTAGGATGAGATGTTAGATCTTATGGTTAGGGATCATCATTAAGTGCCCATAAAGAGTGGTTTTTCTGAGTTTCATATTCTATATCTTTTTATTGCTTCTCATAGTCCTCCTTGTACTTGGTATTCCAATGAGCAGTGCATTACAATGTTGCCTGCATTTTACGCGTGTGTTGATGAGGATTTGAGAAAGGAAAATGTTGTCAGTGCTTCCACAAATTGTACACTGGAACAGCCAGATAATAAAATTCTATTTTTGACACAAAGTAGGAAGTATCCTGCTGTTCTTAGTTTAAACCAGGGGAGGGGGCCCTCTTTGGGTAGTGGTAATGAGTACCATAGGCCTTCCTAGCGAACATTATCAGAATCTGTTGGAAACTTGGTCTTTGTTATTGTGGAAGAATCACGAGTCAACTAATTATTGTCTCCTGTTTCATTTTCCATGAACATTTCCACGGTATTTGGTTTCACACGTCTACCATTGTGAAATCATCCCAACTTTGGTACCAGCTCACCCTTCTCTGCCAAGGGTATGTTTGGGCCAAGAAAAAAGACATTTCTGGGTGACTGGGAGACTCTAGGACCAGAATGCTGTCAGTAGGGAGTTACTGGGATCCTAAATTCCAAATCAGCTCCTGACACCCAGTTGAAATACATTTCAGATTTAGAAATTCCAGATAGAATTTTGTGTCCATGATGACAACTGAAGAAAATGTGTCCTTACCTTAGCATAAATGTGACCTAATTTTAACCCCTAACTTTAATGCTGAAACCTAACCTGGCCTTAAAACCCAAACTGGAACCCTGGATCCCAAACCTGAAGTTGAACCTGAAGTCTGGACTCTGAATCCAAGTCCTGGATCCAAGTCCTGAACCACTAACCCAAACCTTAAGTCAAAACTCTGAGTCTTGAACCCTGAACCCAAATCTCAGCATGAACCCAAACCCCAAATTTGACCTTGAACTTTATCCCATAAGCCCCGAGTCTTAAACCCTAAATCAAAAACCTAATGCCCTAAGTCTAACTGTTCCCTTGCCCCTCACTCTAAATCCTCACCCTGATCCTAAACCCAAACCCTGATCTAGAACTCTGACTGAAATGTGCACCTGAACCCAAATTCAAACCCTTCACCACACTTTGTTTATGTATTCCCCATTGATGGATATTTGCAGATTCTACCTTTTGATTCTTGTGAACACTGTTTGGGTTGGGGGCTGGGGTTAGGGTCTTGGATTGGTGTCAGGACCAGGCTTGAGAGCAAGCTGAGGTTAGAGTGTGGGTCTACATCAGGGCCAGGGTCATGTTCAGTGCCACTTTTTGGGTCAGGGACTGTTGTCATTCCATATTGTTCCCAATTCATTGTTCCTTAGCTGTTTTTGGAGAAGCTGGGGGATATTGGGCTCCATGAAGCTTGAATTTCCAGAACTAAATTGCTTCAGCTGTAACCTGGGAGGGAGCAAGTGCTTCCACTGAAGGGTGAGCTCCCCTAGTCCTGCACTGCCTCCACCACCTGCAGAGGGTATAGGACCCCAGCTCCCTCCTCAGCCTGGCTTGCACAACCTCAGCCAGGACAGGAGACTGGCCTCTTCAGGACCTATTGTAGAGACTTCTGGAAGTTGTGGGGCCGCTCCCACGCTGACAGGACCTGCTGTGGAGGACATGGGGATGTGTCCACACTGACAGCAGTCTAGCCGCCTCTGGACAGTCGCTGGAGGACAAGGTGAGGAGAAGCCACCTGCATGGGGACTAGTGCGGGGGTGCATGGTCTCGGGACCCCACAGAGGAAGGGTGTGCTGTGTAGACACTGGTGCTTCTGTGGTTTTGCATGTGGTGACGTGGCCTCCCATGGTGCTGTTTGCAGGGCTGTGGGGTATCCCCTTTCTGGGCTCGGATGTGCTCCCCAGGTCCTACATCTGTGTTTGTGTGCACATGGATTTGGTTCCTGAGGCTTCTGAGATAGTCTGCAGTCAGGGAGCGGCTGCCCGCCTCAGTGCTCATGCTCCCCCTGCCTCCGCCCTGCAGGGTCCTTCCCATGTCCACACTTGCTTCAGGGATGGTCCGGAGTCTGGAAGTTTGGGAGCACCTGCGTGGACTCTGTAAATGGCTTTGGGGAGAGTAGGTATTTTCCTAGTGTCGGTTCTTCCCTGAGCACAGAGTGTCTTCACATCTCTGTGTGTCTCCCTCAATGTCTGTCATCAGTGTCTCATGGCTGTCAGGGGACAGGTCTGTCACCCCCTTTGTTCAGAGAACTTCTAGGTATCTTGTTCTTTTGGATGCAGTAGTAAATGTGATTGTTCTTCGTGGTCTCTTTCTGATGGTTCCTTTGGAGCATGTAGCAATGCAACTGATCTGTGTAAGTTGATTTTGTTCCTTGCAAGTTTCTTTTTCTTTTTTTTTTTTTTAAGATTTTATTTATTTTTTTGACAGAGACAGAGAGAGAGAGAGAGAGAGAGAGATCACAAGTAGGCAGAGAGGCAGGCAGAAGGAGAGGGGGGAGCAGGCTCCCTGCTGGTCCCAGGACCTGGGATCATGATCTGAGGCAAAGGCAGAGGCTTACCCAGGCACCCAGGCAGCCCCCCTGCAAGTTTCTTGAGTTTATTTGTTCGCTTTGCCTTACACTCAAACTGCCAGTTATTTAACCAGCAAAATGGGTTTATTTGGGAAGAGCAGAGAATGGCAATCTGGGGTGAGCAAGCTATGGTCACATCATAGGCAAGTGCAAGAAACAATGAGGAGGAACATTATTTCCTGGAGAAGGAGGAAGAAGTTGGGAGGGATGCTTGGAGAGAGTCCACTGGAGAAAGGCAGGGGTTCAGGGTGATGAAGGACTCTCACCAGCAGAGTTGTGGGGATGATGGATTTCTTGGAGGAGATGCTTCCCGTCCAGGGCTGGAAGGGAGTCCAGAAAAGGGAGTCTCTCCCATGGGGGATTGTAATGTGGGGTCTGTAAGGAGCACTGAACGCCAGGTGCTCCGTTCCAGCCTCCTTTTCTGGTGTACCCAGTCCACATTACTGAGGCTTCCTTCATGCTTTTTCACAGTTCTAACCAGGTTGTGGTGGAACATTGTGGAGAATTGGAATTCCGAATCCCACTGCTTCTACTGTACCCGAGACAGAGGGGCCCTTCATTTAATCTTCCCAAGTGTCTCTTGCTAACATGTGGCCTCCTCCAAGGGCGAGTGGCCTCTCCACAGTGGGTGAATTGGATCTGGGAGGGCTTGGCCTCCATCCCGAAGTCTGATGTCCTCCCTGCTTCTGTGACGTGGTGCTAACATGGATGTTTGGAAGAGACATTTCCTCCGGGGTGATTGCAAATCTGCGGTAACTTGTCACGCTTTATCTCCACACTCAGACTCCCCAGCTCTCATTTCTTTACCACCTTCGCCACTTCACATGGGCTACTTCAGTGCATTTTACCCCAAACAGGGACACTGTCCCACGGAACCACCACAGAACCCCAAGTGAGGAAATCATGACGGTTCCCACACTTTAACCAAGACTGGGCCCACTTCAGCTGTCACCATCTGCCTGACAGTCTCAAATGTCTTCTCCATTCGGATCCAGTTTTCTTCTTCTGGAATTGCTCTAGAGACTTTTCCTTTTTTGCACAAGTCTGATGGATTTAAGGAGCACAGTCGGCTCCTATCTGAGTGGTGTTTCTATATGGCTAATGTCACTGGGGCTGTTTTCAGTGTCCATCCACGTTGTGACATGCATCAGTCCTTCATTCACTTTTTCACGGTGACTAAACATAAGAACACTGACGCCTTAAAACATTTCAGGTACACAGTTCTCTGGCCTTAGCTGAGTTCCCACGGTTGTACATCATTCTCCAGAACTTTCTCATTCTCCCCAAGGGAGACTGTATGCATGAAACACCAAATCCCCATTGCCCTTTCCTCTCGGGCCCCCCGTAGCCACATTCAACTTCGTGTGTCTGGATGCTTCCTATAAGTGGAATCATACAGTATCTGCCCTTCTGTGACTGATTTCACTCAGTGTAATGACTTCCAGGTTCAATCCGTGTTGTAGCCTGTGTCAGAACTCCCTTCGTTTTTAAGGCTGAATCGTGTTCCATGGCGTATAAACCATATTTTGTTTATCCATTCATCTGTCAGTGGACACTTGGATTGCTTCCACCTTTCGGCTGTTATGAAAAATGCTCTGAATAAGGGTACTTCTACTTCCAGTTCTGGGGGGCATATAGGCTGCAGTGGAATTCTGTGTTTGATATTTGAGGAGCCATCATATTGTTTGCCACAAATGAACCATTTTACTTCATTCCTACATAGGGCAGAACAGGATTGCCATTTACAGATCTACCTCATTTTGTGTATCCTTTTCCCCATGGATGGACATTTGCATAGTTTCTGGGTTTTGTCTATTGTGAACGCTGCTGCTATGAATATTCCTGTACATTTTTCTTTGTTTGAATCAGTGTTTTCAATTTGGGGGATATATATATCTAAGAGTACAGTCGTTGAACCATATGGTAAGTCTGCTTTGATCTATTGGAGTAAATGCCAAACTATTTTATATGTGGACAGCACCATTTTTCAAAGCAAGGTTTAAGGGTTTCAGTTTTTTAACATCCTTTCCAAAATTTGTTATTTTTAGTTTTCTTGACTATAGTGATTCTACTTGTGTAAAAGGACATCTAACTGGTTTAAATCTTCATTTCCATAAAGACTAATGATGTTTAACATCTGTTCATGTGCTATTCATCTTTTGTATGATTTCTCTGGAGACGGGTCTATCCGAATCCTTTGTCCACTTGTGCAAAATATCCTTCCATTCTGGGGGCTGACTTTTCACTTTCTGCATAGTAACTTCTGATGTTTAAATTTTTACATTTTTTTACTTTTTTTTTTTCAGAGTTAGTGAGACCATGCAAGTGGTCAGGGCAGATGGAGAAGGAAAGAGAATCTTACACAGGCCCCACACTCTTTGTGGAGCCTGATACGGGGTTCAATCTCATGACACTGAAATCATGATCTGAGCCAAAATTAAGAGTTGGACGCTTGGGGCACCTGGTTGGCTCAGTCACTGAGCATGCTTTTGTCTCAGGTCATGATCCCAGAGTCCTGCGATAGGGCCCTGCATTGGGCTCCCTGATCAGTGGGGAGCCTGCTTCTCCCTCTCCTACACTCTTGCTCTATCACCTCTCTCACTGTCTCTTTCTCTCTGTGTCAAATAAATAAAATCTTAAAAAACACCATTTATTGAAAAGGCTGTCTTTTTTCCATTGGACATTCTTTCCTGCTTTGTCGAAGATTAGTTGACCATGTATTTATAGATGCAAGGGAAAAAAGTCTGGAAGAAAAAAATGTCAGAATGTTAATAATGGTTATTTCTGGGTTGTAGAGTTTGGGTATGTTTTTTCTTTTTGTATAATTGTATGTTCTCTACAATAAATATGCAATGCTTTATAATTTAAAAAAAAAAAAAAAAGAGTTGGACACTTAACCAACTGAACCACCCAGGCATCCAGGGCAGATTTTTAATTTTAAGGATATTATTTTATCTATTTTTATCTTTCCCTTCTTATGCTTTGGTGTCAGATCTAAAAGTATTGCTAAATCAAAGATTGTGAAGATTTATCCCCATTTGTTTCTTCTAGGGTTTATAATCTTACCTGTTGTATTTAAGCCTTTAGCTTATTCTGAGTTAGTGTTTATATCTGGTGTGAGGTAAGGGTCTAGTTTCATTCCTCTGTACATGAATAGACAATTGTCTAACACCCTTTGTAGAAAAGATCATTCTGTCCCCTCAGTGTAATATTGTCCATCCTTGTCAAAATTCAGTGGACCACAGATGAAAGGGTTTATTTCTGGGTTCTCAGCTAAATCCCACTGATCTGTATGCACACCTTAAAAAAAATATTTTGTTTATTTATTTAAAAATTTTTCAAAATTTAAATTCAAGTAATTAACATATAATGTATTATTTGTTTCAGGGTGTATGCATATCTTTATGACAGTATCAAAATGTTTTATTTACTGTCGCTTTTATTAAGATTTGAACTTTGGAAGTATGACTTTTCACCTTTGATTTTCTTTCAAGATTTTGATTTTTTTTCAAGATGGTTTTGGCTATTTTGTGTTCCCTTAAAATTCCATATGACTGTTATGATTAGCTTGTGCACTTATTCCTAAATGCCTTTGTGGAATTTCTTGGGAAGACATTGAATTTCCTCATTACAAAGTGTACTTATCAGTAGTGTGTCTTTTCATCACCATGGGGTGTCCTCAGATTTATTTAGTTTTCCCTTACTTTCTTTCAGCAGTGTTTTGTAATTTTCGGTGTATAAGACTTATACCTTGATTACCTTGATACCTCTATTCCTAAGTATTTTGTCAATGTTGATGTTCCCTAAAATGGAATTGTCATCTTAAAGTCCTTTTTGGATGATTTGTTGCTAGCATATACAAATAAGAGAGATTATTGTGTCTTGATATTTTGTCCTGTAACTTTGCAGAATTAGGAACTGACTGTAATCATTTCTTTTGATTCTTCAGGAAGTTCTCTATATAAGATGATGCCATCTCTGGTCTCTGAATAGACCTAGTTCTACTGATTCCTTTTACATGTGGATTCCTTATTTCTTGCCTTATTGTTCTGGATAGAACTTTCAGTACAGGGGCACCTGGGTGGCTCACTGGGTTAAAGCCTCTGCCTTTGTCTCAGGTCATGATACCAGGGTCCTGGGAATGAGCCCCTCATCGGGCTCTCTGCTCGGCAGGGAGCCTGCTTCTCCCTATCTCTCTCTACCTGCCTCTCTGCCTACTTGTGATCTCTGTCAAATAAATAAATAAAATCTTAAAAAAAAAAAAAAAAGAACTTTCAGTACAATACTGAGCAAGGAGTGAAAGCCAGCATGATGGACTTGTTTGTGATTTCAGAGTAGAGCTGTCAGTCCTCAAAATTAGGCATGATGTTTCATTAGGGTTAGGGTAGAGTTAGGGTTAGGGGTTAGGGTTAGGGTCCTCTGCTGTACAGAACCCATTCTTGTCCAGTATCCAGCAGAGTGATCTTTTTCAGAACATACCTTTGATCCTGTCTGTGACCTACTCCCCAGCCTCCTGTCCTCTCCAGTCTCACCTCTCCCACCACAGCCTTCCATTTGTGGGCCTCCCAGGTATGTGGCCATCCCACATGTACTGTGGGCCTGACTCCAAGCTTTACATGCTCTCTGCCCTCTTCCAGGAACACTCTTCTGCCCCACCTGCTTCATATCTGGCTTGTTCCCCTGTTGGCCGGACCTTGACTTGCTCCCTGGTGACCTGACTCATGTCTGCTGTGTATGTGGCCTTGTCCCTTATTTAAATGTAGTGCCCACTTTCCCTGTGCAAGTGATATATTAACCTGCCAGGTATGGGGCAGACACAGGGAAGTGGCCTTAGTGCCCCTGAAAATAATCAGTCTCAGGGCTCCTGGGTAGCTCAGTTGTTAAACATCTGGCTTCGGCTCAGGTCATGATCCTGGGGTCCTGGGATGGAACCCCACCATGTCAGGCTCCCAGCTCAGTGGGGAACATGCTTCTCCCTCTCCCACTCCCCCTGCTTGTGTTTCCTCTCTAGCTGTCTCTCTCTGTCAAATAAATAAATAAAGCCCTAAAAAAAATCAGTCTCAGAGGGGCTTACCACCCTTGTTGACAGTGGGGGACCTTCTGTACCCACAGAGAGACAAAGACTCTCAAAGAGACAAGACTTCCAGCTTCTTAGGGCCAGGGAAATGTAGACCTGGATCTGGAAACTTACACTCTTAGATTCACAGCTGGGGCCTGTGAAAGCCCCCTCTTCTTCCAAGGGTCCTCTTTTCCCTTCCCTGCCCCCTGGCTAGACCTGATTCTTGATCTGGGGAGTTTGAGGACAACCCCTTCTAGGATTAACAGTGGTTGGCTGATGGACCTTGTCAGCAAGAGGCCCAGTCGCCTTCAAGGGAGGACCCTATAGGGTGTGGAGGCAGTCTATGGGGGTCAGTGACAGCTCATTCAAAGCATAGTGGGGCAGGAAGCCAGCCCTGATAATTCTAGCCAGTCTGTAGGCCATAGAAAGGAGGGCTGTGTCCAAAAGTGCTCCACTCCTGGCAGGTGGGGACAGGACGTGCAGGGGGTTGGGCAAAGGAGGGCACCTGCAGGGTTTGCCTGGGAGCTATGCACATGGAAGTTGTTCCTGGCTCCAGCATGCTGACTGTGGGGCTGGTTTCCCACCTTTGAAGCCTCAGGCTCCCATTTCTATAATGGGATGCTGATGGCCCCCATCTCTGGGAGCAGAAGGTAGGGAGTCCCCACAAGCAGACTTGCTCAGGACAGGCTGGGGGAGTGGCTGTTGCTTAAAGTGGCCCACGGCCTGCCTCCTTGAAGAAGATGCACGTGTCCATGGCTCCCAGCTTCAGGGTCCTGCTGCCAGCCTGACAGTGGCCCTCTTCCCACCTTGTCCCTCATCCCTGTAGATAGGTGGTTTTCCTGGAGCTGTTCCTGTAGAGGACAGAGAAACCTATTGTGGTGGGACACAAGGTCACCTACTAGGTCTTCACTGATCAGCAGGCTGCCAGGCCCGTGAGCCCCCCAAGAGGGCTGGAGAGTGGTAGCCCTCGAGGTCCCCAGTGCCCTACATTGGCAGGATATGTCCATGTAGCACATGGCAATGGTCAGCTGCTTCTGTGAGCAGACAGACATCTGTGACATGGATGACCTGGTGTGTGTGGATGTGAACATGAAGCTCTGTGACCATGTGGGCATGGAGACCTGTCCCCCCTCTTTGGCACCCTGCACCCCAGTTTTACCCAGTGTCCTGTGAAGACTTCAGCTACCAGCACTGGCCACAGTCCCAGACCCATATCCCCAGGGACCAGGGCACAGTTTTACTACATGTAGGCCTTTTTTGGGGGGTGCTGGTGGTGGAGGTTCACCAACTGGCCTTGGCCTGTCACCAGGTGATGGGGGTCAACCTGGCCAATGGTCAGCCATTATGTATGATTTCTGCCTTGGTTTTTTTTAAAATTTAATTTAATTTTTAAAATTTAAATGCATTAGCCAATATACAGAACATCATTAGATTTTAATGTAGTGTTCAGTGTTTCATTAATTGCCTAAAACAGCTAGTGCTCATCACAACATGTGTCCTCCTTAATACCCATCATCCAGCTACCCCCTCCCCCCACCCTCTTCCCTTCTATAACCCTCAGTTTGGTTCCCAGAGTCCAGAGTCTCTCATGGTTTATCTCCTTCTCTGATTTCTTCCCATTCAGTTTTCTCTCCCTTACGCTATTCCTTATGTTCCACGTATGAGGGATACCATATGGTAATTGTCTTTCTCTGCTTGACTTATTTCACTAAGCATGATCCTCTCCAGTTCCATCCATGTTGATGCAAATGGTGGGTATTCATCCCTTCTGATGGCTGAGGAATATTCCCTTGTATGTATGGACCACATCTTCTTTATGCATTCATCTGTTGAAGGACATCTAGGCTCTTTCCACAATTTGGCTATTGTGGACATTGCTTCTATGACCACTGGGGTACAGGTGGCCCTTCTTTTCACTACATCTGTATCATTGGGGTAAATACCTAGGAGTGCAATTGCTGGGTCATAGAGTAGCTCTATTTTCAACTTACTGAGGAACCTCCATACTGTTTTCCAGAGTGACTGCACCAGCTTGAATTCCCACCAAAAATGTAAGAAGGTTCCCTTTTATCCACAACCTCGCCAACAGTTGTTATTTCCTGTCTTGTTAATTTTAGCCATTGTGACTGTGAAAAGTTGTATCTCATTATAGTTTTAATTTGTATTTCCCTCATGTCAAGGGATATTGAGCACTTTTTAATGTGCCTGTTGGCCATTTGGATGTCTTCTTTGGAGTAATGTCTTCCTGTCTTTGGCCTATTTCTTGATTGGATCATTTGTTCTATGGGTGTTGAGTTTGGTAAGTTCTTTCTAGATTTTGGATATTAGCCCTTTATCTGATATGTCATTTGCAAATATCTTCTCTCGTTCTGTTGGTTGTCTTTTGGTTTTGTTGCTGTTTCCTTTGCTGTGCAAAAGCTTTCTATCTTGATGATATCCCAACAGTTCATTTTCGCTTCTATTTCCCTTGCCTTCGGAAACATGTATAGCAAGAAGTTGCTGTGGCTGAGGTCAGAGAGGTTGATGCTTCTCTCTTCCTCATTTGGATTTGGATGAATTCCTGTCTCACCTTGAGGTTTTTCCATTCATTTGGAGTCTATTTTTGTGTATTATATAAGGAAATGGTCCAGTTTCATTCTTCTGCATGTTGCTGTCCTGTGTTCCCAGCACCATTTATTGAAGAGACTGTCTTTTTTTCATTGGGTATTCTTTCCTGCTTTGTCAAAGATTAGTTCACCATAAAGTTGAGGGTCCATTTCTGGGTTCTCTATTCTGTTCCATTGGTCTGTGTGTCTGTTTTTGTGCCAGTACCATACTGTCTTCTTTTTTTAATAAAGATTTTGATTTATTTATTTGACAGAGAGACACAGCGAGAGAGGGAACACAAGCAGGGGGAGTGGGAGAGGGAGAAGCAGGCTTCCCGACAAGCAGGGAGCCCAATGTGGGGCTCGGTCCCAGGACCCTGGGATCATGACCCGAGCTGAAGGTAGACACTTAATGACTGAGCCACCCAGGTGCCCCAGTACCATACTATCTTGATGATCACCGCTTTGTAATACAGCTTATGGTCACCTGCCTTGGTTTTAAATGGCTATTTCTGTGCTGGTGTTTGTGAAATGTGGACACTCACTTGTTCTGGATGCATGTCCCATTGGGATTCCCCAGTGTCTAGTGGTGGGTCAGCATGTGTGCCTTCATTTGCCTGCAATGTGTCTTAGCAAGCTTTCACTGCGTGCCTACCGTGAGCTCAGTCACCAATAAGGTGCAGAGCGTGAGAGTGAGAACTAAGATACAGAATCCCTGCCTTCCTGGGATTTGCAATGGCCCATCCTCCTGACTCACCCCATCCTCCTGACTCACTTCTTTCCTATTGTGATGTAATTGACACACAACTGGTACTGTTAAGCATGTTTCAGGGTACAGTTCAGTGGCAATAAGTGCATTCACTGTTCTGGACCTTCCACCTCCATCTATCACCACCACTTCCTCATCATGCCAAACTGAACCTCTACCCATGAGACTGAACCCCCTCATTCCCCAGCCCCAGCACCCAGCAGCTCCCTGCACCTCTGTAAGTTGGAGTGCTCTCCGTCCCACACAAGTGGGATCCTCCAGTATCAATCATTTAGGGACTGGCTTATTTCACATAGCACAATGGGCTCAAGTTCTGTTCCCATGAGCTTGGACCTGACACATTTTTCCCCAAAAGGAATGGCTCAGCCCTCTCCTGTCTAAGCCTCCTCAGTCTCCTCTGCTCCCCTCATTTTCCTCCTCAGCCTGAAGATGATCTCAACTGATCTGCAGCTTTGAAGATCAGTTCAGTCCAGATGCCAAGAACATACCCTGGGGGTCTCAGGCCTCACCAACCCCATCTGTTTTGTCCGCATCATGAGCCTGCATCCCCCCTACCCCCACCAGCTGGTCACCTGCTCCTCTCACAGATGTCCCCATCTCAGGAGAGGGAAACACCAAGCCCAGACCCTTGGATTCCTCTGTGACTTGCTGCTTTCTACCAACGTCCCAGTAGTGAGGTGGCTACTGGAGGGCATTTAATGTCCAAAGCATTTAAAGGCATATGTGAGTCTCTGCTGCCTAGGGCAATGGATAAGAGTTGTGGCAAATGGAAACCAAGCAGAATCACTGGAAGAAAGGCTGAGTGATGAGGAGCTTTAGGGAAGAAGGGCCTGGAAGCTCTGACCTCTTCCTGAGCCCCTGGGACACTGCGTGCTTGGGCTGGGGGCCTGCTCAGGGCCAACCTGAGAAGGCCCTAGGCTCTTCCCTCTGGTGATTGTCAGACTTGGAAAGTAGGAAGTGAAGGCCAAGGCAGAGTGCTAAGAGGCCTGGCTGGTGCTGAAGGTGTATTCTGACACCCACACACCCAGAGCTCTCCTCCCCATCTACAAAAACTGGATATCGTGGGTTTTTATTTTTCTTTTTTTTTTTCAGAAAGAGAAAAGTTTCCAGATGTTTAAGGAAATCCTGCCCAATCGACAGTTGATCGCTACATTCACATACCAGACACTTCTGTGGCCACACATGACAAGGGATACAGATTTGACAAAATCAGCTCAGAAATGTCACTAAGCCAACAGCAGAACAGCAGTGAGAGGAGCAGCAGTGGTGAACCCTGGGGAGGGGAAGGACTGGCATTTGACTTGCTGCATTACACTATTCGCGGTGTCCTAGATCCAAAGGCAGAGAGAAGTGGTGACACAGGAAAGGAATGTATTTCAGTGCAGCTGACGCTGGAAGGCAGAGGACTGGTATGGTCTCAAGGTGTTGAAAACACTCCTGGGCTCTCTGTGAGGAAAATCTAGGACAAAGCTAGTTAGGTGCAGGGGGTCAGTCAAGTTCCAGTCAGTCATTGTCTTGGGGTGCATTACAGGGGGACTTGCTGGTGTCAGGCAGTGGTTATTGCTTGAGCGGTTGTTTTGGTGCCTGCCAGGTCTTTGACTTGAGTTAGCAGATGAGCCCAAAGGAAGGACATCATCAGTTAGGAAGTACAGACAAGGTCAGAGTGGAGGAGGGTAAAGGCCTCTTTCACTCCAAGAGCAGGGGAGCTCCGAGCCTCTGCTACACACCTTGCCCTGCTCATTGCTTCCAGCTGCCTGGTCCCGAATGCCATATTTGGGGCAGTGTGTCCTGACCCTCACTGGCCTGGTGCTGTACTGTGTCTTCTCCTAGTATCCAGGACATTGAATGTGCTGCTGTGAAGCCCTCCCAGCCCTGGGGGTGCCCCTTGTACAGGGAGGCACCTGCCTCCATGGGAGTGTTGCCTAGGACTTCCCACATGGGTACCCTAAGGGTCAGTGTGGCCACCCCTCCATGGAGACATTGGGTGAGAGTGTGCAGATCTTACTTAGAGAAACTGACTTCATTTCCTTCAAATGTCCTCCTGGTAGTGGGATCATATAGGAGTTCTATTTTCAGTATTTGGGGGAAACTCCATACTTTTCCTAGCATGGCTGTGCCAACCAAGGCTAATTCTGGATGATTTTTACCTATAAACCAGAGACTTTTCAAGAACCTCTCCAGCAGAAAACATGAGGAGAACATTTTCAAGGCCTTGAAAAGTATACTAACTATAGGAACAAACTGGTAACTCAGGAAATTGGAACTTGGAACTTGGAATGAAGAACTGGTTGTCCTTCCATTTCTGACTAGCATGCTGGTCTGTGGCTCCATCCCACCTCAGGCAGCTGGAAGGTTGACCTCCCAGGTCAGCTGCCACTGATATGGCTACTATTTCCAGAAATTCTTTGGGGTGTGGCCAGGTTCCCCCACCTGTGCACAGATCAAGTTGGTGACCTCTAACAGGGGAGCCACGGGTCCTCCAGGCATGGTCCCTCCCCTCCCCAGGGGAGCCATCACACTGGGGGTTTAGGGGGACGGGAGCTGCCACTAGGCAAAACCACCTGAGATTCCCACTGTCCCTACCTGATCTTCAGATGCTCTTCAGTTACTCCTAAGCCTCTGGTGTCTTCCTGGAACCCTGACCTGGCCATTTTTGGAGAGCTCATCCAGCAGTATCCTCACTTTCTGGGAGGGGGATTTACTGGAATCCACAGTGTGTCCTGCTGCCCCACCTTGATTGCTTTTTGAAGGCACATCTTCTGGGCTGTCTGAAGACCCAAGACCATGGGTCTGTGGCTGGGAGGGGTTCTGAGCAGAGCTGGTGGGATGGGAGGGCTTCAGGGCACAGAAGCAGGTTTCTGGAAATATGTCTGGGGTCCCTGGCATTCTACCATTTTGAGTCAAAACCCTGGGATCTTTAAAATGTTAAAGCATGGGCCAGAAAATCTCTGTGCATCCAACACCACCTAAACTGTTGGCCATTTCTTGTCACTTGAGCTAAGTACAAAGGATTGGGAGTAGGAGCTTGGGGGAGGTCCTGGGCCAGACTTTGTGTTTGGGAGCACAGGCCATCCAGACAAGCTTGTGCTGAGGATCAGGAGGGGGCCTGTGTGGAGACCCCAGCTGCAGACACTGCTCTCTGCTGATGCCCCCTCAGTCTGCCCCAGTCACCTGCTGCTGGGGGAGCGCCTGCCCCCTCCTCTTTACCTGAGGGCTCTCTCCTGCACTGGTCATGCCCCTCCCCTGTCACCTCCAGCCTGCAGCCTGGGAGGGAGGATACCCGAAGTTCCTCCAGCTGCTGGGGGAGCCCCCCTCCCCATGGAAGACTCTCTCCTGTATCAGCATTACCTCTTCCCTGCCAGTCACTGCCAGCCTGCAGCCTGGGAGCCTGGATACCCAATGACCTCCTGCCCTGGGAACAGATCCAGTGTGGGTGGGATGTTGTCTCCCAGCAGGCCTGAGTACCAGGCCCATATGGTGCTCATTCTCCTCCTGCAGGCTCACTGTGCCATGTCCTCCTTCAGGCTCCCTGGGCCCAACTCCTTTACTCAGCGACCACTCTAGATCCAGGGTCCACATGCTGGGACTGGGAAAAGGTCGTCTGGACCTTCTAGACTTGCACTTCCATGCCCATGACATGGCACAGTCTGGCCTCACAGACTCTTGAGAGGAGACCCAGTGTAGGTGAGGAAACATGGAGGACAGGTCAAGTGCAGAACCATGGGTCTTGTGCACATCTGCTGCAGGGCTGGATCATGGCACAGGTGCTGTGTGCAGGTTCCCTGTGCGCACCTGGCTCTCTTGGGAGGGAGGCAGGTGTGCCTGATTCACCTGTCCTCCACCTATCCTTGGAGGAGTGGCCAAGTTCAAGCATTTCCATGTCTAAACCTCAGGGACAGTTGGGAACCTGGGGTCAAGAGAGGCAGGGACAAGACGAATGAGGGGTACAGAGTCCAAGGTGCGGGGCTGCTCTCCAGTCCTAGGCCAGCCCTAACCCTCCCATGAGGTTTGCCTTGGGGGTGAGAGCCCCTCAGATCCTTGGGAATAGCTACCCACCCAGTTCCATGTGGGGCATGACCTTGGGCATCCCCGGACTGGTAGAGGCATGTGCACCTGCACACACAAACACACACCCTTCTGACTACCCAGCTGGAGGTCAGAAGGGGTGGACACCCTGGGAGTGAGGTGGGTGACAAGGGGGAAAGAAGAAAGAGGTCAGAGACAGCTGGGCAATGGGGCAGGGGCATCAGGACCCCTGGCAAGAACCCAGATCCATAGCATGGGGAAGGGAGACAGGCCAGGTTGATGGTCAGGGGGCCCCAAAAGGCCAAGGGGGGTGGCCAGAGCACTGGTATAGGACAGGGTCTTGGATCTAGGGTTGGGGGTCTGGCTTCATCACCATCCTGGGCTACTGGAAGTAGAAGAGATACCCCCCAAGTCCAGATGGGGTTACAGCACAAAAAGCCTCAGCTTACTCTTCTGCCAATTGGGCTGTAGAGATGGGATGTCCCTAGGGTCGCACAGGCTTGTAGAAAAGTCTGTTGGCCTTGGATCCTCATCCCTGACCCACTGTGTTGGGAAAATGCTTTTTTTTAAAAAAAATATTTTATTTATTTATTTGACAGACAGAGATCACAAGTAGGCAGAGAGGCAATCAGAGAGAGAGAGGGGAAAGCAGGCTCCCCACTGAGCAGAGAGCCCAATGCAGGGATTGATCCCAGGACCCTGGGACCATGACCTGAGCCGAAGGCAGAGGCTTTAACCTACTGAGCCACCCAGGTGCCGCAGGAAAATGCTTTGTATTCCCTTGAGGTCCTTCTGAGCAGAGGATAGCCTGGGGGGTTGGGGGGCTGAGGACCTGGGTTTGCAGAGCACTGGATCACTGGTCTGGGGACCAAGGTCAGTACCCTCCTTGTTGCAGCCTCAGGGTCCCTATTTGGAAGAGGTTCCAGAGTCAGTGCTCTGGTCAGGGTGAGGAGGGCTTAGGAAGGAACCAAGCACCAGAACAGGAGAGGGAAATGGGAAGAAGATAGGCTTCTGAGTTTTCTCACATCACTCCCAGAGCCCCCAGGTCCTGCTCCTGGGAAAGACACAGAGACACACAGAGAAGACAGAGACAGAGAATGAACACAGAGAGAGAACCAGGAGAAATCACAGACTTTCTTCCATCAGGTTGGAAACAACACCCTGTCATTTTGCTCCATTCCATTCCTTAGAGTGTAGTCACACGGGCCATCCACACTGGAGGGGAGAGAATTCCACAGGGATGTGTGACCAGGATTCAGGAATGTCAGGAACCACTGGGGGGACTGCCCAGCACATGGGCGCAGATGAGGCCCTAGGATCTGGGCCTAAACCTAATGGGAGACCCTGGAAGTCTGTGTCACGAGAGGACAAGGTCGGAATCAGTTCACTGCGACCTTCCCACAGGGGCTGGGAGACAGGCAGGAGGAAGGTGGCTTTGCCTGGACCCCAGAGCAGACCCAGGTCTCTCTGTGCTGTGTTTTATGCCCCGCTCAGCCCCCAACTCATCCTCGCATTGCCATGTGCATGTCCCAGCCTCTTGTGATAGCAGGAACGTATGTAGAGGTCCTACCCCTGATGGTGTCCCTAGAAGTAGAAGCCAGAAGACTCCACAGTGCAGATGGGGAGCCTGGGAGGTCCTGAGATGCACAGGGTCTGTCCAGATTCACAGCCCTGCACATGAGCAAGAACCCGGTCTGAACCCAGCTCTGTGTCCTCAAAGCAGAAACACTGGCTGCACCCAGGCTTCACGGGTGTCGTGACTGGGCTAGTGTGGCTGTCACTGTATGGATGGGGCATGGAGTAGAGGGTGAGCATTGAACACCTGGGAGAGGGAGGCTCTCAGGATCATTCCAGGATCTCCAACAAATTGAACTGGGCAGGGGGCTGTTTCTGGAATGTGGGTGCCTTGGTTACCTGGGTCCAGCTCTGAAGAGCCAGAGCGGGCCCCAACTTCACCCACAGCTCCAGAGGGGGAGATGGTGCCTGGAAAGACTTCAGCAGGAGACCAGGAGCCAGCAGGTGACCAGGCACCTGCCCACAGAGAAGCTGATGCTGTCCCAGAAGAGCTGGTGCCTGCCCCAGCCCCTGCTCCCACCCCTGCTGTGTCCCTGCCAGAGCCACTCCCCCTTCCCCTGCCCCAGTCTGTGCTCCTGCTCTAGCATCTGTCCTGGCTCTTGTCCCTGCCCCTGTCTCAACCCTTGCCCCTACAACTGCTCCTGCGGGGCTCCCAGAGCCCATCCAGAGCCCAAAGCCCTGCTCCTTGTACAATTATCCCTTGTTCTATCCCCTGACCCTGACAACCCGCAGCAATGTTTCACCCCCAACCTCTCTGGTACATATTAACTGCTATTTTATCTTTCCATGGTCTGCATGCTGTTTATTATTTGTTTTATATGAAATTACTTGTTTTCACTTGAACACGTCACGAGCGTTAAGCACGTTGCCAACACTGTGCCACAACACCATAGAATACCACTGCAAGGTATCTCCTTCCCCCAAAGGAGACCCTAAACCCAAAACCCTCCCTGTGCATTTCTCCTCCAGCCCAGCCCCTATGCTGCTTTCTCCCTCTGTTCCTTTACCTGATCTGGATGTTTCTATATGTGGAATCATCAATAGGTGCCTTACTGTCTGCCACCTATCTTCAAAGGGGACTCACTGCAAATGGATTAGAGATGCAGGTTGATTCAACGGAGATGCCAGGTGACCCCAGAGGGAGCACACAGGACTTGCACAAAACATGGGGCTCATGGAGCCCAGTGTGGGATGTGGGCACCCACCCAAGGGGCATGGGGAATCCTGGCCAGGGTGGCCCTGCGGGGGGCTAGGGGAGACCACAGAAGGTTTGCAGAAAAGGCAGAGGACCAGGAAGATGACAGACAGAGCTTCCCAAGGAGGGTCATGGAAAATTCAGAGGATCACAGAGACCCTTGGAAAAACCAGGGGCCCTGGAGATGTTGGCTGAAATGCTGTCATTTAGTCAGAAGAGTTGTGTCACAAATCCCATCAATACTTGCTGATTTACTCTTTGTCGCTTCTAGGAATCAGGGTGTATGGGCCATTAGCACTCACATTGCATGAAGTCTAGGCTATACTTACTTTTCATCACTTTTCAGGACTAGATTTTTCTAGAAGTGCTAAGCATGGGTCTCTCCATTCTTTTCTTTGTGCAACCGGCCTCTGTTTTCAGGAGCAAATTCCTGGTGCTCATCACCACTGCTAGCCCTGAGAACTGCCCCCTGTCACCTCCCACGGTGGACATGACCACATGGGTTGGGGGGTGCTCACTGATGAAGCCCCAGCGCTCAGTACAGATCAGGGACCCCAGATCTTCTGCTGAATGAAGGAGGGCATGAGGGAGGGAGGGAGGAGAGGGAGGGTAAGGAGGGAAAAGATGGTAGGAAGGAAAGGAGGAAGGGAGGGGAAGGAGGGGGGAGGGAGGGGGGAGGCAGGGAGGGAGTGAGGGAGAAAAGGAGGGGAGAGAAGGAGGATGGCAGGGTAGGAGTGAGGGAGGACGAGCACGAGGGAGGGGGGATGGGAGGGAAGGCTGCAGGAGGGGATGGGGGAGAAGGGGGGAGGGAGGATGAGTAGAATGGAGGGAGGGGAGGGGAGGGAGGAGGGAGAGTGACGGAGTGGGGGAGGGAGGGGAGGGGTGGAGGGGAAGGAGCGAGGGAGTAATGAATGAGAGAATAAATGAGGTAAGGAAGGAGGGAGTGAAGGAAGAGAAGTCTGGTCCATATATCAGGAGTCATTATTTGGGGTGAGGTCTGAGGGCATCACAGTCTGGGCCCTGGATGGTGGCTCAGGGCACATCCTTCTGTCCTCCCCGTGCTGACCTTCCTCCTCCTTGGCCCTGCTGCCACCCTGGATCTCCTCCTCCACCTCAAACAATTCTGAATGTTCCCAGGAGCAGGGCGGCAGGAGGGGGGCGTCTCAGGAGGGGTTTCCTGGATCCTGTGCCCTGGACGACCCTGGGACAGTCGCTACAGGACATTCTATCATGAGGACTGGGAGGGCGGATCCCATTCATCTCCTTGAGCATTACCATTCTTCCATACATTGCTGTGCTGACTATTCCTGACAATACATCTGTGAAAAATCATGCCGGAGTTTCTGGGGCTGAGTCGAAGGCCGAGGCCGAGCCCTGCTAGGTGAGGGGTGCACCTGCAGCCGGGGATGGGCGCTGCTCACTGTTCTCCCAGATAGGGGTGCCCGTCACCCTTCTCTCCAGGGGACCTGCATTGGACCTCCATGTCCTCACGTTTCTCCCCCGCCCCAGGGCTGCTGGTTCCCAGACCAGACACCTGCCAGTCTGAGGGTGACCAGTGCTGTCCCCATAGGGTTTCCTTTGCCAGAGTCCTTCCCTGGGAGCTCCCACATCTCTGACATATATTCCCCGCATGCCTATCCTTCCCCCTGGACTTGCGTGTGTTTGGTCTGTCCCTGTGAGACTGCGTGACTTGGAGCCTGGTTTAGAGCAGAGTCAGGTGAAACTTTTCTCTGGCCTTGGGTTGTGAGTGATTTGCTTACCCTCCTGTGGTGTGTCTGCCAGCTTTCTGCATTTCCTGGTTTCTGTGTGGGCCACAGGAGGAACCAGTCACATCCTGTCTGGGATCAGACTCTGGTGTCCCAGCAGGAACAGGGGCTCAGCCCTGAGATTGTGCCCATAATTCGTTAAGGGGTCTCTATGATTACACCTCATCTCTAATCCACTGGGCATTTCAATATTCTTCACCACTGCCAAAGGCTCCCAAAGTCCGCTTTGCCCTGGAACCATGCCTATCCTGGGCAGCAAGCTTCAGGGTGCAAGGCCAGGTGGGTTGGACATCTGGGGATGCAAAGGTCACTGAATAAGCGCGACCCCCTCCCCCCCCCCCCCCACCCCCACGCCTGCTGGCCTGGAATGCAGACTCCCTTTCAGAGTCCAGCTAAGTGCAGGGCTGAGCCAGAGGACCTGGAGGCAGCAGTGGAGGCTGACTCAGGGCAGGGAGGAGCAGTGCACCCCTTCCCCTTCTCTCTTCCTTCTGCTTTGTCTTCCTGGTAGGACCCTGGGACAGAGGTCCAGCTTGTCCCTGGCTATAGCCCTAGCCAGAGTCAGAGGTGTGGGAAGGAGGAGAGAGAGGAGGGGCCCACCACCAGGATGTCCGAGTGTGAGGGCGTTGTTACTGTAATGAGGGACCCCATGGGCATTCAGGGATTTCAGCCCTTTTTAGACATGAGCTGTGACCCCAGGACTCGTCCCCTGCCCCATCCTTCATCTTCCATGAGGCCCCGCATCTCCCCCAGCCCAGTCCTTGTCTTCAGTCGGTCCTCCCTCCAGCCCCAGGGAATCCAGCTGCTCTGGGGGCTGCAAACTCATTACAAGCTGGAACCGAGTCAGCCCTATGGGGCCTGGTTCCAGGCCCTGGAGCCCCACAGTGAGGGGAGGTTATACGGGGCAGTAGAGGGGAGAGGGCAGAGTGGACTCCCCCTGGGTGCCATGGCTCCCTGGTCAGCACAGGCCCTGTTGTGTGCTGGCCCCTCGGGCACCCAGACTCCAGCTCCCAGGCAGGCTCTGGGAGGGAGACCAGAGTGTGTCTCCTGCTAACTCAGACCTGTCACTCTGACCTGTAGCTACAGCCTGTCCCACCAGCAGCACTCCCTTTCCTAGTCATCTAGGAACACCCTCAGGGCCAAGAAGAACAGTCCATCATCAAGCTCAGGGGCCAGGGTGTGGCTGGGCAGAGAGGGAAGGGCTCACTCTGGGCTCAGGGTGTCCCTGGCTGGGCTCACAGGGGCTCGGGAGGGCTGGCCTTCCAGCCCCTCTGCTGACCAGCCCTGTGACTGGAGCCATTTGCCTCCCCTCTCTGGGCCTTGTTTTTTTGCCTCTGTGCAATGTGGTGATGCTGAATGATCGCTCCCATGGCAGGAGCATGTGGGGTTCTGGTGATTGATCTAAGCTGGGCACAGAGCCTGGACTGCAGAGTGCATTGGGGGATGGTGAATGGTGTCACCAGTGAGCAGCCCTTTCCCCAAGAGCAATCTAGTCCTTTCTTGCAGCTGCCAGGCTCCTGGGAGGCCACGCTCCTGACACCAGTTCCCTGTGTGTGGCTCTTCCTCAACAGTGGGACAGGATGGGGACCCCAGGACATGGGGCCAGCTCCTACCTCTGAGGGCACAAGAGCAAGGAAGACTTTCCCTGAGATCACCCAACACCACATAAGAGGGGAGGTGGCTGCCCCCAAACAGGACATTAAAATTCTGCTTCTGTTAAAACCTGAGCATAGGGGTTTGGTTCTTTCACTTCCTGGGCCAATGAGACACACACGCTCTCCATGATTCGTCCTTGAATGAAGAGCTCTTGCAGGATCTGCCCTTCACTGGCTGCTGAAAAAGTCCTGTCCTCCCAAAGACAAATAATTTCAGGTCATGATCCTAGGCCAGGATGGGAGACAGGCCCTCACGACTTCTGACTCTGGGGCTGAGAAGGGTCTTTCTCAGGCACAGCAATGCTCAATGTACATGGGAACTTCAGATAGGACACATGCCTGGCCCAGGTCCTGCCCCAGGATGGTGGCTGCTTTCCCCAGGTCCACAGGAAGAGGGACATCCTCTGCTTCTCTGGATGGGAGTCCTCTGACCCACTAGCAGGCCCTGGAAGGGTCCTAGTCTGCCTCTGCAAATGCGCCAGCACTGAGTGGGCCAATCACTGTCCACACACGAACACAGACAATGTGCTAAGGTAGTGCTGGAGGTGATCCTGTGCAAATGGCCTGTGGCCAGCGGGGCTGGTGGCTTTAGTGCCCTCCAGCGGGCCCCCTTTCCCTGAAAGGGAATCCTTCTGGAGTCTCTGTCCTCAGAGCTCCCTTCCTGCTGGTTTCAGGACTAAGGGAGGGACTGTGGTGTGGCTTAGAAGGCTCCACTCCAGTCTCCCTCCTTCTGCACACATCACTGCTCCCCAAGAAATGGGCTGCTGCTCCCACATGCCCCATGCAAGGCTGGTTTAAGGCACTCATTCCCTCCATGGCCCAACTGCTCTAGCTCTGTCACATACATGGTGGCCATGGCTGCCCGGCTGGGCCAGGAGTCCCAGGAGAGCTCTCCTTTCCCAGGATCAGGGTTCATATTCCTGGCCAGAGAAATAAGTCCCATCTGTCCTCTGCTAGAGAAGGTAAATTCCTGGCCGGGTGGCCCTCAGGTGCCTGAGGATTGAAGAGAAGGGTGACGGGCTACCTCTGTCTGAGAGAGCAGTGAGCAGCACCCACCCCAGGCTGCAGGTGCACCCATCACCTAGCAGTGCTCATACTCAGACTCACTCCAGGAAACTGGCATGATTTTTCATAGATGTATTTTCAGAGGTGTTCAGAACTGCAGTGGTGAGGGGGCAGGGAATGCACCAATACTAATGCCCAAGGAGATGGATGGTGGCTCAGTTGATTAAGCTGCTGACTCTTGATTTTGGCTCAGGATGTGATCTCATGGTGTGGGATCGAGCCCCATGTAGGGTTTATGTTCAGTGCAGTGTGGGCTCACGATTCTCTGTTCTCCCTCCTGCCTTTCCCACCACTCTCGTGCCACTCTCTCTCTAAAATAAATTAATAAGTTCTTTATAAAAATGGAATCACACAGAATGTACTTTTAAAAAATTGTAAAAAAATCTTGGAGACATCTGGATGGTTCAGTCAGTTAAGCCACTGCCTTTGTCTCAGGTCATGATCCCGTGGTCCTGGGATGAAGTCCTGCATCGGGCTTCCTGTTCAGCAGGAGGTCTGCTTCTCTCTTTGCCTCTGCCTGTGTTTGCGCTCTCTCTCTCTCTCTCTGACAAATAAATAAATAAATAAAATCTTTTTTAAAAATTGTAAAAAAATCCTAACATTGATTTTGCCATGTTAAACACTTTCAGTATAATCTGGTAGTGTTAAGTATATTTACACTGCTATGAAACATATCTTGAGAATATTTCATCATGCACATTTGAAATTCTGTACCCATTTTTATGTGTTATTCATGTAGAAAGCATATTTATTTATTTATTTATTTGCATGTTTTATTATGTACAGTCAGTCATCATACAGTACATTAGCTTTTGATGTAGTGTTCAGTGATTCATTAGTTGTAACACCCAGTGCTCATCACAATATGTGGTCTCCTTAATAACCCGTCAGCCTGTTACCTCATCCTCCTCCCTTCTATAGCCCTCAGTTTGGTTCCCAGAGCCCAGAGTCTCTCATAGTTTGTCTCCCTTTCTGATTTCTTCCCATTTAGTATTCCCTCCCTTCCCTTATGGTCCTCCACACTATTCCTTGTGTTCCACATATGAGTGAAACTATATGACAATTGTCTTTCTCTGCCTGACTTACTCCATTCAGCATAATCCCCTCCAGTTCCATCCATGTTGAGGCAAATGGTAGGTTGTCATCCTTTCTGAGGGCTAAGGAATATTTCATTGTATATATGAACCACATCTTCTTTATCCACTCATGTTTTGAAGGTCATCTCAGCTCCTTCCACAGTTTGGCTATTGTGGACATTGCTGCTATGAACATTGGGATGCAGGTACACCTTCTTTTCACTATGTCTGTATCTTTGGGGTAAATGCCCAGTAGTGAAATTGCTGGGTGGTAGGGTAGTTCTATTTTTAACATCTTGAGGAACCTCCATACTGTTTTTCAGAGTGGCTGCACCATCTTGCTTTCCCAATAGTGTAGGAGGGTTCCCCTTTCTCCACATCCTCGTCAACATCTGTCATTTCCTGACTAGTTAACTTTGGCCATTCCAACTGGTGTAAGGTGGTATCTCATTGTGGTTTTGATTTGTATTTCCTGAAGGTTAGTGATGTTGAACATTTTATCATGAGTCTGTTAGCCATTTGCATGTATTTGGAGAAATGTCTGTTCATGTATTCTGCCCATTTTTTGATTGGGTTATTTGTTTTTTGGGTGTTGAGTTAGGGAAGTTCTTTATAGATCTTGGATACCAGCCCTTTATATGACATGTCATTTCCAAACATTTCCCATTCCATGGATTGCCTCTTTGTTTTGTTGACTGTTTCTCTTGATGTGCAGAAGTGTTTTATCTTGTTGAAGTCCCAATAGTTCATTTTTGCTTTTGTTTCCCTTGCCCTTGGTGATGTGTCTAGGAAGAAGTTGCTGTAGCTGATGTCAAAGAGGTGACTGCCTATATTCTCCTTGAGGATTTTGATGGATTCCTGTCTCACATTGAGGTCTTTCATCCATTTTGAGTTTATCTTTGTGTGTGATATAAGAGAATGGTTGACTTTCATTCTTCTGCATGTGGCTGTCCAATTTTCCCAGCAACATTAATTGGAGAAACTGTCTTTTTTCCATTGGATATTCTTTCCTGCTTTGTCAAAGATGAGCTGACCATGGAATTGAAGGTCCATTTCTGGGTTCTGTATTCTGTTTCATTGATCTATGTGTCTGTTTTTGTGCAAATACCATGCTGTCACAGTTTCATAATCTAGCTTGAAATCAGGCATTGCAATGCCCTCAGCTTTGGTTTTCTTTTTCAACATTTCCCTGGCTGTGTGGGGTCTTTTATGGTTCTATACAAGTTTTAGGATTGTTTGTTCCAGCTAAATAAAAAATGCCAATGGTATTTTAAGAGGGATGGGGTTGAAAGTGTAGATTGCTCTGGGAAGCATAGACATTTTATCCATGTTTATTTTCCCAATCTGTAAGGATGGACTTGTTTTTAATCTTTTTGTGTCTTTCTCTATTTCTTTCATAAATGTTCTGTAGTTTCTAGAGTATAGATCCTTTGCCTCTTTGGTTAGGATTATTCCAAAGTATCTTACAGTTTTTGGTGCTATTGTAAATGGGATTGATTCCCTAATTTCTCTTTCTACAGTTACATTGTTAGTGAATAGAAAAACAACAGATTTCTGTGCATTGATTTTGTATCCTGTCACAATACTGAATTGCTGTATGAGTTCTAGTAATTGGGAGTGGAGTCTTTTGGGTTTTCCACATAAAGTCTCATGTCATCTGTGAAGAGAGAGTTGGACTTGTTTGCCAATTTGAATGCCTTTTATTTCTTTTTGTAGTCTGATTGCTGAGGCTAGGACTCCTAGTATTAAGTTGAACAATAGTGATGAGAGAGGGCATCCCTGTTGTGTTCCTGATCTTAAGGAAAAAGCTCTCAGCTTTTCCCCATTGAGAATGGTATTTGCTGTAGGTTTTTCGTAGATGGTTTTTATGAAACTGAGGAATGTCCCCTGTATTCCTATACTCCAAAGAGTTTTAATCAGGATTTTATCTGTATTTTGCTGTATTTGTCAAATGCTTTTCCTGCATCAGTTGAGAGGATATTATGGTTTTTGTCTTTTCTTTTATTAATGTTCTCTATTGTGTTGGTTGATTTGTGAATTTTGAACCACCCTTGCATCCCAGGAATAAATTCCAGCTGATCATGATGGATAATCCTTTTAATGTACTGTTGGATCCTATTGGCTAGAATCTTGTTGAGTATTTTGGCACCCATTTTCATCAGGAATATTCGTCTGTCATTCTCCTTTTTGATGGGGTCTTTGCCTGTTTTTGGATTAAGGTAATATTGGTCTCATAGATTAACTTTGGAAGTTTTCCTTCTGTTTCTATCTTTTGAAACAGCTCAGAAGAACAGGTATTATTTCTTCTTTAAATGACAGCCATGTTGGATAGGGTATCCTTGGCTGCATGTTCTTCTCATTTAGTATCCTGAATATGTCTTGCCAGCCCTTTGTGGCTTACCAGGTCTCTGTGGCCAGGTCTGACATTATTCTGATGTTCCTGCCTCTGTACATAAGAAATCTCTTCCCCCTGGCTGCTTTCTGGATTGCATTCTTGGTTCTAAGATTTGCAAGTTTTCCATTTTGAATTCTAATGTATATCTATAGACTATTTTATATTTTCTATGTACACCCTCATATTATCTGTGCATAGTCACACTTATCCCCCCAATTCTTATTCTTTTTGTTTCTCTTGCCTTATAACACTTGGTAGATTCTCCAAGGCAATGCTGACTAGAGTAGCATTGTTTGAATATTTTAATATACCTTTCTCAATATCTGATAGAAAAATCAGAGGAAACATTGGTAACAAATGTGACCTAACTGACATATATGGAGCATTACACATTAAGTACAGAATACATTATTATCAAGTGGTCCGAGGATATTTATCCAAGTAGATGAAATGCTGGGCCATGAAGCAAGTCTACACATTTTAAAGCCTGAAATTAACTAGATTATATTCTAGTTAATAGAATATCTAGTTAATATTCTGTGGTCCCTTAGACCACATGGGAATTGAGCCATAGTCATAGTGAAAAGAAGACCAGAAAGTCCCTCAACGTTTAAAAATTAAATGTAGGGACGCCTGGGTGGCTCAGTTGGTTGGACGACTGCCTTTGGCTCAGGTCATGATCCCAGAGTCGCAAGATCGAGTCCCGCATCAGGCTCCCAGCTCCACAGGGAGTCTGCTTCTCTCTCTGACCTTCTCCTCACTCATGCTCTCTCTCAAATAAATAAATAAAATCTTAAAAAAAATTAAATATAACTTTGCTACATATTCCAAGGGTCAGAGAGGGAATCACAAGGGAAATTCTCAACCTTTCCTACATCAGAGCTTGCAGGCAATGGCATTCTATCTGTAAAGAGTTCTATCTGTAAAGAGCAGTGTCATTATCTAGACAGGAGTTGAACCTTAAGTCAGAGTTCTGCCTGTCCCAGTCTCAACCGGTAGCCTTGACCTGTGGTTCACCACCCCTCCCCCAGCTTCCCTTTTTGGTAGCCCTGAGCTAAGAGGGACAACATGGTCATGTGGACATGGGAAGCTCCACATCCTCAGTGATGACAGTGCTATTGTATCATCCTCACCAGTCCAACAGCATGTTTTCTGAGTGAAAGATGACAGAATAACAGGTTCTTGACCTTCCTTAAGGCTTGAAAATCATCTTGGGAGTCATCTATTAGAAATATGGATTCAACATGTGTTCTTTCTTCTGGAAAAGAAATAGACCCCAAAAGTAATCATGACTTCCTGAGCCCCTGCTCTTAAGAGCCATCACACTGGCTCTTTGTGGAATTCTCTCTCTTAAACACCGAAACTACAATGTAGATATTATTAGTCACATTTTCTAGATGGTTAGACAGGGCCTCAGAGATTATTTGAGTCACAGAGGATTTGAGTGTCAGAAGCCTAAGTGGGATCCCCAAACTGACTCCAGATCCCTTGTTATTCCATACATGGTACTATTTCCCTTATCTCTGGTCTTCTCAATCTGGAAATATCTCAAGTCTCGGGATTTTCTTGTATGGTCAACTGGAATGAATTCAGCTGACCTTTTTACCTCTGCCCATCATGATCACTAAGAGTGGAGGACCTCTGGGATATGCAAAGATCCCTAGGAATAGACACATCATAATATTTTTCTGGTATTAAAGTTACTGAAAGAACTATCTTTTAAAAATAGATTCAGGCTCTGGTATGTTCAGAGCGTGCTGTAAGACAGGTATGAAAGTAAAAATATTCATGTCAGCCTCTTCTACAAAGTGAGACAATGCTTATAAACATTGCTAAACTATTCCCTTGCCCGCGATTACTTACTTCCCAAACATTGTAGTGTTTATATGGTATGACTATGACTTACATTAGTCAAAATCCACAAGGAAAGAACTAAGACAGTGTATCCAAGCTTTAGGGGTACTTCATGTTTACATTACTTTTGTGACAATGAGCTACTCTGTTTTATTCTGTAGTCCAAGGGAATGGTGGCAGACATCTCTAAGATATCAGAAGGTTCTAAAATTCTGACTTTAAATTATCTGTGTGCTTCTGAGATTTGGGCAGGAGAAAGGGAGGAGCCCAGCTTCTGTGAACACCTCTGTTGCCTGTGTTGAGCATGGAACAGGTAACCTTCTGTAGGCATCATTTTGATTTCTTGGTAGTATTGTTAAAGGTGTTTTTGTCTCAAGTTCTTCCCTTTAGTAGTAATTAGAATGATAATTGAAAAAAATTTTTTAAAGATTTTATTTATTTACTTGACAGACAGAGATCATAAGTAGTCAGAGAGGCAGGCAGAGAGAGAGAAAGAGAGAGAGAGAAGCAGGCTCCCTGCTGTGCAGAGGTCCTGATGCAGGGCTGGATCCCAGGATCCTGGGATCATGACCTGAGCCGAAAGCAGAGGCTTTAACCCATTGAGCCACCCAGGTGCCCCGATAATTGAAATTTTTTACATTTTACCATCCATGGACTTGTATACTGGGCTCCCAGGGAAGCTATCCTTTAATATTTTACCAAGCTCAAAATGGGCAAAACATCAGCTCATGTGCCCTATTTCTGTCCCAAGCACATGCTGTACATCTGCTTCAAGAAGAAAAGGATAACCAGAGGTGCCTGAGTGGCTCAGTGGGTTAAAGCCTCTGCCTTCAGCTCAGGTCATGGTCTCAGGGTCCTGGGATCAAGTCCCTCATCGGGTTCTCTGCTCAGCAGAGAGCCTGCTTCCTCCTCTCTTTCTCTGTCTACTTGTGATCTCTGTCAAATAAACAAATAAAATCTTAAAAAAAAGAAAAGGATAACCAAAAAATGCCATTTCAAACATAAAGATAAGAAAAACAAAAAAACCTCTCCTGCTCCCATAAGATTAAAGTCATACTGACTTGTACATACTGAAAAACTTAAGAAAAAGTCTGCAACTTTCTGGAATATTTTTCCTCATGATAATGTGTAACTGTATGTAAAACAAAACAGAACAAATATACCTGCCCCAAATGTTCCTCCCCAGAGCACTCCCTTTCTTGTGAAGATTGTGTCACCCAGGAAGCTGTCTTGACTTGGGTTTGAAGAAAACTCTTCCTTTCTCTCTAAAATGTTAAAAATGGTTTGTTCCTTTAGTGTCAACAATAATAATGTGTTTTCTTTTTAAGTGAAAAATCAATGTTCCTGGTTCACAACTCCGACAGCACAGAAGGGCTGTTGTTCTGGTTCATCTTGGAGCTTCCCTGCAGAACCAAGCATATGTGTATATATTCCAGCACAGATGGGCTTATCCTAGAAGGATGCTTGGAAGGTCTGAGAAGCACTATCCGCTCCGTGGGTGAGACCAGAAGGTGATGCTCCTCCTGCTTAGAGCATTACTTTTGGGGTCTTAAATTGCCCTGGAAATGTGGGAAACCATTGCATTTCCCACAGACTAAGCCTGGGAAGCTCTGAGAGCAGCTGAATTTGCTGGGAGCTAGGAACAGCTCTGCAGGGAGGGCTGGTGCAGGAAGGGAAGGGGAAGGGTTCTGAGGGTTGTCTGCAGCCATAGGGGTCCCCTGGAAGGAGCCAGATGTCTGGGGAGGTTGGGCTCTGCCCACAAGCCCTCCATGCCTGCCCCCAAGCCAGGTATTAGGGCAAGGAAGTACCTGCAAAAGCAGGGACGTGTGAGTGTAAGGGCAGGTCGCCTGGTACAGGCAGGCAGGGCATCCAATGGGCTCAGGGCACCACCCTCCCCGACCATGTTGGGGTGGAGCTACATCCTCTGTGGGCAGACTTAGAGCTGCCCCCTGATGCAGAGGTGGGGCCGGTGAAGGGGCACTCCGAGAGACCCTGGGTGGAGGTCCTTGGTAGGTGACTGTGCTCTGCACACCGAGGTGGGGGTCTCAGGTGTAGGGTGCGGGCCCAGGTGGGAGGCTGGGGTCCTGGAAGGGCACATGGAATGCACTAATCCTGGGAGTTCAGAAGAGTTCTCTTTTCCTCTTGAACAAGTCTCTGCCCGATGTTTGTCAACTAACCAAATCCCCCAGACCCTTGAGCTCTGGGGCACCCGCTCACCTGAGCTTTTC
This sequence comes from Mustela lutreola, assembly GCF_030435805.1. Classification (NCBI taxonomy): domain Eukaryota; kingdom Metazoa; phylum Chordata; class Mammalia; order Carnivora; family Mustelidae; genus Mustela; species Mustela lutreola. The sequence goes on from NC_081295.1 coordinate 90,638,516, forward strand.
TGGAATGGGTTGCAGACATTTCAGGGTTTCCCATATTCCTTGGGAAGAGTGAATGTAAGGACAGCACACAATCCCTAATTCAATGGGGATACCCCCTTGTCCCCTGGCACAGACAGTGCAGGTAATGGATATTGAGCAGCACCCCAAGTTCAGCAGGGTGTCCCCTGTTCCCCCAGGCACAGGTGTGGTGCTAACAAGCCCCAGAGCAGTCTGTCAACTTTATTTAGCATTGTGCCAGGGATGGTGCTTCTGGGCAGTGAGGATCGTGTGGGATGGTACTCCAGCTTCCTGCTCCCCTGAGCACAGATGTGGCAGAAAGAAGCTCCAGTGCTGTCCCCCAGCTTCAGCATTGTGCCCTGTGTTACCCAGCTCCTCGGGATGGTGGTAATGGGTTGTCAGGATCCTGCAGGAGGGTCCTCCAGGTGGGGCCTGGAAGCTGGTGTAAACAAGACCCCACTTAAGTCACATGAGGAACATATGAGTTAAGGTATTCATTTGGGAGAGTAATTTTGGGGCACCTGGGAAGCTCAGTCAGTTAAGTGTCTGCCCTCCATTCAGGTCACGATCCCAGAGTCCTGGGATGAAGCCCTGCATCGGGCTCCCTGCTTGGTGGGAAGCCTGCTTCTTCCTCTCCCACTCCCCCTGCTTGTGTTCCCTCCCTCCATCTCTCTCTCTCTGTTAAATAAATAAATAAAGGAAGGAAGAGTAACTTTGGTTTTCCAAAAAGGACAATGGCAACCGTCAACTTTAGTATGAAGCTAATTGCTACTTAAGAAACAAGCATGCGTCTCCCCTTCTCCCAGGAGCTGGAGCAGGTGTGCTGGCCTTAGGTGGGAGGTGCCTTCTTATCCCCAGCTGACAATACTTCTCCACTCTGGCTCCACGAGACCCAAAGTTTTGAAATCAGCATCTGAGTCAGTCATGCAGCTTGTCACAGAATGTCAGTGTTTGGAGAAAGCAGCAGGTACATTGGGTGCAATGTCACATCCATGTCAGGATGAGAGGTAAAACTTCTCTTTAACCCCAAACCTCCTGGGCTTTTCTCTTGTCTCTAGTGGAGCCACAAAGTCAAAATGAAGCAGCTGTCAGCAATCTAGAGTGGGTATGTTTCCCTGGAGGTAGAACACGGCAGAGGATCCCATTTTCTGTTCCTTTCTGGCTTATGAAGGTATTTGGAACATCTCTTTCTTAGGCAATCACTTTGATTAAAAAGAGAAGGTGAGATTTACTCAGTGTATGTTTTTAACATAGAATGTGTTCCTTATTTCTAACAGTGTTTATTCCACTGGGTCTAGGCTGTGGTGGAATGGCTAGCATCTACAGTTAGGTGCCTTTTTGATCAAATAGAGACTTGGATGATGTTTTGTCCCTTGTCAAAGGTGATGTCTCATAATTGATTAGTATTTTCATGCAAAGAGTTAAAATGAGGGCAGATGGAAAATTCAAAATGATTCCAAGGAGCCTTTGATGATTTTTTAAAAAAGATTTTATTTATTTATTTGACAGACAGAGATCATAAGTGGAAAGAGAGGCAGGCAGAGAGAGAAGGAAGCAGGCTCCCTGCCGAGCAGAGAGCCTGATGTGGGACTCGATCCCATGACTCTGGGATCATGATCTGAGCCAAAGACAGAGGCTTTAACCCACTGAGTCACCCAGGCACCCCGCTTTGATGATTTAAAAGTGAAGCTTGACTTTCTAGTTTCACTAAATGGATCATCTAGATAGTTGGACATTGCCACATTTTCTCTGTGGTTACATTGGTGGTGGAGTCAGAAGGAGAGTCTTTGGAAATTCTCCTGGATAGAGGCACGCTGGTGGCTTCAAGGGGCTTGGTGTTTGGAACCCTGGGGTGAATTTCTGGAACTGCTTGCCTGACTCTGGGTGAGTCAGGTTATCCCACAGGTTTTCCATTTCTTTCTTAGAAAATTGCTGGTAGGTAATGTTGTGCTTAAAGCGGAACCCTCCTGCACTGTTGGCAGACATGCAGGCTGCTGCAGCCACTCTGGAACAGAGTGTAGCAGTTCCTCCAAAAGCCAAGAATTGAACAACCCTAGGATCCAGCAATTGCACTCCTAGGTGTTTACCCAAAGGACACAAAAGTGCACATTGAATGGGGCACAAACACCGTGATGTTTATAGCAGCATTATTAACCATAGCAAAACTATGGAGGGAGTCCCAGTGTCCATTCACTGAAGAATGGAGAAAGAAGATGTGGGAGATAGATACACAGTGGGATAGGACACAGCTTCACAAAGAATGAAATCTTACCATCTACAAGGATGTGGATGGATCTAGAGTGGATTAAGCTCAGCAAAATCTGTAAGGAAAGACAAATATCCACTGACTTCACTCCTGTGGAACTTCAGAAAGAACGCAGATGAACATAGTGAGGGGAGAAAGATAGGCCAATGAGGAAACAGACTCAACCTTAGAGCACAAACTGAGGGTTGCTGGAGGGCAGGGGTGTGGGGGAAGAGTTCAATAGGTGATGGCTATTAGGGAGGGCACTTGCTGTGATGAGCTCCAGTTGCTCTACGCAAGTGAGAAATCACTAAATCCTACCCCTGAAGCAAAGGAATTACCACCGCATGGAAGTGAATTGGAATTGAAGTCAATGAAAAAAAAAAAGAAGACCATGTTCTGCTTCATGAAGAGTGAGGTAAAAATGGAATGATTTGGGATGCCTGGGTGCCTCAGTGGGTTAAAGCCTCTGCCTTCAGCTCAGTTCATGATCCCAGGGTCCTGGAATCGAGCCCCACATAGGGCTCTCTGCTCCACAGGGAGCCTGCTTCCTCCTCTCTCTCTGCCTTCCTCTCTGTCTACTTGTGATCTCTGTCTGCCAAATAAATAAAATCTTTAAAAAAAGAATGGAGTGATCTTCGCTTTCCTATTCTGTAGGTGATCATTTTCAATCACGCTGTGGTAGGATATGCTAGTTTCTTACTGCATAAGGAGTCTTCAGAAAGCTGCAATGAAAGATTCAGATCTCAGAGCATGTACATGTTCCATTGATATGTTCCTTACAGTTTTCCCAGGTACAAAGGCAAGTGCTGAGAAATATGACAAGAGGAAAGGAGGTGTTAACCATTCAGGAGTAGCCTTCCCCTTTCTCATGAAAGCCTTGGGCCAGGGTAATTTTGGAGGAGGGGGGATCCTGGAGCTTTGCCGCAGACAGGGGAGTTCCAGGTCTGGAGAGAGCTGACATGGGTCCTGGAGGAGATCAGAGTGCATTCTGCAGGAGGGTGTGGGCATGGCTGGCTCCAGGGGTGGCTGTGTGTCCCCCGTGTGACAGTTGTGACAGATCAGGACTGTGAGCAGGTTCCTGGCTGAGGACAGGGGAGGCCCAGGTGGAGAGTTGGCAGGGCACCTTCTTGTGTGCCACCAGCCTCAGTCAACACACACAAGCTCTTTGTCTGTCCCTGTCCCTCCAGTTGAGACCTCTCCGTGTTGCCAGATGTTGGTTTGGGCTTCTTTCTCTGAGTGTGTGAAGTTTCAAAACCTGGATGATGAAATGACAGGTCATCAGAATATCTGTTCTCTTCTATTTCCTGCTCTTCTTTCAATCACTGAAGTGGATCAGACCTGCTAGTGGAAGGGGCAATCTGTAGTTTTCTTTCCCATTAAACAATGGGAAAACAGTCTTCTGAAATTGTCAAAGAATTCTTTTCCTTGTCAAAGAATCCAAGTTTTTCTGTTCTGTGAACCACCTTCTGATATTCAAAATTATTTTTGAGGGGCACCTGGGTGGCTCAGTTGTTCGGCATCTGTCTTTGGCTCAGGTCATGATCTCGGCCTTCTGGGATGGAGCTATGTATTGGGCTTGCTGCTCTGCAGGGGGCCTGCTTCTCCCTCTCCCACTCCCCCTGCTTGTGTTCCCTCTCTTGCTGTCTCTCCATCTGTCAAACAAATAAATAAATAAATGAATCTTAAAAAAAATATTTTCTAAAGTAAAGCACAGCTTCAGAGCTGTAACAGGGTGCAGTGCCCTCTGAGAGAGGGACAAATGGAGGAGGATTGTAGGTTGTTTAGGAGCCTGGGGAATGGCTCATTGTGCTCCCAATGGAACACAAGCCCCTTTTAGGCTTCCTTGGCAGTGGTGATGGGGTGGCCCATCCTGGGCTCTGAAACCTGACCTAGTGAGTCTCTTGCAACTTGAACTGGGGAATTTATAAAGAAAATGGAATGAACCCTGGCAGGTGCTGGCATCCTTTGCACTTGGACAACTCCATGGAGCAAAGGAGCTCATCACCCGTGAGGAAGTCAGGATCCCTGAGGGTGTGGGCTTTGCTTCCTGGGAAGAGGTCGTGTCTTCCTCCTTATCTGAACCTGAGCCAAGTTGTCTGGTTATGGAGACTCAGACCTTTATGTGACCACATCATTATTCTCGTTATTTAAAGGAAGCAATCTCATTTCTTTACACCAACAACAAAGACAGAAGAAAGAGAAATTAAGGAGTCAGCCCTATTTACAATTGCACCCAAAACCATAAGATATCTAGGAATAAACCCAATCAAAGAGGCAAAGAATCTATACTCAGAAAACTATAAATAACTCATGAAAGAAATTGAGGAAGACACAAAGAAATGGAAAAATGTTCAAGCTCATGGATTGGAAGAATAAATATTGTGAAAATGTCTATGCTACCTAAAGCAATCTACACATTTAATGCAATCCCCTTCAAAATCCCATCTATTTCTTTTAAAAAAAAGTAGAACAAATAATCCCAAAATTTATAGGGAACCAGAAAAGACCTCGAATAGTCAGAGGAATAATGAAAAAGAAAGCCAAAGTTGGTGGCATCACAATTCCAGACTCCAAACTATTACAAAGCTGTCATCCTCAAGACAGTATGGTACTGGCACAAAAATAGACACATAGATCAATGGGACAGAATAGAGGGCCCAGAAATAGACCCTCAACTCTATGGTCAACTAATCTTTGACAAAGCAGGAAAAAATGTCCAGTGGAAAAATGACAGACTCTTCAACAAATGGTGTTGGGAAAATTGGACAGCCACATGCAGAAAAATGAAACTGGACCATTTCCTTACACCACACATGAAAATAGACTCAAAATGGATGAATGATCTCAATGTGAGAAAGGAATCTTTCAAAATCCCTGAGGAGAACACAGGCAGAAACCTCTTTGACCTCAGCCGCAGCAACTTCTTCCTAGAAACATCACCAAAAGCAAGGGAAGCAAGGGCAAAAATGAACTATTGGGACTTTGTCAAGATCCAAAGCTTTTGTACAACAAAGGAAACAGTCAACAAAACCAAAAGTTGACTGACAGAGTGGGAGAAGATATTTGCAAATGACATATCAGATAAAGGGCTAGTATCCAAAATGTATAAAGAGTTTATCAAACTCAACACCCAAAGAACAAATAACCCAATCAAGAAATGGGCAGAGGACATGAACAGACATTTCTGCAAAGAAGACATCCAGATGGCCAACAGACACATGAAAAAGTGCTCCACATCACTCAGCATCAGGGAAATACAAATCAAAACCACAATGAGATACCATCTCACACCAGTCAGAATGGCTAAAATTAACAAGTCAGGAAATGACAGATGGTGACGAGGATGCAGAGAAAGGGGAACCCTCCTACACTGTTGGTGGGAATGCAAGCTGGTGCAACCACTCTGGAAAACAGCATGGAGGTTCATCAAAAAGTTAAAAATAGAGTTACCCTATGACCCAACAATTGCACTACTGGGTATTTACCCTAAAGATACAAACGTAGTGATCCAAAGGAGCACGTGCATCTGAATGTTTATAGCAGCAGTGTCTACAATAGCCAAACTATGGAAAGAACCTAGATGTTCATCAACAGATAAATGGATAAAGAAGAAGTGGTATATATATACAATGGAATACTATGCAGCCATCAAAAGAAATGAAATCCTGCCATTTGCGATGACGTGGATGGAACTAGAGGGTATTATGCTTAGTGAAATAAGTCAATCAGAGAAAGACAACTATCATATGATCTCCCTGATATGAGAAAGTGGAGAGGCAACATGGGGGTTTTGGGGGGTAAGAAAAGAATAAGTGAAACAGATGGGATCGTGAGGGAGACAAACCATAAGAGACTCAATCTCACAAAATAAACTGAGGGTTGCAGGGGAAGGTGGGTAGGGAGAAGGTGGTGGAGTTATGGACATTGGGGGGGGGGTATGTGCTATGGTGAGTGCTGTGAAGTGTGTAAACCTGGTGATTCACAGACCTGTACCTCTGGGGCTAATAATATATGTTTATAAATTTTTTTTAAAATTATTAAAAAATAAATAAAGGACATAATCTAGACATTGACTTCAAGATCCGTTTATCAAAAGGAATAACACAAGGTCCAATATATATATGAGCATGGAACTTGTGGTGCCACTCATTAGTATGGGCAGTGTCGGGCTGCTGGCATGAGAAAGAACACGGAATTCTATTTGGATGGAAGTGTGCTGTGCACAGGCAGTGTTTTATTCTATCCTTTTTCTTACTTCTCTGGAGGGAAAATAGAGTGGTGACAGGAGCTTAGTTTCTGATTTGAAGGAATGGGAGACAAGATATTTGAAAGAGCAGTGTTCATGCTGACGTGGTGCTTCATGCCCAGGGAGTGAGGGTTTGAAGCTTGGACTTGGAAGCATTGGTGTTCAGGGAGGGTGTTGTCCGAGTTTCCTATACACAGAGCCACTTGGGTGGTCTGCCTAAATGGACCCATTCCTGGCTTTTGAAGGGCAGCTTAAAGGTGCCTTGAAACCCTAGGGCACTGGATGATCTGGAAGGGACACCTGAGTGGGCCAGTGTAGACAAAGCCAGGGAATTCCAGAGCTAATGATGAACACCTTTCTGAGGCAGGAGTTGGCTTCTTTGTGAGCAGCATTGAGCTGGGGAGGAAAGCAGTCTCTGGGTCTTAGGAGTCACCATGTCAGCAGGTGTGAGCCTGACAGTGGAGTTAGATCAGATAGCTGGGAGACTCTGAGACCATGGTGGTGGCCTTCACTCTTGATGCATAGGCCAGCTTGCTCCAGGGACAAGGCTCTGCTCCCCAGCCAGCCCTCCTGCTGCAGATGTGGTAGGAAACTTGCTTCCTGTTGGGTTCTCCAGCCCTCGTCTCAGCAGGGGGCTTGGTGGGAAGCAGCTGCAGGCAGCATTATGGACTCTTGTCCAGTGTGCCCCTTGCTTCCTTGGACGAGGCACCACAGGTGTCCTCTGCCTGGTGTCTGTGAACTCAGCCAGAAGAAGCACTTCTTCCAGAGCCATACCCCTGAGAAATCCTCTGCTCCTCTGTGCTGTGTGGAAGAGGCCAGTTTTCATTTGGAACTGAAATCTCAGCTCCTGCCATGAGGTTCCAAGGTCACATGGCACACCAGTCTCCTTGAAGCTCTAGTTCCACATGGACCCTGATGTGCAAGACTGAGAGCGAACCTGGGTGGCCTGCTGTTGCTGCTGCTGCTGCTGCTGCTGCTGCTGCTGGTTCCTTCCTGAAAAGTGTGCAGCAAAGCCTGGTTTGTGATGTTGTTCCAGGAAAGAGGGACAGGTGCACCATTCTGCCCCAGCACAGGAGATGCCAGATGTCAACCACGGGTGGCTGGTGCAGGGAGGAGAGATGTCTGTTTCCCAGGACCTTGGCCAGAGGGAGATTTGGACCCTGGGATGCTTCTGTGCTCAGCTTTCTCAGGTGAGCACATCAGGCAAGGGGAGGACATGTGTGTGCTCACCTGAGATCGAGCAAGGTGTCTGGTTTCAGGTTTCATGTGCAAGTGGATTCCTCTTATGGCTCATTTTCCTGATGGTCTTCAGGTTGCTATAGGGGGACCCATTGTCCTGGACATCCTGGCTGTGCAAGAGCTCTGGTCACCTTTTCCCCTGAGGCTCCAGACTAGGAGATTGGAGGAGTCAGTGTGAAACCATCCAAGTAGGCCTCTGTTTCTCCCTTGCTGGGATGGCCTGGTGACTGTGATAAATGCTCTGGAAATAGAAAGCAAGAGACAGGGCTGGGGAGCTGAAGGGGGGTTGGTGGTGGTACTTGCTATTCACATGGGGCCAGGTGGGTCTTCACTAGGAAGGTGATGCTTGAGTCAAGTTCTCTTTTTTTTTCTTTTAATTAAATTTAATTTTTTTCAGTGTTCCAAGATTCATTATTTATGCACCACACCCAGTCCTCCATGCACTTGATGAGGTCCCAAAAGTTCATTTTCGCTTTTGTTTCCTTTGCCTTTGGAGACATGTCTTGAAAGAAGTTCCTGTGACCGATGTTGAAGAGGTTACTGCCTATGTTCTCCTCTAGGATTTTGATAGATTCCTGCCTCATGTTGAGGTCTTTTATCCATTTCAAGTTTATCTTTGTGTATGGTGTAAGAGAATGGTCAAGTTTCATTCTTTTATACATAGCTGTTCAATTTCCCCAGCACCATTTATTAAAGAGACTGTCTTTTTTCCACTGGATATTTTTTCCTGTTTTGTTGAAGATTATTTGACCATAGAGTTGCGGGTCCATATCTGGGCTCTCTACTCTGTTCCACTGGCCTATGTGTCTGATTTTTGCCAGTGCCATGCTGTCTTGGTGATCATAGCTTTGTAGAAAAGCTTGAAATCAGGCAACATGATGCCCACAGTTTTGTTTTTCTTTTTCAACATTTCCTTAGCAATTTGGGGTCTCTTCTGGTTCTATACAAATTTTAAGATTGTTTGTTCCAGCACTTTGAAAAATGCCGGCAGAGTTTTGATCAGGATGGCATTGAAAGTATAGATTGCTTTGGGCAGTATGAACATTTTAACAGTGTTTACTCTTCTGATCCATGAGCATGAAATGCTTTTCCATCTTTTCATGTCTTCTTCAATTTCTTTCACGAGTGTTCTGTAGTTCCTCAAGTACAGATCCTTTACCTCTTTAGTTAGGTTTATTCCCAGGTATCTTATGGTTCTTGGTGCTATAGTAAATGGACTCAATTATCTAATTTCCCTTTCTGTATTTTCAGTGTTAGTGTATAAGAAGCAACTGTACATTTCTGTACATCGATTTTGTATCCTGCCACATTACTGAACTGCTGTATGAACTCTAGTAGTTTGGGGGTAGAGTCTTCTGGTTTTCCATATAAAGTATCATGTCATCTGCGAAGAGAGTTTGACTTCTTCATTGCCAGTTTGATTACCTTTTATTTCTCTTTGTTGTCTGATTGCTGTTGCTAGGACTTTTAATACTATGTTGCACAAGAGTGGGGAGAGTGGGCATCCTTGTCATCTTCTGATCTCAAAGGGAAGGCTGTCAGCTTTTCCCCACTGAGGATGACATTCCCTGTGGGTTTTTCATAGACAGGTTTTATTAAGTTGAGAATGTTCCCTCTATTCCTATACTTTGAAGCATTTTAATCAGGAACAGATGCTGGATTTTGTCAAATGCTTTTTCTGCATCAATTGAGAGAACCATGTGGTTCTTCTCTCTTCTCTTATTGATTTGTTCTATCACATTGATTGATTTGTGAATGTTGAACCACCCTTGCAACCCAGGGATAAATCCCACCTGGTCATGATGGATAATCTTTTTAATGTACTGTTGAATCCTATTAGCTAGGATCTTGCTGAGAATCTTGGCATCCATATTCATCAAGGATATTGGTTTGAAATTTTCCTTTTTGATGGGGTCTTTGCCTGGTTTGGTGATCAGGATAATGCTAGTTTCATAGAAAGAGTCCGGAAGTTTTCCTTCTGTTTCTATTTTTTGAAACCGCTTCAGGAGAATAGGTATTATTTCTTCTTTGAGTGTTTGGTAGATTCCCCAGGGAATCTGTCAGGTCCTGGGCTCTTGTTTTTTGGGAGATTTTTGATCACAGCTTCAATCTCATTACTAGATATTGGCCTCTTCAGGTTGTCAATTTCTTCCTATTTCAGTCTTGGAACTTTATAGGTTTCCAGGAATACATCCATTTCTTCTAGGTTGCTTAACTTATTGGCACATAACTGTTGATGATCATTTCTGATGATCATTTCTATTTCCTTGGTGTTAGTCTTTTCTTCTGGATTCATTGTCAGTGGTTTATTGATTTTTTTTAAAGATTTTATTTATTTATTTGACAGACAGATAGGCAGAGAGGCAGGCAGAGAGAGAGAGAGGAGGAAGCAGACTCCCTGCTGAGCAGAGAGCCTGATGTGGGGCTCCATCCCAGGACCCTGGGATCATGACCTGAGCCGAAGGCAGAGGTTTAACCCACTGAGCCACCCAGGCACCCCAGTTTATCAATCCTAATGACAGAATTAGCACCTAAGCTGTGAATCTGCCCATACCTTTACATAATACGTGGTTATAATTTTCAGAGAGGACATCTCTGCTAGGTCCTACCTTAGATGTTGACATACTAGACTGTTGATATTAGGCATGCATTTGTCCTCTGCATCACTGAAAAGACTGGAGTTTAAAGTATCTAGAATGTTTTTTTTTTAATTTTTTAATTTTAAAGATTTTTATTTATTTGAGAGGGACAGACAGCATGAGATGGGGCAGGGGACACTGGGATCATGACCCGAGCTGAAGGCAGATGCTTAACTAACTGAGCCACCCAGGTACCCCTTTAGAATGTTTTCTAATGATAATTCTATTGAGATTTTAAGTCCTTGTGCAAGGGTAACAGTAATATTTTCTTTTTAAAGCATTTTTATATATAAATTAAGAATTCATATGCCATATAGAGTTTATTGGTTTCCATTTATTCTTCCTTAAAACCTTATTATTAGTTAGCCCCTTTCTTAAAAAAGAAAAAAATTGTTTAATGTGGCTGTCTGTAGCTACCTTCATATTTCACTTTTCTTTTATTCCAAACTTCCAAAGTAAGTGGTTTATACCAGCTTCCTCCTTTTCTGCATTATCTTTCCTTTCTCACTTTTTACCAGAAATCAGGAAGCTGGAAGGAAGTGGACACCGAGCATTAGGCTGCATCTTGCTCTTGGCACTCTTCCCTGGTCAGGACACTTAATCTTTAAATCTAGGTTGCCAGGTGTCCAGTACTGAACCCACATAGTCTGGTATTGTAGTTTCTTGTTTGGCAGAATGAAACTTATAAACAAAAATGTCCCTTGTTTTTTGTATTTTTTTGGGGGGTGGGGTGGGGTTCCTTAAAGGGTTGTTTATGGCTCAGGATTCTCTGAGACCAGACCTTGGTGTTACTAAACATTGGTAGAAAAAAAAAAAAGGTCCCAGGAATTTGCTCCTGGAGGTGCTAAGGATAGAAACCTGTCTGTGTGGGTGCCAGCCCTGCCCAAGAGAGCTTGCTCTTCTAGGGCTTAGGGTCCTGGAGATGGATGCCCAGTGCTCACACTTCAGATATAGCTGGGGTCTCTACTGCCACAACAGAAGACTCTCCATCTAAAACCAGTTGCAAAGTGGCTGTGCCATTGTGCATTCCTACCAGTAAGGAATGGGAGCTTCCATCGCTCCATATTTTTAGCATTTGGTGGTGTCAGTTTCCTGGATTTTAGCCATTTTGATACGTGTGTAGTGGTGTCTTGTTTTACCTTGCAGTAGTATATGATGTGAAGCATCTTTTCACATACTTATTTACCATCTGTATTCTTTTTTGATAAGGTGTCTGTTTAGATCTTTGTTCATATTTTAATTGAGTTTGTTTTCTTTTTGTTTCAATGGTTCTTTATGTATATTTTGAATACAAGTTCTTTATTTGATATGTGCGTTGTAGATATTTTATCCCAAGCTAGCTTGTCTTCTCATTATTTTAAGAGTGTTCTTTACAGACCAGTTTTTAATTTTAGAGAGGGAGGAGGAGGGACAGAGGAAGACAGAATTTTAATCAGGCTCTATACCCAGTGCAGAGTCCCACATGGGACTCATTCTCACAACCCCAAGATTATGACCTTATGACCTGAGCTGAAATCAAGAGTTAGGTTCTTAACCAACTGAGCCACCCAGGTGCCCCACAAACTGGTTTTCAATTTTAATGAAGTTCACCTTACCAGTTTTTTCTTTCATGGATCATGCCTTTGATGTTGTCTCCAAAAACTTACTGCTAAACCAAGGTCATAGACATTTTCTCTGATGTTCTTAGAATTTTATAGTTTTTCATTTTGCATTTAAGTCTATGATAGATTTTGAGTATAATTTTTTTGAAGGTGGAAGGTCAGTGATAGGATCACATAATTTCCCTTTTCTTCCTTAGCTTGTTGATGTGATGAATTGCCTTGATTGACTTTTGAATGTTGAACCAGTCTTGCATACACAGAACAAGTTCCACGGGTCATGGTGTATAATTCTTTTCATACATTACTGGAAATGGTTTGTTAATACCTTGTTGAGGATTTTTGCATCTCTCTTTATGAGGAATACTAGTTCATAGTTTTTCTTTCTTGCTGTACCTTTTTAAAAAGATTTTATTTATTCATTTGAGAGAGTGGGAACATGATCTGGGGGGCAGGGAGGAAGAGAGACAAGCAGACTCCCCACTGAGTGTGAAGCCCGGTGTGGGACTCCATCCCAGGACCCTGAGATTGTGACTTGAACCAAAGTCAGATGCTTAATCAACTGAGCTAACCAGGCACCCCTTTCTTGCTATATCTTTATCTGTTTTGGTATTAGGTTAATGGTGGCCTCATAGAATAAATTAGAAAGTGTTCCCTTTGCTACTATTTCCTGGAACAGATTGTAGAGAACTGGTATCATTTCTCCAAATATGTAAATATTTTGTAGAATACACCAGGGAAACCATCTGGGCCTGTTGATTTCTGTGTTTGGATGATTGTTAATTGTTGATTTGATTCCTTTATCAGACATAGGCCTATTCAGATTATCTATTTCTTGTGTGTGTTTTGATAGATTGTGTCTTTCAAGAACTTCATTTGTTTTATCTAAGTTATCAAATTTGTGGCATAAAGTTTATATTCTTTTAATGTCTAGGAGGTCAGAAGTGATGCTACTCTTTAATTTCTGATATTAGTACAGGTTTGGTTCTAGATATTGTGGGTTTGGTTCTAGACCACCACAATAAAGTCAGTCAAATAAATTTTTTGGTTTTGCAATGCATATGAAAGTAATGCTTATACTGTACTTTGGTCTGTTAAGTGTACAGTAGCATAATGTCTTTTAAAAAGTATGTACATTTGGGGCGCCTGGGTGGCTCAGTGGGTTAAGCCGCTGCCTTCGGCTCGGGTCGTGATCCCGGGGTCCTGGGATCGAGCCCCGCATCGGGCTCTCTGCTCGGCAGGGAGCCTGCTTCCTCCTCTCTCTCTGCCTGCCTCTCTGCCTGCTTGTGATCTCTCTCTGTCAAATAAATAAATAAAATCTTTAAAAAAAAAAAAAAAAAAGTATGTACATTAGTTTAAAAGTATTTCTTTTAAAAAATGCTAACCATCATGTGAACTTTCAGTGAGTTGTAATCTTTTTGCTGGTGGGGGGTTTCGCTTGATGTTGATGGCTGCTGACTGATCAGGGGGGTGGCTACGAAGGTTGGGGTGGTTGTGGCAAGTTCTTAAAATAAGGCAACAGTGAAACTTGCCACATCAATGAATTCTTTCACAAGTTATTTTTCTGTGGCATGTAGTGCTCTTTGATAGCATTTTACCTACAGTAGAACCTCTTTCAAAATTGAAGCCAATCCTTCAAACCCTGCTCCTCCTTGGTCAACTTAGTTTATGCAATATTCTAAATCCTTTGTTGTCATTTCAACAGTCTTCACAGCATCTTCCCCAGGAGTGAATTCCATCTCAAGAAACCACTCTTTGCTCATTCACAAGAAGCAGATCTTCATCCATTCAGATTTTATCACAAGACTACAGCAATTCATTCCCACCTTCACATTCCACTCCTGAATCCACTTCTCTTGGTGTCTCCACTGCATCTCAGTGACTTCTTCCAAGCTCCTGTTAATGGTATTTTGACCTTTTCCCATGAATCACAAATATTCTTGGTGGTATTTAAGAGGGTGAATCCTTTCCAGAAGGTTTTCAATTTACATTGCCTAGATCTATTGAAGGAATCACTGTTTATGGCAGTAATAACCTTATGAAATATATTTCTTAAATTGTAAGACTTGAAAGTTGAAATGACTCCTTGATCTATGGGCTGCAGAACAGATGTTGAGCTAGGAGGCAGGAAAACAGCATTAATCTCAAGGTACCTATCAGAGCTCCTGCAAAACCAGATGCCTTGTCAATGAACAGTAATATTTTGAAAGGAACCTTTTTCTCTGAGCAGTAGATCTCAACAGTAGGCTTAAAATACTCAGTAAACCATAGTGTAAATAGATGTGCTGTCATCCAGGCTTTGCCATTGCATTTTCAGAACACAAGCAGAGTTGACTTAGCATAATTCTTAAGGGCCTTAGGATTTGGGGAATGGTAAATGAGCATTGGCTTCAACATAGTTACCAGCTACATTAGCCCCTGACAAGAAAGTCAGACTGTCCTTTGAAGTTTTGAAGCCAGGGACTGACATCTCCTCTTTAGCTATGAAGATCCCAAAAGTCCTAAATGGCATCTTTCTTTTAATATTAGGCTATTTCATCTACACTGAAAATCTATTGTTTAGCATAGATAGGACAGGAGCCATCCCCTTTGCACTCGCAGGAGGCACAGAATGATCTGCCAGATCTTCTGGATAACTTGCTCAGCTTCTTTATCAGCACTTGTATTTCTACATCACTGTGTACTTTTATGTTATAGAAAGAGCTTCTTTGCTTAAACTTCATGAGCCAACCCATGCTAGCTTCTAACTTTTCTTCTGCAGCTTCCTCACCTCTCAGCCTTCATGGGCTTGGGGAAAGTTAGGGCCTTGCCGTGGATTGGGTTTTTGCTTAGGGGAATGTTGTGACTAGTTTGATTTTCTATCTAGACCACTAAAACTGTCTCCATATCAGCAGTCAGATTGTTTTGCTTTCTTATAATTTGCTCACTGGAGTGGAACTTTCATTTTATTTTTAATTTTATTTTTTCAGTGGCACTTTTAATTTCCTTCAAAAACCTTCCCTTTGCATTCACCACTCAGCTAACTGTTGTGGTGCAAGAGGGGCCTTACTTTCAGCCTATCTTGGCTTTTGACATGCCTTTCTTACTAAACTTAATCACATCTAGTTGTGTTTTTTTTTTTAAGATTTTATTTATTTGACAGACAGAGATCACAAGTAGGCAGAGAGGCAGGCAGAGAGAGAGGAAGAAGCAGGCTCCCTGCCAAGCAGAGAACCCCATGTGGGGCTCAATCCCAGGACCCCATGACCTGAGTGGAAGGCAGAGGCTTAACCCACTGAGCCACGCAGGCACCCCGCCCCTAGTTTTTTATTTAAAGTAAGAGATGCATGAATCTTCTTTTCACTTGAACACTTTAAGGCCACTATAGGGTTATTAATTAGCCTAATGTCAATATTGTCTATCTCAGGGTATAGGGAAGCCTGAGGAGAGGAAATGAGGCAGGGGAGCTCTTGGTTCGTGGACTAGTGAGAGCACATTTAATAAGTTTGCAGTCTTACATGGGTGAGGTTCATGGTGCCCCAGAACAATTATAATAGTAACCAAAGATCATTGGTCACAGATCACCATAACAAATATAATACTAATATTTTATAAAGTTTTTATAAAACTTTATAAAAGCTTTAAAACTTTATAAAAGTTTAAACACTTTTATAAAGTTTGAATACTTTTGAGAGTCACCAAAATATGGGTCACAAAGTGAGCAAATGATGTTGGAATATGTATGGCACCAATAGACTTACTTTACATGGGGTTGTCACAGACCTTCCAATTTATAAAAAATGCAGTATCTGGAACGTGTGATAGGGCAGAGCATAATAAAACAAGTTATTCTTATTATTGTGTCTTCTCTCTTTTTCTCTAGGTCAGCCCAGCAGGAGGTTTACCAGAAGTATTTTAAAGAGCTAGCTTTTGATTTCACTGACTGTTCTTTATTGTTTTCCTGTTTTCATTTGTTTGTGCTCTAATTTTTATTAGTTCTCTTCTTCTGCTTGCTTTAAGTTGTTCTTTCTCTGGTTTCCTAAATTGGAAGCTCAGATTATTGACTTTACATCTTTCTTTCCTAATATACACATTGAATGCTATAAATTCCCCTCTAAATACTGTTTTTGCTGTATTGCACAAATTTTGGTGTGTTATATTTTCATTCAAATAATTTTACATTTCTCTTGATTTTCTCTTTAACCCGTGTGTTACTTACAAGTATGTTGTTTCATCTCCAAATATGTTGGGATTTTTTCCAGCTAGCTTCCTATTACTGATTTTTAGTTTGATCCCATCATGGTCTGGGGGGCATTCTTTGTACGATTTCCATTCTTCTAAATTTGCTGAGGTATGTTTTATGACCCAGAATGTGGTATGTCCTAGCGAATGTTTTGTGTGAGCTTAAAGAGAATGCATGTGTGATGAGCACTGGGTATGATATGCAACTAATGAACTAATGAACACTACATCAAAAACTAAGGATGTACTATATGTTAGCTAACTGTTAAAAAGAAAGGAATGTGGGGTGCCTGGGTGGCTCAGTGGGTTAAAGCTTCTGCCTTCGGCTCAAGTCATGATCCCAGGGTCCTGGGATCGAGCCCCACATCAGGCTCTCTGCCCAGCAGGGAGCCTGCTTCCTTTCCTCTATCTCTGCCTGTCTCTCTGCCTACTTGTGATCTCTGTCTGTCAAATAAATAAATAAAAATCTTTAATAAAAAAAAAAAAAGAATGTACATTCTTCTGTTAGGTGAAGTATTCTGTAGTTTAGAACCAGTTCATTGATGGTGCTCTTCAGTTCTGTTATCCACATGTTATTCTGCTGGCTGGATCTGTCAGTTACTGAGAGAGAGTACCGAAGTCTCTAGCCAGTATGGTGGGCTTATCTCTTTCCTCAGGCGTTTCAGCTCTCTCTCAGGGGCGCATACACATGAAGTATTGCTATGGCTTCTGGGAGAATTGATTCCTTCATCCCAATGTTACGCCTCTCTTTATCCTGGATCATTTTTTGTCTTGAAGTCTGCTCTTAACGAAATTACTATAGCTATTCTAGCTTTCTTTTGGGGTGTTAGCTTGGCATATCTTCTCCATTCCTTTACTGTTAACATTATATGTGTCTTTATATTTTAAAAGTGGCTTTTTTGTAAACAGAATATACTTGAATCTTGTTGTCTCCTATGCTGATCTTTTAATTGATACATTTAAACCATTTATATTTAAAATGATTAGTGACATGATAGGATTAATATCACCATACTTGTAATTGCTTTTAATTCTTCGCACTTGTTCATTTTCTTTTTAAAAAATCTTCTCCATCTTCTGCCCTTTCTGGTTTTAATTGAGCATTTTCTGTTCCATTGTCTTTCCTCTCTTGTCATATTGATTATACTTTAAAAAAATATATTTTCTCGTGGTTGCCCTCAGGTTTGGCAGTATATATTTACAACTAGTCTGGGTCGATTTTCAGATTGCACCATACACTTCACGGGGGGGGGGGGGGGGGGGATTGTGGCAAAACATTACCATTCCTCCATCCTGTCCTCTGTAGTACTGTTGTCATTAATTGGGACTTGATCCACAAGCTGGAACCACTCTGTATGTTGTTGCTATTATTACTTTGAGTAAAGAGTTATCTATTAAGAATAAGAAACAGGTCTCGCGGGCCGTAGGAGGAAGATGGCGGTGGAGTCGCGCGTTACCCAGGAGGAAATTAAGGAGCCGGAGAAACCGATCGATCGGGAGAAAACGTGCCCGCTGCTGCTGCGTGTTTTCACCACCAATAACGGCCGCCACCACCGAATGGACGAGTTTTCCCGCGGAAATGTACCGTCCAGCGAGCTGCAGATCTACACCTGGATGGATGCAACTTTGAAAGAACTGACTAGTTTAGTAAAAGAAGTCTACCCAGAAGCTAGAAAGAAGGGCACACACTTCAATTTTGCAATTGTTTTTACAGATCCTAAAAGGCCTGGCTATCGAGTAAAGGAGATTGGCAGCACCATGTCTGGGAGGAAGGGGACTGATGACTCGATGACCCTGCAGTCGCAGAAGTTCCAAATAGGAGACTATCTGGACATAGCAATCACACCTCCAAATCGGGCACCACCACCTTCGGGGCGCATGAGACCATATTAAATTTTATTTACTATTTCTTGAATTATTTTTCATTCAGTTATGTAAAATAAATTCTTTTTCCTCCCCTCAAAAAAAAAAAAAAAAAAGAATAAGGAACACAAAGTTTAATTACCTTCATTTATTCCTTCTTTAATGCTCTTCATTGATGTCAACCTTAAAAGTAAAATAGCCAGCAACATTAGTTTATTTGGGAATTGCAATTTGGGGTGTGCAACTATGACAAACCATAGGCAAATGCAGAAAACAAAGGAGGAGAACTTGCTTTTACAGAGGAAAGGAGGAAGTTAGGGGCTGTGGGAATGAAAGCCCACTGAAGGAGGGAGAGAGTTCAGGGTTATGGGGACTTTTCATGGCTGAGCTGTTGCTGGGCAGGAGGACATTTTTCCTCCTCCTGGAGTGGTAAGCTGTTTCTTGTTGGGAAATACAAACATACTGCTTTTTTCCTGCTGAGGTCTGTAGATGGTACAAGTGCTAGTGCATAGTAACTCCCCCTTCAGGGCTTTCTGACTCCCTTTGAAATGAGTCTTCTTTTGTTCATTTTCATTTCTTTATGGAGATCCAAGTTTCTGGCCTATATAATTTTATCTGTAAGAACCTCAAACTTCAGTTTTCCTCTGATGTCCTTGTTTTTATTTCCCTCTACCCCCTCTTGTCTTTCAAAAATCCTTCCAAATGAAGTCAGATGTCAACCTTGTTGATGGGTGATATAAATAGTAAAGTAATTGAGGAAGGGGATAATTCTATAATTTTATATTTAATCTCCATTTTTTTGTTCTGTGGGGTATTCTTAATTTTTAGTGGGTCACGGTACCTGGGATATGACCTTCAGAAGAGTTTCTTAGCCTTCATCCCCCTGACCCCCACCCCCCCTTATTTGAGACATGAAGGCTAGAGAGCTGGATTTAGCTAATTGTCCTTCTTCAGGTCAGATGAGGCTTTAGTAAAACAGTTTTCTCTTGAAGGCTGGCCTTCCTTGTACAGGAAAAAACAAGAGCAGAACAACATTGGGCAGATTTCAAAATGGTTATTTTCCCCCTCTCCTGCCAGAAGCCCCAGGGGAATTTTCTCCTGTCTTCATAGTAAGAACTTGGTGGGGGCTTCTAGCAGTAATAGTCATGAAAGTGTGAGACTCCCCTGTAAGACTGAGCACCCTGGAATTTTTAACTGAAGCTTCTCCAGGATGAGCCTCCAGCAACCATCAGCTACAGGTGAAACTATAGTACTAGCCCCAGCATTGGTTTCTGCTGCCAGTAAACTATGATTCTCCATATTGCCTATCTCTGGTTTGGGGGGCATATCTTTACCTATGAACCTAATTTTCTAATGAATCTAAGAAGCACTTTGTTTTTCAATTTCTTTGGCTTGTTTCTTGATGTGGGTAAGAGAGTGATGATTTCCAAGCTTTTTACATGTTGGACCAGAAACTAGAAGTACTCTCAGTGGTTCATTTCTAACCACCAGTGGTTACTCAGATGTGTCTGTTCTCTAATGGGTCATTCTTGGTACAGTTTAGCTATGGATTGTCAGTACTTAAAACTGAAGTGCCAAGTATTTTAATAAAGGGAAAGGCTATGAGGTGGAGGAAAGTAGAGTATACTGTGTGTGTTCTTTTTTTGATAATAGGAGATGGACAGTTTCTCTTTTGGGGACCCTAGGAATGGAGGAATAAACATAAGAGGAGCACTGAGCGGAGCTTAGGAGAGGTAGGCGAGCTTTGTCTTTTTTTGTTAAGTTTTAATTTGAGTTAATTTAAGGTTTAATTAAGTTTAAAGTTTAAGATGTTTAAATCTGAAACATTTTAAGTATATTAAAGTATTTGAAAGAAATACATAGATTTGTGTATATATATAAGGAACAAATATGGAAACAAATGTAGTAACTAGTTCTAAGTTGATGCCTTGTATGTGGAGTTTATTTCTAGAAAACAAGTACTCACCCAAAAAGAAAGCCATATGGGTCTATTATTGGGTATCATGCAGATTGAACTGATTTGGTACTCATGTCTGGATGCACACACCTTAACCAGCCACTATTTCTCTTCAGAGCACAGGAAAACACTATACTCACCAACCTGTGAAGTAGATATCCTAGTTATCATCATACAGCTGAGAATATTGATGCTCCTTGAGGTTACCTGGAGAGAGGAGGTGAAGGAACTTACCAGAGGCTTGTCTGGCACCATTGCATCTTCCTGCAGATGCTCTGACCTTTGCCCAATATTTGTGCCCCTTGAGTTCTCTGTGGGTGATTACTGTCCAGAGCACCCACTTTATGAAAATGCTTCCAATCTTTTTGCTTTCACAGCACCCTGTTCTTTTCCAGTCTCCTTGACCAGCCTTTCATTTTCACAAGTTCTTCTTCCTAAACATCTTATGTTTGTCACTGAGAGATCAGCAGTAGCTCCTGGCCTTTTATTACAAAAGAACAATGTCCTTTGGGCCACCTGTTCTAGGCCAATATATAAAAGTTCATTTGTTCTGTGTCTAAAGGGACTCCACTTCTCTCCAAGAAGGGAAGAATGTTTAGATTTGTAGCTACAACCCTTTGTTTGGCTCACAGAACTCAACATACTTCTTCAACCAGCACGGGATTGACCGTCAGAGGAA
This sequence comes from Mustela lutreola, assembly GCF_030435805.1. Taxonomy (NCBI): domain Eukaryota; kingdom Metazoa; phylum Chordata; class Mammalia; order Carnivora; family Mustelidae; genus Mustela; species Mustela lutreola. Next base: position 90,659,203 of record NC_081295.1, read on the forward strand.
GATGAAATAATTTTATTCTTCAAAAATAAATAAATAAAGGGGCACCTGGGTGGCTCGGTGGGTTAAGCCTTTGCCTTTAGCTCAGGTCATGATCTCAGGGTCCTGGGATCGAGACCCGCATCGGGCTCTCTGTGCAGCAGGGAGCCTGCTTCCCCCTCTCTCTTTCTACCTGCCTCTCTGCCTACTTGTGATCTCTCTCTCTGTCAAATAAATAAATAAAGTCTTCAAAAATAAATAAATAAATAAATAAATAAATAAATTTAATACTGGCTGAAGAATTGGTAGGAAATAAACCTGTATCAGAAACCCTAAAAGGGGATGTATTGTCAGGAACACAAGATCTTACCTAGGAAATGCGAGGTCTTTGTGATTAGATCCAGGTAGATTCTTGGCTAGAATGCTAAGTTATTTTGTGTCCTGTGAGTATCAAATCTGGGTATAAAGGGTTCATCTGCCTTTCATTTGTTACACTGATTTTGATTGCCCAGTGAAGGGTTTGTCTGATTTCTCCACTGTAAAGTTAATATTTTTTTTTCTACTACTGTTACTAATAAGCTATCTGGGGGAGAAAACTTTCAGACTATGCAAATATCTTATTCCTCATTAACATTTGTTCCTTTGATTTAGCATCTGTTGATGAATTTTGCCTGGGGCCAGTGTTTACTTGTTGCTGAGTGATGATTTTCTAACTCTAACACTCCCTCTGTGTTTACCAGTTGGCACTTGGCATTTTACTTTTAGCAGGAACCCTGCTTTCTTGCCTTTTTATTTTTTGTTGTGGACCCGTGGATTCCAAGATTTTTTTCAATGATTTATAACTTATTACTGTCCTTAATTACTTTGGTGCTCAAATGCTTTTTTGCTTTTTCCCCTCCATGAATGTTGTTTACGGGTATAGTACTAACATTGACCAGAGGAGAGCACCTCTGACTGCATCTAGGGGCTGTGGGTGGGCAACTACTGAGGGCTATTCTTAGATGCCGGAAAGGCCTTTCAAGTTTAGTCACATGTTCATGGTTACTAATCTGCCTCTGTACTAATTCAGTGCTGGTGACTCTAATCTGTAGGATACACGCTTGTGTATTTAACATATCCCATCTGCATATAGTTTGCTTTTGCCTCCATTATATTTTCTCATCACATTTGATATTTTGAGAATAGTCAGAAAAAAATATCTCCTTTTTCTAACTACATTTTTGGTCAGGTTTACTTTAATTCATAGAGTATAACTTTAGGCCCACAGTTGGTTGGCTTCCACCCTGTCATTTTTTGTCTGATTCCACTTGAAGTAACATGGAGGCAGGAGCGTGTGACTCAGTCAATGCTCTGTGCTTTCTGGAAATACAATATTCTGATTATCCGTGATTGAATATAAATGAAAATATGTATGCCTACATGTTCAGCACCTGTTCTGTGCTATTCATGTCCATTAATAATCTCCATTCGGTTTCTCTAAATTTATACCATGAATTGATGAAGAATTATCTAGTAGAAAATATATTAATAGTCCAATGACTAATCTATACGTCAAATGAAAACTTTCTATGTGTTCTTACCAGTAATACTCTAATTTTATTCAACTTTTTAAAAGGCCATTCTGCTTATTGACTAAATTCGTATCTTTATATAGCATTGTCCAAAATTTTGGACATGTTTGTTCATAGCTCCTAAAATTGGAGTGATATCACTATCAGCTATTTGTATGAATTTTAGGGAAGAACTGTTGGTAGACATTGACTTTTAGCAATGTCAAGTTCATGGTTTTGAAATATGTATATATTTAAATTCCTTTAATATTGCCATTTAAGAAAGTAATTTACTCAGACTGAGTCATACTACTGTACTTACTGTAGTTACATTCTTCCCAGAATGTCTTCTCAGAACCTAAAAGGGAAAAAGGAAATGGTTGATCCAGTACATACAGTGATATGATTTCTGAGACCAGCACATTGGTTCCCGTTTGGGTAGGTATTTAGTTCTGCTCCACCCTCTTGAAAAAAATTTTTTTCTTCTCAAATGTAGTTTATGAAAAATTAGATTACAGGGCTAGAAGTAAATAAATGTGTGTGATGCCACATTTTAGACATATTGCTATATTTAAGAATAAACTTCTGTAGATTGTAGGCTGTTTTCATTTTCCGTTTCAAGGTACACTTTTGGCAGCTCCCTAATCACAGTAAAGATGTTTTCTAATCCTTCTTTTGACAGAGGACTGCTGCTGCTATTAAGTCAGCATTTAAATTCCATGAACTGTGAGAGACAGGAATCACAAGGATAAGGCCAGGTGTTCTGTTCCTGCCCAAAGAGTGAATGAGCTGTTTCGTGCCTGAAGGGAGAAAACTCTGGGTGGGGAGGAGCCTCAGGAACTAAGCACCAGGTTCAGTAGTGCCCGCTTTTACTAGAGAGCCCCGCTAGCACTTGCTTTTGTTTTGGCAACATGCTTCCCAGAGATCCACATGATAAAAGGTTGTAGTGATAAAGTTCATGATGGTCTTGGTGGGGGAGGGGTGGTGGTGGGATATGACTGCCTTGAATGTAGCCTGAATCACTCTGATTTGAACACAATTATTTTGAGACTTTTTTTTTTTTTTTTTTTAAGGAGATCTGACTTGCCAAGAGTGGAGTCCTTAATTTTAATTTTCAAGTAATTGAAGTGGGGTTTTTTTTGTTGCTGTTGTTTTTCATCTCCAGCCAGGAGTTATTTATGGGTTTAAAATGGATGTGAAAGTAACTCAGACTATTTCAGTATCTGAAATCACTAAAAGATAAAATGATATATTAATATAATCATATTCTTGATCATGTGAAGGTTACCTTTGTGAAGAACTCTGATTTGTTTCACGTTGCTTTAGGAAAACTTAATTATGGGAGAAATGAAGTCAGTGTCATTAAGGATGGAGGGTGGGTATCTTGATAACTTGGTGTGGTGTGGGTAAGTGCTGGGGATGTGTCTGCCCTCGCTCTCAGGTTTGTCCAGCAGGCTATTCTGTTAGAGGTTCCTAGAATAACAGGCTGCTTAGGGACTTACAAGTTATGCACCTATAACCTTCTGAGGAGAGTCTCTGTCCCCACCATGCCATGGTTATTTTAAGCAGCATTGTTCACAGTAGGCATCACGCTGAGGAGTTGGGTTTATTTGGGATACCATGGGGGCTAGGGGAATGACCTGGTACTTTTGATTTTCAAGGATCCCTGGCACCTCGGAGGAAGAGGGTTTGGAAGAGAACAAGCTGGGAGTCAAGAGAAATGATAAGAGCTTGAAGGGCAAGACCTAAGAGGTCCAAGTGGTGAGTTTGACTGTATTGTTGGGGACAGACTAGGGAGACTCATCCCCCACCCCTCATGGGACAGATGATTGGGTCCACAGAGACGTCACAAGTCATTCCCACATACATTCTCTCCTAGGCAGGGAAGGACTGGCACATATGTTGCCCAAGGAACCAGGATGAGTAAGGGACATGATTTCACAAAGAAATGAGTCTTTGTCATTGAGTGTGACATATGGGTAAAGTGTCAATCAACCCCATGGAACTGTCTGTGAGCTGGCAGCCAAGAGCTGGGATTAGAGACTATGGGATGAATTCACTTTTAGACATGTTGAATGTGAGGTACCTAATGAGATATCCAGGTGGACATTTTCAGGACAGGGATGAATTTCTTAGTCTTCAGATGGGGTAGGGAGATTAGACTGGCCATTTGAGAGTCATGTGTCTTTTTTAAAAAACATTTTTATTTATTTATTTGGGGCGCCTGGGTGGCTCAGTGGGTTAAAGCCTCTGCCTTCGGCTCAGGTCATGATCCCATGGTCCTGGGATCAAGCCCCTCATCGGGCTCTCTGCTCAGCGGGGAGTCTGCTTCCCTTCCCCTCTCTCTATCTGCCTCTCTGCCCACTTGTGATCTCTGTCTGTCAAATAAATAAATATAATTTTAAAAAAGATTTTTATTTATTTGACAGATAGCAAGAGGAGGAGCACAAGCAGGGGGAGTGGGAGAAGGAGAAGCAGGCTTCCCAATGAGCAGGGAGCCAGATACGGGGCTCAATCCCAGGATTCTGGGATCATGACCTGAAGGCAGATGCTTAACAACTGAGCCACCCAGTCACCCCGAGAGTCACATGTCCTATTTCTAAAACAGGGCACCGTAGTATCATTTGTGTAAAGTTGATAGCTGAAGTTGATGAAGTTTTAGAACCTAGGTGAGGTTTGGTGGGCTGAGGTCCGGAGCCGATGACCAAGAAAGAATTCTTGAGACATCTTTGGTGCAAAATGGTGGTTTATTAAAGCACGGGGACAGGACCCGTGGGCAGGAAGAGCTGCTGCCCCGGGTTGTGAGGGATGGCAGGTTCTGTACCCTGCGGTTGGGGGAAGGTGAGGGGAAGGGAAGTGTCAGTGGAGTTTTCATATGCTAAAGAGGGCCTACAAGGTGCCAGGATGTTCCAGGCCTGCCGGAGGCCTTGCCCTTGCAGCTGGATCAATGTTGTCTTTAGACCAGCCATTAACATTTAAGATAGTTGGGAGACTTTTTGGTGGGGTGTCACAATCCTGCTATCAATCGTCTTTGTTAGTGAGATTTAGGACATTTGTAAGCCAAGGGAGACTCCTGTCTAGCAGGATTGTGAGCTCTGCAAGTTAACTATTTGCTTATTGTTCATGGCAGTCAGGGCTGCCTGAGGGATGCTACACTTATGGAGGGGAAAGGGTGAAGAGGGGGTGCAAGGTGCCAGCTTTTGCTTTGTCCTCAGCCAGCCTCCTGCTCCCTCATCAAAGTCATAGTCTAGTTGGTGTTCTTTTTCTTTCTTTGTATCTACAATGGTCTTAATTTTAATTCTCCTTCAGCTGCAGCCTTTCAGTTTACCCAAGGAATTCCTACCAGGCTGTGGGAGGATCTACCCAACATATTTTGTTATTGTTTATTATGGTCTGGTGGTTGTTTGAAATGATTGTTTTTTTTCCAGTTCTTAGGTCTCAGACCCCTTCGGTTCCTGCAGATAAGTGAACAGGGACAGGCTCTTGTTCACCTTTATCAGAGTTTAGTAGCAGAGATGCATCACACTGCCTCAAACTGTAAGAGATGTACTTTGCATATCAGGTGGTTGTCTTGCTGCTTTTGGAGTTAAGCTCAGAACATTCTCCATGTGACTGTACTTGTTTCAAAGAATTGGTGTAGTCCCTGGAGATATGAGGCAGAGTACTGCCCTTGCTGCATTTTCCTATGGTATTAATATTTTCCAAAATGATACAAGAACTAATATGAGATAAAATAACCTTTATCTTTTATTACTTGACAGATAATCAGATTACTCCGGGGATTCGATAAAAATAAGTCATTTATTCTTATAGTTACTATAATGACCATGGTAATCTTGCATAAGAGAATTTAAAAATTGGATAAACAAGATTCAGCTTAGGGAATGAGAAGATACGGAAAGCATGATGTGAATCTGAAGACAAAGTTGGCATTCTTTGGATGAGCAGTGTTGTAGAGTAAGTTTGCTGGTGCCTGGGTCCCTCTGGCACCAACCCTGCCACGGACACACTGTCGGTATTTCCAACATGCCACAGGGCCTGATGCTTCAAGGTACCAGAGGGTGGCAGTAGATTGTGCTTCATTCCATTATTTTAATTTATTTAATATCTTTACAAAATCCACACAGTGACTTTTCCCCTTAATATCTGGTTTTATTCCAGGCCGTGTTCTCATAAAGATTTCAAGTGCCTACAAGAAACTCAATGAGAGTCTTGATGAAAATGTATATAAACTATTTTTATACTTATAAAATAAAATATATTTTATTTCTAAACTTTATGTTGGTTAATGTCTCTAATCTGGTATGGCTTTTTAATTCCTTTTGTTAACATTTTTAAAAAATCCCATAAAGAGATTATACATGAGCTGGAGAAGAACTTGATGTGAAATGGAACTTGATGTAAAATATATAAACGTGAGTACATTGTTTTCTCCACCTCCATGGTTGGACATGGGTATGGGGCATGGGGGCCTGGCATTCAGGGAGGCTGCACTTGCCTGATTTCTGAGCTGGAAGAGAACTTTCTTTCCCCATTTATCCAGCAGCAAAGAACGTGGACAGAGCTTAGTGTTGAGTATATACACAGATGCATGAAACTGACAAGGTCTCTTGAAGCTGGGTGCCCTGTTTGCTTTAACACCTGAGATCTTTATTAAAAAGCAGAGAGGAGTATATTGCAAGGAATCCTCCTGCTCCTCAGAAACACTGTTTTCAAAGGACACATATATGGGGACAACATCCACACCTGTATGAGTGCAGCTGCGCTGTTGCTTTCACAAACCAGCACTTCAGGATGTAAGACATGGGTGGGAGAACACCATCTAGGGCTCACTGGAGATCCCAGGTCCATTTATCAGAGACTGCTCCTGTCTGGTGTCCCTTGCCTGTCATCCAGTATTGAGGACTCCAGCAGTTTTCTCCTTCTGCCTGACCCTCCAGCCCTGTCACAGATCTCTTTCCATCTCCCTTATCTGCTAGGGAATACCTGCTTTCCTTGCCATTCAAAGTCCCCTCCTCACCAAGACCCCCCATGTGGCAGTAAGCGGTGTAGTTACCCTGAAATCACCCCATTGCCCCTGTGTGCATGTGCTCTCTCTACACTGGAGGAAGGCGGCAGGACCATCGACAACAGCTTAGGGGGATGTAATGACAAGCATTTTCCATATATTGTCAGATTTTTATCCCTACAGAAACTCCATAATGTAGCTACTCTTATTGTTACTGTACGGATTAAAGGGAAAACGTGAAATTTAGAGAAATTAAGTAGTTGCTGAGATCACATAGGAAGTGAAGGATTTCACCAGAATTCTAACTCAGGTCTGTGAAGCTCCAAAAACACTGCTACACAGCAACTAAAATAATCTGAAGTGCTTGTACTTGCTCATTCTGTTTTTAAAAACTGGAAGTCATAAAACAGGAGCATGTGACTTAGTATTGTTTGTTTATTTTTATTTTATTATTATTTTTTAGTATTGTTTATTTATTCACCAAAGAACTTAACACTCAGTGTTCTAAGAAAACTGAGAAAATGAGGAATAAAAGACAAGACATTCTTATCTTCTAAGAGCTGCCCAGGGGCCAGTAGCCCCTTGTATGAACAGGGGACTTTAGGTCAGACAGCTACACATTGAAGGGAGGGACCAGTAGGAGGTGAGGGTGCGCAGGGTGACACCGAGGGGAAATGTTAGTCAGTGTAACTGCCCAACAGCTGGGATGGTGCTGCACTCAAATCTGCGTAATGTTTAACTTACAGGCAACTCTCAAAAGACACCAAACAGAAATCTCAAGCTGAGTTGAAGATCAGAAGGAAAAGTCAAGGAGGATGACATGCACTCAAATAAGAACACACAGAAATCGAGGTGAACTTTTTAGTACTATTTTGTTGTTGACAATTTGTACAATTTACAGGGCTGCTTACTTGGCTCAGTTAGCCTATACTATACTACACTACGCTATACTATACTATACTATACTACACTACACTATACTACACTACACCTATGCTACACTAACTACACTACACTACACTATACTAAACTACACTATACATCCACTCAGTGCTGTGCTGCTATTGAAGTTAAAAATGAGCATTTTTGACTTGGTATGAGCTCAAAGCTACAGAGTTTTCCAGAGTTAAGAATAATTAGTAGCCTCCTAAAAATATTGGCATTTTCTCCTGATTTGGGGGCAGTAGGGGTGGGGGGTGTTGGCAAGAAATGTTGCATGATTAGCATTACTCTCCCCATGTTACAGATGAAGAAAATGGGGTTTGGGCCAGGTCACGTGGTTGTTACTTAGAACTAGGGTTTACATATGAACTTTCCGGTTTCAAATCCCTTGATTTTCCAATAGAACACAATCTTATCCCTGAAACGTGAAGTAATATTTGGTGCAGATTGCCCTGTGCAGAATGTAAGGCCTTTGGCAACATCCTTGCACACATGAGTCAGGGATCTTAATGAGAATGATGATACCTGCTCAGATCAGATTTCCACTTTGTTACTGTATCTCATGTTTATCTGCATTTAGTGTTTACTCCATTTCAAAAGAAACCAAGTATAAATATGGCACAAGAGGAATGTCTGGCTGTTCAGCTATTTGATTACTCATGACATACTTGTATAATTATTACTTATCTTCCTAGTATGTAGAAACTGCTACATCTCACCAGAGCGAAATCCAGAGATTTACTGCAGATGGTTGCAAAGAATCTCTACTTGAGGAGAAAAGGCACTTCTGCTTTCTGGTCGACAAACACCGTAGTTTTGCAAATCACTTAATTATTATCATTTATAGGTGGGTTTGTGATAGCAAGTTTTTTTGCATTATTAATAATTTAATTTCATACTCAAATGCCCTTGGAATGCCTCACCTTCCACATGTGTCTCAATGTAAAGTGGGGGGCCTAGTTTGCCGATGAGAAGAGATGCCCATTTGGATATGTAAACTTTCAGAAATGTGGATGAAATGGTCAAATATTGCTTATAAGATAAATTTAGTAGTATATCCATATTTAACATCTTTCATAAAATAACACTTAATGATCGAGAAGTAGCACTTTTTTTCTTATCTCACCTATGAGTCAGCTGTTCTCAGACTCTCTGATGCGTCCTCAGCTCAGTGCCTTCACGAGAGCCATGGGATGAGAGTCCCAGTGGGCCCCAGGCCCACCCCAATTGGGGAGTTCAAGTGTTCACCTTGGGAGTCCATGCACAGAGGTGTCCCTGGAAGTTCCTGCGTCTGGGACATGCCAGCCCTCACTGATGATTGAGAGAAGCAGCGTGGTAGGGATGGGTTCTCTCCAAGATTTCAGTTGTGTATTTACTGATAGGACTTGGGCCAAATTTGCACGAAGAATGAAGGTCTTTGGTGGTGGCAGTCACTGGTTCTCCCCTCTTCTAGGGCCTCCCTTGGCTCACTCTGATCCCCTTACCTTCAGATTTGATATTAGCTGTGCAATGCTCAGCCCTGCATAGTGTTGTGTTATGGTTACTGTTTTTTTGTTTTTTTTTTTTTTTTTTTTTTTAAAGATTTTATTTATTTATTTGACAGAGAGAAATCACAAGTAGTCGGAGAGGCAGGCAGAGAGAGAGAGACGGAAGCAGGCTCCCTGCCGAGCAGAGAGCCCGATGCGGGACTCGATCCCAGGACCCTGAGATCATGACCTGAGCCGAAGGCAGCGGCCCAACCCACTGAGCCACCCAGGCGCCCATGGTTACTGTTTTTAATTGTAATGATTCAATTTTGTTAAGTTTATTCCCAGTGAAGGAGGCATAGGTGTCTTAGAGAATAATTAGCAGAACTCCGGTGCCATTCATCACAACATAAGGCACTTCAGAAAAAAGTAGCCACCAAAGTATTCAAGGTAATGAAATCAAGCATTGCAGTTTGCCGCTCCTTGAGCCTCAGCTTTATTACTTTTCACAAACATGGAAATTTGGATCCTATGGATAGTTTATACACGTGGGTCCACTCTAACCTCTGAAATGAAAGCAAAGATGCTAAAGGGCAGTTGACAACCTACAGGATAGATCTGAAACTGCATAGGGAGTAAGAGAAGGTGCTGTCATTGGGCCAGAAACACTGAAGGAGTCTCAAAGAGAGAAAGGCAAGATCAGTGTGTGGAGAATCAAGAGAGAAGAAAAACTCAGCCTCAAGCATGTGCAGGGCAAGACTACAGCAGAGGGCAGAGCAATGACCTCAGAGCCAGAAGGTATAAGAGGAGGTGGAGAATGGTACGTGGCATTCCTGTATGTGGTCAGTTCTAGACTATTTGCATCCTCTAAGCTCGTTGGTTTCTTCCCCCTGTCCCACTTGCATTGACCAGTAGGCAACAGGGACTTTTGTCCAGTGGCCGAAACTGTGTGTTTCCACAGAAGAAGCCAGGCACACTCCTGGCTGTATCTTCCCTGTCCCCACCTCACTGTGAGTAGTCTGTGATAATGAGAATAGGTGAAATATAGACTAGGATAAATAGGCAGAAGACTAGGGAATGCTGTGCAATACAGAGATGGACAGATAACCAGGAATCCCTGAACAAGTGAGGAAAACCGGTATCATGAAAAGACACACTGAAAGAAAAAAAAATGGGAATAACCAATATTGGAGGCAATAGAGGCAGTAGGGCTGAGAAGAAATCTTTAGAAAGAAAATGAAGATACTACGTCCCCAGGAGAAAATCAACTAAAAATTTTGGAAATTAAAAATGAATTATTATTCACAATTGAAATGTATGGAATTTGCTTAAGCAAATTCCAGGCACAAGGGAAGAAGGATGTAGCATATATGAAACAATACTGGTGATGAGTTCTTAATTGTTGAAGCTGGGTGTTGGGTACAGGGAGATTTACTGTGCTGTTTCTCCTTTATACATGCTTGAAATTTTCCCCTCCCCTTCTCCCCTTCCACAAAGAACATAAACAACAAAAACCCCCACACCAACGGACGGGCTCATTATCAGAATGGAACTGCTTGGAAAATTAATCCAAAGACCTCTCCCAAAACACAGAACGAAAATGGAGAGAGGATGAAAACATAATGTTAAATTGGAAATACCCAACTGCCTTCTCAAAATCATCACCAGATATCTAATGGGAATCTCAGATTCAACTTGTCTAAAACCAGATGACTGATTTTCTCACTCTAAATGGGCTTCTCTAGTTTCCCCATCCGGGGAGATGGCATCTCCATCCTTTCAGTAGTGTGGGCATAAATGTGAACTTCTCTCCCTCCCCCTACCCCGTCCCCCACAGCCAACCCCTGGGCATGCCCTGTTGTTTCCAGCTTCAAAGTATATCCAAGTCTAGCCACTTCTCAACCCTCCACTGCCCTGTGGTCCCTGAACTGTAGTTGACTCTGCCTAGTCTTTAACACAGCAGCCAGAGTGAGCCTGGACAAATGAAAAAAACCCAAAACCTTGATAGATTTGTGGTCAAGTTGCAGAAGGGGATAGAGAGAAAATTTTAAAAACTTACAGAGGGGGTGGGGAATAGATAACTTACAAAGAGAAGAGAACTCCACTGGCACCAGATTTCTTTTTACTAAAAGAAGATGTTAGAAATCAATGGAGCAATGCACTCAAAATTCCTTGGAAAATTGATTTTAAATGTAGAATCCTAGAGTACCTGGGTGGCTCAGTTGGTTAAGTAATGGCCATCGGCTCAGATCATGATCCCAGGGTCCAGGGTCCTGCTTTGCAGGGAGTCTGCTTCTCCTGCCCCTCCTCCCACTCGTTCTCTCAATCTCTCAAATAAATACGATCTTCTTTAAAAAACAAATAAATGTAGAATCCTGTAGGTAAGTATTACCTAGGAGGGAGCCTAAAATCCACAGAGACAGAAAGTAAATTAGTGGTTGCCAGGAGGTGGTAGGAAATGGCGAGTAACTGCCTTTTAAAAAAATAAAGACCAAAAAAAAAAAAAAAAAAAAAAGAGAATGTGCTATCATGAAATAATAAGTATGGGACATTGCTATCCAACCAACAGAACTTTGGGAAGAAGGTGGAATTTAAAGCATGTTGAAATAGCCCTGGGAATCTCTAATTCCATCACTGTAATACACTAATATTAAACTAATGAGGAATTTTTTACAGGTTGGGAAAGATGATGACACTTTCTAAATATTCATCAAAGGTGCCCCCAGCTCCTTCAGCCAGTGTGTATACTAGTCTTTTGATCAATATGTTTAATAACCTAGCAACACATGGATAGAATTCAGAAAGGATGTAGAACTCAACAGGTAAGATATTTGATTTCTTTAAAAATACCTTTTTAGAGGTATCTGGGTGGCACAGGCTGTTGGGTATCCGACTTTTGGTTCTGGGTCATGATCGTTGTCTTGGATCATGATCGCGGGGTCCTGGGAATCAGCCCCAGTCAATTTCTGGGCTCAGTGGGAAGTTGGCTTTATATTCTCTTTCCCTCTGCCCCGCTCCCTGTTTGTACCCCTCAAATAAATAAAGGCTATAAATTAGCTTGGGTAAAAATTAAAAAGCACCTTTTTAATTCTTTAAATATTTTGTCTGTTACCCTGAGGTAGAAGTAAATAAACATCTGTGGTAACACACATTTAACCCTGTGTTGTTGAACAAATTTTTTTTTAACATTTCATTTATTTATTTGAGAAAGCACAAGCAGGGAGAATGGGCAGAGGGAGAGGGACCCTGATGTAGGGCTCAATCACAGGACCCTAGGATCATGACCTGAGCTAAAACCAGAAGCTTAACCAACTGAGCCACCTAGGCATCCTGTCTTATTGAAACTTATATTTCAAAGTAAATAAACATCTGGTTTATTATAAAACCATAAGACATTTTATAAGTGACACATTTCTTTGACAAATTTTAATTCCATGTCCTGATTGATGTTTATAGGAAGGAAATGTACTATGGAAAGGAGTTCACCTCAGCACTGGAAAATTGGGCCTGTCATGCCCCTAGGCCCTAACCTCAATGCTAGGTTGGACTTTGAGCCTTCTGTCCCCAGAGGCCTCACAGCCAAGTTCTACATATTGGGGATATCTGAAAAATACCAAGGAACATGCCTGCCCTCCTCGTCCCCCGCCAAGGGAAACCATACCATTTGGAACTCTGGAAATAATTCAGGGCAGGAAAGAGATATCTGCATGCCCAAATGAGGCCACGCCCATGTTCAGTGGCCCCCTGCAGTCTATCCAGAGTCTGACAGTCACCCTGACACAGGCCCTCCACTCTGCTGCCTATAGAGTTCACCTCAGCACTGGATATTTGGGCCTGCCATGCCCCTAGGCCCTAACCCCAACCCTAGGTTGGACTTTAGGGCTTCTGTCCCCAGAGCCTACACATTGGGGATATCTTAAAAATACCAGGTCTTGCCAGGCACCCAGAAAGATACTGTGGCATATGGACCCATGGAAAGGATTCCGAGCAGGAGAAGTCTGCGTGCCCACATGAGGCCACCCCTACATTCAGTGGCTCCCTGTTCTCGATCCAGAAGCCGGCAACTCACCTTGATCCAAACCCTCAACTCAGTCCCTGGGCAGTTGTTCGCCTCAGCACTGGCTTATCAGGTCTGCTATATCTCTAGGCCCTCACCCTAACCCTTGGTTGGATTTGAAGCTTCTGTCCCCAGAGGCCTGGCCACCAAGTGCTACCCATTAGGCATACCTGAAAAATGCCACTGGACTCTATCTGTCACCCAGAAGGAAACCCAACCATTTGTTTCTCCAGAAAAGATTCAGAGCAGGACAAATCTGCATGCCCATGTGAATCCACCCCACATTCAGGGGCCCCTGGACACAACAGGGAGCCTGACACTCCTCTGATCCACACCCTCAACTCAGTCCCTCTGAAAGTTCCCTTCAAGGCCTACAAACCTCTGCCATGCCTCTAGGCCCTAACCCTGAAAATAGGTCTAGCTTTGGGTCTTCTGTCCCCAGAGGCCTGGCTCCCAAGCCCTAGGGACTGTGGACACCTGAGCAATACAAGGGGACCCATCCTGCCACCCAGAGGGAACTCGTGTCATTTGGAACTCCGGAAAGGACTCAGAGCAAGACAAATCTGCATGCCTCATGAGGGCACACCCAATGTCCATGGCCCCCTGGACACAAACTAAGAGACTGACACTCCCCTGACCCAGGCCCTCAACTCAGCACCTGGGGAAGCTTGCCTCACTGCCTGCAGATCAGGCCTGCCATGCTCTAGTCCTTTACTGTAACCCAAGGTTGGACTTTGAGGCTTCTGTGTCCCGAGGCCTGGCTCCCAAGCCCTACGTTGGGGAACATGAGCAAAGACAAAGAACTCTGCCTGTTTCCCAGAAGGAAACCATGCCATTTCAAACACCAGAAAGGATTCAGAGCAGGAGAAATCTACATGCTCACCTGAACCCACCCACCTTCAGAGGCCCCCAGCTGATGAGGGAACAGAAGGCAAGCTGAGGACAAACCAGAAGCTGGCACCCTACAACCCTGCCCCCATGGGATATTGTGACATTCCTTGGGTCTTCCTGGCTGCCCTAAAGGAAAAACAAATAGTTAAATTGTAGAGATCAAAATCCTGCAAGACCTGAATTTCCCTCAGTTCACAAATGTCCTAGTGATTTATAAGGAAGAGGCTTCCTTATCAATAGCCTAACTTGCAAAGACCCATAACTCAGTTCTTAAAGCCCTAACATCCTCTTCCCCACCCTAAAATTGAGCGGGGGGCTGAGGCAGAGGGAAATGTAAACAAAGTTAAATTTCTTCTAAACCTAAATTTCTTCTCTTCTTTGATAAGGACATGTGATAGCATGTCATTGATAGCATGTCCTGACATTTCTCCAGGAAGCTGCCAACTATTTTACTGTTCATGCCTTACTAAAAGCAAAAACACCGTAACCTGACAATGGCAGGACCTCTGGTATCTTGTAGGTACTCTTTAGCATAGGAAAGTGCTTTTGAAACCTCCCTTTTCCTTACCATCCCCCCCATAGTATATAATCAGCCAGCCCTTACAATCCCAGTGCAGCAGCTCTTTCTGCCCACAGGTCCTGTCCCATACTTGAATCAAATCACCTCTCTGCACCAGAGATGTCTTAAGAATTTTTTCTCAGTTGTCAGCTCTGGACCTCACTTCTATTCTAAACCTCATCACAGCTACATACGCCAGAGCCTGACACCCTCAACTAAGCCCCCAGGAAGTTGGCCTCAGTGCGAGCAGATCAGGCGTTCCATACCCGTAGGCCCTAAACCTAACCCTAGCTTGGGCTTTGAGGCATCTGTCTCCAGAGGCCTGGCAACTAAACATTGCACTTTGGGGATACCTAAGCAATGCCACAGGAATCTGCCTGCCACCCATAAGAAAACCATGCCATTTGGAACTCTGGAAAGGATTCAGAGCTGGAAATATATACATGCCCACATGAGGCAACCCCATTTTCAGTGGTCCTCTGGACACTAAGGCAGAGGCTGAGAGTCACCCTGACCCAGGCCCTCAACTCTGTGGCATAAGGAGTTTGCCTCAGCACTGGAAAATCTGGCCTGCCATACCCCTATGTAGGCCCTAACCCCAACCCTATGTTGGACTTATAGGCTTTTGTTCCCAGAGGCCTTGCAGCCAAGCTCTAAACATTGGGGATATCTGAAAAATAATGAAGAGCGGGCCTGGCATCCAGAAAGATATCATGGCATTTGGAATTGCAGAAAGGATTCAAGGCAAGAGAAATCTGCATGCCCACTTTAGGTAACTCCCACTTTCTGTGGTCCCCTGGACACTAACCCGGAACCTGACAGTCACCCTGACCCAAGCCCTCAACTCCACCACCTTAGGAGTTCACCTCAAGACTGGAAAATCAGGCCTGCCATGCCCCTAGGCCCTAACCCCAACCCTAGGTTAAACTTTCAGGTTTCTGTCCCCAGAGGCCTGGTAGCTGAGCTCTACACATTGGGATATCTGAAAAATAACAGGTCTCACCAGGCACCCAGAAAGATACTGTGGCATTTGGACCCACAGAAATAATTCAGAGCTGGAGAAATCTGTGTGCCTACATGAGACCACCCCCATGTTCCTTGGCCACCTACACTCGATCCAGAAGCCAGCCACTCACCCTGACCCCAGCCCTCAACTCAGCACCTGGGAAGTTGTTTGCATCAGCTCTGGGTGATTGGGTCTGCCATGCCCCCAGGGCCTCACCCTGACCCTCAGTTGGAATTTGAGGTTTCTGTCCCCAGAGGCCTGGCCACCAAGTACTATACATTGCGATACCTAAAAACTGCCACAGGACTCCATCTGCCACCCAGAAGGAAACCCTACCATTTGGATCTCCAGAAAGGATTCAGAGCAGGACAAATCTGCATTCCCATGTGAATCCACCCCACATTCAGGGGTCCCTGGACACAACAGAGAGCCTGACACTCCTCTGGCCCAAGCCCTCAACTCACTTCCTTGGAAAGCTCATGTTAAGGCCTACAAACCTCTGCCATGCCTCTCAGCCCTAAACCTGAAAATGGGTTTAGCCTTGAGTCTTCTGTCCCCAGAGGCCTGACTCTCAATCCTTAGGATATGCCGACACCTGAGCTATACAAGAGGACTCCTCCTGCCACCCAGAAGGAACCTGTGCTATTTGGAACTCCAGAAAGGATTCAGAGCAAGAGAAATCTGCATGCCTACTTCAGGCCACACCCATATTTAGTGGACCTCTGGACACAAGCCCAGAGCCAGCAGTCACTCTGACCCAGGCACTGAACTCAGCCCTTGGAACACTCCCAAAAGTACCTTTAGATCTGTCATTCAATGCCTCTAGGCCCTAACCCAAACCCTTGTTTGGGTTCTGAGTGGTCCATCCCCAGTGGCCGTGCTCCAAAGAGCAGGAGTTTGGGATACCTGGGCAGCAGCAGAGGACTCAGCTGGACTCTTTGAAGGAAATCTTGCCCTTTGGAACTCTGGAAAAGATTCAATGCTGGAGAAATCTGCATGGCCATCTGAGGACCCCCTCCCCCATGTTCAGCGGCCTCCTGGGCACAAAGCTGGAGCCTGACACTCACCCTGACATTTTGTGTCAACTCATCCCCCAGTAGAAATCTAACAGCCTGGGTAGTTCACGCCTGACATGCCCCTAGACCCTCACCTTAACCCTAGGGTGGGTTTTCAGGGTTCTGTCCCCAGAGTCCTGACATGAATGCGCTACATGTTGGGGACACCTGAACAATACCAGAGGACTCCGCCTACCACCCAGAAGGAACCCCTAACAATTGGAAATCTGACAAGGATTCAGAGTAGGAGAAATCTGTATATCCACCTGAGGCCACACCCACATTTAGTTCACCCTTGAACACAAATCTGGATCCTAACACTCATCGTGACCCACACCTTCAACTCAACCCCCCATCCCCCTGCCCCAGGAAACTCACCGATGCACCCTCAGTTTGGTCCAGTTAGGTCCAAGGCCCTAACACTTAAACTAGGTTGTGTTCTGAGAGGTCCATCCCCAAGGGTCTGCCTGTAATGCCCCAGGGAGTGAGGACAGCTGAGCAATATCTGAGGACTAAGCCTACAACACAAGAAAACCCTGCCATTTGGAACCCCAGAAAGGATTCAGGGCAGGAGAAATCTGAAAGCAAAGCTGGGCCTATCCCAGCAATCCCCCCACTTTCATAAACCCCCTGAACATGAACTCTGAACCTGACCCTCACTTTATCCCTAAACTAACCCTAATCCTAAATCCTAAACCATAGCCTTATACTCCTAACCTCTAACGCCTAACCCTCACCCTAACCAGAAGAGACCTGGAGAATAGTGAAAGATATTTCAGACAGTCGGGTGGGTAGACACAGTTTAAGTGGGCATATGGTCATTTTATAAGGTGGAATCTGTAATGATCTCCTCATTTCAGGTTATATGGTGGTTCCATGGGACAGTGTTCCTGTTTGGGGTGAAATGCACTGAAGTAGCCCCTGTGAAGTGGCAAACATGGTAAAGAAATGACAGCTGTGGAGTCTGAGTGTGGAGATATAGTGTATTTGTGCTGTTGTATCAAGTTACTGCAGATGTGCAATCACCGCAGAGTAAATGACTCTTCCAAACATCCACATTAGCATGTCACAGAAGCAGAGAGGACATCAGACTTTGGGATGGAGGCCAAGCCTTCCCAGATCCAGTTCACCCACTGTGGAGAGGCCACTCGCCCTTGGAGGAGGCCACATGTTAGCAAGAGACTTGTGGGAGGATTAATCGGGCTCCCCCACGGTCTCAGGTGCAGTAGAAGCAGTGGGATTCAGAATTCCAATTATCCACAATGTTCCACCACAACCTGGTTAGAACTGTGGAAAAAGCATGAAGGGAAGCCTCAGTAAAGTGGACTGGGGAAGCTGGAAGGGGGCACCTGCCGGTCAGTGTCCATTACAGACCCCACAATAAAATCCCCACAGTAGACACTCATCCATTCCAGGCCCCATAGGAGAAGCTGGAGGGTTCATCTCCTACAAGAAATCCACCATCCCCACAGCTCAGCTGGTGAGAATCCTCCATCACCCCAAACCCCTGCCTTTCTCCAGTGGACTTTCCCTCCAAGCAACCCTCCCAACTTCTTCCTTCTCCATGAAATAATGTTCCTCTCCTTTGTTTCTTGCACTTGCATGTGATGTGACCATAGTTTGCTCATCCCAGATTGTGATTCTCTGCTATTCCCAAATAAACCCATTTTGCTGGTAAAATAACTGGCAGTTTAAGGCAAAAAGAACGAATAAATTCAAGAAACTTGCAAAAAACAAAATCAATATACACAAATCATTTGCATTGCTACGTGCTCCAAAGGAACCATCAGAAAGAGACTACAAAGAACAATCTCATTTACTACTGCATCCAAAAGAACAAGATACCTAGGAGTCCTCTGAACAAAGAGGGTGACAGACCTGTCCTGACAGCCATGGGACACTGATGACAGACATGGAAGGAGACACACAGAGATATGAAGACACTCTGTGCTCAGGGAAGAACCAACACTGGGAAAATACCTGCTCTCCCCCCAAGCCATCTACAGAGTCTGCACCGGTGCTCCCAGACTTCTAGACTCTGGACCAGCCCTGAAGTGGGTGTGGACACGGGAAGAATCCTGCAGGGCACAGGCGTGGGGAGCATGAGCACCAAGACAGGCAGGTGCTCCCTGACTGCAGACTGTCTGAGGAGCCCCAGGAACCAAATCCGTGTGCACACAAACACAGATGCAGGGACCTGGGGAGCACCTCTGAGCCCAGAATGGGGAGAGCCCAAGGCCCTGCACAGAGCACCGTGGGAGGCCACATCACCACACACAAAACCACAGAAGCACCAGTGTCTACACAATGTGCCCTTCCTCAATGGGGTCCTGAGACCACACACCCCCTCGCCAGTCCCCGCTCAGGTGGTTTCTCCTCACCTTGTCCTCCAGCGGCTGTCTGGTGGGGGCTAGACTGCTGTCAGTGTGAATGCAGCCCCACATCCACCACAGCAGGTCCTGTCAGTGTGGATGTGGACCCACATCCTCCCCAGCTTGTACTCTCAGGTTGGGAGTGGCCCCATGCCCTCCAGAAGTCTCTACAGTGGTCCTGAAGAGGCCAGTCTCCTGTCCCAGCTGAGGCTATGCAGGCCAGGCTAAGGAGGGAGCTGGGGTCTTGCACCCTCCGAAGGCAGTGGAGGCAGTGCAGGATTAGGGGAGCTCACCCTTCAGTAGAAGCACTTGCTCCCTCCCAGGTTACAGCTGAAGCAATTTAATTCTGGAAATTCAAGCTGTATGGAGCTCAATATCCCCCAGCTTCTCCAAAAACAGCTAAGGAACAATGAATTGGAAACAATATGGAATGACAACAGTCTCTAACCCAAAAAGTGGCACTGAACATGACCCTGGCCCTAATGTAGACCCACACTCTAACCTCAGCTTGCTCTCAAGCCTGGTGCTGACCCCAATCCAAGACCCTTACCCCAGCTCCCAACCCGAACAGTGTTCACAAGAATCAAAAGGTAGAATCTGCAAATATCCATCAATGGGGAATACATAAACAAAGTGTGATGAAGGGTTTGAATTTGGGTTCAGGTGTACGTTTCAGTCAGAGTTCTAGATCAGGTTTGGGTTTAGGATCAGGGTGAGGATTTAGAGTGACGGGCAAGGGAACAGTTAGACTTAGGGCATTAGGTTTATGATTTAGGGTTTAAGACTCAGGGCTTATGGGATAAAGTTCAAGGTCAAATTTGGGGTTTGGGTTCATGCTGGGATTTGGGTTCAGGGTTCAAGACTCAAAGTTCTGACTTAGGGTTTGGCTTAGTGGTTCAGGACTTGGATCCAAGACTCAGATTCAGAGTCCAGACTTCGGGTTCAACTTCAGGTTTGGGATTCAGGGTTCCAGTTTGGGTTTCAAGGTCAGGTTAGGTTTTAGCATTAAAGTTAGGGGTTAAGGTTAGGTGTAGGGATAACACATTTTCTTCAGTTGCCATCATGGACACAAAATTCTATCTGAAGTTTCTTAACCTGAAATGTATTTCATCTGGGTGTCAGGAGCTGGTTTGGAATTTAGGATCCCTGTAACTCCCTACTGACAGCATTTTGGTCCTAGAGTCTCCCAGTCACCCAGAAATGTCTTTTTTCTTGGCCCAAACATACCCTTGGCAGAGAAGGGTGAGCCGGTACCAAAGTTGGGATGATTTCACAATGGTAGGCGTGTGAAACCAAATACTGTGGAAATGTTCATGGAAAATGAAACAGGAGACAAATAATTGGTTGACTCGTGATTCTTCCACAGTAACAAAGACCAAGTTTCCAATAGAATCTGATAATGTTCCCTAGGAAGGCCTATGGTACTCATTACCACTACCCAAAGAGGGGCCCCTCTCCTGGTTTAAACTAAGAATCACAGCAGGATACTTCCTACTTTGTGTCAAAAATAGAATTTTATTATCTGGCTGTTCCAGTGTACAATTTGTGGAAGCACTGACAACATTTTCCTTTCCCAAATCCTCATCAACACACATGTAAAATGCAGGCAACGTTGTAATGCACTGCTCATTGGAATACCAAGTACAAGGAGGGCTATGAGAAGCAATAAAAAGATATGAAATATGAAACTCAGAAAAACCACCTTTTATGAGCACTTAATGAGGATCCCTAACCATAAGATCTAACATCTCAACCTACAGAATTCACCCATAAAAATTATCAATACCAATAGCCTGCTGGCCATTGTAACTGCCTCCCCATTGACCTCTAGGCTTGTAATACACACTCAAACTGCTAGAGACACACTTCTCAGCAGAACAGGACTTGCCCACTCCCGGTGGACCAACCCTTACGGGGAAGCCAAAAAATCCCACTCCTTGGAAATCCCAGCCTTTAGGACAAAGTCACAGAAACCACACCCAGCACTCAATAAAGGACAGACATCTCTTGAAGCAGATGCTGCAGCTCACCACCACTCCCACAAAGTAACCCTACAATGGACTCCAGATCTGTCTTCTTCCCAGAATTACATGGGGCACCACATTCTTCCAATACTCCATCCTTAGAACAAAACTATGAACTGTTCCTGTCAGTCCTGTGGGCAGGCTCACAGTGAGCCCTGTCAAAGCCAGACACCTTCTTGAGGGCACTCAGCCTCTCATGCCTATCCTAGCAGATGGAGGGTGCTGCACTCCCCGACCTCCATACCAACTACAGAATACTTGAAACAAGTCTTGCCATACTCCATGCAAAAGGCATATTCTTCATCTGCAAAATGATGGATAGTGAAACACCACGGATTTCCCGAACCTTCTTGAACCTAGATAATATGGAGATACAGCTTGGCCAGAGCTATTATCACCAACCCTCTACACACAGACACACCCTTGCCTTGTGCACTCCAGATCAGTTTCCATCCGCTTTGCTCATTCTCAGCCATTGTCTCTGTAGAGTAGTACAGTAGTACCGAGGGGCTGGGACTGAGGTGCTAGGTGCTAAGTCAACACCTTGGACCCACCTACTATCAGAAATTAATATTTGTTTTATTAACAGATGCATCCCAGAAGATCTTGCCACCACTGCCATTAGAAAAGTCATTACAACAGAGGTCCTAACAACCTGTGCCAATCTCCACGGCTCCACTTCCTGGCTCCAGGGATTGGCTCATCCATGGGCATAGGACCTGGTCCCAGCCAATGAGGTGGGAGGAACCTCAGGTCTCAGCCTGCACAGCCAAGCACAGTGTGGACCCCCAGACCAGGGACTTTTCCATCATGACTGCAGAAGTGGTATAGGCCAGTCCCATGCCAGTGCCATAGAGGGCCCAGAAAGCCAGGCCATAACATTTCTGAGTGCTGAATCAGACTTGTCCTGAAGCCCACACAGGCTAAATCCTCTGCTAATTCAGGAGAACCCTAAATGTGCTCATGGTCTTGGCCTGAACAAGATGACCATCTGTGTGGTATATCACCCACATGATATACCCACCAGCAATGGGGACTTACTCAGCCAAACAATACCTACATAGAATTCAACCACAGACAAACATATTGTGGGAAGCTTGAGGCCTACAGAGAAAGGGCGGGGTGGGGGGGGGTGTTCCTGAGGACTTAATTGTTCACCAATCTAACTATCTTTTTTTTTTTTTTCAAGTGAACTGGCCAGGGTCACGTAGGATAGATCCCGGTGTACTCCCACTCTGCCACTGGAAAAGAAGAGCCCTCACCTGCATCCTCCATCATGTTGCAGATCTGGAGTGTGGGAAACTATTACCCATGGGCCAAATGGGACCTCCCACTGTATTCTGTCAATCAGTTGTGGCTGGAACATGAGTTATGGATGGTCTGTGGCTGCTTTCATGCCAAAATGCAGGAGTGGAGTCATTGTCAGAGAGACCACATGGACTGAAACACCTAACAGAAAATCTTCACAGAAGACTTTACAGAAAGGTCTGTGCCCATCCCTGGTCTCTAAGATCCTAGGATCACATCACTTCTTTGAGTAGAATGTAGCACCTTCTGGACAAGATCTAATTTCTTCACCCCCAGAGGCAAGGACTTCCATCCTTTTAGCCAGAACTCCATCTCCATCCTCCTTTATGGACACCTTGAATGGCATGTCTATAGGTCTGCAGCCCAATGGGAATTCACGGTAGTTTCCATGGTAGTGATGCTCAGGAATGGAGGTGTATGTGTGAACTTGTGAGTGTGAGTGTGTGATTCCTCTTTGGTAGCCACAGTGTACAAGGAGAATAAATACAGCAGCGTGCTTTCTGTCCCACAGGAATGGCCATGCAGTGTGGTGCCATAGTGATCTCAGAAGGAAGCCACCTTCATAGAACAAACTTCATCTGGGAGGACTCCCAAATCCCTTGTCCTGCACTCAGAGTGACAGAGAGCCCCCCCTCCTCCCCCCACCCATCAGGGTTTTGAAGGATGCCTGCTATTTCAGGAGAAAATATCCCAAATCATTCCTCCACCTGTCATCCAGCCAGGCACCTGTGAGAGAGATCTACTCGAAGTCTGACGTGCTGCATCACACCCTGCCTCAACTCAGCCCCTGGGGAGTCTGTCTCAGTGCTGGCAGATCTGGTCTGTCATGCCCAGGACTCTACCTTACACCCAGGAGGAAACCATGTTGCTTGGAGCAGCATAAAACCATCACAGTGGGAGAAACTTGAATGACACCTGAGGCCACCCTCACATTCAGCAGCCCCCTTCCCCACAAACCCGAAGTCTGATGCACCACTTGACCCTCCCTTCTCAACTCAGCCGCCTAGAGAGCCTGGCCCATGCCAACAGATTGGGCTTGCCATGCCCTAGGAACCTTACACTAACCCTAGGTTGGGTTTAGATGCTTCTGTCCTCAGAAGCCTGGCTCCCAGGCCCTCTAGGTAGGGGACTCCTGAGCCACACCCGAGGACTCCGCCTTCCACCCAGGAGGAAACTGGGCCATTTGGAGCTGCTCAGAACTCTCAGAATGGGAGAAACCTGCATGCCACCCTAAGGCCAAAGCCATTAACAGCGGCCACTCTGGCCACAAACCCAAAGTCCTACTCTCTGCTTGACCCACCCCCTCAACTCTGCCTCCTAGAGAGTCCACCTCAGTGTAGTAGATAAAGCCTGCCATGCCCCAGGCCCTAACCTAAACCCTAGATTGGGTTTTAAGGATTCCATCCCCAGAGGCATGGCTCCCAAGCTCTCCAGAAGGAGGATCCCTGAGCCTCTCCCCAGGGCTCCGACTGCCACCCAGGAGGAAATTGTGCCCATGTGAGCTGCACAGAACCCAAGAGCAGGAGAAACCTGGATACCCCCCTGAGGCCAAGCCTAACATTGGTAACACCCCTGGTTACAAATCCAGAGCCAGACACAACACCTGACCACCTCCCTCACATCAGCCCTCAGGGTAGCCCGCCTCAGCACCCAGATATCAGGCCTGCCATGCCCTTAGGCCCTAACCCTAAGTTGGGATTTCTGGCTTCCATCCCCAGAGGCCTGGTTCCCAAGCCCTCCAGGTTGGGGAACCCTGAGTCACTCACCAGGACTCTGCCTGCCACCCAGGTGGAAACTGTGCCATTTAGAGCTACACAGAACCCTCACAGTGCAAGAAAACTTCATGCCCCCCTGAGGCCATCCCCATCACTAGCAGCCTCCCTGGGCACAAACCCGAAGTCCTACTCCCTACCAGACACACCCACAACTCAGGCCCCCAAAGAGCCCACCTCAGTGCAAGCAGATGGAGTCTGCCATGCCCCTAGGCCCTAACCTTAGCCCTAGGTTGGGTTTTCAGACTTCCATCCCCAGAGGCATGGCCCCCAAAGCCTCCAGATTGGGGACACCTGAGCCACTCCCCAGGACTCTGCCTGCACCCAGGAGGAAATTGGGCCATTTGGAGCTGCACACAACCCTAAGAGAAGCAGAAAACAGCATGCCCCACTGAGGCCATCCCCAGGATCAGCGACACACTGGTTACAAATCTGTAGCAGGAAGCACCACCTAACCACCACCCTCACCTCAGCCCTCCAGGTAGCACACCTCAGCACCTGAATGTGGACACCTGCCATGTCCCTAGGCCCTAACCTTAACCCTAATTTGGGATTTCAGGCTTCCGTCCCCGCAGGCCTGGCCCCCATGCCCTCCAGGTTGTGGAACCTTGAGCTATACCCCTCAGGGTATACAGGACTCCACCTGCCACCCTGGTGGAAATTGTGCCCTTTGGAGCTGCACAGAACCCTCACAGTGCGAGAAACCTTCATGATCCCCGTGAGGACAACCCCATCAGTAGTGGCCACCATGGCCACAAAGCTAAAGTCCTACTCCCCGCCTGACACACACCGTCAACTCAGCCCCCCAGGGAGCCTGCCTCAGCCTTAGCAAATGGGGCCTGCCATGCCCAGAGGCCCTAACTCTAGGTTGGGTTTTCAGGTTTCCATCCCCAGAGGCATGCCCCCCAAGCCCTCCAGGATGGGGAAACCTGAGCTACTCCCAGGACTCTGCCTGCCACCTTGGAGGAAACTCTGCTGTTTTGAGCTGTGCAGAACCCTCAGAGCAGGAGAAATCTGCATGCCCCCGAGACCAACCACATCAAGAGCAGCCGCCCTGATAGTCCTACTTCCTGTTAACCCACACCCTCAAATCAGCCCCCCAAGGAGCCCACTTAGTGCTAGCAGATGGGGCCTGCCATGCCCAGAGGCCCTAACCCGAAACCTAGGATGGGTTTTCAGGCTTCCATTCCCAGTGGCATGGCCCCCAAGCCCTCCAGTTCGGGGACCCCTGAGAAACACAATAGGACTCTGCCTCCCACCCAGAAGGAAACTGTGCCATTTGGAGCTGTGCTGAACCCTCAGAGTGGGAGAAACCTGCACACTCCATTGAGTCCAACATTGGCAACCAACCTGGCTACAAACCCGGAGCCAGACACACTACCTGACCACCACCCTCAGCTCAGTCCTCTGTGTAGCCTGCCTCAGTGCACCCAGATCAGTCCTGCCATACCCCCTAGGCCCTAACCCTAACTCTAAGTTGGGATTTCAGACTTCCATCCCCAGAGGCCTGGCCCCAAAGCCCTCCAGTCTGGGGAACTTTAATCCATACCCAAGGACTCCACGGGTCACCGAGGTGGAAATTTTGCCGTTTGGAGCTGCACAGAAACCTCACAGTGGGAGTAACCTACATGACCCCCTGTGGCCAACCTGGCTACAAACCCGAAGTCCTACTCCCCACCTGACCCACTCCCTCAACTCAGCCCCCCAGGGAGCCCGCCTCAGCACTAGCAGATGTAGCATGCCATGCCCCTTGGCCCAATCATAACCCTAGGTTTGGGTTTTCAGGCTTCTGTCCCCAGAGGCATGGCTCCCAAACCCTCTAGGTTGCGGATCCCTGAGCCACTCCCCCAGGACTCCGCCTGTAATTCAGGATAAATTTGTGCCATTTGGAGCTGTGCAGAAAACTCAGAGTGGTGAAACCTGCATACCCCACTGAGGGTATCCCAAACATCGACGACCCTCTTGGTTACAAACCTGGGGCCGGATGTACCACCTGACCACTGCCCTCATCTCAGCCCTCCAGATAACCTGCCTCAGTGCCTGCAGATCAGGCCTGCCATGCCCCTAGGCTCTAACCCTAACCCTAGCTTGGGTTTTCAGTTTTCCTTCCCCAGTGGCATGGCCCCCAATCCCTCCAGGTTGGGGAACACTGAGCTACTTCCCAGGACTCTGCCTGCCACTCTGGAGGAAATTCTGCTATTTGGAGCTGTATAGAACCCTCAGAGCGGGAGAAACCTGCATGCCCCCCTGAGGCCAACCCCATCAATAGTGGTCACCTTGGCCACAAACCCAAGTCCTATTGGTCCTATTGGTCCTTGCCTGACCAATGCCCTCAACTCATCCCCCTTGGGAGCCCACCTCAGCGCTAGCAGGTGGAGCCTGCCATGCCCCTAGGCCCTAACCCAAACCCTAGGTTGGGTATTAAGGCTTCTGTCCCCAGAGGCCTAGCCCCCAAGCCCATGAGACTGGGGACACCTGAGCCACTCCCCAGGACTCAGGAGGAAATTGTGTCATTTGGACCTGCACAGAACCCTCAGAGCGGGAAAAACCTGCATACCCCACTGAGGCCACCCCCAACATTGGTGACCTCTCTGGATACAAAACTGGAGCTGGACGCACCACCTGACCACCGCCCTCACCTCAGCCCTCCGGTAGCCCACCTCAGCACCCGCAGACTGGTCCTGCCATGCGCTGAGGCCCTACCCTAACCCTAAGTTGGCTTTTCAGGCTTCCGTCCTGAGAGGCCTGGCCCCAAGCCCTCCAGTTTGGGGAACCCTGAACCATACCCATGGACTCCTCCTGCTACCCAGGTGTAAATTGTGCCATTTGGATCTGTGCAGAACCCTCACAGTGGGAGAAACTTGCATGGTCCCTGAACTACACCCCAGGACTCCACCAGCCACCCTGCAAAAAATTCTGCTGTTTGAAGCTGCACAAACCCCTAGAGCAGTGAAACCTGCATGCACCCCTGAGGCCAAGCCCATCAATAGCTGCCACCCTGGCCACAAACCCGAAGTCCTACTCCCCACCTGACCCATGCCCTCAGCTCAGCCCCCAGGGAGCCAGCCTCAGCGCTTGCAGATGGGGACTACCATGCTCAGAGGCCCTAACCCTAACCCCTAACCCTATATTGGATTTTCAGGCTTCCGTCCCCAGAGGCATGGCACCAAAATCTGCTATGTTGGCAACTCCTGAGCCACTCCCCAACTCCTCCTGCCACTGAGAGGGAAATTGTGCTTTTTGGACCTGTACAGAACCCTTAGAGCTGGAAAAAAACTGCATACTGCACTGAGGCCACCCCTAATATTGGCAACCCCCCTGGTTTCAAACCTGGAGCTGGACGCACCACCTGACCACCGCCCTCACTTCAGCACTCCAGATAGCATGCCTCAGCACCCACAGGTCAGGCCTGACATGCCCATAGGTCCTAAACTTAACCCTAAGTTGGAATTTCAAGCTTCTGTCCCCAGAGGCCTGGCCCCCAAGCCCTCCAGGTTGGGGATTCCCTGAGCCACACCCAAGGCTCCGCCAGCCACCCAGGAGGAAACTGTACCATTTGAAGCTGCACAGAACCCTCAGAGTGGGAGTAACCTGCCTGCCCCCCTGAGGCCAACCCCACAAACAGCAGCCAACCTGGCCATAAACCCAAAGTCCTAACCCCGCCTGACCCATGCCCTCAACGCAGCCCCTCAGGGATCCCACCTCAACGCTAGTGGATGGAGCCTGCCATAATCCTAGGCCCTAACCCTAACCCTAAGTTGGGTTTTCAGGCTTCCATCCCCAGAGGCATGGCCCCCAAGGCGTCCATACTGGGGACCCCTGATTCATTCCCCGGGACTCTACCTGCCACCCAAGATGAAATTGTGCCATTTGGAGCTGCACAGAACCCTCAGAGTGAGAGAAACCTATATACCCTACTGCGGCCACCCCTAGCATAGGCGACACCCGCCCCCCCCCCCCCCCGTTACAAACCCAGATCTAGACGTACCACCTCTCTACCTCCCTCACCTCAGCCCCCTGGTAGCCTGCCTCAGCACCCACAGATTGGAACTGCAATGCCTGTAGGCCCTAACCCTAACCCTAGAATGGGTTTTAAGTCTTCCGTCCCCAGAGGCATGACCCCTAGGCACGACCCCTAAGCCCTCCATACTGGGGACCACTGAGCCATACCCCAGGACTCCACCTGCCACCCAGGAGGAAATTGTGCCCTTTGTAGCTGTGCAGAAACCTCAGAGCAGGAATAAGCTGCATGCCGCCTTAAGGCCTGAACAACCATGGGCGGCCCCAATTATTTCATGGATGATATGCAGAATTTAAGAAATAAGACAGAGGGTCCTAGGGGAAGAGAGGAGAAAAGGAAGCAAAATGAAACCAGAGAAGGAGATAAAGCAGAAGAGACACTTAAACCCAGGAAACAAACATGTTTTCTGAAGGGTACAGGGTTGGGGGACTGTAGTGGCTGGTGATGGGCATGGAAAGGGTATGTTCTGTTGTGAACACTGTGTGTTGTGTAAAACGAAAGGATCACAAACCTGTACCCTAGAAACAAATAACATATTATATGATCTTTTTTTTAAAAAGTGAAAGAAAAACATTTAGAATACAAATGTAAAGTAAGTAAAAATAAATAAATAATCTCCCTGAAAAAAAGAGCAAGCAAGCAAGCAACTAAGTGACCTGGAGTTACCACACTCCAATTTCAAGCTAGTTTACAAACCTACTGTCAAAAAAACGGTGTGGTACTGGCATCCAAAACAGACACACAGGTCAACTGAACACAATAGAAAATTCAGAAACTGGGCGCCTGGGTGGCTCAGTGGGTTAAGCCGCTGCCTTCGGCTCAGGTCATGATCTCAAGGTCCTGGGATCGAGTCCCACATCGGGCTCTCTGCTCAGCGGGGAGCCTGCTTCCTCCTTTCTCTCTCTGCCTGCCTCTCTGCCTACTTGTAATCTCTCTCTGTCAAATAAATAAATAAAATCTTAAAAAAAAAAAAAGAAAATTCAGAAACTGATAATCATAGTACCTTTGGCAAGGTTTATTTATTCATATATTAAATGAATACAGAGCTAAGGCCAGCCCCGCGGGGACTGCAGGGGGACCTGGGGCTGGAGCTGCGGCAGGGGGCACGGGACCCATGGTGGCGCGGGCCGGGGAGCCTGCCGAGCGGCGCGGGGCCGCTCCGGTGTCGGCTAGCGGCGTGGCGCCCCCGGAGGGGGCCATGTCTAACGGGGTTTATGTACTGCCGAGTGCGGTCAAAGGAGACGTGAAGCCGGTGGTGTCCAGCACGCCTCTGGTGGATTTCCTGATGCAGCTGGAAGATTATATGCCTACGATCCCAGACGCAGTGACTGGTTACTACCTGAACCATGCTGAATTTGAGGCTTCGGACCCACGCATAATTCGGCTCATCTCGCTAGTTGCCCAGAAATTCATCTCAGATATTGCCAACGATGCCCTACAGCACTGCAAAATGAAGGGCACAACTTCTGGCAGCTCCCAAAGCAAGAGCAAGGACCACAAGTACACTCTAACCATGGAGGACTTGACCCCTGCCCTCAGCGAGTATGGCATCAATGTGAAGAAGCTGCACTACTTCACCTGAGCCACCCAACCTAAATGTACTTGTCTGTCCCCTTGTCCCCACACCAGCCTGTTTTCATAATAAACTTTATTGTGACAGGCAAAAACAAAAACAAAAACAAACAAACAAAAAAAAAAGATGGAAGAATTTAAACTTAGCTCTGAAGAATTATTAACATTGAATGGGAATTAATAATATTTATGTCCTGTTCCAACCGTTGCTTCCAATAAATGCATTTCTTTAAACATGCTGTTTCAGGTAAATATATATTATAAGGATGATTTAGAATCCACACTTTTAAGAGAAAGTAATTTCACTTGAATAAACCTACCACGGAGTTATGGACATTGGGGAGGTATGTGCTATGGTGAGTGCTGTGAAGTGTGTAAACCTGGCGATTCACAGACCGGTACCAATGAGGCTAATAATACATTATATGCTAATTTAAAAAATAAAAAATATTAAAATAAATAAACCTACCACGGAAAAGGAAATATAGATATACATCATCAGAACTGAGAACATCACAAAAGAAGACAAGCAGACACAATCTGGTGTCTGATGGAAGAATAGAATACTACTTCAGTAGTTCTGCCCAAATGTTCAACCTGTTGAAAGCAATAGATTCATCTACTCATCTACAAAAACGCAGATGACAGAGAAAAGTCCTACCAAAGTGTATGAAGACATCATCAATGAAGTCCACACTGCATGTATGCCTACAGGAAAAATATTTTCCCAACAAATAAACTGTAAAACGAGAAAGGAAGGGAGAAGGGAGGGGAGAAAGGAAGGGAAGGGAAAGAAAAGAAAGAGAAAAGGAAAAGAAAAGAAAAGAAAGAAACCTCAGAAGCTAACCCACACATGTATGGTCTTAACTTATGACAGAGCAGAGAATATACAATGGGGAAAAGGACTTTCTCCTCAGTGAACGGTACTGGGGAAACTGGACACGAAATGCAGAACCATGTGACTGGATCCCTTTCTTACACCACACATCCAAAACATGAAAGGATAAATGACTTGAACATAAGAACTGAATCCATAAACCTCCAACTAGAAAACACAGACTGTAAGTTTCTTGATACTGGTTTGGGGGAAGAGACTTTTACATGAGACAACAAAAGCAAAAATAAACAAGTGGAAGGACATCAAACTGAAATTTCTGCATGACAAAAGAAACCATCAAACCCTTAAAGGCAACCTCCCCAATGAGAAAAAATATCTGCACATTGTATGTGTGAGAAGAGGCTCATATCCAAAATACACAAAACACTCCTACAAATCCACACAAAAACTGAATAAAAACTGGGGAGAAGATGTGAATAGATACTTTCCAAAGATGGCATCCAGGTGGCCAACATGCACAGAAAAAGTTGTTCAACATCACTAATTGTCATCAGGGAAACAGAAGTCAAAACCGCAATCAGCTATCACCTCACAACTGTGAGAACGATAATCATCCCAGAGACAGACACCAGGTGTGGTCAAGGGTGTGTGGACAAGGGGACCCTATGCACTGTTGGTGGGAACGGAAACTGGTGCAGCCACTGTGACACTTGCTATGGAGGTTCTGGGAAAAATGAATACAACACATGACCTGGTAATTTCTCTACTGAGTATTTCTTTGGTGAACACAATAACACTCCCACCAAAAGAGAGATGCCCTCCCGTGTTCATGGCAGCCTTATTCACAATAATCAGACATGGAAACATCGACATTGGGAGTATCACGCTAAGTCACTCAGACACAGAAAAACAAACGCCAGAGGCTCTCATGGACATTCCACATGGGAAAAAAAAAAATACTGAACACATAGATAATGAGAACAGATTGGTGGTTGCCAGATTCAGGGAAAGGGGGAAAGGGGTGAAGGTGGTCAAAGGTGCCATGTTTGAGTGATAAAATCTGCAGGTCATGGAATATTCTGTGCAGCATGGAGATGAAAGCTAACCCTACAGGATGGGGTACAGGGTCCCCTGCTATTCGGAAATACAGTGTTCCTAGGAAAGCTTTCCCAGCAAAAATGATGTAAACAGAAAAAGGAATGACCACTCATTTCTACTGAAAAATAAGTGAGCATGTTCAGACACCAAAAGTTCCCTCTCTTTGGCTCTTCTTAGGCCTCGGGACACACGCCCTAATGGATGCCCAAAATAAATGGAGATAAAGCACAGCAGATGCTCACAGACACAACTCAAAGTGCTGGTGGCTGGACACAGAGAGCAGTGCCCAGGAAGGAGCTGTTTGGGGTGCACGCCACCTCTGTAGTGGCTCCCCACAAAATAGATGGTGAACACGATCCCACTTTTTGACTTTTTTCATAGGAGGGAAATCCTCCTCAGGTTTCTTCTAGCTACTGGAGCTGGGTAATAACATAGATCTTTCCAAAATGCCAAGTGTCTTACCATGAACTTTGAGAAAAGCGGGGAAAACTGGTACTTGAAAGTTGCCAAGGGGGTAGATGTTCTCCCAGACACAAACATCAGCAGATCCACTGTGAAAGGCACCTTCCTCAGCAGGCAGAACACGGACTACCTCCCACCCCAGAAACCTCTCCTTTGCCTCATATGGGACAACCAACAAGAGCTGGGAGTTAACTCAATTCCTCCTTTCTCTCACTCCCAATATCAAACCCATCAGCAAATCCTGTGAGCTCCATCTTTGATAGGAACCCTGAATAGCACTAACCCCTCCTTCCAAGCCTGCCTGTCTGGTACACACTAGAGCCCATCTCTTGCCTGAGTTCCTGGAAGAGTTTCATCATTGACCTCCCTTGCCCATCCTCAACTCTGTGTCCTCTGTTCTCAACACTGTAGCCAAAATGGCCCAGTGAAACAGGGTCCCATGGGGTCATGGCCCTGTAATGGTTTCCTGTCACTGTACTATCACCTCCCTGAGGTCATGTCCTAACTGGTCTCCTGTGATCAGGCCTTCTTGCTGCTCCTAGACATACCTGGTATGCTCCTGCCCCAGGACCTTTACATATACTTTTCCTTTTATTTAGAAGACTCTTGATATGGTATCACTCACCTTCTTTTGAACTTGACTCAAGCATCACCTTCCTAGTGAAGACCCACCTGGCCCCATGTAAATAACAATCACCACTGCCACCCTCTCTTCAGCATCCCAGTCCTGTCTCCTGCTTTCTATTTCCAGAGCAATTATCACAGTCACCAGGTCATCTCAGCAAGAGAGAAACGGAGGTCTACTCAGATGGTTTCACCACTGACTCCCTGCAATTTCTTAGTCAAGAGCCCTAGGGGAAAAGGTGACCAGAGCTCTCGCACAGCCAGGAAGCCCGGGACAGTGTGTCCCCCTATAGCACCCTGAAGACCATCAGGAAAATGAGCCATAAGAGGAATCCACTTGCACATGAAACCTGAAACCAGACACCTTGCTCGATCTCAGGTGAGCACACACACGTCCTCCCCTTGCCTGATGTGCTCACCTGAGAAAGCTGAGCACAGAAGCATCCCAGGGTCCAAATCTCCCTCTGGCCAAGGTCCTGGTCCTGGGAAGTAGACATCTCTCATCCCTGCACCAGCCACGTGTGATTGACGCCTGGCATCCTCCTGTGCTGGAGCAGAATGGTGCACCTGTCCCTCTTTCCTGGGACGTCATCACAAACTAGGCTTTGCTGCACACTTTCCAGGAAGGAACCTGCAGCAGCAGCAGGCAGCAGGCTGCCCAGGTTTGCTCTAAGTCTTGCACATCAGCCCCCATGTGGAACTAGAGCTTCAAGGAGACTGGTGTGCTCTGTGGCTTTGGAACCTCATGGCAGGAGCTGAGATTTCAGTTCCAAATGAAAACCAGCCATTTCCACACAGCACAGAGGGGTGGAGGATTTCTCAGGGGTGTGGCTCCGGAAGAAGTGTTTCTGCTGGCTGAATTCACAGACACCAGGCAGAGGACACCTGCAGTGCCTCATCCAAGGAAACCAGGAGCACACTGGGCAAGCGTCCAGAATGCTGCCTGCAGCTGTTTCCCACCAAGCCCCCTGCTGAGACAAGGGCTGGAGAACCCAACAGGAAGCAAGTTTCCTATCACATCTGTGGCAGGAGGGCTGGCTGGGGAGCAGAGCCCTGACCCTGGAGCAAGCTGGCCTGTGCATCAAGAGCGAAGGCCACCACCAGCTCTCTGATCTGACTCCCCTGCTGACACGGTGAGTCCCAAGACCCAGAGACTGCTTTCCTCCCCAGCTCAATGCTGCTCAGAGAAGCCAACTCCAGTCTCAGAAACATGTTCCTCATTAGCTCAGGAATTCCCTGGGTTTGTCTACATTGGCCCACTCAGGTGTCCCTTCCAGATCATTCCTCCAGTGCCCTAGGGTTTCAAGCCACCTTCAAGCTGCTCTTCAAAAATCAGGAATGGGGGCGCCTGGGTGGCTCAGTGGGTTAAAGCCTCTGCCTTCGGCTCAGGTCATGATCTCAGGGTCCTGGGATCGAGCCCCGCATTGGGCTCTCTGCTCAGTGGGGAGTCTGCTTCTTCCTTTCTCTCTGCCTGCCTCTTCACCTACTTGTGATCTCTCTCTGTCAAATAAATAAATAAATAAATAAATAAATAAATCTGTAAAAAAAAAATCAGGAATGGGTCTGATTAAGCAGACCAGCCGAGTGACTCTGTGTGCGGGAAACTCAGACCACATTCTCCCTGAACACCAACGCTTCCAAGTCCAAACTTCAAACCCTCACTCATTGGGCACGGAGCACCACATCAGCACGAACACTGCTCCTTCAAATCTCTTGTCTCCCATTCCTTCAAATCAGACACCAAACTCCAGTCACCACTCTATTTTCCCTTCACAGAAGTAAGGAAAAGGATAGAATAAAACACTGCACGGGCAGAGCACACTTCTCTCCAAATAGAATTCCCTGTTCCTTCTCATAGGGGCAGCCCGACATCACCCATACTAATGAGCGGCACCACAAGTTCCGTCCTCATGTATATACTGGACCTTGTGTTTTTCCTTTTGATATTTGGATCTCAAAGTCAATGTCTAGATTGCTTTCTTAAAATAACAAGAATAATAATGACATGGTCACATAGAGGTCTGAGTCTCCATAACCAGACAATATGGCTCTGGTTCAGATAAGGAGGAAGACATAACCTCTTCCCAGGAAGCAAAGCACACACCCACAGGGATCCTGACTGCCTCACAGGTGATGAGCTCCTTTACTCCGTGGAGGTGTCCAAGTGCAAAGGATGCAGGCACCCTCCAGAGTTCATTCTGTTTTCTTCATAAATTCCCCAGTTCAAGTCACAAGTGAATCACTGTGTCAGGTTTCAGTGCCCAGGAAGCATCACCAAGTAAGCAGCCACTCCCCCTGGGATGGGTAGATTTTCTCTGGGAGCACAATGAGTCCCTCCCTGAGCTACTCAACAATATACACTCTGTCTCCATGTGTCCTCCTCACCAAGGTCACTGCATTCTGTTAGAGCCCTGTGGTGGTGTTTTACTTTAAAAAATATTTTCTAATATTGGAATGTGATTCATAGAAGAGAAAAACATGAACACCCACAAAAAATTCTTTTAATATTTCAGAAGGTGTGTTTCCCATTATTTAATTAAAACAGGAAATAAAAATGCACAGTTCGCCCCTCCCACTGGCATGTACGATTCACAGCGGTGACTTAAAGGAAAGCAGGAAATACAAGAGGAACAGATGTTCTGATGACCCATCATTTTATCATCTAGCTTGTGAAACTCCACACATTCAGAGAAAGAAGTCCAAACCAATGTCAAAGCCTGACAACGTGGAGAGGTCTGAACTGGAGGGACAGGGAGAGACGAAGAGCTCGTGTGTGTTAGCTGAGGCTGGTGGCACACAAGAAGGTGCCCTGCCAGCTCTCCACCCGGGCCTCCCCTGTCCTCAGCCAGGAACCTGCTCACAGCCTTGACCTGTCACAATTGTCACACGGGGGACACAGACCCACCCCCGGAGCCAGCCTTGCCCACACCCTCCTGCAGAATGCACTCTGCTCTTGTCCAGGATCCCTGGCAGCTCTACCCAGACTTGGAACTCCCCTGTCTGCTGCAACTCTCCAGGATTCCCCACTCTTGTCAAAATGACACTGCCCCAAGGCTTTCATAAATTTGTCGTATTTCACTCTACTTACCCTCCTGCCCGTGCAAACTGTCAGTCATGTATCAATGAAACATGAACGTGCTCTGAGATCTGAGTCTTTCATTGTAGACTTCTGAGGACTCATTGGGCAGTAAATACCATAGCCTATGACGGGGGTTATGAAACTATTCTTTACAGAATAATACAGCCCAGATAACATCATTTTTAGTTGCTCTTCATTAGCCCAAAATTTTCTGTGTAAAAAGCCTTTCCACAGACATTACTTTCCAACAACTTCCTGAGGAGAAACAAACTCTGTGGGATAAGCCGACTCACCCAGCATCAGGCAAGCAGTTCCAGAATTCACCCCAGGGTTCCTGGAGTCCACCAATCTCCTTGAAGCCACCAGCGTGCCTCTATCCAGGAGAATTCCCAAAGAGTCCCCTTCTGACTCCACCACAAAGAAACTACAGAGAAAATACAGCATGTCAAAATATCTAGATGATACATTGAGTCAAACTAGAAAGTCAAGCTTTACTTTTAAATGGTAAAAACCTACTTTGAATAATTTTGAATTTTTCCTCTACCTTAACTGGAACTCTTTTGATGAAAACACTAATCAATTATGAAACATCAGTTTTGACAAATGACAGGACATCATGCAAGTCTCTATCTGGCTGCAAAAAGCCACCTACCTCTAGATGGTGGTCATTCAACCATCCTCCAAGCCCAAGGGAATAAATGCTGTTAGATGAAGGATCCAATTCTATGCTAAAAACACACAAAGAGTAAATCTCATATTCCTTCTCTAATACAAGTGACTTCCTAGGAAACAGAAGTGAGATTACATTTTGCAAGCAGTAAATGAACAGAGAAAATGGTATTTATTCCCTGCGATGTTCTACCTGCAGGGAAACTGAGTAACTCTTGCACCAAAGCCAGAATGTGGACAGCTACTTCAGTTTGACTTCATGGCTCAACTAGAGAAAAGAGAAAAGCCCAGGAGGTTTTGGGTTAAAAAGAAGTTTTACCTCCAGTCCTGACATGTAAGTGACATTGTGCCAATGTCCTCCTGATGCTTTCTCGGAACACTCACGTCCTGCGATGAGATGCATGACTGACTCAGATGCTGCTGTTCAAAACTTTGGGTCTTGTGGGGCCCAATCAGAGAAGTGTTGTCAGCTGGGAATAAGAAGGCACCTCTGACCTAAGGCAGGCACACCTGCTTCTGTTCCTGGAAGAAGGAAAAACATATACTTGTTTCTTTTCTTTTATTTCTTTCTTTCTTTTTTTTTTTTTTTTTTAAACACATATTTCTTTCTTAAGTAGTAATTATCAACATTCTAAAGTAGACCAATGGCTTGGTCTTTTTTGGAAAAGTAAAATTACCCTTCCAAATGAACACCTAAACTCACCTGTTCCTCCTGCAACTTGAGTGGGGTCTGGATTCCTCCAGCTTCCAGGGCTCCACCTGGAGGACGCTCCTACAGGATCCTGATAGCCCATTACTGCCATCCCCTGGGACTCGGAGCACAATGCTAAAATTAGGGGATGGCTCTGGGGCTATTACCACCATACCTTGTGCCTGGGGAGGTCAGGAACCTGGAGGACCCTCCAGCGAGATCCTGACAGTCCATCACCATGAACCCCAGGGAACACAGGGAACAATGCTGAAGCTGGGAAACTGTTCTGGGGCTTGCTAGTGCCACACCTGTGCTGGGGGTGGAGGGCAGGAACCTGGGGGACCCTCATGCACAAACCTGACAGTACATTACCACCAACCCCACGGACAGGGCACAAAATGCTGAAGCTGGGGAACTGTTCTGGGGCTTCTTCGCGCCACACCTGTGGGGTGGGGGACAGGGGACACCCTGCTGAACTCGGGGTGCTGCTCAACATCCATTACCTGCACTGTGCCAGGGGATGGAGGCACGCCACGAAGTTGGGGACTGTGAGCTGTCTTTACATGCACTCTTCCTGGAGAACATGGGAAACCTGAAAAGTCCACAACCCATCCCACAAAAGCCTGGGTGAGTGTGAGCTCTGGAGTTCAGGGGTCTGGGGGATACAGCCAGTTGATGGACATCAGACAGAAGATACTTTCAAGGGAAAAATAAAACCCATCTGAGTCCCCACAATGAACTCTCTTCATGTGCCCTTCAAGGACCCTACCTCCTGGACCCCCACACTAGTGCACAGCTGGCAATCACCAAGCCAGGACCCGTCCAGGTTCTCTCCCAGTGCCCCTTTGCCTGCCTTGCCTCTGCATCATAAGGAAGCTCTGGTCTGCCCACAGAGAACATAGTTCCAACCCCACCTGCTGATGGATCGGGAGGGTGGTGCCCTGAGCCCATTGGATGCAGCTCCTGCCTGTACCAGGCAACCCACCTTCCACCCACACCTCCCTGCTTTTGCAGGTACTCCGGGAGGTGGTGCCTCCTCCCTCTAACACCTGGCTCCTTGGGGCAGCCATGGGAGGGTGGTAAGCAGGGTCCCCCTCCCCAAGACATCTGGCCCCTTCCAGGGACCCCTCTGGCTGCAGACCACCCTCAGAGCCCTGCCTCTCCCCTTTCTGCACCAGCTCTGCCTGTGGAGCTGTTTTTGGCTCCTGGCAAAGTTGGCTGCTCTCAGACCTTCCCAGCCTTGGGCTTTAGGAAGTGCGATGACTGGGGTGCCTGGATGGCTCACTTATTAAGCTTCTGCCTTCAGCTCAGGTCATGATCCCAGGGTACTCCAACTGAACCCTGCACCTGGCTCCCTGCTCAGCGGGAAGCCTGCTTCTCCCTCTCCCACTGTCCCTGCTTGTGTTCCCTCTCTGTCAAATAATAAGTAAAATCTTAAAAAAAAAAAAAAAGGAAATGCAGGGGTTCCCCACATTTCCAAGGCAATTTTAACACCCCAAAATTAATGCTCCAAACAGGAGGAGCATCACCTTCTGGTCTCACCCACGGAGTGGATAGTGCTTCTCAGACATTCCAAGGATCCTTCTAGGATGAGCCCATTTGTGCTGGAAAATATATTCATATGCTTGGTTCTGCAGGGCAGCTCCAGGATGAACCAGAAAAACCACCCTTCTGTGCTGTTGGAGGTGTGAACCAGGAACATAGATTTTTCACTTAAAAAAAAAAAAACATATTGTTATTGTCAACAGTAAAGGAACAAACCCTTTTAAACATTTTAGAGAGAAAGGAAGATGGTTTTTTTCAAACCAAGTCAAGACGACCTGGGAGACACAATCTTCACAAGGAAGGGAGTGCTCTGGGGAAGGAACATTTGGGGCAGGTTTCTATATTACTTCAGTTTTGCTTTAGGTACTGTTACACATCATCATGAGGAAGAACATTCCGAAAGTTACAGACTTTTTCTTATGTTTTCAGTATGCGCAAGTCAGTATAATTTTAATCTATGGGAGTAGGAGAGGTTCTTTTCTTTTTTTTATCTTTGTGTTTGCAGTGGTATTTTTTGGTTATCCTTTTCTTCTTGAAGCAGATGTATAACATGTGCTTGTGGCAGAAATAGGGCCTGTGCTCTGAGGTTTTGCCCAGTCATTTTGAGCTTGGTAAAATGTTAAAGGAGAGCTTCCCTAGGAGCCCAGGAGTCCATGGATGGTAAAAGATAAAAAATTTCAATTATCATTCTAATTACTACTAAAGGGAGGAACTTGAGACAAAAACACCTTTAACAATATTACCAAGAAATCAAAATGATGCCTACAGAAGTTTACCTGTTCCATGCTCAACACAGGTAACAGAGGTGTTCACAGAAGCTGGGCTCCTCCCTTTCTTCTGCCCAAATCTCTGAAGCACACAGATAATTTAAAGTCAGAGTTTTAGAACCTCCCGCTATCTTAGAGATGTCTGGCACCATTCCCTTGGACTACAGAGTAAAACAGAGTAGCTCATTGTCACAACACTAATTTAAACATTAAGTCCCCCCTAAAGCTTGGATACATTGTCTTAGTTCTTTTCCTGCTGATTTTGACTAATGTAAGACACAGTCACACCATACAAACACTACGACGGTTGGGAAGTAAGTAATAGTGGGTAAGGGAATAGTTTAGCAATGTTTATAAGCATTGTCTCACTTTGTAGAAGAGGCTGAGCCGAGTGTTTTTAAATGCTGTTTCAGACCTGTCTTACAGCATACTCTGAACATACCAGAGACTGAATCAATTTTTTAAAAAATAGTTCTTTCAGTAACTTTAACATCAGAAAAATATTATAATGTGTCTATTCCTAGGGATCTTTGGGATCTTACTCAGAGGTCCTCCATTCTTAGTGATCGTGGTGGGCAGAGGTAAAAAGGCCAGCTGAATTCATTCCAGTTGACCACACAACAAGAAAATCCTTGAGATGTTTCCAGATTGAGAAGACCAGAGATAAGAGGGAAATAGTACCGTGTATGGAATAACAAGGGATTTGGAATCAGTTTTGGGATCCCAATTGTGTTTATGACGCTCAAATCCTCTGTGACTCGAATCATCTCAGAGGCCCTGTCTAACCATCTAGAAAATGTGACCAATAATATCTACATCATAGTTCAGATGTTTAAGAGGGAGAATTCCACAAAGAGCCGCTGTGATGGCTCTCAAGAGCAGGTGCTCAGGAAGCCGTGATGACTTTTTGGGTCTATTTCTTTTCCAGAAGAAAGAACACATATTGAAAATTATTTTCAAACCTTAAAGAAGGTCAAGAACCTGTTATTGTGTCATATTTCATTCAGAAAACAGGCTGTTGGACTGGTGAGGATGATACAATAGCACTGTCATCACTCAGGACGTGGAGCTTCTCATTTCCATACGGCCATGTTGTTCCCTTAGCTCAGGGCCACCAGAAAGGGATGCTTGGGTGGGGGTACCATCATCACTAGGAGTGGGGAGCTTCCCATTTCCATATGGCCCTGTTGTCCCTCTTAGCTCAGGACTACCAAAAAGGGCAGCTGTTGGGGGGACCACA
This sequence comes from Mustela lutreola, assembly GCF_030435805.1. Taxonomy (NCBI): domain Eukaryota; kingdom Metazoa; phylum Chordata; class Mammalia; order Carnivora; family Mustelidae; genus Mustela; species Mustela lutreola. Next base: position 90,699,795 of record NC_081295.1, read on the forward strand.
AGTCAAGGCTCCCAGGTGAGGCTGGGACAGGCAGAACTCTGACTTAAGGCTCAACTCCTGTCTAGCTAATGACACTGCTCTTCACAGATAGGGTGGCATTGCCTGCAAGCTCTGATGTAGGAAAGGTTGAGAATTTCCCTTGTGATTCCTTCTCTGACCCTTGGAATATGTAGCAAAGTTACATTTAATTTTTAAACGTTGAGGGACTTCCTGGTTTTCTTTTTCATTATGACTATGGCTCAATTCCCCTGTGGTCTAAGAATATAATCTAATTAATTTCAGGCTTTAAAATGTGTAGACTTGCTTCATGGCCCAGCATTTCCTCTACTTGAGTAAATATCCTCGGAGCACTTGATAATAATGTATTTTGCACTTAATGTGTAATGTTCCATATGTCAATTAGGTCATATTTGTTACCAGTGTTTCCTCTGCTTTTTCAATCAGATATTGAGAAAGGTATATTAAAATCTTCAAACAATGCTACTCTAGTCAGCATTGCCTTGGAGAATCTACCAAGTGTTATAAGGCAAGAGAAACAAAAAGAATAAGAATTGGGGGGATAATTGTGACTATGCACAGATAATATGAGAGTGTACATAGAAAATATAAAATAGTCTATAGATATACATTAGAATTCAAAATGGAAGACTTGCAAATCTTAGAACCAAGAATGCAATCCAGAAAGCAGCCAGGGGGAAGAGATTTCTTATGTACAGAGGCAGGAACATCAGAATAATGTCAGACCTAGCCACAGAGACCTGGTAAGCCACAAAGGGCTGGCAAGACATATTCAGGATATTAAATGAGAAGAACATGCAGCCAATGATATCTTATCCAACATGGCTTTCATTCAAAGAAGAAATAACACCTGTTCTTCCAAGCTGTTTCAAAAAATAGAAACAGAAGGAAAACTTCCAAAGTCAATCTATGAGGCCAACATTACCTTAATCCAAAAACAGGCAAAGACCCCATCAAAAAGGAGAATGACAGACGAATATTCCTGATGAAAATGGGTGCCAAAATACTCAACAAGATCCTAGCCAATAAGATCCAACAGTACATTAAAAGGATTATCCATCATGACCAGCTGGAATTTATTCCTGGGATGCAAGGGTGGTTCAACATTCACAAATCAACCAACACAATAGAGAACATTAATAAAAGAAAAGACAAGAACCATAATATCCTCTCAACTGATGCAGGAAAAGCATTTGACAAAATAGAGCAAAATACAGATAAAATCCTGATTAAAACTCTTTGGAGTATAGGAATACAGGGGACATTCCTTAGCTTCATAAGCTTCATAAAAACCATCCATGAAAAACCCACAGCAAATACCATTCTCAATGGGGAAAAGCTGAGAGCTTTTTCCTTAAGATCAGGAACACAACAGGGATGCCCTCTCTCATCACTATTGTTCAACTTAATACTAGGAGTCCTAGCCTCAGCAATCAGACTACAAAAAGAAATAAAAGGCATTCAAATTGGCAAACAAGTCCAACTCTCTCTTCACAGATGACATGAGACTTTATGTGGAAAACCCAAAAGACTCCACTCCCAAATTACTAGAACTCATACAGCAATTCAGTAATGTGACAGGATACAAAACCAAGGCACAGAAATCTGTTGCTTTTCTATACACTAACAATGTAACTGTAGAAAGAGAAATTAGGGAATCAATCCCATTTATAATAGCACCAAAAACTGTAAGATACCTTGGAATAAACCTAACCAAAGAGGCAAAGAATCTATACTCTAGAAACTACAGAACACTTAGAAAAGAAATGGAGGAAGATGCAAAAAGATGGAAAAACCATTCCATGCTCATGGACTGGAAGAATAAACATGGATAAAATGTCTATGCTGCCCAGAGCAATCTACACTTTCAACCCCAACCCTATTAAAATACCATTGGCATTTTTCATAGAGCTGGAATAAACAATCCTAAAACTTGTATAGAACCAGAAAAGCCTCCACAAAGCCAGGGGAAGGTTGAAAAAGAAAACAAAGCTGAGGACATCACAATGCCTGATTTCAAGCTATGTTACAAAGCTGTGACAGCATGGTATGTGCACAAAAACAGACACACAGATCAATGGAACAGAATAGAGAACCCAGAAATGGACCCTCAACTCTATGGTCAGCTCATCTTTGACAAAGCAGGAAAGAATATCCAAAGGGAAAAAAGACAGTTTCTCCAATTAATGGTGCTGGGAAAATTGGACAGCCACATGCAGAAGAATGAAAGTCAACCATTCTCTTATATCACACACAAATAAACTCAAAATGGATGAAAGACCTCAATGTGAGACAGGAATCCATCAAAATCCTTGAGGAGAACATAGGCAGTCACCTCTTCGACATCAGCCACAGCAAATTCTTCCTAGACACATCATCAAGGGCAAGGGAAACAAAAGCAAAAATGAACTACTGGGACTTCAACAAGATAAAACGCTTCTGCACATCAAAAGAAACAGTCAACAGAACAAAGAGGCAACCTGTGGAATGGGAAATGTTTGGAAATGACATGTCATATAAAGGGCTCATATCCAAGAACTATAAAGAACTTCTCAAACTCAACACCCAAAAACCAAATAACCCAGTCAAATGAGCAGAGACATGAACAGACATTTCTGCAAAGAAGACATCCAAATGGCTAACAGGCACATGGCAAAATGTCCAACATCACTAGCCATCAGGGAAATACAAATCAAAACCACAATGAGATACCACCTTACACCAGTTAGAATGGCCAAAATTAACATCAGGAAATGACAGATGTTGGTGAGGATGTGGAGAAAGGGGAAACCTCCTACCCTACTGGTGGGAAAGCAAGTTGGTGCAGCCACTCTGGAAAACAGTATGGAGCTTCCTCAAGATGTTAAAAATAGAACTACCCTATCACCTAGTAATTTCACTACTGGGTATTTACCCAAAAGATACAGACATAGTGAAAAGAACGGGCACCTGCACTGTAATGTTCATAGCAGCAATGTCCACAATAGTCAAACTGTGGAAGGAGCCAAGCTGACCTTCAACACATGAATGGATAAAGATGTGGTTCATATACACAGTGGAATATTACTCAACCATCAGAAAGGATGAATACTAGGGCACCTGGGTGGCTCAGTGGGTTAAAACCTCTGCCTTCTGCTCAGATCATGGTCTTAGGGTCCTGGGATTGAGCCCCAGGAGAAGCCTGTTTCCCCCTATCTCTCTGCCTGCCTCTTTGCCTACTTGTGATCTCTATCTGTCAAATAAATAAATAAAATCTTTAAAAAAAAGAAAGAAATGACGAATACCTACCATTTGAATCAACATGAATGGAACTGGAGGAGATTATGCTGAATGGAGTAAGTCAGGCAGAGAAGGACAATTATCATATGGTTTCACTCATATAATGGAACACAAGGAATGGTGTGGAGGACCAGAGGGGCAGGGAAGGAAAAATGAATGGGAAGAAATCAGAGAGGAAGACAAATCATGAGAGACTCTGGACTATGGGAAACAAACTGAGGGTTACAGAAGGGAGGGGGGTGGAGTAACAGGGTGATGGGTATTAAGGAGAGCATGTGTTGTGATGAGCACTGGGTGTTACAACTAATGAATCATCTGAACACTACATCAAAAACTAATGTACTGTATGATGACTGACTGAACATAATAAAACATGTAAATAAATAAATAAATATGCTTTCTACATGAAAAACACATAAAAATGGGTACAGAATTTTAGATTTGCATGATGAAATATTCTGAAGATATGTTTCACAGCAGTGTAAATATGCTTAATACTACCAGACTTTATACTGAAAATGTTTAAAATGGCAAAATCAATGTTGGGATTTTTAATTTTTTTTAAAAGTACATTCTGTATAACTCCATTTTTATAAAGATTTTAGTAATTTATTTTAGAGAGAGAGAGCATGGCATGAGAGTCGTGGGAGAGTCCGGATGGGGAACAGAGAATCATAAGCCCACACTGCACTGAACACAGACCCTACATGGGGCTCGATCCCACACCATGAGATCACATCCTGGGCCAAAATCAAGAGTCAGTGTCTTAACCGACAGAGCCACCATCCATGTCCTTGGGCATTAGTATTGGCGCATTCCCTGCTCTCTCCACCACTGCAGTTCTGAACACCTCTGAAAATACATCTATGAAAAATCATACCAGAGTTTCCTGGAGTGAGTACGAGCTCTGCTAGGTGATGGGTGCACCTGCGGCCTGGGGTGGGTGCTGCTCACTGCTCTCTCAGACAGGGGTGCTCATCACCCTTCTCTTCAGTCCTCAGGCATCTGAGGGCCACCCGGCCAGGAATTTACCTTCTCTCGCAAAGGACAGATGGAACTTCTTTCTCTGGGCAGGAATATGAACCCTGATCCTGGGAAAGGAGAGCTCTCCTGGGACTCCTGGCCCAGCCGGGCAGCCATGGCCACCATGTATGTGACAGAGCCAGAGAAGCTGGGCCATGGAGGGAATGAGTGCCTTAAACCAGCCTTGCATGGGGCTTATGGGAGCAGCAGCCCATTTCTTGGGGAGCAGTGATGTGTGCAGAAGGAGGAAGGCTGGGTGGAGCCTTCTAAGCCACACCACAGTCCCTCCCTTGGTCCTGAAATCAGCAGGAAGGGAGCTCTGAGGGCAGAGACTCCAGGAGGATTCCCATCTAGAGAAAGGGGGCCCGCTGGAGGGCACTGAAGCCACCAACCCTGCTGGCCACAGGCCATTTGCACAGAATCGCCTATGGTGCTCCCTCAGCACATAGTCTCTGTTCATGTCTGGATGGTGATTGGCCCACTCAGTGCTGGTGCATTTGCAGAGGCAGACTAGAACCCTTCCAGGGCCTGCTAGTGGGTCAGAGGACTCCCACCCAGAGAAGCAGAGGATGTCCCTCTTCCTATGGAGCTGGGGAAAGCAGCCACCATCCTGGGACAGGTCCTGCTCCAGGCATGTGTTCTTTCTGAAGCCCCCATGTTCAGTGGGCATTGTTGTGCCTGAGAAAGGCTCCCTCAGCCCTAGAGTCAGGAGCCATGAGAGGCTGTCTCCCATCCTGGTTCAGAATCATGACCTAAAACGATCCTATCTTTGGTTTTTGGAGGTTTAGAGGAAAGCAAACTGCACCCAGACCTCCCTCTCAGAGAGAAGCCTCAGTCTGTTCCCCTCTGAGTGCTTCAGCGCACATAAGTTCCCCCTTGGCTGCTGGCAGAGCATGTTCCGAGTTGCGGTCTCTGGGGACACAGGAACTCCAGCTTGTACCCAAAACCACCACACCGGCAGCTGTCTGGGCAGCTCCAGACTACCGGAGAGGTTCCAAGCAGTGATCGCACACTGAGCTTTTCCCGCTGGCCTGGGCTGGGAGTACTCAGGCTTTCTGGGTCTGACAGCACGAGACTAGCACCTTCGCGCATCTCTCTCAGGGGAGGGTGTGGGGGAACACATCTCAGGCTCTGATAGCACGGCTTGGTGCACACATGGGGACTGCAAAAAGTCTGTGCTTCTGCCAGCTGGCGAAGCTCCCAGCCCCTCACAGGAGCCGGACCCCATGCACTCTCAGAAGCGCTAGAGGCTCAGGGACCAAGACCTGGTTTCTCCGCTGCACTCTCTCTGGCTCAGTGCCAGGGGTGGCTGTCCTTGGTCTGGGGACTTAAGCCCCTGTCCCTAACCTCCCTGATTCCCACAATTTCCCCCCAATCCTTTGCTCTTTTTGAGTGCTTTCAACCAGACTCCCAAGTTAATGCTGGTCCCAGTCGCAGGGCACTCTTGTATTGGGGTATTACTTTCCATTGGGTCGCTTCTGGTGGTTCCCTCCCCCTTTTGTTTATCTTCTGATATCAGTCCAACGTTCCCAATCTGCTTTACCTGCCCACTGGCGTCTTCTGCCCCCATAGAGATCCAGATGTGTATAATTCTAATCTCAGGCTGATTTCATGGGTGATCGGAGTTCTTTGGTAGGTAATGAGCTCACTTTAGGGTACAGGTTGAAACGGTGCCTCCTCCTACTTCCCCACCACCTTGTCTCCATGATCCTGTCTTTGACAGGCCCCTCTCCCCTCCCCAGGTCCAGGATACATGGGACCCTCCAAGAGCTCTTCATTTGAGGATGAGTCATGGAGAGTGTGTGTGTCTCATTGGCCCAGCAACTGAAAGAACCAAAGCCCAATGCTCAGGTCCTAACAGAAGCAGAATTTCAATGTCCTGTTTGGGGGCAGCTACCTCCCCTTTTATATGGTCTTGGGGAATCCCAGAGAAAGTCTTCCTTGCTCTTGTGCCCTCAGAGAGAGGAGCTGACCCCATGTCCTGGGGTCTCCCCCCTGTCCCACTGATGAGGAAGAGCCATACACAGGGACCTGATGTCAGGAGTGTGGCCTCCTAGGGACCTGGTAGCTACATGGAAGAGCTGGATTGATTTTGGGGAAAGGAGTGCTCACTGGTGACACCATTCACCGTCCCCCAGTGCACTCTGCAGTCCAGGCTCTGTGCCGAGCTTAGATCAATCACCAGAACCCCACATGCTCCTGCCATGGGAGCGATCATTCAGCATCACCACATTGCACAGAGGCAGAAAGCAAGGCCCAGAGAGGGGAGGCAAATGGCTCTAGTCACAGGGCTGGTCAGCAGAGGGGCTGGAAGGCCAGCCCTCCCGAGCCCCTGTGAGCCCAGCCAGGGACACCCTGAGCCCAGAGTGAGCCCAGAGTGAGCCCTTCCCTCTCTGCCCAGCCACACCCTGGCCCCTGAGCTTGATGACAGACTGTTCTCCTTGGCCCTGAGGGTGTTCCTAGATGACTAGGAAAGGGAGTGCTGCTGGTGGGACAGGCTGTAGCTACAGGACAGAGTGACAGGTCTGAGTTAGCAGGAGACACACTCTGGTCTCCCTCCCAGAGCCTGCCTGGGAGCTGGAGTCTGGGTGCCCGAGGGGCCAGCACACAACAGGGCCTGTGCTGACCAGGGAGCCATGGCACCCAGGGGGAGTCCACTCTGCCCTCTCCCCTCTACTGCCCCGTATAACCTCCCCTCACTGTGGGGCTCCAGGGCCTGGAACCAGGCCCCATAGGGCTGACTCGGTTCCAGCTTGTAATGAGTTTGCAGCCCCCAGAGCAGCTGGATTCCCTGGGGCTGGAGGGAGGACTGACTGAAGACAAGGACTGGGCTGGGGGAGATGCGGGGCCTCATGGAAGGTGAAGGATGGGGCAGGGGACGAGTCCTGGGGTCACAGCTCATGTCTAAAAAGGGCTGAAATCCCTGAATGCCCATGGGGTCCCTCATTACAGTAACAACGCCCTCACACTCGGACATCCTGGTGGTGGGCCCCTCCTCTCTCTCCTCCTTCCCATACCTCTGACTCTGGCTAGGGCTACAGCCAGGGACAGGCTGAACCTCTGTCCCAGGATCCTACCAGGAAGACAAAGCAGAAGGAAGAGAGAAGGGGAAGGGGTGCACTGCTCCTCCCTGCCCTGAGTCAGCCTCCACTGCTGCCTCCAAGTCCTCTGGCCCAGCCCTGCACTTAGCTAGACTCTGGGAGGGAGTATGAATTCCAGCCCAGCTGGCAGGGGCCAGAGGTTATCCAGTGACCTTTGCATCCCCAGATGTTCAACACACCTAGCCTTGCACCCTGAGGCTTGCTGCCCAGGATAGGCATGGTTCCAGGGCTAAGCAGACTTTGGGGTTACAGAGCCCTTGGTGGTGGTGAGGAAACATGGGGGACAGGTCAGGTGCAGAGCCATGGGTCTCATGCACATGTGCTGCAAATCTGGGTCATGGTACAGGTATTGTTTCCAGGTCCCCTGTGCACACCTGGCCCTCTTGGGAGGGATGCCTGTGTACCTGTCCTCCACCTATGCATGGAGGAGTGGCCAAGTTCAAGCATTTCCATGTCCAACCCTCAGGGACAGCTGGGAACCTGGGGTCAAGAGAGGCAGGGACAAGACAAATGAGGGGTACTGAGTCCAAGGTGCGGGGCTGCTCTCCAGTTCTAGGCCAGCTCCAAACCTCCCATGAGGTTCACTTTGGGGGTGAGAGCCCCTCAGATCCCGTCCCATGTGGGTACATGATCTTGGGCATCCCCAGACAGGTAGAGGCATGTGCGCCAGCACGCACGCACACACACACACACACACACCACTCTGACTACCCAGCTGGAGGTCAGAAGGGGCAGACACCCTGGGAACAAGGGGGGTGACAAGGGAGAAAGAAGAAAGAGGTCAGAGACAGCTGGGCAATAGGGCAGGGGCATCAGGACCCCTGGCAAGAACCCAGATCCATAGCATGGGGAGGGCCAGACTGATGGTCAGGGGGCCCCAAAAGGCCCAGGGGAGTGGCCAGGGCACTGGGAGAGGGCAGGGTCTGGGGTCTGGGATCCATCACCATCCTGAGCTACTGGAAGTAGAAGAGATATCTGCCCACCCGCCCCCCCCCCCAGGTCCAGAAGGGGCTACAACACAAAAAGCCTCAACTCACTTTTCTGTCAATTGGGCTGTGGAGATGGGGTGTCCCTAGAGTCCCACAGGCTTGTAGAAAAGTCTGTTGGCCTTGGATCTTCCTCCCTGACCCACGGTGCTCCCAGTCCTCGGAAAATGCTTTGTACTCCCTTGAGGTCCTTCTGAGCAGAGGATAGCCTGGGGGGTTGGGGGGCTGAGGACATGGGTTTGCCGAACATGGCAGAGCACTGGACCACTGGTCTGGGGACCAAGGTCAGTACCCTCCTTGTTGCAGCCTCAGGGTCCCTATTTGGAAGAGGTTCCAGAGTCAGTGCTCTGGTCAGGGTGAGGAGGGCTTAGGAAGGAACCAAGCACCAGAACAGGAGAGGGAAATGGGAAGAAGATAGGCTTCTGAGTTTTCTCATATCGCTCCCAGAGCCCCCAGGTCCTGCTCCTGGGAGAGACACAGAGACACACAGAGAAGACAGAGACAGAGAATGAACACAGAGAGAGAACCAGGAGAAATCACAGACTTTCTTCCATCAGGTTGGAAACAACACCCTGTCATTTTGCTCCATTCCATTCCTTAGAGTGTAGTCACACGGGCCATCCACGCTGGAGGGGAGAGAATTCCACAGGGATGTGTGACCAGGATTCAGGAATGCCAGGAACCACTGGGGGGACTGCCCAGTACATGGGCGCAGATGAGGCCCTAGGATCTGGGCCTAAACCTAATAGGAGACCCTGGAAGTCTGTGTCACGAGAGGACAAGGTTGGAATCAGTTCACTGCGACCTTCCCATGGGGGCTGGAAGATGGGCAGGAGGAAGGTGGCTTTGCCTGGACCCTAGAGCAGACTCAGGCCCCTCCAAGCTGTGTTTTATGCCCCGCTCAGCCCCTAACTCATCCTCACATGCCATGTGCATGTCCCAGGCTCTTGGGATAGCAGGAACGTATGTAGAGGTCTACCCCTGATGGCATCTGTAGAAGTAGAAGACCCCACTGTGCAGACAGGGAGCCTGGGGAGGTCCTGAGATGCACAGGGTCTGTCCAGATTCATAGCCCTGCACATGAGCAAGAACCTGGTCTGAACCCAGCTCTGTGTCCTCAAAGCGGGGCACTGGCTGCACCCAGGCCTCACGGGGGTTGTGGGTGGGCTGTGTGGGTGTCACTGTATGGATGGGGCATGGGGTAGAGGGTGAGCATTGAGCACCTGGCAGGGGGGCCCTCAGGATCATTCCAGGATCTCCAACGAAATGAGCTGAGCAAGGGTGTGTCTCTGGAATGTGGGTGTCTTGGTTACCTGGTATCACCTCTGAAGAGCCAGAATGGGCCCCAACTTCATCCACAGCTCCAGAGGGAGAGATGGTAACTGGAGAGACTTCTTCAGGAGACCAGGAGCCTGCAGGTGACCAGACACCTGCCCACAGAGAGCCTGATGCTGTCCCAGAAGAGTTGGTGCCTGCTCCCACCCCTGCTGTGTCCCTTCCAGAGCCACTCCCCCTTTCCCTGCCCCACCCAGCCTGTGCTCCTGCTCTTGCATCTCTCCCAGCTCCTGTCCCTACCCCTGTCTCTACCCCTGCCCCTACTCAAGGCCCTTCAGGGCTCCCAGAACCACATCCAGAGCCCATAGCCCTGCTCCTTGTACAATGATCCCTTGTTCTATCCCCCAACCCTGACAGCCTGCAGGAATGTTCCATCCCCAACCTGTATATTCTTTCTCTCTGGTACATATTAACTGTTATTTTATCTTTCCATGGTCTGCATACTGTTTATTATTTGTTTTAAATGAAATTACTTGTTTCCACTTGAATACGTCACGAGCATTAAGCACGTTGCCAACACTGTGCCACCATACCGCAGAACACTGCTGCAGGATATCTCCTCCCCCCAAAGGAGACCCTGAACCCAAAGCCCTCCCTGCGCATTTCTCCTCCAGCCCGGCCCCTATGCTGCTTTCTCCCTCTGATCCTTTACCTGATCCAGATGTTTCTATATGCAGAATCATGCAATAGGTACCTTTATATCTGCCCACCTATCTTCAAAGTGGACTCACTTTTTTCTGTGTTTATTTGGCATAAAATTTCCCTTATTCAATATTGAAATGCCCAATGGATTAGATGAGGTGTAATCATAGAGTCCCGTTTAGGAATTATGGGCACAATCTCGGGGCTAAGACCCGTGTTCCTGCTGGGACACCACAGCCTGACCCCAGAGGACCTGGCTGGTTCCTCCTGTGGCCCACACAGAAACCAGGCAAATGCAGAAAACTGGCAGACACACCACGGAGGGCAAACACATCACTCACAACCCAAGGCCAGAGAAAAGTTTCACCTGACTCTGCTCCAAACCAGGCTCCAAGTCACATAGTCTCACAGGGACAGACCAAACACATGCAAGTCCAGGGGGAAGGATAGGCATGCGGGGAATATATGTCAGAGATGTGGGAGCTCCCACGGAAGGACTCTGGCAAAGGAAACCTATGGGGACAGCACTGGTCACCCTCAGATTGGCAGGTGTCTAGTCTGGGAACCAGCAGCCCTGGGGAGAACGTGAGGACACCGAGGTCCAATGCAGGTCCCCTTGAGATAAGGGTGACATGCATCCCTGTCTGGGAGAACAGTGAGCAGCGCCCATCCCAGGCCACAGGTGCACCCCTCACCTAACAGTGCTTGGCCTCAGACTTAGCCTCAGCCCCAGAAACTCCGGCATGATTTTTCACAGATGTATTTTCAGGAGTGTTCAGCACAGTGGTGGAGGAGAGAGCAGGGAATGGAACAACGCTAATGCTCAAGGAGATGAATGGGATCCTCGGTCCCAATCCTCATGATAGGATGTCCTATAGCTACTGTCACAGGGTCATCCAGGGCACAGGATCCAGGAAACCCCTCCTGAGACGCCCCCCTCCTGCCGCCCTGCTCCTGGGAACATTCAGAATTGTTTGAGGTGGAGGAGGAGATCCAGGGTGGCAGCAGGGCCAAGGAGGAGGAAGGTCAGCACGGGGAGGACAGAAGGATGTGCCCTGAGCCACCATCCAGGGCCCAGACTGTGATGCCCTCAGACCTCACCCCAAATAATGACTCCTGATATATGGACCAGACTTCTCTTCCTTCACTCCCTCCTTCCTTACCTCATTTATTCTCTCATTCATTACTCCCTCGCTCCTTCCCCTCCACCCCTCCCCTCCCTCCCCCACTCCGTCACTCTCCCTTCTCCCTCCCCTCCCCTCCCTCCATTCTACTCATCCTCCCTCCCCCCTTCTCCCCCATCCCCTCCTGCAGCCTTCCCTCCCATCCCCCCTCCCTCATGCTCATCCTCCCTCACTCCTACCCTGCCATCCTCCTTCTCTCCCCTCCTTTTCTCCCTCACTCCCTCCCTGCCTCCCCCCTCCCTCCCCCCTCCTTCCCCTCCCTTCCTCCTTTCCTTCCTACCATCTTTTCCCTCCTTACCCTCCCTCTCCTCCCTCCCTCCCTCATGCCCTCCTTCATTCAGCAGAAGATCTGGGGTCCCTGATCTGTACTGAGCGCTGGGGCTTCATCAGTGAGCACCCCCCAACCCATGTGGTCATGTCCACCGTGGGAGGTGACAGGGGGCAGTTCTCAGGGCTAGCAGTGGTGATGAGCACCAGGAATTTGCTCCTGAAAACAGAGGCCGGTTGCACAAAGAAAAGAATGGAGAGACCCATGCTTACACTTCTTCTAGAAAAATCTAGTCCTGAAAAGTAAGTATATCCTAGACTTCATGCAATGTGAGTGCTAATGGCCCATACACCCTGATTCCTAGAAGCAACAAAGAGTAAATCAGCAAGTGTTGACTGGGGATTTGTGACACAGCTTTTCTGACTGAATGGCAGCATTTCAGCCAACATCTCCAGGGCCTCTGATTTTTCCCAAGGGTCTCTGTGACCCTCTGACTTTTCCATGACCCTCCTTGGGAAGCTCTGTCCTGTCATCTTCCTTGTATCCTGCCTTTTCTGTGATCCTTCTGTGGTCTCTGCTCCCCCCACCGGGGCCACCCTGTCCAGGATTCCCCATGCCCCTTGGCTGGGTGCCCACATCCCACACTGGGCTCCATGAGCCCCATGTTTTGTGCAAGTCCTGTGCGTTCCCTCTGATGTCACCTGGCTTTTCCATTGAGGCAGCCTGCATTTTCCTGCACTGGGTCTCCTCTGATGAGTCTGTGAGGCCAGCCTGCGCCCATGTCACAGGCATGGAAGCGCAAGTCCAGGAGGTCCAGACGACCCACTCCCAGTCCTAGCGTGGGGAGCCTGGGCCGAGAGTGATGCCTGAGCAGAGGAGGAGTTGGGCCCAGGGAACTTGAGGGAGGACATGGCACAGGGAGCCCCAGGAGGAGAGTGAGCACCATTTGGGCCTGGTGCTCAGGCTGCTGGGAGACCACATCACACCCACACTGGATCTGTCCCCAGGGCTGATCCTGGCTCCCAGGCTGCAGGCTGGCAGTGACTGGCAGGGAAGAAGTAATGCTGATACAGGAGAGAGTTTTCCATTGTGGGGGAGCGGGGAGCTCCCCCAGCAGCTAGAGGAACTTCGGGTATCCTCCCTCCCAGGCTGCAGGCTGGAGGTGACAGGGGAGGGGCATGACCTGTGCAGGAGAGAGCCCTCAGGTAGAGAGGAGGGGGCAGGCGCTCCCCCAGCAGCAGGTGCACTGAGGCAGACTGAGGAGGCATCAGCAGACAGCGGTGTCTGCACATGTCCACACAGGCCCCCTTTGGATTCTCAGCACAAGCTTGTCTGGATGGTCTGTGCCCCCAAACACAAAGTCTGGCCCAGGAACTCCCCTCAAGCTTCTACTCCCAATCCTTTGTACTCAGCTCAAGTGCAAAAAATGGACAATAGTTTAGGTGGTGTTGGGTGCACAGAGATTTTCTGGCCCATGCTTTAACAATGCTGGCATTTTAAAGATCTCAGGATTTTGATTCAAAAACTGTAAGGTGCCAGGGACCCCAGATATCTTTCTGGAAACCTGCCTTTGTGCCTTGCAGCCATCCTAATCCACCAGCTATGCTCAGAACCATTCCAGGCTACAGACCCACAGTCTTGGGTCCTCGGACGGCCCAGACAATGTGCCTTCAAAAGCGATCAAGGTGGGGCAGCAGGACACACTGTGGATTCCAGCAAATCCCCCTCCCAAAAAGGGAGGGTACTGCTGGACGAGCTCTCCGAAAACAGCCAGGTCAGGGTTCCAGGAAGACACCAGAGGCTCAGGAGTAACTGAGGAACATCTGAAGATCAGGTAGGGACAGTGGGAATCTCAGGTGGTTTTGCCTAGTGGCAGCTCCCGTCCCCCTAAACCCTCAGTGTGATGGCTCCACTGGGGGGGGGGGGGGGAATCATGTCTGGAGGAACTATGACTCCCCTGTCAGAGGTCGCTAACTTGATCTCTGCACAGGTGGGGGAACTGGCCACACCCTGAACAATTTCTGGAAACAGTAGCCATCTCAGTGGCAGCTGACCTGGGAGGTCAACCTTCCAGCTGCCTGAGGTGGGATCAAGCCATAGACCGGCACCCCAGCCAGAAATGGAAGGACAACCAGTTCTTCATTCAAAGTTTATGAGTTACCAGTTTGTTCCTATGGTTAGTATACTTTGCAAGGCCTTGAAAATGTTCTCCCGGTTTTCTCTGCTGGAGAGGTTCTTGAAAAATAGGGACAAATAGGTAAAAGATCACCTGGAATTAACCTTGGTTTAGGTAAAAATCATCTGGAATTAACCTTGGTTGGTACAGCCATGCTGGGAAAAAGTATGGAGTTTCCCCCAAATACTAAAAATAGAACTCCTGTATGATCCCACTACCAGGTGGACATTTGCAGGACATGAAGTCAGTTTCTCTAAGTAAGATTTGCACACTGTCACCCAAAGTCCCCAAGAAGGGTAGCCACCCTTACCCACAGAGCACCCATGTAGGAAGTCCTAGGCAACACTCCCCTGGAAGCAGGTGCCTCCCTGGACAAGGGGCTGCCCCAGGGCTGGGAGGTCTCCACAGCAGCGCATTCAATGTCCTGGATACTAGGAGGAGACAGAGTAGAGCACCAGGCCAGTGAGAGTCAGGACACACTGCCCCAAATACGGCACCTTGGCAAATTAAATATAGAAACTGAAAGAATTTTTCGTAGAACAGAAGCAGGAAGATCCGTCTGATTCCCAGTCATCAGCCCTTCTTCCCTGAAGCAGGTCATATACTCCCATGTGGCACTTTTTCTCCCCAGACAGCAGGGAGGACATGCTTATCAGCAGAGTCAAGGAATTTAGAGCCACAAAGGCTGTAGGAACAAATCTGGTTAAGCTAACCTTTATGTTCCTAGTTACTTTTTTACCCTTTACCAGCCCTGGCTCAAACCCCTGTGTCTCTCAATTATTCACACATTAATTGCTTCTTTGCCTAAAATGTAAGAAGATCTGTCTGCTCCAATCACCTCTGCTGGTCTCCATGTTCTTGTGAGGCTCCCACCAAAAAAAAAAAAAAAAATCAATACATATTGCCAGCTTTTGTCCTGTTCATCTGTCTTTGTCAATTTCCAGACCCAGCCAGGGACCTTAAGAGGAGTTGAAGAAAACTTTCCTCAGTTGCAGTCCTGGGACAGGGGGGCGATGGCAGGTGGAGTTGGCAAAATCCACCCCATCTTCCTGACCTTGGTTAAAACCACCCTCTGCTAGGAAGGAGCACAGGGCTGTGCAGGCTGGGGGAGCCAGGGAGAGGCAGATGGAACATGTAGGAAGCTACCTCAGCCGGGGGACTTGGCCCCACTGACAAGTCCAGAATGTGATGATGAATATTATAATGGAAGAATCCTGAAATCAGACCTTCCCCACCCCAGGCTTCATTATTGCTGCTCACTGTTGGCTTAGTGACTTTTCTGAACTAACTTTGTCAAGTCTGTGTTCTTTGCTGTGTGTGGCTACTGAAGCAAGCCCTGGGCTGTAACTTACTAGATGACCAGTTCATTGAAAGTAGCAGAGGCTCAGAGCTCCCCTGCTCTTGGAGTGAAAGAGGCCTTTACTCTCCTCCACTCTGACCTTGTCTGTACTTCCTAACTGATGATGTCCTTCCTTTGGGCTCATCTGTTAACTCAAGTCAAAGACCTGGCAGGCACCAAAATGACCGCTCAAGAAATAACCACTGCCTGACACCAGCAAGTCCTCCCGTGATGGACCCCAAGACAATGACTGACTGGAACTTGACTGACCCCCTGCACCTAACTAGCTTTGTCCTAGATTTTCCTCACAGAGATCCCAGGAGTGTTTTCAACACCTTGAGACCATACCAGTCCTCTGCCTTCCAGTGTCGGCTGCACTGAAATACATTCCTTTCCTGTGTCATCACTTCTCTCTGCCTTTGGATCTGAGACACCGCGAATAGTGCAATGCAGTAAGTCAAATGCCAGTCCTTCCCCTCCCCAGGGTTCACTGCTGCTGCTCCTCTCACTGCTGTTCTGCTGTTGGCTTAGTGACATTTCTGAACTGATTTTGTCAAATCTATATCCCTTGTCATGTGTGGCCACAGAAGTGTCTGTTCTGTGAATGTAGTGGTCAACTGTCGATTGGGCGAGATTTCCTTAAACATCTGGAAACTGCCCTCCTTCTGAAAAAAAAAAAAATGACATCCAGTTTTTTTATATGGGAGGAGGGCTCTGGGTGTGTGGGTGTCAGGATACACCTTCAGCACCAGCCAGGCCTCTTAGCACTCTGCCTTGGCCTTCACTTCCTACTTGCCAAGTCTGACAATCACCAGAGGGCAGAGCCTAGGGCTTTCTCAGGTCAGCCATGAGCAGGCCCCCAACCCATGCACGCAGTGTCTCAGGGGATCAGGAAGAGGTCAGAGCTTCCAGGCCTTTCTTCCCTAAAGCTCCTCATCACTCAGCCTATCTTCCAGTGATTCTGCTTGGTTTCTATTTGCCACAACTCTTATCCATTGCCCTAGGCAGCAAGACTCACATATGCCTTTAAATGTTTTGGACATTAAATGTTCTTCAGTAGCCACCTCACTACTGGGAGAGTTGGTGGAAAGCAACAAGTCACAGAGGAATCCAAGGGTCTGGGCTTGGTGTTTCCCTCTCCTGAGATGGGGACATCTGTGAGAGGAGCAGGTGGCCAGCTGGTGGGGGTGGGGGGGATGCAGGCTCGTGATGAGGACAGGACAGATGGGGTTGGTGAGGCCTGAGACCCCAAGGGTATGTTCTTGGCATCTGGACTGAACTGATCTTCAAAGCTGCAGATCAGTTGAGATCATCTTCAGGCTGAGGAGGAAAATGAGGGGAGCAGAGGAGACTGAGGAGGCTTAGACAGGAGAGGGCTGAGCCATTCCTTTGGGGGAAACATGTGTCAGGTCCAAGCTCATGGGAACAGAACTTGAGCCCATTGTGCTATGTGAAATAAGCCAGTCCCTAAATGACTGATACTGGAGGATCCCACTTGTGTGGGACGGAGAGCACTCCAACTTATAGAGGTGCAGGGAGCTGCTGGGTGCTGGGGCTGAGGAATGAGGGGGTTCAGTCTCATGGGTAGAGGTTCAGTTTGGGATGATGAGGAAGTGGTGGTGATGGATGGAGGTGGAAGGTCCAGAATAGTGAATGCACTTATTGCCACTGAACTGTACCCTGAAACATGCTTAACAGTACCAGTTGTGTGTCAATTACATCACAATAGGAAAGAAGTGAGTCAGGAGGATGGGGTGAGTCAGGAGGACCGGCCATCGCAAGTCCCAGGAGGGCAGGGATCCTGTATCTTAGTTCTCACTCTCATGCTCTGTGCCTTGTTGTTGACTGAGTTCACAGTAGACACACGATGAACACTTGCTAAGACACACTGCAGGCAGATAAGGGCACACGTGCTGACCCTCCAGTAGGCACTGAGAAATCCCAATGGGACATGCATCCAGAGTGAGTGAGTGTCCATATTTCACAATCACCAGCACAGAAATAGCCATTTAAAACCAAGGCAGGTGGCCATAAACTGTATTACAAAGCAGTGATCATCAAGACAGTATGGTACTGGCATAAAAACAGACACATAGATCAATGGAACAGAATAGAACCCAGAAATGGACCCTCAATGTTATGGTCGATTGATCTTCAACAAAGCAGGAAAGAATATCCAATGGGAAAAAAAAAGTATTTTCAATAAATGGTGTTGGGAACATGGGACAGCCACATGCAGAAGAATAAAACTGGACCATTTCCTTATACGATACATAAAAATAAACTCCAAATGGATGAAAAACCTCAAGGTGAGACAGGAATTCATCCAAATCCAAAAGAGGAGAACAGAGAGAGCAACCTCTTTGACCTCAGCCATAGCAACTTCTTGCTAGACACGTCTCCAAAGGTAAGGGAACAAAAGCAAAAATGAACTGTTGGGACGTCATCAAGATAGAAAGCTTTTTACAACAAAGGAAACAGCAACAAAAACCAAAAGACAATAAATAGAATGAGAGAAGATATTTTCAAATGACATATCATATAAAGGGTTAATATCCAAAATCTAGAAAGAACTTAACAAACTCAGCACCCACAGAACAAATAATCCAATCAAGAAATAGGCTAAAGACAGGAACAGACATTTCTCCAAAGAAGACTTCCAAATGGCCAACAGACATGAGGGAAATACAAATCAAATCCATAATGAGATACCACCTTACACCAGTCAGAATGGCTAAAATTAACAAGTCAGGAAACAAGTGTCGGTGAGGTTGTGGAGAAAAGGGAACCTTTTTACACTGTTGGTGGAATGCAAGCTGGTGCAGTCACTGTGGAAAACAGTATGGAAGTTCCTCATAAAGTTGAAAATTGGGGCTCCTGGGTGGCTCAGTGGGTCAAAGCCTCTGCCTTCAGCTCAGGTCATGATCCCAGGGTCCTGGGATTGAGCCCCGCATCGGACTCTCTGCTCAGCGGGGAGCCTGCTTCCTCCTCTCTCTGCCTGCCTCTCTGCCTACTTGTGATCTCTGTCAAATAAATAAAATCTTAAAAAAAAAAAAAAAAAAAGAAGTTGAAAATAAAGCTGCCCTACAACCCAGCAATTGCACTCTTGGGTATTTACCCCAATGATACAGATGTAGTGAGAAGAAGGGCCACCTGCACCCCAATGTTCACAGCAGCAATGTCCCCAATAGCCAAATTGTGGAAAGAGCCTGGATGTCCTTCAACAGATGAATGAATAAAGAATGAATAATGAAATGTGGAATAAATGAATATTCCACATACAATGGAATATTATTCAGCCATCAGAAGGGATGAATACCCACCATTTGCATCAACATATGTGGAACTGGAGGGGATCATGCTGAGAGAGATAAGGCAAACAGAGAAAGACAATTATCATATGGTTTCACTCATACGTGGAACATACCAAATAGAGTGGAGGACCACAGGGGAAGGGAGGGAAAACTGAATGGGAAGTGAGAGAAGGAGACAAACCATGAGATACTCTGGACTCTGGGAACCAAACTAAGGGTTACAGAAGGGAAGGGGGATGGGGTAGCTGGGTGACAGGTATCAAGGAGGGCACATGATGTGATGAGCACTAAGTGTTACAGGCAATTAATGAATCACTGAACACTATATTAAAATCTACCAATGTACTATATGTTGGCTAATGAATTTAAACTTGAAAAATTAAATTAAATTAAAAAATAAAAAATAAAACCAAGGCCGAAACCGTACATAACCCAGAGGGCTCCGTGCTCCTGGAGGCTGAGCTAGAGGCCACAGCCAAGTTCTCTGGTGGTCAGGGGACTGGAGGTCTGAGAGGTAGCTCAGTTCAGCCCTGACCCTGAAGCCCCATCACAGTGGCAAGGTGCAGGGACTAGAGGGGAAGACCCGGACAGAGGCCATCCTGGCTCCAAGGATCCTGCAGGACCACTCCCAGCCCCCCAGGCAGTGTCTGTCTAGAACCAGGAAGAAAACCTTTTCCCTCGTTTGTTCTTTTTAAGGACGTTTTTTCAGAGAAAAACATCCGACATAAAACTGGAACCGTTCATAGCTGCAAATGACCCAGTAGTTATCAGAATGTAGTGACCATGAACAGAGGATCTTGTGTCCCCAGGCAGGCCTCCTGTGTGCGGGTGCAGCTGGGGGCCCTTGACATGCCCATATAGGCAGGGCTGGGCTCCACAGTCTTCCTCAAGGACAGAAGTAGGAACCCGCTCTGACAGCTCTGCTCAGGACAGCATCCCCGATGGAGACGGGGACAGCCCCTTTTAGTCCCAGATGTCCTGGTGGTTCTTGGGCATGGCCATGAATCTCAGCTTCTTCATGAAGGGCTGGGAAGGGCAGCCCAGCAGCCTCGGATCCCACAGGTCCTCCTGGGACATCCCCTCATGTGTCCCAGATGCCCTGGTAATTCTTGGGCACAAATCCAATCTCAGCTTCGCCCAGCTACCACAGGTCCCACAGGTCCTCTGGGGATAGCACCTTGATGGGCTTGTGGTCCAGCAGGTACCTGTTCAAGTGGCTCTCATCATGCCACACAACCTTGATCCCACTGGCCAGGTTGACCCCCATCACCTTGACAGGCCAAGGTCAGTCTGTGAACCTCCACCACCAAGCCCCTAAAAAAGGCCCCAATGTAGTAAACATCGCCCTGGTCCCTGGGGATGTGGGCCTGGGACTGTGACTGGCACTGGTAACTGAAGTTTTCATGATCCACCTGGTAGAAACTGGGGTGCAGGGTACCAAAGAGGGAGGACAGGATCTCCATGCCCACATGGTCATAGAACTTCATGTTTACATCCGCACATACCAGGTCGTCCACCTCACAGAGGAAGTGCTGCTCACAGAATTGGTGGACCAAGGCCACGCACTACATGGACACATCCTGCCATTGCGGGGATCACAGGAGACCTCAAGGACCACCACCCTCCAGCCCTCCCAGGGGCCACACAGGCCTGGCAGCCCGCTGGTCGGTGAAGACCTAGTAGGTGACCTTGTGCCCTACCATGATGGGCTTCTGTCCCCTCTACAGGAAGAGCTCAGGAAGACCACCTATCTACAGGGACGAGGGACAAGGTGGGAGGAGGGTCACTGGGAGAGGCTGGCAGCAGGACCCTGAAGCTGGGGGCCAAGGACATGTGCATCTTCTTCAAGGAGGCCAGCCCTGGGTCACTTTAAGCAACAGCCACTCCCACAGCCTGTCCTGAGCAAGTCTTATAAGGGCCTATTTAGCCAGAGCGGCCCCACCCTGGCTGAACTGCCATTTTGCTGTAAAACTTAAGTTGACCCTGTCCCCCCTCCCAGGGAAACTTACTTAAAAACAAGTCCTGGAAACCAGTCCCAGGTAACAAAGCCCAAACACAAGGGTGGGTCAGGTCAGGTGGAGACATTCAATCAGTGGGGGTGCATACTGTCTCCTAGCTACCAAGGAGTATGAGCCCTACCCTTTGGGCACCTTTTGGGCACCAATTCTGACCAAAGTGATAGGCTGGTTCAAATGTCCACTAGGGTAAATTGTAATTCAATTGGTCACCTAGCATGACTGTGCAGCTTTCTCTGTGTGTTACAATTTCACTGGCCACCACATTTCGTGGCCAGGCCCAAAGGCCAGGCCTTTGTTCTATAAAAGTTAGTCTGTGAAACAGAGAGAGGTTGCCCTCTCTGTAAGGGGCGGCCCCGACCGGTCCATTTGACGGTCGGTTTAATTCTTGATGCTTGGTGAGAAATAAAGCTTTGCTTGACCTTCACTTTGTATCAGTCTCACTCCTTTAATCACAGACCCATTATTGGGGGACCCAACATTGGGGACCCAACAGTCTGCTTGTGGGGCCTCCCTACCTTCTGCTCCCAGAGATGGGGGTCATCAGCATCCCATTATAGAAAGGGGAGCCTGAGGCTTCAAAGGTGGGGAACCAGTCCCAGAGTCAGCATGCTGGAGCCAGGAACAACCCCCATGTGCCGAGCTCCCAGGCAAACCCTGCAGGTGCCTCCCCTGGCCGACCCTCTGCAGGTCCTGTCCCCACCTGCCAGGACTGGAGCACCTTTGGAGCACACAGCCCTCCTTTCTATGGCCTACAGACTGTCTAGAATTATCAGGGCTGGCTTTCTGCCCCACTTTGCTTTGACTGAGCTGTCGCTGGCCCTCATAGACTGTCTCCACCCCCTCTGGGGTCCTCCCTTGAAGGCTACTGGGCCTCTTGCTGCAGGGGGCAGGGAAGGGAAAAGAGGAGGGGGCTTAGGCCCCAGCCGTGAATCCAAGAGTGTAAGTTTCCAGGTCCAGGTCTACATTTCCCTGGCCCCAAGAAGCTGGAAGTCTTGTCTCTTTGAGGGGACTACCTGTGGGGACAGAAGGTACCCCGCTGTCAACATGGGTGGTAAGCCCCTCTGAGACTGATTTTTTTAGGGCTTTATTTATTTATTTGACAGAGAGAGACAGCTAGAGAGGGAACACAAGCAGGGGGAGTGGGAGAGGGAGAAGCATGTTCCCCACTGAGCTGGGAGCCTGACATGGTGGGGTTCCATCCCAGGACCCCAGGATCATGACCTGAAGCCAAAGCCAGATGCTTAACAACTGAGCCACCCACACCCTGAGACTGATTTTTTTACAGGGGCACTAAGGCTACTTCCCTGTGTCTGTCCCATACCTGGCAGGTTAATATATCACTTGCACAGGGAAAGTGGGCACTACATTTAAATAGGAGACAAGGCCACATACACAGCAGACATGAGTCAGGTCACCAGGGAGCAAGTCAAGGTCCAGCCAACAGGGGAACAAGCCAGATATGAAGCAGGTGGGGCAGAAGAGTGTTCCTGGCAGAGGGCAGAGAGCATGTAAAGGCTTGGAGTCAGGCCCACGGTACATGTGGGATGGCCACATACCTGGAAGGCCCACAAATGGAGGGCTGTGGTGGGAGAGGTGAGGCTGGAGAGGACAGGCAGCTGGGGAGTAGGTCACAGACAGGATCAAAGGTATGTTCTGAAAAAGATCACTCTGCTGGTTGGCGGAGAAGAATGGGCTCTGTACAGCAGAGGACCCTAACCCTAACTCCTAACCCTAACGCTACCCTAACCCTAATCAAACATCATGCCTAATTTTGAGGACTGACAGCTCTACTCTGAAATCACAAACAAGTCCATCATGCTGGCTTTCACTCCTTGCTCAGTATTGTACTGAAAGTTCTTTTTTTTTTTTTTTTTAAGATTTTATTTATTTATTTGACAGACAGAGATCACAAGTAGGCAGAGAGGCAGGCAGAAGAGAGAAGGAGAAGCAGGGCTCCCTGCCGAGCAGAGAGCTCGATGAGGGGCTCGATCCCAGGACCCTGAGATCATGACCTGAGCTGAAGGCAGAGGCTTTAACCCACTGAGCCACCCAGGTGCCCCTGTACTGAAAGTTCTATCCAGAACAATAAGGCAAGAAATAGGGAATCCACATGTGAAAGGAATCAGTAGAACTAGGTCTATTCAGAGACCAGAGATGGCATCATCTTATATAGAGAGCTTCCTAAAGAATCAACAGAAATGATAACAGCCAGTTCCCTAATTCTGTAAAGTTACAGGACAAAATATCAAGACACAAAAATCTCTCTTATTTGTATATGCTAGCAATGAATCATCCAAAAAGGACTTTAAGATGACAATTCCATTTTAGGGAACATCAACATTGACAAAATACTTAGGAATAGAGGTATCAAGGTAATCAAGGTATAAGTCTTATACACCGAAAATTACAAAACACTGCTGAAAGAAAGTAAGGGAAACCTAAATAAATCTGAGGACACCCCATGGTGATGAAAAGACATACTATTGATAAGATGGCAATAGTATACAATGTAATGAGGAAATTCAATGTGTTCCCAAGAAATTCCACAAAGGCCTTTGAGAATAAATGCACAAGCTAATCATAACAGTCATATGGAATTTTAAAAGACCACAAAATAGCCAAAACCATCTTGAAAAAAAATCAAAATCTTGAAAGAAAATCAAAGGTGAAAAGTCATACTTCCAAAGTTCAAATCTTAATAAAAGCGACAGTAAATAAAACATTGTGATACTGTCATAAAGATATGCATACACCCTGAAACAAATAATACATTATATATTAATTACTTGAATTTAAATTTTGAAAAATTTTTAAATAAACAAAATAATTTTTTTAAGATGTGCATACAGATCAGTGGGATTTAGCTGAGAACCCAGAAATAAACCCTTTCATCTGTGGTCCACTGAATTTTGACAAGGATGGACAACATTACACAGAATGGTCTTCTCTACAAAGGGTGTTAGACAATCATCTATTCATGTACAGAGGAATGAAACTGGACCCTTACCTCACACCACATATAAACATTAACTCAGAATAAGCTAAAGGCTTAAATACAACAGGTAAGATTATAAACTCTAGAAGAAACAAATGGGGATAAATCTTCACAATCTTTGATTTAGCAATACTTTTAGATCTGACACCAAAGCATAAGAAGGGAAAGATAAAAATAGATAAAATATATATCCTCAAAATTAATAATCCTCAAAATAAAATAATATCCTCAAAATTAAAAATCTGCCCTGGACGCCTGGGTGGTTCAGTTGGTTAAGTGTCCAACTCTTTTTTTTAAGATTTTGTTTACTTATTTGACACAGAGAGAAAGAGACAGTGAGAGAGGTGATAGAGCAGGAGTGTAGGAGAGGGAGAAGCAGGCTCCCCACTGATCAGGGAGCCCAATGCAGGGCCCTATCGCAGGACTCTGGGATCATGACCTGAGCCGAAAGCAGATGCTCAGTGACTGAGCCAGCCAGGTGCCCCAAGCATCCAACTCTTAATTTTGGCTCAGATCATGATTTCAGTGTCATGAGATTGAACCCCATATCAGGCTCCACAAAGAGTGTGGGGCCTGCTTAAGGTTCTCTTTCCTTCTCCATATGCCCCGACCACTTGCACTAACTCTTAAAAAAAGAAATGTAAAAATTTTTAAAAATCTTTATACATCAGAAGTTACTATGCAGAAAGTGAAAAGCCAGCCCCCAGAATGGAAGGATATTTTGCACAAATGGACAAAGGACTCGGATAGACCCTTCTCCAGAGAAATCATACAAAAGATGAATAGCACATGAACAGATGTTAAACATCATTAGTCTTTATGGAAATGAAGATTTAAACCAGTTAGATGTCCTTTTACACAAGTAGAATCACTATAGTCAAGAAAACTAAAAGTAACAAATTTTGGAAAGGATGTTAAAAAACTGACACCCTTAAACCTTGCTTTGAAAAATGGTGTTGTCTACGCATAAAATAGTTTGGCATTTACTCCAATAGATCAAAGCAGACTTACCATATGGTTCAACGACTGTACTCTTAGATATATATATCCCCCAAATTGAAAACACTGATTCAAACAAAGAAAAATGTACAGGAATATTCATAGCAGCAGCGTTCACAATAGACAAAACCCAGAAACTATGCAAATGTCCATCCATGGGGAAAAGGATACACAAAATGAGGTAGATCTGTAAATGGCAATCCTGTTCTGCCCTATGTAGGAATGAAGTAAAATGGTTCATTTGTGGCAAACAATATGATGGCTCCTCAAATATCAAACACAGAATTCCACTGCAGCCTATATGCCCCCCAGAACTGGAAGTAGAAGTACCCTTATTCAGAGCATTTTTTATAACAGCCGAAAGGTGGAAGCAATCCAAGTGTCCACTGACAGATGAATGGATAAACAAAATATGGTTTATACACCATGGAACACGATTCAGCCTTAAAAACGAAGGGAGTTCTGACACAGGCTACAACACGGATTGAACCTGGAAGTCATTACACTGAGTGAAATCAGTCACAGAAGGGCAGATACTGTATGATTCCACTTATAGGAAGCATCCAGAAACACGAAGTTGAATGTGGCTACGGGGGGCCCGAGAGGAAAGGGCAATGGGGATTTGGTGTTTCATGCATACAGTCTCCCTTGGGGAGAATGAGAAAGTTCTGGAAAATGATGTACAACCGTGGGAACTCAGCTAAGGCCAGAGAACTGTGTACCTGAAATGTTTTAAGGCGTCAATGTTCTTATGTTTAGTCACCGTGAAAAAGTGAATGAAGGACTGATGCATGTCACAACGTGGATGGACACTGAAAACAGCCCCAGTGACATTAGCCATATAGAAACACCACCCAGGTAGGAGCCGTCTGTGCTCCTCAAATCCATCAGACTTGTGCAAAAAAGGAAAAGTCTCTAGAGCAATTCCAGAAGAAGAAAACTGGATCCAAATGGAGAAGACATTTGAGACTGTCAGGCAGATGGTGACAGCTGAAGTGGGCCCAGTCTTGGTTAAAGTGTGGGAACCGTCATGATTTCCTCACTTGGGGTTCTGTGGTGGTTCCGTGGGACAGTGTCTCTGTTTGGGGTAAAATGCACCAAAGTAGCCCATGTGAAGTGGCAAACATGATAAAGAAATGAGAACTGGGGAGTCTGAGTGTGGAGATAAAGCGTATTTGTGTTGCTGTGACAAGTTACCGCAGATTTGCAATCACCCTGGAGGAAATGACTCTTCCAAACATCCATGTTAGCACCACGTCACGGAAGCAGCGAGGACATCAGACTTTGGGATGGAGGCCAAGCCCTCCCAGATCCAGTTCACCCACTGTGGAGAGGCCACTCGCCCTTGGAGGAGGCCACATGTTAGCAAGAGACACGTGGGAAGATTAAATGAGGGGCCCCTCTGTCTCAGGTGCAGTAGAAGCAGTAGTATTCGGAATTCCAATTCTCCACAACGTTCCACCACAACCTGGTTAGAACTGTGAAAAAGCATGAAGGAAGCCTCAGTAAAGTGGACCAGGGACGCGGGAAGGGGAGGCTGGAGGGGGGCGCCTGGCGCTCAGTGCTCCTTACAGACCCCACATTACAATCCGCCACGGGAGAGACTCATCCGTTCCAGGACCCGCACAGGAAGCTGGAGGGTTCACCTCCTTCAAGAAATTCACTGTCCCCCCCAGCTCGGCTGGTGAGAATCCTTCATCACCCCGAACCCCTGCCTTGCTCCAGTGGACTTTCCCTCCAAGCAACCCTCCCAACTTCCTCCTCCTTCTCCATGACCTACCGAGCAGGTGACAGACCTGTCCTCTGACAGCTGTGAGACACTGGGGACAGACATGGAGCGAGACACACGGAGATGGGAAGACACTCTGTGCTCAGGGAAGAACCGACACTGGGAAAATACCTGCTCTCCCCAAAGCTGTCTACACAGCCCACGCTGTCGCTCCCAAACTTCCAGACACCGGACCAGCCCTGACACGGCGTGGACACGAGAAGAATCCTGCAGGGCTGAGGCCGGGGGAGCACGAGCACAGAGGGGTGCAGCCCCTCGCTGACTGCAGACCTTCTGAAGAGCCCCAGGAACGGAATCCACCAGAGCACAAACACGGACGCGGAACTCCGGGCGCGCATCCGAGCCCAGAAAGGGGAGACCCCACAGCCCGGCGCACAGCACCATGGTGGACCCCACGTCACCACACACAAAACCATAGAAACCCCAACAACTACACAGCCTGCCCTTCCTCCGCGGGGTCCTGTGACCACGCGCCTCCTTGGCAGTACCTGCTCAGGTAGCATCTCCTTACCTTCTCCTCCCCGGCGAGTCTTGAGGAGGCCGGGCTCCTGTCAGTGTGGACGTGGCCCCACGACGGCCTCCAGAACCCCCACAGGGCGTCCTGAAGAGGTCCCGCTCCTGTGGGGAGCTGGGCTCGGGCGCCCCCTGCGGGCGGTGGGAACAGTGCGGGAGGAGGTGCGCTCAGTTCAGTGGGGACACTTGTCCCCTCCCCTGGTCCAGCTGAATCCATTGAATTTTGGAAATTCAATCTGAAATCGAGCCTGATATCCCCTGACATCTCCAGAAATAGGAAAAATTAATTGGAAGCTTTGTGGAATTAAATGAAATGCAGATGCCAACTTTACAACTTCTACCAAAATTCATTACAAATTGTAGACAAATTTAAAATGCAAATCTATCGAAATATCTAAAAGAAAACATAAAGGAAAATCTGCATGACCTTGGGCTTAGTGAGGACTTTTAATTCACAACACCAAAGCCCAATCCACAAGAGAAGAGAATTGATAAGGTGAACTTCCTAAAATTAAACCTTCTCTGTGAAAGAGCTTGCTCAGAAAACTAAGAGACAATTCACACGCTGAGATAAAATATTCACAAAACACACATATTTGTATTCAAAAGATACAAAAACTCTCAGAACTCAACAAAAAGGAAATAACCTAATTGATAAGGGATAAATACCTGAACAGATGCCTGGACAAAGAAGACATACAAGTACAAAATAAGCATACAAATACAAGCTCACCCTCTAGCACCTTCTGGCCCCATTAGGAGGGCAACTTTTCCTAAAACAATGCATCTTTTGCTAGTAAGTGCCTTTTTTTCAATTGTCTCTCTGTCTTTAAAAGCTTTCCCATCTCTGCAGTTCAAAAGAACTCCTTTCTATTTGCTAGATGGATTACTATCTGATTAATGAACCCACAATTAATGATCACACAATAAAGCTAGTGTGATCTTTTAAATTACTTAGTTGCATTTTTTCTTTCTTTTTTTTTTTTTAAGATTTTATTTATTTATTTGACAGAGATCACAAGTAGTCAGAGAGGCAGGCAGAGAGAGAGGAGAAAGCAGGCTCCCTGCTAAGCAGAGAGCCCGATGTGGGGCTTGATCCCAGGACCCTGAGATCATGACCTGAGCTGAAGGCAGAGGCTAAACCTACTGAGCCACCCAGGTGCCCCTTAGTTGCATTTTTTAAAAGATCTTATTTAACAGAGAAAGAGTATGCAGCAGAGGGAGCAGCAGGCAGAGGGAGAGAGGGAAGTTGATATGGAACTCCATCCCAGGATCCCGGGATCATCACCTGAGCGGAAGGCAAACGCTTAACTGACTGAGCCACCCAGGCGTCCCTCAGTTGCATTTTTATTAAGAGATTACATGGGTTTTCTACAAATGGGGTTGAATAGACCTCTCCTATCAGAATTCCAAATAATAGATGGAGACAGTTGTTCATCGGGGAACTGGTGCTAACTCCCCTCTCCTAAAGTGTGGACTCCGCCAGTGTTTCCCTTCTCAAGAAGGCGTACACCGTGCGCACGCAGGAAAGAGTAACTTCACAGTGGGGAAGCCTGACCTTGGCCAGAAGACCAGCGTTAACAGAGACAGTGACAAGTCTTCCCTTGTTATGCAGTGATGACAGAGCACTTTACCTCTGTGATCCCCTTCCTTGAAACAAACAACCCCAGTCTAACCATGAGAAAAATAAATAAATCCCAATGCAGGTCTATGTACAAAATGACTGACCAGTCCTCCTCAACACTGTCGGGGTCATTGAAACAAGACGAGTCTGAGGGACTGTCCCAGGCAAGGAGAGCCTAAAGAGACTTGATGACCCCATGTCACATGGTGTTCTGCATGGGATCCTGGAGGCAGACAAGATAGAACAGGAGGAACTTGAATGAAGTATGGGCTTGAGTAAATAATAACGTATCAATATTTCTTTGTTAATTGTGATAATTCTGGTGAAAAATAGAAAAAGAACAGAAATGAAAGGTTAAAGAAAAACCTATTGCATCAGCCTGGAAGCCTTGAGGAAGTGGGTGATTTCATAGTAAAAATGCACATTAACAAAATGGACCCTAAAATAAGGGAAAAACAAACAGGTCAGTGAGCTCTGCAGGGACCGCTCCTTTTTTTCTTTCTTTCTTTCTTTTTTTTTTTTTTACTTTTTTGACAGACAGAGATCACAAGTAGGCAGAGAGGCAGGCAGAGAGAGAGAGGAGGAAGCAGGTTTCCTGCTGAGCAGAGAGCCTGATGCGGGACTCAATCCCCGGACTCTGGGATCATGACCTGAGCTAAAGGCAGAGGCTTTAACCCACTGAGCCACCGAGGCACCCCAGGACCTCTACTTCTTGCTGGCTCTCCTCCCACTGTTCTGGGTTTTCCTCTCCAGGGACAGAGCCATTCCATATCTCCTCTGAGAACTGACCACCCCCCCCAACCCCGTCTTGGTCTCCCCATCCACGCCTTTCTCATTCTGATGCCTTTGGCCAGGACTCTTTGGATGGCAAGGGACTGGACATACTTACTTAAGTAAAATAAGCTATTTTTTAAATGGTGGAAATAAATTAATGCTTGCAAGAGGCAAGTTCAGAGTGGGTTTGGACATGGCAGGCCCAGGGGCTCATACTCTTACAGTATGACCTGAACCCTCTCCACACCTCCACCCTGCTAAGTGTTCTGGAGTGGACCCACTCCCAGGCTGACCAGCAGCAGGGAGCCAGCAGCACCCTTCAAAGGTCAGGGGGCTGAGCTCTGGATGCACTCCACACCCCTGGACTGAAGTTGAATTGTATTTGTTTTTTGTTTTGTTTTGTTTTGTTGGTTTCAGGTGTAGAGTTCAGTGATTCATCACTTACGTACAACACCCAGTGCTCATTACAGCCAGTGACCCCCTTAATCCCCAGCCCCCACGAGCCCACCCTCACCCCATCCCTCCACCAACCCTCAGTTTGTTCTCTACCCTTCAGAGTCTCCCATGGCTTCCTTCCCACTCTCCTCTTTTCTTTCCCCCCATCCCATGTGTTTTCTTTCTTAAATTCTACATATGAGTGAAATCATTTCAGTTGTATTTCAGTCAGTGATCAGGCAGACATTTCACTCCTTTGCTAGAGCCCAAGACTAAGGGGTAGAAAACCAACGCTCTGGCTCAACCTGAGATATACATGGGACCTAGGCAAGTCCCTCCATCCTTGAGGACCAGACAGAAGAGAAGGCAAAAAGCCTATCATACTTAAACCTGACCCTGACTCTGACCTCTAACCTTAACCCCGACCCTAGCTCTGACCCTAGCCCCTGACTCCTGACCCCTAACCCAAGTCCAAACTGGGACTGGGTCTCTGAACCTGACCCTGATCCCAGGGTCCACCCCGCCCCCACCCCCACCCTCACCCTAGACTACATAATACCTTTTCCTCTAACTGCAGCTTCCAAAGGTAGATGATTGATGCTTTGTGCTGTTATTCTTTTAAATAACTTTTGAGGGTTTTCTTTTTTAAAATTCATGTATTTATAAATCTGTATTTAGTTAATTTGTAGTATAAATATATGTTGCTAAAAGGTGTTTCTCAGAATTCTAGTAAACGGTGAAGGACACAATTCAGTTTTGTGTTATCAGAAGTACTATCTGTAAATTAGTGCATCAGAGAGCATTTGGGGCATATCTAAATCCTTGCTTCTATTTACTTACTAAAAATAGTTCAATATCATATTCCAGAGAGAAATTATACCTTTATTTCATGGGGTGGGGCAATGATATTTTTCCTGGGAAAATTAGATTCATCTTTTTAAAAATATTTGTTATTGAAAATATTTAAAATTTTGAAATTAAATTTGCAAATATGTTGTATGTGTATGCTTTTGTTATTTGATTCACTAATAACTCACCTAAGTAATTAGCAGTTTTTGCCATATTCCGGAAAATATTTGAGTTGTGGTTTGTTAGATTTCCTCCCCCCACCCCTGCCCCATCTTTTTCCTGTAGAATTACAAATTAAACTTTTAAATCCAACCTCCTTTTTTGGCTTGGAAAAAGTACCACAATTTTTTAAAAAGTTTTTATTTATTTATTTGCAAGAGAGAGAGAGCTTGAGGAGGGGGAGGGGCAGAGGGAGAAACAGACTCCTTGCTGAGCAGGGAGCCCAGTGCAGGGCAGGGCTCTATCCCAGAACCCTGAGATCAAGACCTGAGCTGAAATCAAGAGTTGGTCAGTTAACCGACTGAGCCACCCAGGTGCCCCAGCAATTCTTTAAAACGAGCAAACCATCCTCTCCCACAGCAGGTCTGGGCACCCTTCAATGGGCAGTGTCTGCAAGGGCCCATGTAAGAGACGCCTCTCAGGTCTTCACAGCCCTCTGTCCCTGTGGGTGTGAGCTTTCATAGATATATGGTTTTTTGGGGGGGTGGGAGGTCATCTCGCAGGTGCAGGTCTTAAAAGTAGGGGTGCTCAGTGTGAGGCATGAGCGCTTTGCTCCTCTGGGAGAAGTTCAGGGTTGTCAGTTCCCTCCTGATCATTGGTCTAGGTGCTGGGGATATGGTTTATGGGGAGATTGTGTCTCAGTCCTTCCTACGCCTTCCATGAGATGTTTTCCCTCCTCTGCGCACTTGCTTTTAGGGTTTTTCCCCACAGGAAATTGTTCCATATACAGCTGTAGATTGGTGTGTCCGTGGGAGGAGGTGAGTTCAGGATTTTCCTATGTCGCCATCTTGAATGGAAATCCCTACCATACGCTGTAAGGAGCGCAACACCTTTAGCGCTGATGCGATGTCATATCAGTCGTCTAATTGAACATCATCTTGCAGCGGAGGATAAGCTAACTTATGCCCTTCCACATCTCAAGTCCAAGGATTGACTGTAGTAGCACATCACACTGCTGGAGTAGGGGTGACTTTGTTTTTGACTATGGAACAGAACTTGGACACTTCCCTTCTTATCCTTCTTCACATGAGCCATGTAGAAAAAGGATAAGAACACAATTAGGTTTTTCTTGTCACCACCATTCAGCTATTCACTTTTTCTCTAGGAAAAGAGATTTAACAAACAGCAAAAGTTACTTAGACGGATTCCTTTCCTGATACTCTCATAAGAAAATAGCAAGTTAGTTAAATTTTCCTTCCTCCAGATGGGACCGAAAGTTCCTTATGCGTTCCAGTCCATCTTTTTATTAAAAGAATATCAGAGAGGTAATTGTATTTCTTGCTGTCTTATAAAGGCATCTGGCAATACATTTTCTGTGCTACGGTGGGAAAATCACATGGAGGAATAAATTTTTTATTGCAACAATAATAAATTTGGAACTAGGTGGAAGAATTTAACTTTCAAATATGTGAAATTATAGTGCAAAATAGATCCTATGCATCCAAATGAGATATTTCTTCTGGTAAAGTAAATCAGCGATCTTCATTTATTGTATGAACAAATCAATATTCCTATAGGTGAAAATACAGTTTAATGTGTTTTCTTTCTCTTGCTCTTCTATGAAATTGGATGATTTCCAAATATCTGATTAAATCTATCTTGCTTGGGATGTCATCTTGCCAGATCACTTAAGAATATCAACACCTTTGCTCTGAAACTGGCAGAATCAAATCCTCGGTGACCCCTAATAAATATTATATATGTATATGTGATGTATTGAGGTCATTTATTTCTAAATACTAGCTGCAAGTTGGACAATATATAGTCAGTCTGAGTTAAAGGAAAATGCAGAAGAACACT
Organism: Mustela lutreola; assembly: GCF_030435805.1. Classification (NCBI taxonomy): domain Eukaryota; kingdom Metazoa; phylum Chordata; class Mammalia; order Carnivora; family Mustelidae; genus Mustela; species Mustela lutreola. Next base: position 90,732,475 of record NC_081295.1, read on the forward strand.
GTTTTAAGTTATCTCATTATGGAGAAGCATTTTGTAGAGCATTCTTCCGAACTCAACACTATAGCTCCATGTCACACTGAGATGAACTGGGTGGATATGTCTATGTACATTGAAAACGTTTGGAAGAGAAAAATTTGTAAATGAATTCATTTGCATTTTTTTCAAGGGCTACCTGCCCTCAAAGCCTCCTAGAAGGCTTACTTTAATGAACAGATCAGTTTCCGAAGCCACCGACCTCAGTGGACCTGCATTGTGGTTGCCTTGTGAACACATGGGCACACAGGAAACCATGAGGTCTGCTAGAACTGGGCTTCAATTTCCACTGGGACAATGTACCAACCCAACCAGGACAGAGTTCCCACCAGTCCCGGACATATGCCTATTGGTTGGTTGGTTTTACTCTGTTTGATCTCATTTTTTCCTCAAATTAGCCCTGTTGGTCAGGAGGAGGCTCATGGAGGCAAATGAGAATGACTCCAAGCATGTTCAGTGTGGTGGGCGGACCTCTTCATAACACATCAGGGCTGTCCTCGTTCCACTGAAGAATAGCATATGGGGCGCCTGGGTGGCTCAGTGGGTCAAGCCTCCGCCTTCGGCTCAGGTCATGATCTCAGGGTCCTGGGATGGAGCCCCACATCGGGCTCTCTGCTCAGCCTGCTTCCCCCTCTCTCTGCCTGCCTCTCTGTCTATTTGTAATCTTTCTCTGTTAAATAAAGAAATAAAAAGTCTTTAAAAAAAAGAATAGCATATGGATGTTTGTGTGTGAGGAGGCAATCGTGTTTACTTCTTAAGTGAATATCATTTTTGGAACAGAATTCTATGAAGTGACCACGTTTTGTTTTTGTTTTTTCTCTCTTTTTTTAAAGATTTTATGTATTTATTTGAGGGACAGAGGATGAGAGAAGGGAGGGCGAGAGGGAGAAGCAGACTCCCCAATGAGCAGGGAACCCAATGCGGGTCTCAATGCCGGGACTTTAGGATCATGACCTGAGCCGAAGACAGTCACTTAACCAACTGAGCCACCCAGGCATCCCACTTTTTGTTTTCCAAGAGGTAACTTTAAACCAAGCAAAGGGCAATTTTATTTAAGTAAAAATGAATTTATTTGGGAATAGCAGAGGAATTGCAGTTTGGGACAAGCAAGCTGTGGTGAACCATAGGCAAGTCCAAAGAGGCAAAAGGAAGGTCAGCTCTTACTAGGTTTTAGGAGGCAATTGGGGAGGGTTGTTTTGAACAAAACTGGAGAACAGGAGTTCAAGGTTGTATTGGTTTCCTAGTACCTGTGAGCAGTGATCTGCGTGATGGTGCTAAGCAGGGAGGCATCTTTCTTCCTTTTCTTTAAGGCAGGAGATAAAATTCCTAAGTGAAAAATGTCCCTCCTTGTCAAAACAGTTCTTCTCTTCCTTCTTGCTGCTGGCGATATAGGCTGCCACGAGTGGTTTGTAGAGAGACCTCCCTTTATTTATCTTCACGCAAGTTAGGAATCACTCTCCCTTATATACTATCAACACCATGGATTTATTCATAAACCCTTTCTTTCCATAGACAAGAAAATTTTAAAATCAGCCACTCTGTGAATTACAATCAATTTCAAGCTGGTGAAGTCAAACTTGATACATGTAGAGATGTTAGTTAAACTCTGATGGAAGGTAATTTGTAACATGAGGCTATTGGTTCTATCTTGGGGCATCGGAGTTGCTCCTTGATGTAATAATTCACTCCAACTTTTCTTTTTCTCTTTGCTACTCTGCCAGTACATTCTGTAGTTCTCTTCATCAAAACATCCCCAACACAATTTGCGTTGATGGGTTTTGAAAGGTGTATTCACTTCTCTACAAGAACTCCATCTGTTTCCACAAAGAATATTTATCTTCAAACTTAAAAAACCTTTTTCAAACTTTTTTTAAAGTGACAAAAACAAACAAACAAAAACTTTCCACTTCTACCTGCAATATAACGGGATTTTTATCCAGAAAGCTGGTATTAAATCCTTTTAGATTATTTTTTTTATAGCAGTCCTTTTGGAAGACCAACTACTTGGTCTGTTGAGCATAATTACATATAAAATTCACAATGAAACACATTCACAAAATGGCATGCCCAAGTCACGTTTTTACTGGGTCAGGTGACCCAGCAATACCCATATCCTTAAAAATGAGGGGTGCACATGTGTGTGCATGTGTGTATGTGTGCATACGTGTGTGTGTGTGGTGTACGTGTGTGCATACATGTGTATGCATGTGCATGTGTGTGTGTGTAGTAGAAAGAAGGAAAGAATTGCTGGAAGGATCAGCCCGCTACCCCCAAATGCTGGTAAATCTGGCTCTACTGAGGAAAGATCATTGGGAGAGAGTCCTTTTTGTTCCATCCCCTGCAATCTCCTTAGTTTTACATTTCTAACCATGCATCCTCTCTGGCTCCAACCCTCTGCCCAGACTTCATAATCCCATAGGCAAGGTTTGGTAAGGGCAGTCCAGAGGGCACCCTTCACAAAATTCTTGCCTGTTTCATCTCCAACTCTATGTCCAACTTGGGGATTGTAGTGTACCCACATGTTCATTGATGGTGACATGAATGTTTGATGTCAGGTGGTCTGCACTGGGAGCTCTGGGGGACCGAGGGAGACATAGATTTAGGAACTCGGCAGGAATTAACATGTGGGAGCTATTTTGTTGTCTGTAGAGGAACCTCCTATTACCTACACCCGTCTAGACCATGGGACTTGCATGCAGGGGGAGCTGGGTTTGTAGGGCAAACTGACCATCAGAATCACCAATTACAAATTCTTGGGCTTCACCAACATCATATCCCAATGCTTCAATGCAGAGCCTGGAGCCTGTGTTTTTGGAAGTCTAATTAGGAAGTTCTGGTGATTAGTCAGGTCTTGCATCACTAACTTAAAGCCTGGAAGCTCTGTCTTCCTTTAGCTTTTTCACATGCTAGAAATACATTTTGTCTCCAGGAGGACATGAGAAAAAACCCATTACTAAGAATTAAAACAATAGAAAATAGTTAGTTATCAGTTTAGGTTGTCTTTAACATTTTGTTTTAAACTGCTTGACAAAGTGTAAATGTTTGGAAATGTTTACATGAACATTTGGTGGCATCAGTACCAATATCCAACCAGGGTAGAAAGGAAGCTCGGTTACTGCACAAGAGTCACGTTGTGTAACCAGGGGAAGGGCCAGGACTGTAAGACAAGATGACATTGTTGCTGAAACAGGCCGCCCACCAGGCTTGCTGACATCAGCGGCGGTGGCCTGGGCATGGTTCAGTGGTTTTGAGTCTCCTTATGGTCCTGGGTCGTGCTTTCAGAAGCCAGCCATCAGGCACTATTATATTGCATGGAGAGACTTAAGACATTCTAAAATGAGGGGCGCCTGGGTGGCTCAGTGGCTTAAGCCACTGCCTTCGGCTCAGGTCATGATCTCAGGGTCCTCGGATCGAGTCCCGCATCTGGCTCTCTGCTCAGCAGGGAGCCTGCTTCTCTCTCTCTCTTTCTGCCTGCCTCTCCATCTACTTGTGATTTCTCTCTGTCAAATAAATAAATAAAATCTAAAAAAAAAAAAGACATTCTAAAATGATTTTTCTTTTTTTCTTCCTTCCTTTCTTTCTTTCTTTTTTTTTTTTTTTTTTTTTTGAGAAAAGTGAAGTTGTTCACCTTCTCACTTAAGTTTCAGTGATATCACATTGAGATGTTTCTTATTTGTTTCCATGTGCTGGAGAAAAAGCTGTCAAGGAGGGATGTATGATATGATGCTACAGGTCAGTGCAGTTGGGTGTGGGAGAGCCAGATTCCTGAGCTGGCCGCAGACGGCCCATACTCAGTCCTGGCTTGGCCACTCTGATTGCTGTGCCATTGTTTGATTATCCAAACTGGGTCATTTGTCCCCATAAAATGCTCCACGTTGCTGCATTTGACTGATCGATTATTTGTGGCATTGCTCAGCTTGTCCCTAGACCCCTGTATTTTCCATAATCTGGCAGTTAGATCTAGAAGTTTTAATTTTTAGGAACAAATTTTTCATACTATTTCATTCTTAAAATTCAAGCACAGTATTTGTGCTTGTACTCAAATTCTTGTAACAAGCTTGTGCCATTGAATTTATAGCTTAAGTCAAATACATCAACTAATTTAGGGGACAGTCTGGCAACAAAAAGAGATTCTCCCCCACAAGATGGCATGTATTTGGAAGGCTCAGCTGTCTCCCCAGGAAGATATTCTTACATGGGATCTCAATTTGTTCAAATATTTATTTGTCATAGAAGTTAGTCAGAAAACATGTTTAACTGTGATGAAGACAACTCCAAAACACAGCAGAAAAAAACACATTTTGGTGACAAGAACAACTCGCTTTGATCCAAACTTGACCACACTCTAGGTGACCTTTTTTGAGATTTTTTTTTTTTTTAAGTTGACAGACAGAGATCACAAGTAGGCAGAGAGGCAGGTAGAGACAGAGAGAAGAGGAGGCAGGCTCTCCGCTGAGCAGAGAGCCCGATCAGGGCACGATTCCAGGACCCTGAGATCATGACCTGAGCTGAAAGGCAGAGGCTTTAACCCACTGAACCACTCAGGTGCCCCTCACATGCCCTCTTTAATGCCCATCATAAGTGTTCATTTTCTTTCCTTCTTCTACAAATACCTCTTGAACATGCACTTGACATCCAGCTGCCTGTCAGGTGTTATAATGGGGCTTAAAAAGAATATAAATAAGGTAGCATGGAGCATGGTGTCTAACACAAAGCAGTTTCTCAATAAATTTAAATTGGAAACATGGTGTCTGTCCCAGTGGTGCTTCAGGGCACACACGCACACATGTGTACATGCACACACACACATACACACATGCACATACTCTACCAAGGGAGGCTGACAGGGCTGGAGTTCTGTGGTCAGAGTTCCCACCGAGAGCTGACATAATGGGGAAGTTCTCACAGAAAGGGGACTAAAAGCCCAGACTGGAAAAATAAAGGAGCATCTGAAGGAGCAGAGAGGATTAACAAGTTTACCCAGATTTGAGGGCTGTGGTAGGTGAAGAATCAGAGAAATGTAAGCCAAGGGCATTTTTCTTGGAGATACCCACACCTGATAAAAGGAAGATACATGAATAGAAAACAGAAACGGCTGGACTTCTGGATTGTGGTAACATTGAGGAAAACCTCAAATGCCACATTAAGCAGTTAAGATCTTATCCTAGACCACAGGAAAAATACTTGAATGTGTTTTAATGAGGGAGGTATGTAAGTTCATTTAAAGCCTAATGGATCGGGAAGGAAGATTAATGCACTGAAGGATATCATTTAGGAGAAGGTAGTTAAAATCTTGTCATGAGGTGAAAGGGTCCTTGTTCATATGGGTTTAGATCATGGGAGTATCGGTACCAGACTACATAAACATGATTAAGTAATACTCTAGGCATATTGGCTTGGCCTTCTCAAGAACTTTTTCCTAATGTCTTGGTGGCTTGGTACCAAGGATAATGGAAACAAGGATTCCCTGGAAGTTGGGAGGACTTCTAGAGCCTTCTAGTCTAACTGGTACAGGGTCTGGGGAAAAGAATGGGCTTCAGTGTTAGATAGTTAATACGATCTCCCTGGTAAATGGGAGTTGTAACGTAGGTAAAGCACAGTGACTGGTACATCACACGTGCTAGATCGATGCTGGTTAGTTCCCTTTGAGTGAAATGTGGGAACTAGAGGAGGAGTCCGATTTAACGAGAGGAGGAGTCACACTGGGGGCTGGTTAGGTTCCCATGATGGCCATTAGTCCATTATCTGTTGCCAGTACGTAGCTATTTTATCTTTAACCTAGTCTATAGAGTGGGAAGAGGATAGAGGACATGATAGTAGTAGAATGAAGAGGGAGATGGGCTGGTCATGCCCATAGTCTCCTCTGAATGCCCGCTGGGGACCCCTCCCTGGCTCCAGCTGGGGATAAGGGCATTCTCTATCAGGTAAGGTATATCTGCATTTTACTTCCTTTTTTTTTTTTTTTTTGGTAAAGATTTTATGTATTTATTTGACAGAGAGAGATCACAAGCAGGCAGAGAGAGAGAGGGAGAGGAGGAAGCAGGCTCCCCACCAAGCAGAGCACCCAATGCGGGACTGGATCCCAGGACCCTGAGATCACGACCCAAGCCGAAAGCAGAGGCTTAACCCACTTAGCCACCCAGGAACCCTCTGCATTTTACTTCTAACAGACCTTTTACCCTTGCGTATAATGCTATTCCTCAACACCTCCTTATAAGTAAAGTCAGTCTTATTTTGCAGCTGAAGTGGAGATATTCAGTGTCTCTATCATCATGACCCCAGGAGATAGGACTGTTTATGTTTAACCCACTGACATGTGAGTCCAGGCATTTCCCATTTTGACGTGAATTGTATTTCATGAAATGTAAAGTTTAGGACCAGAACACAGCAGTCTTCACTCTTATTGTTGAAATATCAGTTACTGTAATCGGACTGACTACCTTCAGCAAATGAGCAACCAAAATTCCTCAAGGTTCTAGATACACATGGAGAAAGCCCCCTTCGCTGACAGCAGCAAGGTTCTGTCTCTGCACACGTAGAGTTCTGGTTGCCAATTTTGTGGAACCAGCCTAATAAGAATGAGGGTCAGGCAGATGGATCGTGGCTTTTTTGGATTGATTTTTGTTGTCGTCAGCGAGCGAGTGAGTGAATGAGTACTGAGTGCAAGTATTTGTACTTTTATAGGCTTCACCCAGAAAGAAGTGCCTCTCCTTATTGCTCCAAGAATCCCAGAACTGAACTTAGCTAAAGAAAGTAAAGTGGAAATGGACCGTAGGGAAAGGAGTCGCTTCTGCAGGAACGCTGATGGAATTTCCTGCCGGCTCCCAACACCGGGTGGCAGACGTGTTCTTGTTAAGGAGTTGATGATGGTGTTTGGGCAGCAAGTTGTTATGGCGAAGACTCTGAGCTTTCTTTATTAAATAGTTGCCCCTCACACACCAAGGCTGTCCAGGATGTTCCTGTCAAGACAGACTTCTATTTCACAACCTACGAGGATTGTGTTTTTCCATCATTGACGGCTTAGCTAGGGATGCTTTTTGAGGACTTTCAATTCATTTCACTAATGGAGAGGCCCACGACCTCTCACTCACCTACCATTTAATAATGGTGAGCATTAGGGGAAAAAAGGGATCTGATTTTAAACATGGGCACTATGTTTGGTGCTAAAAACTTTTGCCTAAGAATCTTGGTGTCCTGGAACGGGGGAACAGAACAAACAATGGGATGCAATTTTCTCTCACAATTGTGGGAGAAAAATGTTTCACTGCATGTGGTTGAACTCCAGAGGCAGGCTTGTCCTCAGTGGGCATCTAATGATTAGAATCTTGGAGAGGGAGTCAACCCCAGCAGGGCTGAAACTCACCTGGGTACTTTCAAAGGGCACAGGTACCTGGCACTAGCAACAGCATCCCCAGACGTGGGAAGCAGGCACATGCATCTTCCACTGGAAAAAGCTACACAGTCAACTCTGGAGTGAAAACTTCACCCTTGGAGTAACTTTGTAATCTTAAGCATGAACTAAACACACTCTGGGTTCAGACTCAGCAGGGTAACAGCCCACGGTGGTGGTTTCAGGAACACAGAAAGAAAGTTGCTCTCACATTCGTTCTCCCCTTCAGCCTGCTAAGAGGTTTGAGTCTTCCCAATAGTTCCTTCTTTGTGTCCTAGGCTGAGTATAGCAATAGTTTGGGGTGTCATTCATTAATAGCCTTTAGCTTTGTAGTTCTGAGTTGTTTATTATATAATTGATAAAGCACCAAACAGAAAACACTAGGTTGATCAGAGTGAAGAAAGATTTAGGATTTGGGGATCCTCTCAGGAAGATCTGACTTTGGGAGGTGCGGAAATTCATTAATCCCTAGAGTGTAACAAGGAAAGGGAAGCATTCCCATGAGCAGATTTCAAGGTTCCCCAAAGTAATCTTTGTATGTTTTCCACTTAATTGATGCACTGCTGAGATTCACTGTGAAGCACTGAGGAATTGAGTGTGATGACTTAATTTTTCCCTGGGAAGGATTGGAGAAGCTGGACCTGGGGGTGTCAAAGACAGGTTCTAATTCCTGAGCAGTGACAGCGATGAAGTTGAGTCTCCATCTGAGCACAGGGCTGCTCTTCGTCCAGGTGTCAAGGTCTCACAGAATCACTGCTGAGGTTGTGTTTCTAATGAGAGATTAAAAAGTAAAAATATTGCCTCCCAGTCAAATGCACAAGAACACAATCCACTGGTTGATCTGTTAATTTAGTGTTAGGTAAGCACATTTTGAATAACTAGTTTTAAGTTAGTTAACTAACTCAACTTACTTAGTTGACTAGTTAGTTGACTCTAGTTTAGAGTCTAGTTAGTTGACTAGATCTGAGTCAATTGTGCCTTAGTCAGTGCAGTGACCAAAAAAAAAAAAAAAAAAATCAGTCCAACCTTTCATTTGGTGTACACATAGCAAAGATGTAAAGCACCAAAAAATTCCCATTGATTATAGCATTCACTTTTAACATGAGAATGGCAGCCGGTCTGGGCTTTAAAACACCCAGAAAGACCGCCTCTGTTGTTCACTTTAAAATGGTTACTTTTATGTTCCATGAATTTCACATCAATAAACACACACACTTAACTACAAAGAGCAAAATATCTCATTTGGGGGAAAGCGTCCTATCTAAGCTAGCTGTTTTTATTATAAATCGCTAGGTGCTTTCTCTGTGATGGTCTTTCTTATGCTCCAAGAACACAAACATAGACCAGGCTGTAGGATGAACCGCATGCCACTGACATTTGCTTCTCTCTGGCTGCCCATTTGGTTCACCAATCTCAGCAGCCGGTGCTCTCGAAACCGATTTGTTTGGCCTTCAACATTTACAGTGACCTTATCCCAGTTCCTAAATAATGGGCAGGTTTAAGCCACAATAAAAAGAATCAAGATCTACCAAAGAGGCCTTCAACCAAGGCAGCGACACAAGCTCTCAGAGAACCCCAAACTTGAAATCTTGCATCCAGCACCCAGACAGCCTCCACGGTTGGAAAGATGAGCCCTGAGACTCATATCACAGCTTCCAAAGTTCTGTGACACCAGAAACAAGCATTTCCTAAACTCATTTTTTTTCCCTTTACAACAGATATTTTTGAGGATTACAATTCTTTCTCAAGGGAAAAAAATGTCATAAATACTTTAGAATTTAGTCAAATTTAGTCAAATATTTGTAACTTCAGCTCACAGAGGGAGTTGGTGGCAACTATATATTTCTGACATGATGTCTTCATGTGTCTCCTCTTCAAAGTTGCGAGAAGCATGTCCCGGGCTCACCATCCTCTTTGGAGAAAGCAGGACATGAAGCTCATCCTCAGAACAGGAGGGCAGAGAAACTGGCTTTGATCACTATGAGGCTGAACTTTAGCTAAAAGCTGAATATCATCAGAAGGTCAGTAGTCATAGAGAAGATGAACCGGGAGTCTGAAAGACTGTCCTCTTTAAAAAATATGGAAATGATTTACTTTATTCATGAAGAAAATAATAAATTTCTCCTCTGTTTTTAATTTTCAGTGACTAATCAGTCATAAATAAGTTAGATAACGTGGGCAAACTCTATTTTCTCGTGAATGATTAGATAAAAGGAGTTTTGCTTGGCTGGAGGCCTCCAAAGGCAGGGTCCTTTGCTTAACGAAAGGTGCTTTCAGTGATTAATGGCCTGTGATACCACATTTGACAGAAAAGGTGGAGATATTATTTATATTACTTGCATAACACCTGATAAATGTGTACTGCTTTATCTTGTTTCTAATAAATAATTTGCCTAAATTGTAATGAAAATGATAATGGAGTGTCTCGAATGCTATTCAAATGCCCTGCTCATTATGAATTACCCAGGTAATTGTTAACAGTTCTCTGCACTATGTGAGCCTCAACGACCCGGCCAGCAGATGTGGAAACTTGCTAATAGAGTTGGACTGAGAGCTAAGAAAGCTGATGATAAGTAGTGAAGAGATCTCTCTCCCTTCAGTGCTGCATAAGTCCTACCACATTATGGTCTGAGAATTGATCTGAAATTAGTTGTGAAGTGAGCTAGAAATAAAATTTCACATTATCTTGTTAATGTCTTCTATTTGTCTTATATTTTACTATAATCTATGTGACGATTCCCATAATGCTTGGTTGATATTTTGAAAAGCAATTTGTCCTTAAAAAATTAAGATAGACACACACTCTTTGCTTTGGTCCTTCTACTTCTCTGAAGATCGAATATTGTATCTATTATCATTTCTCTTCAGCTTGAAGAACTTTCAACATTTCTTTATAGCATAGGTCTGGTGAAAACTTATTTTCTCTGTTGTTGCCACTCTGGAAATGCCTTTATTTGAGTTTCATTTTCAAAGGATATTGTCTTCTGGCAGAGAATTTTAAGCTGAATCATTTGTTTTGTTTTGTTTTAAAGATTTTATTTACTTATTTGATAGATAGAGAAAGTGGGAGAGGGAACACAAGCAGGGGGAGAGGCAGAGAGAGAGAAAGAAGCAGGCTCCCTGTTGAACAAGGAGCCCGATGGTGGGCTTGATCCTAGGACTTTGGGATAGTGACCTGAGCTGAAGGCAGATGCTTAAGGACTGAGCCACCCAGGCGCCCCAGTTTTGTTTTTCATTTATCACTTTAAAGATGTTGTGTTGTCCTATGTCCTTCATTGTTTCAGGTCACATGTTGGCTTCTATTTATACAGATTTATGATGTATATAATGTGTCCCTTTTCCCTCTTACCTCTTAAAAGCAGAAAGTCTACTTTTAAATTTTAAATAATCTTTGTTTTTTCAGCAGACTGAATATTGTGTTTGAACATACATGTTGTTTGTGTTTATCCTGCTTGAGAGTCATGGAGCTTAAAAGTTCTATAGATTTTACCTCTCATCAATTTTGGAAAGTTTTAAACTATAATCTTTCCATTACATCTTTGGGTAGTTGTTTTATCATATATTTCAAGTCACTAAGCATTTAGGTGGTTTGTTTTAAAATCAAAAGAAATTGGGGACGCCTGGGTGGCTCAGTTGGTTAAGCAGCTGCCTTCGGCTCAGGTCATGATCCCAGCGTCCTGGGATCGAGTCCCACATCGGGCTCCTTGCTCCACAGGGAGCCTGCTTCTCCCTCTGACTCTTCCTTCCACTCTGTCTACCTGTGCTCGCTCTCACTCACTCTCTCTCTGACAAATAAATAAATAAAATCTTTAAAAAATAAATAAATAAATAAAATCAAAAGAAATTGGTACCCAAAAATCGGATGTTGTTTCAATAAACACCCAAAATATATAGTATTATTTTTAAGGCTGTTTGGTTTTGGGAGGTTGGAAAATGTTGAGGAAAATATTGTAAGAGACTGAAGAAATGGTGGTCTATTTGGTGAAACAGTCACTTGTATCTAGGAAGATGGACAGAGCACTTAAACAAATTTTGGATTTGGGCAAGAAGATCTCCTGGTGAAGTTTTGAAAGTATTAGCTGCTTCTGTTTAGTGGCATTTAAGTAGTATAAGAAAGGACAAACTCAAAAAAGAGACCACTTTGCAATCTTAATCATATGGGATTTGAATCTAATGCTGTGAGTCCTGGGATGAGATGACAAATCACAAATATTGACAAATATTTGTCAATTCTTTCTTCCCTGAAAATATTCTATTTTATTTTCTGCCTAGAATAATGATAAGGAATAACTGAATCTTACCCACACAGGTTTTCCAGTCATCAAAACAGATTAGGCAAAGGCTCCCTGGAGCATCTCTGTTTCATGCTATCTTTATGATCTCATTTAATTTCATTTAACAAGAATTTTTTAGTTTAATACGTGGCTAGTGTAGGATGAGCAATAATTGTCATGACATAATTTAATAGTTAAGAGAACTATTTAATGGTGTTGTATAGAAATTATCTTTTTTTTTTTTTTTTTTTTTTTTTTTTGCACAAGTACGGTATTTGTTTTTAGTTTGACTCCCTTTGGGATGTGACTGCCCACTAAACTACAGACCTGCCAAATAACAGAGAGAGACTGGTCTTGAATTTAAGGAACTGCAGCTTCAGATTTTCCTACAGCAGCAAGTAAAATAGGCAGTAACATTTACAGGGACAAATAGGGGAAGAAAGCTGATTTATAGGACTCTAAAGAAAGCTTGATGCATTTGTGATTTCAAAGACTAAGAATACTACACAAAGAACCATGGGGAATCTGAAAGAGGAAATGGCCTACCTGCACTCAACATCACCAGAAAAGACTTGGGGAACATAGATGGCAATGACTAGAATAAAGAGAACATGGGGACAACCAATGCTCAGATTGGATGTGAGCAGAAACATAAGTCACATAGATCATTACTGGGTCCATAATGAGGAGACCCTTGAAACTGACATCATCATCATCATCATCATCACCATCATCACCATCATCATCATCACCATCATCACCATCATCATCATCACCATGATCATCACTACCGCATGGATCTATTCAGTACTTACTGTGACTCAGGCTCTGTGTTAAGGGATTTATGGGATTTAGTTCACCTAATTTTCCAAAAAACTCTGTGAGACAGGTCCTCCTATGCTTATTTTGTAGATGAGGAAACTGGAGAGGCTGGTACTTTGTGCAAGATAAACCAGCTGGTAGGCAGTGGAGCCATGACTCAACCACACTGTTCTGCCTTCAACTTTTATTATCACATTACATGGCCTTACCCGTTAAATACTATATATAGTATTTAACTATATAAATACATATATATATATATATTTCCATTTCACCATTTGGACCCATCCTTCCAAGCAAATCTGTTATCTTCTGTTTCAGAGTTAAATATGCCTTCCAGATATGCTTATGTACAGGTACTCATAATGAATGGACACTTTTGACCCATTGCAATCAGAATTCTGGTAACCAGAGTTGATATAAACAGCCTCTTTTGAAGAACGATCTGACTACATGACCTAATTCTTTAGGAACATGCTGCTATTAGAGTCTTAATTAGAATCATTGGAAGTCCTTCTCTAGCCAAAAAAGAAACTATGAAGGCCAGCATGTAAAATCAACCACAAAGGCATCTCTTCTGAAGCACTAGAAATGCCCTTTAAGGTGAGAATACATTGAAAATCTTCAACGCTTTGTATTCACTGTTTCCTTTGTAGCTGGTTTGGATTATCACGACAGTGCTCAAGATTCTCTGAAAAGAACTGCCTCATAGCCACCCAGGTCCATAGCACTGTTCTTGCTGGATCAGCAATGAGCCTGCCAGACTGCTCAGTGAAGAATGCTCTCACTAGCTTTCTGTTTATCATCATTGTCTTCTAGAGAATTTTCCTCCTCTGAATGAAAAAAAGTCAATCATTTGTTTTGTTGGTATGATTGTATTTTGAGTATGGTTTTGAGTATGTCATTTAAATATGGTTTTTATTAGAGTGGTTGTCTTTGGGACTTCATGTTGAAACTTGTGATGCCTGTCTGATAATCTAGGTCTTCCAGTTATTTTTCATCCCCCCTCCAACCTTTTTGATAATCCCACATGTTCCAGTCAAAAAGCATCAAAAAATAGTCTTTTCACAGCATATTTTTCCCTTTTGATTTTTGCCTTCCACCGGAAGGTTCGGGGACAGATTATCCACTTTCCTCTCTTTGTATTTTATAAAAATGATGTAATTGTCTTTCTATTTTAACTTTGCCTGTTCAACTCTTCTCATCTAGAATTCATCTTATAGAAACATGTATCCCTGCTTTTCCCTTAGGTAATAGAATATTCTTCCTTATGTTGAGGGGTAAGGAAGAGAAATAGAGAGGGACATACGTAGTCCAAAATAGTCAAACTATGAAAAGAACCTAGATGTCCATCAACAGATGAATGGATAAAGAAGATGAGATATATATATACAGTGGAATACTATATAGCCAACAAAAGAAATGATATCTTGCCATTTGCAACAATGTGGATGGAACTAGAGAGTATTATGCTGAGCGAAATAAGTCAGTCAGAGAAATACAATTATCATATGATCTCCCTGATATGAGGAATTTGAGAGGCAAAGTGGGGAATTTAGGGGGTAGGGAAGGAAAAAATGAAATGAGATGGGATCAGGAGGGAGACAAACCATAAGAGACTCTTAATCTCACAAAAGAAACTGAGGGTTGTATGGAGAGGGTGGTTGAGTTATGGACATTGAGGAGGGTATGTGCTATGGTGAGTGCTGTGAAGTGTATAAGCCTGACGATTCACAGACCTGTACCCCTGGGGCAAATAATACATTATATGTTAACTTAAAAAGATATGCATTTAAAAAGAAGAAGAAAGGGACATATATACGTCAGTGGAATTCAAGTTCCTGACAAGCGATTACTCCCTGTGGGTACAGCTCACAGTAGCCTCCCCAAAGGCAGCACCTAAGTCCGTCGCATTTAATACCAATGAATCTATCGGGTTTTTATTGTTTCACATGAGATGTGTGTATGCACACACATTTTGAGAGTACAGTTTTGATTCCCAAGGTTTTCTTTCTCTCTAGAAGACAGTCCTGCCCATACAGGGACCACAACAGGAGGAATACATTTGGGGAATAACTAATTGTGCTGCTCTAGACAAAGTCCTTTTGGGTACAAGAGATACTTGTGAAAGAATGCAGAAACCTCATTGAAACAAAGTACATGTAGATATTTCATACAAATTGTGACTGAAGAGGGCTCTGCCATCTGTTACCAAGACAGGTACCCTCCCCATCTCCCCCTCTCACTATTTCTTGTAGCACAGACTTTCAAGTGTCTGTCTCTTTCTTTATGTTGGGACATTCTCTTTTCCTGCAGGTTGGTGTCCTCTGTTCACACATCTGTCTGCACTGAAACAATGAGCTCAGGGTCACATGACTCATTGGTTCAATTACGTTCCACGCACTGTCTATGGTTGGGATGGCTCTTAATTTAAATTCGTGAGCAAGTATTTTGATGGTGTGTTAGCTCGACAGTGGATTGGATCTAGTGTCTGCTATTGGATCTGGTCGATCACAGCAATCCCACTGGGTAACAAGAGTACCGTAGACTGTTTCAGGTTCGAGGACAGAGCAGGCATGTTTAGGGACTAGAAGAAGTCACGGTGATGTGACTGGCTAAAGATAAAGTGATTTTGAGAAGACCAACTTTTTGACAGACCAAATCACCCTTCTTGTTTAGAAAAATGTCTCATCCTATCTTTAATCCCCTTTGACTGGCTGACATTTTAGGACCTTGCAATTTTATTTAATTGTCCAGGACCTCTCACTTTCTTCCAGCTTTATTATTGGCTTTTTTTCTGCCTGGTTCCTGGCACTCACTTGATCTCTCCTATAAGCCCTGGAACCCCTCTGGCTAGTAGAGGCATCTTTCACCTGTGCTGGATTCATGGCATCTCTCAGCCTTGTCCCTGACTCATTCCTCATCTCATGCCTAGAAGCATTATTCCACTGTAACTCAGGGGTCTAGACCCAAACTCCAGGACTAGACTAGCTGGTGAGTATTTGGACCCCCTTGGAGGGGCCATTTAACGTCTAGCTTACTTATATGATTCTTCCATTTATTTCTAGAGAGAGTAGATGGGAACTTTTTACTGGCACAGTAGTTACTTTCTTATAACTTCGTTGGTCATGTTTCAAAAGTAGGAGATATGTTATTTTCTGAAACATGAATGGAAACTCAATTAGCACTTAGAAAGGCAGACAGCAAATGGGACTATTGCCGTGAGAAATCTGGATTAGCCAAGTCTTCTGGTTGGAAGGGCATCTGAACAGGGAGGACATCATTTCAGGCTAAAGATATTAGTTAACTGCACTTGTAAGTTCCTCATGTTCAGATGTTTGATATTTTCTCTTGGGTCTTTCTCTTTGAGGCCTGTTATTAGGTTCTTATTTGAGGTGCAGAAATCACTCACTTCAAAATTACATTGTAGGCTTCCTGACAAATTTACCATTGGTCTTTCCATCCAAGGAGGGTCTGAAAAAAAAATCGGAGTCTTTTAACAGCAGCAGCATTACAGCACCAATGCTCTTCCTCTTCCGCCTGAGATCCAAGTCCAACACAGGATATTGGGTCACGTCCTGACCCCGCGCACTGAGTCCAGCAGCCAAAATGAATCACTTTATCAGCCACAGAGTCAAAGCTATGAGCAGAATTGCTTAAGGAAGTTTCAGCATTTCCCCCATCCGGCAGGAAATGACTGAAAGCGGAGCCAAAGGGTGATATTTGGGGACCGATAACGACTAACGAGGGGGTGTCTCCACCTTCCTGGGGTTGTCTTTTTCTACCTGTGCTCCAGGAGCTTGGCTAGAACGTGGTGGGTCAGGTGTGATGAGCAGTGCAGTCAACCCGCAGTGTCGCCCTCTGTGAGCCATCTGGCCTTCGTGGCGCCCCATTTCCGCATAAAGTCACAGTGTTATGTAAGATTGACAACTCCTAGCACAGGCCGTGGGTTGCTTGGTGCATTGTGATTGACTGTGACATGTGTCGCAATAAATTATCACCGATTACATTTAAAGGAGTGACTTTGAAGCCGCTCCTGGACGCTGTCCCTCTTATTTGCTTGCACTGAGATCCGCTTGCCTAAAAGACTAGAAGGTGAGCGGGCTTCCTGGGTAACAAGGCATCACAGACCCAGTGGTTAAAAATAGCCGAAATTTAACCTCTCATAGTTCTGGGGTCAGTTGTCTGGTGTTGATGCGGTGGGGCTCCCTCCTGACGCTCTGGGCTGCCTCTCCTCTGGCGAATCATGAATCCTAAATAGCAGCGAGAACATCCCAGCCACTGGTGGGCCGCCCGCACTCCTGAAGATGATCAGCTCCCAGGAGTGTGTGCTTTTCTGAAGACACAGATGTCTCTGGAAAAATCAGTAAAACACTGCAGATAGTTGAGGACATGACCTTCTCCGACTTTCAGACTGCTTTTCAGGAGTCCTTCATCTGACTCCTGGGACCTTTGAGATGGGTGCTACCGAAACACCCCCAGGTCACTGGGGTCTGTCTCCTCTCAACGTTCCAGACAGGACATTTGTTTGAGATGTAGTGATCATTGTTGCTTTTGGGTGGCGTGCCACTGTGTGGATTCTGTGTTATATTCATCCAATAAAAGATCCTTGGGTTTGTTTCTATTTGTGGCAATTGTGAATAAAGCTTCTATAAACATTTAGGTAAAAAAAAGTCAATGCATATTGGTATTTATTTGCAGCAAATGCACGGCAAGTCATTTCTAGATATAAATGAGGACTCTGAAAATGTTTTTACAGTCATGTATTCAGTTCAAGAATAACCATTTCTAATCTGTAGTGACTAGGCTTGACATTCCAATTATAGGGCTGGATTCGGGGTCCTGTGACCTCTGCAACTGCCCAAGATCTTACGCTTAGAAGGGCCCCTGCTTGCTTTAATGCTTTGCTGGAGTTGTTTTGAAATTCTGCACTGGGACCCACAAATTATGTAGTCAGACTAATAAGCATAATCAATGGGAAATTTTCATAATTGTTACGCTTTCCTCAATCTCTCGAATGTTCATATACGACAGGTTTTTTTTTTCCTTAACTTCCCCCACCCCCAGTATTGAATATTCTCTCAAAAAGGAAAAGACAATATTGAGATGAAAAGAAGGCCATAGCTGAGAAATTTAAGAGCATGTGTTTTCCCCACCTGGCAAATTAGTTCTGGCCATTAGTACTTTCCAGGCTGTGCCTGTGTTACCAGAGAGTCTGACCTTGCCTGACCAAGAAGGATTGTTGTGATAAGAGGTGACTTTCTGGAACACCTGTGGTAACCTGTGTTTCTCTTGAAATTTTACCTGTCTCTTCCATTATGATTGTTCATGGTTACATTATTGCATGATTTTCCATGTTATTAATTCACGGCTTGTAAAATCTGGAAAGCCTCTTTCACTGAGCCCAGTTTGACCAGGACTCGCTGTCATGGGTAGCGTATTCATTCTACAGCTGTCACAATAAATTACCACAACCCTGTTGCCCTCGAGCAACAGAAGTTTATTTTCTCACACTTCTGGGGACATCCAGAATAAAGATGTCAGTGGTGATGGTTCTTCCTGGAGGCTCAGAAGGAAAATGGTTCCACACCTCCCCCCTCCCTCCAGGGGGCTGCTGGCAATCCTTGGATGCCTGCATCTCTGCCTCCATCCTCATGTGGTTGCCTTCCCTGAGTGTCTGTGTTGGCCTCTGTGTGTCTTTGGATTTGCAGCCCACCCAATAATCCATGGTATCCTCACCTGGAGAGCCTTGACATCGTTCCATCCACAAAGATCCTTTGGGCATATAAGACCGCATTCACAGGTTCCAGGTGGATAGATCTTTGGGGAGTCATCACTCCGCCCACCACAGCTAGTACATGCCTTTCTGTGGCCCAAATCCCTTCAGCCTCTATGAGCCAAACAACTTCTGCTTTAAATAATGTCATGTGGTCCTGCTGGCTGTGGCCACGGGGACGACCAAATCCCGGACTCACTGGTGCGCAGGGCTTCCAGCCTGTGCCAGACACTGTACGTTTCCAGGAATTTTGCAAAACCCATTTATTTCACCCAGCCATTACTAAAAACTAAATGGTATAAATTCACAGTGAAGTAAGTGATAGTAAACCCCAAAGCTGCATATGCTCAGGACGCATCACTTCCTGATGGTTTCCCCACATTTTACTGTTCCGCGCTCCAAGGTTATGCACGTCTGGCGCACCTTCAGGGTGTACAGCTGACCGTCTCTCCGCAGGGCCAAGCAGAGCTCCCCTGGGAGCGGGACGTCCGCCGTGGCGGCCGGGTTCACAGCAGGTGCTGCCCTTCCAGGCCTCCCCCCACCACCCCCAGAGCCGGTCGTCCAACATTTCTGAGCACACTCATGATGCTGGGAGCCGTGACGGTGAACACGAGGCCAGCACCCTCTGATGACGGATGCTAGGTCTCCTGGACATTAGGTTTCAGGGAGCAATTCCCTAACTGTGCCCAATGAAATGCGATTTGTAAGTTTTTAACTGGCGTGGGACTTAGCCTGTTCCTAAATTCACAAGTCAGAAGAGATCATTTGCCAGTCTACGTTTCTTTACTTCTGTTTTTGAAAATGATATTATTGAACCTTGGATGATGGCATAAATGTTATCAAGAGTGCAAAGCTGATGGTTTGTCACCACTTGCAAACCTCTCATTCGGGTTAGTCCAGGGGTGATCTGCCAAAGAAGCTCTTTGGGGTTGGACAGGCTTTTCACTTGCTGGGATCTAATGGGATAGTTTAGTTTGAGTTTCTTTCTCTTTTTCTTTTTCCTTGGTTATGCACCGCCACCTCAGGCATTAGCTGAAAGTGAGCTAAATGGCCCCAGAAACCAGCAAGAAGATTCTGAAGGTAGTAAGATTCTAGAATAGAATTGGTTATCTGGAGGTATTTGCATAGGGAAGCCCTTGGGTCTGGTCATCTCTGGTTGAACCCGCCATATGTGGGAAGCTGTTAATACCCTCAGAGGGCTTACTCCTCTGCCCAGGTGGCTTTTGACTCAGGGAGGAGTACTTAAGATCCAGGAAAAACAAATCATAAATATAAGCAATTACAACTGAAGAGAAATATACTTCTAAAACATTAGAAACTCTACCTCTAGAGAGTATCACATAGAATTCAAATCCAGAAGGTGAGCAGAGACCTGATTTGAAAAGACTATTGCAGCTGGGGAAGGGCGACTGTTAGGAGGGGGAAAGAGTGATTGCAACAGGAGAACAGTGACATGGTACCTACTGGTGTCGCAGAGATAAGGGGAAGGGCTCCTCTTTCTTTCTTTCTTTTTTTAAGATTTTATTTATTTTTTTGACAGAGAGAGTCATAGCGAGAGAGGGAACACAAGGAGGAGGAGTGGGAAAGGGAGAAGCAGGCTACCATCTGTCACCATATAAGGCTATTAAAACATAAATCTGGGGGGCACCTAGGTGGCTCAGTGGGTTAAGACTCTGCCTTTAGCTCAGGTCATGATCCCAGGGTCTTGTGATGGAGCCCTGCATCAGGTTCTCTGCCCAGCAGGGAGCCTGCTTTCCTCTCTCTCTCTGCCTGCCTCTCTGCCTACTTGTGATCTCTCTCCTCTCTGTCAAATAAATAAATAAAAATTTTAAAAAATCTTTAAAACATACATTTTGTCAAAACAACACAATTAAAAATGGGCAAAAGAATTCAAAGCACATCTGACCAAAGATGTGTATAAAAAGCACATGAAAATAAGCAGTTGAGGGGTGCCTGGGTAGCTCAGTTGGTTAGGCATCTGCCTTTGGTTCAGGTCATGATCTCATCCTGGGATCAAGCCCTGAGTCAGGCTCCCTGCTCAGTCGGTGGTCTGCTTCTCCCTCTCATGCTCTCTTTCTCTCTCTCTCTCAAGTAAATAAACAAAACATTTTTTTTAAAAAGGAAGTAAGCAGTTAAAAAAATGTTCAATATCATTATCCCTCAGGGAAATGAAAATTAAAGCCACAATGAAGAAAAAAGAAACCACAATTACATACCATTTTGTACCAGTGAAATGCCTAAAATTAAAAAGAGAAATAATTAAAAGTTGTGGCCCAGAGGTAAAAAAAAAAAAAAAAAAAACAGGAAATCTCAGACACTGGAAATATAAAGCACACAGCAACTTTGGAAAATAGCCTGTCAGTTTCTTTTTTTCTTGTTGTTAAGATTTTATTTATTTATTTTTCAGAGAGAGTGAGAGAGCATAAGCAGGAGGAACAGCAGAAGGAGAGGGAGAAGCAGGCTCCTCGCTGAGCAGGAAGCCCAACTCGGGGCTCGATCCCAGGACCCTGGGATCATGACGAGAGCCAAAGGCAGATGCTAAACCATCTGAGCCATCCAGGTGTCCCAGTCTGCCAGTTCCTTAAAAGGATAAACAAATTTACCGTAAGATCTAGGAACTTCACAACTAAGTATATGCCCAAGAGAAACGAAAACCTATGTCCACACAAAGACTTTTATATATTCATTATAACATTGTTAATCACAATAACCCAAACTGGAAACAACCCAAATTTCTTTCAATGGATAAATGAATGTACAAAATGTGGTATATTCAAAGTTGTGTATATTCATGGAATACCTTTCAGGAATAAAAAGGAAAGAACTACAATGCCAGGTTGGTTCAACATCTGAAAATCAATTCATGTAATACATTCTGTTACTAGAATAGAAAAAAATTACACGATCATCTCCATAGACAAAGAAGAACTTGACAAAACCCAACCCTCTTTCATGATTAAAAAAAAAAATTCAGCAAATTAGGAACAGATAAAGGTCTGATAAAGGTCTTCTATTAAAAACACATAGCTGAGGTACCTGGGTGGCTCAGTTGCTGAAGTGTCTTGAGTCTCAATCTTGGCTTAGATCTTGATCTCGTGGTTGTGAGTTCAAGCTCTGCATTTAAAAAAAAAAAAATCGGGACGCCTGGGTGGCTCAGTTGGTTAAGCAGCTGCCTTCGGCTCAGGTCATGATCCCAGCATCCTGGATCGAGTCCCACATGGGGCTCCTTGCTCAGCAGGAAGCCTGCTTCTCCCTCTGCCTCTGCCTGCCTCTCTGTCTGCCTGTGCTCACTCTCTCTGACCAAAAAAAAAGAAAAAAAAATCAAACCCACACAGCTAATATCATACTTAATGATGAAAGACTTCAGTGCTTTCCCATAAGATCAGATGCAAGACCAGGATCTCTGCTCTCACCACTTCTATTCAACGTTGTACTAGACAGGCTAGCCAGGGCAACTGGGCAAGAAAAAAAAAATAAAAGGCATCCAAATTGGACAGGTAGAAGACTATCTCTATTTACAGGTGACATGATTGTGTAAATAAGAAATCCAAGGAATCCAATAGAAATTATTACAACTAATAAACTAGTTCAGCAAGATTGTAGGATATAAGATCAATATATTTTTGAAGATTTTATTTATTTATTTTACAGAGAGATATATAGAGAGAACAAGTAGGCAGAGTGGCAGGAAGAGGGAGAGGGAGAAACAGGCTCCCTGTTCAGCAGGGAGCTGAACAGGGAGCCTGATGTGGGGCTCAATCCCAGGACCCTGGAATCATGATCTAAGTTGAAGGCAGTCACTTTAACCAACTGAACCACCCAGGCATGCCAAGATCAATATATTTTTTTTTTTAAATGAATTTTTTTTTAAAAGATTTTATTTATTTATTTGACAGAGAGAAATCACAAGTAGATGGAGAGGCAGGCAGAGAGAGAGAGAGGGAAGCAGGCCCCTGCTGAGCAGAGAGCCCGATGTGGGACTCGATCCCAGGACCCTGAGATCATGACCTGAGCCGAAGGCAGCGGCTTAACCCACTGAGCCACCCAGGTGCCCAAGATCAATATTTTTTGAAAGATTATGTATTTATTGGGTGCCTGGGTGGCTCAGTGGGTTAAGCCTCTGCCTTCAGCTCAGGTCATGATCTCAAGGTCCTGGGATCGAGTCCCGCATCAAGCTCTCTGCTCAGCGGGGAGCCTGCTTCCCCCCCCGCCCCCCGCCTGCCTCTCTGCCCATTTGTGATCTCTGTCTATCAAATAAATAAATAAAATCTTTTAAAAAAAATAAATAAAAGATTATATATTTATTTAAGTAATCTCTACACACAAAGTGAGGCTTGAACTCATGACCCTCAGACTATGAGTCACATGTTCTTCCAACTAAGCCAGTCAGGTGCCCAAGATCAATATTTTTTTTAAATTATATTTTTATATACTTCCAGTGAACAATCCAGAAAATGAAAATTATTAAAAAAATCTAAGTAGAATGGGCCAGTCACAAAAAGACAAATTTGTATAATTCCACTTACTTTAAACACCTGACTATTCAAATTTAGAGAGACAAAACAGAATACTGGCTGCCAGGGGATGGAAAGAGGGGGAATGCAGAACTAGCATGTAATGGGTATAGGGTTTCAGTTTGGGAAGATGGAAAAAGTGGTGTAGATAGATAGCAGTGATGGCTGGACAACCAAGTAAATATACTTAATACCACTGAACTGTATATACACTTGAAATGTATAAAATGGTAAATGCTATGATATGTGCATTTTATCACAATAAAAAGAAGGAATGAAGTACTGATACGTGTTACAACTTGCATGAACACTGAAAACATTATGCTAAGTGAAAACAAGTCAGTCACAAAAGTTCACAGAAATGGTGCCTGAAAGTCTAAAATAGGTAAATCTATAGAGACAGATAGATTAGGGCCGGTGGTGGGGGCAGCGTGGGGGTAGCAAGGAGGTTATGAATGAAAGACGGATAGCTAAAGGGTGCAGGGTTTCTTTTTGGGGGTGATGAACATGTTCTAAAGTTCACTGTGGTGATTACTGAATATATATATGAATATAGTCAAAACCACTGAATTGTACACTCAAAGTGGTACACTTTGAGTGAATTGTTATATGTGAATTATCTCTCAATAAGACTGGGTTTTTGGTTAAAGATTTTATTTCTTCTTTTGAGAGAGAGAGAGAGAGAGAGAACATAAGAGAGGCAGAGGGAGAGGGAGAACCAGACTCCCTGCTGAGCTGGGAGCCCAACATGGGGCTCCATCCCAGGACCTGGAGATCATGATCCCAGCCAAAGGCAGAGGCTTAACCATCTGATCCACCCAGGATCCCCAGAAAGGCGATTTTTTAAAAAATATTTTATTTATTTATTTGACAGAGAGAGAGAGATCACAAGTTGACAGAGAGGTAGGCAGAGGGGGAAAAGCAGGCTCCCTGCCGAGCAAAGCGCCCGATGCGGGGCTCCATCCCAGGGCCCTGAGACCATGACCTGAACCTAAAACAGAGGCTTAACCCACTGAGCCTTCCAGGTGCCCCTGTAAAGGCTATTTTTTAAAAGAAGAATGGGGGCACCTGGGTGGCACAGTCAGTTGCATCCAAATCTTGGTTTGGCTCAGGTCGTGATCTCAGAGTCATGATCAAGCCTACATCAGGCTCTGTGCTCAATGCAGAGTCTGCCTGAGACTCTGTCTCTCTCTTCCTCCCCCCCTCCCACCCTCCTCTCTCTCCCCCCACCTCTAAAATAATAAACAAATAAATCTTTTTTAAAAATGAAAGAAGAATGAACTACCCATACATACTACAACATTGGTGAACCTCAAAAACATTATATGAAGTGAAAGAAGTCAGATGCAGAAGGCCACATATTGTGTGATTTCATTTATATGAAAGGTCATCTTTGGGAAAGAGAAACCAATGATGGTTTGGGCAGCCCTAGTTCATATCGCCTTCCTAGTTCCTAGTCCCTTCCTAACCTTCAGACTAGCGTCCCTTAAGTGACCTCTCAAATGGCGACCTGGCATAAAGAAGATGTGGGTGGGATGAACAGTAGCCATCCTTGCCCCCTGACTCCAGCAAACCACCCTGCTAACAACTGTGGAACAAAGGGCAAGGCAGAAAGGAGAAAGTAAGCCAAGAGGGGACCTGGAAAACAGAACCTATCTCCTTGGGAAGCTACCATCTGAGAGAATTCTTCATTCCTCAGAAGTACCTCTACTGCATTCTCTTCCCTCCCAGCCCCTCCTAGGTCCTCACCTGAATCTGCCCGCACCCACTCCCACTATCTCTGTGAGTGCTTGGGCACCCATGCTCAGTTCTGTGAAAACGAATAAAGGAAACCTCCTTCAAAATGGAACAGGGAAGCCACAAAGAGGGGGCTATCTTGCACCACCGCTCATGGAAAGATCTGAGCTTGCAGAGCTCAGGAGGAAGGAAGATTTCCTCCCGGCCCAGCAACAGCAAGCTGCCTTGCCTTGCAGCCACGTCAAATGCTCATTTTCTTCCAGTGGATTTGTGTTCAAAACCACCCCTTCCAGTTTTCTCCTTTCCTCTATAAAAGGACACTCTCCTCTTCTGTTCTCTGTACTTGCCTATGGTTTGCCATCATTTGGGCGTCCTGAACGGCATCTCCTCTGCTAGTCCTGAATGAGCTCATTTGCTGCTCCACAACCTTTGTCGTTTAATTTTTAAGGTGAACACTTCACATCAGATCTGGATATGATAAGTCTGAAGTCAGTTTTCAAAGTTGTAGAATCTTCCTTTAGCCATCCAGATTTTGGAGAATTGGGCCATCCTTGCACAATATGATATATGAATTACCTAGTGACCAATGATTTTCTCTTCTCTCTCTTTACCTTGTATTCACATCTATCAGTCTCTCTGCTTACCGACAGCT
This sequence comes from Mustela lutreola, assembly GCF_030435805.1. Taxonomy (NCBI): domain Eukaryota; kingdom Metazoa; phylum Chordata; class Mammalia; order Carnivora; family Mustelidae; genus Mustela; species Mustela lutreola. The sequence goes on from NC_081295.1 coordinate 90,757,673, forward strand.
CCCCACAGTAAAAGGAAGAAGATAAAGTTATACCCTTAGCCTCATTTTTCAGAAACTATGGTGTAAAATTTCTGTGGGAAACTGGCTGAAACTAAGGGGTTAAATGATACGGACTGGAGAAATCATTTTTTTCAAATGAACTTTCCTCCTCTGTGTTCTGGAAAAATGTAAATTATTTGGTTGTTTGTGACAGTTGGAAATTATCCTGCCAGTGGTGTGGTGTGACTCTTTTACCAAACTTCCTATTGAAAATGAGTGCATTAGAGTATTACACAAATGCAGGGGCCGAATTCTGTGCCACCTTCTTTAGATGGGCAATGGGAACTCGGGCTCTCCCTGTGTGCCTGAGCACCTAGTTGACCCTGGGTTGGGGCAGAAGGTGGCACAGGAGGAGTAATCTTTAAGTATGCTCCATGCTCAGTGCACAGCCTAACTCAGGGCTTGATTTCAGGGCTCTGAGATCATGGCCTGAGCAGAAATCAAGAATCTGATGCTTAACCAACTAAGCCACCCAGGTGCCCCACAAATCTATATTTCTTTCCTTCTTTTTTTTCTTTTTTTTTTTTTTAATTTAATCTTTATTTACAGGATACTGAGAGATAGGAGACGCCACATAGAAATAAGAAACCCACTGAGAGGAGGAGTTTCATACAGTTTGTACAGTTTGGAACTGATGAAGTAGAGTTTCACTGTAAAAAGTGCTACAATAACAAAACACATTTAAAAAGAGTTCCTAGTAGAGAAACAGTAAGACAAACTTCTACCAAACAGAGTATACTGCAAACAACTTCCTGCCTCAACTGTACAATTGACAAGTTAAAGGTCCCAGGAGTGCGATCCTGAACTTGGAATGTATAGCCCTCAGAGGTAGTTTCTGGCACAATATTCTGATCTTCCTCCTCCTCTACGGAGAAATTCTTCTCAATCAAGTTCTTTTTTTTTTTTTTTTAAAGATTTTATTTATTATTTATTTGACAGAGAGAGATTACAAGTAAGCAGAGAGGCAGGCAGACAGAGAGAGGAGGAAGCAGGCTCCCTGCTGAGCAGAGAGCCCGATGCGGGACTCGATCCCAGGACCCTGAGATCATGACCTGAGCCGAAGTCAGCGGCTTACCCCACTGAGCCACCCAGGCGCCCCTCAATCAAGTTCAATGAAGCTCTGTACACAGACCCGTTTTCATGATTTTGTAGAGCTTCAGTTTTGCCCAGACCTCCACATTCTTCGATAATTGTACTAAGTTTCTCAGTTTCACCTAGTTTCTCAGCACGCTGAAAGATGTTTGAAATGGCATCCAGAATAAGTTGGTATCTTTTGCAGTTAAGAGGTTCATCAAGGGCTCTATTATGCCACAATGAACAAGGTATACAATCTGTTCAACTGTCCCGCCACTTGTACAGTTGGTCAAAGCCCGGACAGCTTCCTTTTGTGTCTTAAATCCTGCCTTAGAGAGAACACCAACCAGGAATAGGACTAATCAATGATTCACAGCTTGATGTATGTGGTCTTGGAGATCAACTGTAATGTTTGACATTGTCCACGTGGCTTTCTTCTGAATATGCGTTTTGGGGCTCCTTAGCAGGCTGAGAAAGACGGCAAGTGCTCCTGCACCTATTACAACCTGAGTCTGTTCCTCAGTCCCAGTGACATTATTTCCTATGGCTCTTAGTGCAGGAGTCACAATGGGCAATTCAGTAACTCCTAGAAGCCTCAGGGTACCTTGCTTCTGTTCAAAACTGCATTTCTTAATTTGTAAAAATAGGAACATTAATTCCTGACATTAGAGATACCAGGTTTCTTACTGAGATTAAGTGGGGTAATCATAGTTATTTGTTGAGCTGTTCTTCTTAGGGTGCTGTACATACTTTCATGAGGTACCAATACCATGGCCAACAAACAGACAATAAAACTTAAAGGAAGAAACTGCGGATGTAAAACCAGGTCTGTCTAACTACAAAGTTTGTGTTCTTCCACTGCTTTTCTAAAATTTATTTATGTATTGTGGTTCTACTCTCAGCAAGCCACTTGCCCTAAACATTTTATTCAACCCTCTCATTAGTATTGGTATTGCCCACTTTGCACGGACAAAAAAACCCCTGAAGTTCAAATAGGTCAGGTAACTTCCCCAAAGCCATGCAGCCTTGGATTAAAGAAGAAGATGGCCTAAGTGTCCCCAAGTGGCATTATTTATGTCCGTGTAGCACGCACATCTGGCTTCCCAGTTCGGTAAGCTTCTTCTTCTTCTTCTTCTTCTTTTTTTTTTTTTTTTTTTTTTTTTTTTTTAATTTGACAGACAGAGATCACAAGTAGGCAGAGAGGCAGGCAGAGAGAGAGGGGAAAGCAGGCTCCCCACCAAGCAGAGCTCGATCCCAGGAGTCTTGGATCATGACCCCAGCGGAAGGCAGAGGCTTTAACACACTGAGCCACCCAGGCGCCCCCCAGTTCGGTGAGCTTTGAGAGTAAGTGTAATGCATGTGCCTGCTAGTAAACAGTAGACAGATGGGAGCGCGTACTCTACCTGAGCGTGTATAAATGACTTTGCACTAGAGATGACATCAGTTCCTATGCAAATAAGGCAGCATAAAGCCGCTGAAGCACTACGAAGTGACTGCAGCCGCACGCCGGCTCAAAGAGACCGCGGGCACAGCAGAGAAGTGCGCACGCGCTCAGAAGCCCGGCGAATGGGCGGGGCGAACCGTGACTGAGAGGTCATTCCGCCTATAGGGGTGCCCGGCGAGCCAGGCTGGCACCCTAACCCAGCAGCAGGCTCTTTTGAATTCACCAGTGCTCGGGATCTTGGGATCCGGTGGCAAGCAGCTCCTTCAGGTTAGACGTTCCGGATCTCTGGGGGCGGAGACACAAGGGGTTGGGGGTGGGGGCCGAGGCAGGTTAGGTGATCGGTCCAGAAATCGGCCAGCTCCGAGGAGCCAAACTTCCCTATGCGGTAATGCGACCATGGGCGGGGTCTGGCCCTAGGCGGGGAGGTCCGGGTTCGGGGGCCGGGTTGGAGGCGGGGAGACCCGGCTGTCAGGGCCGACTGACACCAGCACGGCTTCCTGGTCAGCGTCCCCACTCCGCCCCACTGGGTGCCGTCTCCCATCCTGGACCTCGCCATTGGGAACACGGATTCCTCCCTCTCTGGGAGGACCCTTTCTTCCCTCCACCCTCGGCTTTCCTCGCAGGTGAAGCCTCCATGGAACGGTTCCTGGCCCAACTGTGCGAGACGAGTGTGTCGCAGCCGCTGCCGGTGTGGGAGGGGGACACCACGGGCCACTGCTTCACCCAACTGGTGCTGAGCGCCCTGCCCCATATGCTCCTCGCCGTGCTCAGTGCCTGCCACTGGGGCACTCCGAGGTGGGTAGAAGCAGGTGCAAGACATCTGTCCATGTGTACCTGCAGACCTCAGCCGAAACCCACATCTCCGCGGTAGTGTAGCCAAAATAGTGAGGTCTGTGGAGTGGGGCAAAAATAGAATAAAATATGCGCCTTAGCACCTTGCAGAAATGTGGCTGTTTTGGGTCAAGTTACCTATCTTTTCTGAGCCTTATAGGGTTGTTGGGAGGTTTAAATCAGATAATGCGTTAAAACGTATAGCGCAGTGCCAGGTACATTTTTAAAGGCTGCATGCCTGGTAGAAAGCATCACAGCTGTAGATTTTCAGATGCCCAAGCACAACTGTCATGATTGGAGGCAAAACTGGGTGAACGATGTTTTTAGCCAAAAAGGATAGCTTGTGTTGTAGTTGTAGGACTAGTTCCTCACCACTTCCATCCGTGAAAATTCCGTGTTCCCTAGACTAAGAGAAAGAGGAAGCAGTGAGTAGAAGAGAAGAGCAAATTCAAAACCTTAATTTTCCTGGGTTTGTGGCTCTAAGGTGCAAGTATCAAACTCACCTTGACTTTGTATCTATTTTCTGTATGGCTGGATATATCTGAAGTTACTCTCACTCTGGCTACTGACAAGGCAGGAAAGACATCTAGTCTTTGCCTTTTGAAGTCCCTAGTCTGGTAGATGGAATGTGTCCTTATCCAAGATGAATCCGGGCTGATGAATCCCTTCCTTGAGGAGAAGCTTGGGATCTGCTTGGTCTAAGGGGAATCCTGATTTGTCTTTTGCATAGAATGAGGCAGAAGTCTAGAGAGGATTAATCAGTTAGCATAGACATCTAAAGCCTGCTCAGAGGAGTATCTGTTAAAAATAGACACAGTGCTTCCAGGCACTCACAGTCTAAGGAGCAGGCAAGAAAGACCATCATATAATCAATAGAAATTACAGTTTTTGCACTTCACTTATCAGACCTTTTGTACATTGCTGAAAGGGTTAGAGAGGTCCAGAATCTCAGACAAGAAAGGACCTGAGAGGCCTTTGGACCCAGATTCCTCAGTGCTCACCGTGGTGATGAGGGAAATGAAATGTGAGAGGGAAGGAAACCTTACCCCGGGGCATAAGACTGGTTGATGGCCAACTTGGGGCCTCCAAGGGCCCAGTGTTTTGTCCCCACATCTTAAGAAATAGGATTCTTAAAGGTTGACTTTTATTCCATTATAAACTGCTCCATATTGCTGTGATTAACTGGACTTTTTAGAGGAAATCCAAAGCATTCTAATCTAGGATTAAACTTTTTCAGTAACCCAGCCCTGCCAATAAAGGAAACAATAGATTTAGTCTTCTCATCTAAACCTTCAAGGCATTCTAATATTCACTGCTGCAGGTGTCTTACCCTGTACTTGATTTTTTAACATAGACAGATCACCCTTTTGTTGACTAAAAATGTTTTTGGCATGCCAAGAAGGTAGAGACAAAACTAAAGAGAAGTTTTTGTTCAGCAAATGGAGTCACAAGTATGATCTATACCATTTTCTACAAACGGTGGAGAGTAGAATATTCTGAAGCTTCATAAAATTTAGGCTATTGTATTAGAGTGTAGAAGCCTTATATATGTGAAGTTTTTATTCATCTAATAGTGCCTCGGGTGAATTTAAGGGTTTTTTTTTTTAAGATTTTAATTATTTATTTGACAGAGCGAATGACAGCGAGAGACGGAACACAAGCAGGGGAGTGGGAGAAGGAGAAGCAGGCTTCCCACGGAGCAGGGAGCCTGATGCAGGGCTTGATCCCAGGCCCCTGGGATCATTACCTGAGCCGAAGGCAGACACTTAATGACTGATCAACCCAGGCACCCCTAAGGGTTATCTTAGGTCTATACTTTTATGAAAATGAATTCTCATTTCTTGGTTGTTATCTGTATGACAATTTAGAATTTTTTTTTTCTTATTAGTCTTCACATTCCATACATCCTTACTAAAAATTGTTAGTTTCTATGGCAAAAGAATGATCAGAAATGGTACGGGTAGATTGGAAAACAGATTTCGGTTGTGCCAGGAAGATTTCCTGGAGGAAAAGCCCTGCATTTCAGGGTAAAATGGGACAGAAATAAGGTATAAAAGGCAGGGAAAGGAGCAGATTAGCTCTAGGTAAGTGAGTTATTAGAGGTGTGTCTGGCCTTCAGTCAGCCATTAGGTGCCTTCTTTTCTTTTGCCCCCTTGTCCCTAGGAATCCAGATTACCTCCCGCACTGCAGTCCCGGCTGGCGCCTCCGACTCACGGCCTCCCTCCTGCTCTCCGTCCTTCCATTGCTAGACCTCCTTCCAGTCACTTTGCCACCCGGGGCAGGCCCAGGGCCCATAGGGCTAGAAGTGCTGGCAGGGGGTGTGGCAGCGGTGGCCTGGATCAGCCACTGCCTGGCCTTGTGGGCGTTGGCTCATTCCCCTCATGGCCTCTTCCGGGGACCATTGACCTTCGCTCTGGCTGCCTTTCTGCCGGCCCCAGCCCTAGTGCTTACCCTGCTATGGCATTGCCAGCGAGGCACGCTTCTGCCCCCGCTTCTCCCAGGACCCCTCTCCCGCCTATGCCTTCTCATTCTGCAGCTGGCTGCGCTCTTGGCCTATGGACTAGGCTGGGCCATCCCGGGGCAGTCACGGGATCCCTGGGCCCAGGAACCCCTCCTGTCTCAGGGAGAGGAGCCTGAGGTAGCTGAAGATGGGGAGAGTTGGCTATCACGCTTTTCCTATGCCTGGCTGACACCCTTGCTGGCCCGAGGTGCCCGTGGGGAACTCCGGCAGCCCCAGGACACTTGCCGCCTCCCACACAGGCTGCGCCCAATCTACCTGGCTAGTGCCTTCCAGGCACACTGGCAGGAAGAGGCCCGGCTGTGGAGGGCCCTGTATAAGACCTTTGGCCAGCGCTACCTAGCACTGGGACTACTGAAGCTTGTGGGGACCATGCTGGGGTTCTCAGGGCCCTTGCTGCTCTCCTTCCTGGTGGGCTTCCTGGAGGAGGGGCAAGAGCCACTAAGCAACGGACTGCTGTATGCCCTGGGGCTAGCTGGTGGGGCCGTACTGGGTGCTGTGCTACAGAATCAGTATGGGTATGAGGTACGGAAGGTGACGCTTCAGGCACGGGGGGCTGTGCTGACTATTCTGTACCGAAAGACTTTACAGCTGGGGCCCAGACGCCCTCCTGCCGGGGAAGCCCTGAACCTACTGGGCACCGACTCTGAGCGGCTGCTCAACTTTGCTGGAAGCTTCCATGAAGCATGGGGCCTGCCCCTGCAGCTGGCCATCACCCTCTACCTGCTTCACCAGCAGGTGGGTGTGGCCTTCGTGGGTGGTCTGATCCTGGCACTGCTGTTGGTCCCTGTCAACAAAGTGATTGCCACCCGCATCATGGCCAGCAACCAGGAGATGCTACAGCATAAGGATGCACGGGTTAAGGTAAGGGCTGCTTAGAATTCCTCAGCAATCCAGAGGCCCCACCTAGCATCCTGGTCCCCAGGTCCTCCCACGCCCAGTGCCTAAGGGTGTGAGTGTGTTCTAGGAGTTAAGAGCTCACACTGGAGAACGACATGGGTTCATATCCCAGCTCTTCCACTTACTAGTTTAATTAACTCAGATAAGTGTCTTAACCTCTTTGGGCCTCTGTTTCCTCATCTGGCTAATGACCATAACAATAGCTTGCTTTATAGAGTTGTCATGAGGATGGTATGAGGTAACTCTGGGTATGGGCCCAGTCACAAAATAAGCACTAAATATGCATGGCTTGTTAGTAATACTGTAGCAGTAGCTCATACAGCCCTAAGCAGTAGCCCTGAGAGGTAGGAATTAGCCTGTCTTGGACCAAATGGGCTTTTAGTATCAGTGTCTGGACCTCAGTCTTCTATCTGTTCATCTAGGGCAGAGCCCATCTCATAGCCACATGTGGAGAGGCCTCAGAGAACCCCGGCTACCTCCGAGGGGTGGGCTGTGAGGAAGGGAGTAGGTCAGTCTTCTGCCTGGGCCAGCTCTAGGTGTTGAGGGTCTGGCTGAATCAGTCTGGGTTCTGCAGTGACTGGGAGATGGCAGGCCTGGCAGTCCATACAGCATAGTTGTCAGCCTCTTGTGGGAATAACTCAGAGTGCTAACAGGGAGGCGGTCCCTCAGAGTTGGTTAAAGTCCAGGCCCTTTTCCCCTACCCATGATAGCTACAGACTAGGCTTCCAGTACTTCCCTGGCTTCCGGGCTGGGCATGTGTGAATGTGGGGATCCAGGAAGTTTCTCTAGCCCTTGCCCATCATGCTGGACTCATCAGCCTGTCTGACCCTGGGCTGTGGTTGGGCTTCCTACACCTGTATGTTCCTACAGGAAGAATTCCTGTCCCACCCAAGCCATGGGCCAGACTGGCGACTAGCTCCCAAAGCCCTCTGCTTCTGGCTTTGGGAAAGAGTTCTTAGTCCCTCATCTCATGGAAGGGGTGCTTTTACCCTGGTGTGGTAACCCTCCTGTACTTTCTACCACTTCCTCCCCTAGGAAGGTAGGGGGATTCCAGCTCTGACTTGGTTCCCGCTCTGGAGACATGTGGAGGAGAAGTAAAAGACTGGAAGGAGAAGAAACTCAGGACTGAAAGGGATTTGAGGGCAGGATTTCCAGAAAGGGCTGAGATGAAGAAGGGAGGGGCTAGGAAAGTACAGAATATCTGGGAGCTCAGGGTCCTTGGCTTCCTCTACCAGGAGCTCCCGTACAGAGGAGAATGGACACACAGTAGCAGGGTCTCCACTTCACACTGCCCTCTTGTCTCCATCCCTAGCTCATAACAGAGCTGCTGAGTGGCATTCGGGTCGTCAAGTTCTTCGGGTGGGAGCAGGCGCTGGGGGCCCGAGTAGAGGCGTGCCGAGCTCGCGAACTGGGGCGACTCTGGGTCATCAAATACCTGGATGCAGCCTGTGTGTACCTGTGGGCCGCCCTGCCAGTTGTCATCTCCATCGTCATCTTCATCACCTATGTCCTCCTGGGGCACCAGCTCACAGCCACCAAGGTGAGGGCCAGGGGAGGAGGGGAGGGCTGTAGGAAAGTGTGGGGAGAAGCAGCAGCAAGGAGACCGCAGTGGAGTCATGAAATGGCCTCAGGCTCTTGGGGCTGCTGGGAAGGAGGATCTCTGGCTGCCTCAACCTTTCCCAACCCAGGGGGAGTTCTCTGAAATTTCTGCGGCCTTGGATATACAACCCAAAAGAAGGAATTCTTTTTTTCCCCTCCCTTCCTCTTCAGCTTTAGCCCCATGTTAGCTCCATGTTAGGTCCCCATATCCTCATTTTGATGACCTTTGGGGGAAAAAAAAATCCATGATCCAGTGCCAGCTCTAGCCAGAGCCAGACGATGTTTGTACTTACAAAGTCCCAGAATGCTCCAGGACTGTGTGCTGGTTGAGCGGGAACCCGGATCTCTGGAAGAACATCTAGAATTTCTAGGGTCTGAAGCGGCTACCTTTGCCATCACTAACCAAGGAGTTTCCTGCCAACCCCTAAGTTCTGCTGCTGCCCTATTCTTGTTTTGTTTTGTTTTTGTTTTTAATTAATTTATTTTTTTCAGAGTAACAGTATTCATTGTTTTTGTACCACACCCAGTGCTCCATGCAATCTGTGCCCTCTCTAATACCCACCACCTGGTTCCCTCAACCTCCCATCCCCACCCCTTCAAAACCCTCAGATTGTTTTTCAGATTCCACAGTCTCTCATGGTTCACCTCCCCTTCCAATTTCCCTCAACTCCCTTCTCCTCTCTAACACCTCATGTCCTCCATGCTATTTGTTATGCTCCACAAATAAGTGAAACCATATGATAACTGACTCTCTCGGCTTGACTTATTTCACTCAGCATAATCTCTTCCAGTCCCGTCCATGTTGCTACAAAATTTGGGTATTCATCCTTTCTGATGGAGGCATAATACTCTATAGTGTACATGGACCACATCTTCCTTATCCATTCATCCGTTGAAGGGCATCTTGGTTCTTTCCACAGTTTGGTGACCGTGGCCATTGCTGCTATAAACATTGGGGTACCTATGGCCCTTCTTTTCACTACATCTGTATCTTTGGGGTAATTCTTCCCTCCAAGCCCCTGCCCCTAGGCCTTCACCCGCAGGCCTTCAGATGACTTCTGAGCTTCAGGTGATGCTTCATCCCACTTCTGCCCTACTTAGGTGTTCACGGCCTTGGCACTGGTGCGCATGCTCATTCTTCCCCTCAACAACTTCCCCTGGGTGATTAATGGCCTCCTGGAGGCCAAAGTGTCCTTGGACCGGATCCAGCGTTTCCTTGACCTTCCCAGCCACAACCCCCAAGCCTACTATAGCCCAGGTAATGGGAAGCTAGAGGGAGAGCCCGGTGCAGGGTGAGGAGGGGACTGTAGCCCCAAGGGAGCTGTACACAGGTGCTGGCAAGAAGAGCCAGAGGCAGCAGAATCCAGGCAGAGCATGTGGGGGAGAGTCCTCAGACCAGGATGAAGGCTGAATTAGCCCTGGGCTGGTAGATACAGGACAGGCAAGACAACAACACACTCCTGGTTAACCTTCCCCTAGTAGCGAGATTGTGCCTTAGAAACCCATGTTAAGTGGTTTTTTTCCCTCTTCAGATCCCCCCACAGAGCCATCTACAGTGTTGGAGCTGCAAGAAGCCCTGTTCTCCTGGGACCCAGCTGGAAGCAGCCAGGAAACCTTCATCAGTCACCTTGAAGTGAAGAAGGTTTGTTGGTTAGACCACATTAGGGAATCCCCAGGTGAATGGGAATGGCAGACTCAGTGACAGGTAAACACGCCTGGAGCCCATCATAGCTAGATGGCCTGCATCTCAACAAGGTACCAAGGGGAAGACTGGAGGGGCTCTGGTGAGCAAGTTCTACACTCCTCTCTGGACCTCATCCCACTCAGCACAGTGCTGTCAGAGTTGTTTGCTCTCTCCCCAGTCTTTAGACAGCTATATATCCACCTCATCCCCGCCAACAATTATGGCTCTCCATTGTCCTGAGGCCAGAAAGTTCAGAACAGACCCCAGAGCTTATTCAGCATCTGCCTCAGCCTGGGGACCAGGGGAAAGGCCCAGCAGCCTCTTCTGAGAAGGATTTTGCAAATGGGGTCGCTAATCCTCTGTTTAGCCTGCTAGAAAGGGATCACACCCTGTGACTCACGCCACCGCCACCGCATACGACAAAGAAGCACTTGAAAGAATATTCCTGGCAGGACAGGGACTCCCGATTACCCCAGGCCGGAGTTTTCCTTCTCCCCTGACCCCTGTCCAACCCTTTGCCCCACAGCTCAACCCAGCGTTCTCCAGTCTCTACCACATTTGGCTCACATTTCTGGCATGGGCTGTATATTTTGTTTTTCTTCTTCGTTCAGGCAAGACAAGGCTGGAATTTTTCAAAGGAATTTTACTAATGTTGTCAGTTGTGGCTTTTTTGGATCGAAGTCATAGAAACCCACTGAAGCTAGCTTAAGCAAACAAGAATTTATAAGAAGGCTATAGAGATGAATTGCAGAATCCAAAGGCAGGTGTGCAGCTGGATCTCAGCAGCAGCCCAGAACCGGGACTCGACTCGTAGAGCTCTCCTTCTGTCTGCTTTCCTCTGTGTCTGCCTCATGCTTCTCTTTTGGTGGACGCGCTCTTCACCGGGCAGAAACAGAGACTGCAGAGAGCCTTCCCACACACACGCTACCGCCAGAGAGAGGGAGAATTCCCAGGAGAGGGTCTCAGCTTGCTCTGGTGCCCCCTCCGAGATGGGTCAGTCCTGGCTGACAGACTGGGGACATCACAGTCAGAGCTTCTGAGAACCCCACCTGTTTCTAGAAAAGCACTGTACCTCTCTCGGTCCTGCATGGTGTCACTGAGTGAGATACAGCCCAGCCTGTGGGCTGGAGAATTCTTTCCTTACAGACTAACTGGGGCCTAGAGAGAAGCTTCTGTGAAAGGGTTGGCAGCCCAGGGCCTCAGGAGGGAGACCTGATGCTTACTGTCTGGCTTCCTTGCAGGGTGCCTTGGTGGGCATCGTGGGGAACGTGGGCTGTGGGAAGAGCTCGCTGCTGGCCGCCATTGCTGGGGAGCTCCACAGGTGAGTAACCTCTAGGGCCCCCCTGTCCTCCAGTTTGACCTTCAGCAAACACTTGCCTAGCCCCTGCCATGTGGTGGACGCCTTTTTAGGATCCAGGGATGCCAAGGGTTAGAGATGAACAAGACCTTGTCCCTGTCTTGGGAGAGTTTTCAGTCTGGAAAGGGGAAGGCAGTTAAGACTGAATTTTCATAATCCTCACACCAGAGTTCTGTGAGTGCTATAATAGTAAAGAAATAAATGGAAACATCCCGCAAAATCTCCTTTTTCGAAAAATGTAGTTACACAGGGAGGGATCCAGGGAGGAGCAGAGGAATGAAGGAGGGCCTTCTTACTTTATAGCGAGGATGAGTGAGTGCAAGGTGGTGACCATACTCTCCTCTGAGCTTCTGAGCACATCCAGATCTGACAGCCGCTTGGCTGTAGCCAAAGAGCAATTTCTTCCCTTCCTCGTCCAGAATGAGCCCGCAGTCTCGTTAGGGCCTCTCAACCCCAGGGGCTGCCAATCCAGAGACCCAGGTGACATGAAGGGGGACCTGACATAGAAGACAGTCTGGAGAGGCTTCTGGGAGGTGGGGGGCTGGTTATGGAGGGACCAGTCAGGAGCTGCCCTCCCCCCAATGCTGCCGGCCTGGCTCTCCACAGGCTGAGTGGGCGGGTGGCAGTGTGGGGGCTGTCCAAAGGCTTTGGCCTGGCCACCCAGGAACCCTGGATCCAGTTTGCCACCATCCGAGACAACATTCTCTTTGGGAAGACATTTGATGCCCAGCTGTACAAGGAAGTGCTTGAAGCCTGCGCCCTCGGTGATGACCTCCGTGTGAGTGCCGGGCCCTGAGACCTTCTGGCTGCCTGCTTCTCCGTGTCCCCGACACCTCAAGTCAGAGACTCACTTCTCTGGGAAGCGGTTGCCTCTACTCGTGCACCGCCAACCTAAGACTGGCTGTCGTCAGGTTCAGCCCTCCCAGAGTGTCCAGCATGTGGTTCCCCCTTCTGAAGAGGACCCAGAGGGATGGCAGTGATGGGGTGTTCCACACAGCAGCTAAGGGAACTCCAAGGCCTCTAGACTAGGGTCCCCTCATAGGATTTAGCCCTGTGTAGGTTGGGCCAGTGGTTCTGATTCAAGAGGCTTTCTCCTACCTCCCACTGGGGAGGCTTCAGAGAGTCAAGGTTGTTCTCAGCAAGTCCATTAGATCCCCCGCAACCAGAGTACTAAATTTAGGAGGATGAGATTCCAGACCTCACCTACGGCTTCCCCACTCAATCCCCATGTCACCTGCAGGACTGTCCCCACCACTGTCCCCCTGTTCAAGTAAATGGGGGACTTCCCTGGAAAAGAGGACCTTTACTTTGACTAGGGGGTACCCTGTGCCCATGTATCATTTGTTTCTACAGCAAGCATTTCTCAAATGCCTGTCGGGTACTGGGAATGGCTCTAGGCATTAAGAAAAGAGGTGAATTACCGAGATTTTCCCTCAGGGGGAACTCACTATCTGGTAGACCAGAGGTGCTTCCACTGGCATGGGTCCCCCTGAGCGAAGGAGACCATTCCTGAGGCCACACGAAGGCTTGGGGTACACTCCTTGTGTAAAGAACCACGACAGCTTTCACATTGGACTTTCCTATCCTCATCCCAGCCTTTAGAAAGGCAGGGCAGTGAGTGTGACAGGGTGGTGAAGAATCTTGATTTCCATCCTCCTGGCTTACTAGCTGTGGAACAACCGGGATCAAGGTAGCCCCTTGGAACTCTGGTCTCATATGTGAAAGAGAAATCATATCAGCTTCGTAAGGTCTTCATGGCGATCGGATGGTCGGAATTACAGATGATCCCCTGTGGCTTGCTTACCCCAAATTCAAGTCCACTCTCCTCAAGCTCCCTCGATCTCTTGAACCCCTCCACCGCATCCCTGCCAAGGTGGAGAAAGCAGAAGGTACTGAGGAGTCCTTTGGCCAATGCTGGGGGCCCTGTCCTACCAGATCCTGCCTGCTGGTGACCAGACAGAGGTCGGGGAGAGGGGTGTGACCCTCAGCGGGGGACAGCGGGCCCGGATTGCCCTTGCTCGTGCTGTCTACCAGGTAAGTTAAAAATGGGAGAGTCTGCAGCCTTGGAGTGAGTGGGGGAATGGGGATATTTTCATCAGCATCTGGTTTCTTTCTCCTCCCCCCCACCGCCTCTTCACAGTCATGAAGTATTGGTCCCTTGGCCATCCCATCTCCCTTTTGCAGACTGAAAGCAGAATTAAAGACCCTTTCAAAAATAAAATATGACTTGAAATGCTGGGACCCAGCAAAGCTGGAGCCCTGGTCTTGCTTGACTAGAGGGAAGTTCACCTTTAAGTCTCATTTGCTTCCCTAATACTCGAGAGGTAGCCCCCAGAGTCCCTCTCAGCTATCTCCTCTGCCTCAAGATGGTGTCCTAGGAGAGGTCTGGGTTCTGACCAGCGGACGTGGGACTTGGTGCCCGTGGTGCCCCACCTCTTCCTAGGAAAAGGAGCTCTATCTCCTCGATGACCCTCTGGCCGCTGTGGATGCAGACGTGGCCAACCACCTGCTGCACAGATGCATCCTGGGAGTGCTGAGCCACACCACCAGGCTGCTCTGCACCCACCGGATTGAGTACCTGGAGAAGGCCGACGTGGTGCTGCTGCTGGAGGCCGGGCGCCTTGTCCGGGCTGGTAACGTGGGCTGCCAGACAGGGGAGGGGCTCTGCCCAGATGTAAAAGGGGAAGAGGGACACATGAACTGTCAGATGTAGACTCTGCCACCCCCTCCATGTGTGGCCTGGGCCCTGGCATTCTTCTATCTCACGGGAGACCCTATCCTCCCTTCGCGGAGCAGGTGTGGGGCCACAGAGAGGAGAGAAAGGAGCACACTGGTGAAATGCCAGGGGATCTGGGACTTGGGCTGTGTGACGGACTGTGGGAACACTGATGTCCTTAAAGAAGAGACAGCAGTCAGGTTTTGAACAGCCTTTTTATTAAAAATACAAACAAAAATAAACAAGAAGCCCACTTCTGATGGATTATTATCCAGAGGGACATGATTGTCTGCGAGTTTGGGGAAAGAAACAGAAGGAAGTGAGGCTCCAGCAGAGCATTAGAAATGTGAGGCCTGAGAAGAAAGCTCTGCAGTAAGGAGAGGGGACTCTGGACAGAGTGCTCCTGGGTGGCCATGACTCTCCTTATAGGGATGAACATGTTCCATCTGAGCTGTTTGGACTGCAGGCATGGAGAGATGGGCATAAGGCTCCTGCTCAGAGTCTGGAGGCCCAGAGCAGGGTCCTGCTAGGGAGGGTCAGGGAAGGGGTCCAAAGAAAATGGAAGGTGGATTGGCACACTCACCGAGAGAGGCAGACTATATAGTGTATCCCCAGGACAGCCCCTGCAGTGATCTCCCTGCTCCCTTCCAGGACCTCCCTCTGAGATCTTGCCATTGGTCCAGGCTGTCCCCAAAACCTGGGCTGAGGATGGACAAGAGGCTGACTCAGGTATGGCTCAGGGCTGAGGAAAGTGCTTGCCCTTTCCTCCACCACATTGGAAGGATACATTGTCCCCAAAGCTCCCCAGCCCATCTGAAACGCTGAGGTTTAACTGTCATCCCACACACTTAATCCACACTCTGCCCCTCTCCTCCTCTCCTCATAGCCACAGGGCAGTCAGTTGGGAACTTGGAGAAAACAAAGGAGGGTCTGGAAGGGGAAGAGAACGCATGTGGTCGCCTGCTACAGGAGGAAAGCAAGAAGGAGGGCGCCGTGGCCTTGCAGGTGTACCGAGCATACTGGAGGGCCATGGGCCGGGGCCTGGCCCTAGCCATCCTCCTCTCATTGCTCCTCATGCAAGGTAGGATGAACCCCAGAGCCCCTCATCCCACCGCAGCCCTAGGCCCCCATCACAGCCACCACCTTGTACTAATGGCTACAGAGCCCTGAGCCTCCCCAGGCATGGGCAGCAGCTGGGACAAGAGGCAGGCCCCCCCTTCTGAGAGAGTCCCAGGGGTGTCCTCTTTGGCCATCTTGCGATCAGCTCCCACAGCTAGCTCCCACTCTACAGATTCCAGATCATGTACCCCTCAAAGTTAAAGAGTGATGGGCCCAGAAAGAAGTACACACTAGGGGCATGGGAAGACATGGGAGAATGACCGAGTAGGGAGGGCCGGGGCAGGTGAAGAAGACTGGAAGCCAGAGTCCAGGGCAGATTAAGGGGGTGTTTGGATGGAACAAAGGGATGAGTAGTCTCTCTCACAGTTTTCCCCTCCCCATCCCCACCCAGCCACAAGGAACGCTGCTGACTGGTGGCTCTCCCACTGGATCTCCCAGCTGAAGGCTGACAAGAATAGCTCCCAGGAGGCTTCAGGCCCCACCAGCCCAGGATCCACAGGGCTCCTCTCTTCCCAGCTTCTCCTCTTCTCCCCCGGAAGCCTCTAGTGAGTGGCTGGGCTAGAGCAGGCCTGGTGTTCTCAGAGGGGTTGCCAGGCAGGGATTGAGAAGTGGGGGACAGGTATTCCAGGGGTATGTCTTCTAGTGGGGAGAGCTGGTGTGGGGGAGGGGACCCCCGATGGGCCCTGCTTTTGGTTATCCACAGCCCCTCCTCACCCCCCAGCACTTCAGTGTTCCCACTGCCGAAAGCCGCCCCCAACAGCTCCTCAGATGTCCGTTTCTACCTCACCATCTATGCGACCATCGCTGGTATCAACTCCCTCTGTACCCTCCTCCGGGCAGTGCTCTTCGCAGCAGGCACCCTCCAAGCAGCCGCCACCCTGCATCGCCGCCTGCTGCATCGGGTCCTGCTGGTGAGAGGATGGTTGTGGGGATGGCATGGGGGAGCTCCAGCGGGGACCCCATCCTACCTCCTAGTCCTCAGGACAAGACAGCCCTCACAGGCAGGTGCAGCACTTGGCAACTGGAGACCTGGAGAGGCCGAGAGCAGAGCAGCTGCCTGGGTTCACACCCAGCTCCTTTGGCCTGTAGCTTTCTCTTCTGTAAAATGGGGAGAAGAGACGCTTGCTCAGAGTCACTTCTGTTTGGATGTCAAGTGCAGAGGCCTGAATTACTCACCTCTTATTCATGGGACACGGGACATCCATTAGATCATTCAAGATCCCTTTTCATTTTATTTATTTATCCATTCCCTTCTATCTACGTACCCTATTTTCCCTCCTTTCCTTATAGGCAACCATTCTAAGTATGTTGAGTATGTATCGTGTTGTGTTGTGTTGTGTTGTGTTGTGTTGTAAAACGCCTGTTTTGTGTGCCAGTGTTTTTATAAATGGCATTCCATTTCTTACAATATTATGAGGATTAAATTAATTAGGTCCTGGAAAGTGCTTAGGATAGTGCCAGGCACATACTAAATACTCATTAGCAATTATTATTAATGATGTCATTATTATTATTATAAAGCCTTTTCTTGTCCATTATCCTTTTTTTAAAAAAATTTTTACTTTTTAAGCAATCTCTACACCCAGTGTGGTACTCAAACTCACAATCCTAAGATCAAGAGATCAGTCTAACGACTGAGCCAGCCAGAGGCCCCTCTTATCCATTATCTTATCAGGGTCTCATGATAACCCCTTGAGGTAGGTACTGTTATCCCCATTTTACAGATAAGAAAACTGAGGGTCTGAGAGTGACCTGGGGAATGCTAGTTCTGTGGATACCCAGGCTGGGCACCTTCCTGTTGCCTGTCAGGGAGCAGCTGCCCACCATTCTGCCTCTCCTCCAGGACCAGGGCCTCTTCAGCCTGTGAAGGAATTCATTTCTTATACATTGGCATTAAGAGGTGCTTCCAAAAGTTTTTTGCCCAAGTCCCCTGCCCTAAGAGGATTGTTCCCAAAGTATAGGCAGAGAGCTGGGAGCTGGAGAAGGTGAGGAAAGGGACATGCTGTCTTTGAGATGGGCGCTCCCAGTAGCAGTCTAAACAGCTGGCAGCTGCTGAGCCCTGAACTCTATGCCAGGCAGACTGTGCTAAGCACCTATGTTGTCTATGTGGCTTTCAATCCTGCCAACAGCCCTGGGAGCCACCGTTGTGTTATCCCTGTTTTTGAGATGAGGAACAGGGGCCTTTAAGAGATGAAGCTCCCTGCCTGGGGTGTCCTATCCAGTAAGTGGCAGGACTGGAATTTGAGGGGGAGTCTGAGTCCCAAGCCTGCATGCTAAGCCGTAAGATCACACTAACAGGCTGCTGTTTGTCTCCGGGCCATGGGGATGATCCCCCCGACCTCTCACTAACCCTCACTCACTGGCCTCAAGTCCCCTTCTTCTGGAGAGAGACGGGCCCCCTGCCCTGGAAAGAGGAGTAGGGCCTGTTCAGCATGGAGGTAGAGGAATGGCCAGCATGGCCACTCGGGGTCACCACAGGCCAAAGGGATGGCAGCATCTCCGTCTCTGCCACCCTCAGATAGCCTCCCTCGGAGCACCTCCCCCCAACCCCTCTCTGCCACCTTCCTCCTTTCCGAGTCTCTACTTTGGGCTTCTCCCCCTAGGGCCATCCCCAGGCCCGGCCCTGGCCCACCCGCACCTCCTCTCGCAGGCGCCAGTGACCTTCTTCTACTCCACACCCACGGGCCGCATCCTCAACCGCTTCTCATCGGATGTGGCCTGTGCCGACGACAGCCTGCCTTTCATGCTTAACATCTTGCTGGCCAACGCCGCTGGCCTGCTGGGCCTCCTGGCAGTGCTGGGTGCTGGGCTGCCCTGGCTGCTGCTGCTGCTGCCGCCGCTGAGCATCCTCTACGACCGTGTGCAGCGCCGCTACAGGGCCTCCTCGCGGGAGCTGCGGCGCCTCAGCAGCCTCACCCTGTCGCCCCTCTATGCCCACCTGGCCGACACCCTGGCTGGCCTCCCTGTGCTCCGGGCCGCGGGGGCCACCTGCAGGTGTGTGAGGTCTGGGGGTGGGGACAAAAGGACCCTAAGAGGAAGGGCAGACCCAGGTCTCCGAGAAGGGTGGGGCAGGGCGGGGCCTGCAAGTGCCCTGGGCATAGGGTAAGGAAACAGAAGACGGGATGGGGGAGGCCGGCAGAACACGGGCCCTCTGTACCCTGTGGTCCCCCCACAGCTGTTTCCTCAGCTCCAGGAAAGCCAAGCTCTGCGGGAGGGGGCCTGCATGGGTCCGTGCGTGGGTCCATGTAACGATGCTGCGGCCTCATTCCTCTCCTGGCCCCTCCCAGGTTTGAGGAGGAGAACCAGAGGCTCCTGGAGCTGAACCTGAGGTGCCAGTTCGCTGCGGGCGCCGCCACGCAGTGGCTGGACATCCGACTGCAGCTCATGGGGGCCGCAGTGGTCAGTGCCATTGCAGCCATTGCCCTGGTGCAGCACCAGCGGGGCCTCGCCAACCCAGGTGACACCCCGGGGGCCTCACTCTCACCTCAGAAGCGTGTCGGCTCCCCACCCCCCGACCTTTCCCTGCACTATCCCCCCAGCATTGCACCTCCCACCCAGGGGTCCTGTGAGGATGGGTTGTGATGATCATCACCCCCATTTTAGGGTTGAGGAAACTGAGTCCCAGGGAGAGACTTGCCATGTATGGGGGGTCTGGGACTCAAACAAGTCTCTGGATCTTCACCCCTTCCTTGCTCCACCCCATCCCGGCACTCTACCTGGCCCATCTTCCCTAGCTTTCCCTGGAAGGTTCTCCAGGCCCATGGCCCTTCCTTGTGGCTCACCTCCTGGGGTCCCCATTGGGGTCTAGGCATCTTTCTGCTTCTCTGCTGCCTTCCTTTACATGCCCATGGTCCACAGCTTGGAATTCTCCTGTTCCACCCCATCCCTGCTCCCACATGCATCCCGGTGGCCAGACATCCCCTAGCAGCCTGTGCTCATCTCCACTAGGATTGGTGGGCCTGTCACTGTCTTACGCCCTGTCCCTGACGGGTCTGCTCTCCGGCCTGGTGAGCAGCTTCACGCAGACAGAAACCATGCTGGTGAGCGTTGAGCGGCTGGAGGAATACTCCTGCGACCTGCCCCAAGAGCCCCAGGGCCAACTGCCGCGGGTAGGCCTGCACTCCCACCCTGCACCTGGGCCCCAGAACCCCAGGGGACCCTCCTGACTGTCCTGCCTCCCCTAGTTCCTGTCCTTTTGCTTCTCACTATTTTTCTAACTTATCTCTTCTCATGTCGCCAAGTGATCCCACACTCTGCACGGTGTCCCTTGTCTTCATATCCATTGAGAGGGCCTCACCTCTGCGGCACATGCCCTTTCCTCTTGTGCCAACCCTTTCTCCTTATTCTCCCCTTTTTTCCATTCCCCATCACCCTTCCCCATCCTTGCGTCTTCCGCCTTACCCGTATCCCTCTCTCTCTCTCTCTCATCATGGACCACACCAGCTGGGCCTCGGCTGGCTGACCCAGGGGAGTGTGGAGTTCCAGGATGTGGTGCTGGTGTACCGGCCGGGACTGCCAAATGCCTTAGATGGGGTGACCTTCCGCGTACAGCCTGGAGAGAAGTTGGGCATCGTGGGCCGCACAGGCTCTGGCAAGTCTTCCCTGTTGTTGGTGCTCTTCCGGCTGCTGGAACCCAGTTCGGGGCGAGTGCTGCTGGACGGTGTGGACACCAGCCAGCTGGAGCTGACTGAACTCAGGTCTGAGGGAGGGAGATGAGGGGAACCAGACTACTGGCCCTTGGAAGAGGGTCCAGCTTCCCTCCCATAAAGCCTATATAGGAAGGCTTTATATCAACTCAGGGCGCCCGGGGCCAAGGCGGGGCAAGATGGAGGACAAGCAGGTGAGGACAACAAGCCACTAGCGCCTGGGGCCAGACTCATAGCTGTAGTCTCAAGGTTACAGTCTGACCCAGGCCTACCTTTCCAGCTTTGCCTTATACTTCTGCTCAAGAGCACCAGTCACTGGCTCCTGAACCAGAGCCTTCCAGGGGCAGCACCCCTGTACTGATGCCCTCAGCCCTGAGGCTCGACAGGCAGTGCTTAGGACAGCTCAGGACCTGGGCCCGTTGTCCCTGGCCACAGGTGGCTCCTTCTGGGCCTAACCGTCTCCCTACCCCCACTTCTAGGTTTATCCTGTATCATTTTTGCTGAGTCCCATGACATGCATGAGATGGGGCAGTTCTGTCCTAAAGCCCATTTCTGATTCCAAGGCCCAGCCCTGCCCTTCCTGCCTTTTCTTCTTACCTGTGGTGGCTTTACCTTATAGCCCAACCATATAGTTCCTCAGGACCCAATTCCAGGCCCGCCTCCGACCATGAAGTGTCCCCTCCCCTTTCATGCTCTGGTCATTCCTTGCCACTGCTGCCCCAGCAGCTGCTGGAGTCAGGCCCCTACAGTTTAGCCCACTCCTGTTCTCTGTGTTTTGTACCTCAGTGAGATATAAGCTCTTTAAGGTTAGAGTCAAGGCCTTTGGTGTCTTTGATATTGCTTATAGCACTGGCACAGTTCTAGGTACATGGCTGACCAACTGGGGAGCAGGGGGCAGGGTCTGCTCAGATCTTACCCTCAAGCTTTCCTGGAAAGCTAAAAACCTGTGCTAGGAACAGAAGTGGCCACATCTTCCGTGTAGACCCCATGTCCTGTCCCCTCCTTACTCCCTAGATCCCAGCTGGCTGTCATCCCCCAGGAACCCTTTCTGTTCAGTGGGACTGTTCGGGAAAACCTGGACCCCCGGGGCCTGCATGAGGACAGGGCTCTGTGGCAGGCCCTGGAGCAGTGTCACCTGAGTGACATGATTATGTCCTTGGGTGAGTACGAGGTTACACTGCAGGGTGGAGGAGGGAGCAGGGAGGGATCGGGGAGAGTCCTGGGATGTGGGCTTGAGGCTGCTGTGCCTTGCAGGTGGTCTGGATGGTGAGCTGGGCGAGGGGGGCCGGAGCTTATCCCTGGGGCAGAGGCAGCTACTGTGTCTGGCCAGGGCTCTCCTCACGGATGCCAAGGTAAGGCAATAGGAAAAGACATTCAAGAGGGCAAGGAAGTAGGCCGGGGACAGCCAGGATGAGGAAGTGGATTAGGGAGAGGTTTCAGGGGACTAAGTTAGTTTTCCTTTCAGAGCTAGAGGTGAGGTGTTGTAGGCTGGCTGGGCTGGGCCAGGAGGTGGGGACTGGTGCTTGGGTAGGAGTTAAGGCTAACCCTCTTCCTCCCTCCCCTCCCCAACCTTCTCCACACGTTCCAGATCCTGTGTATCGATGAGGCCACGGCAAGCGTGGACCAGAAGACAGACCAACTGCTCCAGCAGACCATCTGCAAACGTTTTGCCAACAAGACAGTGCTGACCATTGCCCACAGGTGTGCAAGTGTCCAGAGGGAGAATCTAATTAGGGACTACAGTGACATGAACCCAGAGCCTCCGTTCCTTTCAGAGACCCCCAGGGGTCAGGGTGCGAGGGATTCCAACCCCCTGATGAATCTCAGCTCCTCATTGTCCAGGTCCAAGTATATCTGCAGTCTTCCCCTAGCACAGAGCCAGGGGCTAAAGCCTGGGGGACAGCCCTGTGTTGTCCAGGGGGAGGAGAAGAGGGAAGAACAGGTCAGCTTTCTTCTTTAGGGCCTTGTCCTCCATCCACTGCACTGACCACCTTCTCTCACACAGGCTCAACACGATCCTGAACTCTGACCGGGTGCTGGTGCTGCAAGCAGGGAGGGTTGTGGAGCTGGACTCCCCCACTGCCCTCCGCAGCCAGCCCCACTCACTGTTCCAGCAGCTGCTACAGAGCAGCCAGCAGGGATCCCGCTCCTCTCGTGGAGGGTCCTGAGCCTGACCCCCCTGTCCTACACAGTCTCCCCTCTGTGTTAGCCACTCCTGACCAGGTGCAGGGGTGCTGGCTGTTTGTTTACAGTCTCCTTGGTGGCTCTACCTCTCCCTCACTTCCCAGAAAGGAAGAAGGCACCCTGGGTTCTTCTTTGGAATCCATGTTCTCTTGGGGTGGGAAGGCGCTGGGGGTGGGGCAGAGGCCTGAGGCTTCTTCAGAACCAGGCCTCGGCTCTGGCCCTCTCACAGCTGGGACTCTAGGCAGGTGCACTTTCATAGTTTTATTTGATAAAATTTCCATCTTACATCCTATGTATTAAAAAAATAATATTTCTAGTGTGAGGCTGAGGTCCCTCCGTGTGTATACCCCAGGAGAGGGGTGGCGAGAAAAGGCCTACTGCAGTCTGAGAACTGAGGAGGTGAAGGCGGGGGCCGAAAGCCCCCACCTCCATCACAGTGCTGTGGTCTTTCTAGGCTCAGGGGGCAGGTCAGGCGACAGGGGGAGCCCTGCTGGCAGCATGCTAACCTGACATTCCTGGTCCTGGCGCGCTGGGACGTAGTGGGGGGCAGGGTAGCAACAGGGTTCCGGGGGGCAGAGACCCTGGCGCCAGGCTCTCAGGGTCAGCATCATAGTGGACAAGACCAGGGCAGCAGTGAGGGCCCCAAATACCACCATGGCCGCCAGGCTAGATGGGCCTAGCCCTGCTTCTTGCCTCCGCACTACCTCCTTCACTGAGATGCGCAGCAGACCCGCCCCCACGCTGTGGGGGGCAGGCCCTGTGGCAGGGATCACTGCAGCGTAGGTGGGCCCCGGGGGGATGTCCGTGGTGGTGGCAGGATCTGGGACGGATAAGATGAGCTCACAAGTCTTGCCACCATACCCACTGGGGCAGAGACAGTCAAAGTCATTGACACGGTCCCGACAGCGGGCTCCTCTCTGGCATGGACGGCTGGCACAGTCATCCAGGTTGATGGTGCAGAATCGTCCAGCAAAGCCCTCAGGGCAGAGGCAGGAGAAGCGGTTTATGCCATCTAGGCAGGTGGCACCATTGGCACAAGGCCGCATCAGACAGTCGTCGACATTGACCTCACAGCGGGCACCCACGAAGCCCGCCAAACAGCGGCAGGTGAAGTTGAGAGCAAAGCCCTGGTCATCCTGGCACTGTCCGCCGTTCTGGCATGGGGAGCTGCAGTGGGAGCAAAGAGGTTAATGAGGCCAGCTCGCACCTTCAGGGTAGCCCAGATCAGCATCTTTGACCACTGCCGCCTTTCTACCCCCTTTCTGGCTGTGTCACCTTGAGCCCCCCTCTCTGATCCTTGAACACCTCGTTTTAAAAAATGAGAATAAGAATAGTCTCCGGGCTTCCCAAATTGCGAGGGTTAAATGAGATAATCCAAGTCAAGCAGTTAGCACAGGGCCTCGCCCAAAGGCAAGGCTCAAAGGCAAGTGTGCTATTATTCTCCACATAGGCTCTCAGGCCTGAGGCTGAAATGAGGACAAGTCCAGCCCTATCAGCCTTGTTGCCACATTCACAGTGAGGCAGAAGGCTGCTGTGGGGAACATCTTTAGGAGCCACATGCCAGCTAGGTCCTTAGCCTCCCCACACCCACCTTTCCAACCAGCACAGTTACACACTGAGGCAGTACATCTCCAGCTGCTACAGATCTTTGTTGTTGGAGAAATGGTTCAAATGGTACCCAAAAAGTTGAGAAACCCTGAACTGGGGATACCTTGGCAGGCTGGGGTTTTGTTGTCAGGGGCTCCCCTGTGGGACTTCGAACCCTCAGACCTAGTTCTTCACCCCCACCCTCTCTACACTCCTGCTTCCTCCCTCTTCTGCCACCAGCTTTTCCCGTAACCTCCCTCCCACCCACCCACAGTCCAGTACTCACCCTGCCTGCTCACAGGGTCCAGCCTTACGCTCACAGTCACGCCCATGGAAGCCTGGGGGGCACACACAGTGGTACTCGCCGCCCCCGTCGTAGACACATTGGCCTCCATTCTGACAGGGGGTCTGCGTGGTACAGATGTGCTCATCTGCAGAGGAGATCGGGAAGGCTTGGGGAGAGCTCCCCACACCTGGCTCCCAGACCTGCCCAGACCCTGCACACAGTTCGTGGGCACAACTCACACTATAGACCCGCCCAGAGCATGAATGCTATAGTGGGGGAACCAATAACACTGAATTGCAGTCAGGAGGCCCTGAGCCCTGGCACTGGCAGTCAGCCTCCCATTATCAGGCAAGTTGTATCTCATCTGTAGATCTCAGTTTCTTCATCTGCAAAAGGGGTATGTTTTTGGCAGCTGCCTGGCCTACCTCACAGGATTATGTTGAGAACCAATTTAGGTAACAGTATAGTCTATGATGATGAAATGACATGTGTTTGAGGGTTTAAGCCAGACACAAAAGGTGCTCCATAAATTTGGATGGACGTTCTGCCAAGACACACAGGGTCCCCAGCCCAACAGTTACCCTCTCTACTCCCCTACCTTTGTCACAGAACTTGCCTGCCCAGCCCAGATGACAGATGCACTGCCAGGGCTGGTGGCAGGTACCATGCTGGCAGCCAGGCATTCTCACACAGCGCTCACAGTGCAGCCCTTCCCAGCCTGGGTCACACCTGATAAGGAGAAGCACAGGGGCAGGGCTCTGGGTAGGGCGATAGGAGGAAATGAAGGAGGCAAGAACAGAGCTTCTAGAAAACAGGACTTCTGAAATCCCTAAGGGAAAGCAGGCCTACCCCAGGTAGCTATAGGATTGTACAAGGTCATAGGACATACTCATGCTATCAGACGATCAGACACTGGCATTCAAGGCCTGGATCTGCACTCTGTCTAACCTTTCTGGGCCTCAGTGCTCTCATCTGCATGGGTTGCTTTGGGTTGGTTTGAATTGATGAAGAAATTGACATTTGTAAATAACCTCAGTACCATTTCTGGCATGACTGAGGTGCTCAGAACCAGCTTAAAAAGAGTGACCTTGAAAGGTCATAAGGACCCTCTTCCCATCCTAATTCCAGCACAAAGAACTGAACTATTTCAGAGTGTCTCTAACACAGCCAGCCCCTCCTGCACATTGCCTGGTCCGCTCCTTTCCAGACACACTTTTTCTCCTGCTTCAGAATTTGCCAAACCGCCACCCCAGTGAGTCAATTACTCAAATTCATCAAGAAAGATCCTCTTCTGTGAGTGCGTCTCCCCAGCAACCCTCCCGCAGTCTTTCTTTCCCAAGCTAAACCCGTTCTCTTTATATTTTTATCTCCCCCTTTCCTCTTGGCCCCAACCTCCAAACTCTCTCAAGCTTCAGGTCTTTCTCCTGGTATCTTGAGGAGGAACGTTTTGGAATTCCTGAATCAGCCTTGGGAGAGCAAAGGAGTTGGGAGTGGGGAGGCATAAGCAAGAAGAAGCAAAAGAGAAGCAAAGCCGGGGGAAACTGGGGGCTGAGGAGAAGGTGGCCAGTCTGTCCTGTGGCCATGAAGGGGTGGGGGCGGGGGGGGGGGCGTGAACAGCAGGGTCTTAAGACTCTAGATACTCTGCCCTGGGGCTTGACCTGGTTGTGGGTGTGGACCTGCGGGATATGGGGAGCAAAGGGTTTGAGAGCACGTGCTCAAGAGAGATACCTGCAGGAGCCGTCAGGCGCACAGCAGCCGTGGGCCAGGTCACAGTGGGAGCTGCAGTCATCCGCTGCAAGAGATTGATGCGGGAGGGGTGAGCCCAGGCCAGGGTTCGGCTCCCTGAGACGCGGGGCTCAGAGGGTGCGGGGTCTCAATCATTGGCTGGGCTCCGTTCTGGGCTAGGGCAGAACAGAGACTCACCCGGTTGCAAAGGGACTGCTTGGGTCTGGTCAACCCCGCGGGTCGAGCGGCTGCAGTGCCGTCTCTGGCCGGCAGAGGTCAACGCGCTAGCGAAGGACGGCCGGGCAGGGCCGCGACCTGAGCCCGGGGGCACGCTCACCTCGGGCAGGTTGAACGCGTGCCCCCAGGATGCACAACAGGCACACGAGATGTAGACAGAGGCAGCCGCTGGGCATGGTCAGCGCCGGCCCCAGGAGGGACGGACGGATGGACGGCCGGACGTGCGGACACCTGTGGGATGGCACAGGCTGGGAGGCGGCCGGACCCGGAGATGGTGGCACGGATTCCGGTTCCGAGTGACAGGAGCCGAGGGGGAAGAGGGGCGTCCGGACAGAAGGAGGTGGGGGCAGCGGGAGGGCGGAGGCGGGGAAGACTGAGCAGGCGAGGGTACTGGAACAGGAGCCCCGGAGCGGGGTCTGTGGGAAGGAGGCGAAGGATGGGCAGCGCCGAACGAGGTCCAGGCGCTAGAGGGGCCCGGACTAGGAACGCAGTCCGCACAGAGGACTCCGCGGGAATGGGGACAGCGCCGAGAGGCGGCCTTGGCCACGAAGGGGACGCGGGGGCCGGTTCCCGGCAGCGAGCAGTCTCCGCCTCCTATCTCGACTCCCCCCCACCCCACCCCACCCGGACATGCTCCCACGTTCCTTTCCCGTCTCCGTCGCCTCGGCTCGGCCGCGGCCAGGGGCCTGGAATCCCCAGAGCGCCCCCAGCCCCGCGCGCCCTGCCCTCGCTGTCCTCACCTCGGGCTGGGAGGCAGCGCGCCCCGGGACGCAGAGCGGGGCCGGATCCGACGGGCTTCGCCGAGGGACCGGGGCGCGGGGCCGCCCCTAGAGGGCCGCGGGGACGGGCGCCGAGGCGGCTGCCATGCGAGCGGAGCGCTCGGGAATCTGGGTCTCAAAGCGACCCCGAGCGGCGGCGGCAGCGGCGGCGGCAGCGGCTCCCCGCGCGCGCTCAGGCCGCCTGCCAGGGGCGGCGTGTGCCGGCGGAGCCCGCCTCCCCCTTCTCCCTGAGCTGCTGCCGGCCCGCCCCCAACCCGCGTGCGTCCGACGCCCACCCCCCACCCCCGACAACGCACGGCTCACACCTTGTCCCCACACTCACGGGTTCGCCCGCAGCCCAGCGACCCCGGGCACCCCGGGGCCCCCACCCACCTAACCCCTCCGAACCTCGCTTTCTTCAACCAAAGGAGGAAATTAGGGGAATCTAAAAGGGAGCAGACTGCCAAGTGCCGGGCAAATGTGTACAGCCGCTATTCTCCCATCTTGCATCCCTGCTATCCTGACACGCGCCCCTCATCCTGTGCCCCACTTCTGCTCTCGCCGGTCAGCTTCCCATCACGCTTCTTTTATATCCCATGCTCGCTCAGGGCACCCTTGCGGCTCCAGGCCCGCCTCCTGTCACCAGCCCACGCCTCCTCCATTTGTAAATCCTACATCACCTGCTACGTCTGTGTGCTACTCTCCTCCTCAACGCCCTCCTCTTCTTTCTCCCTTGCCATCCACAGCTTTCCAGGATCGACCCATACCAGCTAAAGATCAGCCTGGCGCACCGCCTACTCCCCGCCCCCAACCTTCCTCCGACAAGACTGTCTTTTCCACCTCATTCCTTTCTGCGACCACTACTGGGAAATGTCCCTGGACTGGGAACACCCCTGACTCTGTAGAAGTGCCTCCCAAATTCCCACTTCTGTACCCAGATCACATCCGTTCTTGATCTCGGGCTAATTGTCAGCTCCTCTCAGGGGGAGCTGACAATTTGCCTGAGATCAAGAACGGATGTGATTTTTATTTTTATTTTATTTTTAAAAATAAATAATGTGATGTGATCCAGAGCTCAGACTGCGGGAATTATATGGGGGGAGTGGGGGAGGACTACTCCTCCAGGTTAATAGCTCAGAGATAACCTGTGCAAGACAAGGGCAGGAAACAATTTTTTTTGCAGGGCAAGAGGGCAGAGGGCAGGAATGCCACTGCCCATATTCTGGTCCTTCAATCAAGAGTTCACCATCTTGGGGCGCCTGGGTGGCTCAGTGGGTTAAAGCCTCTGCCTTCGGCTCAGGTCATGATCTCAGGGTCCTGGAATAGAGCCTCACATCAGTCTCTCTGCTCAGCAGGGAGCCTGCTTCCCCACCCCCTCAACACGCCTGCCTCTTTGCCTACTTGTGATCTCTGTCTGTCAAATAAATAAATAAAGTCTTAAAAAGAAAAAGAGTTCACCATCTTTAATTTCAAAACATTGAAAGGAGGGGTCCCTAGCATGTGCAGAAAAGCTGCCTACAGACATCACCAACACACGCAAGGGCAGACTAATTTTTCTTGCAGCCTCTGTTGGACATAATAGCTACACCCACCCCATCTCTCTAGCCAACTTCCCCAAAACTCTGATCACCTCTTTTCTGAAGAGCTTTATGAATTTGAGTTATGCTGTAGCTCTAATCATTCAAGTTTATTATTATTATAATTATAAACTTTTTTTGGTGGAAAAATTTCAAATTGACCTATATTGTCCAAAATTACTGTAGGCCAAATAGATTATGATACATAAACATGATATGACTCCTAAAAATCACCTTTTGAGTCTGAAGATGTCCAAAGAGCTAAGAATACTTTAAGTGTGTGTGGAGGGAAGAAAGAACAAAGAAAAACCAGAAACAACCTAAATAGCCAGAAACGAGGTTTTCAACATTTCCCCCTTTTTCACAATAAATATATACAACTTTTTTTATTATTATAAAAGAAATTCAGGGGCACCTGGGTGGCTCAGTTTGTTAACAGTCTGCCTTGTGCTCAGGTCATGATGTCAGGCTCCTGGGGGCTTCATGTGAGCAGGGAGTCTGCTTGTTCCTCTTCCTCTGCCTCACTGCCCATGCACTCTCTCTCTCTCTCTCTCTCTCTCAAATAAGTAAAATCTTTTTAAAAAAGAAAAGCAATTCAATAATATTAAAAAATCTTTAGGATAAAAGAAAAAGAAAAAACTCACTCATCATCCTCCTGGCATGATAAAGCTATGGTTGTTGTTTTGAACTCTTTTCCTGTCCAGGTGTTTTTATACAGTACCTGTTATGTTATATTGCATCCTGCTTTTTTCTTTCTTTTTTTTTTTTAAGTAGGCTCCACACCCAGCATGGAGCCCAATGCAGGGTTTGAATTCACGACCCTGAGATCAAAACCTGGGCTAAGATAAAGAGTCAGAGGCTCGGGGTGCCTGGGTGGCTCAGTGGGTTAAGCCACTGCCTTCGGCTCAGGGTCCTGGGATCGAGTCCCGCATCGGGCTCTCTGCTCGGCAGAGAGCCTGCTTCCCTCTCTCTCTCTCTGCCTGCCTCTCCGACTACTTGTGATTTCTGTCAAATAAATAAATAAAATCTTAAAAAAAAAAAAAAAAAGAGTCAGAGGCTCAACCAACTGAGACAGCCAGGCACCCCATCCTGATTTTTTTTAACTGTATGTTATATATTGATGGTCCTCCAAAATATCATTTTTTATGGCTACTTGACATTCCATTAATATACCATCATTTTTATTTTATTTTTATTTTTTACAGATTTATTTATTTGACAGAGAGAGAGCACAAGCAGAGGGAGTGGCAGGCAGAGGGAGGAAGAGAAGCAGGCTCCCCGCAGAGCAGGGGGAGCCTGATGCAGGGTGAGGATCATGACCTGAGCCAAAGGCAGTCACTTACCCAACTGAGCCACCCAGGCGCCCTATACCACCGTTTTAATTTAACCTAGCCCTCATTTCTGGCTATTTAGGTTGTTTCTGATTTTGCCATTATAAATCCATTCAACAAATATTTACTGAGCACACACATGCTAGTGCTGTGTGCCAGCCCTGGGGATACAGCTCCCAGATAAATAGGAGGGCCACGGATTTTCATGCCTGTAGTTTTTTTCCATGGTTTAGGTTCCTTTCTTAAGATAGAGTCTAAACTGATAAGTGAGTCAAAGAAGTTGTGAAAAATGAACAGTTCCTTTTCCTTAATGAAATTCATTGACATTTATTGATGAAACAATACAGATATCTGAAGCTCTGGGAGTTGATGGCATCCCATTACATCACTCCCTACTCCCTTATGTTTTGAAGATTTTAGCACCTGGCTTATTATTACTCTCTTTACTCCCACCTGCATCAAATTCCTGGTGTTTCTTTTATATATATATATATATATATATATATATATATATATAGAGAGAGAGAGAGAGAGAGAGAGAGAGATTTTATTTATTTATTTGACAGGCAGAGACAGCAAGAGTGAAAACACAAACAGAGGGAGTGGGAGAGGGAGATGCAGGCTTCCCCCCCCCCCATTCATCTGCTCGTAGTTTGGTAATACCAGCTAAGCTCTGCTAAGCGATCCTTTCGGTGCTCTCATCTAGGCTCATTCATGTGGCTATTGTCATCTGGAAGCTTGACTGGGGCTGGGTAACATGACCTCATGTGACTGGTGGTGGCTGGCCAGGGCACCTCAGCTCTTCTCCTTGGGACTTCTTGTCTTCCAGTAGAGTAGGCCAGACCAGACTTCTCGACATCATGAATTTTCTAAGAGGGCAAAGGGGCAAGCTGCAAGATCTCTTGAGGTTCAGACTTTGGGGACTCACACAATGTCATTCTGTTAGTCCAAGCAAGTCATAAGGCCAGCCCAGATTCAAGGGATTACAGAAACAGACTCCACTTCTTGCTGGGAGGAACAGCAAAATCACTGCCAAGGGTCATGTGGGAGAGGGTCAAGTGTAGCGGCCACCTTTGCAAGCAAACTTATCACACATATCGGAAGAACTGCGTACGTGATACCGAATCATCAAGAATCACCAGGAATTTGGGGTACCTGGGTAGCTCAGTCGTTAAGCGTCTGCCTTCGGCTCAGGTCATGATCCTGGGGTCCTGGGATAGAGTCCCGACCCGGGCTCCCTGCTCAACAGGGGAGCCTGCTTGTCCCTCTGCTTGCGGGTCTTCCCTCTCTTGCTCTCACTCTCCCTCTCTCAATCTCACTGACAAATAAATAAGTAATTTTAAAAAACACATTTGGGGGCCCCTAAAAATATCCTGAGCCTTAGGCACGTTGCCTCTTGTGGATACACTGGCCCTGTCTCTTCTCCAACTGACACTACCCTCTTTTGGTTGTTTCCTCTCTCCATCACATCCAGCCTTGCCTCCTTACCTAGCTCTGATACCATGATTTATTACTGTCATCTCTCCCTTGCACACATGAACTTCCTAGCCCCTCTCTCCCATGGTATTCATCTGGCAAAACCCCATCCCTGTGCCTTCTCCAGACTGCACCCAAGGAGCTGAACATGGCTGGGAAAAAACACGTCTCCAGCCTGACCGGTCTCCCTTAAATCCATGCCCCCTCAAAGGTCCTTTGTGTTAACTTCCCATGCTCCTGCATTTCCTCAGTCTTGTGCATTCTCTCACACTCCCCGAAAGCTGTTTTTACCTTTTTCTCTCTCCTCCAACCACTCTCACCCCCAACCACTCCTCCTTTCTCCTCACTCTGCTGGTGGTCTTGCTTCCAACTTCATGGAGAAAATAGAAGCAGTCTGAAGAGAACTTCCACGGGCTTCTGTCGCCTACATGCAGCTGTTTCCATATTCTCTGCCCTCCCTCCTGTTACTATAGATGGACTGCCTACGTTCTTACTGAGGTGAGCCCCTCCACGTGAGCACTAGCTCCCATCCTTCTCCCTGTGTAATTACAGGGCTCCCCAGTTCCTCCCATCCCTTCTGCATCCTCAGTCTGATATGGGATCATTTCCAGCAACCTCTCTCCCATCTTAAAATAAATGTCCTCTTTCAAACATATTCTCCTCCAGCTACATTTTTCTACTCCCCTTTACTGAATAATAATGTGATGTGACTCCTCAAAAATTTGTGTCTGTACTTACCGTCTTTACCTCTTCTCTCATTTTCTCCTGAAACCTCTCACCCCACCCAACCACTGGAATAACTCTCACCAACGCCCTCACCATCGTCAAATCCAGCCATGACTTCTCAGTCCTCATCTCAGGGGTTCCATAAAGCTGCGTCTGACAGAGTTGTCCCTTGGACTTCTGGGATCCCTCTCACTGGCTTTTCCACCTACCTCAACAGCTTCCCCTCCAGTCTGTCCGCTTTGCTTTTGATTCATCCTTCCAACTTCTTCCATGGCCTCAGGGCTCGACCCTCAGACCTCTTTTCTACCTTCACTCACTCTGGTCATGATCTCATCCCGTCTAATGGAATTCTAAAGTCCTGGCTAGAAGCTGAGTTCCTATTTCCCAAGTTCATGTTTCCAGCCAGGATTTCTCCTTGAAATCCAGACTAGTGTATCTGACTGCCTACTTGACACCTCCCCTTGGCTTGCCTGACAGGCTACGCCAATTTAGCATGTCCAAATGCAGACTCATGACTTTCAGCCTACTGTCAGTCTACCAAGATCAGTAAATGGCTATTTCATCTATTCAGTGTTTGATATTAAAGTTCTTGGCATTGTATTTCCCTCTCCTTTTGCTCTCACATCCCATGTCCTGCAACTCCTGTTGGCTCTGCCTTCAAGTTCATCCAGAACTTGATCACATTTCCCAATCTGACCTCTGATCCAAACACCATCTCTTGCTTGGACTACTGAAACACCTTCTCCTCCTCCTCCTCCTTCTTCTTCAAGATTTTGTTGATTTATTTATGAGCGAGAGAGAGCTAGAGTGAGCACAGGGGGAGGAGCAGAGGGAGAGGGACAAGCGGACTCCACATGAACACAGAGCCCAACACGGGGCTCGATCTCACGATCCCACAATCCTGACCTGAGCTGAAATCAAGAGTCAGATGCTTAACTTGCTGAGCAACCCAGGCGCCCTACTGCAAAAGCTTCTTAGTGGGCCTTTTATTATCGTGTAGTAGCCAGGGTGATCCTGATGAAATAAGAAGCCAGCAAAATGCGATGTGGTACACTAAATCTTAAATCTGAAACAGAAAAAGATCATTAGTGATAAACCAGGTGAAGTCTGAGTAAAGTCTGGAGTTTAGTTTACACTAAGATACCATTGTTGGCTTCTTCAGCTTGACAAACGTACCACATTTGTTAATGTTAACTAGGGGAATGTTAACTAGGCTGATGTTAACACTAGGGGAATCTGGGTGAATGGCACATTCTTTATTATCTTTGCAGCTTTATTGTAAATCAAAATTTATTTGAAAATAAAAAGTGTTTAACAGATTGAAGTTAGATTATGTCATATCTCTGCTCCAAATCTTCCAGCAGATCCCATCTGGATTTATCCCCAGTTCTCTCCCGGCTTTACTCTGCTCCAACCAAACTGACCTCTGTGTTGATTATTGAACACATCAAACATGTCCCCTGCCTCAGGACCTTTGCACTAGCTGTTTCCTCTGCCTGGAATGCTCTTCATAGCTCACTCCCTTGTTTCATTCAGTCTCTCTTCAAGTTTCATTGTAGTAAAGTGGCCCACCCTCATCACTCTATATAATGATCCCGCCCTCACCTCTATCTATTTCCTTCAGCCTACTTTTTCTTTACAACGCTTTTCTCCACCTGACATACATAACTTTTAGCATATATTAATAGACAGATAGCTTCACTCCTTGAAGGCAAGGGCTTTGTTTGTTTAAGACTTTTAAAGTTTTTATTTATTTATTTGAGTGCTCTCTACACCCAATGTAGATCAAGAGCTGAGATCAAGAGTTGCATGTTTTCACTACTAAGCCAGCCAGGGGCCCTGGCTTTGTTTTGTTTACTGCTGCATGCAGCTCTCGATTTATCATGCCCTATCTTGTACTGTCTGGCACTGAATTTGCACTCTTATTTGTCTTAGTTTTTGTCTTTATTGAGATTTGAGTCTGTTTCATGGGCAGGAAGAAAGATTTGGATTGATGGTGTACTCACTGCTCTCTCATAACCTGGAAGAAGAAAAAACAAACATTCTCTGGGCCAACCTTTCACTGGCCTCCTCTCCATGGCTCTGTAAGATGGATGTTACTACTATTTCGGTTTTATAGAGGAGGGAGGAGAAGAGAAGAAGGGCTTAGGGGACTTCACCAAGGTCACAGAGCTAGCAGGTGATGGAACTAGGGTTCAGACCCAGGCCTGCTCTCTCCCTTGCCATGCAGTTGATCTGGGCAACTGTGCACAGGAATGACAGACTGTATTTTCCAAAGATGGCTGCCATAGATCTCCCACCCCACATGCTCTTCTTCTAATGTGACTTCAACACTCCTACTGTTGAGAGGTAGATTCTGTGTTCCCCTCCCTTGACTCCAGGTAGGCTTGTAACCACGGTGGACGGGATGCTCTGTGACTTCTGAGGTGGGGTCACAAAAGATGATCCAGGTTTGACATGATTCTCTTGAGACACTTGCCTTTGGAGACCGGAGCTCCCGTATAATCTGGGTGATCGCCCTGTGGTCCCCATGAGGCAGCCCAAACTAGCCCCAGTGGAAGGGTCCCAGGGAGAAGACCTGAGACCATGTGGAGAAAGGGAGAGGCTCAGGCAGCCCTCGAGTGCTCCAGCTCTCACTGTTTCAGCTTCAGCCACTGACTAACTGGGGTTTCATTCATGAGAGACAAAGTCAGAACTGCCCAGCTGAGGGGCACCTGGGTGGCTCACTCGGTTAAACATCTGACTCTTGGTTTTGGCTCAGGTCATGATCTCAGGGTCATGGGATGGAGCCCCACATAAAGCTCCACGCTCAGCACAGAATCTGCATGAGAGTCTCTCTCACTCCCTCTGCCCCTCCCCAACTGGTGTGTGTGTGTGTGTGTGTGTGTGTGTGTGTGTGTGTCTAACTAGATAAATAAACCTTAAAAAAAAAGAAAGAAAGAAAAAAAGAACTGCCCAGCTGGGCCCTTCCTAAATCCCTGACCCACAGGAATCTGGGAAATAAAAATTACTGTCATCTTAAGTCATTAAGTTTTGAGATAATTTATTATGTGCAATGATAGATAACTGCGATAAAAGGTTGAAAAATTGTCAGAAATATTCAGTGGGCAAATCCCTCCTTTCTGGGCCTAAGTTTTCCTTGTAAATAGTGGGCGTTAAATTTGTGGTTTCTAAGAATGGTTCCAAGCCTGATGTTTAAGGCTTATCCCAATGTTTCCACATCCCCAGGTGTCCATTTTCACTGCCTCCTTAGTACTAGGTCATTATGCCACCATCCTATTACTCCCAGAGAAAAGACTAATGCCAAGGGAAGTCCCTGGGCCTGCTGGGAAAGAGGCGGGTGCCTCTGGCCCCAATCTGCTTGAGGTATCTTAAAGTGGAAGTGTGGTATATTGAAGCAAAATTAACAGGACTTGGAACACGGTCACTGATGACCTCTGAGAAAGTCTTATAACATTTTTGGGACTCGGTTTCCTCATCTGTAAAATGCCGAGATGGTACCAGTCTTACTCTCCATTGGGTCGGTTCTAAGGGAAGAAGGAGATAGTGTGTGTGAAAGCCCATGTGTGTTAACTGGACACAGGAGAGTAGGGACTGGGGTGAGTGGTTGCTGACGCTTTGGGAATCCCTGCTAAAGTTCGTATCCTACCCTGGAATAGGAAGAAGGTTGGAAACGAAATCAATCACGGGAAGTTGAACTGGGTTGTTCTGAACTGTGCTGGACTTGTCTCTTAGCAACTGTGTCTGAGCCAGTATCTCTTCCAGTTCTATTTATTTAAGTCATCTCTACATTCAACATGGGGCTCAAACTCATGACCCTGAGACCAAGGGTTGCATGCTCCTCTGACAAAGTGAGGGTGCAGAGACAGGAAACTGGGGAGCATGGAGAGGCACTCATTCATTCATCCACACATTCATTGGCCCACTAACAAATATCTCTCCTCATCCCTGTAGGAGCGTAGCATTATAGTCAGCATTGTAGTCAGAGGTTAAGAGGGACCCCAGAAGCTCAATAAGCATTAGTTGAGTGAGCAAGTGAATTAATCTGAATGAAAAAAGAGTGCTGGGCCCTGACTTCAAGCAGCCTATGGTCTAGTAGGGCAGGCACACCCACTCACTACTCCACACTCTAAATTAAGGGGACCAGACACACCTGTGGGCCCTGGACCTCATGGAGACCCAGGGACATGCAGGTCTAGTCCCAGTCCTCACGTGCTAAGGCCAGTCACCTACCTGCTGGTTTTGTCCTGGTACCATCTCTCCAAGGCAGTGTGGCCCACCCATCAAGTGGAGGCTGCAAGAGGGAGCTGAGCTGGTATAGAGAGGAAGTCAAGCATATCCAAGTACGTCACCCTCCACCGAGACTTTCTGCCAGGACAGGGCCTTTGGGTCCTGAAACCAATGTCCTCCCCACTGGTTGTTTCCTGTCCTCTACCCTCACTCCTATCTCACAGTGGGAGTTGCAACCAGTTTCTCAAGGCCTGAAGTCCTAACCAGCCATTGTGCCACACCTTTTGGCTGTGTGTGATTCTGTGTGTGTGTGTGTGTGTGTGTGTGTGTGTGTTCGTGTGTGTTGGCAGGGCCTACTGTATGCCTCAGGGGCTGGAGTGTCAGGTCTTAGGCCCCTGAACGTCAGGTTTGGGGCACCTGGAGATATCTGCTCATGGAAAGGGAAGAAGCTGGGCAGGGTCAACACTGACCATGTACTTTGGGGTTAGTTGAGAAGTGGGCTAGTTTCAGGGGCTGATTTAACAAAGAGACTGGGGGCTGCAGAACTATCCAGCCCTTACTGTCCCAGAGTGAAGCAGGGCCTGACAAACAGGTCCCGGTACTTCCCAGAAGATGGAGACAAGCTATTTCTTCTGTACTTTCTGAGCTTCCCCATGACTCCAAATTGAAGTCTGGGAGGGGAGGCACAGGATTTCACCTCAGGGTACCCAAAGTCTGAAGGGAGAGACCCAGAGTGTGGCCCAGGGGGTCCCCACCTTAGAGTTGGGAGAGATGAGTCTCCACCAGAAGCCAGAAAACAAGAGTAAGCCACCCAGGTGCCCCACCATTTGGATCATTTCTGGGTGGACATTCAGGAGCGCCTGGGTTGGTTGAGCATCCGAATCTTGATCTCAGCTCAGGTCATGATCTCAGGGTTCTGGAATCAAGTCCCACGTCCGGCTCCTTGCTCAATGCAGAGTCTGCTTGTCCCTCTCCCACTGCCTCTCCCCTGTTCCTGTTTGCTCTCTCTCTCTGTCAAATAAATAAATAAATCTTTAAAAAAATAAGTGTACATTTCAGTGACATTGACACTGATTACCAACATTCACATTGTTCGGCAACCATCATTATCATCTAGATCTAGAACTTTTTCATCATTCCAAACTGAAACTCTACTCATTAAACACTAACTCCCTATTCCCCCTCACCCTGCTACTTGGCAACCACCCCTATTTTCAGACTCTAAGAATTTGACTATTCTAGGTACCACCTCATATAAGAGGAATCATACAGTACTTGCCTTTTTTTGACTGGCTGATTGCCCTTAGTATAATGTTCTCAAGATTCATTCATGTTGTAGCATGTGTCAGAATTTCCTTCCTTTGGCTGAAAAATATTCCTTGTATGTATATATCACATTTTGTTTATCCATTTATCCATTGATGAATACTTGGGCTGCTTCCACTTTTTGCCTGTTGTAATAAGGCTGCTATAAAGAACACTATTGCATATATGGGTGTAGAAATATTTTAATTCCTGCCTTCACTAAGTATTTTCTAAGAGTTAAGTGGCTTTAAGAATATTAAAGAATATGGGCACCTGGGTGGCTCAGTGGATTAAATCCTTTGCCTTTGGCTCAGGTCATGGTCTCAGGGTCCTGGGATCGAGCCCTGCATCGGGCTCTCTGTTCAGCAGGGAGCCTGCTTCCTCCTCTCTCTCTCTGCCTGCCTCTCTGCCTACTTGTGATCTCTGCCTGTCAAATGAATAAATAAAATCTTTTTTTAAAAAAAGGATATTAAAGAATGCAAGATCCCACAAAGTTTCAAGATCTTTAAAATGATATTTCTGGGAAGCCTCGGTGGCTTAGTTGGTTAAATGTTTGCCTTCACCTCAGGTCATGATCCTAGGGTCCCAGGATCCAGCCTTGCATTGCATCGGGTTCCCTGCTCAGTGGAGAGCCTGCTTCTCCCTCTCCCTATGCCCCTCCCCCAGTTTGTGCTGTCTCTCTGTCAAATAAATGAATAAAATATTTTTTAAAATAAAATGATATTTCTTAGGCTTCCAACAAATTCAACACCTGAGGTAGGAAAAAGACATTTACATGTAATAAAAAACTTATCCACCAGGGTGGCACTTGTGGGTTTCTATTAATAGAAATATTAGGAAATGTGTATTACTTAAATCTGGAAAGCAGACTTAAGTTATCACTTCTTGAAGTCTCGAAATCATTCTCCAAAGAATCATTTAAATAGGGTTCAGGATGTCCAGCCAGGGTCATAAATAAGAATAAAGGTGGCCTCCTGGCTTTAAACTACTGGTACATAATGTCAATTACAATCAAAGAGGTTGTATATGTCCAGTGGCCCTTCTGGCTATCGTGATGAACAGTTCAAAAGGCTCTGGGGCTGAGTTCAGAACAGTTTCAAGTCTTTGCCAGGCAGTTTCCTCCAATACCTGGAGCTCAAATTACTGTCTTTGTCCAAGATGGCACCTCTAGTCTAAGCCTCTCCTCTGTCTATGCAGTCTGTCCAGCCAACCCCAGACTCCACACTAACACATCCATTCCAGCTGGGAGACTAGGTCTATGTAAATGAAATCAGGAGAAAAAATTGTCTTGGATCCAGGAGGATTGTGTGCTGGGGAATACTTGATCATGCTGGTATGGGCCGACCCTGCATCTCCACAGCCCCACACTGAAGCAAAGCCATATGAAAATCATCACCAAAATGTAGTGAGCCTGATTCTGCAAATTATATCTAATTTGTAAAAACCCTGAAAGCCTAGAAAGGGTCTGTGTTTGTTTGTTTATTTTTAAGATTTACTTATTTGAGAGAGAGAGTGAGCGAGATAGAGTCTGAGCGGGGGAAAGGAGAGGGAGAAACAGATCCCCCTGTTGAGCAGGGAGCCCTTTGCTGGGCTTGATCCCAGGGTCCTGGGATCATGACCTGAGCTGAAGGCAGACGCTTAACCGACTAACTACCCAGGCGCCCCTTACAATTCTCTTAACTGATGGTGAACAATGATGTAATTGTAGACTAACAAATATAGAGGCTTACACGTGCACATTTTTACATCCGCGGAGTGAGGAGTGATGAAGTAAACCAGCCTCTTCAGAGTGAAAAGAAGTTAATCTCATGTATTCTAAAAACTTAAAACTCTGGAGGACTGTGACTCCCTTTCTTTTCAAAGATATGTTTATACTGAGGCGTCTGGATGGCTCAGTTGGTTAAACATCCAACTCTTGACTTTGACTCAGGTCATGATCTCAGGGTTGTGAGATCGAGCCCCACATTGGGCTTCACCTGGGCATGGAGCTTGCTTAAGATTCTCTCTTTCCCTCTCCCTCTGCCATTTCCCTCACCCCCCAATTAAAAAAAAAAACAAAACTATTTTTAAAAAGGTATGTTGGGGTACCTGGGTGGCTCAGTCAGTTAAGTGGCTGCCTTTGGCTCAGATCATGATCCCAGGGTCCTAGGATCAAGCCCCAGGTCAGGCTCCCTCCTCAGCAGGGATCCTGCTTCTCCCTCTCCCTCTGCCTGCCACTCTGCTTTCTTGTGCTCTTTCTCTGTCAAATAAATAAATAAAATCTTTTTAAAAAATTAATTAATTTGGGGGTGCCTGGGTGGCTCAGTGGTTATAGCCTCTGCCTTCAGCTTAGGTCATGATCCCAGAGTCCTGGGATCGAGCCCCACATCGGGCTCTCTGCTCAGCAGGGAGCCTGCCTCCTCCTCTCTCTCTCTGCCTGCCTCTCTGCCTACTTGTGATATGTCTGTCAAATAAATAAATAAAAATCTTTAAAAAGTTAATTAATTTTAAAAAGGTATGTTTATGTTTATTGATAATTTTTCTGTTAAAAAAAATATAAACTTGGGTCACTTTTGAAATTTATATACAGTAAGTTTGTTTACCTGAGAGTTCATAGACCTGTGATCCTGCTGTGGATTCCAAAACAATTTCTGGAAACATAGAGAGGGGATCTGAAGGTTGTATGTATTTAACAAAGAAAGCCATCTTCCTCATTTCTGTCTCAAACAAATTTCTTTTAATAAATGGTAAAATTCATATTTCAAAAAAACCTGAGTTTGGGCTGTTATAGAATAATGAATGCCACATTTTGAAAGTACTGTATGGACAACTTAAGGGGAACCATGTAGAGAATGCATAATGATTGGGAGCCCTTATTTTAAACTCTACAAGAACCAATATGCTTGATTCATTTAGTGTAATTTTATTAAATTAACAAAAAAGAAGTTGTATAGGGCTAAAACACATGGACAGGATGGCAAATAAAGATGACTGACCCTGGGAATCTCTGCCAAGGTTTTATTTGTGTGTGTTGGTGGAGAAGTGTGGGCTTGAGGCCAGCTCCACCATAGAACAGACCCAGCTCCCATCCCTAGGCCCAGGGAAATGGGATACCTCTCAGTTCTGAAATGTTGATGAGCTGTGGAGGGGAGAAGGACAGGAGAGCAGATGGAATTCCTGGACAATTGTTCCAGCTGTCACCAAAGAGGACAGGCAGGGGGGAGCACTGGATAATTTACAGAGGAACATATGCTAAGGCTTCTCCAGAACCATCTGGCCAAGAGAGGCCTGGGCATGGGGTGGATGTTGTCTTTAGATCTGAGTAAACTTCAGCCTCCAGCCCAGCCCATTCCCTCTACCTGAACTGTGGCTTTCCCAGGAAGGCTCTGCTCCCTGAGTACTCACCTCCAGAGTTCCACCTGGCTCTCATTCCACTCCCTCCTTTGCTGAGCCTGGCTTTTGTCTTTACTACCTTTCCTGAGAGGGCCAACTCTGGCCTTTGGGGCCTGTACCTTCCACCAACGCATTTCCCTATTCTGTAGTATTTTTCAACCCCTCCTCCCCACCACTATATTCCAAAATCCCTCTATCACTCATCTCCTTGCCAT
Organism: Mustela lutreola; assembly: GCF_030435805.1. Lineage (NCBI taxonomy): Eukaryota > Metazoa > Chordata > Mammalia > Carnivora > Mustelidae > Mustela > Mustela lutreola. Next base: position 90,798,609 of record NC_081295.1, read on the forward strand.
TAATTCACTCAATAAATGTTTATTAAGCACCTACTATGCCTGGCATTGTTTTAGACACTGGGGATACAGAGATGAATGAGAAAAAGTCCTAGATCTCTAGAGTTTGCACTATAGTGGGAGATGCTGAATAAACATATATCAGATAATGATACAAAAGGAAACATTCATGTAAAATGAAACATTAAAGCAGGGTAAGAGCGAAGGACTAGGGCTGCTGTTTTTGACAGAGTGCCCAGGAAAGGCTTCTCTCTAACATAGTGACATTTGAGCAGAGACTCTAATGGGAGTGAATATCTGAAGGAAGAACTTTCCAGGCACAGGGAACAACAAACCTAAAAGCCCTGAGTATTCTCCATGCATTGGAAGGATGCCATGATATTTATCCATTAAGCATTTACTATGTTCCAGGCACCTGCTAGGGAATATGAACATGCAGTTGGACACAGTTTTTGCCCTGAAGGAACAGCAGCTTAGTGAGGGGTGCACTATTTAAGTAAATAATTATAGCATAGGATAACTGCAGTGAAGTTACGTGCGAGTGGCTAGAGATGCCCAGCAAAAGGAGCACCAAGTCCAGTCTTGGGGCCTGGGGAAGGTTTTCTGGAGGAGGTGACATTTCGAGCTGAGGGCTGAAGGACACACAAGAATTGACTATAAAAGGGGAGGAGAAGGCTTGGACATTTTGAGGGCCGGTGGCCTGAAAATACAGGACGATTGGGAACCTGAAATCTCTTGGAGAGGTGGAAAATTAGTCTGGTGAAGGTGGAAGCGGGTGGGTCACACGAACCGCTACGTGGCAAACTGAGAAGCTGCTTTTATCCTTTCGATGACAGGGAACCAGTGCTGGCACTATTCCACTATATTATTTTGTTTTCTTCCTTTCTTCTTCCCTCCTCTTCCCTTCCCTTTTCTCCTTCCTCTGTCTTTCTTTCGTTCTTTCGCTCTTTCTTTCTTTCTTTTTTTTTTTTAGGACCAGAATCTTTCTGTTCAGCTCTGGAACTCTTCCAGCTCTTGCCCTACCCCTGACACCTCCTTCCTTCTCCAGCGGCCAGGCCTCCAAACCCTACTCTTAGGATATCCCCACCTTTCCCCAATCACCCCGTGCCCTAATTCCCCAACCCGAAACCACGCCCTTAGCCACGCCCCGATGACGCGAAGCGCCCGGTGCGTGGGGATTCCCGCGGCCGCGGCCACTACCCGGCCTGCCCCGCGGCAAGATGGCGGCGTGAAGGCAGCGGGCAGCGGCGGAAAGTTTGTTGTGGGATTGTAGTCGGCCGGGAGGCTAGAGTTGGGGAGGATCGTGGGGACAGTATCGCGGAGTAGGGGCGGAGGAGGGACTAGCTTCGGGGTTAAGAAGAGGAAATGGGATGCTGGAAGAAGAAAAAAAAAAAAAGAGGGAGATGGGGCGGAGAGGAGGGGGCCTAGGATCCCGCGGCGGCCCTGGGGGAGGGGCCCGGGGCGGGGGATGCACAAGTAGGTGTACAGGCCCTAGGGAAGCAGTCGCGAATTGGAGGAGAATTTCTAAACCGAAGAGTCAAGAACCCTGGAGTTTGTGGCCGAGGCCCGACTGTACTGGGCCAGTAGGAAAGAGGTCTCTCACGTGTTGGAGGATAGTGGGGAAGAGGGGAAGAGAAACGAGACCTGGAGGATGCTGGGCAGGTGCGGTATGGAGGGAACTAAAGCGTCAGATGACCCTTCTGCAGACTTAGATCAGCCTTTCCAGAGTTCCTATAGCATCTGCCCCAATTTCAGCTGAAGACTCAGGGGCCCCAGGGACTGGAAGAAATCACAATACCTGCTTGGAAAGAAGAAGAGGTAGCGACTTGCCCGAGCTCAACCCCAGAGCGGGTAAGGTGGCCTCCAATGACAGGCTGGCATGCTCCCTGCAGCAGGATGCATAGGCTCAGAGTGATACTGAAAAACATTTAATCTGAAAAGGGCTTTCATCTATAGAGGTTGCCCTTTGCCTGTGGTTCCTAAGTTAGTGTTCTGCTTAGATTACACACTGATTTTTGAGAATTGGGTGTAGCATTGAGCCTTGTGTGTCTTTACCTGTACAAGTGAACACGGTCAGGGGCCTAGAGATGAGGCCAAAAGTGCTTTAACATCCCTGCCACAAGCAGTTTCCTACATGTTCACTGTATCTTTTTTGGTCTCCCCATCTTCAGTTTGGCATCCTACCTGAAGTAGAGATTTGTGAGTGAGGGTTGGAACAGGGGGAGTCAGAAAAAGTCTGATCGTGCTATCACCAACTCCTGAATTCACTCTTGCAGCAGGTGTGCTTCTTTTGAGCTTTCTTTTGGTAAGAAGGGCTCATTAGTTTTTCTTTGGGGTTGTGCTTTGGTGGGTAGGTGGAGTCAGTAGAGGAGGAAAAGCAGGCTGAGGTTATCGGGAAGAAACCCAGAGCAGTTTACAGTAAGGTATCAGTTGCATTGACTCGTGTAAGGCTCTGGGAATGTTTATTGTATCACCCTCTGTCCCTGAGATCCCTGATACTTGGGAACTGCTTTACGGTCTGGATCAGTGTGGTGATGGAAAGAAAGGATTGTAGAATTTTTCTAATAGCTTTCTTCTCTTCCTTTGTATTCTCCCCTTCGAACCACATTTAAAAACAGTTTCACTAGCCAAACTAAACATGGCTTAGGAGATAGTGGATTTATGGGGTGCCTGGGTGACTCAGTGGATTAAGCCTCTGCCTTTGGCTTAGGTCATGATATCAGGGTCCTGGGATCGAGACCAGCATGAGTTTCTCTGCTCAACAGGGAGCCTGCTTCCCCCTCTCTCTCTGACTGCCTCTCTGCCTACTTGTGATCTCTCTCTCTGTCAAATAAATAAGTAAAATCTTAAAAAAAAAAAAAAAAAAAGATACAGTGGATTTAGGGTTAGAGAAAAGAGAAGGGGTCTGGAGCCACAAAGTGTGGTGAATATGGTCCTCACTTCCTTTGATGCCCTGTGGTTATGACCAAGCCATAGTTGGGTACAGACTTTTTACAGAAGCTCATTTCATGACTGACATTTCTGCATGATTGGATTGGGAGGTCTAGTTTGTTCTAGGACTCCGCACGAACTATTCCTGCTCCCTGCCTGTGCCACCCCCCTCCAAAAGGCTTGCTATAGACAGACCAAATCACTCTCACTAGGCCAGCTTCAATACCTTCAGGTATCAGAAAAGCTGATGTTACTTAGCTGTGACTCTGGAAGATTGGGAGTTTTCTCTTTCTGAAGATAGTTTGTGGACTCCCCCCTTAGAGTTGTGATCAGCCAGGAGAGTGTGGGGGGCACACAGAAAATAATGACTCTGGAGCCAGAATTCTTTGTACAAATTCTGGCTTTGCCATTTGTAGCTCTGTGACCTTTAGAAATTGTACAGCTCTTTTTGCCTTAGCTTTCTTATGGTAAGAGTACCCATCTCATAAGGTTGTTGTGAGGGTTAAATAAATGTGTTTAGAACAGTGACTGACACTTAATATGTATTTGTTGTTATTGTGCTGGTCAGATCTCAGCACTGACTTCATCATTGTAGTAGGTGTCTCTGGCGGCCCTGTACTGGTTTGAGCTTCTGTCTTGTTGTTAGAGAGATGCAGCACAGGTTTTGAATAATGTGGATTTTGCATGTAGTGAAAACATCTTCATTAAACTATTTAAAGTGATGTTAAAATGCCCATGATTTCCTTTTTGAAGTTGTGAGGTTTTAGAGTTGCCGTTGCAGTTGAGCTTTAACAAGAGAAGTGCGCAATGAGCATCTTCTGTGTGTCTGGCACTGTTGTAAGTGCCTTAAATGTATTAACTGATTTAATTTTTATAACAAACCTACGAAGCAATACTTTCATTGTCTCCATTTTACAGATGAGTAGAGAACAGAGTGGTTAATTTGCTCAAGGTCATCCAGCTAGTAAGGGGCAGAGCTGAGATTTGAACCCAGATTATCTGGCTTCAGCAATTGAGCATCCTTCTTTTTTTTTTTTTTTTTATTTGGTATGAAAATAACTCTTTACTAAATATGACTAGTGGCAATTTATATCTCTTATTTGTTTGTCATAATGGTTAGATTGTAGTAAACTTTTTTGATTTATTTAAAAATATGTTTTAGGACCTGAGCTCTTCACCACAGCTCTCTCCTTCTCAGATATAAAAACTGGTACAGGGACTGTGGGAGGGAGCCCACTGCCCTCTTAGCCAAATCTGGACTCTCCATGATTCAGCCTGGTGATTGCCCTTTAGAAAACCTTGGACCTGGGTTGGGTGAGCAGGCTGACAACGAGAATCTACTCTTAGCTTACCTTAAAGGGGGGGGTGTATTAATGAAGACGTAAATAAAAGGCTCATTTCTGACTTTCATTACTGACAGGAGCCGCTGAAGTAGCCACAGGGTTAAATTCATAGACAATCTTGATGGCATCTTTATTTTAAAAAGAGCAGGTAGCAAACTACACACAAAAAACAAAACAGGTGGCGTTTTAACCAGTGTCAGCCCCACCAGCTTGAGGGGAAAGTGGAAAACAGCTCCTGTGGTCAAGGACAGTCCTGGCTTGGAGCTTTGCAAGTGCTTGCTGGCCATTCTCTTTGTCTTTAGCCAGCCAGGAATCCCACGCGCAGCCTTGGGGCAGACTTTTGATTGACAGGCTTTCCTTGCCCTGCACTTAAGGATCACTCTTCCCCTGCTTCTGAGTCACGTCCTGTCTGTTTAACATGCCCGCAGGGCCCATATTTTTCTTTAGTAAATGACTCTACCTTGCCATCAGAGTAGGCACGCGCCTGATGTCTGAGCAGATTTCTGGGGAATGGGGGGCTCAGGATTTAAGGCTTTTTCTGGGAATTCCCAGTCAGCCCTCGAATGACCTTTGTCTACTTGTTGTGGCACGTGAAATTTTGAAAGTTAGTATCTATCAGTGTCTTTTCCCCTCCACCATTAAGCCAGGAGCCTCCTTTGTCCGGATGACATCCTTTATCTCGATTTGTGCTGCAGTCAGCGTGCTGAAACGTGTATTCTCCGTGAAGTACACCTTTGTGTTTTGGTAGAAGTCATCAGACTTACTGAATTCAGGTCTCTTCTTAGCAAAAGCTTGAGCTGCAGGGTGACGGCTGATGGATTTGGAGTCAGTTCCCTGCCTTTACTGTTCTGGTTTTGTTGTTCTCAAAGTCCATTTCTTCTCTTAACACCTCTTATTCGAGAGTATTCTTTGCATCTAATCCCTTCACCTTTTCCTCACCACCATATTCTAAGCGTCAAGGACCTCTGGGTAAACCCGGCCTTCATTTCTCACCGGGATTCAGCCTCTTCTTTTTCTTTTTTTTTTTTTTTTTAGATTTTATTTATTTATTTGAAAGAGAAAGAGTGAGTGAGAGAGCACAAGTGAGGGAAGGGTCTTAGGGAAAGGGAGAAGCAGACTACCCCACTGAGCAGGGAGCCCGACGTTAGGCTCCATCCCAGGACGGCAGGATCATGACCTGAGCCAAAAGCAGCTGCCCAACCAACTGAGCCACTGAGGCGCCCTGTGGATTAGCAGCTCTGTGAACTTATCCTGTCTAGCTTCTGGGCCTTTGAGCTTGCTGGCCCTGCTGTTTGGAATGCGCTGCCCCCTCCGCTCTAACCTACCTCTTTGTCCTTTATTTATTTATTGTAAAGACTTTATCTTTAAGTAATTTCTACGCCCCCTCCACTCTAACCTACCTCTTTGTCCTTTATTTATTTATTTATTTATTTGTTGTAAAGACTTTAAGTAATCTCTACACCCAACATGGGGCTTGAACTACAACCCCAAGATGAAGTCGGACTCTACCAACTGAGCCTGAGCCAGCCAGGAACCCCCCCTGCTTTGTCCTTTAGGTCTTGGTTTAAATGTCCCTTAATTGGGGTTCCCCACTCCTTTTGTGCCTTTCCTTTGTGCCTCTGTGTTGACACTTAGGCTGCATTGTAGTTGTCTGTTTACTTGTCTGACTGTCCCAAGACTGTTAGTGCCCTGACAATAGGGACCATGTCTGAGTCATTATTGTATTCTACCCTTTGGGATAGTACAAGGCACTGACTCGGCACTTTGTGATGCGGTGCGGTATATAGAATGCATGAAATGTGATGGGCAGTCTCTCCCCTCTCCAGTCTGTCTCGCAAGCTGTTGTGAGAAATGTCTTCCAATGAAAAACACTGTCTCTTCCCATAAAAATGCCATGGTTTCTCCCTTGTTCAGGACACAGTCCACGCTCTAGCTCAGAGTGCAGAAAGGTTGTTTACCGATTGGTCCCAGCTCAACCCTCTAGTCTGAGTTGTTGTCACCCACTTTATCTGCCCTGTTCTTCATTGCTCCTGAATTTCTCACTGCTTCTGAACATGCTGCGGCCATCCATTTACTTTCTTCTTTGCTTGTGCATTTTACTCTTCGTGGTTGCCCCCTTCTCTGAAACTCTGCTTGTCCCCTAGGACCCCACTGGTCTGTTACCTCCCATGAGAAGTCTTCCCCACTTTCCTTTCTTCCTCTTGGCACCCATAGCACGTTGTGTTTTTGGCATTTATCATATTGTATGGTGATTTCTCTGTTTACTTGTTGGCCTCTTTCATTTAGCTGACTCTCTGTAGAGGAGAGACCCTCCCTGATCATGGGATGAGGGTGAAGGGGTGGGGAGTTGGGAGTGAGGTGAGCCGTGTGATAGAGTCTGATTTTGGAGTGAGGCTGACCTGGTTGAAATCTTGATTCTGCGACTTAAAACAACAGCGTGACTTTGGACAACTGGCTTAAGTAGGACTCTTGGTCTTGTGGCTGTACAGTGAGGGTCCCATTATCTTTTTTGTAGGAGTATCAAGCATTAGAGATAATGAGTTCATGGCGTGTAGCATGGTGCCTGTCATACGAAGGATACTCAGTTAATATTTGTTTAGTAAATGAATTCCATTTTGGAAAACACAATGGGTAAGAAAAGACTTTATTTTATTCAAGCTAGAATAACACTTTCGATTTCTGCCAGGAGCATTTTTGAGGTGGAAGTAAAATTGGGAGTCTCTCTATAGCATAGCAAAGCAATATAAAGGCTGAGGCTAGGGACATCATCAGTGCAGAATAGTTGATGTTTTGCCCCTTCTTTTGTGTTGCAGTGACTCCTTTGATGGATCCCCTTTATGTGAGGATGGTGGTGACCTTGGTGGGTAGAGATGGGGGTGGGTAGGTGGTAGATTTGTAATGTAGTTCAGGCTATGGATGACTGAGTGGGGTGTTTGAGGATTCATGTTCCCTGGTGTTTTATGGATTGAAAACTGTTGGATGAAGCTGATAGAACATATCTAAGCATTCAGGAAGCCAGACTTCTTGGCCCTAGTTTTCTTAGGGCTTTCATGATCTTCTGTTGCAGAACCAGGCCTAACACAGCTACTCCCCAGAAATAGGGCTGGTAGCTGGGAGTTCACTGTCCCTTCTTTGCCTTTTTGTTTTTAGTGTAATTGATGGGGGTGGTTCTTAGGGCACCAGTTCCCAACAAACACCCAAGGAATGTGTTTCCAGAAGTCTAGACTTCTTAATTATATAATGCCAGCTGGTGCTCCAGTTTGAGTTTATAGTCCAGATGAGGAAGATATGTTTGAGTTTTTCAGAGGGCAGCCTTCTTGTCTGGTCCTTGAACCCCTGCCCCAGCCCGCCGCTTCTCCTCTGGGCTCTCAAAGCATGTACCAAACTGTAATGCAAGTGGCTATTAACCTGTCTTCCCCTCCCCGCAACTTCCGGCAAGATCTTTTATTTCTGGAAGCTTCTTAGAGGCCCTCCATGGTAGGTGCTGAGCAATTCCCGCTTACTGTGTGACCCAGACCGGTCCTTCTTGAAAGGAAAGCAGATAGGTTCTCTCCTTTGAACTCTTAGGAAACAAGGTCCTGCATAAACAAAAGGTGATAGGATTAGCAGTAGCATTACTAATTATTGTGGAGTTAATGCGGTTCAGTGATCTTCCAGGTACTTGGCTCAGCGGTTTCCCTCTTTAGCTTTCATATGTTCTAGTAACACATCCCTAAGCCAGCAGAAGAGGTTAAAAGCAGAGGTGAATCTCACACCAGTGTATTTTTTGCCAATCACCATCTTTTAACAAGTCTGGCTGCTGGCATCGTCTTTGTTACTAAGTTCCTCTGATTGCTCCATAACCTGCTTGCTTTCCTGGCCGTAGTGCTCATTGTCTGGGTGGGCTTCTGCTCACAGCCAGGGCCTACTACAACCTTGTTAATGCCTACATGAGTCAAAAGGACGAGACCAGTAGCTGAGAGTGACATGATGGCGTTTTCCCTGGGCTCTGCCCCTTGTCCCTCAGTGTGGGAGTGCACGTTGCAATGTGGCATATCTTTGCCGGTGGCGTCTTGGCAGGGCTGGTAAGCTGCTTCTTATGTTCAGCCAGTTGGAGAGGAGATTGGGGTGAGGCAGCAGGACTGGGTTGTGCTGTGTATGTTTAGGCTTCAAAGGGGCTGAGCCTTCCTGGATGACCATGAGTGTGAGAGTGGGACCTCTTTGTTAGTTACTGTCTCATAAGTGCCAGCTCTCTGCGAGGTGACCTTTAGAAGCTGGGAAGGACATGGCCTTCCATTTGTGAAGAGCTCTATGCTTTTCCTGTGAACTGTGTGTGTGTGGTGGTGGGTTCTCCCTGAGGGCAGGGACCAGGAAGACAGTCTAGGCTGTGCTGGCTTCACTGTGTGCTTCTTTCAGCTAACAGTAGGATAGTAGGGTTTATCATTTGGGGTACTAAACAGGCCTCTGCACCTTCCCAGGTAAGCCCGGGGGGACTTCAGTCTAGAAGCCTCAGAGGGCTTTACATCAGGGCAGAATCATTAGGACTTTCCTGTTGCTCCCTAGAGGAGGCTTCTACCCCAGTTCTGTCTGTGGTCTTGGGCAAATCACTTGTCTTCTCTGTCCCTTCAGAATGGGAGAACACCACCTGTTCTGTGGGCCTTACTAGGCTACAAGGATCAAAGGACATACAGTGGAAGGGAAAGCACTTCTGGGATGGTAAAGCACAGCGTGGATGGAGGGCTTTTGTCCCATTTGTCCAGGAATTCTGTTTTCATCATAAGCATAATATGTGTCCTTGCATAAAATGCCTGCCATACAGAAACATGCAAAAGGAAAAGTAAAAAGACCCTCCCTTTCTTCCCCCACTGCCCCTGTCTAAACTCCTTTCCCAAAGACAGAGAGCTCTCCTGTTTCCTTCTAATCATTTTCGTGTTGCTTCTAGACATTCCTCCTCATGTATCTCTTGTAAAATAAACACAACTCAGTAGTAGTACATGTTGTTCTTCAACTTGCTCTGCTCATCTAACACTTCCCTGGGGTTGAGTAGCCCCTGTTGGAGCTTCCTTCCCAACTAAGGGGCTTCCTCCGGGCCTGGCTTCTTGGGAGGGATGGAGAGTCTTTACTAGAGGTTCTTGCCACAGCAGTCATGCTGGTTGTCTCTGAGGGGTGGTTTTTTATGCTGCAATGAGGTCACCCCCCAGGAGTGCCCTGAGTGGGAATCGGGATGGTTCTAAACATGGTGTGGGCACCATCGCTTCCGTCTCACATGCATTTCTTCCCTCCGTGCTTCTGTGCTCTGAGGCCAGGAAAAGAGTAAACTTACCTGATTTCTCAACATAGAGACAGTTCCTGCTTTCTGAAACCTTGGATTACCTAGGTTACTTGCTGCTCTGTTTTGAAAGCAAACCAGACCCAGCCGGTGTTTTTTGGTTTTATTTGTTAGTGAGAATTCTGAAGGGAGCCTGTCAATGGGCATGCATTCTTAGCAGTCTAGGGAAGAGGTCAGAGCTATAGGAAGAGATGTTCTCTCCTCGGTGATTATCTCCCTCTCTGGGGTCAGGCCTTGGTCTCTTGGGCTCTGCGGTTGTTGTCAGAGTATTACAGGGAGCCCTGGGAGTAGGCAGTTGGGAATGATTAACCTAGGCTTGGGAGAAGGGCCAGGCCCCTCTGTGGTGTCAGGTCGCTGTTTTCCCTCTACCCTGAGTCATGTCATCCACAGGGCTTTCCAGACAGAAGGGGAATCCTTCTGTTTTTTCCTTGCCAACATGCAGCCCTCCTCTGTGAGCACAAGCAGTATTTGCTCAGTATTTGCTGCTGCATTTGCTGTGCTCTCCTCTCCTGCCGCTCCAGGGGTCACATTTTGTGGGTTTTCTGGGACCTTACTACTATGGCTCCATTTCCCTTGTGATCTCTAAGCCAGAGTGGGTTACTTCACTTGGGTGGTTCTGGAGGCTTCTGGAGAGATTTTTCTCCTGTTCTTGGGCTTGCTGTGATGGGAACACTAGTCTCTGGGCACTGCTCCTTCTGAGTGGGTGGAATGGTTGCTGTTGGGAGTGTGAGGAGCCTGGCTGCAGCATGGCCTTTATCCTTGCTCTCTGGACTCCTCTAGGGCCAGCTCCCTGGGAAGTGCCATCCCCTGGCCTGTCCTAAGGCTGGCCCAGCTTTGGGCCTGGTCACACACTGCCCCATTGTGTGGTGCCTTCCATGCGCTTCTTGTTGCAGCCTCTGATCCCTGTGCCAGTCCTCTCCCGACCCCTTGCCTCGGAGCCCGCGGGAGGTGGCAGGGTGGGCTCTGCTGGCGCAGCCCTGGAATGGGTGGCAGCGGCAGCCGTGGCCAACTTTGTTCCGACAACTCCGCTTTCGGAGCTATGGTGCAGCCTGGCAGCCATGTCCAGGGAGAAGGCAAGACTGGGGAGCTGCCCCCTGGCAGCAGTGCCCACTTCCACCTCAGCTCTCCTCTCCTCGGCTTGACCTATCAGAGAGCTCTGTCACCTGGGGTCAGCCAGCTGGACTCACTGGCTGGCAAGGGGGCATGCTGCACTTCTGCCTGGCATGATTTTTGGATGGGAGAAGGCCCCCCAGGGTCTAGTGGTAAGTCTGGAGGAGCTTGCCCTGTCAGAAGAGCGCAGCGTGTACCCTCAGGCATCTTGCAGCTTGGCATTCCTTCTGCTCTCTCTTTGCAGCTCCGGAGTTGGGCTGCTCTCAACCAAGCTGTCTGTTTATATGGAGTGCCTGGAGGGCGTCTGCCATGAGTCTGTCGCTAACCGTGCTAACCAGGAGAGCTGGCTGGTGGGGGAGAAGACACTAACCCTGTGAGTCTAACCTGGGCCAGCTAGCCTGCTCTGGGGGGTACCATCAAGCAGTGCCTCAGTCACCCCTCACCCTCCCCCAGCCAGCCTGGCTGCCTCTTCCCCTTGTCTCTTGTCCTTACTGCTGTCCCTCCACCTTCCCAGACTCCTTGCTGTGGTGGTGAGGGGGGCATGTTTCTGTTCAGTCCGCTTTAAGCATTATGGAGTTTGAGAACATCTCGCAGTTACCATGCTCTGTTTCACAGCTCAGAGACAGATGGAGCCAGAGTGGGAGGGAAGTTTTCTTCTCGGCTAGATAGTTGCTTCCCTTTGTCAAGTGGGGAAGATTGCATGGTGTCCCCATTATTCTCACCCAGGATAATCATTTAGGATCAACTGCAAGGTTCTCTCTCCTTAAGGTTGTGTGTGGGGGTAGGGGGGTTGATGAAAACTGTGGCCCGGCTGTGGGAAACTCCCTGGGCAGAGAGTGAAGCTGAAAGCTTGAGTCCAGAACTAGGTAGTCACCTGAAATAGAGCTCGTGGCACCCATTGCTCGAGTAGGTGGAGTGGGTGGACTTTGGCCCCCCACTGCCTTCCCTCTGCAGAGCTTCAGGTAGACTTTAACCGGGAAGAGCTGGAAGGGCACCTCCGCCAGAGCAAACGGGACCTGGCTTTGGATTCCACAGTGGGCCTGGGAGAGGCCTTGGCTTCAAACTGGGAAGCTGGTGAAGAGCCTGCCATAAAGCTCCTGCCAGATACCCTGCTCCTTCCAGGGTTGGAAAGGAGAAGGGGGCTCTGGGGATAGCAGGAAGGTGGATTGCTCGGGCTCCTTGGTGTTCTGCAAAGGTAATTCCTTAGACAGCCTGTCTGGCTCCAGCCTCTGGAGTCTGTGTGGTATGGGGCAGCTTGGGACCCGGAGGCCCTCTGGGTGGGCTCTCTTTCCCTTGGGCCAGGAAGGAGAAGCAGGGAGCTTCCTGTTTGTATGGGGTGGGAATGCGTAAATGTGCGAAGGTGTAGGGGCTGCCTGGTGTGTAGGGACCCTGAGTCGGGAGGAGCCATCTGAGGGGTGGGGGTGTCTGGTGTCTGGGCTCTGGCCAGGAAAACAAGAGGGGCCTACAGCGGAGAGCTGGCTCCCACCCCTTACCTTGCCTTAGGCGAGGGCATGGGACTTTGGGGCCCTGCCTTTATTTAGGGGTGATTGCTTGGATCATCAGCAATAGTCGTCTTCAGCCCCTTTGTTCCTGTCAGGTGTTGCTTGAGTGAGAGGCCAGCTGGATAGACTTGAGGTATTTGCTCAGGTGGGAGCCAGGTGAGCTCTCCAAGGTCCCCAGCACTGGTTTAGAGTCCTCGGGCTTACTCTGGGGCAGAACAATTCCCACCCACTTTTTAAAAACCTGTCAGTTGGTGCCAGTTAGAGCAGGCAGGGGGCCAGGTCAGGGCCGCAGGCAACGTGTCCCAAGAGTAAGATGGTACTTGCCTAGAGGGGTGGCAGGCATGGCTGCTGGAGGGACAGCAGGGCTGGTCTGGGCACAGACTGGCATCTCCCAGCCTAGTCATCGGCCCAGAGCAGAGCCTGCCCAAACCCCACCCCGTGCTCTGCTGGCTGCTTGCCTGCCACGCGCACAGGATTGCTGAGGGCTTTGCTCATGTACCTCAGGAACAGCTGCATGCCGGAAATGGGGGGCTGGCAGCAAGCAGGAGGGGCACCCGGGGGGCAATGAGGGGGAGGGCTGAACCCAGCCAGCTTTGGTGGAATGGGCTCACCGTGCAGGGGGGGACTGACACTCGAGGTAGAGAGGGGCTATATTAATTGTGGGGGGGGGCGCTCCTTGCAGGCAATCTCCAGGGCCTCTGCTGGGTGGCCTGGCTACAGGGCTGGCCCTGGCAGGGTGATGGTTCATGTTTCTTTGGCCTCAGTCAGATGCAGACCCTGAATTTCAGAGGCTTGAGAGGCAGCCAGACTTGTATGGCAGGAGTACGCCCGGCCCCCAAAGGCACAGCTTCCTCCAGGCCTTCGGAGTTCAGAGATGCTATCCAGGGCTTACAGCTGAGGGCAGTTCCACAGAGGAGGCACTAGGCCCTGTGTGATCAGACATTCATGTTTTAGCCATTGATGAGCAGCTTTAGGAAGGGCATGTGTTTATTTTTGTTACTTATTTGTATCGTGCTGGGTTCCACAGGGGAATTAAGGCAGCATAAAACACAAATGGAGTGTTCTGGAAAAGGGCTGATTTCCTTTCATTCTTAAAGCAATAGCGATTGCTAAATGAGTGATTCTGTTTGACTTTCTTCAAGTGACTTATGAAGAGCTGTAGTGATTTTTGTGGTGATCTGTGGCCCTTCCCTGATGGTCTCTCACTTGCTTGAGTCAGTGACACCTATGAGTAGAAAGGCATTGTCATAGGTTTGAGAATGGCCTGAGCCCAGATGAATTATTGGGGCCATAATTTCTTATAGAGTGTGGGTGATGTGGGGAGCAGGGGAGGCAGCCGGGCTCTCTAGGGCAAGGCAGGAGAACCGGGGAGGATGGAGTGAGGTCCTGGTGTGGGACTTGAGCACCTGGAGACCTCCGTGGGGCAGACTAAAGTGTTAAAAGCCACAGAGCCACGCGCATTTTGGTTTCACTCCCTTCTCCTTCCGCAGGGGGAGAGCTGGACGCTTAGACCTCCCCTCCTCTCCTGTACTTTTGGCTTTGCCCTGGGAAGACCTACAGAAAAGATGGCAGAAGGAAGTGAGAGGGTGCCCTGGGCTCTTGGGCTTAAACCTTCTTGCTGTCGCCTACGGTGGGTATTTGCAGAGAGTGGGAGTGAGGATATGGTTTGGAGAAAATCTGGATTCTGAAGGTTTCTCCTTACCCTGCTCCATCTCTAGCAGTGGTGACTGCTGACTGTGGTGGCAGCCACAGGTCACATCCGGGCACTTATCTACAAAAAGGAGCAGGTGTGAGTCCTGTCTCCTGGGTAAAGAGGGATGCTTGGCAAATTTTTGGTCCTTTCATTAAAGGCTACTGCCCCATATCCAGCACACATTTTTCCTTATATCTGCCACTGACTACACTCTGCTCAGCTGTGCAGTGGGTTCACAGTGCAGGTCTGCTGTGCGTGCTGAGTCCCATTTCTAATGAAAGTAGACTTTGTTCTCTGGAGGCAGCTAATCGTGCCCCTTGGGCTGTAATCAGGGAGAAGGTATTTAATACAGGGCAGGCGGCAACAGGCGGCCTGCACTGACTGGCAGATTGCAACATGGCAATTAGGAAGCTCTCACCCCCCTCTCCGCCCCAGCAGGGCCCACATCTCCTCTGAGGAGAGTTTTGAGTGAGTGAAGAATGAATGCTATGCCAAGGAGGACCGGCGAGTTAAAGCTTGGGAGCGGGGGCCTCGAGAAGAGCCTCTGTCCCTTCTGGAGGCTACTCTGGGTGTCTCCCTCAGCAGTTCCTGCAGGGCTGCAGACCAGACTGGGTCAGCCAGAGTTTTTCACCTAAGCCTCAGTTGTTCTCATAGTGCAAACCTAGCTTGTGATCTGGTATCTCCACGTCCTGAGTCCTCTGCCCCCAGTTCCTTGAAGCTCAGGTTGTGTGGGGTGAGGGTTGGGAGTGGGCTTCTTCTTGGTCAATTTCTAGACCTTCCAAAAGACCACTTTCTTGGAGGTGTCCTGGAGCCAGCTCAGCAGATGGAGGCCGGGACCCCAAAGGCCGTTTGCTTGCTTATTCTGGCCTGTATCCCATTCTGAGTTATTCAGCTGCTTTTCCTGGGGACTTCCTCTTCTTGACAGGGGATTGGACTGAAACATGCCAAGACAACATGGGAATCTTTGGGTAAAGGAGATATGGCCAGTGGAGGCCACAGCTGGTGTCTGGGTCTTGCCGATGGGGCTGCTCTGCTATCTTGCAGCTCACTTTTTTTTTTTTTTTCTTAAGATTTTATTTATTTGACAGACAGAGATCACAAGTAGGCAGAGAGGCAGGCAGAGAGAGAAGAGGAAGCAGGCTCCCCACTGAGCAGAGAGCCCGATGTGGGGCTAGATCCCAGGACCCTGAGATCACGACCCGAGCTGAAGGCAGAGGCTTAACCCACTGAGCCACCCAGGCGCCACTGCAGCTCACCTTTTATCTTCTCCTGGCTGTGGGCCTGGTGTCCAGCTGCTTCTTGCTTTGTTCTCCAGTACCCCTGGCATGGCTCTCCCTCCAGGGTCTGTCCTGCCCTGCTGTGCTTCCAGTCAAGGACAGTGGCCTGTGAGGCCCATCACATTCCTATTCAGTGCTGGAATTGGCTCCCTGCTCTAACACCCCCCATCCCCCAGCCGTGGGCTGGATCTGGGGGCACTTAGCACTTCTCAGGAGTTGGAACTAGGGCCCCAACACGTACTGGTATTGACATGAAGCAGGGAGTGAGAATGAGACAGACTCCCCTCATGGGCTTGTGTCAGGGACACTGCAGGCTCCCTCACAGACTGTCTCCCTAGTGGGCCTTGCCTTCTGCTTCCCCAGTTGGGAGTGGCTCCCCTCCTCGTGGCTCTGGTGTGTATGGAAAGAGTATGCTCTGGCCAGGATCGATTGCTGGCTCCATTCATACCGGAGTGTCTGCGTTTGCAGTACTCCTCCCATCTCCCTGCCAGCCACTTCCACACTGTCCCTCAGCAAGCCAGGTTATCAGGTGCAGAAAGCCCTGGGAGTATATGATGTGAGGCCAGGAAGTGGAGACTTGACATCAAGATGACCAGGATGTGTGACAGGTAGAGCTAAGGCCCCGGGGCATGGAGTGAAGGCCGCTGTCCTTCAGCTAGTATCCCCAGGTACCTGAGCACATCATTGTGCTCCTGGCCTGCCTGCCTGCCACCCATTTAGTGTCCTGGTGCTTAGAAGCCAGAGTGGGTATTAGTAAGAATAGGGCTAAGGAAGAAAAGAGGCTGAGAATCGAGGGGATCCGCAGCGTGACCTGCAGGGAGAAGGGGACTACTCAGCTTCTTGGGGAGCAGATGGGGAAGGGAGCAGGCCCAACTCGAGCCTCCTCACCCCTGGATTTTGTAGAGGTTCTGGGCTCCCTGTGTCTCTTACTCTGCGTTTCTGGCTGTTCCCCTTGCTAACTCAGGTACCCCACACTTACAGCCTCTGAGTATTAGCACCCAGCTATCCAGGCTGGCTTGGAACTTTCTGGGCCTTCCCCCAGGCTATAGGAGCTCCCACCCTAGGGCCCGCAGGAGGGGTAGCCCCGGGGAACCTGCGGGGGTGACTTGTTTGCTCCCCCACACCCTAGGAATGTGCTGTCCTTTTGGGCCCGCCCGGATTCCTGCGCAGGGAGTCAGCTCGACACAGCATGCTGCTCGTGCCCTGTGGGGACATGTCCGCCTCCTCATCAAAGGGGTGGAGGTTGGCGGCTCGTGCCTGCTGCCATACCCCAGCTCCCCCTAGAACCCCAAGCCAGAGACCAGGCTGCCCAGACAGAGGAGGGAGGCCACTCCTGCTTCCCCACCCTCCCTACCCCCTCACTGTTCTTCCTGCCCCAGGCTCTTTTGGAATGTGACAGGAGTCACGGCCAGGGCATGTCCCGACAGCAGGAACACATGCTTTAGCCCGCAAGGCTTCCCTAGGCCCCCAGCTCTATTTAGGAGGATGGCGGCGGGAGGCGGCAGAAGGTTGTTTATGCCCAGAAGGCCACCTAAGGTTACTGCCTCCATGGGCCCCTGTGGTGGCTACTGCCCCCGTGCTGCAGCCCAGCTCATTACAGGTGGGGGCAGAGCTCAGCGGCCGGAACCTGTGGGGAACCTGTGGGGACCTCACTGGTCACTCAGTCCAGCCACCTCTGTGTGAAAGAGGGACCAGTGAGGGACTGAGCTGGGGCCATACAGTGTGTCAGAAGCAGCGTAGCTTCTGACACTGGGCAGTGTCTCAAATCCCTGGACTCACGCTTTCTGCCTGGGAGTTCCTCCGCCTGGGTGTTGTCAACGTTGTGTGCTGATGATTCTTCATTGTGCGGCGTGGTCTGGTGCATGGCAGGAGGTTCAGCAGCATCCCTGGCTTCTCCCCACTAGATGCCAATAGCTCTCCCCGCCGTTGTGACAGCCATTCACACATGGCCAGGGATCTGGGAGGGGGCAAGTGACAGAAGTGGGCCATAGTCACCCTTACTGAGATTGCACAGTCATTGCTCTAACTGCTGCTTTTTCAGATTTTTCTCTCCTGGGTCTCCCTTTCCTTGTTGCAAAGTCTGTTTACAACGTTTACACACAAAAGTAGGATTTGGGCTCCTGGAAACATGGCCAGGAACTTTTCCCAGCATCTTGTGGGTCTCTACTAGGCTTTTTCCTTGTGTTCTCTTCTGCAAGCCGTGTTCCCCAAATCTCTTAATTTCCAGACTCTGAGAGACCTGGGAGATGAACAGGACAGATGTGAGGTAGGATAGGGACAGGACAGGACCAGACCTATTCCAGAATCAGGCATGTGGTGAGTTGAGACCACGAGCACATATAAGATGCGCATGTGTATCGTCTAGGGCTATGACTGTGCTTTCTTGGAGAAAGGAGCCCCGTGCCTCTGGTCCTCTCCTGCCTCCATTGCTTTCCCCAGATCCCCGGGCCATGGCTTCTGCCTGGCTCTCCCTAGGGGCCTTCCCGGGCCTGGACTGGGTAGGCCGGCCGGGGGCACCAATAGACCTGTGGCTGACAACCTGGTTTCCACTTTCTTCCCTTCTCTAATTTCAGGAGCTGTTGGCTAGAGGAAGTGGAGGGGCCGTGGGATGCAGAGAGCCAAGGGCTAACTCCAGGACAGCGGAACAGAGAGAGCTGCCGACAATCAGACGGTATGTCCCTAGGAGGCCTGCACCCTGCCTCGGTCCCCTTCCGGCGAGGCTGGCAGGCCAAGGGGCAGACAGGTGGCCCCTCGTGGTGGGGGGCTGGTGAAGAGAGAGAGTGGTGAAGGCCAGAGAGTCTTGGCCTCCAGGACTCTCAAGCTTGGAGATGCCCCCCTTCCGAGGAGCCTGGTTTGGGGGAGCATCTTCAAACCCTTACTTTCTGGCTATTTGGCGGGATGGGGTTATTTGTCTGTTTTTTGGGGTTTTTCTGAGCTCACACGTGTGGAACATTTCCTAAGTGCCACGTAACTGGTTAGTGGCTTATGTAATCTTCACAACAGGTCTGTGAAATTGGTGCTCTCCTTATCCCCAGTGTAGGGTAGATGAAACTGATGCAGAGGGAATGGGTTTTCTCTCTAAGGCCTTTTTGTAAGGCCACGGAGGGGAGCAGAGGGTTGCTCTTAGATACCTTGTCTTACTACTAGGCCACAGCCTCTCTTCCTGGTGCCTAGGCCATGGGCCCTGCCTTCTGCCTCCCTAGTCTGGTTGCATTGGGCCCTTGTCCCCTCCAGCACTCCCCTGACCTGTGGGCACGGATCCACCAGAGTCCAGGTTTCTGATGTCCCCAGCAATGGCCCAGGCCTGCCTGTGTGCCGGGTGGCTCCTACGTATGTTCCATTTACTGTCCTTGGCCAGAGGCCTCTTGCTCTTGTCTCTGAGCCTCCTCCTTCCTGGCTTCCCCACAGCAGGTTGAGAACCCCTCACATCCAAGAATGACCAGTGCGGCCCCTGCTAAGAAACCGTACCGCAAGGCACCCCCTGAGCACCGGGAGTTGCGGCTGGACAGTCCAGGATCCCAGCTGGAGCAGGAGGTCAGGAGATGCCTACTTCTACCCTGGCTGGTAGATGCGGGCCCCTGAGGCTGGGTGCCTGACTGACTTCTCCCACCTTAGAGGACTTCTGGGCCCCGGAGCGGGGGCATGGGGGTTGTGCTGCTGTGTCGTGCCTGGGGGCTCCTAGCAGCAGCACTGCTGGTAGGGAGCAGTGCAGGCTCACAGGACAGCTGTGAGCACATGACTCCTTGTCAGGGAATCCCAGAGTCTTCGTGGCTCAGCAGAAGTGCTCTCAGGCAGTATTGTTCTTCTGACAAGAGGCAGCCCACCAGACGGAGAGGTCCTCACATGCTGGAGGCTGGGACTCTCTGGAGGAGGTTGAGGTGGTGCCCTGGCTTCTTCCCACCAGACCAACTGATCTATGCTGTCCCCAGAAGTCTGGCCCTTCCTCCATCTTTGCCTGGTCTGGCTAACACTTGTGAAAGACATACTCCCTGCCAGGAGCTGTGTTAGGTTCTCATGGGACTTCTTCAGGCCACTGTGAAACAGTCTCCAAACAGGCTCTCCTCCCTCATTTGGTTTCCTCTCAGGAGGAAATGTGTGTTGCAGTCAGTTTGCCCGGCTGCTTGTGCCCACCCTGTTGCCACACATAGTGCATGTTTGCAGAGCTCCGAGATCTCCGACCCCGCGGAGCATCAGGCATACCAGGGCCTGCTGTAGTCCAGTTCAGGGTGGGAATGCTGGGACTTGCCTAGTCTTAGTTCAGGGAACATTGAATAAGAAAGTCAGGTACTGTGATAGGTGCCATCCGGTGGGCATTCCCTTGGTTTTGTAGATGAGGACACTAAGGCTTAGCAAGGTTAGTACAAGCAGAGTGTCGTAGAATGGGATCAAATGCAGGTGTCATTGGCTCCAGAGCCCATGGTCCAGGCCACCCACCTCTTTTCCGGCCTGTGATCGGCATTCTGAAGCAGTCACCTCCATTTGGAGCAGGCCTCTTGATGTTTCCCTGCTCTGGCTGGCTGAGCTCTGGCTCTTGGGCTATGACCAGAATGGGGCCTTGGGGAAGATGGGGCAGGAGGTTCCAGGCAGGACAAGGAGAAGACACATCACTGCTCTCAGTCAGGACTAGCCCAGAGGCTCTCCATCCATGTTCTGGTTCCTTCTGAGGACCTGGAAGGGCCTGATTCTGCCCCATCTTCCCTCCAGGGGCCAAGTGGGCTTTATCAGAGCTCAGAACCCTACTGTAGCTTGTTTTACTTCTTCACTTCTCTGGAAGGTTTCTGCCATGCCTGTGGGCCCCACTATGAGCCCAGAGAACAGCTGGGAGGCTCTCTTTATCCCTGGGAGATGTAGCATGGGTACCAGGACTCATTTGCAACTTGCTCTAGAATTACAAGAGGGTTTGGAAGTGGTGTGGGTAAGGGTGAATGTTGGAAGAGGTTCTCAAACCTTCTGGTTAGCGTGGGAAAGGGTGATCCAGGCTTGTCCAGGTGTTACTGGATTGCCTCCATCTCTCCAGGGCCCACTTCTGTGAGCTTGCTTAGGCTTTATACATGGCCCTTTCCAGGGCTTTTTGGAGGGTGGGCAAGCAGGGTGGGCCAGTGGTCTAGGGCTGAGCCTCAAGTTTCCATTCTTTTGTGCCCAGGAACCCCTGACTGATGCGGAGAGGATGAAGTGAGTATCTGCTGCCCAAGAGCCTGCCTTGCCTCAGCACTTCCTTCTTAGCTCCAGGCAAGGCTGTTGGTACCACCGGGCTTTTCATTGGATTAGGGAGAAGTGAAGGTTAGGTGGGGTATTTAGGGATTCTGGGAGGAGGCCTGATGTGGATATTTCCTTCTGAAGAGAGTTTTTGTTCCATGGGCTCCAAGAGAACCTGGAACCAAGGAGGTAGGTGCTCAGAGGGTCCTGCTCTTGCCAAAGAGCCCTTCCCCGGCTCCTGGTCCTCCTGTGCCAGCTGCCTCCCCGCAGCCCTTTCTGTCAGCTACATCAGGCCTTTGGAGAGGAGGGCGGTGCTAGGCTGGATTTCCAGGAGATTAATAATGGAGCAGCCTGATTGTGCAGTGGGGAAATCGGAGCTGGAGGGCTTGGTGGCCGGCTGGCTTAGGCTGTAACCAGAGACAGACTGGGAAGTCTTACCCCCGCACCAGTTCTGTCTTCTCATTCTTCTTCACAGGTGGGGGTGGATTCTACCATGCCCTCTGCTCCCCACTGCCCCCCTCCCCACCTCACTGCCCCCAACCAGGCTATGTTCTCAGGGCTAGCAAGCCTATGGAATATGCTGCCCCAGACTCAAGACTCCTCCTTTTGCCTATGCTTGTGTCATCCCTACTCCTTTAAGCTTCTTGAGCCCAGCCTGGGGCTCCAGGGCTGGCCTGTCTTAATGCTGATTCCCCTCTGCCTTTGACCCCTCACCCTGCCAGGCTCTTGCAGCAGGAGAATGAGGAGCTCCGTCGGCGCCTGGCTTCGGCCACCAGGCGCACTGAGGCCCTGGAGCGCGAGCTGGAGATTGGGCAGGACTGCTTGGAGCTGGAGCTGGGCCAGAGCCGTGAGGAGCTAGACAAGTTTAAGGACAAGTTCCGCAGGTGTGGAAATGAAGGGCCAGGCGCCCATGCACATATATCCCCCTACCCCACCCCATCCATGGGAGGTTAGCCAGTAGAGGCCTCAGAGATCATCTGATTCTTTTGGGGAAACCGAAGCTCTGGGAGGAGAATGATGTGCCCCACATCCCATATCAGGGAGGGGTTGAGGAGGGCCTGAAGAGTAGATCTCGACCCAGGGGTCTGCCTTGTGTTCCTCTACAGGCTTCAGAACAGCTACACGGCTTCTCAGAGGACCAACCAGGAATTGGAGGACAAGCTACACACGCTGGTAATCTGTCGGGGGGCGGAGGGGCATGGGGGCACATCGGCTGGCACTGTGCTCATGGCATAGCAGGGGGCTGGGATTTGCCCATGAAGTGCCACTGTGCCCTGGGGCTTGGGAAAGGGGTGGGACAGGGCGGGCAGGGGACCGCAGTGTGCTGTGCGAGTCAGGACTGTCTTAGTGCTCACACTGTTTCTCTTCTCTCCTGGCTTCCCCTCGCGCCGCCGCCGCCGCTGCCGCCCTCTCCCATCAGGCCTCTCTTAGCCACAGCTGGATCTTTGCAGTTGCGTCTGAGTTTGTGTGTTTTCTCCCTTGCCCTGGCCTCCTCCTCAGCTGAGACCTGGGGTTGCTGGGGCCCTGGCCGTTTATCTCTGCCCACTGCCTTCCTCCTCCTTACGTGAGGCCCGCTCAGTACAGTGCCTCCCTTCTGGGGGGACAGCTGCGGGCCAGTGCTTGGTGCTGGCAGAGGTCCTGACTGATGTCACCGCTAAACACTCACGGCTTCTCAGCTGTGGTGGCAACAAGCCCAAGCCATTTGGGGTTGGGGGGGCACTCCAGCCCCTGAACTGAAGATCAGAGGGCTGCTGCTGAGGCCGCTGCTCCCTCCTGACTCAACTAGATAATCTCACAGGCGCCCCCGGCTGCCACCCCACCCCACCCCTCCTCCCTTTTCCTAGTCTAGCCTCGAAAGTGCTCCACATAGAGGCTTCGGCCCCTGGATTTGTACACTTACTCCTTCTCAGGTCCAGCTGCCTGACCTGTGTAGAGTCCCTCGAGGGGCAACTCTTATATGGTCTCTGTTCTTGGCCCTGGTGGCAGCAGGTCATGTTCAGAAAGCCCCCACCCCACAGCCAGCCCGGAGAACAGGAGAGGTGGCTGGTGTTCTGTCTGTCCATCGTCTGTCTATTCCGTCCGCCTTGGCTGCCCCAGCACCTGTGGCTTCCTGTGTCTCTGGGCTGGGGGGGAGGCGGAGGGGAGGGAGGCCAGCTAGGGTGGGGGGGCGAGGTTCACATGAGTTTTGTGCCTCAGATCAAGAAGGCGGAGATGGATAGGAAGACGCTGGATTGGGAGATCGTGGAGCTGACCAATAAGCTGCTGGACGCCAAGAACACCATCAACAAACTGGAGGAGCTCAATGTATGTGCGCTGGAGGGCTCTCCCCGCCTGTGGCTGGGTTGGCCCCAGAGTGGCCACACTGCGTGGCACGGGGCTGGCCGGTGACCCCCACCTGTATCTGCAGGAGCGGTACCGGCTGGACTGCAACCTGGCTGTGCAGCTCCTTAAGTGCAACAAGTCCCACTTCCGCAACCACAAGTTCGCTGATGTGAGCAGAATGTTGTCCCCGCCGCTGCAAGCCCCGCCCCCGGGACGCCTCTCCCTTGGGGTTTGATACCACAGGCCACCAGCCTCCTCTCCCCCTTTCTGCTTTGCCTGCCCCTCGCCTGCATGTCTCCCCTTGAGTCAGTCAGCTCTGCCACGATCGGTGTTCCATGTGTGCTCAGGGGACCATTGCTAGCGCAGGGGCTGGCCTGGCTGGGATTTCTGGAACAGACACAGGGAGAGAGGCGCCCCCTTTTGGGAGCCCATGCCCAAGGTGGGGGTGGCTGTTGACCATAAGAATATCGAGGGGATTTGGCTGAACTGACCGTGTTACTGCAGCAGGTGAACTCTAGACTCTAGAGCCTCAGGCCCAAGGCTCACAGGGTCTATAGAAGGAGTGGAGGCGTTCTTGAGGCCACCGGCCAGTGCAGGTGCCTCAGACTTCCATCTGGTTTGGGCAGAAGCCTCTGTTGGGATGGGGGGAAAGGGACATGGGAGAGATCATGGGCTTTAGTGCTCTGGGATCAGCTGCTGGGTGTGTTCCTCTGACTCTTCAGGTCGTTCGCCCCTGCGGAGCATCGGTTTGTCTGTGAAGCCAAGCTGTGCGCCAGGCTGGTGTGAGACCAGTGCAGTAGCCATTACTTCTGCTCAGAAGTTGGGAGCATTCATGTGTCTTTCCTTTTTCTGCTCTTTTACCCCAGCTGCCCTGTGAGCTACAGGACATGGTCCAGAAACATTTGCACAGTGGTCAAGAAGCTGCCAGCCCCGGCCCCGCCCCTAGCCTGGCACCAGGGGCTGTGGTCCCCACATCGGTCATCGCCCGAGTGTTAGAGAAGCCAGAGTCTCTCCTGCTCAATTCAGCGCAGTCAGGCAGTGCCGGGCGCCCCTTGGCTGAGGATGTCTTTGTGCATGTGGACATGAGTGGGGGTAGCCTGGGTGAACCTGCCAGTCCCCCCGCCCCTGGCAGTCCCACCCCACAACCCAATGGAGAATGCCACTCTCTGGGCACTGCCGGGGCCTCCCCAGAGGAGGAATCACCCTTGCCGGCCTTTGAGAAGCTGAGTCCCTATCCCACCCCATCTCCACCACACCCGCTCTATCCTGGCCGCAAGGTCATAGAGTTCTCTGAGGATAAGGTGCGAATCCCCCGCAACAGCCCCCTGCCCAACTGCACTTACGCTACACGCCAGGCCATTTCCTTGAGCCTGGTGGAAGAGGGCGGTGAGCGGGCCCGCCCCAGCCCAGTGCCCAGCAGCCCCGCCTCGGCCCAGGCGTCACCCTACCATGAGCCCAGCCCTCTTCCCCCAGTACTCAGTGCCCCAGCCAGCTCTGCCAGCTCTGAGGAGGACCTGCTCGCCAGCTGGCAGCGGGCATTTGTGGACCGCACGCCACCCCCAGCCGCTGTGGCCCAGCGCACAGCCTTCGGACGCGATGCGCTCCTTGACCTGCAGCACCATTTTGCTCTTAGTCCCACCGACAGAGATGAGGTGGTTCCAGCACCTTCTCCACCTAGTGAGAGTGGGCTTTTGCTGCCCACAGAAGCTGACCCTGGCCCTTCCAGGGAGGAGGAGGAAGAGCTGAACCTGCCCATCAGCCCTGAGGAAGAACGTCAGAGTCTGCTGCCCAATGATGGTGGCACAGAGGAGGGGCCCGTCACTTCCCACACTGAGGGCCGGGCCTGGGCACTCCCCCACTCCAGCCGCCCCCAGCGCAGCCCCAAGAGGATGGGGGTGCACCACCTGCACCGCAAGGACAGCCTGACCCAGGCCCAGGAGCAAGGCAACCTGCTCAACTAGGGTGCCTGCTTGCTTTCCTACCATGGCTACACTGGGACCATGGGAGACCCCCTACCCTGCCCCAGAGCCCTCCTCCCTCAGGCCAGCACCACTCTGCTCCCTGTGCAGGAGAGGGGGAGAGCACACCGGACTTTTTAGCTGCATTGACTGGCCCCAGCTTGCCTCATACCTTTCCCTTTTCTTCATAGAGTATGTACTTTCCAAATGTAACATGCAGCTGGGGCTCTAGACCTTTCTTCTGGCCAGCCCAAACTGGGCTGTTCTGGGGTGCTGACAGGTCTGTTACATCAGTGTTCATCTCCCATCCCCATTTCGTACCCACAAATGGTTTTTTGTTGGTTTTCCGAGGGTGGGAGGGGAAGGTCATTTGGATTATTAACTTCTAATTTCTAATTTCTATTTTCTGCCTGCTTTCCTCTCCTCAAGTTCTCTGCACAAGCTGTTGCCTTCAAGGGGTCCTTGGGGGATGAGGGAGAGGACTCACTCAGGGCTTGCTTCAGCTGTGTCCATCCTCTCTCTGGGAGGGAGAAGAGGGAGGGATTTGGGGGCCTCAAGCTGGTCTGTGGGTGAGGCCTGGCCCCCTCCCAACCTTGGCTCTAGACTGTTACTCCCAGCTTTGGGAAGTTTTCACATCAATGACTATTTTAAAATTAAAACTATTTTACTGATACTGCCTAATTTGTTTATTAATGGTTTTCCTTGTGCAATTCTTCCCCCCACTCTTGAGCTTTCCAAATCCTAGCCAAGCTCTGGTCTTTGCTAGTGAGTCCCCGGTGCTGCTCTGCCTGGGGTGTCTGTGGCCACAGAGCATCAGGCAGCGGGAGAAGTTGTACCTCAAGTAACCTCAGCAGGGCCCGATCTCCTCGAGGTAGGGTTCAATGCAACCCAGCCCTGGAGGTGAGCTTTTTACCTTAGTTATGATCTTTGGGGGGGGGGGGCTGGTGTAAGGTGTCACCCCAGAATCCCAGGTGCTACAAGCCCGAGACCTGAGCCAGACCGAGTTGACGTTTGGGGCCAGTTGACGCTGCCTGGAGCTTGGACTGTGGGGTGGTACTGCCCTCTAGTGTTCAATGGTTCTAATTCCTTTCCTACTGCCCATCCCCAGGGACCACAGCCATGAACGACAGGTTGTAGAGTTCATAAAATCTCTTCCGAGCCAGCGGGTTGCAGCCAGAGCTGCCAACAAGTCCAGAGACATCACCTTGAGTTCGCGTGCACCCAAGGCTGTTGCTTAGTCAGCTTCCAGAGCTTCCCATCGCTGCCGGGAGCTACCAGAGCCCCCGGCACCCCCACCTCCCTCCCAGGCCCTAGGGCCTGACCCTGACATCCGGGGTAAGGTGCTGGGGACACAGACAACATGTAAGGATGCGCAGAAGCCCAAGCAGAGAGTCACATCTCGGTTTCAGCCAACAGACTATCACCTAGTCCTGAAGTCATGAGCACCATCTGAGAGCTGGGATCTGTGGAAAGGCAAAGGGCTGTTCAGACCACCATTCGTCCCTCCACCAGGGACACAGGTGGGACGCGGCTGAGGTCTCCCACACCCACTCTCCCTGGGCCTAGGCCTCTTTGGGATCTGGCTCTGCCCGACCCTGGGGGTTCTTACCACTGGGGCACATCCAGGAGCTGCTGCTCCTCTGCTGGGCAGCAGGCTCTCGCCCTCTCTCTTGTTCCTGCGTGTCGCCAGCCCCTCCTGCCACCTCTTCCTCCTCCTCTCCCTCTGAGAGGAGGTCACAAATCTGTTGCTGCAGCTCGGGGCTAATGCTGTTCTCAGCCAACACAAGGCTCCGCAAAGCCGTGGGGTAATTTTCTACCATGTCTAGCAGGGTCTGAGGTGGGGAAGAATGCGGATTTTTCAGACCACTTCAGGATGTCCACAGACATGTGGCCTCACCTGCACCTCCATCCCAGCCCCCCCACCCCAAGCATGAAGACTTCTCACCTGAGCTGACTGGTTGGTAAGCCCTGTGCCCTCCAAGTCCAGGACCTCTAAGGTGCGGCTGGAGGCCACAGCTACAGCCAACATCCCCGCCACATGGTCACCTAGGGAGGCAGCACACATGCACACGGTCACCGGCAGTCATGAGTGGGCCTGCCAACCCTTCCTCCCCTGAGGCCTCCCCAGTGCCCTAAAGACCCTAGATCCCACCCCAGGCCAGCAAGCACAGACATTTGGTAGGCGGCTAAAAGGGAGGCTCCATGACTCGGGAGTGAACGGGTGAAGAAAGCCAGGCCCAGGGGTGGTGATGGGTACTTTGATGTACCTGGTGGTCATCTGGTCCTCCACATAAGTGGCTTCTCCACTACCTCACTCATCCTCCCTCCCTTCTCCGTCCCCCAGGGGGAAGGGGTGTTACCATGGCCAAACAATGGTCCCAAGTTCTTGGATGGGGGTGGGATGGTGAGACTCACAGGGGACTTCCTTGAGCCTCACCCAGGGGGTTGTAGTCCAGATTGAGGACGCGGACCTGGGAGCTATGGGCCACGGCAATCGCAAGGCGGCTCCAGCCCTTAGGGGTGATGCCAGGGTTGGCGCTCAGCGTCAGTTCCTTCAAGCCTGGGCAGCATCAAAGTGAGGAGCCAGGATGGAGGTCAGGCCCTCTTCAAGCTCCTCCCCTGCCCTGGATCTCTGGGGTGTCCCTGGTGGCTGAGACCCATCCCACCCCACCCCACCACAGAGCTCCTGGGCCTCAAGAGACACCTGCCTTCCCTGCATCCCCCACCCACCAGAGGCTGGATGCCTGAGTCTCCATTCTGCTCAGCCCCCCATCCTTCTAATAAATATTCTCACACACACATCACATACACCCCATCAGAACCCTCAGCTCTGGGTCACACCCCCTGCTCTCTGCATCTGGCTTTTTCATCAAGGTCACAGCAGCCCGTGTCCTCAGAAGGGCCTCTTGCTCACCTGACTTGGCTCCATCTGGGGGAAGGAGGCCACAGATGAGGTTGATGGCTTCATCACCTAGCATGCAGTCCCCCAGGTCCAGAGCCACAAGGGCAGGGTGGAGGGCCAGTGCTGGGTTCAGCAAGGCCAGTCCTGCATCTGTCAGGGGGCTTCCATGCAGGCTGGTGGGTGAGACCAGAGAGCAGAGGTTACTGCAGTCATCAGCCCTATCTGTAGGGGACGGACCCCTTCCCTTATGTGAGCCCTAGAGATGAGGAGGGCACTTGTCACAGCACTTGGGAGAAGTCTTAGGAAGGAGAAATAAGATTCTAGATTCCAAAAACCCAGGTGGAGGCGGAATTTGGTTTCTTTTCTGGGGCAGGGATTGGGATCCAGGACAAAGCACAGAAGTGTGTGAGTGGTGGATTGGGACTCTTCAGTGGGCAGAGTGCAGGGGCAGGGGTCTAGTCCCCAGGGGAGGTCCTTCTTGAGCCGGGAGGGGCTGCCCCCAAGAAGTCAAGGCTGGTGATTAGATGGGGAGGTACACGTGCCCTGCCAGAAAGGGGAGGGTAGCCCATCTCCTTTGGGGTGGGGCCGTGTGTGCACAGTCCAGAGGTAAGGGATAATAAGCTTGGAAGGTGTCGTGGAGGCCTGGGTGGAGGGATGAGATGGTGCACAAGCATGAGAAAGCAGGCTGGCGCAGAGACAGCTACAGGAAAGTGTGTGGAGGAATAGGCGGTGGCAGGGGGCGTGTGAAGAGGGGTGCAGTGCCCGGGACCCCCTTGCGAGGGAGCGCACTCACAAGAGGGACTGGATAGAGCGGTTGGTCCGCAGCGCCTCTGCCAGCTGCTTGATGCGGCTGGGACTGGACACGACGCCTAGGTTAAGGTTGAGCTGCGCCAGGGACGTGGCCCCGGCCAGGGCCCGGCAGATGCGGCCGAAGTCGCGGTCGCAGAGGCGGCAGCCGCGCAGTGATAGCAGGCGCACGGCGTTGTCGCGCAGGCCGCGGCAGATGTCCCGCACCTCGGCGCCTGACAGCGGCTCCCCTGAAATCTGGATGGAGCTGGGCAACATCGTACCCACGGCTGGGCCTCCGGGGCCGGGGCCGAGGTTGGCGGGGCCGAGGGCGGGGTCGGGGCTGGGGTCGGGGCTGGGGTCGGGGCCTGGGCAGGGGTCGCGGACGGAGAGGGGGCACAGGCGGTGGCAGAGGCGCGGGCGGCGGCGGCCGCGGCGGAGGCGGCGGCGGCAGCGGCGGCGGTGCGGGTGAAGGCGAAGAGCGTCGGGGCCGTGGCCGAAGCCCGCGGGGGTCGCGGAGGCGCCGAGGTCGCCTGCCGGGCTGAGACCGCGCGGCGCTGGGGCCGGGGCGGACCGTGCCGTCCGTGTCTGGGAACGGGCCGGGGCGCGCGGGCCGGGGCCGGGTGGGCGCTGCTTCGCGCTTGTCCTCGTTCCTGGCGGTCCGGGCGGCGGCTGCGGGGCCTCGGTTCAGGACGTGCGGGACCGGTCTCGGCTCGGAGGCCGCATCTGCTCCCTCCCCTCCTCCAGCCCGGCTCCCCTACCTACCCGCAGGGAGAGCCCGAGGCGGGCGGGCCGGCAGCCGGCTGCAGGCAGCAGCTCCGGCTCGGGCTTCGGCTCCTGCGCCTGAGCGGGCGGCGGGTTCCCATGGCAACGGTCGCGTCACCGCCGCTCGCCCCGCCCCCTGCCCGGCCTAGGCCACGCGGCCCGGGGTCTGCACACACCCGGCATTCCCGAGCGGTGGGGTCGCTCTTTCCCTGGGCGTGGACCCAGACGGAAAGTAGCTGGTGGTGGGTCGAGGCCGGGGATGAGCCGGGGGTGTGGCGGGCAGAATGGAGGCACGTCACGTGGAGATGGCATTGCTTCTGCCCTTTCTCCCGTCGTTCCCTCCTCCTCAGGGCCTGACCCTTGATGTCTCCGCCTGCGGCCCTTGCACGCCCTCCGGTCCTGCTTGGAGGTCCTCCCCAAAGCCCCGTAATCCGGGCCGCGCCGCGCGCGCAAGCGGTGTTGGGGGAGGTCGAGCCCAGGAAGACGTCCCCGCCTGCCCCTCGCCAAGATGGCGGCCCCGCCGCAGAGGTCGCAGGGGCCACAGGCCGATGGGGCCGGGCCTGCCAGGCACACCCGGACCGCGAAGGGTTCCTGGGGCAGGAGAACCCCAAGTAGGTGCAAGGTGTTGGTGCCGCTCCTTCCCCTGCTGCCGGCGGCAGATGCTTCGGGGCTCAGTACGTGTGATACTGGGGTAGCGCAATGAAAGGGAGTGTTGGACCAGCGACCTGCTGTGGTAGGCGACCGAGTTAAGGGAGCTGGAACTTTCAGGAAGGGTACACTGCACGGTGCGGGTAGTGCTGTTTGCACTTTGTTCACTGGTGATGGGGTGGGGTCCTCACATATCGGAGGACGCACGGCAAATGAAAGGCACGTCTTTCTTAGGCCCTTTGCTGGGAGGAAAAGATGCTGACCCAGATTTACTAAGAAAAAAAAAATAAGCGTAGTGAAGGGAGGCCAAACGTCCTATTTCATTAACCACCTGACTTAACTCTTAAGTGGAGATTAAATGGGTGGTGGGGTGGATGGTGCTAGGCTGGGGGGGGGGCTGGTTTTTAAGAGTGAACAACCCTCTTGGAGAGGAAGGACAAAGTAAACTCCAGATGACAGCTTTGTTCCTTTGGCCTCAGTATAACCAGGACACCGGCAAGTTTGGCTTCAGATGTGAGCTCTGAATTATCCCTACCCAGTGGCCCGGGTGCATCACGGCCTTGTAAATGTCATGGGGCTGAATCTGGGCATTTTTGGATTGTCATTGTTCCACTGGTGTGCCAGTGTGAGTGAGGCTGAGCCCACTCAAGCTGGGTGCTCTCCTCCATCAGACTTAAGGTTCCTGTGTTTGAGGCCTCCCTGCGGCTCCGTGGGGTGAGTATCCCTCGCCCCCAGGGACAGGTTTCATATTCAGTCTCTACTTTCAGTGTAGTCTGGGCTCTTCCACCTTCGTCCTGCCTGGATGAGGGTAGCAAGAAGAGGACAGGTGCCATTACCACCAGGGACAAGAGAACAGGAAAGTGTATAGAAAGTAAGGTGGCAGGGAGGACCACTGGAATGGTAGCTCCAGTTCCAAACTTCAATCAGTATTTTAATTACCAAGTCTATATTTAGCAAGACAACGTGGCAGAGATAAAGAGGGAGGAAGGAGGAAGCGGAGAGAGGGCCTCAGAGGAGCTGAGCCACTTTCCGCACTGGTTGTAAAGCCCTGCAGTCCCAGCCAGGGATTCTAGGCCTGTGCCCTTCAGAAGGCCCACAGGCGTTAAGGGGTTTGCAGAAGTGGCTACAGCTCTGAGGCAGCTGCAGACCCCACCAAAGAGACACATGCCATCAGTACTGTTCTTTAATCTTCCTCTGCTCCACAGATGGGGGAACAGGGGTCGTCCAAGGGTCTCACGTGGGGTCAGTGTGACTGCAGGGTCACCGCGACAGCCTTAGCTGTGGCATTGAGCATGGTGGCGGAAAGCCTAGCAGCAGGGAGTGCAGCAGGGACATCCCTAGGGACCCTCTGCATGGGCGGGATGTTGGGGCCCTCCAGCGTGTCCAGGATCCCTAAAAGAGAAGATGGAAGGTGAGCCAGAGCTGGCTGGGCACCGAGCTTGGAGGATGTCCCCCCTGCCCCTGGCTCTGCTGTCACTCACCCTCTACCACCTTGTGGTAGGCAAAATGCAGATAGAGCAGGAAGAGCATGTGCAGAGCAGCCAGGGTGCCACAGAGGAGCAGCCGCTGTGTGGGGCCCACTGTTCGTGACACCAGCACTGCCACCTAGGGCCACAGAACACAGCTTAGAGGGCCTGGCTCCAAAGCGAGCAGTGTGGAGAGGACATTCCGGCCCAGAGCTTAGAACCATTTTTGGGCTTTTCCCACCCATTCGGAACCCTCTGTGGGGTTTGGCCCCAGCTCTGAGCTGTTTTCCCGAACTCCCCAGGAGGTCAGCCCGCCCCTGGCAACCTCTTGCCCAGCTTACCATGCGGAGGGTAGACAGCCCACCCACCAGCAACCAGAAGAGGTAGAAGAGGGCATGGAGGTGGATGTTATAGGTGACGAATAGGACAATGCAGTGCCCAAAGAGGCCATAGCCCTAGGAAACGGAATGGCGGAGAGGAAAATCACTCAGGCTGGGCTGGCCTTTGAGCTCTCACGAAGGTCCTGAGAAAGAAACAGTCCGCTGGCTGGCTCATCCCATTCCAGTGCCTGGGGCCTGGGAGAGATGCAGACCAAGGCCTAGCTACTCTTTTGAAGATTACCCTCTCCCGCCACCATGCTGGACTCCTTACCAACAGTGCCAGCATCTGGAGCATGGTGATCTGGGCGTTGCACAGGTACGCGAGGAAGTAAATGAAGGACGAGACGCCCAGCCAATAACCGAAGCAGGTGCCAATGGCTGTGCCCATCAGGGTGCCCTCCCGCTGTGGGGTGAAGGCTCTGCTTAGTCCTGGGAGGCCTCTAGTCTCAGCCTCACCCAGGGCTTCCCTCAGGGGCTGCTTCTACCTCACTGCACCATCACCTCCTTGGGCAGCTTTCAACTTAGTTCAGCCACCCCCCAAAGTCCTTTGTCCTGCTTACAATAATGGTGTCAGATGTCTTCATCCCATGGAGGAGGATGGCAACCAGCGTGAAGACCAGCATGAGAGGTCCATAGAGTTCCCCTGCGATTTTCTGTCAATATACCAACTCATTCAGGCTGGAGGGTACAATGGCTCTTCTGTTTTAGGTCTTCCTAGGCTTTGCCGGGTGGCCCCACCCCCTACCCTCATCTCTCCCCCGGCTCTCCCAGACATGCTACCTTGGGTATTCACCTGGGGGAAGTT
Organism: Mustela lutreola; assembly: GCF_030435805.1. Lineage (NCBI taxonomy): Eukaryota > Metazoa > Chordata > Mammalia > Carnivora > Mustelidae > Mustela > Mustela lutreola. The sequence goes on from NC_081295.1 coordinate 90,830,998, forward strand.
GACCATCTTGATCGGGATCATGGACTCCAGAAGCCTGGGAGAAGAGAGGAGAGATGAGAGCCAAGGCGGCACTAAGTTATAAGGTTCTGGAGGGCCTGAAATCTTATTCATCTTAACTCCAGAAAATATGCTGGATGATAAAGGAAGAAGAGGGGAGTAAAGACAGACAAGGGATGAGGAAATAAACTCCCTGTTCCTAAAAATGCTTCCAGGAAGGAAAACCTTCTGATACCAGGCTCACATACATGGAAAACTCAGAAAGCCTACCAGGGCCTTGGGAGAGAGCTTGACGATTTATCTATTTGACCTGCTTCCATTTAAAACAGACCAACAGGGGCGCCTGGGTGGCTCAGTGGGTTAAAGCCTCTGCCTTCTGCTCAGGTCATGATCCCAGGGTCCTGGGATCAAGCCCCGCATCAGGCTCTCTGCTCAGCAGGGAGCCTGCTCCCTTCCTCTCTCTCTGTCTATTTGTAATCTCTGTCTGTCAAATAAATAAATAAAAATTTAAAAATAAAAAATAAAACAGACCAACTTCAGAAGAGAATGCCCAGAATTCAGGGCTTTGATGGTGAAGCCCTGGAAAGGGTTTTGTAGGAAAGATTTTACTTGAGGGAACCAGTGTGTCTCCTGTCTCTTCCTGCTTACCATTCCTCACAACACCGCTGAGCATATTCTGCAAAAACAGCCTAGAAATGGTATGAAAATTCCACACAGAAAGGATAAAACTACAAGTCACTCTTCCCCACTCTGAAGTGACCAGCTCCTGTAACACCTTGGATTTTGGCTAGATCTTACCGCCTCTGGAAAACCTGCCACATACCGCCCTCTAGCCTACTCTGGGTCAGGTGTCCTCCCTGAGCACATGAGTGCTGAACTGTAATGGCACCTGAGGGCAAGGCTTCCAACTATCTTTACCCTGTCTTCCATGAGACAGAACCATTACAGTGCCCAGCACACAGCAAATGCTCAGTAAATAGCTGCTAAGTGGTACTGGGTGTCTGATGAGCACCTCTTAAATGACGAGCAAAGTACCAAGCCAAAATTAGATCCACTTCTCGAAAAGTCCTTCAACAACTAAGCAGTGGTATTCTGGTTCAGAGACTGTTCCAGTGCTGAGAATATAAAAATAAAACAGAGATTTGTTTTTGAGGAACTTTCCGGGGAGCCAGCCCCAGAAATAAGTGAGTACAGCACTGCTGCGGGGTCATCTGTTAAAAGAAAGCATAAAGTTCTCTAGGATCACCAGGAAGGGACAAATTGGGGATGCGGCTCAGGAATGGGGAACAGAAGAGGTGACATTTGTGCTGTGTGTTGCTAGAGCGGTCTGCTAGATGGAGAGGAGGAAGGCAGAGCCTCAGGTCTTGGTAGCTGGTTGTAGCAGGTGGATGAAGAACTAGGTGTGAGGAGGGCAGCTTCTGTCAAGAGAAGGATTCTCACCTGCTTCGCACCTGGGCCGGCTCCACATCAAAGTAGGGTCTCAGGATATCGATGTTGGCGTATAAGCTGAAGGCCCTGGAAGCTTGTCTCTTCCCTGCCTGCCACATCTGAAGTAAGGAAGACGGAAGTGGGGCGAGTAGGTATTGTGAGGGAGATTCTGGGCTGTAGTCCCTGTTGCCCATTTTCTGTTGGTCTTCTACATAGTTCTACTGCGTTAGACAACATGGGGTGAACTTCGACACCAACTCCAGCCCTTGAGGCCTGCCTAGATATACCTTCCCAGCTACTTGGAATCCAGTCTTGCTTACCTGATCTGCCACCTGCCGGCTTAGCTGTCCCTTAAAGCCCTTCATGCCCAGGAACTCCCCATCCTCTTCTTCCGCAGCAGCTGCATCAGCGTCGACTTCCTCCTCCCGCAGTCGTTGATGCAGCTCACCCATATCCTCGAAGCTGGAGCCTGAGGTATCATCCATGTTCTCCATGTCAATCACAGCTGAGCCCCCACCCTGTGAAGACAATGGCTTCGAGTGCGGGACCTTTCTGCTCCATCCGCATGTCCTCCTCCGTTCCTCCCAGGGTTTGGGACTTTGTTCTTCCACTGCTGGGGGCATGGCTTGGAATCACCACAGATCACGCGGCTCTCTTCCCTTCACTTGCTCTCAGAACCCTTGGTGGTCTGGCTCTCTTTTCTAGCCTGGAAAACCTATTCCTGTCTCGCATACATGTCTTTCTTCTACCTTTCTTGCCAGATTCTCAGAGGGCTGCAAAAGTGCCCATTTCCTTTGTCTTTTCCATCCCCCAAACAAGGCTGTGCACACAGCATGGTTTTCGCCAGTGCCAGTGAAAACTGCCCACTCCCCCGCCACGCCTGACCCCGATCGACCAACAAACTTGTCTCGAAAGCAAGAGCAGGTGTGTCCAGAGACACGAGGCCCTTTGGTTGGAGGACTAGTCTACCTTTCAGGTCAGCACTAGTCCCACTGCCTTTCGTGTACACCAAGATCCAAAGGGGAGAACAAGTGCTGCAAAAGGAGCAGACCTCCACGCTCCCAGGGGGAGTCCCCACAACACTTCAAGACGGCTGCCAGCCCTGGGGCTACTAGCAGGCGGAGCCTTGGGGGCGATTACCTGGATGTTTTCTTCGAACCCTCCCCATTCCGGGGCAGCCCCGCTTCGGGCGCCGCCGGCCGGCGCCGCCGTAGTTGCCATGTCCCTCGAGGGCTCCCGTCGCTGAAGCCCGCGTAAGTCCCGCGCGCGGAGGAGGAGTGGGAGAGACGTGGGCCTGAGGGAGGGCTATGTCTAGGGGTGAGAAAGAGAGGTGGGTTCAGCCGGAACGCAAAAAGAAGCCCGGATGTTTGGCCAAACCTGACTTCCGGAACTGGGGACGTGGACACAGGCTGGACAGAATCTCGCGATGTTTAAGAATCCGGGAGGCGGTGCGTTACCACGGAGACGGAGAAGGACGGCTGGGACGCACGCGCCAGTTTGCTGCCCTAATCACGTGGAGGGGGTGAAGATGGCGGCCGCCCAGGCGGTGCAAGAAATGCGGACCCGCGTGGTTCTGGGGGAGTTCGGGGTTCGCAATGTAAGCCTATGGCCTTGAGCTTGGGAAGAGAAAAGAGAGTGGAACAGGGATGAGTTGGGGCGGGCTTGCCCTACCTGCCCCGTCGCAGACTCGTCTCTTTTTGCTCTAGGTTCATACCACCGACTTCCCCGGTAACTATTCGGGCTATGATGATGCCTGGGACCAAAACCGCTTCGAGAAGGTAGGTGGGCGGGGCTGGAGAGGGTATTTGGAACGGACCTTGTGATTTGGGCAGCCTTTGTCTTGGAAGCAGCCCTTGGGATTCGCTCGGTGCATAAGTCGTTTACTGAGCAACGGGTTAGGAGCTCCGTGTACACGGTTTGTGCTCTGTTCGACGAACAAGCGGTTTAATCTTGTTGAAGAGCGCGCATAAATGATTTCAGTATAATGTGGTAATTGTGGTTGGTAACGATAAGGACAGTAAGGGATGGGGTGATCCCACAGAGACACTTAATCTAGAATGGAAAGCGGGTCAGCGGTATGGAAGATGTACTTCCTGAAGGAGATGACATCTGAACTGAGCCCTGAACGATGAGTAAAATCTGACAACAGGGAAAGGTGAGGGGGATCTAAGACCGAAAGCTAAACTACAAAGGCTTTGCGAGCTGTGTTCTGGGAGTGGCCAAGCAGGTTATTATTGTTCGAATATAAAGTGCTAGCATGAGTGGTGGGCAAGATCGAAGTGCCTATTAGACACTGTAGGTGATAGGGAGCTTTTGAAAAGCTCTGAAGCAGATATGATCTGATTTGCAGCCACAACGGCTGGGAGAGAATGAATCAAAGATGAAATAGGGCAGTCAGATTTGTGACAGGATTGCATAGAGGAGTGGAGGTTGAAGGCATGAACTAAGATTATAATCAGAAAAATAGAGCAAAGGGAAGATAGAAGGTAAATTTGGTGATTGCTTTGATGTTGGCTGTGAGGAGGGAATGTAAAATGACCCAGCTTGAGGAACTGCTTTAATGAACGGTGGTACCATTTACTGATGAAAAATAGGTTTGGGGAAGGGGAATGATACTACATTGTTTCCTGTATGTGGAGAAATTTAGCAGGCTAGTAGAACATGTGTTTGAAAGGCAATCAGAAGTGAGATAAATTTGGAAGTTTTCAGTACATGATTGTTAAAACCATGAATGTGATTGAGGTTGCTTTGGAGAGAGAAAAAAACCTGGAAGATAGTGTTGTTTATAGAGTCGGTAAAAGATCGTGAATTTAGGAGGATTTAGGAGAAAGAAAACCAGAAGATTGGTGCTCAGAAGCCAAGGCAGAGTTTGAAAATGGAGGGATTCTGGGATGCCTGGGTGGCTCAGTTGGTTAAGCCACTGCCTTCGGCTCGGGTCAGGATTCCAGCGTTCTGGGATCAAGTCCCACATCAGGCTCCTTGCTTGGCAGAACCTGCTTCTCCCTCTGCTTGCGCACTCTCTCTCTCTGTCTCTGACAAATAAATAAAATCTTTAAGAAAATAAAAAATAAAGAAAATGGAGGGATTCTATCAATGCTGAATGCAGGAGTCGAGTCTAGTAAGATAAGAATTGAATAGTGTCGGGGCGCCTGGGTGGCTCAGTGGGTTGGGCCGCTGCCTTCGGCTCGGGTCATGATCTCAGGGCCCTGGGATCGAGTCCCGCATCGGGCTCTCTGCTCAGCAGGGAGCCTGCTTCCCTCTCTCTCTCTCTCTCTCTGCCTGCCTCTCCATCTACTTGTGATTTCTCTCTGTCAAATAAATAAATAAATAAATCTTTAAAAAAAAAAAAAAAAAAAAAAGAATTGAATAGTGTCAACTAGATTAAGGGGTGTGGAGGCCCGTTCTCTCGTAGAATAGTTTCTCTGGATGGTCTAGTGGGAGGCCATATTGCAGGTGATTTTAAATGAATAGAGAATTAAAAACAGGGAAACTTTTCAAGAAACTCCTAAAGGATCGGGGGAGAAAGGAACATCTATGAGGGTCATCTGGCCAAAAGGAAGTTCTTGGGTGAGAGAACATTAGGGGCAATATCCAGTGGGAGGGTATTGACTCCATAGAGAGTAAGCTTCATTTATTGCATTTTCTGTCCCTGCAGAACTTCCGTGTGGATGTGGTGCACCTGGATGAAAACTCATTGGAGTTCGACATGGTGGGAATTGATGCAGCCATTGCCAATGCTTTTCGACGTATTTTATTAGCTGAGGTATTTATCAGTGTGTATAGTGGCAAGGGTGGAGTTGGGTAGGAAACTGTGCAGTCACCTTATTTGGAGAATTCTCAAGTTGCCCCTTTCTTTTAGTTTCTTGGCAGTTTTTGCTGAGCATTCCTCCTGCTCATTCCTCAAACTTTTCATCAAGCTTTCTTCTAGAAGTGGTCCTCCTAGGTCAGGAAATAGGAGTAAATGGGGAGTCTATAGGTGAATGATCCTGTTTTCTTGGTCAGGTGCCAACCATGGCTGTGGAAAAGGTCCTTGTGTACAACAACACATCCATTGTCCAGGATGAGATCCTTGCTCATCGCTTGGGGCTCATTCCTATTCATGCCGATCCCCGTCTTTTTGAGTATCGGAACCAAGGTCAGTGTTTGAGAAAATGAAATTGTGGCAAAATTGGAACAGTTTTCTTGCACAGTTGATTCTAGAGTCCTGCTGCCTCTGTTCAGATCCTCGATTGGTTACTTTAAGATTGTAAGCAAGTTACTAACGTTTTGGTATAGGAGTTGTTGGGATCTATGTGAACACTTGCCCATGGCCTTCTGTAATTTGTCCAGAGGAATAAATGACAAATGCATATTAATGCATACAGTGTAGCGTCTGGCACCCAAATGTTCAGCTGTTCTTTTGTTCAGGAGATGAAGAAGGCACAGAGATAGATACTCTGCAGTTTCGTCTTCAGGTCAGGTGCACGCGGAATCCCCATGCCGCTAAAGATTCCTCTGATCCCAACGAACTCTATGTGAACCACAAAGGTGAGTGGTGGTGGGTGAGCAAGAAGGCCCCCCTTTGCTGGGTGCTAGTTTTAAGGACTGAGGTTTCTCTGATGTGCTGCTTTCTTCAGTGTACACCAGGCACATGACATGGGTGCCCCTGGGGAATCAGGCTGACCTCTTCCCAGAGGGCACTATCAGGCCTGTGCATGATGATATTCTCATTGCCCAACTGCGGCCTGGCCAGGAGATTGACCTACTCATGCACTGTGTCAAGGGCATTGGTAAGAACCCTGCGGGCTGCCCAGGGTGGTGGTGGTGGGGGGGTAGTGTGATTACAGTAGGGCGAGGTGTAACTAAGGTGCTCAGCTGAGCGGTCTTGACCAGCAAAAAGCCAGTGGGTCTCTGTTATGGGCTTATCGAACATGAAGAAAGTTTCCCCACAGGCTCTGATTTCAGTCTACCCTCCAGGCAAAGATCATGCCAAGTTTTCACCTGTGGCGACAGCCAGTTATAGGCTCCTGCCTGACATCACCCTGCTTGAGCCTGTGGAAGGGGAGGCAGCGGAGGAGCTGAGCCGGTGCTTCTCACCTGGGGTCATTGAAGTGCAGGAGGTCCAAGGTAGGCCACTGGGGATGCCACGCATTCGGGTCCACGACCTAAAGTATATTTTCTGTAAGGGTAGCAGAAATAAAAGCTCGGGGCTCGTGTATTTAGAACAGAGTTTTTCATTAGGTAAGAAGGTGGCCAGAGTTGCCAATCCCCGGCTAGATACCTTCAGCAGGGAAGTGTTCCGGAATGAGAAGCTGAAGAAGCTCGTCCGACTTGCTCGGGTTCGCGACCACTACATCTGTGAGTATCGGGTCGGGGTGGGGGTGTAGTTTCCTGGCAGAGTCCAGATTAGAAGCTGGCAGTGATGCGGCACAGGAGCTGGTGCCAGCACACCTGGGCTCAGGGCTCTCTCTGCTTCCCAGTCTCTGTTGAGTCAACAGGGGTGTTGCCACCGGAGGTGCTAGTGAGTGAAGCCATCAAGGTACTGATGGGGAAGTGCCGACGGTTCTTGGATGAACTGGACGCAGTTCAGATGGACTGAGTCTGCCACCAGACTTCTTGGTGTGGCCAGGCTGGGCTGCTCCCAAGCCAGGCTGAAGATCTGGGGTCCTGACCTGCCCTCACAGGACTGCTACAGAGTCCAATGTGACTGGAGGTCCTGGGTTTTCTGGGACAAGTCTAGCCTTTTCAGTTGATACATTTTGTTTAATGTGCCACAGAATGTGACCTTGTGCCTTTGTAAGGCCTTCATGTAAATAAAATTGCTTTTGTCAGGACTACCTGAGTTTTAACCCCAAAATATGGGCCCTCAACTCCGAAGAGGTTTGGCATTATTTAGCCCTAGGGAACACTGGGTTCAGGTGTTACTGCAGGCCAGGGCCAAATCCCTCTGAAGCCTTAAGAGAAATCCCTAATTGAGGTGGTTTCTGGGGGCTCAGCCACAGAAAGATACTGTGTGCCACTTTTACCCATCTTCTGGATTATCACAGGAAGCATCAGGTCTACAGCTGTCAAGTCACACTGCTATTAAGTGTCACACAAGGGTGGGTGCCTGGCTGGCTCAGTTGGCAGAGCAGGTGACTCTTGACCTCAGGATTATAAATTTAGCCCCATGTTGGGTGTAGAAATTACTTAAAAATGTTAAAAAAAAATTCACAAGGGACAGCAGCAGTTCCCTTTGGGCAGTGCTTCAGAGTCCCGCCCCAGCAGCCACAGAGAACACTGGGAGAGTGGGAAGACCGGCCTAGTGTAGGTCTGTCAGGAATAGAAATCTTTTTCTGACTGGCATACTGTTTGAGAAAGCTCAACAGAAGAGGTGCATCAGTTATCACTCTTCCTGTCCAGTTCCCTTAGCAGGATGTTCAGGAGTAGTGACGCTAGAAGTCACTGGTTTGAAAAAGGCAGATGGGGCCCTTTCTGTATGAAACGGAGATCTTTACTGACATGCAGATGTGCTTTAGAGTTAATGTTGCTACAAAAAAGTTCTATAAACAATAGAAAACTTCTAACATGAAGTCACAGGATGTTAAAAATATTACAGCACAATAAATACAACTATGCCCTCCATAGCCCCAACCAGAGAGGAGTAGGCAGCCATCAAGTTGAGAGGGAAACCTACTAAGACAGACTTCAGAGGTGACAGGAAGCAGCCCAAAGCACCACTCAGGAAGAGGGCATGGGGTGCATCTGCCACAGAAACAGCTCCACAGGACCCCCCCAAGTCCTCTTTGCCTAGGTTCACCTCTCTTCAACCCTGCCTGGGTGCCACCTGCTCACAGCTGTAGCTTGAGCCCAGGCTGTTCTGCTCAGTCCTTACCGAAGCCCTTGTGTCAGTGGGCTGCATGGATGAGAGGCCTCCTCCAGAATGCAAACATTCTATGTGGTTTCTTTATGGATTAAGGTTGGCTATGGCCAGCCGTGACTCAAGGCTACGGTCCTGCATTCATGTCCCTGCTGCTTACAGGGCGATCCAGTGACCTTTAGAACAGAGCAGAGCCTCACGATACAGGTTGTGATAAGGAAGGCATATGTTCTTTTCTTTTGGAAATGGTCCACAAGAGAAGTGACCAGGGACCTGAAAGACCATGAGATTTTTGAAGGCACCTGGACCCAACTAGTCTGAGACGAGACCAGTGGCTTTGCTAGCTGCTGGTCACAGACAGAGTCTAGCTGGTCTGCATTATCCTCTGATGCCAGTGGCATCACATGACACTAGACAGGGTACTGTGGCTCTTATGCCTGAGTGGACCCTGGGGCTGGGGAAACCACGCTAAGGGACTATGCATGGAGTATGTGTGAGCTCTAAGGGAAGGTCAGAAAGCACTCCGGATCCTGGCCCAGCCCTGGTCCCTGATGGTACTGCTCTCGACACTGTGTCCAGAGCTTGGTGACAGCCTGTACTGGGGATCCCATCAGGTGACCAGATTTTTGCTTAAAACAAAGAGCAGGAACTGCTCACATTCAGTTCGGCACTCAGCACCTGACCCAGACATGCCCCTGGGAGACAGGGAAGGTCCTCTGCCAACCCAGCGGTAAAGGGGCCCAGTGGAACTTGCAACAGCCCAGGAGGAACTCTCCGGCGCAAGCATTAAGACCAAGCCCCTTTGCAAGCCTGGCTAGTTGCAGTGTTGGGGGTTAGCACCCCGAGTTACCGCTCTACGCAGGTGTATGGCTACATGGGGGCGGGAGGGCTTGGGGAGTAGGGCCAGTCTGCTCAAGCTTTTCTTTCTTGGAAAAGTTGAAACTCCAAGTAGAATGGGAGATAGCTGGGAAATCTAGACGGAATGGCATGAGCACAAACTCCCTTTCTTGATACCTGAGGTATCATTACTTCTGCCTTGCACTGGGCCCCCTCTCTCCAGCTCCAGACCTGGATCTCTCTCCAGGCTGACAGTGGTGTAAGGTGAGGTGGCAGTGGAGAGGGGCCTAGAGATTAGCTACGAAGGGGAAGAAGAGATGACAATAAAGGCCAAGGAAGAATGCCCAAAAGTTTGATTCAGGGTTCAAAGATGGTGGCCAGGCCACCCTCCTCGTTGTCCAGCACCTCTGTCTCCAGCATTGGCTTTGTTTTTTTGAAAAGTGAGGGAAGATTCTTAATGTGAACTTCTTTTCGGAACTGCTCTCCCAAAGGTTTCTGTGGAAAACAAATGAAAAGAATTGATGCTGGGCCCTGAGGAGTGGGTTGTTTTCAAGATCATGACTGGGATGCCTAGGTGGCTTAGTCGGTTAAGCATCTGTCTTTGGCTCAGGTCATGATCCCAGGATCCTGGGATCCAGTCCCACACATCATGCTCCCTACTCAACACAGAGCCTTCTTCTCCCTCTCCCTGCCACTTCCCTCTGCTTGTGCTCTGACAAGTAAATAAAATCTATTTAAAAAATTTAAGAAAAATCGTGACCAGCTGGTCTCTGGTCTGCACAGACCCATCATCTAAGAAGACCGCAAGTGTGGGTCGAGCCAGCAGGGAGCACCAGGGGAGGCATGTAACTTACCCCGATGCAGCCAGCAATGAGGCGTTTGAATTGGTCCTTCCGGCGCTTGTCAGCCACTTTCTGCAGAGAGGGGTTCAACAGCTTGCAGTCAAACTGGTCCAGAGAATCCTTCTGTATGTCAGGGATCTGCTCCATCACAGCCCTTATTTCCAGGTACCGGGGGCGCTGCAGAGTGTGGATATAGAAAACCATGCAATGGCAATGGCTGGGCCCTGGCCCCTTTCCCATCCCCCACCAAGCCCAGGGGCAGGACCAGCAAGCTGGCAGCTGCCTGCTTTTATGACGGCCGAACCACCTGGGAGCAGGCCCTGAGGGCTGAAGCTGCAGTGCACCTTCGTACTGTATGACTCACCAGCGCCTCATAGATCTGGAAGGCCAGGTGCACCAGGGAAGCCATGCAGCCATCGTGCTGCCCGTGCGTCTGTAAGCCCTTCAGCACGCTGGTGAAAAGCCACGTGACGGCATCTGCGAGCAGTGTCCCTGACAGCACCTGGGGACACAGCTGTGCTCAGGGCCAAAGGGGTACCCTTGGAGAGCCCCAGCAACCCACTTCTTCTAACCGATTCAATCCTCATGACCCCAGCCTCTCATAAGGGCTAAGGAGAAGGGGTAAATAATCATACTTGTTTGAGCAGAGGCCAGCAGAGCTGGGTGGTGGTCCTCTGGCAGGACAGAGTATCCTTCCAGGCAAGGGAATTGAAGGCTGTAATTAAGAGCGCCGTACAAACATCCTAGTGGGAAAGGATGAAGGATTCCAATGAGAAAATGAATACAATTTTCTGAGTAGGCCTCTACACGAGGAGCTGGAGTTTTCATAGGTAAACAGAAACATGACAAAAGCAGCTACTGGAGACGAGCTTATTTCCTCTGTGTATCAGGCAGTCAAAAACAAAACAAAACAGCCCATACAGAGAAAACGCATGTGTAAGGAGACCTAGCTCAGGCCTAGGCTCGAACACCACAACGTGCCCGTATGCTTGTGTGTGAAAGCCTTTGTCCATGCCGGCACAGAAGACACCTTGACCTCTCCCACTGTTTTCTGGAGCTTTAGGAACCAGGAACTTAACTCATATAAAGCGGCATTACCCAAAGAATTCTTTGATGGCATCATAGGTTGAGAAAAGTGGAAGCTGGCGCCATACCTGGAAAGCAGAAAACCCTCCCCTGTCCCCTCCACCCACCTCATGCTTCATTAGACATTTGCCCAGGTCTGTAAGCTCCGTCATGGTGGAGGGGGCAACCTCTGTGGCCATCATCTCTTCATCTGTAAGCAGGGAGCAGAATGTTAAGCTCCATCCTTTCAGAACAGAGAAAAGCAGACCGCCAAGTAAGGGAGAGCTGAGTACCCCGGGCTGCCTGGTCAATGAGCAGTCCTGGGACAGCCCCCCAGCTGCCTGAGAGGGTGCAGAAGCCCCTACCCATCGCAGGTCTGGAGGTGCATCTGGCTGCAGTGTGAAAAATAGTGGGAAACAGGAGATTCTCTCAACAGTTACTTAAAAAGCTGCAAACACTGAGGATCTTTTGTGGTTGAAGTATTTGAAGACCCCACTGTAGCAGGCACAGACTTAGTTCCTGGGGATGTTAACAGGAATAGGACGAAGTCCCTTCCCTGATGGGAGTTTACATCCTAACAAGGGAAACAGGGAATACATGAAATAAAACAATGTTAATACTTAACACAGTGTTGAGTGCTATGAAGAAAAACAGAGCAAAGGAAGGACACAGGGTGGCTGGCTGGGGTGGCTAGTTTTTCTAGGTTGGTCATGGAAGACCTTTCAGAGGTGACATGTGAATGAGAGGCCATGGATACAGCTGGGAGAAAAGCTATTCTAGTAGAGCAAACAGCAAGTGCAAAGGCTCTCCAGTGGGAGTATGTTGGAGGAATACAGCAAGAGGGCCAGTGGAGAGAACCAGATGGACATCCCCCCACCAGCGCAGACTACTGGAGAAACCATTTCTACACGAACTGACCTGGCTACAGAAGGGACAATATTCTGGAGTCTAAGGGCAGACCTCTGGAGGACCACACAGCAGGCTTACTTACCATCTCCATCTGTAGGGGGAGCAGTACCATGGTCAGCAGTTTTCTTTGAAACACAGCACACCGCTAAAGCAAGAAAGTGGGGTTACTGGGCTTTCTGCCACCAGACAAGAGGCACCTCTGGACAATAAATCCCAAATGGTCTTCCGGGCAGATGAAATTGGGGGAAAGTGGGGCACTGTCCAGGCACAAAACCACCTTCACCAGCAGAAACAGAGGTGGTGTTTGACTGGACTGCTCTGGTGCCCCTTTAACTTCAATCAACTAGAGGAAAATGACAGAATTTTCTGAGTAGGCGACCAGGAGAGAATGTCTACTGATATATCCTTGGTCTACTATGAATCTCAAACAAATGAAATAACCAAAAAAGAAAAAAAAAAATTAGCCACCTCATGTCCAAGTTATAAAAATTTTCCCATTTTGACAAAACCAGGAAGTTACTCCTGCCATTAATCCAAATTTCTATTATTTTAGACCATTCCCACATATTCTAGTCTTACAAATACAATACAGTTTATAATTCATAGGATGTCCTTCAGTTGATTTAAGGACTACCTGGTTTCTATCTAGTTCATTATTTCTTAACCATCTGTCAGTAATGCTGTAAACATGCCTTAATGGGATTAGATGAGCAACCAGTTCTTTTCCCCAGAAAAAATTTTCTCTACTACCCCTACATCCCACATGCCACTTACTGATTAGGTCCATGACTTCTCGGGTTAACATCCTCACCAGTTGTTCCTCTAACATCTCTTGAGACTCTGGGTTGTCATCCGCGGTGTCATCTTCCCCACTGCAGAAAAGCAGAGGGCCAAGTTCCACAGGAGTACAAAAGAGGGAAGGACAAGAAAAACAGTGCCCCTAACCAGACCATCTGTGCTCGCTTCCTTCTCCTGGCTTCCTTCGGTCTCCGCTCCATACCAATGCTGGCAACGGGACAGCAACGATCCAGTGAGGCGGGCATTATTACTTGACTCTATCCAGTTGGCTAAAGGTACTGGATCAAAATCCAAAGTGGGTAAGGATGTCTCAGCACCCTCCTAAGACAGAGTATGCCTAACGGTCACAGACAAGCCATCTATCATGTAGGCTGAGGACGACCATAACCTGCAGCTTTCTAGCCCTGAAGAACAGTGCTCCCACCAAGAAAAGAGATGCTTCTTACCACAGTAGGCTCCTCTGGTTGATGACTTGCCATTTCTGGGAAAGCCTCTGGGAAAACAAAAGGGAAATAATGCTGAGAGTGAGGAAAAAGTTGGAACAGATAATATCTATGGTCCACTTCATGAGGAGAATGAACTGAAAGTGATTCGAGATCTCAATGACAGCCTTGGGAACCCCAGAAGATTAAACTACCAGACGTGGTCTCTAGAACCTCTCCTGCACCCATGACAAGAACAGGGTATCCCATGCTTGGAAAGAATCAGCGATACTGTAGAATTCCCAGGTCTTTCTGAACATTGTTCTCTACCCAGCTGGTCCTCCTGCTTAATCCCACAGCTGGGGAAACAGACCCAGAGGAGGGACTCCCCTGATCGCCTCTCCTCAGTTAACAGGAGGTCAGGAGCAGAACTAGAGTGTGCAGGTCTTCGTAGGCAACTGAATCAGTCTAATTCAGGGGGAAAACAAGGGGGCGCAATCCACTGTAGCAAGCAAAGCCAAGAGCAGGGGACCCTTTCAGGAACTCCTGACTTGCAAAACTCATAGGACAGGCCAACCCACCCAAGGGTCCTCTTTGCTCCCCCTTCTGACCAATCTCTTACCATGTGGAGGTAGGTGAAAAGAGGTCCAAGGATTGGAGACACCAGGGCTTCATAGTGCTCTGGGGGACAGAAGAGCACCAGAGGCTTCACAAAGACCCATGGCACGGCAGGTTAAGAAGTTTTAGCACATGAACACATGCCCCTCTCTAAGGCACCCCTCTCCTGTCAGGCAGCAGGATACCCCCACCGGCAGAGTTAACCCTCAAAAGACCTACAAGATGCCTAGGATATTCTGTGTTAATAGGCAAAAATCTGGGGCACCCGGGTGGCTCAGCTGGTTCAACGTCTGCCTTCAGGTAGGTCATGATCCCAGGACCCCTGCATTTCAGCAGGGAGTCTGCTTCTCCCTCTCACTCTGCCCCTCCTCTCCAGTTTATCTCCTCTCTCCTGCTCTCCTATAAATAAAATCTTTTTAAAAAGGGCGGGGGGCAAAAATCTTCAAACTCTTTTCCAAAAAGCCCTGGCTACTGAGGAATGGATCTAGACTGCACTTTACAGGCATTTATTTGCCCAAAAGAAGAGGAACACTCTCTTTTACCTAAAGTTCTCCTTTAACTCCAGGGAAGAAAGATACTCTCGAAAACATTAAAAAAAAAAAAAAAAAAAAAAAAGAGAGAGAGAGAGAGTCCAAATGGGAATGAAGTATGAGAGGAAGCACCTGACAGGATATAGAAGAGATTAAAAAAAAACAAACAAAAACCCTTTGTCTTTCCTATTTCCAAAGAGTGAGTTGTCAAGATTAACCCCGAGGAAGAACACTTTGAAGGCCCCCCCCCCCAGTCTGCCTTCCTGTTTTCCTGCCATTCACGCCAATCTTCTCTTCCACTGAATGTGATTATCACACACTCGGATAAATGATTCCATCTATTCCATACTGCTCAGCTCTGCCTCCTCCAGTGCCTGAGAGCGGCTCCTGTCTTCAATCTCCCGGCCTCTTGGGTTTATCTAGGGACTTTGGAAAGGATATGAAGCATGGGTCTGAGACGGTAGTCAGGAATATTGTTCAAGTTGACAAAGGCCGAGCTGAGGAGCTGAGTAGCCAGGTGCTCCACAGTGTAAAAGTCCTGCTGCATGGAAGGACCCGCCTTCCCAAGGATGTGGAAACTGCAAGGGAACATCACAGCCAGTGACAAACCCCACCTTGGTCACTGCCAAGCCCCGAACACGCCAGGAATTTCTAGCCTATCTCATTTGTGAGGTAACTTCAGCTCAATCAGTAATGCACCCCTCACCTGCCTTTAAGGAAACCTGATAACCAATTTAGCCATCTTTTTAAAGACAGATGTTGGCAGCCAAGATCAACAGTAACCTTCATTACTTCGTAAGGAACATGGAGTTAAAACGAAGAGTCTCTTTTGGTTAGCCTGGCTGAGCGGAGCACTGGGTGAGTGAGGACAATGTCTGGGGTGTGGTGTGCTACGGGATGGCCAGTTACCTCTGCATCCTACAACCAGGATGCAAAGAAAAAGTCTGGCTAGAGACCTCCAGAGTCCCATTCAAAGTAGCTTGAGTGGTGAGGGCTCTGAGAAAATGCAGCCCTGCTCATAGTATCTGACACTGTGGTCTCAGCCTTTTATGCTCCGGAAGCAGACAAGTTAGGCATAAAATGTCAAGTTATGGCTAGGGCCGAGACATACATGACAATTATAAAAAAGCAAATGCAAGAAAGTCAGCCAATTCATTTCAGTGTGACATTAGAATCACTGGTTTCCTGTCATATTTTTACTTCATCTTATCTGAACCCTAGAATCTACATCAGAAGTCCTATCCATCGCATTGCTACATTACACAGCTAAAGCAGCTGTGTTCCCTCTCTTACTGTGTCTCTGTCAAATGAATAAATAAAATCTTTTTTTAAAAAAAGAAATAAATAAAAAGAGAATAGAGAGAAGTAGCACTGGTTCCTTACCAGTTTTCATAGAGGGTGGAGAAGAAACGCTGCATCCTTTCCAAGACCGTTTTGTAGACAGGAGAGTCATTCAGTTCCAAGAGAGGTTGAGGTAAGCCTACAGGGAAAGATGGGTCATGAACATGCTCTTCTGCTGCCAAGGATCTTAACCTGCCGACACCCTACCACAGGCAGATGTGGTGTGGGGGTGACAACTGCCGTAAACACAAAGCAGCTCGCCATGTCTTCTACCAAATGGAGGGGTTATGAGCTTCCTTCGAGGTGACTGCAATGTTGTTTTTGGCAAGGGAAGGGGGAAACTTTTTCAGTGATCCTGACTTCAGACTAGACCTGGGCACTCCAACTTTAGCCTGGGACTTGTACCAAAACACAGGATGACAGCTCAAAATGATCTCTTCATAAAGCACTGGGGATACCCACCTGCCCTGCTTTTTAAGTTGTGGAACCTTTCAAGCAACACTTCAGGCAAAAGCCCAACATGTAAGGCAAATCATAATGAAACTCATTATAGTATGAGCGAGATCTCAAAGATCCAAAAGAGCCAAATTTCTCATCAGAGGCAGTTTTTAATTTCAAGTCTTGCGCACGGCTGGAAGCTGACAGAGGGAACTGTTTGTCCATTCTAGTATGTTTTGGGCGACCATCTATTTCTATAGGAGGAATTCCTGGCTTTATTTGAATAACTGAATGGCAGGTTGGGGGAGTGGGAATGGGTGGGGAAGCAATACCTATTTTTTATAGAAATTACATTCTTGATATCCTATATTTTATAGAAATTACATTTCTTGATATTACTTTCTGTAATGAGGACCTTTAGTGCAGTGATGCCAAAGAAAAAGGCCCAGGACCATGTAGGCTGAGACACACAGACACGAGCTCCAGAAAGGCCAATTAACACCCTTCTTTTCATGAATGTCACAGCCGAGGAATGCTCACTGGCCTGCTTACTGACAGCCAGGCCCAGGCCCAGGTTACTGCTGGGAACGGAGAGACCCTGTGGGGGCTGTGATGGTGAGCCAGCACAAAGCTTAAGAGACAAGGGTTAGGCAACTCTGGACGTCCCTGGCTCGAACTTCTAACCACTGCCTCGCTCTGTGTGTTCCAGCTGCACTGAGTCACCACTCTCTACTTCCTGGATACACCAGGCTCTTTCCTGCATGCTGCAGCATCTTATACCTGCCATTCAGTTTGCCCAGAAGGCTCAACATCTCTTGTCCAACCTGAGAAGCTCCTTCCTACTTATCCTTCAAGTCTCCACTAGGAGGCAGTCCTCCAACTATTCTCCAACATGGGTGAGGTTTCCCAATAAACACATGGCCGCTTCCCTTCCCAGCACACATCACACGATTGCAGTTACTTACTAAGGTGAAAAATGAGTTATAGCAACACTTGAATCAAGGTAACAACTGGGAGACATGGTTTAGAATCTATTCCTTTAAAATTTTTAATAACATATATAACAGCTAATTAAAGCTATTTTAGTTTAACTGCTTTTAAGATTCATTTATCTAAAAGCTTAACTGATTTATCACTTTTTTTTCATATGTGAAAGCAGGAAAAGTCTGCCAACAGCCTTCAGGTCAAAGAACCCTGGTTTATTTATAAGCTAAAGGCTCTGACACACACCTCTACCTGGAAGGGTTAACAGTGCAGAGGGGGTGACAGAGGAGAGCAACTGCCTCTACAGACCAAAGATAATGATGTCAATGCACTTGTTCTTGGAGACCCTGTAGGAACTCCACAGAGAAATAGGCAGTTGAGGTAGTGCCAGGCAAAGAGGAGGGGATGGTGACACAGGCATGCCAAAGCTGCTGGAGGGTCCATCAGAGGTAAGGTAAACTTCAAGAAAAGAAAAAATGGACCGATTTCTTACCTAAAATCGCAGACTTCTCCGCTTCAAGCATATCCAGAGCCTTTGTGAAAGGCTCTGCCATCTTGGCCAGCATTTCTGGTGCATATAAAGTATTGTGAGTTCTGCAAGAAACAAGGACACTATGTGAACTTTTCCTAGTTGGCCTGCAGAAGGAAAGAAAGGATTTCATCCTGTAACTCAGTGATACTACACATCCACATAGAATTTAAATGTTTCCCTGGCACCAGGAATAGACTATTTGGCTGTATAGTATTCAACACCTAAAAGCAATCAAGACGAGAAGCAAATCCTGAGACAGCTGGATGCTATCACTATCTAAAGCCAGAAAGGTAAATTCTTTTTTTAAAAGACTTATTTTAAAGAGAGGGAGAACTGCCTTCTTAGCGCTGCAGGCAGTGCATCAGTCTCATAAAGAGAGGCAGAGCCTGTGCACACCACGCGTGTTGAGTGGGGCGAGGGACAGAGGGAGAGGGAGAGAGAGAATCCCAAGCAGACTCCACACCCAACACAGAGCCCAATGCAGAGCTCAATCCCACAACCCTGAGGATCATGACCTGAGAGGAAGCCAAGAATCAGATGCTCAACTGCTTGACCGACTGAGCCCCAAGGCACCCTGGGACAGAAATTCTTTCAAACCTGATGTAATGCCTGGGCACGCTCAGTTTGCAGACTGACGGGGAGACAGGAGATGTTGTTAGAGGCCCTGTGCTTTCACAGGCTGGAACACAAAGCAGGTAATGAAATGACCCCATGTTCAGATGTCTGGCTTTCATTCTAAGAGCCTGGACCATACAATGCTCTGACAGTTGCTTCTGCCTGCTGGAAGGACTGTCACAGCTCCCAACAGAAGACCAAAATGCCTTACCTGAGCAGTCATTGGCTGTGGAGGACTAAGCAGCAATGACTGCAGACCTGAGCTAGTGCCATCCACAGCTGTCAGCCCTTTTCACCCACAGCAATGGCACCACCAACAATCCACAGGCAGAGCGTGTAACCACCTATCTTTCTTTTAAAAGGTAATTATAATGAGATTTCAAACGTAGAGAAAGTTACAAAATATAAGAGAAAAAACTAGCAGGGTTAAATATTAAAGATGCACACTGAACAGGACACCTGGGTGTCTCCGTCGTGAAGCATCTGCCTTCGGCTAAGGTCATGATCCCAGGGTCCTGGGATCAACCCCTGCATTGGGCTCTCTGCTCAGTGGGGAGCCTGCTTCTCCCTCCCCCACTCACCCTGTTTATGTTCCCTCTCTTGCGGTATCTGTCAAATAAACAAGTAAAATCTTAAAAAAAAAATGCACACCAAATAGATTTTAGACCATGCTTTTTTAAATTAAAAAAAATACTCAACACTGTTTATTAAATCTAACCATGTACACTCAGTACAATCATTTTAACTTTAAGGATGCCACTTAATTCGTTCTAGTTTATCTCCCCACCTCCCTGAGCGCTAATAAGTTTGTCTCCTCTTCTAGCAATAAGCTTTTCTGCAGAGTTCTTGTGTACATGTGTTGAGTTTCTCTATGGCGGACAAGCACGTTGAATTGCTGGATACTGATGGTTTGCAAGTCACGTGCTGCAAACGTCTTCTCCTGGTCCGCGGCCTGGCTTGCTTATACTGATATTTCCAATAGGCTTTATGACCTCCCGTTTTTTCCATTGTGGTAAAATACATATAACATAAAATTTATCACTTTTAAGTGTATAGTTCAGTGGCACTAAATACACTCAGACTGTTATGCAACCATCACCACTATCCATCCCCTATTTTTTGTCTTATAAAACTGAAACTCTGACCTAATAAACAGTATCTCCCCATTCTTCCCTCTCCTGGCTCCCGGCAACCACCATTATACTTTCTGACTTTAGGATTTTGACCATATTCAGCACCTTATGCAAGTAGAATCCTACAGGATTTGTCCTTCTGTGACCAGCTTCTGTCATTTAGCACAATGTCCTTAAGGTTCATTCTTGTTGTACCATATTGAAGAACTGCCTCCCTTTTAAAGGCTGAAAGATATTCTATTGGATGTATGTATCACATTCATCCACTGGTGGACGCTTGGGTTGCTTTCACTTTTTTTGTTAATGATTTTATTTTAAGTAATCTCTACACCCAACGTGGGGCTCCAACTTACAACCCTGAGATCAAGAGTCTCATGATCTTCCAACGGAGCCAGCCAAGCAGCTTCCATGTTTTAGCTAGTATAAATAATGCTCCTATGAAATTGAGTGTATAAATAAGTCTCTGAGACGCTGTTTTCATTTCATTTCTTTTTTTTTTTTTTAAGATTTTATTTATTTGTCAGAGAGAGGGAGAGAGAGCGAGCACAGGCAGACAGAATGGAAGGCAGAGGCAGAGGGAGAAGCAGGCTCCCTGCCAAGCACGGAGCCCGATGTGGGACTCGATCCCAGGACCCTGGGATCATGACCTAAGCTGAAGGCAGCTGCTTAACCAACTGAGCCACCCAGGCATCCCAACCCTGTTTTCATTTCTTTTGAGAACCCAGAACTGGAATTGCTGGATCATATGATATTATTTTTATTTTTTTGAGGAACAGTTCAAATGTTTTTTTGCAGCAGTCCCATTTTATATTCCCCCAACAGTGCACTCCCATGATTCTTATTAGTAACTGCTTAGAGTGACCCACATATTCTTTAGGCTGTTACCTTCTCTTCAATCTTTTTTTCCTATTCCTCAGCTTCATTAATTTCATTATCCTATTTTTTTTTTTTTTGAAGATTTTATTTATTTGACAGAGACAGACACAGCGAGAGAGGGAACACAAGCAGGGGAAGTGGGAGAGGGACAAGCAGGCTTCCCATTGAGCAGGGAGCCTCATGCAGGGCTCGATCCCAGGACCCGGGGATCATGACCTGAGCCAAAGGCAGATGCTTAACTGATTGAGCCACCCAGGCGCCCCTCAACTTTTAACATGTAAAACTTGAAGGAAGCTTCCAAGCAGGGAATGACTGGGGCCAAGGGCAGGTCACACCCTCTGTCCCCTCCTCCCACCCAACCTCCCCACTGCCATTAAGTAGGAACAGTTACATAACTAGCAGTTCATCTCCATTTCTCCCTTCCTCCAGCTTCTGGGAGCACCAATTTACTATCTCTATAGATTTATCCATTGATAAGTAGATAAATTTATCTACTGATATTTCACACAAATGGAACTATAAATCAGAATTATAAATGAAATTATATAATACATGGCCTTCTGAGTCTGGTGTCTTTCACTCAGCGTAATAGTTTTAAGGTTCTTCTACATTACAGCACATTAATAATCCTTCCTTCCTTCCTGTGGCTGGATATCTGCATCTCCACGGATTGGCTACTGTGATATAGTGCTGGGAGAACATTACTCAGCAAGTATTTGTTTGCGTACCTGTTGGCAACTCTTTAGGGTATATATGCATGAGTGGAAATGACAGGTTGTGTGATAATTCTATATTTAAAGTTCTGAAAAATAAACCATTTCCTTTTTTTCCATAGTAGCTAAACCATTTTATGTTGCTCACCAGCAATGCACAAGGGTTCTAGTTTCTCCTCATCATTGCCAAAATGTATAATTCTGGGGTACGGGGGTATGATGAGGCACAGAGGGAGAGGGACTCGTAAGCAGGCTGCATGGAGCCCGACACAGGGCTCAATCTCACAACCCTGAAATCATGACCAGAGCTGAAATCAAGAGTCAGGTGCTTAACTGAATGAGCCACCCAGGTGCCTCATAATTTTGTTTCTTTTTTCAAGATTACTTATTTATTTAAGAGAGAGAGCAGAGCAAGTGAGAACATGAGTGGTGGGGAGGGACAGACTTGGGAGAAGGAGAAGCAGGCTCCCTGCTCAGGAGGAAACCTGATACTGGGCTCGATCCCAGTATCTGATCATGACCTGAGCCAAAAGCAGACACTTAACTGACTGAGCCACCCAGGTGCCCCATAATTTTGTTTCTAAAATAATTATTATTCCTATTTATTTCAACCATTTTGTTGGGTGTGAAGTGGTATCTCATGGTTCTGATTTGCACTTCCCTAATTAGACCTCTAATGATGATGAGCATCTTTTTTGGTGAGTCTGGGGGGATTTTCATTTATGAATGGAGATAGTTTACTTCTTTTCCAATTTGGATACCTTTATTTCTTTTTCTTGCCTTAATTCTCCATCTGCGACTGCCAGTACACAATGTCAAATGGCAGTGGAACTGGGCATCCGTATTCTGTTCCTGATGGTAGGAGGAAACCACTCCATTTTTAATCACTGAGTAAGAGATAAGCTATGGATTTTTCATAAGAATCATTTTTCATGTCAAACAAGTTCCCTTCTACTCACAGCCTGCTGAGTGTTTTTATCATCAAGAGGTGTTAAATTTAGGGGCGCCTGGGTGGCTCAGTGGGTTAAGCCTCTGCCTTTGGCTCAGGTCATGATCCCAGAGTCCTGGGATCGAGCCCCATGTCGGGCTCTCTGCTCTGCAGGGAGCCTGCTTCCTCCTCTCTCTCTGCCTACTTGTGATCTCTGTCAGTCAAATAAATAAATAAAATCTTAAAAAAAAAAAAAAAAAAGAGGTGTTAAATTTAGATTTTGTCAAATGCTTTTTTGTGTCAATTAAGATGATCATGTAGATTTTTTCCCTTGTTCTATTAATATGGTGTATTACACTAGTTTATTTTTATATGTTGGAGTACTCTTATACCCGTCAGCTAAACTGCACTTGTATCTGTGTATAATCTCTCAATCATGTTGCTGGGAGTCACTTT
Source organism: Mustela lutreola (assembly GCF_030435805.1). Lineage (NCBI taxonomy): Eukaryota > Metazoa > Chordata > Mammalia > Carnivora > Mustelidae > Mustela > Mustela lutreola. The sequence goes on from NC_081295.1 coordinate 90,853,298, forward strand.
GCTCCTATTTTGTGAAGCCAGCCAAAACTCTGCTGTAGCCTTTATCTACTGCTGTGCAGAGCCCAAGAATTGGTAAAAGGTGCCACTTACTTTGAAAAGCTGCAATTTGGTTTCTACTGTAAGTCTTTCTCAGTGGTTTAGAAAGATGACTACTACTATGAAATGATCTCTGAAAAAATCAGTTCTTACTGAGAAGAAATTCAGTTTTGAGTATGACTGGGAGCAGACAAGCTGTTTTTTTATCCTTTAATTAAGTGTGGCTGTGGGGGCACCTGGGTGGCTCAGAGGGTTAAGCCTCTGCCTTCGGTTCAGGTCATGGTCCCAGGGTCCTGGGATCGAGCCCCGCATCAGGCTCTCTGCTCTGTGGGGAGTCTGCTTCCTCCTCTCTCTCTCTCTCTCTCCCTGCCTCTCCACCTACTTGAGATCTCTGTCCAAAAAAAAAAAAAAAAAAAAAAAATTGTGGCTATGACCTCAAGATGTAATTTAAAAAAGATATTATTAATGCATCCTTGGTCAAACATCCCTGACACTACAACAGAATCTTGTATTCCTTATGGTCTCCCCTCCTCCTGCTCAAGATGATGATGGTCCCATGGGGCTACATCTCTAACTCAGTAGAAGTGGCACGAGGACTCAAGAGTATATATCGCTTCGGTATCTCTGATTTCCTGTCAGTGCTCACAGCAGGGACATCTACAATTCCTCGTAATGTTTAGGCTCCTGAAGTATCACCTTTCCTGACTCACTTGCAAGGCAGGGTTCTGTGCTTCCACATTAAGAGAAAACTAGTTACTCCTCAGCAAAGAAAAACAACCAGGTAACAAAAGTTTTAAGTTTTGTATGATCTGTACCTATGTGAAATCTTCTCAGTACTACCTGAGGAGTATAGTCACTATGCTAAACAAGAGATCACATAATAAAGATTTTGAGAAAATGTATAGAAGATATACAGATATAATGTAACAAACTTCAAGTTAACAGAAAAGCTGTTATCATTCTAAAAAGATGAAGATGACAATGCACCTTTTGAAAACCCGAGTTCTGCTCCCCACATCTGTCCTCCATCTGACCCACTAGGAACAACATTATTTAACAGAAATATAATGAAAGCCACATGAGCCAATTAAAATTTTCTAGCCAGGAGCACCTGGGTGGCTCAGTAAGTTAAGCAACTGCCTTCGGCTCCGGTCATGATCCCAGGGTCCTGGGACGGAGCCCTTACATTGCGCTCCCTGCTCATCAGGAAGTCTGCTTCTCCCTCTGCTTCTCCCCCTGCTCCTGCACACGCGCATATGCATGCATTTGCACGCTCTCTCGAATAAGTAAAATCTTTTAAGAAATAAATAAAACAAAATTTTCTAGCCAGCCAAGCTTAGAAAGCAAAAAGAAACAGGTCATATTAATTCTACTTAACCCAATGCACACAAAACAAACAAACATCATTTCAACATCAATATAAAAAAATTAACAAGATATTTTATATTCCTTTTTTGTACCAAGTTTTTGGAATCTGGTGTATTTTACACTTACAGCCTATCTAATTTCAAACCAGTCACATTTCAAGTGCTCGACAGCCAGCCCCACATGGCACTGTTACCAGACTATGTGACAAGGAGTTAAAACTCACAGCTCCAATACCCAACCGGTGGGAATGCCAATTAGTACATCACTTTAGAAAACTATTTGGTTCTATCTACAAAATAGAAAATATGCGTACCTTATGAACCAGGAATTCTACTCTTCATGTAGGATTCTATTCCAACCCAAAAGAAATTATGTATGCCCCAAAAAACATTTACAAGAATGCTAACAGCAGCACGACTGCACTATTTTTAACAATAAAATGCTGGAAACTACCAAAAAGCCCACCAATTCTAAATGAATAAGCAAGTGACAGAATAATTACAAAATATAGACTACCATGCCAGCAATGTGAAAGAGTGAACCACAAGGACACACAGGAACTCAGACAACTGTCACAAATTACTGAGCAAGAGAAGCCAGACACAAAGGCATGCATGCTTCTGACTCCATTTATGAAAACTCAGAAAACCAGGCAATATGTGGGAAGGTCAGAATACTGGTTCCCCTGAAGGACAGGTACTGACTTGAGGTGTTTGCTAGGTTGCTTGTGGACCTGCGTGCTGATCGCAGGAGCGAGTTTCCCTTGTGAAAGTCTAGCTATATGCAATCATAATTCCTGTCCTTTCCTTACATCTGTTTGTGCCCTTACACTTCAAGATAAAACTCATTACAAAAACAAGACAAAACTCTAATAGCTCCAGATGCACACTATTCAAAGAATCAAACTCCATAACTGTGGTGAACGTTTTTTCAAAATACCTTCTGACTGCCTCCGGGATTTTCCAAAACACTAAATTCTTAGAAAAGTATCAAGATGACAACCATTCTATTCTTGTGGTCTCGCCCAATCAGGAATGAACTTTCTTTCCAGGCCTGGGCTCCCACCACATGGACTCTGGCTATAAGCCTAAAAAGACAGAATGTTGCTAACTGACTCCATCACTTTTACTTTTCTCTAAGCTACAGAAGAAGCTTCTGGTTTTAAAAACACCAATATGGAAGCAAACCTTTCCTTGACTAGATATTTTACTATGCTCTCAATATGCAAGCCATACTTCTTTACTGAAATGTCTTTCTTCCTTTTGAAATGAGAACAAAAGAAAGCCTTTTTCTATAGACAGATCCCCGGTGACCACTCTTTCAGACACTCCAGCTCTCCAATTTGGTCAACCTTAACTTAAACCCTTGGATTCTTAAGCTGATGATCTACAGAGTCTGCTTCTAGCACTGTGTCCCAGAGACATGAGTCATTTGGTTTGCCCAGTTGAGATACTGCTCTTCCACCCTGGGTAAGAGGCCAAAAACCAATGGAACAGAGTTCTAGCCTGTAACTGAGAAATACTATGTGAGAGAGAAAAGAATCACGGGGCGTCTGGGTGGTATAGCCGATTAAGTGTCTGCCGTCGGCTCAGGTCAGGAACCCAGGGTCCTGGGATGAGGTCTCGAGTTCAGCTCCTTACTCGGCATGGAGGCTGCTTCTCCCTCTCCTTCTGCCCCTCACCCTGCTCATGCACTCTCTCTCAAAATAAATGAATAAAATCTTAAAAAAAAAATGATATAAAAAAGAATCACTCTGCTTTGGCCACTAAGAACTGAATTCTAGCCATAGCCTACTTTTCTCTGTAGTATATCCCTGAATCATCAAGCATACTCATGTAACCAACAAGTAGAGGCCTGGCCCACTTCCACTTGAATACATTATCTCATGTGATTTCTAACAGTGACTCTGAACCTTTAATGAAAGCACCTGGAGAGCTTGTGAAAACACATGGGGTGGGGTCTCGATTCTGCATTTCAAACAAGCTTCTTCGGGGATTGATGCTGCGCTGGTCTAAGGAGGCTTTGAGAATTAAAGACCTAGGAAACAGGTGGAACATGCATCATGCCTTCCTTGGGCATGATCATGCATGTTTGGTCCATTTGAGGGCAGAGTCGTTATTGATAAATTCAGGTGAGCTCATCTGAATACCACTCAGAAGCACCATTAAGAAAGCAACTGTCCTGGGGCACCAGGGTGGCTCAGTGGGTTAAGCCCCTGTCTTCAGCTCAGGTCATGATCTCAGGGTCCTGGGACTGAGCCCCACATTGGGCTCTCTGCTGAGCAGGGAGCCTGTTTCCCCATCTTTCTCTGCCTGCCTCTCTGCCTACTTGTGATCTCTGCCTGCCGAATAAATAAATAAAATCTTTAAAAAAAAAAAAAAAAAAGAAAGAAAGAAAGAAAGAAAGCAACTGTCCTGCTCCCAGCAAACAACTCCTTCAGTGGCAAAAATTTGAACAAATAAAACCTCAAATAAAAAGTAGAGACAAGGGGCACCTGGGTGGCTCAGCCGTTAAGTGTCTGCCTTCGGCTCAGGTCATGATCCCAAGGTCCTGGGATTGAGCCCCACATCTGGCTCCCTGCTCAGCGGGAAGCCTGCTTCTCCCTCTCCCACTCCCCCTGCTTGTGTTCCCTCTCTCTCTTTCTCTCAGTCAAATAAATAAATAAAATCTTTAAAAAAAAAAAAAAGTAGGTACAAAGTATAAGGAAGTAGGAGAGGAGCATAGAGAAGAGGCTCCAAATGAGAAAAGCCATTTTGGGATCAGCCGCCATGTGTTCACTTAGAACGCAAGACTCAGGCAAGTGAGGGCTAGTGATATTTAAAAAAAAGAGAGAGATCCTGTCGAGAAAAAAACAAGAACTATTCCCTCATTTACTAACCACCTTGATCTGAAGAAACAGAAACAGATTACACTTTAGAGATTCTTAAGGTAAAAAAATTAAACAACAGAAAAACCATTATTGCAACTCACCTTATAAGTGCAAGCAAATTGTCAAGAAGTTTCAGAATCTGTTCTGTGCAGGGGTTACGGAAGATTGGATTTCCACTGGGTGTATACCCCACGATGAATCCCCCAGCTTTGGCCTCTTCTAGGTCAGTGGGCCAGCAAGTTCGTTTCACAACACCCAGAATGCTATATACACAAAAGCTCATCTACAGAAAAACACAAAACAAATTGCTGACCCAATTCCCCATCACACCTTCAGTCTTTGGAGCTATTTAGGGATCCTTAAAGCCAAAATAATGACTTCGAAGAAAAGACTATCTGCTCTGCTGTGGGAACTAACTCAAGAACTCAAGACTAGGGGTGCCTGGGTGGCTCAGTTAAGCGTTTGCTTTCGGCTCAGGTCATGATCCCAGGGTCCTGGAATCTAGCCCCGCATTGGTCTCTCTGCTCGGCGGCAGGGAGTCTGCTTCTCCCTCTGCCCCTCCCACTCTCTCTCTCCCTCTTCTGTCAAATAAAAAAAAAAAATCTAAAAAAAAAAAAAAATTCAAGACTAAAGAAAAGAAAGGAGAAACTTAGGGAAGTGAAGACTTCCAGATTTCTCACGCATGTAGAAGAAACAGAGATCTGTAAAAGACTCTACAAATGGTGGAGTCTCTAGTTCTACCAGTGGCCTCTGCAGCTTCCCATTCCCAGGAGCGGCTTACTCACTCGTGCGCGGTTTAGACCACAGGGATCCTCTGGGCCTGGGTCACAGCTCTTCCGATCGGCACCCACGTAGGCAATAAAAGCATCAACATCTGACAGTACTCTGAAAGTTGGAATGGGAAAGACAAGTCATAACATGACTTCAAGCACAGATGGTTTCTTCCACAAAAGCTAATAAACTGTGATTATTTGGCCCCAAAGAGCACTTGCTACAGTGAGAGGAATTTAATCATTGTCAGCTGTTATTTGAAGGTTGAAATTCCTCTTCCCACTTCTGAGTGTCATTAGCAAAAAGGACGCAGGCTTGAGAATGCTACATGGGCACAATGAGTGTCTGTCCGTGTGGCCCCTCCTGGCTGTTCTTGAGTGTCTACGTGGGCTGGCACCGCACTCTGCAGACACCGCAGGTACTCTGTGGCCTCCCGACCATACTACCCATCTCTTCTCATTTCTTCCCTCTCCCTACACCTCCGAACTCAAGGTGATATTTTCAGCAACCCGCATAAAAGACTTCTGGAAAACTCAGATGTCGCTGATGAGCCATCACCCCTTGAGATCCTTACACGGGCACCCTAGGCACAGCTCTTTAAATACAGGATGGGTGCTCCAGTGTGGTGAGGGTCTAGGGCAAAGGCTCTCCTCTACCTGTGCATGTCTTCAGAAAGCCAGATGCTGGCCACTGGTGCCATCAGCTCCTCTAGGAACACCTTCTGACGCTCGTAGCTCTTGAATTGGTTGCTAATGAGAACCAGGGCTTCCATGAGGGCACACTTCTCCATTTGTGTCAAGAGTAACTCATTGGAGAGGAGTTGCTTCACATGGTTATAAAGCATGTCAAAATTGGGCTGCAGATTACAAAGAAAAAAACCCAAAGGTGGTGAAGGTCTGATTTTTAAGGAGAGGTGGGTCACTCAAGGAAGGCGGAGAGGCATTCCTAGGAAGGTCAGGCCTATAAGACTGTCACTTCAGTAATTTAGTTATAATGTCCTTCTTTTGCCTGAACAAGCCAGACAATGTAAGCAGAAAGTGGTTCTTGTCTTGGGTATTTGTGCTTTCCCAAAAAGTACTGTGAAAACTATAGGTCTTTTTTTCTATTTCAATTTTATAGTATATTCATAGACAAAGATTAGCTTGTTTATGTTAGGGAGACACATAACTGATGTGTATTCAGAGAAGAAATTTTTGATTAATTTCTAATCTGGAATAGTGCTAAATTTCCTATAGAAACCCTCCGGAAAAGGTTGGGATTTGCATCTGGCTTCTCTCAAGATAAGGCACACCATTTGGCAGTAAACAACATCACACAGAAAAGATGTGTACGTTGACAGGAAAAACTTGGTCATCTATATGGGCAAGAATACTCATCCTGAGGGAATATATTTGCATTTTTAATTACACCACTAAGCAGGAGAGGAAGAAGACACCAACTCAAGAATGCTTATTTGAAGCAAAACTACAATTCCTTGTTTCCTCTTTATGTGAGGTATAGTTAGGGCTGGATTTACAGAGGACTGTAACTAAACTTGACAAGTCTCAGTGGCTACTAGGTCGGAGTCCAGCAGCTTACCAGTACGAGCTGGGGGTAGTCACGACACGTCTTGATGATGGAGGAACAAGCGTGTCTCCTCACATTCCTCACTGCCCGGGTTCTGGGGGCCTGGGAAGACATATTCACAAACCTGGAGCCACTTTTAATAAAATTTACAGATGCTGCTTAGAATCACATGAAATATTTCCCTTCAAAGGCAAATTCACAATCAATTTTCACAATGTGGGAGTTTAATGGGGTGACATTTACAGTCACCATGAATCCACGTGATCACTGTTTTTGCCTTAGAGTATCTCTGACCATCTCCTGCCTTTACTAACTCCTTCTACCTATAAAAAAAATCTAGACTTAGGTGTTAGGCATTCACAGTTTTGCTCTCCAGAAGTTAGGATTTGTTGGGTGAATTAATGGTCTTACCTTACTTTCTTCAACAGTTTCAAAAGTGACAGATGAAAATAGCTAAGGGTAAGAAAGAAAAGGTTACTCATCAGTACCAAATGCATGAAGTGTTTTTAACAGCAGTTGGCATAAAGTTTCCAACAAAATCTCAGAAGTATAAACAATATGCTAACAGCAGAGTTTTCAATCGGTGTTATGAAGTTTCAGATGTTTATCTTCTCAGATAACTCTACAAGAGGCTAGAGATTCATAATCTTACCATCAAACATCTTTTAAAGGTGGAGGCCACAGAATCCTTGAACAATCCAAGCCCTCAGCCAAACACTCAGCTATGGTGATACCCTTTGATTCCACTGCGTAACTTCTCATAGACTCTTTCACCTAATACAGCGTGACTACTGCAAAAGTCACCAGAATGGAATTATGCTCTAACAAAGGTCTAATCAAGAAACCCCACGGAGGAATGCCTGGGTGGCTCAGCCGGTTAAGCACCTGCCTTAAGCACATGCCTCAGGCCATGATCTCAGGGTCCTAAGATCAAGCCCCTCATTGGGCTCCCTGCTCAGTCTGCTTCTCCCTTCCTCTCTGCCCCTCTGCCCTGAGCGCACTCTTTCTCATAAATAAATAAAATCTTAAAAAAATTAAAAAAAAAAGAAAGAAAAAGAAACCCAATAGATATTCCCTAGTTCTTAGAGACTTTCTGTTGCAACGAATGCAACGAATTAAAGTTCTACTGACCTGGAACGCCTGGGTGGCTCAGTTGGTTAAGTGGCTGCCTTCAGCACAGGTCAAGATCCCAGCGTCCTGGGATCAAGTCCCACATTGGGCTCCCTGCTCAGCAGGGAGCCTGCTTCTCCCTCTGCCTCTGCCTACCACTCTGTCTGCCTGTGCTCACTCTCTCTGACAAATAAATACATAAAATCTTAAAAAAAAAAAAAAAGTTCTACTGACCTTTGTAACACAACATTTTTTCATTTCTCTGGCTGTATCTTTATTCTTCTTTGGGGAATTCTCGTTCTTTGCCCTCCTCTCCCAAAGATGATAATCCTCAGAGTTCCCTGCTTGAGCTACATGTCCAACTCTACATATATATCACCCTCTTTCCTAGGGCTTCACCTCTGCTCTAGGCACTTCTATGATGATGCCACCTTAATACTGTAATCTTCCAGACTCTAGACCTTTAACAATAGCCAACTGATTGTGAAGTATCCTCTCCTAGATGTTGTACATACACTCCAAATGTAGTATTCCCAAACCCAGCCCTCAAATGTAGTATTCCCAAACTCAGCCCTCTTCCTCATTCTTACTGGTTCCATTATTCTCACTCAGGTAGTGCTCTACTATTCACCTAAACAGGAACCCAAAAACCATTCACACTAATTTCTCTCACATATCCCCTCCGAATAAACGGAGAGCACACTGACACCTTCTTTAGGGGTTCTTTTCCACTTCTCAGTATACTCGTCTATTAATTATAATGCCACATGGGTACAACTGTATATGTGATTTTATTTCCAAATGTTAAGCAAGGCTTTTCTACCAGCATGGTGCCCGATCCACAGTAAGTACTGAATACCTGATGAATGAATAAATGACTATTCATCAGCTTGTCTCAAAGACTCTCAAAAACAATCACAAAAAAATAATTAGTTCAAAAATACTCAAAGTTTACAAAGGAGATGGAATTTACCTTAGAGAAGACCTGGGGCAGGAACTCTGGTCTGTAGGTGACAAATGGAAAGAGTGCTGAGACATTAGTGAGGACACAGGACAGGATGAGAGGATCCTTGGTGTTAAAGTTCAGGACCATTTGCAACAGCTCTATTCCATCATTAACAGGAACCGCCTGTAATACAATGAAAAAGATGTTGACATGACTGATGAGCACCTTTGGTAAAACTTCCTTTAAGACTTGGTTTATAAATGTGTGATATGGTTGCCACATATGGTTTTATATACTGCTTTTTAACCTGAAAATTCTAAGCATTACCTTGTGTTATTAAAACTTTTCCTAAATGATGCTACCATGTGCCATCTTAAGGATGTAGCTTTTCCTATTACTAGAAATTGAAAATGTTGCTGGTTCTTTACTTATTATTGATAGTGCTAATTGATACATCTTTGCAAAAATGTTTTGGCTACATTTTCACTTATTTCATTTGAGGCAGAGACTTCTGGGGATAGTGGGAATTACTGAATCATAAGGTATAAATACATCTAAGTCAAACTGTTTTTCTTCTTCACAGGCTCTATCAATTGATTCTCTGTCCACCAATATGCCCTTCTTACCCTGTTCTTAGCAGCAGGTTGTGTTTATTCCCTAAAACATTTGCAGTTAAGTTAAATAATGAGTTTATTTAAATTTGCATTTCTTCAATTACTAATGAGGACTGAATTTTCTTCATGTATTTATTAACTACTTTTATTTCTCTTCGCTACAAAAATTTCATCTTTTGTCTCTTCTCCACTGGGTTCTAGTGCTTTTTTTATTGCAAAATATACTAGACCTTTAGAAAGGGGTAAGCAGTACTTGAATAACTCTCCACTTGACCACTTTGAGATGTACAATGTTACTGATATTGGTTGCTCTGTGTATACATCCTCTTCTTCAGCCCTAGAGGTGGCCACTGTCCTGAATTTGGTGCTCACATTTTCAGGGATTCCATTATTTCCGTATACTTCTGCCACAAATGTACATACTCCTAATTACACAGAACTGCATGTTCACTTTTGTAGCTTGTTGTTTGGGGTCACCATCATGTTTATGAGAATCATACTTATTCATAGTACATCCTAGTTCCTTTTCACTGGTCTATAAACATATTATCATCTGTTCTGTACAATCTATTGAGGGTTATTAAGTTTCTTCCTTGGCTCAACATTTAAGGATTCTGTAGTATACTGGATGCTCAGCGCACATGCAGGGGTTTCTTCAGAGCACAGACTTAGGAGTGAAGTTGCTGGGTCATAAGGCTAGGCACCTTCAACCAGACATTGTCAAATTATTCTCCAAACCTGTGATATCAATCAAAAAGTAATGCATACGAAATAGGTTTTTATAGTTAAGAATATTAATCCCATCATATTTATTGCAAATATTGTTCCAAGTTTGCCTTTCAAAGTTTATTTTATATGGTATGTTTAAAAAAAAGTAGTTAAAGCCATTCACATTTCTATGATTACTTCCTTTGTTTTTCAACTTAGGGACTTTTCCTCAAAGAGTTAATTTTTCCTAATGCTATTTATTAAATGAGCCAATCCTTCTCCATTTCTTTGGAATGCTTATATATGCTCCTGGTTGTTTCTGGGCTATTTTGTCCCAAGGAGCTCTATCTAATGTCAGTACCACACTGCCTATGAAATGTCGCAGCTTCATATTTTACTATCTGAGGCAAATCAATCCTTGTCTTCTTCAAAATGTGACTTTCCCCCCCCTCCAAAGCTATTCCCTATATGAATCCATTGTTAAAATAAGTCTTCTGGGAATTAAGTTCAGCTAATGCCACTACAAATGAGAGGAGTAGCTTTTCAAAAAACTCTCTTAGTGGGCGCTTGGGTGGCTCAGTTGGTTAAGTGTCTGCCTTCGGCTCAGGTCATGATCTCAGGGTCATGGGATCAAGCCCTGCTCAATGGGTCTGTGCCTCCCTCTCCTTCTGTGCATTTTCTAATAAATAAATAGCATCTTAAAACAAAACAAAACAGGGGCACCTGGGTGGCTCAGTGGTTTAGGCTGCTGCCTTTGGCTCGGGTCATGATCTCAGGGTCCTGGGATCGAGCCCTGCATCGGGCTCTCTGCTCCGCAGGAAGCCTGCTTCCCTCTCTCTCTCTCTCTGCCTGCCTCTCTGCCTGCTTGTGATCTCTGTCAAATAAATAAATAAAATCTTTAAAAAAAACAAAACAAAACAAACAAACAAAAAAAACTCTTTTAGGCAAAGAACCTCTTGGTTCAACTCTTTCATAGGCACCAGCTGAGTAGCTGACAGACCCTGAGTGAGGGGCAGGGACTGAGAGTGCAGAGTGAGCAGTGTAAAAGATGGATGCACTGGACAACACCATGCAGAGTCAGGAACTGAGAGCAGCAAATGGGAATGTGACAGGCTGAGATCTGTCACTTGCACCCTATGTGTAACAGTGTTACACATAAAGTGTTACATAAAGTGTTACACCTTCCTTAACAAGTAGTGAGTAATTTCATCAAGTATACAGGCACTAAAAACTCACTTCTCAGGGCACCTGGGTGGCTCAGTGAGTTAAGCCTCTGCCTTCACCTTGGGTTATGACCTCAGGGTCCTGGGATCAAGTCCCCACATCGGGCTCTCTACTCAGGAGGGAGCGTGCTTCCCCCACTCTCTCTGCCTGCCTCTCTGCCTACTTATGATCTTTCTCTTTTTGTCAAATAAATAAATAAAATCTTTAAAAACAAACAAACAAACTCATTTCTCTTGATTAGGAATGCTTCATTCTGACCCATTTCATTCTGGTGAAGAAAAAACGGTTTGAGAGTCAAGAGATTTATTTTAAGTCACCAACAGAAGCCTAAACACTACCAATCTCCTGAGGAAAAAAAAAAGAATTTTGTTCTACTGTTTTTCTCCCCTTCAACTGTTCTGACTCCTCCTGTTTCTAATTGTTACCTCTGCTTTGTCTCCAGCCCACATCTTTCTCTTCTACACTATCCAACTTTTTGTACCCTTTGACCAACTATTTGGCATTTTGACCAAATACCATCATTTTCAAGGATGTATCATACAATCCAGCCTACAACCAACTAAGCACTCTGCCCCCCCACCCTGCAATACTACCAGTCCTTTCATACATTTTCAAATGCCTGCCAAATCCTGACCATTTCTTTCTCTTGCTTTCTAGCAGAATCGTAGGCAAATATTTCGATCCATCAAGCTGTCTAACTTAAAAAATGCTAGGAAAGGAAACCCAGGGCCATTACCCTTGATTCAATAAAGGGCTTTCTTGATCAGATAGTACCACTTAAACCCAAGAAAGGGTTCATTTAGTAAAAAATGCAGGATCGTAGCAGGATTTCCTATCTAAATTTTGGAACAAACTCTGAATGCCATCATTTCAAACTCAAACAAAGCAATACACAAGCAGGTGAAGTTAATCACTCTAAGATCTAATTTATTAACATGCCTTTTGTGAGAAAAAGCACTATATCTCACTTACCTTCAAGGGATTTCAATTTTTCCTACAACTACTACAGTGTAATCATCCTGAAATGAATAGTCCAATGATTTTAAACCAATTAAACACAGCTGCATCCAAGGTAGGTAAGAGAAGGTGATGGGTCACATGAAGCATATAAAGACAAGACCACTTTATTCGGATTATTCACGGAAGAAGACACTGATCAGCTAACATGAATATTGTGTCTATCTGCCATAAACTGAAAAGGATGCTTAATGGCAAACATTTCCAAAGATTTTCCAGCTCAAGATTACCATTGCTGTCCTCCCTGCAATAGTTATCCTACCTGTACTTCACTATACAAACAGGATTGTCTTATTATCCTCTTAAAATGAATATTGACCATTGTAGGCTTAGAGTCAGGCCTGCAATTTGAACTTAAGTATGTTATTTAACCTCTTGATTCTCCATTTCCTCTTTTGTGAGATGTATATCCACAGATTTTCCCTCTGTCAGTTTTAAAAAGGTCAAAATCATTATGTAATCAACACAGGAAACAGTTACTTACCTCTTTATCTAGTGTCCGAAACATCTGGTTGACCACACTTTCCAAAAAAAAAGTCATGGCTTCCCACTGCACGAATGAAGAGGAGAAAATGGAGCAGAGGCCACCTTCTCCAGTTCCAGCTGTTGGAGAAGAGGGTTTTAAAACACAAATATAAACACACACACACACACACACACACACACACACACAACTACAGGATCACAGAAGACACAAAGACAATGGGGACTTAGAGACCACTTAATTCCACAGGCGAAGGAACAGGATAATCTAACCCTCTCAGCCTGGGTAGAGAAAAGAACTAAAAGTAGAGAAGGGGCCTATCCTGCCTCCACCCCTAACAATGAGCTGTCAGAATTCACTTCTGTGAGTCCAGTCTACAAAACCACTTTGAATGTTGAATGAGAATATACGCATAAGCATCAAAAAACACAAGCAACTGATAAATATCAATTAAACTCTCCCTTCCTGTCCTTTAAAACCTGTCCATGAAAATCTTAATAATTAAGATATTTGAGACCATAAAGAATCTTTCCAAAACAAAAACAAAAACAAAAACCTGATATGAGATAACAGAATGCTAATTCATATCCAATAGCCTCATAACAATTCCAAGTTCTGGACAACTGTGCCAGTCTTCAAGTTTGTTTAGTATCAGCAAAGCACATCTCTCAAACAGCGAGGCATAGGCAAAAAGATTTAAGAATTACTTTCCTTGCTTTCATATAGTGCTCCCATTTACTAGCTTTACCTTGGTGCAACGTATCTGGGCCTCCACAAACATTCAAATTACCTGATACCACGGACCTTCAGAGTCAGTTATGAGTACCCAAAACAAAATGTTAAATCCTATGAATGACAAGTAACTAGAGTAGCTGGTAACTGACCGTAAATACAGAGCCCCCTAAAGGAGTGACTTATACCTTCTCCTGTTTTACTAAATTCTGTCACCCACAGCATGCATTAGTCAATAAGACAATAGACAGATGATAATGGAGTACAGAGATGTTACCTGGCTTATGCATTTGGGTACAGAAGTGTTATGCTGATTTTGTATAAAGCAGCATTTCCAAAGGCTTTGAGGTGGCTGAGTGACACAGAAAGTCTCTGCACTGCTCTCGTTATGCCTGACTAACAAGGCATTCTTTCTAAATTTAGGAGTGGTTCTATGCAAGAATTTGGTAGACGAGCTTTAAAAAGTCTAGACAAGCAATTTGGTAGGATGGTGCCTACAGTGAAGTAACAGAATCAACAACGAGTGGTTCATTCTGTTAGAAAAGAAAAATGAAGGCAAGACTGACAGGGACATGATCTTACCCTAAATGAAAGATTATTTTTGAATGCTATTATTAGCACGCTGTTCTGAAGTGTGGCTTACAGGACTTATTTCCAATGTATATTTGATATAATATTTCACTAATGTTTAGAAATAAAAAAAACCTTACAGTTCATGGATCCAGTATCAACAGAGGTTGACAGCTGATACTTTAGCCACTCCCCAGCCATCTGGAAGCTAGTCTTAGGATCCAAACGACATGCTAACCTCATTACCTCTCCTTGTTGGGCCCGGGAGGCTGCCAAGAGAAAGACATAAATCAGTAACTGACAGATAATAAGTGCTTAGCTAATGTTCATTCATTTATCCGTCCCAGGAGAAAAGCGTTCAAAGAAACTTCTGCAGATTTATGCTCTGAATTTAACAAATGTTCAATCAAAATTAACAATTCAGAAATTGTCAAAAGTAAATTGCCTCTGGAAGCTACCCTACCAGCTTGATCCTCTAAGAGGCAAACTAAAAGTGGTCTCTCATTTCTTCGGAATCAATAAAAGATTAGGTTGGTACAGATGTACAACAGTGTGGCTACTATGGAAAACAGCCTGGCAGTTCCTCAAAATATTAAATGTGAAATTACTATATGACGGAATATAGACACACACTCAGGAGAAAAAAAAAGTCTGTACACTCAACTTGTATACAAATGACACAGCAGCATTATTCCTTTTTTTTTTTTTTTTTAAAGTAAGCTCTAGGCCCAATGAGGGACTTGAACTCACGACTCCAAGATCAAGAGTTGTATGCACTACTGACTGATCCAGCCAGGTACCCCAATAGTAGCATTATTCTTAACAGGTAAGAATTAGAAACCACTTAAATATCCATCAACTTATGAAATGAAAGACTATAATGTACATCCATACAATGAAATACGGCAATAAAAAGAAATAAAGTATCGACACATGCCAGAGCATGGGTGAATTTTAAAGATATAACCCTAAATGAAAGAATGCAGTTACAAAAGACCATATATGTATAACCTGTTTATAAGAAATGTTCAGAATAGGTGACATGTAGAAACAGATAGTGGATTACTGGTTGCCTGGAGCTGGGACGGATGAGGGGACTGGGAATGGCTGACCGCTAGCGGGCAGGGATTTCTTGGGGTCATTAAAATGTCCACAAATTGTGGCAAAAGTTGCACAACTCTGAATATACCCAAAAAACCCACTGAATTGTATGCTACAAATGGGTGAATCATATGGTAAACAAACTATATCTCAAAAAGCTATTATTTATAAAAAAAGAGGGGGGGGACTAGCCAGACTACAAAAAACCCAGAACAAAATTCGATTATCAGAATGTGGGTTTTTTCCTCTTTTTTCGAAGAACAGTGAGGTTAGGTTGTATTTAATCCTAGGTGTTACGTATAGTTACTATGCCTAAACATCAAAGTCCAAAGGCTATGTATGCTTGCATGCATGTGTATGCATGTAACGCACAGGCTAGAGAGAATACTATGCCTGGAATGAGCGCAATCCCAGTACCGGCTGCAAGGTGCAACTAGAGACTGAACAGGCTGCTTGTCCAGATCTTAGGCCCTTTAATATAGAACCCAAGGGTCAAATACCATGATTCGTAAGACTAGATGCCATTCTCAGATGACTGGGAGAAATTCCAGGCTACTATCACTTACAGTTGAAGAAAGCATTGAAGTCCTCATCACTATCAAAATCAAACCGAGAGTATTCACAGCTAGGGCTGTCTGTTTTAGAAGGAAAGCCCATCTGCAAAGAGAAAGATAATTGGGGTAGGGGATAAAAATAGACCTACCCAAAGAGGCTTAAACTCTAAGAGCTCAAGCACTTTTTCATTTAAGAGTGAAAAGTTTGCATAAGATCTTTTATAATAACTACTTCTGGTCTATCCCAAGTCCACTGTTTTCTCCCAGTTCCAATAATCCTGAGAGTGGTTGAAAAGAGAACACTCATCAGATGCTCCCCTCCAGATTCCTCAGGGAGTATTTTTTTTTTTTTTTAAAGATTTTATTTATTTATTTGACAGAGAGAGATCACAAGTAGGCAGAGAGGCAGGCAGAGAGAGAGGAGGAAGCAGGCTCCCTGCTGAGCAGAGAGCCGGATGTGGGACTCGATCCCATGACCCTGAGATCATGACCTGAGCCGAAGGCAGCGGCTTAACCCACTGAGCCACCCAGGCGCCCCTCCTCAGGGAGTATTAAATTCTGGAATTTGTTTACGGTACCTGAGTATAAAGCTGTCCCAAAACAAAGTGCTAATACAGCACACAGTAAGAAAGAAAAAATTGAGAACTGTCTCCTTCAATGCTGAAACTGGGAATAAGCACAGCACTTTGCATGTTTCACTCAAAAAGTATTGAAGAGCATGAGAATGAGAACAGGGTATCATGTGCTAGATGTATTCTTAGAGGAAGTAAGAGGACCTTCACATAGGTCCCGCTCTCTGATTTTTACAAATCAAGATTAAGCATCTGTCAGCTGCAAGAACCCTTAGCAGATCTCAGAGAATTCATAAGGAATTCTATTCAAGTGGTAAGCAATTTGCTTCTACCTTCCTTCTTCCCTTCTCATTCACCTTCAGACCCTCACTAGATCTTATAAACAATCACATAGGACTTCATCTTTGAATCTTGGCTCCACCCTGCCTGCTTTTAAACTGGAAATAGCATTATCCCACTGCAAGATCATGGGTCACTGCTCTTGTCCTACTTTTTCCTAGCACCTAGCCCAACACTTTGTATAGAAGTGCTCCAAAATATGAAAAAGTAGATATAATAACTAGTTTGCACTACCTTCTTCTTGGTGAATAAGAGAATAATATACCCAACTATAGGACCCTGGTGACCAAAATGGGCTGTCAATAATGAAAATCTGCCCTATTATGTGTACTCACCTACATTCCTTTTTTTTTTTTTAAAAGTTTATTTGAGAAAGAATGAACGAATGAGCAGGGAAAGGGGCAGAAGGAGAGACAGAATCCCAAGCAGAGTCCCTGCTGAGTGCAGAGCCCAATGCAGGGCTTGATTCCACAATCTTATGATCATGATCAAGATGCTTAACCAACTAAGCCACCCAGGAACCCCCATTCCACATTTTGATTCCCACTGTTTACCTTGACCAAGTTGGTCATAGAAGCACGAAGATATTTTGGTATTATTGCTAATAGCAAAGGGTCACGGGACAGGATCTCATGCCGGAAAAGGGCCCCCCAAGTCATCTGAGTTGAAGAACGCAGAAACTAATGGGGGTGGGGAAAAAGAAAAAAAAGAAAGAAAAACCTCCGTTTAAGGATTTGGACTTAAATAAGCAGGATTATTACTGAGCCCCACAATTATCAAAAATATTTTTTCATGGAAATGAATCTCTATATACTCCTACACTGTCCGTATTTACTCTATCCATAATGACTGCCTGTTACAGACCACGTATTAGTAAGACAAACTATGGGGTCAGGTGTAATTCCTGGAATCTCAGCTGAGCTCTACCACTTTTTCTTTTTTATTCTACACCCCAAGAGTCACATGTTCCACCAATTGAGCCAGCCAGGCATCCCTCTAGCACTTTCTTTAAGGGCAAAAAAGGATATGGGAATCTCGGGGTGGTATTACAAGAAAGCCTTAAATGTGTGAAATTAATTTTATAGCACAATCAATTAGACTTTTGCGTTTAAAATGCCTTGGGTGGGAAATCACCTGGGACACACCTCACATCTGATTGAGCATCAGCAGAATATTACGTGAGGGGAAAACCTGCCAGTCTAGACAGTGCAACACTCCGTTCAGGAAGAAGATTCAACAATTCTCTTAATGAAATCACATCACAGTTATTTCATAGAGCCTTAAGAGTCACATTTTATACATGAGCTGTTAATTACTTCAAGCCATAGTGATTAATTTTGGCTTACCTAACTAAAATTTTCACACATTGCCTACATACAAGTTTACCTGACTTGGATGGGTTGTGAAAGCAAGAAAAGATTCCAGGTATTTTCCAAAGTTTGCTGGTGTTTCTACATCAGAATCCACACCCTGAGGGACAAAAAGACCACTACATCAGTGACGCCGATGAGGGGCGGAAGAGGACAACGGGAGGAGTAGGGTAACAAACACAGCTGACTCTTGAACACAGGGGCTAAGGGTCAAAAATCCACATATAACTTTTCATTCCCCCAAAACTTAACTACTAACAGCCTCCTATAGACCAGAGGCCTTACTGATAATATAAACTGATTAACACATATTTCATATATGTATTATATACTGTGTCCTTACAATAAAGGAAGCTAAAAAAAAAAGTTATTAAGAAAATTCTAAGAAAGAGAAAATACACTTATAGAACTGCATGTATTTATATCAAAAAATATCTGTGTCTAAGTGGACCCATGCAGTTCAAACCTGTGTTGTTCAAGGGTCAACTGTAGAGAACTTAAACCCTCACCAATTTCAGTTTTGAAAGGACTTTATACTTCCTTGTGACCTAAGGAAGGCATCAATTCAAGGGCTAAAAAGAGGAAAGGTGCTTTACCTCCTTAATCATCATCATTAAAACTCATTCTGTAGTCAAATACTAAAATGAAAAAGAGCATTCATTTCAGAAATCACAGAAAGAAAAAATCTGTATTATTTCTTCACACCTAGTCTATTCACATCTCTGTGACCAAATTTATTAAATAACTACTTGACGGCACACTTCGTATGTCTGAAGCTCTATCCTCTCTAACCATCCAAACCACCATAAAAAGGCATAATATCAGATGCGAATTGTCTGTACCAATGTCCTATCTCTCAATTTGTAAGACAAGTTATTAAATATTTCCCTAAAGACAGGTATTTCTAGGTCAATCACATTAAAGTTTTCCTTTATGATCAATAACACAAATCCTTTAAATTTGAGAAGAGGGCTCTTTATTCAAATGCATAATATTTCATGATCTAATAGGACTCTAGCAAACTGACATTCTACAAGTACCAAAATTCACAAGAATAGCAATGCTGACTTCATGGAATAAGATGTGGATGCTTCCTGTTAACATCAATAACTGACTTGTTAAAAGAAATTCACTCACTCGAACCCTGTTACAGTAACTTAATCTATAAAATCACATGAAATAACCTGTAGGGCAATGCTCCACAAGGCTAAAATTAATGGCAGGTTTCACTCATTATACAAACGTTAACTTTCTAAATGCTCTGCTCAAATGGCCCTGAAACTCTCCAGAAAGTAAGTGCTCACCAGTAATGCACACAGCTGATTCCCCAGAGCACACAACACCTGACACAGTCTCTTCAGGAAGACATAGTGTTTTTCTACCAAGCCTCCTCCATCAGCAGTCCTGTGAAATGAGAAAATAAATGCTATTAATTGCACATCAAGAGAACTAAAAAGATTCCCATCAAATGGAGCTGTATGTGGTCTGTGCTTCAACATTCAAATTTCTGTTGATTATTAAAGTTAAAAAGCAAAAAAACCTCAAACACTGAAGGATCAATGAGGAACAGGGTTCAATGCAATCTTATCTCTCAAAGAAGCAATTTAGTTCTGCACATTATATGGTCCTTGAGTACTGTGGATTAATAACATAAACTCTGAGTAGGACTGCATACAACAATGCACACATTTACAAGCATTCACTGATACCCGGGGAAGACTTAAAAAGAGATGTGTAGGAAAGCATTTAATAATTCCTTACACCACGGACAAAACTGAAAGGGTTATAACAAGAGAAAGAAAAGACAAGCCACAGACTGGGAGAAAATATCTTTAAAAGTCACATCTAAAAAAGAACTGCTGAAAGAAAAAAAAAAAAAAAAAAAGAACTGCTGGGCGCCTGGGTGGCTCAGTGGGTTAAAGCCTCTGCCTTTGGCTCAGGTCATGATCCCAGGGTCCTGGGATCGAGTCCTGGCATCCCAGAGCCCTGGGATCGGGCTCTCTGCTCAGCAGGGAGCCTGCTTCTCCATCTTTCTCTGCCTGCCTCTCTGCCTACTTGTGATCTCTGTCTGTCAAATAAATAAATAAAGTCTTAAAAAAAAAAAAAAGAACTGTTATCCAAAATATATAAGGAACTTTTAAAACTCAATAATAAGAAAACAACCTGATTAAAACACAAACCAAAGAGCTTAACAGACATCTCACCAAAGATACAGAGATGACAAATAAACATATGAAAAGATACTACACAACATATGTCATTAGGAAATTGCAAATTCAAGTAAGATACCACTCACACCTACTAGAATGGCCAAAATCCAGACCACTGACAACACCAAATGCTGTGAAGGGTGTGGAACAACAGGAACTCTCATTCACTGCTGGTGAGAATGCAAAATGGTACAGCCACTTTGAAGACAATTTGAGTTTCTTACAAAACTAAGCACACTCTTAACAAATAATTCAGCAATCATACTTCTTAGTATTTACCCAAAGGAGTTGAAAACACATTCACACAAAGACCTTCATGTTTATACCATGTTAAACCCAGATGTTTATTGCTGCTTTATTCATAATTGGCAAAATTTCGAAGCAACCAAGATGCCTTTTGGTAGGTGAATGAATAAACTGGTATAATAATGAATAAACTGGTATAATATCCATACAATGGAATATTATTCACTGTTAACAAGGAACAAGCTATCAAGGCCATGAAAACTCATGGAAAAACTCTAAATGTATACTACCAATTGAAAGAAGTCAATCTGAAAAACTTATACATTATGTGGTTCCAACTATATGATGTTCTGGAAAAGGCAAAACTATGGATAAAGTAAAAAGATCAGATCAGTTGTTGCCAGAGGTTGGGGTCGGGGAGAAGAGATGAATAGGCAGAGCTCAGAGGCTCTTTTGGGCAGTGAAAATACTCTGTAGAATAACTATAATGATACAAGTTATTAGACATTTGTCGAAACCCAGAAACTGTACCCATAGAATGTACAACACCAAGAGTGAACCCTGAAGTAAACTACAGACTTTGGATGATTATGACGTGTCAGTGTAAGTTCATCAATTGTAATAAATATACTCCTCTGATTGGGGATGTTGTTAATGGGGAAGGCTACACATGTTGGGGGGGTGGAGGCATGGGAAAGCTCTGTACCTTTTCTGAGTTTTGTTGTGAACCTGAAATTGCTCTTAAAATGTAAGCCTTAAAAATAAAAAGCAGGGGCGCCTGGGTGGCTCAGTGGGTTAAGCCGCTGCCTTTGGCTCAGGTCATGATCTCAGGGTCCTGGGATCGAGTCCCGCATCAGGCTCTCTGCTCAGCAGGGAGCCTGCTTCCCTATCTCTCTCTCTCTCTGGCTGCCTCTCCATCTACTTGTGATTTCTCTCTGTCAAATCAATAAATAAAAAATCTTTAAAAAAAAACTTTTTTTAAATAATAAAAAAAATAAAAAGCAATAAAAACATAACTCTATGTGTCACTTCTCAAAGTCATTTAGTTCAGATCTATAATCTCTTAGCTACTATTTTAGAATCCAACAACTCTTTGAAAAAGGGGCCTGGGAGGCTCAGTCAGTGTCTGCCTTCAGCTCAGGTCATGATCTCTAGGTCCTGGGATCATGTCCCACACTGGGCTCCCCGCACAGCAGGGAGTGAGCTTCTCTCCCTTTGCCCCTCCCCGAAAACCGCACAAGTGCACTCTCTCTCTTTAAAATAAAATCTTTAAAAAAAAAAAATTATAGGGGCGCCTGGGTGGCTCAGTGGGTTAAAGCCTCTGCCTTTGGCTCAGGTCATGATCGCGGGGTCCTGGGATCGAGCCCCGCATCCGGCTCTCTGCTCGGCAGGGAGCCTGATTCCTCCTCTCTGCCTGCCTCTCTGCCTACTTGTGATCTCTCTCTCTGTCAAATAAATAAATAAAATCTTTGAAAAAAAAATTATAACTTACTTGGTGGCAAAACCTGACTGAAATGATGCAGGACTCTTCGCACAAGAAAGAATTAATAATAACTAGTGTAGGCAGCAGCCATATTAGCTGTGTTCCTGAGGCAGCTGAGTATAACATAAAAAGCATGGGCCTCAGGGTAAGCAAGACCTGGGCTCCAGTTATGTTGAGGGACACTATGACATTATGGTTTCTAACGGAGGCTCTCAAGTCTTATTGCCTGGGTTCGAATTATTGTTTTACTAACCAGTAAAGTAAGTAACACAAACGGATACAGGACACCTAGGTGTGAATGTCACAGTTTCTATGAAACTAAGAAAATGGGCCTGGGGAACAGTTAATTAGAGTGGCCACCCAAAAGACATGTTATGAATTTAATTAAAAAGATCCCTTAAAAACAGAACTAGTCTCCAGAGAAAAGAAAGCCATCATAAAAGCTGTGTGTATCTCTTTTCATTTGTCCCTAGGACTAAGAGAATGGTATCCCAAAAAAAAAAAAAAAAGCTTCAGTGGTCTTTGCAGTACAGTTCTACCTGTCTTCCTGGTAAGAAACATGTATCAAGAAATACTCAAATATCTTACAAAGCAATTAAAAATGAAAAAAAGTGGAAGCCAGTATTTTAGGACACAGAATGTGTTTGCAGGTCCCATGCATGCACTTTTCATTGAACACACTGTTCCTGCTGCTTCCAAGAGCCTCAGCACTTCAGGCACTGATTACTTTGAGCAGGAGAGGAAGGAGCAGCGTCTGGAGTTCTGCAGTCAAGGCAGGCTCTGGGGCAGACTCTGGTCCAGAAGATCAGAGCATTCTCAGGCCTAGGCACCAGCGCTACTAGGAGGCTTGGGGATCACCAGAAGCAAACAGAATCAAGGAGATGAGCTGTCTGGGAAGAATGGGGAAAACTGTGAAAGTGACTGCATATAGAGTCAATGGCCACAACTTCTTTCCAGCATAAGGTCTTTAAAAAGGTTAAAAATTAAGATTGCTTGATTTTCAAATTAAAAACACTGTCAATTGACTGCCAGCATTCAGATAGGAACTTCAGATATACAGGTATAAACTACAGAAATAACAAAGAAATTAGAAAACACATAGAAAAGTAGATACTCACTGTGCAGCAGAGAGTATGTAATGCATGGCAACATCCCCAAATAAGACCATCAAGGGCTTCCGGTCTTCCAACTTGCCCTAGAACCAATTTTAGGGAAACAGGAAATACAAACTGTTATTAAAAGCCTCCAAGTTACTAGCATTTCCTATACCTATATAATCAAATATATTGACTTCATAATTTCTCATGGTCCCAGGGCTAACTAAACACTGGAGAAAACGCCAATTCTTTAAAATCAAAATGGGGGGTGCCTGGGTGGCTCAGTGGTTAAAGCCTCTGCCTTCAGCTCAGGTCATGATCTCAGGGTCCTGGGATCGAGTCCCGCATCGGGCTCTCTGCTCAGCAGGGAGCCTGCTTCCTCCTCTTTCTCTCTGCCTGCCTCTCTGCCTCCTTGTGATCTCTCTCTGTCAAATAAATAAATAAAATCTTTAAAAAAAAAAAAAAAAAAAAGAATAAGGTAGCCCGACAAATCTCTGTATATGCTGCCAATGGATCCCTAGAATCCTGGAAAGCTACTATCCAAAGAGGTCGGAGGCAGACAATGAAATTGGTGTCAGGCAAAAAGAAATCCCAAACTTTCTGATGTCTTCCTGCCACAACATACACTTCAGACACACTTATACACCACCCCGCAGAGACTTTGAGGATAAAAGTCAGTTTGAAGTGGTAACTTACTTTTCTGCTGACTGCAATGAGAAGACACTCAGCTGCTCCTAACTGAAGCTCCTGTTCATTCAGAAGCAGGCAGAGCATCTCTAAGAGCTTACAGTTTTCGGCAGTAATATGACTCATGGACACCCAGTCAATGTAGCCTGCCAGAGTATTCAGCGCCGCGACTCCTACTCGACAGTTTGCTTGGGCCTGTGTGAAAAGAAAAAACTTTTAATCATTAAGTCTTCACTGATGGACAAAGAGGCTGTGGTTATACCTGAGCTCCTTCTAGTCTCTAATTCTAAAAAGAAAACGATTAAAAAAAAAAAGGTACTCATGTAACAGCCAGACAGGGAACTCAAAGGTCTTCTTTTGCTGTACAACCACTTCTCAAACAGCATTCTCAATGTCTGTCAATAAGATCATACTGGCATGGGTAACCATTTCATCTCCTCTGATAAATTGGAAAAACTGTAATTCTAACTCCCTTCTACCATTGCTCAGTGGTCACCTAAAACAAGGCTGAGGTTACCCTCCACTAGGTATATGCATCTCTGTACCTGAAAGCCTCAAAGAAGTCTCCTTCCAACTCCACAAGAGCTCTTACCTTTGACTCCTGAGAATTATCTGTCTTCTGAAAGAAAAGAAGTATAAGGATCCAATGTTTTTAATGAGCAAAGGCTATGTAATAACTTTCCACCCACTTAATAAAGTCCCTTGAATAATGATTTTAAATAGACTCAACTTTTAACCTTGGAAAAGAATACAACTGGACTAACATTTAGCTGTTATTTCCCCTAAGGAGGACAGGTTATTTTAATTTTAGCAATAGGACAAAAGTTAGTATCTAAAAAGCTTACACAAATTTGTTACAACATTAAGTCCACAAAGACAGCTTCAAAGAACACTGTTTAGAAAGAAATGCAACAGATGAATAGGGCTCCACACTGCTAAGAATCAAAGAAATATAATTCAAAACAAAGAAATATAATTCAAAACAAAGTATGACCATTTTTCATATTCAAATAAAGGTAAGTTATGACTAACAAAAGAATATTAAAATGATGTAATATAAACGGAAAAAGCGAGACAAAAATAAATGAATATAATTTATGACCATGTTTGTATGGACATAACTACAGGAAAATCACACGCACAAGTATCACATGCTAAATAGATAAAGTCCATTCAGTAAACGTACAATTATTACATTATAACTGATATCAACTTTTATACTTCGAATTTCATAAATATTATATGATGCTTATAATTTATATGTACAAAATTAATATTTTCCCAAAAAAACTTCTAAAAATAAAATTAAGATTAACTCCTGAAGACAGATAAAGGGGAACAGAAGCAGGAACAACAACTTTGGAAGTCCCTGAAAAGTCACTGCTATTAGGAGTATAAAGGATTTGTTCTACAATTTCAATTTTGTTCTACAATTACAAAAGAATACATCTGGGGTGCCTGGGTGGCTCAGATGGTTAAGCGTCTGCCTTTGGCTCAGGTCATGATCGAGTGCTGGGATCGAGTCCCACATTGGGCTCTCTGCTCTGCGGGGAGCCTGCTTCTCCCTCTACCGCTCCCCCTGCTTGTGCTCTTTCACTCTCTCAAATAAATATATAAAATCTTTAAAAAAAAAACAAGCAAAAACAAAAACAAAAGAATACATTTGTTAAAGGACAAGTATTAAGCCTTCATCATCAGTGATTGGAATAGAGGTGTCAATGGGCAGAGAGGAAGAGAACCCTCTCACACCAGCATTTACTACTGATGCTGCCCAAGAAGGAAAATGAATCCAAGTGACAACAGCGAAGTTCAGTCTTTCCTCTCCAACAGTTTTTCAGCCCCTGTTCAAGCATCTATGCCCCCTTGGGCCAATGCAGGGCCCAGGTCACTGGACAGGGAGAATGTGCCTACCCATCCTATCACTGTTTACCATTCAACCTACTCCCCACCTGGGAGGGTGAAGGGAAGGAAGCTGGAAGTTGAGATGTAAAAAGAGAAGGGATGGAATTTCTTAGGCAAAAAAGTTGTTCTGGGTCCACAAGATAGCTCTTGGTGTGCTCTGGTCTTGGACACAAGAGGTACAGGTTTAACAGATGAAGGGAACTGAAACAGAGACTTAAGAAAAACCCCACAGTGGATGTGGGGCTTTCTAATGTCTCAGGCCATCAACACTCACTGCCCTGCTGGGGGCACGTTGGCTAGACTGTCAGGGCATCTGAGGAGTCATAGTTTGCTCCCCTTCTCCTACAGATGAATTCTCCTAGATGAGAAGGAAAAGAATCCCTCCTTCACTCTCAATACACGTAAATTTTTGAGTGCAAGTATTTTCCTGATATTTTCTTTTGAAAGATTTTGGGGAGGTATTTTGGGGTAAAATAGACCATTTTAGTATAAGGAATGAGACTTGAATTCCACTATAACCATTTATCAGGGGATCTTCAATAATTATTCTGTGGGCCTTGGTTTCTTCATCCATACAATGGAGACTGTACTTTCTCTTTGGGGTTGTTTTGAAGATTAAGTAACATGTAAAGTGCAAGTATATGGCATATATTAGGCACTTACTATGAGTTCCTCCCGACTCCAACAGCTCACAGTACTTTCCCATCATTTGTGTTAGTACCTAGCACTTCTCTAAAAGCTGCCAGGGGCATTAAAAAAAACTAATTTTAATTAATTCTATTATGTGAAATAAGCACATGTAAGAATTCTAGATCAGGGTTTTTCTTTTCCTGTTTTTTTTTTTTTTAGGTGAGGGTAAGTGGGGCAAGGGATAGAGAGAGACAGACTCTTAAGCAGGCTCCATGCTCAGTGCAGACCCCAACGTGGGGCTCAATCATGACCCTGAGATCATGACCTGAACTGAAATCAAGAGCTGGATGGCTTAACCGACTGAGCCACCTAGGCATCCTTAGATCAGGGTTTTTCAACTTTAATACTATCGGCAATTTGGGTTGGATAATTCTTTATTGGGGAGGAACAATTCTGTGTGTTATACAATGTTAAGCAGTATGCCTGGCCTCTACCCACTAGATGTCAGCAGCCGCCCCCTGGTTGTGATACATGTGGGGCAAAACTGTCCCTTGCTGAGAATCACTGTACTAGATGAACTTTCACATGGCTTTCTTCTGAAGGCTCTCTTAAAA
The DNA here is from genome assembly GCF_030435805.1 of Mustela lutreola. Taxonomy (NCBI): domain Eukaryota; kingdom Metazoa; phylum Chordata; class Mammalia; order Carnivora; family Mustelidae; genus Mustela; species Mustela lutreola. The sequence continues at coordinate 90,880,118 of NC_081295.1, forward strand.
ATGACAGTGGTTGGAAACACAGTATCTAGCTGCCTTTTTCTGTAGAATACTTTGTCGGGAAGAGTAAAATACAGGTATTTCCCACTTTTTGTAAGCTCGTGTTAGGAAACTGATTTTCTCAAGACCCACATTAGTACCTGTTTTCTCTAACTGAAAATCTGAAGAGGATTTTCTGCTTTTACTTTAAAGAAAGGCGAAAAGCAAAAATAGCTTTCAGTGCTTGTTTCATAGCAAGACCTTAGACCTTATGGAGGTACCACTAAGTTCCTTTCCCACAAACCACACTCAGCATCTCAGCACCAAGCAGCCATAGCTATGAACTGTGTCTGTGACCATCTGTGCTTTCTCTTGATTTATTTTGTATATCTGTTAGCAAGATATGTCCTAAGGTGTCAGAAAAGTTAAGGAGAGGTTATTTCTTAAGTGTGGAAATGCTCAAAAATTACCCCATATAAATTAACGTTAATTTCTTCTTCATTTTATGCCATTTGGGCTTACAAAAGATTTCAAAGGAATGCTCTTCTTTCAGGTAGCAGGGGAAACCTGTACCAAGAACCATATAATCAAGATGAACAAAACCTGGCAATTTCTTGCAAAAGGGACCAGGATTAAATATGGGATCAAAATATAAAAGGGATGCTGTCCTGACCTACCAAGAATCTGGGCTTTAAATACTTTAAATATTAAGAATTAACCATTTTAATACTGTTTTTAAGAACTTTCTTACTATAAAGGATTATTTTTTTAACATGGGAACTCACTGACCTGAGTTTCTCGGAAAATTAGTTCCAGTTCTTCCTGTCATCTGTTTCTCTTTTGCTTATAAAATGGTTTTCTTTTGCTGATCTAGACACCCTAATTCCTTGCTGACAGATTATTTTAACTTTACAAAACAAACAACAAAACTACTAATAATAGAAAACAGAACTTTTGGGAGATAGGGTAGCCCTTACCACTTGTCGGTACTTGTTTACATTTTCTTGAAGCGTGTTAAGTAGAAAACTGAAGATCTTTTCCATGTTCTGGGTTAATGTTTGCTGGATATCCCTTCTTCTCTGAGGTGGTAGTGTCTGAAAGGTCACTACATCCTCTGCCAGTCGTAGAAGGATAAACATCACTAATTCGGTCTGTGTTTCCTATACAATAGAAATAAGCTGATTAAACTGAAACCTCTTTTTCACCATAGGTATGCCAAAAAGCTCTTTTCTGTTGACAAAACAAACTCTAGAACAGGCCCCCAAAATAAAATGAACTGATATAGTTATATTCCATACCCCCTGTTTGGAAAGGGTATCCAATTCTATTAGCATATCAGGCCAGTGCTGTGGCCACTCCCGCTTGATCATTTCTACTACAATCCGAGACAAAACATCTTTAATATGGTTCTCCTCTTCCAAAATATCCAGTGTTCCCTGAAAAAGAATAGGATAGTAAGAGGTTTGCAAGACTGAATTTAAAAAACCTTAAAAAAAAAACCCAAACCCCATGCTGAGTAAGTGTATGGAACTCCACAGCAGGCTTGCTTTTAAACTAAACAGAGTAAACAAACCTGCTCTCCACGACTGAGTCACTTATCCTGCATTCTCACTAACCATTTTCCTCACTTAAAACTTAAGTAAGGGCTGAATCAGCTAATAAAGTGACTGTTGCACAGAGCAAGGAAGACATCATTGTTTTCCTTTACAAACTGAAGAGACTCTCAGAACGCCAAAGTTGAAGAGTACAGAAATGAAGACAGTAAGAAGCTGATAAAATGAGACAGGAGTAGCAACTAAATATTTTACCGATAGTTTTAGCATTGTAAGAGACAAATTATTCCTGGGACTTGTCCTTCTGGAGTTTGGTATCAAAATTAGTGAATTAGGATTTCTATCAAGTTTTCCAAGAACTAGCAAAAAACAAATCCCAAGATGATTAATAATTTTGAAGGGGATCTATTGAAGGCGCTCAACTTTGGAGAAGAAAAGGTAGGAATTCAACTTTTCATGCCATTTGTAATAAAGAAGAAAAAAGGCTGTGGATTTTAAGCATGTCCAAAGTGCTATTCTAATTCCCAATACTAATTCATCCTGCATATTTTGTATTTTGTTAAAATCATACAGTAATTTAGTTTGGAATAAAAGGAAACAGCAAAGTACAATCTAATTTAGATCTAAGAATCTTGTTCATTTGCTGAAACTCTCTCATCTCTGTTGAGCATGCTGTCCAACCTACGCAGAACTAGTGAACATAAATGCTAAAGAAGTCACCCTTAGTCTAAACTACCTCTGAAACACAAGTCTTCCAACCAATCATTCCTTACATTTGCAATCAGCTCCATGACACTGTTCTTCAGATAGACCTTCTCCAATCGAGACATGCTGTTCCACCGAAACCTGGCCACCAAAATGTGTAAGGTCAAAAGAACCACATTAGAAGTCTTCGTAAGTGACTGGCTTTGATTTTGTGTTGTATTATGCTAGCGATTCCACCAAGAAATTATACTTTTGATTTTGTACCCTTCAAAGAATGAACAAGAACACTCTATATTCAACAAAAATGCTGACAGAAAAATTCTTAGGAAAAAGTTCTATATAGGAAGTAGTCCACTAATTGAAATTCACATAGGATTTGTGAGATTAGCCTTCCCCCTTGATTTCACTGATAGCCCAAAAGCAAATATATACAAATGTAGTTGCTTTTCAGAAAATAATAATGGTGATACTATTAACTCCTCTTTTGTGCTGGCTTATGGATAACACAATCCCACAAAAACTATGGCTAAGTCTTAAAAGCTGATTCCTCTGATAGACACTGGGGGTAAAAGACTCAAGTTAGGAAGGATTTTCAGTTTTTCTCATATAACCCTGTTTCAGATTTGCCATTCAGAGAAGGAACACACTCAAACTAAAAAAAAAATTAAAAGCACAATCCCTAATCATAGATTTAATTACCTAAAAGACTTTGAGATCTCATGGCATATAGCAGGAGCTCAATACTCATTGAACTATCAGCTAATATTTGTAGAATGCTTAGTATATACCATGTATTTTACATAACTGAAGAAACTGAAGAGGAAGATTAAGTCTTGAATTAAGAGAGCTCTTGAGGCTGTGATAATCTCTTGGGGATCATTCCTTTCTTCTTGGCAATTTTTCTTTTCTACTCACCTAAAGATTATCTCTATGAGTTATATAACAAATAAAGATTTGCTCTCTCACAGACTTCGGTGGTACTGTCCAAAAGCTCCTTACTTGACAACGTGTTCCAGGATTTGGAGGCCAAAATGTCTGACGATGGGTATCTGGGTTTTCTCAGCCAACCTCAAGCCACAGGGGACACAGATAGGGCACTTTTCTTTAAACTCCTCACAAAACTGAAACAAAAAAAAAAAAGTTAGTATTTCCCTTAGGAAGCAAGTGAGAGTGGGGATTAAAAAAAATTTTTTTAGGGGCGCCTGGGTGGCTCAGTGGTTTAAGGACTCTGCCTTCGGCTCAGGTCATGATCCCAGGGTTCTGGGATGGAGCCCTGCATCAGGCTCTCTGTTCAGCAGGGAGCCTGCTTCCTCCTCTCTCTCTCTCTGCCTGCCTTTCTCCTGACTTGAGAGCTCTATCAAATAAATAAAAGCTTTAAAAAAAAATTAAAAAAAAAAAAAAACTCCAACCTGTGATATATTTTTAAACTGCAAAATTTAGATCAATAATATATGAATAAAGAACTGATAAACATTCCTTTCACTTGGATAGTTATATTTTCTATGCTATGGCCAAATAATGTTGAAAAAAACAAGACTGACATAAACAAGCAAAAAATTATTTGCTAGAGTTATACCCCTGAAGTATATAGGGATGAAATGACAATTTCTAGGATTTACTTTAAAAAAAGGTAGGGGGAAGGAATAAAGCAAATGTGGCAAAATCTGTTTAACTCCTGTAGTAGTATTCTCTTTACTTTGTGTATATTTTTAGTATTTCACAGTAAAAAAAAACTAATGAAACCCAACTTTTTCTCATTCCAAATCCTGTGGCAGACATCTATGTTTTTAAAAGTAAAGTTTTTCCCAAATGATGTTCACTCTATAAAGTTAAAAGATTTAAAACACACACAGCACTTAATTGGAATTAATAAAAAAACTTTTAAAAAATGTATGCACAGGTGTTTTTTCCTAATGACCATCTCACACCCCACACAAATAGTCTGATGTGGGAATAAGTTCACATTTTATTAGCATCCCAATTTGTATTAGCATTCCCAAACTGTAACACAAAAGTCAGTCCCAGGAGCTGAGCATCCGGACTCAAGAAAACTACTTTCAGGAAACCAAAGTACCCTTGTTAAAATGCAAAGTAAGTGGTAGAAGTTCATCTTTGCGCAAAACAGCCTGAGAACAGAACACAGTAAAAGAACATGGGGGGGGGGGGTGAGAATTAGCCCAGAGATAACCCAAGACACAGAATAGGATTAATGAAGAGTCTAAAAAAGTAAATAAAGTGGCGCTGGGAGGCTGGAGCTCGAGTAGGACAAGTCACGAAGATGTAAGGAAACGTAATGCAGGGGAGACCGTCAAGAACGTAGCTAGCTGGTGTTGGGGACGTGATGGGCACGTGCACTACGGGAATGCTAGGGGATGTGGGGCTTCGGTAATAAAACAGAAGCATCCGGCTGTGGTGCGGGCTGAAGAGAAGTGGGGAAAGGAGAGGAGAGGGCAGCGGGAAGTGGCAGTGAGATGAGAAGCAGCAAGGAATCGGAAGGTCCCGAGAGAAGGGCAGGCGCGGCTAGAAGAGAAAGCCCGGAGTGAGAAGAGCCGCGGAGGGCGGGGAGGAGAAAGGCTAAGGCCCCCCGGGGTTGGGAAAGGAGGTCCAAGGGCCGCGTGGGCGGAAAACCAGCACGGCTTCAGGCGGCTGGGGCACCGCTGGGGTTGGGGGAGGGTCTTGGGGCAGGCCCGGGGCGCCAAACTCCGTCTACCTTGAGGGCTTCCAGCCGGTAGCGCTGGGTGGAGCTGGGGTCCATCATGACCGTCACCGCTTTCACCAGCTGCTCACACAACGCATTCACTTGATCCATCGCCATGGCTAGTGCCACGCGCCGCAAGCGCGGTCCACGGCCGGCCCAGGAGCACGAGGTACCGACAGCTCCCTTCGCAGGACCACAAGCTGGTACCGGGCAGCGGCGGGCTGGGGGGTGGGGAGCGAGAGGAGGAGCGTGAGCTGTAGAAGCTCCAGCTTGCAAGGAACCGGGGTTGCGCACGCGCCCAACTCGCCACTGCGCACGCGCCCGCGGAAGTGGCGGCTCCGGTGTGACGGTTGCTTCTCGGTAGGCGGAGCGGAGGACGGAAGGGCAGCAGTGCGCAGGCGCTTCAACGGCCTTTTTGCTGCGCGCGCGCTGTCTGATCTCTGTTTGGAGTGCTGGCTATTGAGCGCGCAAACCCTCTGTAGGCCGGCTGGGCAGTGCGGGCGGTGCCCGCGTCAGTGGTCGACTGTGACCTGTGCTTCAATTTTCCGTCGTCACGGGAAATAAATCTCGAAGCCGACTGGTCCTCTCCTGGAAAGAGGGCAGATATTCAGGACTCCTTCACCTTCCTTCCAGTGGACAGCGAGCCTGGCATCGTTGGCGTCCGTGGTTGCCCGTTCTTCCAGGTGCTTTGCCACACTGGTAAGAGAATTTAGAACCGTTCAGTATCGCTGTTTTCAGACTTTTCATGTTGTCTTGGCTGTTGGTTTATGCTATAGCAGTGGCTGGTGGTGTCGTTGGGCCGAAATTCGGTGAAACAGAAGAGCATGCTTAGACGTAAGGCCCCGGTATGGTTCCCTAAGAGGAATTTTCTTGTGGGAAAACGGCATTTTCGGGGCACCTGGGTGGCTCAGTGGGTTGGGGCCTCTGCCTCGGCTCAGGTCATGATCCCAGGATCCTGGGATCGAGCCCCACATCGGGCTCTCTGCTCAGCGGGGAGTCTGCTTCTCCCTCTCTTTCTGCCTGCCTCTCTGCCTACTTGTGATCTCTGTTTGTCAAATAAATAAATTTAAAAAAAAAACAAACGGCATTTTCCCTAGCTCATAAATCTCCCTCTTCAGTTATGCTTATTTTCCTTAGATGTGTTGTCGCCTGAACGGCACCAAACTTTGCACAGATGGTGATGAGTCGAGATATAATTGCAATTATTGAAGGTTTATGCAGTTTGGATCATTTGAAGTGCTACATATAAGACTTCAAAACTGTCCTCCTTATTCGGGAAGGGGGGTTTTTTGGCAGCGAGTGTGTTTCATTTTTCCATCTTTAAAAAGCTCTTGCTTTCTTCAGCACAATACATAACTTGCACGCTTGAGCAGCTTCATTATTGGTTTTTGTGTTTGTTTACTCAGTAAAGTGTTTGCTGGATTTAAATCACGTCTTCCTCTAACGCCATTTCTCCTATTTGCATCTAGCATGGTACTTCCCTGGTGGGTTTATATTTGTGTGTGTGTGTGTGTGACAGTGTGTTTACTGTTTTTATTCTGGCATTATCTGTTGGAGTGCAACACAAAAACCACTTCCTTTCATGGAAGGTGATTTCTGACATGTTACGGTTTTAACTTAACAAATATTTAAAGTTACACATTCTTCCAGTTTTCAGTGAGTGGAATTTACAAGGAATTAATGCCTTGATTACTCAGATTTTTTAATTCATTGTTTTTTTACATTAATCTTCTGTCATTGTTAGTTGCATGCCATTTTTTTCAAGGTGAATGTTAATTGTTGACGCTTCTTTTTAATACAGCCCAGTGCTTACTCAACTGTATAACCTATGTTTCTCATATTTAAATCAGGGATTACTGGTGTTTCCATAAGTATCTTAATTACTTTAAGTCAGTTGTTAGCAATCTCTGCTACGTATTAGAACTGCCTGGAGAGTTTTTAAAAATCACAATGTCCAGGTCACACCCTGTTTTGTTCTGTCTTGGTCTGTTAATAATAATGCCTTAAAACAATAAATAACATTTAAGTAACATTGATATTTGGTTTCTAACACCAGACATCCTAATTTAATTGGTATGGGTGTGTTTTGTGCTATCACAGCCTAGCAATAATAATGCTATGGTTAGAAATGTTATGGCGGGGGGGGGGGGGGGAGGTTGCTCCTGGTTGGCCTTCAGTGGGTTAAGCCTCTGCCTTTGGCTCAGGTCATAATCTCAGGGTCCTGGGATCTAGCCCCACATCAGGCTCTCTGCTCAATGGAGAGCCTGCTCTTTCTCTCTTTCTGCCTACCTCTGTGCCTACTTGTGATCCCTGTCAAATAAATAAGTAAAATCTTAAAAAAAGAAAAGAAAAAAAATGTTTGGGGCACTCACCTAGGCTCCAGTGAGCTTCCCACAGACATCTCCTCTTTCCAAACCAGTGTCTTATGGTTCTTAGCATGATTGCAGGATACTTTAGCAGGTGACCCTCAGGAAACTTTGAAAAAGTTTATTCCTTACAAGCCCTAGAGCTAACAAGACACAGCAGTTGGGCACAGCACAAGATTACCAGTACAGAGAGAGCAAGCTAGCATAGGCCCAGGATTCTACTTTCACTGGGATTGAGGGTGGCAATCAAGAATTTCATGGGTGAACTTAAAAAATAAGAGCAGGAGGGGTGCCTGAGTGTCTGCCTTTGACTCAGATCATGATCTCTGGATCCTGGGATTGAGCCCCACGGGGGGGGATCCCTGATCAGTGGGGCATCTGCTTCTCCCTCCCCAAACCACCCCCCTGCATTTGTCCTCTCTCTCAATCAAATAAAATCTTTTAAAAAAGAAAAAAAAAAAGAAAAAAGCGGGAATTTAAAGTGCAGGAAGACAGAAAAAAGGAAAACAAAAAAGTAAGCACCCAAAAATGTCCAGTTATTGAAATCAACCAAGAATTCTAAAACAAAGGAGTGCTCAGTTGGGCCTGGCACTTTAGTCATTTGTCTGGCTGTGTGTTTATTCAAGATAGTCCTCTTTGGGGGCGCCTGGGTGGCTCAGTGGGTTGGGTCTCTGCCTTGGGCTTAGATCGTAGTCTCAGTATCCTGGGATTGAGCCCTGCATCAGACACTCTGCTCGGCGGAGGGTCTGCTTCCCCCTCTCGCTGCCTGCTTGTGATCTCTCTCTGTCAAATAAATAGAAAAATCTTTTAAAGATTTTTATTTATTTATTTGATACACAGAGAGAGATCACAAGCAGGCAGAGAGGCAGGCAGAGAGAGAGGGGGAAGCAGGCTCCCCACTGAGCGGAGAGCCCGATGCGGGGCTCGATCCCAGGACCCTGAGACCATGACCTGAGCTGAAGGCAGAGGCTTAAACCACTGAGCCAACCAGGCGCCCCAATAGAAAAATCTTAAAAAAAAAAAAAAAAAAAAGGTAGTCATCTTTGAAGTGGATGCCTCTGCAATCCAAGCTTAAATCAGGCATCTCCCTTATGAAAAAGGGATGGGGGAGAACAACTGTCAGGGTTTACACAACAATCTACCCTGTGATGCCAGAGTCCATGATGAGGACATTAACTGCCTGGATAAAGCTGGTATGTTAAAAGTCAGGGTTAAATAATTATACAGGCCATAGTTTGAAATGCAGTCTCTAGCCATTGTCCCAAACTTGAAAGAGTCCAGCCATGAAAGTAGGCCAATGATCCCGACTATTTGGCTAGCCCTGGAAATCTGCTCAAGGATTCGGGTAATACTGTGAAATATTTTAACATCTTCAGCCATATGGCTTAAGTAGGTTTGAGCCTGTCCTGATTGCTAGAGTGTTTCATATTCAAAGGAACCAGTTTCTTAGTCCTGAGAATAATTAAGGGGTTGGGTCTCATTTCAGAAGGTGGTCATGCAGTTGGGTTCCCCAAGGTAAGCCTTGTTTTTTGTTGTTGTTGTTGTTTTGTTTTGTTTAAAAAAAAAAAGTAAATTTCAAGATCTTACTGGCTTTAATCAAAGGTTGTGAATTGGGCAGCATCCCATCTAACAAAAAGAAACCTAGGAGTTGTACAAAATGAAAGACTTCTATAGGGGCAGAAGGGATCATGACAAGAAAGTTACTGTCAGAGTGGATTGTTTCAAGCAAGGCCACCTTCTTTTGGGGGGAAGTCGGGGCAGTAGTGCTGACCAGGAAATTCCAGACTGACAGGTTAAGATTACATGCTGGAAGAGGCTAAAACTGAAATTAGGTACACTCTGGTTTGGTGACATGCACTTGGTATAAGTGACTCCAGTTTGGGCCTGCTCTCTCTCTTTTAACAGGCCTACATGGTAGAAGTATGTGCTTCAGGCATTTAATAAGAGGTATTTCTATGGAAACAAAAGGAATAAAAACAAAGGTTAATATTTGGAGGAGATTATAATCGCAGTTTCTGAGTTCTGAAGGCAGCAGTTGGGGAGATTTCTAGATGTCAGGCTCAACGCTCTTCAGATGGAGTGAAGGCAGACAGGGGCAATCTTAGATTTTCCTGGTTTGCAGTTTGAATTGCTCTGGTGATCTTTTCTGAGTGGCCCACATAATAACAGGAACAAAAATTGTCTATACATGAACTATTGTGGTGATGTCTCTTAAGTTTATATCAAGTCCCACTTCAGTTTACATGGCTTTGGGAAAGGGCAATTTTAGTTCTCAGTGTTTCCAAGGGTAGGATAACACTTGGAAATGTTAGTTTGAAGAGTTGTAGCCAAATATTGGAGGAAACTAGAATTCAGGATCCAGTCCAGTTTAGAGGTAGAAAACAAAATCTCAGAGACAAATAACAGCAATAGAATCTGATTTCCACAAAGCTGTGTTACTGAAACATTCTTTGTCTCAAAATCACCCCCATTTCTATCAGAGATAGTTGAAGTAAGCCTAATTCGTTTGTAAAATAAGTCTAATCTCATTAAACTTGGTTGATTGTTTATATGATTGCAGCAAGAATTTACATAATTGCGGCAAGAATTGACCATAGAGACTTTTAAGTCTGCTTTGCTGGAACTTTTCATAAGGAATTTCAGATTGCTTTTAAAAGCTTCTCAAGTCTAGGAAGCCAATCCAGAAACCTGCCAGTAGGCCTTGCCTGCAATACTTATAAATTTGGGTGAATTCCTCTCTTCCTGAGGTTCCTAAAATAACCTGAGAGGTTCCTGGGCTTGCCAAGAAGTGACCTTCCTTAGGAGGGCTATTGGGAACTCTGTAAGTAAGGTACCAAGCTGATTTTTCAAGGAGCTTTATGGGCTCCATGAAGTCAACCTTAGTTCCTTAACTACTATATCTATGTATGTCTTTCTCAAATATGGCATCCAGTGAAAGTCTGGGCTGTATAACCATATTTTCCATTTGGGTCCTGTTATAAGAAGAACAGATCCTTATTGAATTTATGCAGATAATTATATTGTCACAAAAGTAAGAATATTAACTGACAGTTTTCTACTTCTGGAGGGATCAGATAGGGAGAAAAAGTAATGGTTTCATCTGTGTTCTTAAAAGTATACTTTACCAAATTGCTATAAGTCAGAGATAGCTTAAGAAAAGAGGTTCTTAAAACTGGAAAAAACAGAACATTGAAGAACCAACGATGTTTCATATAAAAAAAAGTCATAAAAAATTATAATCATCCTTATCAGCTTATTCAGTCCCATGGCATTCTTGTTGATTTTTTGGGGAACAGTTTTGTGAAACCATTAGTTTCTTTATAAGTGTTCAATCAGTTCTTACCCAGTTCAGTTGTATGATCTAAAAGTTATCAGAAATCTTGGGGCGCCTGAGTGGCTCAGTGGGTTAAAACCTCTGCCTTCGGCTCAGGACATGATCCCAGGGTCCTGGGATCAAGCCTCACATCGTGCTCTCTGCTCAGCGGGGAGCCTGCTTCCTCCTCTCTCTCTGCCTGCCTCTCTGTCTACTTGTGATCTCTGAGTGTCAAATAAATAAATAAAATCTTTAAAAAAATAAAAAATAAAAAAATAAAAGTTATCAGAAATCTTTATTCTAGAGTACTTGTCAGTGTCCTTTCCATGAATTTCTGGAAGATGAAACACATTTGCAAACAACTGTAAATGACAAAAGACTTAAAAATGTCCATAGTTTAAGATCTCCTGAGAGCTCATTATAATGCAGTTGACAAGGAAATTTGGTATTTCTGTGACACAACATCCCTTTTTAGAGAGGGGGAGGAGCAGAGGGAGAGAGAGAATCCCAAGCAGACTCCATGCTCAGAGAGGACTTTAACATGGGATCAATCTCACAGCCCTGAGATCATGACCTGAGCTGAAACCTAGAGTCAGATGCTTAACCACCTAAGCCGTGGCGCCCCAAGTGACACATAACATTTTAAAATAATAATTAGAATTAAGGTTAATAATAGGGCGCCTGGGTGGCTCAGTGGGTTAAGCCGCTGCCTTCGGCTCAGGTCATGATCTCAGAGTCCTGGGATCGAGTCCCGCATCGGGCTCTCTGCTCAGCAGGGAGCCTGCTTCCTCCTCTCTCTCTCTGCCTACTTGTAATCTCTCTCTCTGTCAAATAAATAAATAAAATCTTTAAAAAAAAAATAAAAAAAAAAAAAAAAAAAAAAAAAGAATTAAGGTTAATAATATATCCGGGGTGCCTGGGTGGCTCAGTGGGTTAAAGCCTCTGCCTTCGGCTCAGGTCATGATCCCAGGGTGCTGGGATGGAGCCCTGCATTGGGTTCTCTGCTCAGCAGGGAGCCTCCTTCCCCCTCTCTCTTCTTGCCTCTCCGCCTACTTGTGATCTCTGTCAAATAAATCAATAAAATCTTTTTAAAAAATATTAATAATATAATTTTAGTAATTTCATGTTTCTTAAATGCTTATATATCCATACAAGGATATGCATAAAGAAGGTTTAGTATTATTTCATATTTAACATATCATATGCAGGTGAACCCCACTATCTGAAAGTAAAGCATTCCTTTTTTTTTTTTTTTAAGATTTTATTTATTTATTTATTTATTTGAGAGAGAGACAGAGATAGCAAAAGAGAACACAAGCGGGGAGGAGAGGGAGAAGCTGAGCCGGGAGCCCCATTTGGGGCTCTATCCTAGGACCCTGGGGTCATGACCTGAGGCAGATGGTTAACCAACTGAGGCTCTCAGGCACCCCCGTGAAAGTAGAGCGTTCCTATGAAACCTTTCATAAACCAAAATGGTGTAAAGCAAAAAAGCAATTACCATTTGTTTATATGGAAAAGTTTTTAAGCATTCTCAGACTTAAAAAATAACCTCTCAAACTTTTCTGATACCTTAGAATCAGTCCTGTAAATAATAAATTACCTTTATTTTTTTAGTTTCCTGATGGTTATTGCTGAAGGGAATCTTGCAATCATAATAAGAACAGTAATGGTCATTCCGTTGTATCTTTTCCTTTGGAAAGGGGAGATGTCTGTGGGAAGCTCACTGGGGCCCCGGTAAGTGCCCCCAGCCATTTCTAGCTCATAGCATTACTATCAATAGGTTGAGATGGCACAAACACAACCATACTAATTAAATTAGGATGTCTGGTGGTAGATGCCACATTATTTAAATGTTCTTAGATTGGGAGGCACCTGGCTGGCTCAATTCATAGAGCATGCAACTTGATCTTGGGGTTGTAACTTCAAGCCCCACGTTAGACATAGTGCTTTCTTTAAGAAAAATGATTCTAATCTGCAGCGAAGTTGGGAGCCACTGCTTTAGTTTACATTCCTTCTTCCAGATTCCTGACAATGCTAAATGAGAGCATTATTCTGTATCCACTACCAAGCATATAAATTTTGATCTTCCGATCTATGATCCATACCTTTATGTATGTTTGTATGTGAATAGTATGTAGTATTTTCTTTTTTTTTTTTTTTAAGATTTTATTTATTTATTTGACAGACAGAGACCACAAGTAGGCAGAGAGGCAGGCAGAGAGAGAGAGAGAGAGAGAGGAGGAAGCAGGCTCCCTGCTGAGCAGAGAGCCCGATGCGGGGCTCGATCCCAGGACCCTGAGACCATGACCTGAGCCGAAAGCAGAGGCTTTAACCCACTGAGCCACCCAGGCACCCCAGTATGTAGTATTTTCTTTTGCCTTCAAAAGTTTATATAAATGAATAGAAAATCACTGTTAGAACACTGTGAAGTATTACAGGCAATACCCACTGATAGGTACTTAATGTTGAAAGTTTGAGGAAAACCAGGATCTTTATATAATCTCAAAGTATCTCCCCTAAGATAACAATTAAAAAACTTAAAATAGTAACTTTACCATGGGAAACCTGGCAAACTATCACAACTAAATGATCATGGTTAACACCACAAGAGTAATAACAGCTTTTGATATCATGTATCTCAATATGATACATTGAGACGAGTACGTCACTTGCATAATATTCATGCCAAAATATGTAGCCTTAATATAATCAAGAGAAAACATTGGACAAGCCTAAATCGAGAGACATTCTCAAAGTAAAAGACTAGTTCTCTTCAAAAGTGCCAACATCCTGAAAAATAAGGGAAGACTGAGGAACTGTCACAAATTGTAGAAGACTAAGGAGACATGATGACCTAAGCTTTACTACCTTCCTAAAATTGTACCAATTTATATATTATTCTCCTACCAGCAGTATATGAATATGCCTGTTTCATTCTTGTTAATATCCATGCTCATGATAACTCAACAGTGGAAGAACAGAAATTACTGTTTCCTTGGCACTTCGGATTAGGTGTCTTTTCTGACTATAAAATATTGTCTTTCAGAAAAATGGCTACCGGACAGGACCGAGTAGTTGTCCTAGTGGACATGGACTGTTTTTTTGTTCAAGTGGAACAGCGGCAGAATCCTCATTTGAGGAATAAACCTTGTGCAGTTGTCCAGTACAAGTCATGGAAGGGTGGTGGGTATGTATCATAGCTATTGTAACTGCCAACTGTTTTATTCTATAAGAATACATGACAGTGTGTTAGGTCCTGTTTTTGGGATCTCTGAACTGCTATGTTTGAGATGGAATAGTGGCATCTGTGACCAAAAAGTTTCTGCTATCACGTTTATAGCCCATTCGGTTAAATTTTATTTTTGTTTGTGATCTTGTAATATTTATCTGTTTTTTATTTATCTTTTTTTTTTTTTTCCCTAACATTAGAATAGTTGCAGTGAGTTATGAAGCTCGTGCATTTGGGGTCACTAGAAGCATGTGGGCAGATGATGCTAAGAAGTTATGTCCTGATCTTCTGTTGGCACAAGTTCGTGAGTCCCGTGGGAAAGCTGACCTCACCAAGTAAGAAGGAAAGAATGTTTAGGGGAATGGAAGAATTGGAAATAATATTCTATGAGGCTAGGAACTGATGTTTCAAATTTGTGTTGTATAATTAATACCTGACAGAGTTCCTTTGGACAGCCAGCTTTTCTCTTTGAAATGAAAATAGATTTTGATACTATGTTTCAGAAACAGTGCAGTCATTACAGCCTTTAACAAGTTGCTGCCCTTAACACCGCTTCAGTTCCTTAATTGTTTAAAAATTGGTGTTATATTTAAAAATACCAGTTTCCATGTTCTTAGACCAAAAGTCTGGTTTGAAGTGATTAGATTGACTGAAACTAAGTTTTTCCAGAGAAGGATGAGTCAAACTGACATAGTACAGTATCTACAGTTGCTTGCTAGAACTGAACAATCTCAAAGGAGATTAACTCTGTGTTTGAAGTGAGCTGTCACTCCCCAGATTTTAGAACATTAGTCTATATGGGCATGGCCACGCTCCAACCATTAATAATAATCCTAATGGATAGTATATATTGAGCATTTGTCCTATGCCAGCCTGTGTTAAACTCTCCATAGGCAAGATCTCTTAAATATCATGTTATTATAACATAGACTCTAGAATTACCCATCCCCTTACCTCCATAAAGAAAGAAGTTTAGAGAGCTTAAATAATATAAGTTCACACAGTTAGAAAATAGAAGGCTGAGGATTCAGGGGGTTTTTTAGATTTCAGTAGCCATATTCTCGCAGTTTACTCTACCATGTAGTGTGGTGTGTAGCAGTCATGATTTGACTTAAGACTTACAGTATTCCTGAATTCACCTATGAATTACAAGTCTAAAGGTGGTGTGCCATAACCAACTTCACCCTGGAGTTATTGCCAGAAGAGAAGACAGATTTACTGAAGATGAATATCTTAACCCTAAAATAACATTAATGCAGCTAATAGACTACACTGCATTGAATAGACCTTTGTGCTGGTAAAGACAATGTAACTTCCCCAGAAATATAGTTGATTTCTGAGTGTGATTTTGAAAAGCTGCATGCTTTAAACTGGATCATTTCTTTTACTCTTAAAATCTTCATCAAGTAGGGATGCCTTGGTGGCTCAGTTGGTTAAGCATCTGCCTTTGGCTCAGGTCATGATCCCAGGGTTCTGGGATCAAGTCCCACAGTGGGCTCCTTGCTTGGCAGGAAGCCAGTTCTCCCTCTGCCTGCCACTCCCCCTGCTTGTGTTCTATCCCCCTCTCTCTGTCTCTCTGACAAATAAATAAAATCTTAAAAAAAAAATCTTCACAATTTAAAATTGTTTTAATAATTAACTTGTGATACCAAGTTATAAATTATGATTTGCAGAAATGTATACAAATAAATTTTATCAAATATTCTTAAGATACTTTGGAGTAAGTTGCCTGAGAGGCCATGGAGGAACACCAGCTACTGCAATAAGGTGTTCTTTCCTCACTTTGTGTGTGCATTTGTGTGTGTGTATCATGTTCTCATGCTCTTGCACACACTAGCACTCTTTTTTTTCCTTTGAGGTATGACTATCCTTTCCAGCACAAATAATGATTAAAAGGAAAAAAAGCCAAATATTTTTCTAATTCTTTTGAAGATGCTTTAGAACAATAATTATACTAGTTTTATCTTCAGTTTGATTATTTGAATGTTAGTATACCCAGAACTGATTGGACTTGGTTAGTTGGTTGGATGTGTGTGTGTGTGTGTAGTAAGGACCAGCTCACATGTTGTTCCAACTCACTATTAACTGAAATATAAAATCCTAATGTCACTTTGTTAATTTAAAATGAGAAACACTGTCTTGAGAAATACCAGATACTTGGGTTCACAAATCAGGGCGGTGTTTCCTGTAAGTTATGTCTTATTTGAAGACAAAAGTAGAAGCAGAAAATACATAATGGATATATGAAAATTAAAAAAAAGAATAGGTGATCTTAGTAAAATGTAGTTGAACAAGTTTGAAGCATTTCTTTCCTTTTGGAGAGAGCCACAAAAACATGTTTATGGTCTGGATGCTTTCCACCTTCATAGTGCTAGAGTCACTAAACATGTTTGCCTCCATTGTTCTTCTTTTTCTTTGCTTCTGTTATTGACCATCCATCTGTCTGTGCATTGATCCCTTCATTTGGGTTACTGTCTCATCTCTGCCAAACCATTGCTCCCTTTAAGGAGACCTTACACTGGTGATATATATGATTCTATTATGAGATAGAGGGGATGGGGGCTGACAGTCACTATGTTGCCTTCATTTATTGCCTACACATATGATAATCCGTATACTTTTTAGGTACCGGGAAGCCAGTGTGGAAGTGATGGGGGTAATGTCTCGTTTTGCTGTGATTGAACGTGCCAGCATTGATGAGGCTTATATAGACCTGACGGGTGCTGTACAAGAAAGACTACAAAAGCTACAAGGGCAACCTATCTCAGCTGACCTGTTGCCAACCACCTACATTGAAGGGTTGCCCCAAGGCCCTACAACAGCAGAAGGGACTGATCAGAAAGGTACTTCCATAGCATCATATTGCTTCTGCTTCCTGCCTTTGGAATCTGCTTTGCTTGGTCACGCTGATCCTTCTTGGATTGATTGAAAGGAAACTTAAACTACAACCTGAATGAATCACAAGGACTCACGTGGAAGGATATACAAATTCTCTTATCTTTCCAGGTATATGGATGTTGAGAATCTGTGGAATCTGTATGAAATCAAGTTTCTATTTAGATAAAATGAGAGCAGGTTTGAGTTATCAGTAAACTGAGCACTTTTGTCATTTGTAGGTTAATTTATAACATTGTAACTTGGTTTCTTTTAAGTTTAAGGTGGGGGGCGCCTGGGTGGCTCAGTGGGTTAAGCTGCTGCCTTCAGCTCAGGTCATGATCTCAGGGTCCTGGGATCGAGTCCTGCATCGGGCTCTCTGCTCGGCGGGGAGCCTGCTTCCTCCTCTCTCTCTCTCTCTCTGCCTGCCTCTCTGCCTACTTGTGATCTCTCTCTGTCAAATAAATAAATAAAATCTTTAAGGGGGACCTCAAGTACAGGGAGTTGAGTCACTCAAAATCTCTTTTACTTTTTTTTTTTTTTTTTTTTTTTTAAGGATTTCTTTTATTTGTCAGAGAGAGAGAGCACAAGCAGAGGGAGAAGCAGGCTCTCCACTGAGCAAGAAGTCCGATGTGGGACTCAATCTTGGGATCTTGGAATCTTGACCTCAGCCAAAGGTAGGCGCTTAACTGACTGAGCTACCCAGGCGTCCCTGAGTCACTCAAAATTTCTGATCAATTCATAGTAAAATACTAGGGCGCATGGGTGGCTCAGGCTGTTAAGTGTCTGCCTTCAGCTTAGGTCATAATCCCAGAGTCCTGGGATCGAGCTCAGCAGGGAGCCTGCTTTTTCTGTTCCCTCTGCCCCTTCTTTCCCCTCACCACCGCTTATGTGCTCTCTATCAAATAAATAATAAAATCTTTAAAGAAAATGTGTAGTAAAATATCAATGGGCTATGCAAAACCTCTTTTGTTTTATTTATTTTCCTTACTTTCCCCTTCATAGTGATTTCCCCCCACTACCTCCCTACCTGGCCCACCCTCTGTGTGGTGTATGTGTTTGGTGTATCTTTTGTGTTTTGTGTTTGTGGTGTATGTTTTTGGTGTATCTTTTTAAATTTGTATGTCTTTACATATTGTACAGTGTTGCTTTGTGTATATGCTTTTAAAATTTGTGCTTTTTAATTAAAAGATAGAATTGTGTTATAGATCTTTTTTTTTGTGTGTGTGTGTGTTATAGATCTTATTCTTGTTTTTTTAATTAATATTTAAATTTTAATTCCAGTATGGTTAGCATACAGTGTAGACCTCATTCTTTTTCTTGATTTTCCTTCAGTGGTGATTTTATAGATCTTTCCATGTAGTTGTATTTATGTGTAATTGATTGCTCTTAATTGTAGCATATATCCACGGTATGGACCTATCATATTTACATGTTTTTTACCAATCTTCTAGTGATGAACTCATTTGTTTCTTATGGTTTTTTACTGTTGATATGATAAATGTCCTCATTCATCCTCTTTTGAACTTATTCAGGGGTTTCTCTGAGAAATGTTTTCAGGAGTAGACTGCTAGGTCATAAACCATACACATGCTTAGTTTCACTAAATACTGCCAGATTGTTTCCCAGAATGGCTATAACAGTTACCCTAATCTTGAAGTACAAAAGAATTCCTATTGCCCTTATATCCTCATCAGCAATTGCTGTTTTCTTTTTCTTTTTTTTTTTTAAGATTTTATTTGACACAGAGAGAATGAGCACAAGTAGGGAGAGCAGTAGGCGGAGGGAGAAGCAGGCTCCACGCTGATCAGGGAGCCTGATGTGGGGCTCAATCCCAGGACCCCGGGACCATGACCTGGGCCGAAGGCAGACGCTCCACAACTGAGCCACCCAGGCATCCCAATTGCTGTTTTCTAATGTTTAAAATATATACATATCTATTTATATATATATATAGATATATATAGATAGATAGATTTTTTTTTTTTTTAAGATTTATTTACTTGACAGAGACACAGCAAGAGAGGGAACACAAGCAAGGGGAGTGGGAGAGGGAGAAGCAGGCTTCCTGCTGAGCAGGACTCTAGGATCATGATCCGAAGCTGAAGGCAGACTAACAACTGAGCCACCCAAGCACCCCTAAAAACATTTTCAATGTGATGGCTATAAAGTGGTATTTCATGTTTTTGGTTTGTTTAAATATACATTCTCTATTTACCAATTGAAGTTGAGCATTTCTTCATATACTTGTTAGTTAATTGAGTAAGATTCTATGCATTCATGTGTTGTTAGTTCCTAAATGTTTTAAATTTTTTTATTGCTATCGTTTTACATTTTTTCTATTATATTTTATACTTGGTTATTGATGTGTAGGGAAAAGACAAGTGATTTTTTTTTTTATAAGTTCATCTTTATTTTACCTCCGTGAAAAAACTTGTATTATACAGGCATAACTCAGAGATATTTCGGTAACCAAACTATCCACAACCAAATATCTCAGTAAAGTAAGTCAGGTTAATTTTTTGGTTTCCTAGTGCATATAGAAGTTATGTTTATACTATACTGTCATCTATTAAGTGTACAAAGTGTTGTTTGTTTGTTTATAAGTAGACTGCACGTCCAATGTGGAGCCCAGCACAGGGTTTGAGCTCGCAACCCTGAGATCAAGAGTTAGACGCTTAACCGACTGAGCCATCCAGGCACCATAGTGTCATATCTTTAAATGTACATACCTTAATTTTAAAAAGCTTCGTGCTATAAAATGCTAACCACCTGACCTTTCAGCAAGTTGTAATCACTGATTACAGATCACTATAACAAATATAACAATAATGAAAAGGTTTGAGATATTGTGAGGATTACCAAAATGTAACATAAAGATACAAAGTGAACAAATGCTTTTGGGAAAATGGTGCCAATATATTTACTTCTTGTGGGGTTGACACAAATCTTTAGTTTATAAAAACACATTGAAGCAAGGCACAAAAAATCAAGATATGCCTGTAATCTGCATGACAATGCTTTTAATAAATTTACTCGATGGTTAAAAATAATTTCTTAAAATTAGGGCAACAGGCACCTGGGTGGCTCAGTGGGTTAAGCCTCTGCCTTCTGCTCAGGTCATCGTCTCAGGGTCCTGGGATAGAGCCCCACATCCAGCTCTCTGCTCAGCGGGGAGCCTGCTTCCCCTTTTCTCTCTGCCTGCCTCTCTGCCTACTTGTGATCTCTGTCAAATAAATAAATAAAATCTTAAAAAAAAAAATAGGGCAACAAAAATTTTGCTTTTGTGATATTGCTAATTTTTAATAGTTCTAGATAACAGATATAAGAGAATCTGGGCCTTACGTTTTTTAAATCAAATATTATGAAACTGGAATTCAGCTGGATCTCCCAGAGCAAAGAATTTGGCAGTTACAGGCTTTTTAACTGGGATATACAGTTTGTCCTAGACATTTTCTAGTACTTTTCATAAAGGCTATCTTCAGAACAGTGTATCTCCTCTTTATTTGTAACATATACTCTTAGAACTATTATTTTGTAACATTGTTCTTATTCAGAAGTGCTTTTTCAGTAAAAACTTCTGCATGCTGGCTATTAACCAAAAGGAAACTTTGGGACACCTGGGTGGCTCAATAGTTTGAGCGTCTCCTTTGGCTCTAGTCATGACCCCTGGGCCCTGGGATTAAGTCCCACCTCCAGCTTCTTGCTCATCGAGGAGCCTGCAACTCCTTCTGCTTGCCACTCCCCCTGCTTATGTTTTCTCTCTCTGACAAATAAATCTTTAAAAAGGGGGGGGGGGACTGGATACCAGCCTATAGCAAGTTAACTTCTAATGGGGGAGAACATTAAGGCAATCTGTTATTGTACAAACAGTAGAGATTTGTCTAGAAAAAGCTCAAGGAGAGTTTAGCTTACTTCTAGTTAAAGTGGTAAATTTCCCATGGGTTCCATATTTAAAGTGCCCTTTGCCATTGAACAGTTGTATGATAAGCCTTTAACTTGTTGAAGGGTGGTAGTAGTACAACTGCCCAGGGAAGCTTGTGAGAAAGACAATTGAGGAATCATTTTATTCTCTGATCCTGATATAGCAGAGTTTATCAACCTGGAGGCTGCAAATCCTTCAATTCCTTCAGGAAAATACAATGGACAATAAAAATGTGCTACTTAGGGGCGTCTGGGTGGTTTAGTCAGTAAGGCATCTGCCTTCGACTCAGGTCATGATCCTGGGGTCCTGGGATCAAGCCCTGCATCGGTCTCCTTGCTCAGCAGGGAGCTTGCTTCTCACTCTGCCTGCCAATCCCTCTGCTTGTTTGTGTGCTCTCTCTCTCTCTCTCTCTGTCAAATAAATAAATAAAATCTTTAAAAGAAAAAAATGTGCCACTTAAAGGAGGCAGTTATAATACATAAACATTTGATGATGAAATATGTCATGATTTTCTTTTCTTAGTAGTCTGCGACCAGAGTCAGAAATTTAACGATCAGGGGCATCTGGATGGCTCTGTCAGTTAAGCATCTGGCTTCTTGCCTTCGGCTCAGGTCATGATCTCAGTATCCTGGGACTGAACCCCCACATCGTGCACCCTGTTTCTTCCTCTCCCTCTGTACCCCAGCTTGTGCTCTCTCTTTTGCGTGTTCTACCTCAAATTAAAAAAAAAAAAAGGAAGAAAGCTAACGATCATAATAAAGAAGGTTTTTCTTTGGTCTTAGCTTTGTGTACCACATTTTACTGTGAGGCTAATGCTTTAAAACACTTGAAATTAGTTTTATAATACTTAAAAATCATTGATTCTTTGCAGGTTTTTTTGAGGGCTGTATCCCCTTTTGAAAATTTTTTCAAAGTATGGACCCTTGCTTGCCTCAGAAAAATACATATCTACACATAAGGTAGTTCTGTGTGCAGTTTTCACGAGTTTCACAGACCCTCTGAAAACCATATACCTCAGAATAGGAACTGTTATTACACATTACATTTGTATTTTTGGCTCCAACTCATCTTTAAAGAGCTCTCTGGCTGAAGACTATGGTATATACCTTCATTGGTGGCAAATGTTACCTCAACTCAAATGGACATGCTGCTCTTTGTTCTACACCTTTTTTTTTTTTAATCAAAAATGCAGATGTTTATAAACAAGTCTTATTTCTGTATGTCTTCTGTAACTATTGCTTTAGTGTGTCCAGTTTAAGTATTGAATTTCCAGTTGAAGTAAACTATCTTTTTATTTATAGTGCTCAAAAAAGTGTAATGCCTAGTAAATGGTTTATGATATTTCATATTATATTCCAGGGTCCTCTTATGATGTGTGCAACCAAAAAAACTGATAATAGAATTTAACTGATCTAAGTGTGTATAATCTTCTTCTAGAAATTATTTTTCATGGATGTGAATTATTTCAAACCTAGGAAAAGAAGTCAGGTATTTCCGATGTTTTGATACTGAAGTTTCTGTTAACTTTGCCGTCCTACCTCTTAATACAGAGCTGGCAATCAGCCATACTGTGTTTGCAACTTATTTTCTGTTTCTGAAAATAGTTATGTGTGTAGAAAGCTTTAAGTGGTAGAATTACTTAAAAATAATACTCAAAACTGTCAGATTGAAAACTTTCCTTTCAAGGCCATTTTCTAAGTAGTTTGTATCAGTTAAGGAACTCCTTAGTTATCTCCTCCCTTTGCTCTTAATTTCTTTCTTTCTAAACATATAATGAACATCTTCTGAATGCCTAGGACATGAAGCAGTTGTGTAGTTGTATAAAAAATTATAAATCATTGTTAAAGATGAGAGTGGTGGGATTGGAAGGGTCCCCTGCTGGCTTTGAAAAGGAAGCTGCCATATTCTCAGAGGGCTTTTGGAGGAGGCCCCCATGGCTAGGCTCTGAGAGTTGCCCTCTGCTGACAGCCAGCAAGAAAATGGGGACCAAATTCTGCCAACAACCAGAAGTAGCTTGGAAGACATTAATCAGCTGATAGCATAAAGGAGGGCACACTCATTATCAGTACAGGAACTTCTCTTTTATAGTTATGGTGCCTGGAGTTGTGGCATATAGCTAGAGATTTATCAGTTTAACCCCAAAGTTTTGGCACAACTCATCAGCGCTCACTCTTCTGCTGGTTCTGTTCATCATTGTACTGGAGGTATAAGACAGTGCAATCAGAGCAGAAGGGGAAATAGAAGATATTTAGATGTGAAGGAAAAAGTAAACTTTCCACATGACATAATCATGTTTGTAAGAAATCATAAAGAATCTACCCCACCCTTCCCCCCAAAATAAGTGAGATTAGCAAGGTTGCAGGGGATGAAGTCAATATGTAAAAATCAGTAGCATTTATACACACTAAAATTTAAGATGGGAAATTGAAATTTAAAAAGCCATGTTATTGCAATAGCATTACAATCATGAAATTATTAGAGAAATGTATATAGGTGAAATATATATATATATGAAAAACTAGTTAACTAGAAACTATGAAACAGGGGTGCCTGAATGGCTCAGTCATTTAAGTATCTGCCTTTGGCTCAGGTCATGATCCCGGAGTTCCAGAATTGAGCCCTGCGTTGGGTTCCCTACTCAGTGGGGTGTCTGCTTCACCCTTTGCCCCTCACCTCACTTTGCTCTCTCTTTCTCTTTCTCAAGAAAACAAAAACCAAACTATAAAACATAATGCCTGAGAAGAAAAATTAAATAAATGGGGGTGCCTGGGTTGCTCAGTGGGTTAAGCCTCTGCCTTCAGTTCAGGTCACGATCTCAGGGCCTTGGGATTGAGCCCCACTTTGGGCTCCTTGCTCAACAGGGAGCCTGCTTTCCCCGCCCTCTCTGCCTGCCTCTCTGCCTACTTGTGATCTCTCTCTGTGTCAAATAAATAAATAAAATCTTTTTTAAAAATTTTTAAAAATTAGAAAAAATGAAATAGATGGAGAGATATAATATGCTCATGGATCAAAAGACTAAATGTTATTAGAGCTCAGGTTGCCTCAAATTGACCTAAGATTCATTGCATTCCCTTCTTGACTCAGCAGGACTTTGTAGAAATTGCCAAATTGACTTGAAAATTTGTATGGAAATGCAAAGGATGTGGGGTAGCCAAACAACTTTGAAAAAGAACTCAGTTGGAAGATTTAAACACTCTGGTTTTAAGATTTAACTATAAATTTACAGTAACTGGAGCAGTGTAGTATTGGTGTAAGATGAGACAGATCCATGGTACAGGATGATAGGAAGTACACAAATAGAGTGCCATATTTTTTGGTCAATTGGTTTCCACAAAGCTGCTGAGATAATTCCATATGAAAGGGGAAGTCTCTCAGTTCTAGTGGTCATTTTACACCAAAACTGCCAGAATCTTCTTCTGGTCCACTTCAGTGTATCAGAGAAAAACCAAAATGGTATAGATTCTTCTTACCAACTAGAGAAGGAGATAAGCGAAATGCTTCTCTTTTGTGGCCCTGTTCAATTGAAATGGATATAGAGTAACAAGATTGTAACATTACATAATTTGGGAAAACAATAATGAAGAAATCTAAAGCAAAGCAAATTTAGCTCTAGTACTTGGGAAAAATGCCCCCCAAATCCCACAATTTCAATAAATTCTTATTTTTTCCTTTCCCAAACCTAATAAATACTAAGTGGTTTTAATTTTTGCTTCAACTGTCAAATATAATTTTTTTAAAGATTTATTTATTTATTTATTTATTTATTTGACAGAGATCACAAGTAGACAGAGAGGCAGGCATAGAGAGAGGGGGAAGCAGGCTCCCTGCTGAGCAGAAAGCCCAATGCGGGGCTCGATCCCAGGACCCTGAGATCATGACCTGAGCCTAACGCAGAGGCTTTAACCCACTGAGCCACCCAGGCGCCCCTGTCAAATATAATTTAATAAATTCATGAGAAACAAACAAAAAAAGGATGTTCTATTTACTGTTGTTAACACATGCAAGACACTGCTAAGGAGCTTTATATAAGATTATATATATATGTATGTATACACATACACACACATATATGCACATATACACACATTATATATAATTCCTCATAATAATCCTATGATACAGTACTCAAACTCATGTCATAGACCATGAAACTGAAACAGAGAATTACAGAACTTGTTCAAAGCCACATAGTGATAAAGTCAGTATTTGTTTTTTTTTTTTTAAGATTTTATTTATTTATTTGACAGAGAGAAATCACAAGTAGATGGAGAGGCAGGCAGAGAGAGAGAGAGGGAAGCAGGCTCCCTGCTGAGCAGAGAGCCCGATGCGGGACTCGATCCCAGGACCCTGAGATCATGACCTGAGCCGAAGGCAGCGGCTTAATCCACTGAGCCACCCAGCGCCCTAAAGTCAGTATTTGAACACTGCCTAACTACAGAATATTCTTTTAACAATTATGCTATATGTTTTACAGATAAGAGCTAAAGGACTTTAACAGGGCACCCCAAAGTTAGCTAGACTAGTTGGAGAATACCACATGATAGATGAAGCTTGAATAAACCCTGAAGTATAAATAATATATTTTTTAAAGAAAGTCTTTTTTTTCAAAGATTTTACTTATTTGAGAGAGAAAGAGAAAGGGCATAAGAAGGGAAATGGCCCAAGGGAGAAGCAGACTTCCCCCTGAGCAGGGAGCCCAATGTGGAACTCAATCCTGAGCCTCCAGGATCATGACCTGAGCCGAAAGCAGTTGCTTAACCAACTGAGGCACCCAGGTGCCCTGAGTAGTATTTAAGCAAAGGAAGATCAGAAATAAGAGCAGGGGGACACCTGGGTGGCTCAGTGGGTTAAGCCGCTGCCTTCGGCTCAGGTCATGATCCCAGTGTCCTGGGATGGAGTCCCACATCGGGCTCCTTGCTTGGCAGGGAGCCTGCTTCTCCCTCTGCCTCTGTCTGCCATTCTGTGCACCTGTGCTCGCTCGCTCTCCCTCTCTCTCTCTGACAAATAAATAAATATTTTTAAAAAAAAAAAAAAAGAAAGAAGAGCAGGGAAATAGGATAAGGGATGTCTTAAAGTTGAAACAGTGTATGTTCAGGAAATTTAAGGATATAACAAATTTGAGATTAATGGAAGATGAATTGAAAAGGCCAGATGGTCTTCAGTGCCAGTTTTATAGAGTTGGCACTTTATTCTATAGGTATGAGAGAGCTAACAACAGTTTCAGTTGGTTGGTTTGTTTTTAAGATCTTATTCATTTTCTTGACAGAGAGCACAAGCAGGGGAGCAGCAGGCAGGGGGAAAGCAGGCTCCAGGCTGAGCAAGGAGCCTGATGCAGGACTCGATCCCTGGACCCTAGGATCATGACCTGAGCCGAAGACAGACCCTTACTTGACCGAGCCACCCAGGTGCCCTAACATTGGTTTTGAAGAGAGGATAAGATGGATAACATTGGGGAATATTTCATTCATGGGCATTGTGTAAATGCATTCAGGGAGAGGGTAGTTTTAGGAGTTATGGTGGTCTGGGCAAGAATGAAGAAAAGCTGAACAAGATAGGGCAGGTTGCAATGGATATATGAAATACTTTGAAGTGGTTTTGTTGACCAAAAAATCGACCAAATAATGGGGAATAAAAGAGAAAGGAAGCCAATATTATTGGAATTTTAAACCTTTAATAAAAATAGGGAGTTGTGGGGTGCCTAGGTGGCTTAGTCAGTTAAGCGTCCAACTCTTGATCTCAGCTCTGGTCTTAATCTCAGAGTTGTGAGTTCAAGCCCTGTGTTGGGCTCCATGAGGGGTTATGGAGCCTAGGAAAGAAAGACGGTAAGAAAGAGAGAGAGAAGAAAGAAAGAGGAAGGGAGGGCACCTAGGTGGCTCAGAGGGTTAAGCCTCTGCCTTCGGCTCAGGTCATGGTCTCAGGGTCCTGGGACTGAGCCCCACATCTGGCTCTCTGCTCAACAGGGAGCCTGCTTGCCCCTTTCTCTCTTTGCTTGCCTTTCTGCCTACTTGTGATCTCTCTTTCTCTCTCTGTGTCAAATAAATAAAATCTTTTTTTAAAAAGGGGGGAAGGGAAGGGAGAGCGGGGGGGGGGGAGAGAAAGAGGAAGAAAAAAAGAAAGAGACAGGGAGAAAGGAAAAAAGAAAGAGGAAGAGAGAGAGATAAGAGAAAGGAGGGAGGGAGGGAGGAAGGAATAGGGAGTTGTTTGGAAAAAAGAATATTTGAGAAGGAACATATAACGATTGATTTTCATTAAGTTTAGAGAGTATAGTGAACTATAGTTTGAAACTATAATGGTTTGAAACTATAATGAAAAATTCAAGAAGAGGTATTCTGTGTGGAGGTGGAGCTAAGGGATTAGAGTTTAAGAGTTTGAGAATAGAGGTGAAGATTTGTGTGCATTCAGCATAAGCAAATTGAAACGTAAGCCAGTACCAGTTCACCAAGAGAAAAAAAGCACAGATACAGATAAGACAATGTTGCTCAGTATCTGCCAGAGTGTTAGAGGGAGAAGATAAGCCAGCAAATGAGAGAAGCAGCAGTCATCAAGAGTTGGAAAATACAGGACGCCTGGGTGGCTCAGTGGGTTAATCCTCCGACTTCAGCTTGGATCATGATGTCAGGGTCCTAGATCGGGCCTGTGGGCATGGGGCTCTCTGTTCAGCGGGGAGCCTCCTTCCCCACCTCTCTCTCTGCCTGCCTCTCTGCCTACTTGTGATCTCTCTCTCTCTCTCTCAAATAAATAAATAAAATCTTAAAAAAAAAAAAAATTTTGGAAAATACTTCTGTGTGCTCATCTTCCTCCTCTATATATGTGAACCTTTGCTAATACCTCTTCACAATAATTTGAGTGTATTTTCTTGCCTAGTTCATACCTCATTACTGTCTGTCTAAACCAGCATGTCTAGATTTTCTATATACCTACCTCCCTTGCTTTATAATCATTTTTTAGGCTTTTTCAAAACTGACTAGTTCTAATTGGATAATAAAATATTTTCAAGGCCCTGAGTCCAAAGCTACATCTAATTTCAGTAGCTTGTCAGTAGAATAAAAAACTAGTGTCTCACCAGAATTTTAGCTACTCACCAGGAGAATCAGTCTCTAAAAATATATAAATGCATTTATTTTGAAGCATGATTTAATTCTGAGTATTTTCTAATTGAATAACAGAATTCTTGGGGGGAGAAAGTACTAGGGAGGGTTGGAAAAAGTAAGTTCCAGAGAACCGGAGAGAGAAAACATGTACTTTAAAATCATTAATCATGAGGGACACCTGGGTGGCTCAGTTGGTTGAGCAACTGCTTTCGGCTCAGTCATGATCCCAGAGGACCAGGATCGAGTCCTCCATCAGACTCCCAGCTCCACGGGGAGTCTGCTTCTCCCTCTGACCTTCTCCTCTCTCATGCTCTCTCTCACTGTCTCTCTCTCCAATAAATAAAATCTTTTAAAAAATAAAAATAAAATCATAAATCATGAAAGACTACATTAATAAAAAATATTTGTTGAATATATAAGTTTCAGCCTACGCTGAAGCTAAGGCTTCTGGAATTGATAGGAAGGAGAAATTGATCTCTCTTACCCAGAAGTTTAAACAATAGCCATTTTTTTATGTTTGAAAACGTACGTATTGGGGCACCTGGGAGGCTCAGTTGGTTAAGTGTCTGACTTCAGCTTAGGTTGTGATCTTGGGGTCTTGGGATCAAACCCCACATCTGGCTCCATGCTCAGTGGGGAGACTGCTTCTCCCTCTGCATCTCCCTCTCTCCACTCATGTTCTCTGTCTCTCTCTTAAAAAACAAACCAACAGAAAAACAGAAAAGAAAACATACATTAGCTAAAGTACTGTGAAAAGGAAGCATTTCTGTATTAGAGAACACAAAATCCTGACTTTAAAAAAATGTCTAAATACAGCCTTTCAATTTTTTCAGAGGAGACGCGAAAACAAGGCTTATTTCAATGGCTTGATTCTCTTCAGATTGATAACCCCACCTCTCCAGACCTGCAGCTCACTGTTGGAGCAGTGATTGTGGAGGAAATGAGAGCAGCCATAGAGAAGGAGACGGGCTTTCAGTGTTCAGCTGGAATTTCACATAATAAGGTGAAGGCTAATAGTGGGTTTCAAGGAGAAACATATCTTAGTTAAATGCAGCATGGATGGATATGAGTGGGGCATTTAAACCATTACATGCATACTTTGAAATGGGTTTCTATTTAGATTTGTTTTGTGTGGGCACCTGGGTGGCTCAGTCGGTTAAGTGGCTGCCTTCCACTCAGGTCATGATCTCAGGCTCCTGGGATCCAGCCTAGCAGTGTATCAGGCTCCTTGCTCAGTGGGGAGTCTGCTTTCCCTCTTCCTCTGTGCTCTCTCTACCTCCCTCCCTCCCTCCCTCTCTCTCTCCAGTAAATAAAATCTTTAAAAAAAAATGTTTTGCAGACCGAACAAAAGCCTGGGTAATTCTCTAACAAGGGAAATTGTCTTTGAACATGTACTTGCCTAAGCAGCAATCTGAAAAACCAGCAGAAAATGCTTATTTATATAGTTGTGTCCAAAATATTTCCTTAATGACTGAACTATGTATAGAAATGTCAATCTTTCAATTTTATATACAAACCTATTTCTTTTCACTTGCTGAAAAGTATTATCTCAATACTTTCGTGGAATTGCCTGAGTAGGTTTTTGCCTATTCCTTCCTTTCTAGTGAGCAGTAAGAAAGATAGAATAATAAAATTTTATTAATTTGGATCACTGTTTTGGTATAGGGACCACAGATAATTATCAATAATCAGGGGCTGAATAACTGGTTTTATTAAAGTACAGTGAGGGTCTGGGATCTTCATCCCCTTCTAACTAGGCTCAATAATTGGGCAGTGCCTGATTATTCCTAGTTTCTACCTTTGCCCCGTTCCTCCAATCACCAAACTATCCCACAGAGTTTTAGAATATTTTTATGATTGGGTGAAGGGAGGGGAAACCAAAGTCCCACTGTAGTAATTTAAATAAGACTAAATATTGCCTAGGAGAAGTTCCAGAGAATATCTCCAATGAATTTAAAGGATAATTTTATACTTTTCCTGCCAGTTACAATTTATGAAATGCTATCACTGAAGCACCTTATTCTTTCAAAAGAGTTCTCAAAGACTTAGGGTTTTTTTCATTTTGAAGTCTTGTTTCTAGTATAAGATGTATACTAATTCGATGATCATTTTGAGTCCAATCTCTATCACAGATAACTTAAATTATGGTAAACTGTGTTAAATCCAGGACTCAAAAATTAATCAAGTAATGTAAATAAATGGGGTAGGGTAAAACAGGTTGGCTTCAGCATTTTTATATGGACATGCCAAGAAATGCATCGTATAGAAGTTTCTTCTGCAGCTTCTCTGGGCTTTTTACCCTCTTAAAGTCAGAGAGCCTTAAGGAATAGATGGGGATGGAAAAATGACAAAGGAAAACAGAATAGAAGATGTGGAAAGAACAATGAGGATGATAATGGGTCATAGTTTCCACTGAGGATGTTGTGGGATACCAAGGTTTAGAGAGGTCTTGAGTTTCTGGTTTTGGTTTTCATTTTAATGTGGAAACCATTAGTTACAGCCCTTAAGCAGTGCCTGTGTTTGTGTGTGTGTATTAATATTCACCAACTCTCTGTGTGGGTGAGGTTGGCAGTAAGGAAGTTTTTATCCTTTCCATGCTCCAGGTCCTGGCAAAACTGGCCTGTGGACTGAACAAGCCCAACCGCCAGACCCTGGTCTCACATGGGTCAGTCCCGCAGCTCTTCAGCCAAATGCCTATTGGCAAAATGTAAGTATTCAAGGAGTACCTTCCATTTCACTCGCATACTTCATGCGGGCACTCTCTGGTTTCTTCTGCTCCTTATGAAAGACTGAAGCCAGGAAAAGTAGGTAGCCATAGCCAAGAAGGTAGAAGGGTGATAACACAGGAGATTTTGAAAAACACAGAGACTTTTGTTCCTAATGAACGTTCAATTCTGGATTATCTGTGGAAGTTATTTAATCCTGAATTTTAAAAATGAACTGGTTTTTAGCTATATATTTAATTTCCCTATAGCCTTTTTATTCAAGTCTGTTATTAAATAACAAATAACAAAACAAATAGAAATTTTACTTATTTTTCTTCTAATATGAGATCAAGGTGTTCAGGGCTGCTGAATTACTCCCAAACTACGTATGAGAGAAAAAGCTAAACAACGTGAATAATTAAGCTGACCATACCAATGTGTGTCCTTGACAGTGGCGTAAAATATTGTGGAAGGGACAAGATGTAACAGTTGAAAGCAACAGTGAAAGTGCTACCAAGACTGTACATGACTGGGGCGCCTGGGTGGCTCAGTGGGTTAAAGCCTCTGCCTTTGGCTCAGGTCGTGATCCCGTGATCCCGAGGTCCTGGGATGGAGCCCTGCATTGGGCTCTCCCCTCAGCAGGGAGCCTGCTTCCCCCCACCCCCGCCCCTGCTCTCTCTGCCTGCCTCTCTACCTACTTGTGATCTCTGTGTGTCAAATAAATAATAAAATCTTAAAATTAAAAAAAAGACTGTACATGACTGACCTGCCTGGGTGGCTCAGTTAGTTATTTGCCTTCGGCTCAGGTCATGATCCCACATCTAGCCCACATCGGGCTCCCTCCCTCAGTGGAAGGAGGGCTGCTTCTCCCTCTGCCATTCACCCCCTGGTTTGTACTCTCTGGCTCTTTCTGTCCAATAAATAAATAAAATCTTTAAAAAAAAAAAAAAAAAAAAGACTGTACATGAGTAGTTGCTAAGTGAGTTGTACAGGTAGTTACCAGAGTTCATGGAAAAGAGATCTGAGGATTTATGAAAAAGACATGACATTTTGTTTTGTCAGATGAGAAATGAAGAACAATTCTGATTTCAATAATGTTTTGAACACACAGAGAGGAAAAGTATAAAGTATTTTCAGTGAGCTGGGACTTAAACTAGTTAACTGGACCAAAAAGAATTATGTGAGAGAAATAGTACTGAAAAGGTAGGTCGAGAACAGATTATAGGTGGCCTCAAAGATCAAGCTTAATAATTATTATTATATTCTTTTTTAAAAGATTTTATTTATTCGACACAGAAAGAGAGAGAGAGAGAGCACAGCAGGGGGAGCAGCCGGCAGAGGAAGAGGGAAAAGCAGTCTCCCCACTGAGCAGGGATCCCATGTGGGGCTTTATCCCAGGACTCTGGGATCAGGACCTGAGCCAAAGGCAGATGCTTAACTGGCTGAGCCACCCAGGCACCCCTGGGGTGAGAATTTTAATCCCTAAATGGGATAGTAGATCCTGTACAATTAAAAGTTTTACATACAGATGACTTGAAAACTAATCAATGACTTTAACCTTTAGTTGATGCTATTGTTAATATTCCCAGGTCCTAACTCCAAGTGTATTTAAATTTCCAGAATCATCCAGTCTTACACTAGAAAATTAATAGTTTATAAGACTAAGACTGACCAATAAGTGCTCTCATTTTCCCTGAATCCTCAGGAGAGTTACTTACACAAGCAAAATTTCTTATGTCTGCTGCTAACCAGATATTTATGATGTGACCTATAAATTCTTTATCTCTTTTGTTAGCCGTAGTCTTGGAGGAAAACTAGGTGCCTCTGTCATTGAAATCCTGGGGGTGGAATACATGGGTGAACTTACTCAGTTCACTGAATCTCAGCTCCAGAGTCATTTTGGGGAGAAGAATGGGTAAGCGATTCTTAATACTTTTCAATCATAAACTTTATGGAGATGCTAATTTCAAATATGGACAAAAGCACCCAGTAAAATTTAGACCTATCTTTAACATTTGTTCCTTGAGGTAATTTCATTGGTCCTTTTGCTTTAAAATATTAAATCACTGTGGCCTCTCTGGAGTAGTTTTTCATTTCCCTAAGTAGGTTGATAGGCTTGGATATATACATAATTTCTGTGTGCTAAAATGCTTAAAATCTTTTAGTAAATACCCCAAATTTGGGGGATATGAATCAGTGGCTTGCTCCGTGCTTTTCCAAAAATATAAATGACTTGGCTTTAAAAAGCATAACCAAGTGTCCCTCTCCTTGGCATATATTGCACTAGATTTCTTTGGGAAGTGCAGGGATTCTGTCAGAGGTGAGGTATACTTAATTTTAGACAAAATTTTCCTTTTCCATGAAGGAGATAAAAGGGTAGCGCAATGTAGGTATTTTACTTTAACAAGAATAATCATTTGCTTTTACCTTAAAGTTTTTTTGCTGCTTTTATTAGATCTTGGCTATATGCCATGTGCCGTGGGATTGAGC
Organism: Mustela lutreola; assembly: GCF_030435805.1. NCBI lineage: Eukaryota > Metazoa > Chordata > Mammalia > Carnivora > Mustelidae > Mustela > Mustela lutreola. The sequence continues at coordinate 90,913,043 of NC_081295.1, forward strand.
ATGATCCAGTTAAACCCAGGAAACTACCTAAAACCATTGGCTGCAGCAAGAACTTCCCAGGAAAGACGGCTCTGGCTACTCAGGAGCAGGTAGGCAGGCCTTCTTGAACATTGCCTCTTTTAAAGGGGTTAGGTTTTGGTAACTGCAGGACATTTAATAAGTTAGATGGAACCTTTCTGTTGTAAAGTAGGAAGGGGTGTGTGTGTGTGTGTGTGTGTGTGTGTGTGTGTTGAAAATTGAGCTTTATGTATTATATTTTCCATCCAAAAAGAAATAAAATGGAACTAAGTGAAATTCGAAATGAAATTTCTTTTTTTTTTTGATAGGTGGTAATGTGGAAGGCCTGGGATATTGTGCCCCAAGTTTGTGTGTGTTATTTTTCTCAGAGCTGAAACATGCCTGAAGTTCACCTGATGGCATGTCAGCCAGAAAAGAAAATGAAAATCTTGAGCTAGGGCAGGTCAGAAAAGGTCTATGATCTGGTGATCCCTTGGTTATGGAGGAGACTTTATTGTACATTTACATTTGTGGGAGAACAGAACAAATCCTCCATCTAGTATTATAACAAACCTAGAATTTTTAAATTTTTAAAGATTAAAGTCTCAACACTTTTTTAGGTACAATGGTGGCTTTTGCAATTAGCCCATGAACTAGAGGAGAGACTAATCAAGGACCGAAATGATGTAAGATTTTCTTTCTTTATTCTTGGGGTGAGCTTTGGGATTTAAATACCAGTTGTTGCTTACCTGGAGAAGTAGTAGAGACAAAGATACAGAAAGATACCAGAGGGCGCCTGGGTGGCTCAGTGGGTTGAGCTGCTGCCTTCGGCTCAGGTCATGATCTCAGGGTGCTGGGATAGAGTCCTGCATCAGGCTCTCTGCTCAGCAGGGAGCCTGCTTCCTCCTCTCTCTCTCTGTCTGCCTCTCTGCCTACTTGTGATCTCTCTCTGTCAAATAAATAAATAAAATCTTAAAAAAAAAAAAAAAATACCAGACTAGGAAATCTTTTATGTCCTTCCATAAAACTCGACATGATCTTTGAAAGCCTAGATCTGTGAATATATGAACTGACTACCCCATCTCCCTCCTTACTATTTGCCTCTACTCTTTGGGATATTTCTTATTTAATCTCTCCTGCAGTCCTGAATATACAGTGGATCTTCTTCAAAGTACAGAGCCATTAAATAGGGCATTCAGGGATTAGACTATAAATTATTGGAACTTAAACACAGTCCAGGTGACAGAGAAGTACTGGCAGTTTTAGAGATAGAGTATGAAGTCAAAGACTTGACATCTGATGATTAGTTTCTTTATCCTTTCCTTTTAAAAAAAATAGCTTTATTGGGGTGCCTGGATGGCTCAGCTGGTTAAGCATCTGCATTCAGCTCAGGTCATGATCCCAGGGTCCTGGGATCGAGCCCTGTGTCGGGTTCCCTGCTCAGTGGGGAGCCTACTTCTCCCTCTCCCTCTCTCTCATTCTCTCTTTCAAATAAGTAAATTTTTTTAAAAAATCTTTGGGAAATAGCTTTATTGATTATATATTTTACATGCCATAAAATTCACCCATTTACAGTATACAGCCCAGTAGTTTCTACTTAGTATATTTCAGAATTGTTCATCCATTCCACAATCAATTTAAGAACATTTCATCACCCAGAAAAGAAATCCTGTACTCATTAGCAGTTACTCACCCAATCCTAGGCAACCACTAGTGTGCTTTGTCTTCATAGGACTTACTATTCTGGACATTTCACATAAGTGGACTAAGGCAATATGTGGCCTTTTTGCTGGCTTGAAGTCTTTTGGTTAACATAATAGTTTCAAGGCTCACTCATACTGGCACATGTATCAGTATCTTTTGTCCTTTTATGAATGAATAATACTCTATTATATGGATATACCTTATTTTGTTTATCTATTCATCAGTGAATGGATATTTGAGTTGTTTCTGCCTTTTGGCTATTATGAACCATGTTGCCATGAACATTCATGTACAGATTTTTGTGTAGACATATGTTTCATTCCTCTTAGGTATATACCTAAGATTAGAATTGGTGGTTCACATGGTAACTATATTTAGCATTTCGAGGAACACCAGACTGTTACTGTGCTACATTATATTCCCAGCAATGTAAAAAGGTTTTAATTTCACTATATCCTGTTACTTTTTCTTATTTTAGCCATCCTAGTGGGTGTGAAGTGGTATCTCATTATGGTTTTTAGGTGCTTATTGGCAATTTTCTTATCTTTGGAGAAATTTGTCAAGATCCTTTGCCCGTTTTTGAAGCGGTTTGTTTCTTCATTACTGAGTTTTAAGAGTTCTCTATATATGCAGGGTATAAGTTCCTTGTCAGATCATTTGCAAATATTTTCTCCTATTCTGTGGGGTTTTGTACTTTCCTGATGGTATTATTTGATACGTTCTCTCATATTTCCACATCTAGGAGTCCTACAAGTCAACAACTGTACTGTCAGATATCACCCACAACTACCTGTTTGCCCCTTGTCAGCTGAATTGGTGGTGATGAATGTTTGTTCTTCGGTGGGCCACTTAAAGAGGGAGAGGATCCCAGTTCTTATGGGCCTACTTGCCTTTGCTCACTAGGTGTCGCTTTGTTCTCATTTCTCCTTATAAGCCTTCATAGGCTTTCAAAGCCTTAAAGTGGGGCTTTTCTTCCCACTTTGTATCTAATGCAACATAGTAGGGATCTGTATCTATCTTTCCAGAAATTCATGTCTTTAAGCTTAAAAGGACTTTATGCCAAAAGTAATTCTGGACGTGTAAGATCCTTGTCACTTCATTGTTTAAAGTATTAATTATGTTTATTTCCAAACCATTCTGTCACCCTGGTTCTTGTAATTTCCTCCTCACACAGTTCAATATATAGAATCCAGATGCTCACAATAACTTCAGTTCTGGTCTCAATCCTTTTATACCCACAGAATGACAGGGTGGCCACCCAGTTGGCTGTGATCATTCGTGTACAGGGAGACAGACGTCTCAGCAGCACACGCCGCTGCTGTGCTCTTACCCGCTATGATGCTCACAAGATGAGCCGTGATGCGTTTGCTGTCATCAGGAACTGTAACACTTCAGGAATCAAAACTGACTGGTGAGTCGAATTCTAGCTTGTCTTCTCAGAAGACACTTATACCCTGACTTGATCTAAAATTCGTGGGTATACAGCTTTCCAGCAAGAGTACGTTCTTGGTAGTGAATCTAGCTAGGTCCTACTAGGTCACAGAAATGGCAGAATGGCAGAGCACAACAGAAACACCAGAAACAAGGCAGCTCAGCTACCGCTTCTTTGCCTACATGTGGCGCATTCCAGTTCTCAGGGGTGGGTTTCAGAGGCAGAGTAAACCAATATTATCCCCACCTCTGCTGCAGTCAGAGGGAAGGGCCAGTTGCATGTGTGAGTATGGAACTCAAGTTTCAAGAATACATTTGGCAACTTCTCTCTCAATACTTGACTGTTCTATCTTAGAACTTGATAAGATTATCTTAAAACACTTGAAAATGAAAGTGACCTGTATTTATTGATAGTCTCAATTTAACATCCCAGCTCAATCACAAGCTCCACTGGTATAATACTGAATGTCATATTAAATTTTACTTCATTTAGTAATGAAAAATAACTAAATATATCATTGGAATGTGTTCATTTATTGTTCTGATATTAATGATTTTCAGTATTGGATTCCTCTGTTGATTTAACATTGCTTGTTACATTGAAAAAAGTACTCCTAATTCACAATGGAAATATAATTATGTGAGAAACATAAATTGGTTGCTTACTTACAGGTCTGTATTGAAGATGATAAAAGTTTAACCTGAAACTAATGCAACTCAACAATAAATAAATAAATAAATAAATAAACAGACAACAAAAGTTTCATTGAACACCTACGTTAATTGCTTATCTATCTATGTGGGTACTACTATTGTATGTGCAGACCTACAATATGATGGGGTCGCTAAAGCTGGAATCTTTGTTCTTTGTGTAGAATAATTTGTTTAGCTTCTACTTCCTGGTACATGTGTTTATTTTCAAATACTGAAACAGTTTCACTGAACTAAATGATAAATTTATCATTTATAAATTTGTGTTCATATGAAACAGACTCTAACAAATACTTACCAGGAGTGTGAAACCTATTGAAAGGGAAGCATCAAATTATCTGATTCTAAGACTGTTCAAAAGCAAGAAACCAGAGAACAGTGAGATACTGTCCTAACAGTTTTAAAAAGGCATTTACTCTTTACCACATTAAGGTACTAATCTGTATATAAAAGCACGTTTTACCTTCTGAAATACAACTTATGTGAAAATTATTTTAATAATTGACATAATAAGTAACTCTGGCATGAATTTCTTGAAATGTTTCTGAGACTAGGATAGGTAATTCCAGTTGTGGGATTTCATTCTCTAGAAATTCAAGTTGAAAGTTTGTCAGAATGAGGGTTAGGTGGTACCCTTTATAGAAACAGAATGGGTAACAGGATTTTTTTCAAGAGACTTACAGTCGAAATATTCTAAAGTTTTTTTGTTGCCCTGAATAAAATTTCTTGCCTCGATCCTGAATTACAACTGCTATTATGTATCTTCTGATATATCTTATGAATACCTAGCTGCCAGGGGATCCATTTTGTATATCTGACCTGGTTAGGTGTTCACCAGGTCAGCAGCTCCCAAGGTGTGATCCTGAGCCAGCAACACCAGCATCACCTAGGAACTTGTTAGGAAGGCATATTCTCTGCCTAGTCCAGGTCTACTGAATCTGTATTAATCTGATGCCCTAAAATTTAAGAACACTGCAGTAATAGTTTCCTCCTGTGGCACAATCATAATCCCAGTCATTTACAAACTGTATCTGTGACCTGGTACTAATCTTCTTCCTTTACTTTCTATACAGGTCCCCTCCCCTCACAATGGTCTTCCTCTGTGCTACCAAATTCTCCACCTCTGCCCCTTCATCTTGCACAGACATCACCACCTTCTTGAGCAATGACCCAAGTTCTCTGCCAAAGGTGCCAGTTACCAGTTCAGAAGCTAAGACTCCCTGTGGCCCAGCAGTGACAGCCACTAAGAAACCAATCACTTCTCTGGAATCATTCTTCCAAAAAGCTGCAGAAAAGCAGAAAGTCAAAGAAGCTTCACTGTCATCTCTTACTGCCACTACCCAGGCCCTCGTGAGCAATTCACCATCCAAGGCCTCCTTACCTTTCCAAACCAGTCGCGCTACGGGAACTGAGCCCTTCTTTAAGCAGAAGAGTCTAATTCTAGAGCAGAAACAGCTTAGTAATTCTTCAGTTTTCTTCCCTCCACAATATCCACAGTCTAGCCCTCAACAGTTAACAAACTATCTTCCAACAGAGTATCCAGATTGCACCCCTGTCTGTCAAGCAGCACTGAAGCTAGGATCCTCTGAAACAACTCCTACAGAGATGGATTTGGCCCAGAACAGCCCAAGCAGGCTTGCTTCTTTAGCTTCCAGCTATGCTCTGGAGGTGGCTCAGAAATCAACTATTACCCCAAATCCTGTGGCATCTGAGGACCAAATACCCTGTGAGAAGTGTGGCTCTCTGGTACCTGTATGGGAGATGCCGGAACACATGGACTATCATTTTGCATTGGAGTTACAAAAATCCTTTCTGCAGCCCCACTCCTCAAACTCAGAGGCTGTTCCTGCCAGTTCTCCTCAAAGCAAAAGAAATCCCAAGAGCCCTTCAGCCTCCAGTAATAAACGCCCTAGGCCTGAGGGCATGCAGACATTGGAATCATTCTTTAAGCCATTAACACACTAGTGCTGCCCTCAGGCTTGCTGCAGGGTTTTAATATTTTACCTGTAAACTAGATGGAAATATGCTCACTTTGCAAGGAAATCCGTAACTTCATGAAATTTTTAGTAAGAGATTAACAGTCCAGTTAGATGCTGACTTAAAACCCCCATCTCTTCACATGTATGGATTCCAATTCCACTGCTGACGGAGATGTAAAAACTGACTTTATCTTGCAGAGATAAAACTGCTTTGAGTTTTTAATCATTAGAGTTTAGGGAGGCAGTGTCAGAGTACAAATATGTGTGCCTTGAAGCCTAGGAGAGACACTTTCCTCACTTTTCCTCATCTATACAACTAATAAACTTTATAGATTATGGGAGATTAAGGAAATGTATTTAGAGTATGTGGCTTAAAGATGGCACAAAAAAGCTGAGTGAGAAAAAACATTTTAAAACTTTTCCCCAACCTCTGCGACAGGGGCAGTTCAGATAATGATTTTGACCAATATTTGAGGTTTGAGGATGTGAGGTGAAGACCTAAAGTGGTAACTGGTTTAGGGCAGGGCTCTATACACAGAAGCTGCTCAATAAATACTGAATTTCATACAAGAATATCCTTTTATGGCCACAATTTTAGCCACTGGCCATTCTACCTCTTACAATTGGTCTAATGTAGCATCAAATTAACAGACCAGTTCAAGAACTCTGTTTAGATTAGTTAAGTCACAATCAGAACTAGATCATGTCTAGAATCATACTAGGCAGAGTGTGATTTTGAGGGTCATCAGAGAACTTATTAGAAATTGTCTCAGCCTCACCTCTACCCTTGCTGAATCAGTATCTGTACATTAATAAGATTCTCCACCGTGTTTTAAAAACACTGATCTAGAAGATACTATGGCCAGCCAGGTTTGTAGGGCAATGACATTTCCTTAAACGCTGAAGTACAGATTTAAGAGGTAGTGCTTGGCTTTCAGGGTCACTGGCCTGTTCTTCATCTCTTACCTTCTGATGTTTGAATATTGAGCTTAAGGTTTACTGTAGCTTTCTGCACTTGTCCATGTTTATAGTACTGTATTCTTAATCTGCTTTCTTCTATGTGGAAAATCAGCTTTTTTGATATGTGAAACCTTGTGTTACATAGAGAACCCAACTGCAGATGAACTGAACTAGGTGGTGTTGGGGGAAGTGAGTAGGAAGAATGGTTTATGTATCCCCCCTCTCATACATCACCCACCGCTCTTCAAACTTATTTATAAATTGGGAGTCTGTATTTAGTTTGAAGAAGAAGAGGGTAGCATCTGAAAAACACTGTAGCAAAAAAATTACTTCTTCCTTCAAAAATATTTTCCTCTTGTAGCAGTTGAATAATGTGTACATGGCCCTTTTCCTACAAGATTTGTAGTTTCTAGAAGGCAAGAATTCTCCAGTGTCTTGCACATAATAGGTGCTTGATATTTACTGGATGAAACATGCATATTAAGTAATTTTAGATGATTACTAGGACTAAGAGTGTAAAAATGTACATGCTGCTGGTTTGGGGGAGGGTGACTGCTTTATGTATCTTTTTATCCTCCTAAATGTTTCATTAATGTAGCAAGGTATAGCTCACTGGTTCCTGAAGATGTCTTATTAAATACTGTTATCAGGGACACCTGAGTGGCTCAGCCGGTTAAGCCTCTGCCTTTGGCTCAGGTCATGATCTCAAGGTCCTGGGATCGAGCCCCACATCAGGCTCTCTGCTCAGCGGGGAGCCTGTTTCCCCCTCTCTGCCTGCCTTTCTGCCTACTTGTGATCTCTGTCAAATAAATAAATAAATACTGTTATCAGGGGATGCCTGGGTGGTTCAGTCAGTAAAGCGGCCAGCATTCAGCTCAGGTCATGACCCCAGGTCCTGGGATGGAGTCCTGTATCAGGTTCCCTGATCAGCAGGGAGCCCACTTATCCCTCTGCCTGCTGCTCTCCCTACTTGTGCATCCCCCCAGACAAATAAATGAATAAAGTCTTAAAAAAAATACTGAGATAATTTCCTAAAATTTCCTTACTTAATTCAGTGAAAAGTTAATAATAATTTTAAAAAAAGAACCTAAAATGAAGCAATACCTCTCCTTCGGGCACTATACAGATTAAGTGGAACAAATTTTGAACACTTTGGTTGATTGGAAAGAGTCCTATAGAAAAGCAATGTGGTAGAAACTGGTTTCATTGGACTTAGAGGCCAAGGCAGGTGGGGGAATGGGTAACTAGTAATGACAATACCAGCAGCATCCCTTTTGTTTCCTTAGAAATGCTACCCCTGCCCCAGCATACCAGCAATCAGCCTATAGAGGGGACAGCAGACAGATATGCAAAGGTCAGTGCCTGGCGAAAGTTACAGGACCATTTTGCTGAATACAACCTTCTTTCATAGCTGTTTATCAGCACTGCATAGAGAGAAGTAAACAGCTTTTAGTCCCCAACACAGGAGGAAGGGGAAGTTCTTCAACCAGAGGCTTCTTACAGTAGCAAGTTAAGCCACAGATATTTTTAAAAACAGCAGAGCTCGAATAGTTAGGGAGGCTATTACTTTAATACTCAGAACAGGGGCGCCTGGGTGGCTCAGTCAGTTAAGCCTCCCACTCTTGATTTCAGCCAGGTCATGATCTTGGGGTCTTGATATCAAGCCCTGTGCCAGGCCCCACTTGGGAGATTTTCTTTCTTTGTCTCTCTCTCTCTCTGTCCACACCCCCACCCCCATCAGCTGCCCGCTAGCACGTACTTTCTCTCTTAAAAAAAAAAAGAAAGAAAAATACCCTAGAGACAGAATGCCTTATGGGACTTTCCTTGGGCCACATTTATCATTAAATTTCTTTTGTAAGGATCTGTACTCAAAACGCAGTCCCATAAAACATGACAGTACTCTGAATACAGAAACAGGAAGAAAGGACTAAGGTTTGGCCTGGCGGCCCTCAGAGCTCCAGAAAGCTAGCCAGTTCAGGCTATGCAAAATTCACTTCTCGTGATCTTGCATTGCTAGGGAAAGCACGAGGGCCAGATTACCCGGACTCTAAGATCCATTCTTAAGTAGCTGGCAAGCTAATCTCCAAATCTCTGACACCACGCAGAAGCAGAGTCCTCACCACTGCGACCACAGCTGGGGCCCAACTTCTCAAGGAGGGGGTGGTTACTTATATCAGCTGAAAAAGGAGCAGTTTCACTTTCTAGTCTGCTCATTTGAGAGCTATGCAAATAAGCCAGAACAGCCAGGTCACAGTAGGGGAACACTGATCAAATAGGAGGGAGAGGAAAGAAAGAATGCTCCATGAGATACCAGATGGGTTCTTTCCCCATTCAGGGCTCAGCAGTGTTAGGGTTTCCCTTGTCTAATCCTGAAGAGGAATCTATTTCTGGAAGCTGAGCCCGTATCTTAAGCATAAGCACAGTATGTTCAATAAAACATTTTTTATTCTGTACAATATATATGTGTGTATTTAAATATATGTGTGTGTGTGTGTGTGTATAAATGTACACATATATATATACACAGGTATGCAGAGAAACCTGAACCAACAAATCCCTGAGTCCGGGGAACCCAGGACATTTACAAAGGGAAAGGAGGGAGTCCATGCCCTAAAAGTGTAGGAAATATGGCAACATCTTTCCCTTTCCTCCAGGTTCCCTGCAACAGAGGGAGGACTTATATGGGAGCAGGAACGGGGGGCAAGGGTGGCAGGATGAGGAGCTGTGGGTCAGATCCCCAGTCACTAGTGTGGGAAAGTAAAACACTGATTCAACATCAAAACCAACAAATCACTGCAGAGGAGGGGACAAGACTGATTGACATGCAGCTGACCTTCGGTACGCCAAACCTGAGCTTGGCAGCCCCACGCCTGGGTCAGCATGACAAATAGCACCTGTGGGGCTATGAAGCAGAGAAATGGGAAATGGCCCTTGAGTGAAGAAGGGAAAGAAGACAAAGCTGAGGAACAGACCTCATGTCTCAGCACAACGTGGGAGCACTGTCCCTATGCCATTTCTTCAGACCCCAGGCCACCAGATGGCCAGGAGCAAATGTCTTTCATCCACAGTCAAGTAGAGATGGGCAACTTACATGGCCTTTAGAAGAGGTATAGAAAAAGGTGTGTTCTCGAGGACCACCCCCAGGTGTTGTGACAATTCCTGAAGTGGAGGGACCGCACCGGCGAATCATGCCCAGTCTAGACAGTGGGGTCAAGGTGGCGCTGGTCAGCTCCCTCCAGTAGACAGGCCACGGGGTTGCCAGGGTCGATGAGCCAACCAGATGGACACACAGCTGATGAGCACTGCCCTGAATTCTCCTGTCTTCTCCCTCAGGACTGCCCCTCCCTGGCCACACCGAACTTGGCACCTCTCCAGAAAGGTGGCAGGGAGCATGGGGCAGAGTACCGGTCTCTCCCTCTCCTATTAACACACAGAGCCGCCAACAGCGGGCAGCATGGCAGATGTCACCTTATATATTGTAGGGACAGCAGTGGAGCTGTGCCCGCCTGGAGGACTTCAGAAGCCCATGTTGGCCTGGGCCTCTCCTGCTGCAATGGCTTGTACATCAGTGACATGGCCGATGCCCTTGGTGACACCCTCCCGGAACAGCAGCTTGGCGCCCACCTTCAGGTACTCTGGGTGTTTCAGGAAGCGGAAACGTACCACTGCCTTCTCCCCTGTCCGCAGCTTGTCCTGCAGCAGATAGGCCATCACTGGTCCTGGAGAGGGCCTCCCATCTGGTTCTCTATCAGCCTGGGGTCTCCACCCCCCAGGGGGCCAATCAGGCTTCTACCCACCCAGAGTGGGGCTCTGTCCCCTTTGTGGGATCAGGGAGTTCTCTGGGAGTATGGGGCCTGGCCTCCTTCCTTTCTGGAGGCAGAATTCTAACCTTTCCCTGGAAAAACAGCATGGCTGGGGCCCTCTCACCTTGGCATGGATCTTCTCCACCACTGCTGTCTGACGTACATTGCCCACATGTACCGTCACCTGGAAGCCTCGCCGGAACGTGGTGGCATGGAACAGCAGGACTATCTCTGCCTCGAACACTGAGCAGATGGTGGGATTCATCTCGGGGCTCACCATCACCATGCCCTGGGGAAGCATAGCCCCGGGACCAAGGGCAAACCTTGCATTAGTTTCTCTTCCCCCCACCACCATCCCACCCTCTCCAGCTCCTGACCCTCTTCCTCTAGGGCTTTAAACACAAAGACCTCAGAAGCCAATACTCAAAACTCTCCACTTAGAAGCCTTCCTTACTCCTTCCATTTCCTCTAATCCTTCTTTCTAATGCTTAGTGTTTCTAGACTCCTGGACATTCAGGTTGCAAGACAACATTCTGTATTTCAGTATTCTGAGTATTCTAAGCACTTTTCATAATCTACATAACCTGCTTCTTGGGTTAGAGACTGTTATCTCTGAGTTCCTCTGAAACGTCTTAGGTGCTTCTCAAGCAGCCAGTCTCCCAGGCACTCCTCTTTGTGCTCCCTCTCCAACCCATCCTCCCACCTCACCTTCCGAAGAAGTGCGCGGTCAAAGTCCCCGAGGGCCAGCGTAGCAGCCTGACCAGCTCGCAGCACGCGGCAGGCAGAGCGGTTCCGCTGGATGCTGCACACCCGCAGCTCCAGGAAGCGGCCATCGTCCGTGGGGCCCACCACCAGGTGGTCCCCCTCACGGCAAATCCCGCTGCAGCCCAGAAGGCAGGTAGCACGGCATCAGTCCAGCCCTCCCCCCAACCCTCGCCACCTGCTTCTCTTCAAGGGTCACCCAGAACAGTCTTTCCCTCTAAGCAGACTTCCTCCGTGGGGGAAAAGAGGGCTGGGGAGGAGGCCCTAGCTCAAGCTTTGGACTCTAACGGCTCACCTAACCTAGGAAGGCCTAGGAAGGCCAGTAGTGATGGCCAAGAGGGACCTAAGGCTTTGACACTAAACACACCCTACGCTTTGAAAAGAGTCTTAAGAGATCTCTCATTTCCCGACGTGGAAATGACATCAAGTGATAACAACTGGGGCTCAAGGCCCACACTTCTCCCCCAGGAGCCTGGAGATTTTGAGTTCACACCAATACTATTTCTTCCCCCTGAGTCAACAGACTAGCTTTCTCCAGCTCTTGTCATGGTGAAAGCCCGATCCAGAAACAAGCACATCGTTTAGATGGGCTCTGTACAACTCCAAGGTCTCCTTAAGGCCATGATTGAGTGTAGGGGTATGTGAGGGCTGAAGGGGATGGGGAGCAAGCAAAGCAACTCACCTGGAAAGTGTCCCTCCAACAACTGTCCCCACCTCTGGTACTGTGTAAATTTCGTCCACCTGCAGCCAAAGGAAATGCGACCAACAGCCAGCCAAATAGGGCAGGCAAGTCCAAAATCTCTAAATAGGCTCAGGGCTGTCAGGATTAGTCCCTCCCCATTGTCCAACTCATGCCCCGTTCAGATGGCCAATTACCTGGAACTCCGTCAGCTGCTGCATGAGCTCCTCCTGCTCTTTGCTATTGGTGAGTGGTGGCAAGATATTCAGAAAGACTTTAAGCAGGTCCAGACTCTCTCCAGACACACTGGACAGTGTGAAGATAGGAGTGATACTGTAGATGGAGGCATGGAATGGACAGATGAGGAAGCTTCTAACAGGAAGCAGAGGCTAGAGTTCCCTGCATGCAATGGGGAGCTTCTGGGGCAGGAGCGGGGACAGCGTGCAGGGGTACCTCTCTCCTATCTGCTAACCTTGTCAGGAGCTCTTGAGTTCTCTCTCTGTGAGCCAGCCAAGGAATGTGGCTCACGAGGCTCACCCCAGAGCCCAAGGCAGAATGCCTGGCACAACACTCCATCTCCTGGGTCCCGGGCACCAGCAAGCCTCCAGGCTGGCTAGCACAGACTCCCTCCCAAAATCCCACCCTAGAAAACCCACAGAAATGTGCCAGAACTGGTCTGGCCACACAGTGGCCTTCCCTGCGGTTCAGGGCTCTGGAGTGAGAGAGGCTCACTTGGGTGACTGGGCAAACTGCTGAGCTGCAGTGACAGCGTCATCCTCAGAGGTGACCAGCATGGGAACCTTGTGGCAGCCAGGCTGTTTGAGGACCCGCTCCAGCTGGCGTACTGTCCTCTCCACTGTGGTCTTGGCACACAGGTCCACCTTGCTGACCACGATGAAGAAGGGCACTTTCAGGGCCAGGGCCAGCCCCAGATGCTCCCTCGTGGTGCCGGCTGCCTCAGAAAAGAGGGGCGGACAGCAAAGGAGAAGGGTGAGAATGTGGGTGGGAGCCGAGGGAACAGGAGAGTTCATCTGCCTCTCAGATTCAAGGATCCTTGGGGTGAGAGAGTCAGCCACCCCCTCCAGCCCCGTCCCTGTCCCAGTGCCTCGTACCAATCCCAGTGTTAGCACTGACGAGGAGCAGGGCACAGTCGGGACAGTAGGAGGTAAGGCCGAAGATGGTGGTGTGCAGGTACTTGTGGTGGCCTGCCAGGTCGATGAAGGTGATCATCTTGGAGCTGCTTTCACAGATCTCTTCTGCCGTCCGTGAGTCACTGTAATTCACCACCTGGCCCAGAGCCCAGGGCTCTCAGTGTCCCCGGCCAGCCTCCCCAACCCTTTAAGAGTCGCCAGGACCTAAACCAGTCACTGGGTGACCCTGCCTCCTACCCCTGAGCCCCGAATCTGATTTAATCCAGCTGGTTCCCCATGTGTTTTCTAATGGGACAGAGTTTGTTCACTGCCCTCAGGGTCGTCTTCTACACTACTCCAGAAAGTCTCCGCACTCTGCCCTCGGGCTCTGTCCTTCACCACTACCATCCCATCCTCGGGGTCTGGCCCCACTGGGTCCCGCTGATTGCAAAGCACCTCTCCCTTGCTGTTAAAGCCCAGGATCTCGAAGCTGATGCTGGAGGTTCGGCCAGACTGAATCTCATGCAGGTGACGGAAAAGGTTGAGCCGAGCCCGGCCCCGCCCATTGTCCAGCTCTCCCTGGGTCAGGACTCCAAGCAGAGTTGACTTTCCTGAGTCCACATTGCCCAGGACGGCCACACGGAGGTCTAGGAACTGTGGATGAATTGCGAGAGGTAAGGGCCCCATATCCCTTACATCTCTCCACGGATGGGTCCACTCCTTGGGGACCAAATAATAACCTGGACATGCTCCCAGGTTCCCAGGTCTGGGACCCTCCTGAGGAGCAAGGGCATGAGAGGTCACAGAAGGGTGTACACTCACCTGCTGGTTGTCAGGGACCTTTCGTACCAGCACTTCGGTAATTTTCCGGGGCATGTCGCTGTCATAATCCACTTCTCGCTCCCGGAGAATTGTGATATCTGCCCCGACCCTGTCACAGCAAGGCCACAGCTGCCACATCTCATCTGTACTCTCCCGTGCCACCCCCACCCTCCAGCCCCACTCTGAACCAAATGGCCTTCCTATACCTCCCAACACCAGACTTCACTTCCTACCATGCTCCAATCTATCACACATCCTTTTAAACAAACAAATCTTAAATCAAAAAAGCCTTGGTCCAGGGGTGCCTGGGTGGCTCAGTGGGTTAAAGCCTCTGCCTTCAGCTCGGGTCATGATCCCAGGGTCCTGGGATCGAGCCCCACATCGGGCTCTCTACTCAGCGGGGAGCCTGCTTCCCTTCCTCTCTCTCTGCCTGCCTCTCTGCCTACTTGTGATCTCTTTGTCTGTCAAATAAATAAAATATTAAAAAAAAAAAAAAAAAGCCTTGGTCCAATACGGAGAAGCCCTCCCCACTTCAGCCCTTTGTCAAAAGAAGTCAGCAGGAAGAAAGGCCCTCCTTGGCCCCTTAGGCCTGAGGTGACTGGGACTCACAGGCCTTCTCCAGAGTTAGGGGAAGAGAACCAAGGGGGAATGAGACACATACTTCTCTGCCATCCGGTGCAGGGTCTTGAGGGACGCCCGCATCTCCTCCTCAGCCAGCCCCACCAGCAGCCCATTGTCCTCTACCCCAATCTGGTAGACGGCCTCTCCACGGCCCTCCTGGAGCCGCCACTTCATCTGTGTCACCAGGTGCTCAAAGCGGTACTGGGATGGATTCACCAGCTTCAGCTTAGGACAGGTGAGATGTCATAAGAAAATTGAGTCAGAGATGTTCCTCCTAAACCCACAGGCTCCCTACCTGTCCTGCTGTAAGGATCAGAACCTTCCCTTCCCACTTAAACCCCCTCATCCCTGGTCTCCTCTAACAGTGAGTCCCCCTCCAAGAAAATGAGGTACAGAGCCTTGACCCTGAGCCATATCCCTATATATCATGGGTTTGGAAGGATCTCAGAAAAAAATCACCCCATACCAGCAAGGACAACCTGCCCCTCCCCAGCCTAAGACTCACTTTATATTCGATGTTTCCATCTTCAGCCTGAAAAGAAACAGAAAGCAGTTATGATGCACAGTCCTGACCAACCTCTACATCCCTCTGATTCCTGCTGAGGCCCAGGCAGCTAACAGCAGGAACCTCAGAGGCACCGGCTCAGACATAAACCCTCTACTCAGTCCCAAAGGACCTCTCTGAAGGAAAGGCTAGTGAGTCACCCACGTGAGCCAGAAACAGAACCCAGTCCTTCCTTTCTTTGATTACTGGTGGTATAGTCTTTCTAGTAGATTAAGATCACCCCTTCCTTCTCCCTGGGGCCTCAAACTGTTGTCCCCAGAAGTCTAGTTTGCCCTGGGTTGCTGAGGTCATTCTTTGCCACTGGTCTGGGAGACACCATTTCCTTCCTGCCCACCCCTCTTAGCTGATGTCACCAAGAGTAGAGGCTGCAAGAGGTTCTGGACCAGGGCCAAAGGGTGAGGTCAGCACTGGTCACTATAAGCCTGACGAGAAATGAGCCCAGGTAAAATGAGGGGCAGGGCACCAAAGTTGGGGCTGAGATGAAGAGAAGAAACTCAGGAAATGCAACAAAGGGGACAGACTCCATAAACCAGATTCACATGCCTCAGTTGCAAACCCGAATCCACCCACACGACCTTCTCTACATCTTCCCTCCATCAGGTGACCCACCGCTGAAGAAACCTGTTGCCTGAGCCTTCCCCTCTAGGGTGCAACGGGATAAGAGATTTGCTTGTTCTGCCTGTCCTGAATTTTGGCACTCCTCTTCCCTGGCCATTTCTGTCTTTTCATTCCTTCCTGTCATCATTCCATCTCTTCATGGCCCTCTGACTCCCAGGCTCTAACAGGTCTTCACCCATAATCTCTACCTCATAGAATAAAAGGGAGATCTTTTCCCATTAGCAAAGATCCTCCTTTCTATCAACTTGCTAAAGGAGAAGAATTAGGATGGATGGCTTCAGAAAAGTGGTACAAGGATGATGGTCTAGGCCAATGGTTCTCAAAGCATGATCCCAGGACCAGTAGCATGAGCACTGCCTGGGAACTTGTAAGAAATGCAGAGTGTCAGGCCCACCTCTGACCTACTGCATCAGAAATTCCAGGGGTGAGGCTGCAATCCTGGTGATTCTGAGAAATGCTAAAGTTTGATAACCACCGGCTTAGGCTCTTCCCCTAGGTCCTCCTTTCCTAAGAAGGATGAAATAGCATAGGGATAGATGGGGCGGGAAGCCATCCCCACTTCCTCATAGGACAAAGGGCAAAAGGACTTAAGCCTGACTGTCTTTCGTCTGTTTTTATGTGTGTGCATACTACTCAGGGATAGAGACGGAACATACTACTCTTTTCCCCAGTACTCCCCTCCTCCCCTGTGGAACAAGTTTAAAAAACTCTGCTGCCTCCTCATCCCAGGTGCAGTCTCCCTTCTGTTGCAGCAGAAGGATGAGGCCAGGGCATTCTACTTTGCTCTCTCCAAGGGGATGAACGTGGGATCCCTTTTCCCTACTTCTCCTCCTGGGGTTACTGGATCAGAATGGGGGGATCCTCCCTCCCCACTCTTCCTCCCTGGGGTCCTGACACCAGACAGAAGGTCCTCCCTGGGGTCCTGGGACCGGAAGGAAGGGTTCTCCTCTCCCCTCCAATGTTGTGACACCGGAAGGGGGTATCAATTCCCTCTACCCCGCCTCCCTAGAGTCCCGGGACCGGAAAGAGTGGTTTGCTCTCACCCGCCACTTCTCATGGGGCTCACCTCGGGGGGCAGGTACGGAGGGTTGTTGGCTTTGCCCCCTCTGTTCCTTCCGTTCTTCTTTTTCCCCTTTGGGCCCCCGCAGCCGCTGCTGCCGCCGGCCCCCCTAGCCTTAAGGGTTCCGCCCACGGCCGGGCCCCCTCCGGGCCGGCAGCAGCCGCCGAACAGCTCCGATACCCGCGAGTCCATTCGCCGCTGCCGCCAGCCCCCCGCCCGGCCCCTCCCCCCCCGCCGCCACAGCCGCCGCCACCGGGGCTACCGCCCCTACAGCCGCCGCCGCCCCTACTGCCACCACCGCGTCCGGCCAGCCAGAGGAGAGCGGGGTGGGGCCCTGCACAGGCCACGCCCCCACCCTGCTCTGGCCCGGGGTCGCGTCAGAAACAGCCGCGGGGCACCACGGGAGATAGAGTCCTCAAGCCTGGGACTTCCCTTAAATGAGCTCTCCGATGCCCTACAACTCCCAGGACGCATTGCAGCTCAAGGTGCCGCGGCGTGGCTTCGGGGCGTAGTCAAGGAGCGCGCCTTTGCGCGCAAAGGCCTAGGGGAGCTGTAGTCCGATTCCCAATCTCCGCGCTGTAAGCGGGTCTGTTTCTAGGGCCTCGTTAGGGGGAAGTTTAGAGCCCCACGGCCTGGAGGTTGGGCAGTCACCCGAGGCGGAGGGCTTACATCAGAATCAAGCTTTGTGGGCGCTCCTTGGTTTGGCTTCTTAGCGAGATGCCAGACAACAGGTTTTGGACCTGAAGAGCTGCAAAATTCAGGGCGACTGGTCCCTCCAGCCGGCTGGCTCCGCCCCTGCCTCAGTTTCTTCCCCGACAGCCGGCGTGCCGTCGGGGTGAGTCAGGGCGAATGACAGGGCGGAGGCAGATGGTGGTTAGCCTAATTACAGCTGTTTATTGTTGCGATGATTATGCCACCTTTACCCCGTAGTCACTACCTTATTGCCAGCTGGCACCCTCCGGGGGCTGGTTTTAGCAACCCGAGACACCGCGGTGCCACAGACACGAGGCCCGAACCCATAAACCAGCCTTGCAGCCTCAGGGCTACGAGGATGCTGGTAGAGAGTATTACCCCGCCCCTTTGTTTTGAAGCAGAACCAATCCCAGCCCAACGAGTTTAGTTTTAAAATAGCCCTGTCCGTAGGAGGGGTCTCGTCCCTACTTGGGGCGGGGCTGGGGCTCGGGTTACGTCAGCCACTGCTAGGGCTGTGGCTGGGAGAAGTAGCCGGCAATAGAAAGTTGGCCAAAAACCCAAGGGATTACTGACTTTTGACTTTCCTGCCAAGCCATCTCTCTTGCTCTGTAGGGCCCTTGCGGTCGACAAAGAGTAAACTCACGCAGCGACAGAAACCAGTGCACAAGAGAGTGCACAAGAAAGGCAGAGTGGAGAAGCCGCTAGTGTTGCTGGGCTGGGAGTCAGGACGCCAGGGTTCAATTCCTAGCCCCATGGCTGTCTCATGATTCACCATTCACCGTATGTCCACTTCCCCTGTTTCCCAAACATTGAGATGCTCTCACACAGCCAAAAAATAAAACGACCCTTCCCTCCAGACCTGTTTTCCTTGGAAAACTAGAAGCAACGACAGTGACCTACCTCTGGTGATCCTTTCAAGGGTTCAGACCTGGTGGAGTCCATGGCTTCCCCTCAAGACTACAAGGGGGAAGGTGGGTTACTGATCATTTAGTTGCTGTCCACATGGCATAACTCTCCAAAGCCGTGGCAGCAGAAGAACCAAAATCTGCAAAAAGGCTTAGCAGATCCAGCCAATTCTGTGGTCCTCAGTGGTTGAAAGCACACATGACTTCTCTCTTTTCAAACCTGTTCAGTGAAAGGAAGGTAATGCTGCAGAAGTCAACTCCAGCCAGGAAAATTGCTACTTGGAGCCTGGGACTGAGGAATTCAGTAAGAGATATCAAGAAGGATGGAGGTCAGAAGGGAGAACCAAAACTATTCCCCCAACATTCTCACCACCACTAGCTCTGTGCTCCCTTGATAACCAGGGCCTGCTGCACTCGCCTGATAACACTCATCCTCTCATCTTCTTGGGTCTTTCAATCACCCAACATGCACAGTTTTCACTTTGCTCATCCCAATCCCCTTGTCTCCTAAGTGGAGAACTTCTTTTAAGAGGTGAGAGAGGGGGTGCCTGGGTGGCTCAGTGGGTTAAAGCCTCTGCCTTGAGCTCAGGTCATGATCCCAGGGTCTTGGGATCAAGCCCAGCATTGGGTACTCTGCTCAGCAGGGAGCTTCCTCCTCTCTCTCTGCCTGCTTCTCTGCTCTGTCTGTGAAATAAACAAATAAAATCTTTAAAAAAAAAAAAAAAAGGTGAGAGGGGGGACAACCTATTCTGATATCCCATTCTTGAACAACCTAGCTTACCATAGGAATGAAGGCTGGCAGAGGAGTAAACTGAACAAGGATGGCTGTCCAGGAGAAGATCAGAGTCCTGGGATATGGAAGGTAGTAGAAGTGTTTGGTTTCCTGGAGGGGTTGCTTATAAGGTGCTTATGAGGTGTTTGGCTATGGGATTATACACACACACACACACACACACACACAGAGTTTTTCCTGGTATATAATTAGTCATTTATTCTCTGTGTATAGTACCTTTACATGAGTTTTAAATTCAGGGACATGTGAGTGGCTCAGTTGATTAAGCATCTGCCTTCAACTCAAGTCATGATTTCAGGGTCTGGGATTGAGTCCCAAGTTGGGCTCTTTGCTCAGCAAGGCTCCTGCTTCTCCCTCTGCCTGCCAGTCCCCTTGCTTGTTCTCTCTCTCCCTCCCTCTCAGAAATAAATAAAATCTTAAAAAATAGAAACATTTAAAAAATAAATTGAAAGTTAGCAATCTTTGCATATACACTTTCTTGGTTTTGTATCATGGCTAGGGTAACCCCACTCCTAGATTATGAATTACTCCCCAATATTTTCTCCAAGGAGTTTGGAGGTTTATTTTTATGGTTAGATCTTTAATCTATTCTTTTTTAAATATTTACTTATTTGGGAGAGAGAGAGAGAGATAGAGGGAGCACAAGTGGAGGGGAGGCACAAAGGGAGAGGGAGAATCAGGCTCCCTGCTGAGCAGAGAGCCCTCTGGGCTTGATCCCAGGATCCTGGGATCAGGACATGAGCCAGAGGTAGACGCTTAACCTGAGACACCCCGACACCCCTTTAATCCATTTTTTAAAAAGATTTATTTATTCACTTTAGAGAGAGAGAGAGCGTGAGCATGAGCAAGAGTAGGGGGAAGGACAGAGGGAGAGAGAGAATCCTGAAGCAGACTCCGTGTTGAGCTGGGGCCAGACACAGGGCTTGATCCCAGGACCCTGAGATCATGAGTCGAAACTAAGAAGCAGCTAAACTGACTAAACTGACTGTGCCACCTGGGCGCCCCTAGATCTTTAATTCATTTAGAATTTACCTTTATGTAAGACGTGCAGTAGGATGATTTTTCTTGTAAATAAATAGGGAGGTGTCTCAAGTTACTTGCTTTGAAAGTCACCCTCATCGTATATTAAAATCTATGTATACATGGATCTGTTTCTGGACTCTCTCTTGTTTTTTTGTTTGTTTGTTTGTTTGTTTTTAAGGTTTTTGTTTTTTTTTTTTTTTTTCACTGAACTAAGTGGCTATACTGTGGAGAGTTAGGATTACAATGGACTTAAGAGTTGGCATTTTGGCCCTTCTTCTTGCCAAAAGTGGGCACAAACTTGACAAAGCGCCAGTTGCACTGCATCTGCTGCTCGGCTTGGCCTGTCTTCTTCTTTTTCTCCTGTTTGGACACCTTGGGAATCTGCCCTCTTACTTTCTCAGTACAGGCCAGGGAACTGTGGAATTTACCTACAAGCAGGCGGCTGGCTACTTCCAGGGAGGTCAGAGCCTTCACTCCACACTGGCCTATGGTAGCCTCATCCTTCAGGGGCGTGCCTGCCAGGAGCACAACTTGATCTTCTGGAATGATGCCCTCTAGTGAGGCCACATGAGCCTTGCTTGATCTGGACAACTGTCTCCTGGCCGGTCACCTCGAGGGTGTGCAGCTCCTGGGCATGGACAAAGAGCTGCATTTTGGTGACTGAACCATGGGAACCACAGCTGCTACCACAAAGATGGAATTGAGAAAGAAGAAGAAGTAAGGGTACACAGTCCGCATGTCCTCACCCTGCTGGGTGCCACGTCACTGCTATGGACTCTCTCCTGTTGCTTATTTGTTTGCTTATTCCTGAACCAACACCACAGTATTGTAATCATTGTAATTTTATGGTGTGTTTGGTCTCTGCTCCCTACCTCCTGAGACACACCCCTCTTGGCCTCCATGACTTGACACTTGTCTATTCTTATATCTACCTCTCTAGATACTCCTCAGTCTCCCCCCACAGGATTTTCTTTCTCTGTTCTTCCCCTAAACATTAGCATCTTCAGGATCCTAGCTCATCTTCATTCTACATGCCCTCCCTGGGTGATCTTACACACTCCTACACCGATGACTCTCCAATACACTTCTATTTCTAATGGTGTTCCTAAATATCTCTTCACTGTCCAATGGAACAGCAAACTCAACCTGTCAAAAACTGAACTTATCTTTTTTCCTTACACACACACCAATAAACCTCGTCTTCCCCTAGTGTTTCCTCCTTCATCGAATGGCACAATTGGCCATAAAGTTGCTAAACTTAAAAAACCTGCTTGTCTTCTTAGTAGTCTTTATCCCTTTTCCTCTTCCTGGGATCAACCACCAAGTCATGCTCATCAGACCGCCTAAAAATCTCTAGGGTTCATCGATTTCTTTCTACCCCACTGTGACTACCACAGTTCAGGTCCCTTTCACCCATGCACTTGGGTAACTGCAGTCACTAGCTCTAATTGGTATCCCTGCCTCCTCTCTCTATACTGCAGGCAGTATAGAGATTAAATTTATAATTTTAATCATGTCGTTCCCTACTTAAAGCTTTCAAAACTTCCCCATTCCCCTATAGGATCAAGTTCAAACTTTTTAACAGTGTTTGAAAAACTTGGCCATGATCTGGATCCTGTTTATCTGCCACAGCCTTAACTCTTTATAATCTGAACTCTTTTCTTTCATTTTAATTTAATTTAATTTAGGGATGCCTGGGTGGTTCAGTCATTAAGCATCTGCCTTTGGCTCAGGTCATATCCCAGGGTCCTGGGATCAAGCCCCGCATTGGGCTCCCTGCTCAATAGGAAGCCTGCTTCTCCTTCTCCCACTTCCCCTGCTTGTGTTTACTCTCTTGCTGTGTCTTGCTCTGTCAAATAAATAAATAAATAAAAACCTTCCAAAAAAATTTTTTTTAATTTATTTAACAGACAGAGATCACAAGTAGGCAGAGAGGCAGGCAGAGAGAGAGAGGAAGAGAAGCAGGCTTCCTGCTGAGCAGAGAACCTGATGCGGGGCTCAATCCCAGGACCCTGGGATCATGACCTGAGCCGAAGGCAGAGGCTTTAACCCACTGAGCCACCCAGGCGTCCCTTAAAAAATTTTTTTTTAAAATTAAATTTATTTATTTAGAGCGTGTGAGTGGGTGAGGAGCAGAGGGAGAGGGAGAGAGAGAATCTCAGGCAGACTCTGGCTACTGAGTGCAGTCCCTAGCAGTCTTAATGTCACGACCCTGAGATGATGACCTGAGCCCAAATCAAGAGTCCTTCACTCAACCGACTGAGCCACCCAGGCGCTCCTGAACTCTTTTCATTCCTTGAATGGAGGATGCTCTTGTCTCTCAAGGTCTCCAGGATAACTAGGCCCTCCTCTTTACTTTTACTCATCCTACAAGTCACACTTTCTCGGATGCATTTCCACTGGGACCACCCCTTCTTCCACACCATCTAGGTTAGGGAGCCGGTCCTTCTATACACAGCCCGTGCAAACCCCACGGTATATAATTTATCACACGGTATCGTATTTCTAGGCAGCAAACCCCTTAGGACAGCAACTCCTACTTGTTTGCCAGAGGCTCCAGCACCTAGGACAGGGCCTGGCACGAAGTAGGTGCACAGTTAACAATGAACGCTGGAGAGAATGGTTGCGTGAGGGCAAGTGTCGCCTGGAAGGCGGACCTCAGCGTCTGAGAGAGTGTGGGTTCCCTGTGGGGGAAGGGCTCGGCGTATCCCTGCGAGAGTGTTCGGAGAGAGCACCGGGATCAAATCCCAACCCCGCCCAGCTTCCACCACTGCGGCCTCGCCGCGCCCCCATTCGTCCCGGCCGAGCCGGAAGTGGAGGCGAGGGCTTCCCATGATACCCCGCGGGGCGCCTATTCAAACTGCACGGAGAAGAGGGAGGCGGTCGTGATGGCGGCTCCGGAGCCGGAAGTGGTGTGCCCGGCCGCAGTACCCGGTAAGGCCTGGGGTCCCGAGATTGGGGAGCCGCTATCCAGTCTTTTAGCCCACGGCCCATTCTCTGGCCCGTCTTCGTTGACCCATCCCTCTTGGCTCCCCCTCGGCCCCAGTGACTCCATCGCCCCCTGGGTCCTGGATCCCATTGGTTCGTCCCCACTCGGGCTTCCTTTCCGCGGCGTTCTGGACCCCGCTTGATTACATTTAGTGTAAACGAATTTCTCCAGGTCAGGGCCTCCACTTTCTGAGCGGAACCCTAGCCACAGCGTCCGAAATTTTCTCTTCCCCACCTCCCCATCCCGCCGCCACTTAGATCTTTGGGAGCTGGAGTCGGGAATCTCCCCGCCACCACCCTCAAGGAGTTTTGCGGAGGGAATGTGTCGGGCTGTCCCCTCCCCAGTACAAGGGAATGAGAAGACTGACTTTGGCTTTTAAATTTTTTGTCTCCCTTGTCCCTCGGCGCACCTACCAGATTTGGAATGGTATGAGAAGTCAGAGGAAACCCACGCCCCCCAGATAGAACTACTCGAGACTACGTCTACTCAAGAACCTCCCAACCCTTCGGAGCCCTTTTGTCCCAGAGACTGCATGGTGCCAGTGGTGTTTCCCGGGCCTGTGAGCCAGGAAGGCTGCTGTCGGTTTACTTGTGAACTTCTAAAGCATATCATGTACCAGCGCCAACAACTGCCTCTGCCCTATGAACAGCTTAAGCACTTCTACCGAAAACCTTCTCCCCAGGTAGGCACAACCTTTGGGTAAAAGCTGGTGGGGAGGCTGTGACTGTACATGGTAGGTAGGTGAAAAGGGGTTCTAAGGAATCTTCAGGCCCTGTCAGCCTCAACAGTGGTAAGGAATGTGTTTGAGCCCCATGGCTTTAGTTTCTCTCCACTCTAGTCTTTGATAGTCGGCCCTCCAGGATTTTCTCATTTTCGTTTTCTGAAGCTGCTGTTGTGTTGCATTTGGACTTCATGAACTGACCTTTTAATTTTAATGTCTTTTCTCCCCAGATGTTCATCTCTCTCTCTCTTTTTTTTTTTTTTTAAGATTTTATTTATTTATTTGATAGAGCACAAACAGGAATGGCAGAGGGAAAGGGAGAAGCAGACTCCCTGCTCAGCAGGGAGCCAGATGTGGGCTCAATCTTAAAACCTTGGAATCATGACCTGAGCCCAAGGGAGATGCTTAACCCACTGAGCCACTTGATCACCCCTCATCTTTGTTTTTAAGTTTTACTTACTGGGGACTTCCTTGACTTTATATTCGAACACTTCTGTAATTTTTTCTTTTCTTTTTTTTTTTTTTTTTTGGCCATCATAGTGTTTGGGTTTTTGTTTTTTTTTTTTAAGATGTTTTATTTATTTATTTGAGACTGAGTCAGGGTGGGGGAGGGGCAGAGGGAGAGGGAGAATCAGATCCCCGATGAGCAGGGAGCCCAGCATGGGGCTCAGTCCCAGAACTCTGGGATCATGACTTGAGCTGAAGGCAGTCGCTTAACCAACTGAGGCTCACAGGTGCCCTTGCAATCATAGTCTTAAGAGCTTCTTCTAATTTTTTTCACGTTCCTTTTTTATAGTATCCTATTGTTTCATGTCTATATGATCTCTTACGTGGAGATATTAATTATTGTTTTTTTTTTTAAAGATCTTATTTATTTATTTGACAGACAGAGATCACAAGTAGGCGAGGGCCGGGGAGGGGGAAGCAGGCTCCCCACGGAGCAGAGAGCCCGATGTGGGGCTCGATCCTAGGACCCTGGGATTATGACCTGAGCTGAAGGCAGAGGCTTAACCCACTGAGCCACCCAGGTGCCCCTAATTACTTTATGTTTTGAAGTTTTACTCTGTTCTTTTCAGTTTCTATTTTTTTCTGGATTCCTTTTCCTCTTTGCTTTGGTCTCTGACTTTCATATTAGAGGCTTTTATTCTGTGTCTGGTGAATATGTAAGAAAAAGTCAATGAAAGCTCTGTGTGCATGGCTGGATCTTGTGAGCCATAGACTTCACTCTGAGGATATTGGGTAGGAACCAAGCGGTCTCTTTGGAGGACTCCCAATACATCAGTATGGGAAGTCTTCTCTCCGGAGAAGACAGGGTGGAGGAAATTGGGAGACGATCTAAGGGTTCTCACGTGGGTTTTCACTCAGTCTTTCTCTGTTCACTCTTCTGTGGTACCTAAATTGCCAATTCCTAAGCCCTTCTGGAATTCTGTGTGTGAATTGTTTTGCTTTTCATAGGGGCTCCCTCTTTTAGCACTTTGTATTCAGCTCCCTTGAATTTTTCCATCTACTTTCTACTTCCATCCTTCTTTCTACTTCCCCAAAATGTGTGGTTGCCTTTGTCTGTTTCCCAGTTCTCTTTGCCCCGAGGAGTTCCTTTTCTTTCTCCTCTCCCTCCCTTTTTCTCTCATTTAGTAGGATCTTAGATGGGACCACAAATAAGCATGTGTTTAATTTTCCACATTTAACTGGAAGACCAACTCCAGAATCACCTTTATTAAGCTAGATTATCCTCATTTCCTGTTGTCACTCATGGCTTAGCAAAATTTGCCACCTGGCATGCCACCAAATCTCCCTGACTATTTTAGTTTCTCATTTCTGGATGTCCTCCTGTTTCACAGTACTGTCTTTGCTGTTCTGAGCATGGGAAAAGTATGGTTTTGTACAAAGAAGGCATTTTTCTTTTTAAATATATTGCCCTCTGATAAAAACCTAGTGTCGTGACCATGGAAACCCAGTTCCAGAAGTCTCCTGCATCCCAACAGGGTTCTTCAAAGGGCATTAGCTTCCCCCATCTCGTCCTTCCCTTTCACTGGTCTTTGTCCTCACAGGCCGAGGACGCAGTGAAGAAGAAAGCTCGGGCCGCCGCTGAAGTGAGCAGCAGGAAATGCCAACAAGCCCTGGCAGAACTGGAGAGTGTCCTCAGCCACCTAGAGGGTCTCTTTGCCCGGACAATAGTACCCCGTGTGCTTATCCTCCTTGGTGGCAATGCCTTAAATCCCAAGGAGTTCTACGAGCTTGACTTGTCCCGCTTGGCCCCCAACAGCATGGACCAGAGCCTGAGCACTGCGGCTTGTTTGCGGCGTCTCTTCCGAGCCATTTTCATGGCTGATGCCTTCAGTGAGCTACAGGCTCCTCCACTCATGGGCACCATTGTCATGGCACAGGGGCACCGGGACTGTGGAGAAGATTGGTTTCGACCCAAGCTCAACTACCGAGTGCCCACCCGGGGCCACAAACTGACTGTGACTCTGTCCTGTGGCAGACCCTCTATCCCAGCCACAGCCTGGGAGGATTACATTTGGTTCCAGGCACCAGTGACACTTAAAGGCTTCCATGAGTGAATGGGGCTGCTTCTTCATCGTGAACACAATGGCTTTAATTATCTTTCCCCCTATGGCGCCAAGTCACCCATCTCTTGCTTGGAGCTAGAATTGCTTCCTGGTGAGAGGAATGTTCTGTCCTTCCAGCTGCCTGCCTCCCCTCCTCAGACTTCCTGGTGGGCCGATTTTATGGCTGTGGCTGTCATAATTATCACTGAACAACATCTCTTTGAATCAAAGGTTGATTTTCCCAGAAGGTGCTGGGTCAGGCATTTCTGTTCTGGTTGGAAGGCAAATATGGGGTCATAGACGGACACTCTTTTGGAAGTGGCCTTTTAATGCTTTTTACTGTGGCAATTCAGAATTTTTGCTAGGGACATAACTTAAATATAAAAATGAATGGATTTGCATTAAATTATCAAATTATCCTCTTGGCTTAAAGATTCCCAGGGTTAAGACTAGAGTATTTTGTCTTTCTCCTTGGCGTCTTATGCTTCAGGGTTTCTAGGATTTTTTTTTTTTTTTTTTAACTGATGGTTCTTTTTCTCTTCATCAACCCTAGGCCCTTCTGGGAAGTGATTGGACTTGGTCGAGGTTCTGTAACACTTTGACGTCAGAGCTGGGACTAGAGTCCTCATCAGTTACCTCCTTGCCTGACCTCCTTTCCTCGCCATGTAGGGGTTTTTGTGATCATTACAGTATATGTGCCAAAGGTCACATAGGGGAAAAGGAGTTGAGAGACTAGACTGAGAAAGGAAACTGAGAGGGCCTTTGCCAAGCTCCAAAGCCCGTGGGAACAATTTCTGAGCCCAGATGTCCCTTCAGGGGTTCTGCCCAGCGTGTCTCCATTGCAGTGACTGGTGGGTTGCTGGCGGTTCCTGCTGGTAGCACTGTCCTTAGGCATACCCTGCTCTCCTGCCTGCGGCACTTCCTCCACAGCTGTGCCTCTGACTTGGCCATCCTGATCCTTGCTCTTCTTCGGGCTTGTTCCCATCCTGACTATTAAGCACTGATGCGCTTTGTCCCTGAGAACACCTGCTTATGTCTTGGAAACAAATTGAAGACATAGTCATTACCCTGCTGGTGTTGGAGATAGGTAGGTTGTGTGTATGTGTGTGCATGTGCATGTTTGTATGTGTAAATGGGGACAGTATAAATATACACTATTTTTTATGTTTTAAGAAGAATGTTTTGTGTTAAGAAAACAGAAAACATGGTTTAAATTTTACACTATGTTTTAAGCACTTTACATACATTATCTCATGTAGCAACCTTCCAGAGTATGTGTTGTTCCCATCCTATCGATGAGGCTAGGGGAAATAGAATAATTTGTGGAGGAACCTGGATTCTAACCCAGTCCACCCAGCTCCAGCTCTGGAGGCTGAGTGCTGTGCATAGTGCTGCATGGCCTGTGTGGGTTTTACTCTGAAATAATTAAGCAGATTCACTCTGCCAAAAGTAGTAGCATTGGAAAGCTGCAAGACTCCCTCTCTGGCTTTAGACTGTAGATCCTGAGAGGGAACCTGCTGGTAAGTGGTCAGAAAATCTGGAATCAATGAGAACAGTATAGGTTTGGGTGACTTTTGGTGCTATGGCCACTTGAAGCATATTTTACCAGTTAGAATTTCAGCTGGTTTTTGGTCTGAGGATACTGCCTTACGAAAGAGGAGCAGAGCCATATCTCCCACTTGGCAATGGAATGGACAGGCTGAGGGCTGTAAGGGGAGGGAGAGTTTTGGACAAGGGAGTTACAGATTGTTTTGACACAGAAAACACCTTAGGCCAAGTCAGCTCCCTCAAATTTTAAAAGCCTTCATAAGCAATGCCCAGATAATCAAAACAAAGTAATTATCTGGGTAATTTAGACACTTATTTCTCTCTTGCCTTGGCATGGGGCACCACATCATTCTGATTGCATGAGTCCTTTCCAAAGGAATCCAGAAATGAAAAGGTCAGTTAATATTAACGACAGCCCAGTGTAGGGCTCCCTGCTCAGTGTGGAGTCTGCTGCTCCCTCTCCTGCCCTCCCCACCCACTCATGCCCTCTCTGTTTTTCTCTTTCTCCCTCTCTCCAATAAATAAATATAATCTTTAAAAAAAGGTCAACAAATCCCATCTCTTTCCCTGACAACAAGCTTGCTGAGATATCTGTTCACCTGTTTGACATTGG
Organism: Mustela lutreola; assembly: GCF_030435805.1. Classification (NCBI taxonomy): domain Eukaryota; kingdom Metazoa; phylum Chordata; class Mammalia; order Carnivora; family Mustelidae; genus Mustela; species Mustela lutreola. The sequence goes on from NC_081295.1 coordinate 90,941,719, forward strand.
CTAGGGCTAGCTCTAGAGGTAGGTGTGAAGGAGCCTCTAACCCAGGGAGGGAAGAGCCCCAGCTGCAGTGGGGTCCTGGCCTTTTCTGTGTTGCTACCATTTGGGCCTAAAAGCAACAGTTGTGGGGCCCTGTAGCTAAATGTAGGCAGTAGGTGGTGTCCTCCTTTTTGTACTTCTCTTCACATCCTGCTCCCCCAAGGTGTGGGCCTTGCCCCAGTGCCTAGGTCTCCGTTTGTCACTTGGGTGGAATAGTTCTGTGGAAGGGGTGAATAGAGACCTCTCGTGAAGACCGAGGAGAATGGAACGATGGACCCCACTGTAGGACCTGGCATGGGTGGGGGTTAATTGCTTTAGATTCCTAGACTTTTAGAGCCAAGACCTCAAGTTCTTTTCTTCACTCAATTCTGAGGCCAAGAAGGGACACAACTGGAGTGAAAGAATACAGCTAACGTCACTGTCGGGTTGTCTTTCTTCCCAAGCCCTCATTGCACATACAGTAAGGACTCAATTCAACTGTTGCAAAGGCTCAGAAAAGGCAAAAATATCCATGGAACTGGGGACCTTCAATCCCACACGAAGGCTACCTATGTTAGGGGAAGCCACACTGTTAGCGTGACAGCAGAACACGTACGGGCCCCAACGCGAGAAGGACGGAGGACAGGAGCTTGGAGGAAGGAAGGGCTGTGTGGGGAGCAGGGCGCGCCTGAGGTCGGAGAGGGCGGGGCCGCGCGTGTGGAATCCTTCCAGCCCGGCGGGAGGGCAGAGCTTTGGGTCACCATGGAGACAGTTTCTCCTAGCAACCTGGCGGGCGTTGATCAGAGCCGCGGGCGCGATGGACGCGGAAAGCCTCCTGCTATCGCTGGAGCTGGCGTCCGGCAGCGGGCAGGGGCTCAGCCCCGACCGTAGGGCCTCGCTGCTCACCTCCCTTACGCTGGTGAAGCGCGACTACCGCTACGATCGGGTCCTCTTCTGGGGCCGCATCCTCGGCCTCGTCGCGGATTACTACATCGCGCAGGGCCTGAGTGAGGACCAGCTCGCACCACGCAAGACTCTTTACAGGTGGAGGCGATGCCCTAGCAGCCGCGGTGGCCCGCGCCTCCTGAAGGGGCGCCTCTGGGAGTCCAGGAGGGGGTGGGCGTGGTAGGAATGGAAAGGGGTGGGGACACTGAACTGGAGAGGGGAGGGTGGGGCACGCAAGGAGCTGGTGACCTTTAGCAGGCAGAGACCTGATAACATCGTGGAGGTGTGGTGGGCTTGGGGGACTCGGGGCGCAGGGATTTGGAGGTGGGTTTATAATATAGGCGGGGCCGAGAACGGAGGCAGAGAGAGGTGAAAGGTCCCGGAGAATAGGGTCCTGGAGTAGACGCCAAGTGCAGGCCTGGCATTCTGAAGAGCACAGTTTGGAGAAGGATTAGAAGCCCTGGAGGGTAATGAAGTGTTGTTTGGAAGTGGGTCCAGAAGTATCTTTGGTGGTGGAGTTGGCTCACAAAAGGAAGCACTCTAGGAAGTAGAGAACGAATGTGGAATGGGAGAGGAGGGTTTACAACCAGGGAAAATTCTCAACAGGCTACTTACCCTACAAGCCTACCCGCCTCTTTCTTGACTACCCCCAGCAATGTCGGGAAGCTCACCACCTTACAGAACAAGCCATCCAGGCCATAGGGAGTTGTAGACTTCATTTATCTCTCCGTACATCAATCCAACATTGATTGGAGGCATTTTGTATAGACTTACACGAAGGTTACAAAGATGGCTAAGACTCCCCCGTCTCCAAGTTATTCACATCCTAGGAAGGAAGATGGACATGTAACCCAGCAATTAAAGCAAAGTGTGTTAACCCCAGGACAGAGAGAGATGCAAAGGGGGGTCAAGGGGGGGTGTCTTCTAGAGAGCAATGAAATAAAGATTGCTAAGGGACATCTGAAAGCTGATGGGTAGTTCCCCCAGGAAGGTGTGGGGAAAGGCAAGCCAGTTAGAGGGAAGGGGTCTGCAAACTTGGCTGGAGTGGGCTTGGAGTGTTTGGGAGCACAGCAGGTAGGTGAACCTGACAGTGGCAGGCCAGGATGTTACACAAACTGGATGGAAAGACCTGAGATTTGAACTTTGTTTGGAGGCTGTGGCGAGCTGGAGAGCCATTCAGAGGCCTTAAGCAAGAAGAGTCTGCTCAGATCTGAGTGTGCAGGCTGATTTGAAGTGGGTGAGCATCCAGGAGTCTGTTGCAGTGTCCAGATGAAGGAGACCGCAAGGAAGAGGTAGCTGAGGGACTGTAGATCAGGGGGTGGGTTGGAAAGATGTAAGTGGTGCCACTAGCTAGACTTGGGTCTGAATGAGAGGTGGAGGAGAGGTCAAGGTTGACTCTTCCTTCCAGCTAAGGTGGCCAAGTAAGTGCTGGTGAATCCCACTGGAACATTATTCAGGGAGCAGGACTAGGAAAGCCCCGTTGAATTTGGTATGAGTTGCTCTGGGTGGGCCGGGGGCGGGGGAATGGTGGGGGGAAGATCATAAGGAGGCATATTAAAGTACAAACCTGGAGTCCAGACAAAACACTTGGACTGAAAATGAAGACTTAGGATTCATTTTATTCCATAAGTTTTTATTTCTTCAGCACCTACTATGTGCTAGGCATTGATCCAGGCATCAGGAATTCAATGGTAAATGAGACAAAGTCCTTGTGTTCGTGGAGTCTACATTATAGTGTGTGGGGGTGGGGGGAAGGGAGACAATAAATAAACACACATACATTGCAGATCTAGAGAATACAGGATGCAGTACTGTTTTAAATAGGGTGGTCAGAGATAGTCTCTCTGATAAGAGACCTGAGGCAACTGAGAGAATGAGCTCTGTATTTATCTGAGGGAAGAGAATTCCAGGCAAGCGCAAAGGCCCTGAGGCAGATGTGTACTTAGTGTTGGTGGAAACCCATGGAGGCTAGTGTGGCTGGAGAGGAGGGAACATTGTAGGACATGAGGTCAGAGAGGTAAGGGACCAGAAGGCTTTGTGGGGCGTTGCAAGGAATTGTTGTAATGGGAAGTCTTTGGAAGCTGCTATACAGAGACATGATCTGGCAGTTGGGTGGGAAGTAGACTGAAAAGGGAGCAAGTGTGGACTTGGGGAGACCAGTTAAGAGGTTACCATAGTATCTAGGTAAGGAAGAGAGGGGCTTGGACCAACAGGGAGCAGTGGAGGTGGTGAGAGGAGGTTGGGTTCTGCATATCACCTAGGGTTCTGGGAGTCAGGTGGGCCAACCTGCGGGGAGAAAGGAGGGGTGACAATAGATCCTTGGGAATACTTGGGGCAGTGGAGGAGAGCGAAGGGAGATGCCAATGGAAACAAATGGAATGCATTTGTTGGCTTTTAGGTCTTGTTGATGTCCTCCTAAGCCGTTTTTTGCGGGGGGGTGGGGTGGGGCAGAAGTGACCGTGTAATGGGCAGAGTGAAGGTGAGAGGAGAAAGGTGTCCACAGGGCAAGTTGTTTTGAGATTATTGTTCAGAGATGGAGGAGAGGAGTGAGGGACCAGAAAAGGCTGTTTTCCAGCAGGGCGTGGATTTGAGGACCGTTATTTTTGAAAGTTGAGAAGTTCTGATGTTGAGAAGGGGGCCAGTGGAGAGAGAAGGATGGAAAGATGAGCAGGGCCCCCCACCCGCCCCTACCCGCCACACCCAGCAGGCCGGTCGGGTGAGAGAGGAGTGGGAGAACGCCCTCTTCTGGCAGGAGTGGGGAGGAGGGGACTGGGCCCGTCCGTGCTGGAGACCTCAGAGGACAGGTCCTAGAGCCTGGACCGGCTTTCCTGAGAAATGGGGGAAGGTGGCTCTGGGGTTGGCTCACTGGGCAGATGGAGCATGAATCTGGGGTCTAAAGATGTGCTTGTAACTAAGGAAAGTTCAGCTTTCAAGGAACTCATCAGGAATCTTATAGTGCAGATATCTGGGAAGAAATTTTTGGAATTTTGGTAGGCACAAAGCTTTTGTGACCTTGACCTTCTATGAAATAAATTTGAATTTGTCTCACATGTGGAGGTGGGGTGCACCATAGGCCCTTAGGATTTCGAAGGGGAGAGGTGCGAGTCCCAACAGTGCATCTTGGGCTTTGTCCCTCAAGAGAAGGGGCCGTGGCAGGAAGCTTGGAAACCAGGATCCTGGGGATGTCGTTGGCAGTCTGAACTGCATGGAGTGGAGCCTCCTGCCCCCTGCCACGGAGGAGATGGTGGTGCAGACGTCTGTGCTGAAGGGCCGCTTCATGGGGGACCCCTCACATGAGTATGAACACACCGAGCTGCAGAAGATGAGTGAGGGCGAGAAGGTCTTTGAGGAAGAAGTAGTGGTGAGTGAAGATGAGAGCGGGAGGACAGAAAGAGCCTGGGCCATCCAAAGCCCAGCCCAGTGGAAATTGTGGTGTCAACACCATAAGCCCACACAGCTCCCATGTGACAGGGTGGAGAGTAGACGGGCCGCTCCATCCGCTCCATCTGGAGCTGGGCTCTGGGCAGGGGCTGGGAGAGGCGGGTCTGTGTTGCGCTTTCAGGTAATGGGATGTGCACAGGCTCTTGTGTCTTTATATCAGTCTTTGTCTTACTGGATAATATATCCACATGATTCGCAATGTGAAGGTACAAAAAGAAATTTAGCAAAGTGGCTCTCTCACCCCTGTCTGCCAGTCCCCCAGGTCTTCTTTCCCAGGGACATTAATGTAACTCACTTTGCGCCCGTGTGCATGTCCACATGTTGTTATGCAAAGCGCAGTCTAGACCAGAAGCATCACCACGGCTTGGGAGTTAGAAATGCACACTCTCAGGATCGGGATCGGAATTTTAACACATTCCAAGGGGATTTGAATACACATTAAAGTTTCAGAAGCTCTACTTCCAAAGACATTTGATGCAAAACAAGTCTCAGCAAATAGCTGACCTTTCCACATTCTCTTCTGATCTTAAGACAAAACAAGCGGCAGATGTCACGCACACATTTCTGCACCTTGCTTTTTTCACCTAATAAATTTTGGAGCTCTTTCTATGTCAGTGCTCTGAAGAGCCACCCCCATTGTTTTTACTGTGTGTGAACGTCCCATAGTTGGACCAGTGTCCCGGTTGTGGAAATCCATGACATGTCCGAGTTGGAGCTCTGACAGGCGGTTCCATAACGAATGACCTTGCACATGGTGTCCTTTCCAACATGTGCACACACTCTGAAGGTTCATTTCCTAGAAATGGAACTGCTGGGTCAAAAAATAAGGAGCACAGATTTTGAAACAATCAAACCTGGAATTCAAAATATAGCCTGTGCACCTGGGTGAGGCCAAAAGTGTCGGTAGTGGCCTGTGATGCCTCAACCGGAGTCCCCACTCCTCTCCCTTACCCCACCTGACAAACTTGACCTCCCTGAGGCTTATTTTCTGAAACGGTGGGATAATTATATCTACTTTGTAGTCTTGTACAGGTGAAATGAAGGGACCTATCTGAAGGCCCTGGTGTAGGCCTGTGTAAAGCATTGGTTTCCATCTAATGTGTAAAAATTTCAGTTGGCAGCTCCTGGGAAATAGGTAGCTGAGTGACTCTCAGGAGGCCTGGTGACCCGTTTTCCCTGTCAAACTCTGCTTTTCCTCAAACACCTCTACAAAGTCCTTTTATTAGGGGTTGCCCTTGATATTGGTTGTAACCAAATTCATCTGCATAAAAATGTTAAATATGGGGGGTGGTGCTGGGGAGATGTTAAGTCAAAGCATAGGATCTGAAAGTATATAAGCTGAGACTCCAATTTTGTTTTAAATAGATACACAGGAAGGAGAATAGAAGGAAGGATGCCAATATGTTCTTAGTGATTTTCTTTAGGAGGTGGGATTATGAATGGTTTTAATTCTTTGGCGTATATTATAAACTTTTTCTATATTACCTAAGTATTCCACAGTGAGCAGGATTGCTTTTATATTTTAAAAAGGCAAAATAACCCACATATACATATGACAGGGTGGTATGTTTCTGGAAGAGTACATAAAAAACCATTAACAGTGGTTGTCTCCAGGGAGGCCAGTTGGAGGGTCAGGGTTGGGGTGACAGAGACTGCTTTTTTGCGGGGGGGGATGGTTTTAAATATTACACCATCAGTATGTATTCCTGATTTAAAATCGAGACAGACAGAGGAATGAAAGAAGGAGTGAAGAGAGGAAGGAAGGGGGGGGACCTTTGAGAGGAGAGAAGGGGAAGGCTTGCCCAATGTGATTTTCCATGGACTTGGTGTCTATGTGGTGGCGATCCAGGTTAGGGCGTCATGCAGGGGGCCCTTGCTCCAGAGGTGAATGGGCATAGCACTCTGGCAGGTTGGCTTTTCTCCTGTCTCCTCAGGTCCAGATCAAGGAAGAGACCCGCTTGGTGTCTGTCATCGACCAGATAGACAAGGCTGTAGCGGTCATCCCCCGAGGAGCCCTTTTCAAGACCCCTTTTGGACCTATCCATGTCAATCGGACCTTTGAAGGTGAGGTCTCCAGGGCCCCTCTCAAGGGCAGGAGGGCATCTCTTCCCAAGCATAATCGGACACATTTCTGGGAGTCTTGGGGAACCTGTCCCACTTTCTCAGAGAAAGACCAGCTGTGTCCAGTTCACTTGGAAAGATGTGATCCATGGCCTGGGACTGGCAGTTGGCATGGGCTGCTCGTCACTGGACCTTGACACTTTTCTGCCTGAGGGTAGAGAGCATTTGCCATCTAGGTCCCACGGCTTTGTGGGGGTCTGGGCTCCCTGCCTTCCCCACCTTCTTCCTCTTTGGTATCTCCTTATTGTAGGATCTGGACCAACACTGGGCTGACAGAACACAGCTCCTTTTTCTCCCTTTAGTTCTCTGTCAGTATCTGACTGAGTCCTTTGCAGGCCCCTCCATGTGGTTCCCACGGGTGGAGAAAGGGGGGCTGTGGGGTTTGGGGCTGACCATCCTTTCCTACCTACCACCTCTTTTTAGGACTGTCCTTGTCTGAAGCCAAGAAGCTTAGCTCCTACTTCCACTTCAAGGAGCCTGTTGAGTTGAAGAACAAGACCTTGCTTGAGAAGGCTGACCTGGACCCTTCCCTGGACTTCATGGACCCCTTAGAGCATGACATTCCCAAAGGTAATAGTCTATGACTTGGAGGACATTGTATCTGTCCCCAGGTAAGAGCAGTGGGTCATGCCACATGCCATTCTCCTCTGAGATTAGAACTAAGGGCCTGAGTGGGAGCTAGTGGTTCACTGGGGTTCCTTGAGGGTGGGGGCTCCCCCAAGGCCTGGTCCAGGGCTCAGCTCATAATAAACAGTCAGTACTTGTCTGCAGACAAAAGGAAGCACTGTCTTCCCTTTGATTCTACAGACAGGGAACCTCGGTGCCTCTTTGGAATTCCCTACCAGTCTTGGAGGAGGCAGGCGGGAACCCTCTCCCAAACGTCCCTGACAACATCCCTGAAAATCCTAGCCACTCATCCGTCCCAGCTGTTGGCTTTGCGGTTAGACCAGTGCTTGGCACATAGCCAGGGCTCGGTGAGTGGGTGCTGAGCAACGGCAGGGCAGACTGCCTGCTAAGGACATGAGTTCTGTACATTTGCTTCCTGCTGTGTGCACACATCCTCAGAGGTCTTCCTGTTCTTCAGGGCCCGGCTGGCCCAGGCACACCCCCAGCAGTTGGTGGGCTCACGGGGACCCCATGTCCTTCCCCCAAGCTGTGCCAGTAGAGAAGCCTGTGTCATGCGCAGAGGCTTTTGCTTGGAGGCTGTCTGCCAGGGCAGGTGCCCGGTTCTGGACAGCTGGGGGCCGGGCCCCAGGTGCTGACATAGTGCCCCTGCCTCATTCCCTCCCCATGTTTGGGGTTTCTGAGCACTGCAGGGACCAGCTGTGGATGACAGCAGCGCCAGCAACAAGGCTAATGATAGAAATGGTGACTCCTGAGAGCGACAGTCCTGCTTCCTGTGCACAGGGCGCTGCACTAAGCCCCTGCCATGCCTTATCTTAGGTTCCTTCTCACAGGCACCTGTGGCGGGGCGGTGGGGGCGGGGGCTATTGTTGTCACCCCCGATTTACAGGTGAGGACCCAGGCTCAGACTCTGAAACCCAAGGACACAGTGAGCGTTAGAGCCTTAGACTCCAAGGTAGATGGTAGATGAGTGTTTCCAGTGGACAGTGTTTGCCCCCACCATGCGGGGGACCACTTGTGGGGAGCTGTACACTCCCCGCCAGTGGGGGAGCGGATGGAGGAAGCAGGGACTCTGGCTTCAGACAGCCTCGGCTGGGATCCCGAATCCACTACTTACTAGCTGAGTGACCTGCGGGGCGGGCCCCCCACTTTCCTCATGCCTCCATTCCCTCATTCCTAAAAGGGGATAATGGTATTTTCTACCTCACTGGGCTGTTATGAGAATGGAGTGAGTTAATGCATATACAAGAAGTTTATAGCAGTGCCTAACACATAGTAAGGACTCAAATTAAAATTAGTAATTATTATTAGTGTTATATTTAGTGGCAAAAAAGGCCTTGGAGGGAGTTGGGGCAGGCCAAGAGGACCGAGGATGCCAAGGGGTAGGAGGCTTACAGCAAGGCAGTGGGAGCTGCTGGAAGCTCTTGAGCGGGTCTGTGACAATAAGGTGCACGGAGGGATGGAATAGGGCCCGGTAGGGATCTGGAGGCCATTTCATGGCTACTGCAGTACCCCAGGGGCTGGGAGATGGTTCCAAGGGGGTAAGGGCTGCTGGCAGGGAATGGCCACTCTGGCCTCTGCTCCATGGGGTTTACCCGAGTCAAACCTTGCTCAGCATAGAATGGGGCTCCTGGACCTGCTGGGGGGCGGGAGGATAAAGAAGGTTGGTAAGGGCTGGGGCACTTCTCCCCCATAGGACATGCTTTCCAGACTCCCATTATCTCCCCCAACTCTGTGCTCCCAGCCTGGCCGGAAGCCAGAAGGGCCTGCACACCCCGGGTGATAGAGGAAGCCAGCAACACTGTGGTGGTGGGACACAGCAGCAAGGTCTGAGGGGTGGGCTGAGGAAAGTTCTCTTCATACCTCCAGTCTGGCGGCAGTAGCACTGCTCCCCTGAGCCTGGCTATGGCTGGAAAGGCCACCTCCAGCCTGACTTCGCTTGCCTGCAGCCAGATACTCCAGGGCCCATGCGTGCCGTGCTCCCCCTACAGTGCTGGCTGACTAGGAGACTGACCCAAAAGGGCCTCCTCCCCCTTGGAACTTCATCCTCTGTGGTGGGAGCAGGGATTGGTATGCTAGGGCCTTTGCAGACCAAAGCCAGCTAGATGGAGTGGGGGGCCCAGCAAAGTCTACCTAAGGGAACCCCATCAATCCTGTCTGCCCTTTTCTTTTGGCTAAAGGGGACACAGGAGGCAGCCGTTTCTCCCTGCAGCTGGGGTTGTAAGATATGGAATTTTGGGGGGTCTTCCTAAAGGATGCTCGGGCCATCCTGATGTGTCTGGTCGGCAAGTGAATTCATCAGGGGGTCAGAACTTGGGCCTGGGAGGTAGGGGAGTGCAGTGGCCTGTGACCCTAGGCATCCTAGCCTCAGGCACACCTCAGGGCTGAAGGATCAGCTGATGGTTCAGTCTGTCCTGGCATGTGTTGTCCTCAGTGCTGGGGCCTTGGTGGCTGAGGGCTCCTGGTGTCTGTGTGTGGTCCTGAGAGGGGGAATGCTCCCGGCCTCACCTTGGGAAACATCAGAGCTTCTGGGCCTCCAGCTCCCTGCCTCCCAGAGTCAGCATCAGCAAACCTGCAGGCAGTCAAGCCCAGGGTCAGGATGGTTTGGCTGGGGCTGTGGTGTGGAGGTGGGAGTGTGGGTGGTCTGGGGAACAGCAGACACTCAGGTTTTGCTCCCAGACTCCCTTCCTTACCTGCCAGTGAAGGAGCAGAAAGAGCTGCTGGGAGGCTGCCTGCAAGGCAGACAGCTGCCTCAATGGGCTTGGCTGCGAAGAGCGGCCAAAATTCCCGGGAAGGAAGGTTCCCTGGGACACCAGCACTGGCTAGAAGGCTGGAATTTGACAGTCGTTTTCTGCCAGGGGAAGGATCATTGTTTCCTTTCTGGGACTGAGGCAATTGTTCCGGGGGACTTTGTGTCACCTGTTAGCAGGGGTGGTTTGGGTTGGGCCTGCCCGGGGGACTCCAGCTCTCTGTGCCCATGGAGGTAGGCCAGCAAAGCATCTTGTTCCTGGGCCAGTCTTGGTTGCAGACAGGACGGGGAGGGATGTTGCCTTGCCACCAACGCCCTCCTGAGCATTTGCCTTTGCCCTGGGGTCTGCAGAGTTTTGTGGGAGTGGGTAGCTTTGGGGGCAGAGCCATCATCCTGGTGGATGACAGGCAAGGGTCAGTTCGCTGAGCCCATCTGTATTCATGTGAGATGGAACGCTAGGTCAGGCCAGACGTCTCGGCAGCACTCCGCTGCTCAGTGCTTCCCAGCCTCAGCCGTTCAGTCCTTCAGCAGATAGTGACTGAGTAGGCGCTGCATGCTGGGGGCCTGGACACTGCCCTTGCCTCACAGACATTTGGGAAGATGAGATGAAATAGGATGGGATGTGGAAATGGGAAGTAGAAGATGCCTCATGCTCAGGGTCACTGGTGTCCTAGGAAGCAGAGCGGGGTGGGGGGTGAAGGGCAGATGGAGCCTCTCTCCTTACTCCTCAGGGACTGGAGCCTACAGGTCTGGGGAACTTCCAGGTCCCAGGGCTGCAGCGTTTGGGAGCCAGGCAGCAATGCTCAGTTTGGGCAACAGAGGGCAGCAAGGGCCCTGCCTTCTGGCCTGGAAAGCTGTCTTTTTAAAGCGTAGTGGTTGGTGGTTGAGGAGGGGACATGGGCGACAGGTGGGGGACACAGTGTGAATCAGCTTTCTCTTGGGGTTGTGTGCAGGCGGCTCCTCCCACCCAACCCCTAGGAAGCCTGGCTGACAAGTGCTTAACCTTCTGGACCAGGAGGCCCGGCTTTGCCCATCAAATAGGGCACTCTTCCACCGTCAGGGGATTTGACCATGACTTCTGGCCGTGGCGAGGGGGGAAGTGACCACTTTTGAAAGAAGTGATCCATGGCCATTTCTGCATGTGTGACAAGTTGTGTGGGGGCTGTTCTGAGGAGAAAGTGTAAAACCATCTACTGTGACTGGGGAACCCCCATCCCAGTCTGGCCCATTCCCTCAAATGTAATCTTTCTCCCAGGAAGGCAGGAGAATGTGATTCTGATTTGCATGCATACTTCAGGCTAGCAGAGGCTTCCACTAGCAAGGCAAGATCCCTGGGGCCTACACAACCCAGGAGGACTTCCTGCCAAGAGGCTCCATCCCTGATTTACCTGCTTGCCCCCAACCACATCCTCAGAACACGGCTTTTTAGAGAAGTGGCTGCCAGAGGGCAGAAGGGCAGTTTTGGGGAGACTTGGGAGAGACCAGGGCCACAGGAGGCTGCTTCCCCTGGAGTCTGAGAGGAGGTGGTGGCGGTGGCTGGGCCTGGTCTTCCCAGCGCAGTTGCAATAAGTGGGTGAAGGTGACAGCAAGTGCCAGGCTCTCCAGGTAGACGCTACGTGACTCCTGGCACGTTGAGAGTCTGTGCGCGCGAGCGTGTGTTTCCTGGGCGACCAGCTGAGCCAGGGACAAGGAGAAGGACAGGAGTGTGACAGGAATGCAAGGGAGGGAGGCGGGGGTGCTGTTGGCTGGCTGGCCTCTCACATGCCACTTCCGTTGGCTGCCAGCACCCTTCAGCCTGCTTGGCTTGGCCCTCTTGCCCCAGTGGGGGTACTGCATTTCTCTCCCTGGCAGCCCTGTTTCCCCTTGCTCTAAGTGGGGGCTGGGGGTGCCCGGCTGATGAGCCTGGGCCCCTCCATCTACTGGAGGCAGAGGTAGGAAGTGGCCAAGGTTGTGCAGGGGAAGGTCAGCTCTCGCATGTGCCAAGGTGCTGGTGACTGCGAACTGATGAGAGCCATCTATGCTGGGGGTCTCCAAGGGCTCATTTTTTTCCGGGCATTCGGCCCAGGTAGGTTGTTAGCTGCCCTCCTGGGTGGGCAGAGAGAAGGGAGCCAGAGCCTGACCTGCTTTCAGTTTGAGAGCTGTGTGACTGTGGGCTCCAACGGCAGGGACTGTCCCCCAATGATGTTTTGGGCACTGGTGGGGGTGACTGGGTGGTGGGAACGTACCTTCCTGGGGTCTGTGCTTCTGGCCAAAAGCTAAATGCTGTGCATGGGGACACTTTGTTCTGTCACACTCTCACTCCTATTTCCCCCAGGCAGCCTGTTTTCTGAGTGACTGGGAGAGGCAGGCTAGGGCCTCTTGCACTCTGAGGGCAGTTCTGGCTGGTGGAGGACCTCAGGTGCCTGGAGGAAAGTTGTAGGAGCTGGGGAAACACTACCCCAACTCTCTGACCAGGAAAGTGCCCTCTCTTCCCAGGCAGTGACCCAGCCGGAGCTCTGGTAACCCAGGGCCCCTCTTCTTTCTTGATACCGTGGTTGGCACTGGTTGGGCCTGGTGGGGGAGGTGAAGGCCCCACTGTGGCTTCCCTGCACCTTCTGAACAGGTGGAGGTGGCACTTGTTGCTGGCCTCTCCTGAGCAGGCCAACACCAGCTGACCTACATGCACCTGGAAAGCTCTGGCTTTGACTGGGGAAGGTGATAGCACCCTGAGCAGGGCTGAGCTGCCATTGGGCCCCAGAGCTTCTGGCGGTCGGGTCTCTCAGATGTAGGGTGGCCCCTGGTGGGTGGGGACACAGCCATAAGGTTGTTGGGTGTGGAGTGACTGGGGTGGGCCATGGCTGGAGGAGGCCTGTGGGAAGCTGGGGTGGTGGGAGCCAAGCAGCTGAGCTGAGCTGGCAGCCGATGAAGGCCTCAGCGCATCACTGGCTGGTCCAACACCAAAACCTTCAAAGCATTTGCCTTTCTGGCAGGGCCTGGAGCAGAGCTGCGGCCGGGCCGGGGAGAGGCCTCAGCGCGCAGGGGAATAGAAGCTCCAGATCTACATCCAGAGGCGATTTTCCCAGGCTCCTTCCTCCCACACAGGGGCTCCCTCCCTTGGTTCTGGAGCCGGATCAGGCCCTTCCCGCCAAGTCCTCATGGCTGCACAACTCAGCCCCGGGCTGGGCTGCTCCTGTCTGGGGAGCAAAAATCCAGGGCAGAACCCAGCATAGACAAAGGCTCATTAGCTGCAACCCAAGTCCCCTCCCGCCCAGCATGGCTTCCAGTCCACCAGCTGCCAGGCTGGGCTATTGAGCTGGGAGGCCTGAAATGGCCCAAGTTCTGTGCACCCCTGGTCAGGTCTAATCCATCTTGGAGCAGAGGCTTCTGGGACTGAGGATGAGAGAGCAAACTGGCCAGAAGAGCAAACTGTGCGTCGCTGGTGACGGGCTGCCCCTTGAACCGGGTGGGGAAGCCTGGAGGGAGTCTCTCCTAGCTGGGCCCCATCTCCCCCCGCCTGTGGACTCTGCTTCCTCCCCCACTCAACCTTTAACTAGACTTGCTGACAGGAACAAAATGAACTGGGGTGTGCTTCACCTCTTTTCATTTCCTTTGCCCTCCCTCTGGAAGTGGTTTTAATGAGCAGTGAAATGGCTAAAAGGCAATCAGGAGGAGTAAAGCGCCGGATAATTAAATTGTCTTCCCTTTCCCAGTGGAACCGTAGTACCTGGGCCAGGCTGCCCACGGGGCTGGCGGGGTTGGGGGGTTTCAGTGCAGGGCAGAGCTTTGGCTCCATGGGACCCAGGCCTCCCCTCCTGCCTGCCCCCTCCCAGGGTCCTGGAGCATCCAGATGGAGAGGGGCAACGCCTTGGTGGTGCTGCGCAGCCTGCTCTGGCCGGGCCTCACCTTCTTCCATGCTCCCCGCACCAAGAACTATGGCTACATCTACGTGGGCACCGGCGAGAAGAACATAGACCTCCCCTTCATGCTGTAGGAAGGGGGCCAGATGGGCCCGTGTAGGAAGCATCTACAATTTACTTTCATAAATGGCTGTGAACTTGGTCTGTTTGTCTTGTCCTGCTGCTTCTCCATACCTCTGCTTCCGTCTGGTGTCCAGGCTCTTAGGACAGGCTGCTATGCCGGGAGAGCCAGCCCTAGAGCAAGCGGTGGAATTCCAATGTGCTCCTGAGAGAGATGGCAGTGGGTGGAAAGGGCTGGGGGAGGAGCGGATGGCTGGGAGTCCTCTGAGGAAGGCAAACCAACTCACCTCCTCACAGCCCTCGAGCCAATGGCTGACGGCTGTCAACACAGGGCATGGGAACCCACTTGGCCCAGAAACTTCCTCTGGTGGCATTCATGCGGCCTATCCCAAGCTGAGTGACTCAGTGCTCAAGAACTGGCTAGAAAGGGGCTCAAGCCCCCTGCACTTCTCAGGCAGTAAGTACACACCGACCAGCAGAGTCCATGAACCTGGTTTATGACATTCTTTTGGGGAGAGTTCCTATGCCCCAGCACGAAGCGCTGCCCAAGGCAGTCATGAGACCACAGCTGCTGCTCAGGGACCCAACCACCTTCCCAGTGCTGCTGTCAGGCAGGCTGAGGGCACTGAAGTCGGTCCCACTGCCTCCTGCGTCTGCCACGCCTGCTGGAGCCGTGGTGCAACAGAGCTGGAGTGTGGGAGCTCTGGTCATGTTTGCAGAGAGCCCAGTCAGTGATATAACACCAGAGGCCTTCCTGAGTAGGAGACGTTGTCTTTCAGGAGGGGTGACCCCACAGCCATACGCACTTTGTTCCAGCGGTGGCCTTTATTATAGATGGGCTTGACAGAGCGGGGAGACCAGCGGGTCAGGTACCTGTGGAGGGAGAGCAATGATGTGGCTGGGAGAGATGGGGGCCCACGCTGGAGCTGGGACGGTGGGTCATATCTCCTCGGGCCAAAGCCTTTCACCAGTTTCCCTTCTCGTGGAGCAGGGACTTTTCCTGGGAGCAACGGCTAAGTGTGCCGTAAACAGATGGGCTGGGCTCCTGCTGCCGCAAGCGTGTGTGGCCAGGGTCAGGCAGCCCAGGGCCATGCGCTTCCTTGATCTTTATGAGTTGTCAATTTTTGTGTGTATACTTGCTGGGGGAGGAGGCAGAGGAAGAGGCTGTCCAGAAAGCAGATCATTCCTCTCTGGCCTCAGTCATGGGGAGAGGAGAGGCTGATGTAAGGCCTGGAGAGATCCTTTCCTCTTCCCTACTTGGCTCACTCTGCCACTCTGGCCTTCCAGGAGCTCCCCTGGGTGGCCATCACTGATGTAGGACCCCTGCCCCTCACCCTCATAATGGGAGCCAAGGGTGAGGGCCTGTGGTACGGACCTAGCCCGGGAAGGTTCACATAAGCAGGAGGGGGTTGGGGAAAGATGGCTGCCGCCCACAGTCCTTTGGCCTCCTTTGGGGATGGCCAGGGCCCTGACAGTTCCCGGAAAAGTGGCTCATGCCGGCTGTGACTGGGGTTTACTCCATCCAGAATTGAAACTTGGATCCAGTCCAGAGAGGCCCACCCTTCATCCTGAAAGTTTAGCCATGGCAAAGCCAGGCTCCTCCCTGGCCTCCACTCTGGGCTGGGGTTCAACCCAGCTGCCGCTAGAGACCCTCACATGAGAAACTATCATTTAAAAAATTAAACACCTTGGTTGAGAATTTTTAGATAAAACAACAACAACAAAAAAAGACTACTGGGGCGCCTGGGTGGCTCAGTGGGTTGAGCCGCTGCCTTCAGCTCAGGTCATGATCTCAGGGTCCTGGGATCGAGTCCCGCATCAGGCTCTCTGCTCAGAGGGTGCCTGCTTCCCTCTCTCTCTCTCTGCCTGCCTCTCTGTCTACTTGTGATTTCTCTCTGTCAAATGGATAAATAAAAATCTTAAAAAAAAAAAAAAAAAAAAAGTACTGATTCACACATTTCAACTGAGCTCCCCTTCCCTGGACCTTGGTTTCCTACTCTTAGCCCTGTGCAAAGGGAACAGCTCTGAAGAAAGTAAAAAGCTGTGTGAAGTGCTGCCCTACACTTCAAGTGTGATGTGGACGGCGGCGGCGGGGAGGTGGGATGGACACATGACTCTCCACGTGTAACATTAATGTCAGTGCCCCCAATAGGAAGGCCTCTGTGCACTGGGTGGGGCCTACGGCTGGCTTTTCTCTGGTTGGTGGTGCTGGGACAACAGAAAAGGTGAAGGGAGGGGAACACCTGGCAGGTCCCGGAGTCAGCATCTCCCAGTTTTCAGAGGGAGTGGGGAGGAAGTAATGGGAGTGTGGGAGCAGGCTCCCTAAAAGGAATGTGCAATGAGATTACGGACCCCGGGAGGGCCTGAGGCTGACCAGCTTGTCCAGAGATGCTGCCCTCAAGCCATATTCCCCCTGCCCTGGAGAAAGTGGAGGGATGCTAGGCTTCAGCTAGCCCCGGGCCTGATGCCTGTGCCACATAGAATAGCTGCTGACAGTGGGGTGGTGGTGGTGGTGCGTGGCCTGAGTGGCCTCTAGTTAGCTCTCTGGGGAACACTCCAGCTCTAGGAAAAACCAAGGTTCCTTCGTACCTCTCCTGAAGGGGCAGGAGAAGGAGGAAGCATGGCTCCTTAGGGCCCAGCAGGGTCTGGGCCAGTCCGAGGCAGCTCAAGGCCCTCTGGATGGAATCATCAAGTCCCTTGTTGCAAGAGTATCACGCTCCTCCTAGCCAGGACTCCCCCTCCCCCTAGAGTGGCCTTTTGCAACCCAAGAGCCCCCACACATCATCAATCCTGTGTCACGTTAAAGGACACCGGATATATGGGAGGGAGCCTGGCCTTGCTTCAAAGGCTTGAGGGCAGGATGGATTGTGTCCTTAGGCAGGCTGCTGTCTCTTTACAAGTCAGACAGGAGGGTGGGCTCAACTCCCAAATGGTCCAGAGCACAAGTGGGAAAGACAGGAAGAGGTTAATATGTCTTGCCTCACCAGGGCTGCTGGCGGATGGCCCAGCTAGCCATGTGGGAGGTACAGGTGGAGATGGGCATGAGGCCAGGGCACTGCTGAGGTGTCAGTGAAGACCCAGCTCTGGCCCTGTGCCCCCAGTCCAGCCACCCGGAGCTGAAGTCGCCTGGCCTCCGACCCTCCGCGCCTGCATTCTGTCGGGTATCAGCCTTGGAGGTTGGCTGTGGATGGGTGTCTTGCTTTACTTCAACCATCTTTGGTCTCCTCCAGAGAGCACTTATAGTAGCAGCTGGACCGAAGGAAGAGGGAGGGGCATTGACAGGGCAAACAAAAAGAAAAGACCAGAATCGATTTTCTAGACCTGGATCTACTCTTGAGCAGGGGCTACTGCAGATCTGGGAGGACGTGAGTGTAGTCATGTCAGAGAAAGGGGTGGGAGCTCACCATAGAATGGCTGTTTTGAGGGTAAGACAGGAATCTGCTCCTATACCAGAGGGGGCCCCACTGCCTCAGCTAGAAGGCAGACTGACTGATTCCAGGGTCTGAGGGTGTTCCTCTGTTCTACAAAAGCCCAGAACCTCCCAGTCTGCCCTGGGCAGCTATACAAGTTAAGTGCATGACCCTAGGGAGTGACACGGAGGCTGAAGTTCCACAGTGCACAACGGGCATAGCGATACACAGTGGCTGCACCCCAAAGAGCCCTCCCCTTTCTCAGGCCTCACTCTGCCCTTTAATAACCCCACTGCTGGGATACTGAGAAGTTTGTAGAAGTGCTCTGACATTCCCATAGTAACCCAGTATGATGTCATAAACAGGGGATTAGCACATTCTAATACCCAGCCGGCAGACCTTCTTACCCTCCCTGCCCCTGTGCGAAGTGCCCAGCTGGGATGGGAAGAGGAGCAAGGCTGAGGCCAGCAGGGGAGGCCACAGAAGTGTACCCAGGATCCCCCACAGCAGTGCTGGGGCTGAAGGGGGTGGATGCTCACGTGAGGAGGGATGGAACAGACAGCCAAGGGAGCACTCTAGCCTTCCTGAGCTGTGGGATGAGCTCTAGGAAATGGCATCCCCTGTGGACAGAGTACAGTGAGAGCTGAGGGCCTGCAGGGTGCTCCGGGGGGTGACGCCCAGCTTTGCTTACCGGTTGAGTTGGGGTTTGCTCTTCGGAACAAATCCTTCAGGAAGCCGAGGCCTGTGATTTGGGAACAGACCTGAGTGGAGACGAGAGCACATGTGGGATGGTCCTGCAGCTCTGCAGTTCTCGGGGGCAGAAAGGAAAGCCCAAGGGCGCATGGGAGGTTGGCACTGGGGGGTGAGTGCAGCAAAGACTCTGGATGTCCCTATCTCTTCCAAGAGGGGCAGCTGGCAAGGGGTGGGTTGGGGGGATGGCGCCCATAGCCCTCTGCCCACCTCTTTGCCCTGAGAGGGCCTTCTACCTGCTCGGTGTGCCATTTTCACACACTCCTCAATCTTGCGGTGCTCTTCCAGGCACAAGCCTGTGATCCTCCGAGGTAGCATGCCCCCCAAGGGCCGGATGAACTGACTGAGCAGCAGAACATCCTAGGGGAAATGGAAAACTGTAGTTAGCCAGCCGGCAGGCACTGGATACAGGGCACCAGGGCCTCGCGGACTACATCAGAGGCCATCCTACCCCATAACCCAAAGGGGCTGATGCCCACCTAGGGAACCCACCATAGACCACCGCCTCCAGAGCCTTTGCATACTGGTCTGCCTTTACCCTAACACAACTGCAATCCCAAGTTGCTAAGATTTCCCAACCCCAGGGGCTTCTAGCACCTCCATGAGAATCTCTGAGAGATTAGAGAACAGATACTCCTCAAGAAGTGTTCCTCTTAGGAGCCCAGGCAGCATCTCTCCAGGTAATGAAAGGTCTGTTAGTCTCCTTGGAGGTGTGTCATAGATTTCCACTCAAGGGGGAGAAACCAGCACATCTCTACCCCCATAGCCTATAGGCTACAGGCTGGAACACACACACACAGACCCGCCAGCTCAGTTCCCCTACAAGCGCTAGGCAGCACAAGAGCTGGGGGGGAAAGGATCGGTGGTGAAGTTAAAGAGCCACATCTTTGAAGGCCCCTGTGGCCAGATGTGAATGGATTCTTGGGCTTCCTTTGGACCACCAGACTACTTTGGACAAGGCAAGGACACAAGGAGAAAACAGTAAAAAATCAAACCAAGAGACCACCTCCCCCTCTACCTTTCATTGGGTGGCTGAGGGGGTTAATAAAAGCCACTGCTTCTCCGAGGAGATGGGGGCCCTGCCCACCGAGGGGCCTGCCGCGCCCAACTTCGCAGGCCTGTTCCACAAACCGATCTGCTGCTCTGGCAGGCGTCTCGCTGTATAGCCACAGATTTGTTTTAATCACTGGGCAGCTCCTGAGGGACCTGGGCCCCCAATTCCCACCCCTGTAATCTTTAGAATCTGGTGAAAAGAACTTGGACTGGATTATCCAGGACTAATAAACTGAGCCCGCAGCCCCAGCCCCCCACCGGAGGCTGCCAAGCAAGCTGACAGCTTTGTGCGGCTCAGGCTAATGGTGTCCTGAGTGGGAAGGGGTAAAAGGAAAACAACTTTAGCCTTTACCTCGGAGGGGATTGGATTTCGTCTGCTGGGTAAACAGAGCCAAGTCCATTTCCTGGAAACGGCTGGTAGAAAGAGTGCCCCACAGTGGTTAGGCAGGTGTGGACTTCACTACCCCATCTTCAGCTGGAATTCTAAGTTTACAGCCACAACCCCACTACCTTCTACGTTACAAGAAGTTGTGAACACTGCTCCGTGGTCTGCAGGTTTCCTATTACTCTGGGCAGCCATGAGCAGAAGGGCTGGGAGCGGAGTGGAAGGAGCGCGCCCCCTCCCCGCTGGGTGGCCCGGAGCCAAGGCTCCCAGCCCTGGAGATTAGTTGGGTCATTCTGTTCGGATCCCATGGGCATGTGGCCTCTCCTGCTCTCACCACCTGACCGGGATCTGTGCCCTTAGCCATCCCATTGCACGGAGCGGTACAGCAACAACTTGCAGGTCAAATTGGCCCAGAGCCTGCATCACCTGAAACCTAAAAATAGGGTGCTTAATGTCACCAACAGAACCCTGAAGGATAAGTATGGGTTTCTCCAGGGCTGCGTCATTCCCCCAAGCCCGCCGTTTCTAGAAACAATGGACAGTGGTCGTCAGGATAGTAGGCTCCGCCTGGGTTTTGTACCCCAGTTTATGGTCTGGCTCTGATACTAGCTGGGGGACCTGAGGCAAGTTCATCAACTTTTCCATACCTCTAAGTTCCTTGTCCAGAAACCAAGGACAAAAAAAGGAACTACTTCATAGGGCTATTGTGAAAACCAAGTGAAGGAAGGCCTGGCACACCCCAGGGCCTGACCTGGAGCCTGTACACAGTGTCACCCATTCTTTTTCAGCACCATCATCTTTCCATGGAGAGAATGGCTCTAGAGGAGCTGGAGCCACCAGGGGTCTCTGCAGCTCCAGTACGGACGGAGACAGTAATGTGTCCTCAGATCATAGTGAGGACTCCCTGAATACACCCTCCCTAAAAGAGGAGGAAAGTCAAATCCAGAGCCTGATTCCATCTGTTGGAAACACACAGGGTTACAGGGCCCTGGTGGTCTGAACTGCATGCAACCAGCCGATGACCTAAATTAGTGACTCTTCAACCCTGATGACACTGTAGAATCACCTGGGGAGCTTTCAAAACTAACCATGGCCAGGCTCCACCCAGACCAAATGTAGTCCACGTTTGCGGGTGGGGCCTGAGTATGATTTTAAAGCTCCCTGGGGGTAGCCGGGGTTGAGAGCCACCGTCTTTGGTGGCAAAACGAGATGCAGCAGTGGCTGGGGCTGGGGATGCCACTGAAGCGAACCAGCAACCGCGACCCCCACGGCACGCAGAGCTGGGGTCTGTGCACAGCTCAGCTCACCTCGTAGCCATACTTGTGCTTCAGGTTCCACCGGCAGATGGGGCACTGGCCAGAGGGGTTAGGGGGGTTTGGGCTTTCCTTGGGAGTCCCTGTTAACCGGCCTTCAACCTAGGAGGAAGAGAAAGAGCCAGTGAGGGAGAGGGCATGTGGAGCCTCAGATCCTTGAGCAACCCCCCAAATGTTGAGATGTCAGGGAAGCGCCTCTCTGGGTGCCTCATGGGAGTAGCTAATAGGTCTTTCCACCTCAGCAGTGGCGCTGGTTCTGCAGCTGCTGCATACTGGACCTCGGCGGGCCATGGAGATGTGATCTAGTGGCACACGAGCTTAGAGGCCAGTAGACAATGCTGGGGGCAAGAGGGAGGGGTTGGTTCTGTCAGCCAAATGCTACCTTTTCTTCACTGAAACAAAACACCAGAACGTTATGCTTCCCTCTCTGGAAAAAGTGATACACGCACATGGTAAAAAGTTTCAAACTGTGGAGGGGTACACAGTTAAAAGGAAGTCTCCCGGGGCACCTGGGTGGCTCAGTGGGTTAAAGCCTCTGCCTTTGGCTCGGATCATGATCCCAGGGTCCTGGGATCGAGCCCCACATTAGGCTCTCTGCTCAGCAGGGTTCCTGCTCCCCCACCCCGCGTCTGCCTCTCTATCTACTTCTGATCTCTCTCTGTCAAATAAATAAAATCTTAAAAAAAAAAAAAAGAAGTCTCCCTCCCACCCCACACATCGTATCCTTCTCAGAGGAAACTGCCCTCCAGCTTCATCCAACAGAGGCAAGTCTGCTTGCAGTTCTCAACCAGGTGCCCCAGGGGACACTGGACAATGTTGGAAACATTTCTGACTGTCACAGCCGGGGCCTGGGGTGCTCGGGACATCTAGCCGGGAAGCTGGTAACCATGCTGCCAGGTCCAGGACAACCCCCATGACAAAGTCCTAGCCAGCCCCAAATGCCACCAGCGCCGAGGCAGAGAGCCCGCTCTGTGCCTTTACAAATGGGGACCACGCGCACTCTTGCTGCCTTCCTCTCTCTTTTCGAAACACACATGGGAAGATCTATTACCCTGCCCGCCTCCTTGCTTTTATCATTTTGGATGTCACCGTTCAAATCCTGCTGAGGCCACATGTGCAGTGACCTCTGCCACTGCTGCTGTATCCTGTGACACAGCCTTGGAATTACCAAGTGCCATAAGCCAATGATCTGGGAGGCGGCTCTAATTACAAGAGGGGGAGTGCAGAAAGCCTTGCTGATTGAAGCCGTGGATTATGAGAGGGAAGTAAGGAGAGGTCTGAGGCTTTGGGAGGGAAGCAATACTGTCTCCTGGGGCAGAAACTGGGAAAAGGGAAAGGGGGCTGTGCAGGGCATTGCTACCTGACTTTCTGCCAAGGCCACTGCAGCCATACCAGAAACGGAGAAGTGCACTAGGGAAAATGTGGAGGTGCAGGTTGGGTCTTGGGAGGGGGTTACAGTGGGCTTAGCAGGGGGAGGGTGAACATTTACTGACTCCCCTGTGCCTGGCTTTGTGCTAATAACGGCTCAAACGTATCACCTCATCGCATCCCTAAGACCTTGTGAGGGAGAATTCAAGACCTTATGTTACAGATGAAAAAAGTGAGACCCCAGAAAGTGAGCAATGCCCAGTTAGCTGTGGTGGTGGCTCTCCACGGAGGCACGGATGGGCTTCCCTCCTCCCAATGGGTCTCACGGTGCCACGACATCTCCATGTTCATTTTGTAAATAGCAGATTGATGCCCCACATGAGAAATACTCTATACTCAAAAGCCAGATCTATTTCTCTCCCCCAGCATGGAGTTCCTCGGGTGAATGCTTGTTTTGGCTTTCAATAAGGGAATCAAAAGAGGAGCCCAAAGGGGATGGGGGCCCCCTAAAAAGAACTGTTTTGAGGCTAAGCAGTGAAAAGGCTGAGGAGTACTCTGAGGAGGACCCAAAGAGAAAACCCTAAGGGCTCATCCTGGGGTAAGACTGCTTTGGGAAGGACTGAGCTTGGCTGGCTGCCAGAGGGGTTAAACCCCTGACTGACATGGAAGTTATGGAGGCTTCTGGGAGCCCTGTGGAGTGGCTGAGATTACTTGCAAGCATGGAAGGCCGTGTGAAAACGTTGTCTTTTAGGGATTATAGGATAATCTAGGCCCCATGACTCCCCGGGAAAGGGAGGTGAGATGGGCCTGACCAGGGAAAGGGGGAAGTAGGTGGATGAAGAATGGTTCTAGCTTTTTAACCAACAGACAAGGCGGGGTGTGGCTAGTAAGCCCAGGGCCCAGAGAGTATCACCTTTGAATGGTATCCCTTAAGGAGTAGCTTGGTCTTTCTAGGCAGGCAAGAAAGGAGCTGAGATTCAGGCTTCTGGCCACGGGTCAACTTACTTGGGCTCTGTCTCACCACTGCCTTGGCTTCCCCTTTGGAAAACTGATTCATCCCCAGCAAAGGACATATCAGCAAAGACCTCTGAGACCTTATCATACGAAAGGCCACTGTGATCCAACAATGGATGCCGCAGTCCAGGCACAATGATTGTTCCTGATTCAACCACATGACAGCACAGCTTGAAAAACGTTAAAGACTGTGGATTTATGGTGACAGAGGGAGCTGCCCCTGACGCCAGGAGTCCAGTTTGGACTGGCCTCCCTTCCTCCCTCCCCCTCTCCCAGGCAGCTCCAAGCATTAAAGAGGCTGTAAGTGGCCAATTCGATGATACTTACTATAGTCGTCTTGCCTTCTTGGATCTCCACCACTACAGAGATAAAGGGGAAAAATCAGGTCAGCCATTTAATAAGGAACAGGGAGTTTCAAATAACAGCTCAAATTCTACAAATGCAGAAAATCGGAGCCTTCGGTCAGCACTCTCCCACGGTCCCCACCTGGGAAAGAAAGCGTGCAGGGTTCATCTCTGAGTGCCAAGGCTCTCTGCCCTTGAGGCTGGGTCGGGGCAAGCCCAGATGCCCAGGTAATACCATCTCTTTGGGATTAAGGGTCTCCACACTGTTTTTCTTTCTAAGCCGAGATTCATCCTGGTCCTAAACCAAGGGAATTGGCAAGATCTGGCCCTCCCGTGGCTGGCAGTAATGACCTCAGAGTTGGGCCGGGTGGGGGCAGAAGCATCTAAAAGACCTTCAGAAGTACCTACTGCGCATGTCCTTTAATGACGAGAATCAGACAAACATGGCTTCTGACCCTGAACAACGTCACATGCCGGAATCAGGACTGTGCTCCAGAGGCCCAGGCCTGATAAGGGGTAAGACAAGCTCACTTGCACAAGTTGGCCAGGGAAGCCATGCTAAAGCTCTGAGAGGAAGCTATGAGGGTTAAATCCTCAGCCATTCTCCACGCCTTCCCTGCAAGGTTGCACTGAGCTGTCCCTGGGAGTGAGTGGTGACAGGGGTGGCGGACAAGGGCCTGCAGATGTTGGCCCAGGCTAGTTTTCAGGAAAGCAGGGCAACTACAAACAGAGGGGGGCTCCCTCAGCGCCCTACCCAGGAGAGACCTCAAGGGCAGGATAGTAAAGTCACACACATCCCTCAGGCTGTATGTATATCCTAGCTTACTCAACCAAGGGGAAGAATGACAACTTCAATAATATTCCAAGGAAGAACCAAGCCAATGGCACATGCTTGGAGAATATAATCACACAAAGTTCTTAGAGAGTCCCCCTTGTTCTCTAGTTACTTCAGAAAGAGGGGAGCCGCTGCCGTCAGTGTGTGGGAACCAGCACGCAGCAGAGGCTGTCAACGCTAGCTTGCACCAAGACCACGAAATACTGGTCACTTCTGACTGCTAATCAATGCGACAGAAAACTCGGGTCTGCAGAGCCGGTAGCGAACTTGTCTCATAGCAGCATACCAGCACCGTACTGAAATAGCAGCTGGGTTCCCACAATTAGTTTTACTCAGCTTCAGCTGAGGCAAGAAGTAGTACAGCTTAGAAAGAGTCAAAGGCTGGGGTGCGGGAGGGGTTGGTGGGGTGGGGTGGGGGCCTGGGTGGCTCTGTCAATAGAGCGTTGGACTCTTGGTTTTGGCTCAGGTCTTTATCTCAGGGCTGTGAGACCATGCCTGCGCCTAGCTCCCAGTGGTGGGGAATCTGCTTGAGTTTCTCTCTCCTTCTGCCCCTCCCCTCCATGCTTGCTCTCATTCTCTAAATTAGAGAAGTCTTTAAGAAAGAGCCTAAGGTCCTTAATGTTCAGAATCTAGTGAAAGTTATGGACCCTTTCCTGGAAACACGCTGATGAGCGCACATACAGACTTGTGTCCCTAAACGGTAATGCTAAGTTTTCTCCCAGTGGTGGCAGTACATGATTTTTACTTTGTTCTTTATGCCTGCCTGGATTTTCTAAAGTTTTAAAAATAACATATACTGCTTCTGCAATGAAAAATAAACAGCAAAAAGAAAGAGAATGAATGTCTAAGAAAAAAGTGAGGCAATTCGAACCCAACTGGAGGCCCTCGGCAGCATCTATGATCACTGAGCTCTGTGACCAACACCTAATTGGACACAGACTGCCTGGAATTGTCCCCCATTTGTTTTCTGGGCAAGGCCATTCATAAAGCCTCATTACTCCAAAACAACCAACCTGAGAGCCCCTCAGTGTTCCAAGTCCAGATATACACAAAGGAGCCAAGAAGGCCAGAAAGGCCCTGAGGCTCAATTCAAAGACAAACTAGTTCTCTCCCTGTAAAAGAAAATGCGTCACCTCACAGAGACGAGCATGAACGGGATGTGGGTAAGACTCAGCCTGGTGCTCAGTTAGGAGGCCAGCACAGCTGCGGGGCCATGGTCCTGGGATATGTCAATGTACCAACACGGGGGCACAGAAGTGGGCAGAGCCCCAGCTCAGCCGGGCTTCCGGGCACCCCAGAAACTTTGCAAAAACCCAACCTAGGAGAGGGATGGAAGGCAACCAAGTAAGCATCAACAGGTGAGGGTGAAGTTTCTAAGAATCCGGGAGGAAACAAAAGGCGAGACACATTCCTGGTACCCCTCTAGCCAGAAGGAGAACGAAGGCCCGAAACACAAAGCAGATAAACATGTGGTTCCCCTCTCCGTGGAGGCACTTGGGTCCTAACCATGAGGTAAACAAATCTAACAAAACACACATCACTCCCGGCAAAGAACCAAACCCTGAAGTCATCCCACTGGCCCCTGGAAAAGAGATCAAAGCCTGTGGCCAGCTCCACTGTTCGCTAGCTCCCCACACAGCAACGCTGAGCCTGTGAATCATCTTTCCCCACGCCCGCCCGTGGGTAAAACAACAGGCAGATGCTTACCTACTACAGACAATCTGTCAGACCAGAAAGAAGGACCCCAGAACAAGACTGAGAGTGATCAGGGCGGTGTCTCAGTGCAGAGGCAGGAGGCCTGGCTGGAGCCTCAAGAAACCCCTAGATTTTAAGCCTCTGAAAACAGGAGATAGGAATCAAAATAGCATTGCTTTTCAGTGTGCATACAAAAATAGGTCAAAACCAAACAGAACCTGAGATCCATTTTGCCCCTGGCCTCCTCGCCACTCAAGACATGGGTAACCATGAAAAACTGGACTAAGACATTTAGGTAGTACCAGACACCTGGTTTAGAAAAAGGTAGAATCGCTCTAGTGTTCTGAGATACAGCTACTATGAAGTAGACGAAGGAAAGACATGAAACGAGTTTCTGGGCTAGAGTTAGGGGCAAATTTTCTATGACGGACACTTCTCTCGCACACGTCAAATAATCCGTCCCACGTGAGGCAACGTGTTTGCTGAGCACCCAGGGAGAGCACAGCCTAGTCCCACACTGTGGAGAGCTGCATCAGTCTCTGCCCTAGAGGAGAAAAGGGAGCGAAACCAAGTATGGGAACTTCACTACAATAAAAGTCCATGCCTCGTAAAGAGGCCCTCTGAGTACTTCAGTAAATACTCACTTAGGATGGGGTCCAGGATGGCTGAACTGTAACAGTCTAGCGCACACAGTGCCGGGGGGAGACTGCAGTGAACGCAGAAAGACCTCGATTGTCACACAAACACAGACTTGGTGAACTGCAGCAGTATGAAGACCCAACTGTTTCGTGAAGGGGAAGGGGGGACCCATGAATGATGTGGAGGGCGCTGCTGCAGGAAGTGCCCAGAGACCAAGTCCTTCTTGGTCTCTTTTTGATCTTTTCTTGGAAAAGATCCACGCAAACCAAGTCCCAAGCAGAGTAGGACAGAATGGAGCCACTGATGGCTAAAAGGCAGCACTCACAAGTCCTGGGGGAGGGCTGGGGATTGGAGTATCTGTTTGGGACCAGTGGCTGCACTTCTGGCCCTTGACTACTTTTTTCAAACTCCTTCCCCACTCCCCTATGCTCATCTTCAATTCTACTACAAGTTCTCTGATTCTCTCATCACCTACCCCATTCTTTCCCCTGGACCTCTGAGGGCATGTCCCTCTGCACCAGGTTTCACCGGGCTTTTTCCACTAGAAGGTTCCTCTGGACTATGTCCTTTTTAGTCTTTAAAACCCCAACTCACACACTCCCCTCTCAAAGCTTTTAGCTACAGGGCTTCCCATCCTGTCAGGCGCATCCTTGTCTGAAATGTGAGGTCCTCCAGAAAGCCCTTCAGCTAACTGGAAAAGATGAAGAAAATTCCCTTCAGCCTTTGCACTAGCTTCTGATGGATGATTCCTGTTAATTCAGAGAGTCAGATGTGTTTCTGTGTTTTTTTTTTTTTTTTTTAAAGATTTTATTTACTTATTTGACAGAGAGAGATCACAAGTAGGCAGAGAGGCAGGCAGAGAGAGAGAGGAGGAAGCAGGCTCCCTGCTGAGCAGAGAGCCTGATGCGGGACTTGATCCCAGGACCCTGAGATCATGACCTGAGCCGAAGGCAGCGGCTTAACCCACTGAGCCACCCAGGCACCCCGATGTGTTTGTTTTAGATACATTTCCTTCCCAAAAGCGATAAGGCAGGAATGAGATCTAACACAATCTTTCCCATAAAAAGCACTACATGGTCTTCAGCCAGTGAACTGAGGAGATCTTTCAGGTGGGAGAACCACAGGACAGCCCTCCCCTGGAGCACCACAGCAGTCTTAGTGGTGGAGAGGGAGAAGTGCTAGCTCTGCTTCTGATGCCACCACTTACTGGCGGGTGATCCCGGGTGGCTACTGAACTCTTCTGGGCCAGATTTCCTCATGCGGAAAAAATGTCAATAATATCCACCTTTAAAGATTGTTGAGAAGATGGAATAGATGTATGTGGAAAGCCTGGCACAGTGCATGCAGCAGCCACAGACTAAAGCATGATTTCCATTTTTGTCTGCGTGCACCTCTCCTTGCCTTTGTGTGTCCCTCTGATCAAACTTTTGATTAGGCTTTCTCAATAGCAGCATAACTGGCATTTCAGGCCAGGTGGTCCTTTGATGGGGAGGGGGGTAGGCATCTTGCACACATCCCCGGGCCTCTACCCACCAGATGCCAGGAGTACCACTTGTGACAACAAAAATGCTTCTAGACGTTTCCAAATGTTCACAGGGACAACTGCCCCCAACGGAGAACACTGCTTTAGCCTAAGAGTCTCTACAGGCAAGAGCACAGAATGCAGGGCACCTGGGTGGCTCAGTTGGTTGGGTGACTGCCTTTGGCTTAGGTAGTGTTCCTGGAGTCCCAAGATTGAGTCCCGCATAGGGCTTCCTGCTTGGCAGGGAGTCTGCTTCTCCCTCTTCTCATGCTCTCTCTCTCTCCCATTCTCTCTCCCAAATAAATAAATAAAATCTTAAAAAAAAAAAAAAAAAAAAAAAAGCACAGAATGCTGGGTGTTTATCAACTCTGACTAAAATTAAGTAATGCTACTTGATACCCTGAAATGTAGGATGCTTGAATATTTTCAGCAAAACACCCAGCTTCCTGCCCACAACTTTAAATTCTGTGTGTACAATACTGTTTGGGTGTCAAATATACTAGCCGGGACCAGTCAAAATTAACTATATATGTAATATTTTACGCCTTGCACATAACAGGTAGTATATTAAGACAAAGTTTTTTTCATTTAAAGGCTCTGAAGACAGGTGGTTCTCAAGCAGAATAAAGAACACGGCAGTGCCTCCACACGTAAGATCACATCAATTCAATTAGTTAGCTTTTAGGTCTGACAGCAAGTAACAGAAGAGTTACCAACCCAGGTACTTATGGAGAGAGGTTCCAAGACCTATCTGATTATAGAGTCCATCATTTCACAAAATCTCCAACTGAAAAAATTATAACCTCAAATACTCTTTTGAAAACAAATAGGCAAAAAACTATTCCTCTTGCTCATCCTCTGGGAACATAGCAAAGAATTGTTTTCAACTCTGAATTTCACAATGAATATGTAAATTACAGCTATTGGAGCCTGACACTTCGTAGAGACCCTCAAAAATGTTACAGGTATATGCTTATTTTGCAGCAAGGTACAGATGAACCATCTTACCATGTCCTTCCTATTATCAGCATGATTTTTTTTTTTATCTTTCTTTATTAGTAGATTAGTTTATCTAATATTAACCAAGCAGTATCTAGATTTTGTTCTTTCTAGTGTATGTTCCATCTAAATTCTTTTATTTATTTATTTATTTTTAAAAGATTTTATTTATTTATTTGACAGACAGAGATCAAAAGTAGGCAGAGAGGCAGGCAGAGAGAGAGAGAGAGAGAAGCAGGCTCCCCGCGGAGCAGAGAACCCGATGCGGGGCTCGATCCCGGGACTGTGAGATCATGACCCGAGCCGAAGGCAGCAGCCCAACCCACTGAGCCACCCAGGCGCCCCATGTTCCATCTAAATTCTTTCAGCATACCTATTTCCATTTCTTCATGAAATACCTCTTTGATTTCCCCAAGCTGGGACCCAGACCTCACTTCACCTGTATCTGCTGGATGGAGGCCAAGTCCAGCTGGCTGTGGCTGGGCCTACCAGGAGCCCTGTCTATCACTGCTGTTTGAAAACTAAAACAGCTTTCTTTCTGAGACAAATCCAATGGATTCCTCAATAGGTTCTTCTTTTTGGACTTTTCTGCTCCCTCTGACAACAATGACCGTTCTTGGGGCACCTGGGTGGCTCAGAGGGTTGAGCCTCTGCCTTTGGCTCAGGTCATGATCTCAGGGTCCTGGGATCGAGCCCCGCATCGGGCTCTCTGCTCAGCGGTGAGCCTACTTCCCCCCTCTCTTTCTGCCTGCCTCTCTGCCTACTTGTGATCTCTGTCTGTCAAATAAATAAAATCTTAAAAAAAAAAAACAAAAAACAATGACCGTTGTTCTCCTCTGGGCACCTCTCAGCTTTAAAGGATACGTTGGGCAATACTATGCCAGAATCTTAAAAACAAACATACCGATGTCACTTCTTTTGCACATCACTCATCTATTTTGGTTTCTAGCAGTGCACAAAGGAAGGCTATGTCCTGACATAGCTTTTCACTCCTTGTCAGATTTCATCCTCTTATAAGCCTGTTCAAGACACATTCCCCTCATTAAAACTTCCAACTAGGTTTCTGTTTCTGGTAACCAAATCTCCCTGTAGCTAATCATGTAAATACCTCACTTGCATTTATTGGAGCGTATGCATGTCACCTCATTAGAACCTTACTTCTCAGGAAAAGGGCTGTATTTTCTTTTTCCAGGATCCTCTGACAGTCAGAAGCACAGTACTTAGCCTTCAGTAAGCTCCCAATTCAAGGCTAGAATCAGGCTGCCTTTCCAGGCTTATGACTAATGAAAAGGAGAACCACTATCCAGCATCTGTCGCTGCTTCACCTTAGCTTCTTTCTCTCTGGGAGACTAGCGGCAGGGGCAGAAAAAGCCGCCAGCAGAGCATTTTCATATGAGAAACTGGAAACGGAGGCCCTGGGGAGGATAGTTACACGTCCTTCCCTCATGGTCCAGGTTTGTTTGTTTGTTTGTTTTGTTTGTTTGTTTAAACAAGGAAGGAGGCAGTTAAGAGAATACGGAAAGCAAAACGAAAACACGCATACCTCTACCGAAAGCTTTCTGAATCCCGGGACGGGTTTCTTCCTGCTCCTGCTAACTAAGCAAGGCTTCCCCGTCCTTCCCCGCCCCCACCAGTGAGAACACTGCCGAGCGTCAAGATACTAACATCAAGGTCTGGAAAGTGCTTTCAAGCATCCCCGGCGCGCTAGTCTCTACCGCGTTTCAGAACCGCGCGAAAGAAAGGGAGGGAGGGGAGCACGGGGGCTGGAGAAAGCAACCTCCACTGCTCTCTTCCTCAGCCTCGGGAGGTGGCCGGAACCCAGGACTCACCTTCCCTGAACCCGCGAGCTGGAAGCCGCGCCCAGCTGGTTGCGATCGGGCCAGCAAGGAGCCTCCAGAGTAGCCGTCTACAGGGGTACACGAGCACACTGAGGGCCGCCATCTTGAAAAACAAACGGTGACCTCTTGTGCACTTCCGCTTCCGGAATGGCGTGTGCGCAGCCGCAGTGGTGAGCAGGAAGTGTGAGGTTGTGGGCTTCACGCTCCGATGCTCTTGCGCTTCCATTTCCCTCTTTTCTCCCGTTAGGGTTAAACCTAGAGATCTCTGTGTTAAGCCCGTGTTTTGTTCTGAGGGTCTAGCGCAGGTTTTCTAGCTCCGGTCTTGCCAGTCCTCCGAGTGTGTCAGGTCGCTTTCGTTCCCTCACAGGCTTCCTTTGTAAAAATCACATATACCACCCCTGTTTACTTAAAAACTTTTTCTTCGACTCAAATGCGGATTTTCTGCTTCTTGTGGCTAAGGCTAGATCTGTGCAGTAGAGCTTGAAATTGTTGGGACTCTGGTTCTTGAACGTCAGGTATCAGGCTGACCTGGCATAGAATTAATGCATACCTTCTCCACCCATCTCCTTTTCCCCCACCCTCAAAAACGCACTTGTCTTTAATTCTCCTATACCTAACACTTCCTTTTGGCCCCAGCGCCTTCGCATAGCTATTTCCTCTACCTGCTCTTTGGCCATCTGCTAAACTCCTACTTACTTCTCAGAGCTCAGCTCAAAATTCACTTCCACATTAGAGTCTTCCTTAACTTCGCTGTTACTGGCTCTCAGAGCCAGATAACTCCCTTTCGGTACTTGGCATAATGGCATTTTACATCTATTTGTATTTTTGTCTCTCCACCAGACTGTAAACTCCGTGAAGGCAAAGATAGTTTTTTTGTTAACTTTTATCTCCAGCATTAATACTGTGCTGACACCTATATGTCACTTAAGTGCAGTATATAGTTGTTGAATGAGTGGAATCTACTTACAGGGTTGTTGGGAAGATTAGGTAAGACTTAAGTGCTCAATAAACAAAAGCTAATTAATAAGGCAATTATTGAGACGGCCCTTGGGCTAGGTACTTGTCATAGTTTGATATACTTTCATAATGAGAGGCTTGTAGTACTAAGAAGAAAACACAACTTTCTTCTTTTGGATTTGCAGAATATATAGGATGCTCCCCTAGATCTATATAAGAAACATAGGTAGCTCAATTCTTCCACCCTCCATAATAAACCCGAAATATCCTCCATAAACATACGCAGCTCAATTCTTCCACCCTCCATAATAAACCCGTAATATCCTCCATATTCTTTTCCACCCTTCATAATAAACCCGAAAGGGGATTTTCTAGTTATCCCACTCTGATTCATAGACGGAAAAATCAGGCTCATTAAATGGCAGAGTATTAAATGTTTCCTGATAAAGGGGAGGGAAAGAGTCCCATCTTCTAGTTGGGACTGCAGAACAGCTGCTCCATGGGGAGCTTGAGTGATATCACCATACACAAGGAGGACAGTAGAAAAATGGCTTGGGTTACCATAAAACATCACATTCAGCAAAGGCAGATCCTGGAGAAAAAGATCAGTCTGGGTGAATGAAACAGACACGTGAATTAGGAGTGGAGGAAAGGGTTTTGGTGGGGTATTTTTAAAGATGTCCTGACTAAGATCAGGAAAACCTTGGCTTTCTCTATAGCTACCACTTTCCTTCTGTATGATGACATTGATCCCTTCCTGCTTGTACCACATCCCCTGTTTCTTTATAAGTCCCCAGCTTCTGGTGATCCAGTAGCAACAAGGGCAGTAGGAGAGCCCCTACCCAGAGCTTATTTTTGGACACAGTGAGCTAAAGTATTTGAGTGTCAACCCTCTCTTCATTATTATATCCTGACTTATTATACTCAATTTTTATTTTAAGAAACAACTTGTATTTTGGGGTGCCTGGGTGGCTCAGAGGGTTAAAGCCTCTGTCTTCAGCTTAGGTCATGATCTAAGAGTCCTGGGATCGAGCCTGGCATTGGGCTCTCTGATCAGCAGGGAGCCTTCTTCCCCCTCTCTCTCTCTGCCTGCCTCTCTGCCTACTTGTGATCTCTGTCTGTCAAATAAATAAATGAAATCTTTAAAAAAGAAAAAGAAACAACTTGTATTTTATACAATGACAAGTAATGTCATTATTGTAGAAAAGAGAAAACAGTAAAGTAAAAAGAAAATATATATCACCATTAATCCAGAGATTAACACTACATTTAGCAAAATGAAATAATACTGAAATAATACCTTGCTTTTCAATATCTTAGTTTTCTGAACCTATTTATTATTAGTCCCTACATGAAAAAAAATTATTTGAGACCAGATTTTGCTCAGGAGACAGTCAGTTTAAAAAATTTTAAAAATAAAGAATAACCTGTATAAGAAAGTACACAAATTATGGGGCACCTGAGTGGCTCAGTTGGTTGTCTGCCTTCAGCTTGGGTCATGTTCTCAGGGTCCTGGGATCAAGCTCCAAGTGGTCAGGCTTGGAGTCTGCTTCTCCTTCTCCCCCTGCTCATGCTCTCTCTCTCAGTCTCTCCCTCAGTCAAAGAAATAAATAAAATCTAAGATTTTATTTGTACTATTTGTGCTAAGGAGTACAAGCAGCCAGAGCGAAGTGGAGAAGCAGGCTCCCTGATGAGCAGAAAGCCCGATGTGGGACTTGATCCCAGGTCCCTGAGATCATGACCTGAGCCAAAGGCAGATACTTAACCGACTGAACCACCCAAGTGCTCCCCCCAAAAAAAATCTTAAAAAAAAAAAAGAAAGTATACAAATTATCAGTTTGTAGCTTGATGAATTTTTACACAGGGAATACATTATCCACACCACTAAATAGAACATTAATAGCAGTTTGGAAGACCCCCTGGTGTCCCCGCCCAGACATTATTTCCTCTTCAAGGGTAATCATTATCCTAAATTTTTAGCATCATAAATTACTGTTTCCTTATTTGAACTTTGTATAAATAGACTCTTACAGAGCATGTACTCTTTTGTGTCTTCTTTCACCTGCTCATCAATATGTTTGTAAGATTCATCCATATTGTTATGTACACTTGCCATTTATTCGTTCCCGTTGCTATAGAATGTTCCACCGTGATTATACCTGCTGTTTCACCTTCCTCTTGTTAATAGGATTTAGATACTTTCCAGTTGGGACCACTACAAATAGCGCTGTGATGAACAATCTTCTGTATGATTTTTGTGAACACAAGAACAAGCATCCCTTAGGACTTTATCTAGAAGTGGAACTGTTGGATCATAGCGTATGCATGTACTTAGATACTAGATAGTAGATACTGCCAAACAGTTTATTCTGGTACCATTTGTGTATAAGAGTTCTAGTTGCTCCATATAGTTATCAATATTTGATATTTTTTATACTTTTCATCTTGATCATTCTGGTGAGTATGTCACAGGATTTCATTGTGTATTTAATTTATATTTCTTTGGTGCCTAATGAAGATGAGTCATTTTTCATATGTTTATAAGCCATTTAGATATTTTCTTTTGTAAAATGTCTGTTCAATTCTTTGGCCCATTTTATACTGGGTTGCCTGTATTTTTCTTTTCTGTTTTCTTTTCAATGAAGCAACTTAAAAAAAAAAAAAGATTTTTATTTATTTATTTGTCAGAGAGAGAGAGAGGGAGAGAGTGGAAAGCAGGGGGAGAAGGAGGCAGAGGGAGAAGCAGGCTCCCTGCTGAGCAAAGATCCTGATTTGGAACTCTATCCCAGAACTCTGAGATCCTGACCTGAGCTGAATGCAGATGCTTAACTGACTGAGCCACCCACACATCCCTTCCTGTATTTTTCTTATTGATTTGTAGAAGTTCTTTATATATTCTGGATAATTGTCCTTTGTTGGACATAACTATGGCAAATGTCATCTTCCTCTCTGAGTTGCCTTCTGTAGTATATATATTTTTTAAATTTTATTTATTTATTTGACAGATCACAAGTAGGCAGAGAGGCAGGCAGAGTGAGAGGAGGAAGCAGGCTCCCTGCTGAGCAGAGAACCTGATGTAGGGCTTGATCCCAGGACCCTGAGATCATGACCCGAGCTGAAGGCAGAGGCTTTAACCCACTGAACCACCCAGGCACCCCTGTAGTATATTTTTTTGATGAGCAGTATTTTAATTTTTTAAAAGATTTTATTTATTTATTTATTTATTTATTTATTAGTGAGAGAGAATGAGTGAGAGAGAATGAGCATGAGCAGTGGGGAGTGGCAGAGGGAGAAGCAGACTCCCTGCTGAGCAGGGAGCTCAGTGTGGGGCTCTATCTCAGGGCACTAGGATCCTGGCCTAAGACAAAGGCAGACACCTAACTGACTGAGCTACCCTCGCACCCCTTAAATTTTTAAAAAATTTTTAATACAGTGTAATTTATCATTGTTTTCTTTTGTAGTTGGTATTTTTGATATTTTAAGTAGGCTCCATGCCCACCTTAGGCTTGAACTCATGACCGAGAGATCAAGAATCACACACAATCAACTGAGCCAGTGTGTATCCCTTTGGTTTCTTATTTAAATTTTTTTCCTCCTCAAAATCATGCAGATGTTCTGTTTTTTTTTTTTTTCCCTCAAAACTGTATTGTTTTACCTTTAAATTAGATCAAAACTCACTTGGAATTGTTTTATTACATGATCTGAGATTGGGATTAAGACTCATTTTTTCCCCATTAGCAATATTTAACTGACCTGGCACCATTTATTAA
Source organism: Mustela lutreola (assembly GCF_030435805.1). Classification (NCBI taxonomy): domain Eukaryota; kingdom Metazoa; phylum Chordata; class Mammalia; order Carnivora; family Mustelidae; genus Mustela; species Mustela lutreola. The sequence goes on from NC_081295.1 coordinate 90,977,462, forward strand.
AAGCACCACACATTCCCCCATCACATTTTATCTGGTCTAGATCGGTCTCTGGAGTTTCTATTTGGTCTCTTTTTCTGTCCCTTAGCATTATTTTAAATGGCTGTATACTATTTCATTGTCTGAAAGTGTCATTACTTAATCAGTCTCCAGTTGCTAGGAATCTAAGTTGCTTTTACTTTGAACATATTTTCTAAGACCTAGCTCCCTACTCCAAAAAAACCATTTTCTATTTCATCAGTGATTCTTACATACTCTGCTACCCAGCTGGGTGTGTTGTGGAATTTTTAAAAAAAGATTTTATTTATTTATTTATTTGAGAGAGAGAGAGAGCTCAAAGAGGGGTGGAGGAGGAGGAAGAGGGAGGGAGAGAGAAAATCTCAAGCACACTGTGCACTTAGCTTGGAGCCAGATGCAAGGCGCGATCCCATGACCCTGAGATCATGACCTGAGCCAGAACCAAGAATTGGATAACTGACTGAGCCATCCAGGTGCCCATGGATTTTTTGTTTGTTTGTTTGTTAAGTAAAACTGTGGGGGGCACCTGGGTGGCTCAGTAGTTAGGTGTCTGGCTTCAGCTCAGGTCATGGTCCCAGGGTTCTGGGATCGAGTCCCACATCAGGCTGCCTGCTCGGCGGGGCGCTGCTTCTCCCTCTCCCATTCCCCCTACTTGTGTTCATGCTCTCTATCAAGTAAATAAATAAAATCTTAAAAAAAAAAAAAAAAAGTAAAACCGTGGTGTGGAATAAGAGGGAGAGGGAGTGAGGGCCCTTCTCTGGGGGCTGCAGAATGATAGCTGCTATGCACAGGAAGGGTCTTTTCAAGAGCTGGAGTCTCTGGGGCTGTTGGCAGAGTCACTCTGGTGCCTGGGTCGGGCTGTTTGTAACTGCATTAGCAGTCCTGGACCCCGAAGAGCAGAGTGACCCTGGGATGCATGGAGATGAGATAACGGAGGCTGCTGAACCAGCCACTCCTTAGCTGAACAAAATTTCTTATCCATCCCTTCTTCTGAGGAGCCCAGATCCCTTGCTTCCAGCCCATTTGCTAGGGAAATCTTCCTTCCTTTGTCCAGTACTTGTCCTGGATCCTATATCTTAAATCTGGAGATAACTCACATCCCCAGTAAACTGTCCTAATAAAGGTGTTTGGGGAAATGTTCACAAGGGATGAGATTAGAAATGCTCATTTTGCCAAGAGAAACTTAAACTAGCAGCAGAAACAATCTGGTCTAGAGACTTGCTCCCAGCCACCAGGCCAGCCAGATGGGGCCAGAGCAAAGACAAAACACTGGGAAGCCATGGGTGGGTCAGCCTGTCTATGGCCTCAGGGCTAAGGAAGCTCTGGTCCCAGCTGGGGATGAAGATGTTCTTCCTGCCTTCCTCCCACCTCACCCAGGAAGAATGGGTTGGAGCCAAGAGCCACACAGATGTTCTCCCGTGAATGACAGAGGCAGTGAAAAGGCGCAGGAAGGTGGAGAAGGCTGATCTGCTAGAGACCAAGGTGGGAGGGGGCTGCAAGAGAAGCCAGGGGAAAGGGCTCAGGGAGTGAATGACTGTCATGTTTGCTTTCTCCTAATTAATGTGGTTTCCTTACAAACCCCGCTGATTCCCAGCTGGTTGACTCAACCATAACAACACGTGGCCTGGCCCTGCCCAGGCCCGGAGCCCAGCCTGTGAGCCTCCCAAGAAGGGTCTGGTTTCATCTTCCGAAGCTGCCCCTCCTCCCCAACTGGCTTTGTGCTGCTAAGGGAAAGGACAGCCCCTCAGTGGGGAAGCGTGAGAAGTTGGGAGGGGACAGCCAGAGACGGCTTGCTTTGGGCTCCCCTCGCTGCTCACCTGTGTTTCCCATGCCTTTAAAAAGGGCAGTTTCTTGCTGGTCTGGCTGGAGTGTTGCCTCCAGACAGGTATGAATGAGGGTGGGTGAGGAAACCTTGGGCAAAGAACCCTGCACTTAGTGGTGACCTCTCTAGGCGTGTGCCCTGTTTGACTCAAGGAGCCTAGAAACAACTAGGCTATGTCTAGGGCCCTGGGCAAGTCAGTGTTTTCCATCAGTTTTTCAGAGTTGCGCCTCTTTCTCACTGGGACTTTTATTCTGTCCAAGTTATGTGTCCTAACCCCTCATTTGTTCATGGATTCATTGGGCCAGCAAGTATCCACTGAGTGCCTACTATGTGCCTTTCACAAACCAATGATTACATACACCAGGGGAGACTCTTGAGTTGTGAAAACTCTTGTCTGACGAAGAAACATCATGTGACCTGGATGATTGCCCTGGGACCTATTTTCTTCCTCTCCTCTTCCCCCGCTTTTTAAAAAAACATTTTCTACTAGTAAAATAAAATATGTTCAGAAAAAGCACGTAAAACTTAAACGTACCATTCAATGGATTAATTACAAGGCAAAACGGATTCATTTCCAGGCTGGATCTCTAGGGCTGGCTGCTGTCTCAACAAGAGCTGGAGGGAGGGGGTGTATGAAAGAGAAGTGAACTTGGTGAGACGTAGCTTTAGGAGCCTTGAGGACCCCAAAACCTTTCAGGAAAGTGAGGCCAGAGGAAGGAGGTCCCAGACCAAACTGCCAGAGGAGACAAAGTCTGCCGAGCCCTTTGAGTGTATCCCCAGGGCACAGGCCAGAATCTTCTCCAAGAGAGTGCACCCTGGTAGGGGTACCCAGAGCTCAGCTGGCATTGGCCTCACCCCAGCTCAGCTAATGGTTGGGGCCAGTGAGACCCGCTCAGCTCAGTGTCCTTGCAAATTAAGCCATCCTGGCTGTGGCTGGAGCTTTGTGCAGAGGGTTGGGTGCCCCTTCGGAAAGGGTCTTCACATCCCTGTCAGGCTGAGGAGCTCATCAGATTTCTTTCTCTTGGTGCTTGAATCCAGTTCTTGCATAAGGGGGAAATTTTTACCTTTTAGAGCACTTTAAACCTATTGGCATATTTTTGCGAAGAGAGACAAAATGGTGTCCTGGGCAGATGCTGTCCCCTGCTTGCACGTGGGGGACACATACAAAAACAAAAGGGAAGAGCTGCAGCCTGAAAATGAGCCTCTGCTCTACCCGCTGGCCACCTTAAGTCAGTAATGCTCTCTAGGTCTCAGTTTCCCCTTCAGTAAGGAGTTCAGTCTGGTTCTAGAATTCGGATTCCATAAGGAGACAGAATGAGAGAGTCCAGTCCTTAGTTTGGGCTCCCCTCTCTGCTCCTGTTCAGAGATCTCACTCTGACCGGCTCCCACCTTGATGCTGCTAAGTTCGAAATCCATAGCCCTGCTCCAGCCTGAGCTCCAGCCTTTGTCTCCAACGGTCCACAGAGATTTCTTTTGTTCTTCCTAAGGAGTGTCAATGTGCACCGTGTCCAGGTGAGGCCACCGCCACCTTCTGGATAACTGCCAGCACGTCTGTCAGTCTCCCTGTCACTCAGAGTCACCGTCTACTGTCCCCATCCAGTCGTCAAAATTTTCATACATTCTCACATTCCAAAGTTACCTCCTGATTTCCCCTCTTCCTCACCATTTCCATTTCTGTCATTTTTCCAGGACCACCATTTGTCTCGCCCCTTGCCCTGTTCCTTTCCAGTCTGTGTGACTGTCGCCGTCTAATTTTCCCAAACACGCTTGATCTCTTCCCTGCTTGACTGCACCTTGTTGCCCACAACTGGCTTCTGAATTTGCATTTTTAAAGAAGTCCTGGAATACTACCATCTGAGAATTGCTGACCAAGGGAACTAAAGCCCCAGCTTGACATACGGGGCCTTTCACGAGGTGGCACCCCATCTCCCCCTTCCCACCCTTCTCCCACACAGACTCTCAAAGCGTCCCCCATGCGCATTCCCCCAGACCCCCTTCCTCTCACTACATTCCTCTTCAGGGGCGCCTTCTCTTCTTTCCAGGCCCGGCCCACTTCTCCCCTCCTTCCTCAGGACTTCCTGCCTCTGAGCCTTCTGGGTATTCTCTCTTGCCTACCTGCCCTTCCAGTGCTAGGCTGCTCCTACCTCTGGTGACGTGATTCCACGTTATTCCACAGAAGCCAGGACTCTCTGGGTTGTAAGTGGCAGTCATCAAACTTGCAGGAGGACATTGGCTACTTTTTATTTTTTTTTAAGATTTTATTTACTTATTTGACACAGAGAGAAAAAGAGAGTGCAAGCACAATTAGAAGGAGTGGGAGAGGAAGAGGGAGGGGGAGAAGCAGGCTCCCCGCCAAGCAGGGAGCCAAACGTGGGGCTTGACCCCAGGACCTTGAGATCATGACCTGAGCCAAAGGCCGACGCCTAACCAACAAAGCCACCCAGGCATCCCCATTTGCTATCTCTTATAACCAACACAGGACAGGCAGATTTCAGTGGGACCTTGGGGCAACTGGAACGAGAAACTCAGAAACATCGGGTGCATCCTCTCCTCTCAGCTCTATTTCTCTCTGCGTTGGCCCTTAATCACTCCTTCTCTCTGTAAGGCTGCCAGTGGTTCTTAACCTTGAGGCAGGGGTGTAGATTCTAAGATTGCCAGACCGCGGGGGGAACTGTATAGAGAAGCTGTAGAAAAAATAAAAGAAGACGTGTTTCCACGAAGAAGGGGAAGTACTGTTTCAAGAAAAAGGGAAAATGCTGGACAGAAAAATGATCAATGGTCACCCATTTGTCCTAGGAACTGTGTTACTGGGGATTCGGATCAGCTAGTGTGTGAGGAAAGCCCCCAAGAGCAGTGACTTAAATAAGATGCAAAAGACTCTGGAGAGAGAGACCCAGTCTCCATATAGCTTGTTACTCTGCCATCTTGTAGTTCTTGAAGACTGCTTGAGCACCAGCCGCTCCACCCATATAGTCTAGGGAGCAGAAAGGAGAAATGAATGAAGAATGACCCGACTTGCCATCTTTTAAAGATGCCTTCTGGGGCGCCTGGGTGGCTCAGTGGGTTAAGCCGCTGCCTTCGGCTCAGGTCATGATCTCGGGGTCCTGGGATCGAGTCCCGCGTCGGGCTCTCTGCTCAGCGGGGAGCCTGCTTCCCTCTCTCTCTCTCTCTACCTGCCTCTCCATCTACTTGTGATTTCTCTCTGTCAAATAAATAAATAAAATCTTTAAAAAAAAATAAAAAAAATAAAAAAAAATAAAGATGCCTTCTGGAAGCTGCACAAAGTTCAGCTTATATTCCTTGTATTGACAGGATTTAATTAGTTCTATAGCTATTCTTAGCTGAAAGAGCTTCCGAGGAATCCCTTAATTCTGGGCAGCCACATGCATGGCTAAACATCAGAGTGCTATTACATGCTGAAGAAGAAGGCTGGGATAGATCTTAGACAATTAGCCTGTGCAGGGACCATGATCCTTGAGGTGTTTGAGGGGCATTTCCAACTGATGGGGAACACACTGCTATTCAAGCTGACCTCCTCAATTTTTAGACAGCTCGCATTCACCCCTCTGTGATTGATCCCTGCCAGTTCTTGCTCTGCCCTCTAAATTCTTTCTATACTATGGTATTTACATTTTTAGAAGACAAAACTGGCACTCAAGTCAGATTTGGTCCTATCACCCTTAACTTTTGTTTTTCTCTTCTAAGTTTGAGACCCTGGTGTACAGCTGAGGTTGGTCAATATTGTCCTTAAAAATGTGTGTCCTTGGGGCACCTGGGTGGCTCAGTTGTTAAGCATCTGCCTTCGGCTCAGGTCATGAGTCCAGGGTCCTGGGACCGAGCCCTTCATTGGGTTCCCTGCTCAGCAGGAAGCCAGCTTCTCCCTTTCCCTCTGCTGCTTCCCCTGCTTGTGTTCCCTCTCTCACTCTCACTCTCTCTCTCTCTCTCTGTCAAATAAATAAATACAATCTTAAAAAAAAAAAGTGAATTCTTCAGCTGGGCCCAGTATCCCAGGTGTTCTGTGACCTGTAGAGGATATAATTGGGCTTTTGGTACCCCCATCTCAACACCCTACATCTGCCAATGTGCCCAAGATTGAGGGAGAATGTGCTATCTCAGGTGTGGTGGACTAATTGCCAACTAACTTCCCACTTATCCTCATGTGGTCATCATGCTGCCAAAATGCTCACCATCTGCCTTCTGCTCCCCTGGCCAGCTGAGCCCACAGTGGGTCTTCACAAGTGTCTAGAGCCTTCACTTTATACCTGGACTGGCCACTGGTGGATTTGCTCTTCCTTCTGACTTCTGCCAGGAACAGGAGCCATCTTCCATGTTCCCCATGGAGCTGTTCACTTTTTAATTTTTAATTAAAAAAAAAGATTTATATTATGTATTTGAGAGAGAGCAAGAGCGAGCATGAGCTGGTAGAGGGGCAGAGGTGGAGGGAGAAGCAGGGACCCGGCTGAGCAGGGATCCCAACTCAGGGCTCCATCCTAAGACCCCAAGATCATGACCTCAGCTAAAAGTAAATGCCTAACCCATTGAGCCACCCAGGCACCATGGAGCTATTTATTTTGTGTCTTCCTTTGGGTAAGGTTATTTCCCTAAGTCAGGTGCAAGGTCTCTCAGAACAGTGGAAAACACCCAGACTTCAGAGTATGTTGTGGACTGGGCTCCTTAGAAGCAGACTCTGAGGTGGAAGTTAGCATGTAATGGGCTTTTTAGGGAGTGCACTTAGAGCCGGTGTTTGCTAAAGGAAGGGAAGGAAGGAGGATCGGACAGAGGGAGGGGTCAAGCTGCAATGGAATCTCAGTGAATGTCCCAGTCTCCCATAGGGAGCTCTGAAGCTGGGATGATCCTTCAGGATTGTCTCAAGTAGGGACAAGAGGGCCAGGCCTTTTTTTTTTTTTGGTTATAGATTGTATTTATTTTCTTAGAGAGAGAGGATGGGGGATGGGAGGGGGAGCAGACTCCCTGCTGAGCACAGAGCCCAATAGGAGCCTGATCCCAGAATGCTGGGATCCTGACCCAAGCTGAAGTCAGGCACTCAACTGACTGAGCCACCCAGGCTACCCAAGACGGCCAGGTCTTTCTATTTGAGTGACGATGAGCCATTGGATGTGGGGTCCCCTTCAGCTAAACATTCTCCACAGGAGTTGTCCGCTCGGGGCTTTGGGCCTGCACCTCTTTAAGCAGCTGGAAAAATAGGTCCTTTATTTCTGAAATGGGGTCTGAACAGTGCCTTGTGGCATCTACCACGGAGTGGAAGAGCTAGGGGCTCTAGAACTGTGGCTGACCAGTCCTTTCACCTTGCTGAGCCTCAGTTTCTCCTCTCATAAAAAAAGTTGGCTGGGGAGTCACCAGGGGGGATGGGCTGAGGGTGGGTCAGCTTCCAGCTGTGGTAGGAGCTCTGCCTAAAAGGCCTGCTCTGAATCCGGAGGTGGTTCCCATGCCCTCCCCTAATCTCTGGCTTTATCTGGTTTACTGGCATTATTCGAGAGCCAGGGGGTCACTAGGGTCTCAGGCCAGGGATGGGCATCGAGGTGAGAGGGAAGCTGCCTGAGGGACCAGCTGGCAGGGGCCCCTGAGATGCTCTACTCTTTGGAATGGTTTTCCTCAGAGTCCTGGAAAGGCTTGGCAGGGGACAAAAGTCACAAAGTGGTTGTCAGGGACTGAATTTTGGGGGCCCCTTCCCAATTTGTATGTTGGAGCCCTAACCCCCGGTATGATGGTACTAGGAAGTGGGAGCCTTTGGGAGGTGATTTGGTTTAGATGAGTCTTGATGTTGGAGCCCCGGTGTTTGGATTGGAGCCCTTAGAAGAAGAGGAGGAGGCACCAGAGCTTCCTCTCTCTGCCTTGGGAGGACCTGGAGAGAACGGGGCCATCTGCAAGCCAGGAAGCAGGCCCTCACCAAGGGCCGGGTCTGTTGGCACCTTGATCTTGGACTTTCCAGCCCCCAGAACTGTGAGAAAGGAACGTCTGTGTGAAATCGTCTGGTAGTGGCAGCAGGCCAAGCTGATGAGGACCCTGGTGGTGGGAGAGGAGGAAGGAAGCTGCCGAAGAACCCCTCGGGGGTCGCCACTGAGGACTAGAGTCAGGAGACCTGAGTATCCATGACAGATCTGCCCCTCACTGGCCCTGTGACCTGGGGTGTGTCCCTGGATTCTGTGGACTCCAGTGACCTCCTCTGAAGAATGAGATCAGATAAGAAGTCTCTGAGCTCATTTCTAACTTTGTGGTTCAATCACTTGAGAACTAAATGTCCTTCTTGGGCTCCTCTGTCGCCCTGGCTAGGATGGGCAGAGGGGAGAGACTGGGAGCCATTGAGGTAGGCTTCCTTCTCTTTTCTTCAGTCTGGCCCTGCTGTTCCCTCCTTTCCAGGAAGGCTGTCTTTGGGTGGTCCTGGAGGTGAGAAGAGGGCAGGCCCAGGATCACAACCTTCCCTCAGTACTATCCTTCCTGGCTAGTGGCAACTTCTGGGAGCTTTGGATCTGACAATTTCAGGGTGAATTTATTAAAGTTCAGGGTACTAATAATAAAAGAATATAGACTGGATTTTATCTGTGACATGGATACTCATACAATATGGCATGTGCTCTGTGCATGTCTCGTGAGCATGACGTGTGTGTGTGTGTGTGTGTGTGTGTGTGTGTGTGATGAAGAGAAAGAACGAAAGAGGGAGAGCCGTCATAACTTGATGTTTGGGGGATGCCTGGGTGGCTCAGTCTGGTTAAGCATCTGCCTTGGGCTCAGGTCAGGATCCCAGGCTTGTTGCTCAACAGGGAGCCTGCTTCTCCCCTTGCCTGCTGCTCCCCCTGCTTGTGCTGGCTCGCTCTCTCTCTGACAAATAAATGAAATCTTAAAAAAAAAAATAACTTGATGTTTGGAAAAATGCCACTCTTCCCCTTTGCTCACAGTCTCCCTTTGACCCCTGAGAAGATTTTTGGTTGTATTTATCACCATACAACTGCCTGCCAGCCTTGGAACGTGAGAACCCAGGGGAGGAAGTGGAGCTAACCTCTGCTCACCCCTCTGGGTGACTGGAAGGCACCGAGCAGAGCCTCCAAGCAGTGGGAGACGGAGACTGCTTTCTTTCCTTTCCCCTTTCTAGTCCATCTGACCCTTCAGTGGGACCTATGTCCAGCTGCCCTCCTCTCTGATATCCTGAGGAGGGGAGGAAGGTAGATAGGATGTTCCGTGGCAGGGGAGGGAGGGAGCATGGAGCTCATGCCTTCCAGGCCAGCTTGGTCCTGGGGTCTGGGGGGGCAGGGCATGGGGCCATTCTGTGACCCCCCGCTTCCCCTGCCCCTGCCCCTGCCCTTGCCCCTGAAGTCCTGTGCGTATTGTCCATCTCAGGCTTCCAGGCTTCCAGTGACTCTGATGGCAGGATCACTTCTTGTCTCACACCAGTCCTGGGAGGCAGGAAGTGGCAGGCAGAGGGTGTTCCCCTTTCTGGAATGACCTCCCAGCTCCAGATAGGACAAATGACTTGCTTAAAGTGACGTAGTGGCCAGTTAGAGTCAGAGTCCTAGTCAATCAAGTGACCTGCCTTCTAGAAATAGATTGTATTTCTGCTCTCTGATTGGGAGGTGGGAGGGGCTGGAAAAATTGGGAGGTGGGAGGGGCTGGAAATACTCTGGCTGGCTGGTCAGGTAATCCTGTGGGACTGGACATTCCAGTGGTCCTGTCCCCCGGGGAACCTCCTGCGACTCAGCAGGGCCTGCTCCTGTCCTCTCGCCCTGAGTCTGCCCTGGAGCTGGGGGCCTAGGGAGCAGAGCCCAGGAAGGAGGGAGGGAGAAGCTGGGATGGGGGTGGGGGGAGGCAGAAAGGGAGGGAAAGGGCTTGGGGACAGAGGGAGCAGAGAGTGAGCAAACAAACAATGTCCTGGAAAAGAACTTGCTTCCCCTTTTCCAGGCGCCCTGCCTGGTTGCCTTCGCCACTAGAGACTGTAATTTAGAATAACGAGTCATAATTTGATTACATTCTCTTCCAGCCTCGCAGGGTAAACAAGGATCTCCGTGGAGGGAAGGGACAGCAGGACCCAGGTTTCTGTCATACCCCCCTGGGCCTTGACAGGGCTTTCCCCTCCTGTCGCTGTCCCTCTTTTCCTGGGTGCACTTGAAACATGTTTGGGCATCTTCAACCCCCATTTTTTACCAAGACTTCCACTGTCTTTCTGTCTCCTAACCCTTCCTCCCCCTCTTCCTCTCTGCCCTTCCCAATCATGTCCTCATCCAGAAGCCTGTATGCCGTGTAAATATTTAAACCCTTCTATTATTTCCTGTTTAGTAGCTGTGTAAATCCTGGGTTCATTCACTGTACATCTGTCCTGCTGTATCCGTGTCAGAAGGGGAGGCCATGTGTCTACTCTTCCCCTGGGGGGTTCCTCCCTCAGGCCTGTAGTCAGCTGTATCACCAGTTCTGATTCTGAATGTTCTCCCTCAGCATTTTATTTTATTGTGGTAATGTATGCATAATGTAAAATGTAACACTGGAGTGTAAAGCTCAGCTATATTAGATACATTTTTTTTTAAAGATTTTATTTATTTATTTGACAGAGAGAGATCACAAGTAGTCAGAGAGGCAGGCGCAGAGAGAGGGGGAAGCAGGCTCCCCGCTGAGCAGAGAGCCCGGTGCGGGGCTCGATCCCAGGACCCTGAGATTATGACCTGAGCTGAAGGCAGAGGCTTAATCCACTGAGCCACCCAGGTGCTCCTATTAGATACACTCTTAATGTTGTGTAACCATCACCTGCATCCATCTCCAGAAATCTCATCACGTAAAACTGAAACTAGGGGCGCCTGGGTGGCTCGGTTGTTAAGCATCTGCCTTCAGCTCAGGTCATGATCCTAGGGTCCCAGGATAGAACCCCACAATGGGCTCCCTGCTCAGCGGAAGCCTGCTTCTTCCTCTCCCACTCCCCCTGCTTGTGTTCCCTCTCTCGCTGTGTCTCTGTCAAATAAAAAAAATAATATCTTAAAAAAACAACAACAACTGAAACTATCCCCATAAATACTAATTCTGCATTCTGTTTTCCTCTCATCCCTGGTGGCCGTCTCTATGGTGTTGATTACTTCAAGTAGCTCGTAGGAGAGGAATCACACAGTACCATCTGTCTTTTTGTGACTGGCTCATGACATTTAGCATCGTATCCTCGGGGTTCACCCATGTTGCAGTGTAAGTTAGGGTTTCCTTCCTTTTTAAGGCTGAGTAATATTCCGTCGTGTGTACAGACCACATTTGGCTCATCCATTCATCTGCCAGGGACATCGGGGTTGTTCCCATGTTTTAACTATTGTGACTAATGCTGCTATGAACCCAGATGTACAAATAGGTTTTTATTTTTTAGGGCAAAGGGCTACCTTGTATCGCCTGCTTGCCACATACTCAAGAGTATGTAGAGTCAATCACTTAATTATCACAAGTACTTGCCAGGGGACGACTATTCTCTGTTTCATGGATGAAGAAATTGAGGCTCTGAGAAGCCATTTTGCTCAAGGCAGGGAAAGGGGGAGCGAGGACCCGAGCCTGCCACAGCCACAGCCTGTCACTGCACTGCACTGATAATGGACTTGAAGAAGGAGTCTCGGGGTATATATCCTGCCCTGTGGTCCCAGGAAGGGCAGACTCTTTCCGTGACCCTCTGCCTATTGAGAGAGCCCATCCTCCTGTCTGTGCGGTACGGGCCCTCCACACAGGACCCTGAGGGGCCCCGGATGGGCCTATCAGCCCACGCAGACCCCAGAATGAAACACTGTGACAGCCTTCAGGGTGCCTGCATTTCTGTCGCCTCCCCATCAAGGGTGAGGGCAGTGAGGTAGAGGGCAGGGGTCAGTGCGTCATCAGGAGGGTGGGGAGCGGAGGGACTGGGGAGTCCTTGGGCCCCACAGGGTGGGGTCAGGGCAGTCATCATCCATCCCCACCCCCAGCTCTCCCCTGTGATTATAGTGGATCTCTGCTTGATGTCCCTGCCCCAAGTTCCACCCATCCCGTCCCCCCTCACCCCCCGACCCCCAGTTTCCCTGAGGGCTCCTGAAATCCAGACTGGCATCCGGGCCTAGAAGACTTTTAGGCTGGGCTGTGTCCTAAGGTATCCAGCCTCAGGGACTGCTTGAGGGAGAGCATACTGGGGTGAGGGGACTCTGTCAGCCTCTCCTGGATTCCTTCCTCTGAGCCAGCCTTGAGCCAAGAACTCCAAGGTCCCCGTGGGAGTAGCAGTGGGGCAGCTCAGTTCCCATGGCAACGTCCAGGGTTGGGGGCAGGGCCCCGGAGAAGGAGGCCTGACCTGGGCCCTGGGAAACAGGTTAGTTGCTTCCTGGCTGTGTGACCTTGGGCAGCTCTCTACCCTGGGTTAGAAAGGGCTTGGTTCACATCACTAGTTCTCAAACTCCGCTGCCCTTTGGAATCCTTTGGAGAGCTTTAAAAACTACTCTTGACTTGTTTTCAGCCTCAGAAATGCTGATTTAATTGGCGTAGGCTGTCGCCTGAGCCTCGGGACTTTTTTTGATGATCCTCAAGTGATTTGAATTTATACCCAAGTTGGAGAACCACCGTTCCAGATAACTGCTTCCTGACCATGGTCACATCCTGACACCCCTAGAATGAGATAGTATTTGAATAGTACTGCTTTTTGTTTTTTAATTTTACTTATTTGTTAGAGAGAGAGCAGGAGTGCATGACGTGGGGAGGGGCAGAGGCCGAGGGAGAAGCAGACTCCCTGCTGAGCCAGGAGCCCAAGGCGGGGCTCCATCCCAGGACCTTGAGATCATGACTTGAGCTGAAGGCTGACGCTTCACCAACTGAGTCACCCAGGCACCCCATGAACAGTGCCCTGTTAACAGAGGTAACCGCAGAGGGGCTCCAACTGCCCCTAAACTGCAAAAAGCGACCAGCAAAAAGCTCTCCTGTCCCTGTGGGTTTTTCCTCCCTCCTTGCTCCTCCAGCTGACGCATACACGAGGTTCCTGCTGAAATGCCAGGTGCTTTATCAAGTTGCAGGTTAAATATGGGGCATCTTCTTGGAGCACCAATTTCCTGGAAGATTTTAGGAGAAAAATTATGATTCACATTGTAAGTAACTTAAGATGTTTTTAAAGATCGAATAAGAGATATGGCTATCTCCTGGAGTAGAATGCAAGGCTCAAACATATTGGGGGAGGGGGTGCCTGGTGGCTCAGTCGGTTAAGTGTCTGCCTTTGGCTCAGGTCCTGATCTCAGGGTCCTGGGATCCAGCCAGGCATTGTTGTCATCAGACTCTGCTCAGCAGGGAGCCTGCTGTTCCCTCTCCCACCGCCCTTCCCCGCCCTGCCCTCGTGTTTTCTCTCTTGCCCATGTGAGCTTGCTCTCTCTCTCGCAAACACAATCTTTAAAAACAAAAACAAAACCCCCAAAACCTAAATATATATATTTGAAGGTAAAAGATCAGGTATCAAAAAATTTGACCATCATGTCAGGAGGCATGAACCTGCACTGGAGAGAGGATCATACTCCCTGACTTGGACGATGGTTTGAGAAGAACGCTGGAGAAGCCCTGAGCCGGTGTGTGTATTAGCACATGGATCAGAGGCAAGGAGAAGCATTAACTCCATTCAGTTCAGGAGGGCTTTTTGGAGGAGGCAGCATTTCAGGGAGGTTCTTGGGCAAAGGGAGGGAAGGAAGGAACCAGGTGGGAAAAGAACATGGGCTGGGGGGGGGGGGTCTATACAGCCTGTAACAGGAATACACACTCAGACAATGTCTTTCTTCCCCTTGGCCTGTGAATTGAAGAAGCCCCGAGATCTCTAACATGCACCTGTCCTAGTCCACGCTCTTGAGGCTGACCTGGCCCTCAGCCCACCTGCCAGGAGCAGCTGGAACCAGACTGCAACCCCAGAGCCCTCTCTCCCTTGCCCTGCCTTTACCTGCCCGCCCCTGAGTGGCAGTTGCAGAGGTCGCTGCTAGCCACCTAGGCAGGAGAGCAGCCCATCTGCCCCAGTGTCCTGCCATTCTCCCCTCCCTGCTTGCTCTGCTCCCCCACCTTGTGAGAGAATTACAGGGTCAGGAGCAGGCTGGGGGAAGGAGAAACTGAGTCACCCTGTTTCCTCTGTGAAGCCTGCCTAGCAAACCGCTCTTTGCTTTTCTCATTTCCTGCTCCTCCCCAGTGGCCTCTAAGAGATTAGGTACAGCCCAAGGAGACCATTGGAGGGGCACTCTTTCTGGTGGTGAGGGCACTACAGGGCCTAAGCCTTGGGTCTCCATCCAGTACCTTAGCCATCAGATAGGGGTCATGAACTCCAGAGCCCACCAGCATCTCAGCAGAGTGGCCACTCTTTTTCATTGGTAACTGGGCCAGTAATGTCCTGGGGTACTGAGCATCCTCTCCGGCCATGAGGATGACCCTTGCTTCTGTCCACACAACCTCAAGGAGGTAGTACAGCCTAAGTGTTGATACCATGGCCTATTTGTAGATTTACTATCTGTTCACTGTTGTATAAGAAATATTTAGACCGTGCCAGGCATGTACTAAATACTCAGCAAGTATTTATTGAATAAACAGAAAGAACCAGACTCCAGGTTTGAACCCCACAGGCAGACAGTGTGGGACCTTCCTGTGCTTTACTAGCTTTGTTCTGCAACATGGGGACAGTAAATAGAATCTGATTCATAGGATCAATATGTATGAAGCCCTGAGACAGTGCCTAGCATATGTGAAGCGCTCAGTAAATGTTTGCTGCCATTTTGAATCTCTAACCTTATTTCCTGGCCCCACCTCCCCCATGAAAGGCTCTCTTTTGCTCTCCACTGAGCCCCTGCTGGGGTTACAGCGGATACTAGTGGGGGCTAGCTGGATCCAGCTTTGCACATGTTTGGGGTCTAGGGCAGTGTCCCGACCATCTTCCTCTCCCTTCCCTTAACATGCTTGTGGGCATAAACATGGTTCAAACACATGCAGACAGAGTCTTGCTTGGAAGGAAGGGCAGGAGGGACCTATCGACCATGGTGTTGACCGACAAGGACCAGAGTTCTCCCTTTCAGATCCTTCTTTGTCCTGCCAGCATGGTCTTTCTAAGCCAGAAAGAAGACCATGTCACTCCCTTACTTTCTACCCATCCATGCTTCTCTGGCTCTTGCAGTGTGAGCCTGGGGCAATGCAAGGGCCTGTGTGGCACCCAACCTTTTGTCTCCTTCCCCTCTACATCTCGTCTGTGGCTGTTAATCTTGGGCTTTCCATGCCAGTCAGCCCAGTTGATCTCCTCTTCTCGCCAGCTGGCCCGCAGTCACCCACAACAGGAAATATTCTACCCAGGGAGAGGTGGACTCTGACCGTTGCCTGGAAAGCTCATGCTCACCTCTGTTCCCCTGCCCTCATTCACTTTTCTTCCACACAAATGTTACCTCTTTTAAGAAGCCCTGGGGCGCCTGGGTAGCTCAGTCATTAAGCATCTGCCTCCAGCTCAGGTCCTGATCCCAGGGTCCTAGGATTGAGCCCTGCATCAGACTCCTTTCTCCTCCCTCTCCCACTCCCCCAGCTTGTGTTCCCTCTCTTGCTGTCTCTCTCTCTCTGTCAAATAAAGAAATGAAATCTTAAAAAAAAAAAAAAAAAAAAAAAAAGGCTTTGCTGACTCCTGCATCAACTGGGCTCACGGATTATTTATTTATTGCATTTCCTCGTTAAGGTGTTGCTTTTCTCTACCCGAAGGGTGACTGCTAAGTGTGCCTGCATCTCTGGTGCCTGGCGTGGGGCTTGCAGCTTCATGAGCTTGCTGGAAGTTTGTGAGATGAAGGATGGATGGGTTTGCTGGCCCGCGGACTCACTGGTACATTGAAGAGCTGAGGGATGTTGCATCCTCAAGGGATGTGGGGCGTCTCTGCTTGGGCCAGGACTTCTGTGTGAACACACTTGGGAGCACAGGCAGTGGAGAAGGGGGCTGGACCAACTTTGGGGTTGGCTGTCTGGGAACTGGAAATGCCCTCCTTTTTCTGCCTCTTGCCTGCTTCCTAGTTGCCTCACCGGGGGCCTCTGACTAAGCAGGGATGGAGTCAGATCAATATTTGTCTTTCTTCAGGAGCAGCGCTGCTCCCTCCTTTGAACCTCTGGCATTGGCAGTGGCTCCCTGCTGAACCCTGTGAGGGATGCCATACGTAGACTTCCGCCATTAAGGCTCATGGTGGAGGTGGGAGTCAGAAGATGGTGAAAACCTTGCAAGGTGATTTTTTTTTTTTAAAAGATTTTATTTATTTATTTATTTATTTATTTATTTGTCAGAGAGAGAGAGAGAGAGCACACAAGTAGGCAGAGTGGCAGGCAGAGGCGGGGAGAGAAGCAGGCTCTCTGCTGAGCAAGGAGCCAGATGCGGGACTCGATCCCAGGACCCTGGGATCATGACCTGAGCCAAAGGCAGCAGCTTAACTGACTGAGCCACCCAGGCATCCCTTGCAAGGTGATCTTGTCCAGCCTCCTGTTTCCAGGCAGTCCCGGACTGGGAGTGGTCTGCCCTTCCCTTCTAAAGATTTTTATTTGTTTATCTGACAGAGAGAGATCACAAGTAGGCAGAGAGGCAGGCAGAAAGAGAGGAAGGGAAGCAGGCTCTCCGCTGAGCAGAGAGCATGATGCGGGGTTCGATCCCAGGACCCAGGATCATGAGCTGAACGCAGAGGCCCAACCTACTGAGCCACCCAGGTGCCCTTGCCCTTCCCTTCTAAAGTCTCAGAGGCGCACCTGAGACTAAGGTGACTAAGTCTGACTCTTGATCTCAGGGTCATGAAATCAAGCCCTGCACTGGGCTCCGCATTCGGAGGGGAGTCTGTTTGAGATTCTCTCTCCCTCCCTCTCTGCCCCTCCCCTGTGCTCTCTCTAAAATAAATAAATAAATGAACTCTTAAAAAAAAGTATCTGGGGGCACGTGGGGGGCTCAGTTGGTTAAGCGTCTGCCTTCGGCTCAGGTCATGATCTCAGGGTCCTGGGATTGAGCCCTGCATCGGGCTCTCTGCTCAGCGGGGGTGTCTCTTTCTTCCTCTGCCCCTCACTCTGCTCATGTTCTCTCTCTCTTGCTCTCTCTCTCTCTCAAATAAATAAATAAAATCTTAAAACAAAATTAAGTGCACAGAAGTGTATAGGTTTAATGAAAGGTCTCCCTTCACACCACCCCAGGCCACTAAGCTTACCACCAGTTTCTTATGTGGCTTCCCAGAGATCTTCTGTGTATACAGGGCAACTGTATATAAACATATTTTCCTTCCTGATTCGCCTCTTTCTTTTGCAAATATGTCATTCAAAGCACCCTGCATCTAGTTCTGTATTTACCCAACATTTGCTTAGCTTTGCATTTCCTTAGTGATCAGGCCGGGAGCAACAGAGCTTTCTGGTTTTCTGACGGCTGGGCAGTGTTCCACTGTGATTGTGTACTGAGGTTTATTTATCCAGATTCCTACTGTCTCACCTCCACGGTCAAATCTCTTCCTGCTCTGTGCTGTAATTTCCCCTGTACTCTTGAAACTTCAGGAAATTTGGCTACACAGATGTGGGCCTGGTGAGGCTTAGGAGCAGATCACCGCAAGGCGGAGGGCTTTGCGAGGAAAGGTTTGAGAGAACACCCCATTCCCAGCCCTCAGAGGTGCTGGGAAGGGCTCTGACTTCCCACAGTGTGTGGATGGGGGCTCAAGGCTTCCCCCAGGCTGTCATAGGAAAAGGTAGGTCAAGGAGACCTAAGGCCAAGCAAACATTCAGATTTGAGATGTCTAGGTTACTCAACGGTCACATAATTAGAAATGGCAGACAAATAGGAGAGCACAGGGTGAATCACAAGGTCATAGAATGTCTGAGCTAGAATGGTCCTTGGAGATCACTGAGCAACTCCTCCATTATGATCATAATGACACAAACATCTAACATTTATTGAGCCCCTACTCTGCCAGGCAACATTCCAAGTGCTTTGTGCTGATTAACCCATTAAATCCTCACTCTAACCTTTGAGGTGGATGCTACCACTATCCTTATTTTATTTTTAAAGATTTTATTTATTTATTTGCAGAGAGAGAGAGAGGGAGAGCCAGAGTGCGTGTGCTGGAGAGAGCCCGCAAGCGGAGGGAGCAACAGGCAGAGGGAGAGGGAGAAGTAGACTCCTTGCTAAGCAGGGAGCCTGATGCAGGACTTCTTCCCAGGACTCTGGGATCATGATCTGAACTGAAGGCGGAACTGGGGGCTTAACCGACTGAGCCACCCAGGTGTCCCAGTATCCCCATTTAAAATAAAGTGAGACACAAAGAAGATACAGAACATTCCCAAGTTCACAAAGCTAGTAAGTGAAGAGCTGGAAATCAAAACCAGGAAGTCTGGTGTGGAGCCCATGCTCTGAACCCTGACACATTCTATCTCTTACACAGTGGGGAGACTGAGCAGCAGAGTAGTTGTGAGAGGTGCTGCACAGCGAGTTGAGGGCAGAACCAGGGGGTCTAGAATCCACGACCCCTTTTAAGACCCTCTCTCCAGCACACTGCCTCAGTTTACCTGATGAACTGGGGAGCAGGGTGGTATAGGGAGAGGGCCAGCA
Organism: Mustela lutreola; assembly: GCF_030435805.1. NCBI lineage: Eukaryota > Metazoa > Chordata > Mammalia > Carnivora > Mustelidae > Mustela > Mustela lutreola. The sequence goes on from NC_081295.1 coordinate 90,995,824, forward strand.
GGGGTGTGACTCCATGGGGATGAAGAGAAAGGCTGAGATTAGTTCTGGGTGGTGGTCAGGGGGACATCCTGGTGCTTGGGGTCATGTTGAATACCTGACATTACAGGAACCTCCTGGATCGTGGTCTAATGGAAGTGACTTGGGGGTTGGAGATGACAGCTTCAGGACTCTCTGACCTCTTCCACAACGGGGCACTTCCAACAACTCTCCTGGTTAGGCTATGGAGCTCCCCACCTTGCAGGTCCCTGCTCCCCATTCACAGCCCAAGCATCTGTCTGTGTGCTGCGGCTCTGAGCCCACCTGCAAGACTGTGATTGAGAAACCAAGCCCATTCTGACTGGTGAAGACTGACTGCTGGGTGGCTCTCTGTCTCCGCTCCCGCCTGCTCCCAGCCCTTGCATAGCTCTGCTCATGCTGGACTCGCCCCAAGTGCTGTGAGTGACTCAAGGACATCTGAGTCCCCGGGTCCCTGCCACAGCGCTGGGCACTTAGTAGGCAATCCTTAACGCCCATGCAAGTGATGAGCGAGTCCTCCAGCTTACAGCTGGGTCTTGGAGGAATCCTGCATCCCCTTTGTTCTCCAAGTCTGACCCCTGCTGCGTACACCCCCTTCCTGATTCCCAAAGGAGCTCGTGGTTCTATCCATCCTACCTTGTTTTTTTTTTTAAAGGTCTATTGAGATGTAATTTACATGCCACACGATTCACGGGCTGAAAGTGACAATCCAGTGGTTTCTGTCTAGTCGCAGGGTTGTGCAACTATTACCACAGTCCGTTTTAGAGCATTTCCATCACCAGCCAGCCTGTCTTTTGGCAGCACCCACCCTCTAAGCTTTCAGACACCCATAGGTCTTCCTCAGCTTAAAAAAAAGAAAGAAAAAAAAAAAAAGGCTCTCTTGACCCTGCTCTGCACTCTGTGGCCATTGTGCAATATGTTTCCCTCTTTTCATGACTAAACTTCTTGAATGAGTGGTTCACGCCCACTGCCTTAATTTTCTTAGATTCAATAAACATTTTTATTTTTTAAATTTTATTTAATTTTATTTTTTTTTCAAAGGTGCTATTTATTTATTTGACAGAGAGAGACAGCAAAAGAGGAAACACAAACAGGGGAAGAGGGAGAATGAAAAGTAGGCTCCCCACTGAGCAGGGAGCCAGAGGCAGGGCTTGATCCCAGGACCCCAGGATCATGACCTAAGCTGAAGGCAAATGCTTAACAACTGAGCCATCCCAGCACCTCTCAATAAACATTTTTAAAGAGCATCTACAAAAGTGCTGGGCCAGAGGTTTTCATATACATCATCTCATTTAGTCTTCACAAACACTGCGTGAGCTGGAATTATTATCTCTATCTTAGAGGCAGGAAATCCAAGACCGAAAGGGACTTGCCCAAGCGTCATGGTCAGGATTTGAACCCAGGTCTGTCTGAATGCAGACTTGGTGCTTCACCTAGCTGCATACCATCTTTGCTACAAATCCAGCTGCACAGTCAACCTGCTGACATTCCCATTCAACATTTGGGTGAGGTGCTCCTGGAATCCTACCACCCCTCAAGTGACCTTGCTCTTAGAATCAGATTAATGCCCTTCATGCCAGGCTCATTCTTTTCTCCAAGTCTTTGTTCAAGCTGTGTCTTTCACTGGGCATGCTTTTCCTTCTTAAACGTTGAAATATCTGAAAACCTATTTTTAAAAGGTCTGGCTCAGATCTACTTTCTCTGTGAGAACTCGCTGTGTCTTTGATCAAGCCTAACTGCTCCGGAGGGCGATGGCTTGTCCTGTTCCTTTATCTAACAGCTTGGTCTTGTTACTGAAATTGTTGTGATGCAGTTCTACATCTCCTGGGATTCTGGAGCCACCTTGGCGGCCTACCACACCTGCCTTGCAGTGTTCAGGAAGGAGGAGGTGCTCAGGAAGTGTTCTGGAAGAAAGGAAAGAGAGAAGACAGGTGGGCAGGCAAGTATGGTAGAAGGAATAAAGCAGCAGTGATATAGTGGTAGTGATAGTGAGAATCCCAGGAGATATGGATGCAAAGATGTTTTCAATTGTGAAACGTATTTTAAGGGCAAAGTAAAACGTGTCTAAGCAAGGGTACTGGTGTATGCTGTGTGCTCAATGATAACTATTTGCGTTAAGTTGAATGACCACCCCTCCCCCTACAACACCCCATTGCTGGAGATAGTGGAGGTGTACTTGTATCCTCTTCTGGGTGAAGAGTCTCCAGAGCAGGGACTACGTCTGTCCCTGATCATTTTCCTGGACTGACTTAGCACAGGACCTGACACATGGCAGCCCTCCAAAAGTGTTGACCAAAAGAATCTCCTCTGATGTGTTGTGCCAAGGGTGTCTTGAAGATATATACTGGCTCACTTGCCTCATTCATTCGAGAAATATTTATTAAGCACTTACATTGTGCCTGTCATAGTTCTAGGTACTTGGGATGCGGCAGTAAACAAAACAGATTTGCCTGCCCACAGGGAGCTGACATTCTAGTAGGGAAGAGAGACAATAAAAAAGAAAACATAAATATAAGTAAATCATAGGGTTTAGAAACCAATAAAGGCTTTGGAAATCAAGTTGAATGGGATAAATCAAGCTGAATGGGATAAAAGGAGGAGATTGAGAGTACTGAGGGAGGAGTTGTCACAGAAAAAAAAGAGCTTGGTCAGTGTGGGCCCAACTGAGAGGTGAGATTTATGATGAAGAGAGGGAGCTATGGGGATACTTGGGGGGAAGAAAACAGCTAAAGCAAAGGCCCCGAGGCAGGAGTGTATCTGGAGTGTTTGAGGCTAGTGGGGCTGGAGCAGAAGGAAGAGTTGGGGAGAGGGCAGAGGTCAGATGGTGTGGGTCCTGGACCCCATTGTGAGCCCTTGGCTTTTGCTCTGAGTGGGAAATAACACTGGAAGGTGTTGAGCGAAGGGAAGAGGTTGGCTTTAAAAGGTCACCTCTAACTCTGGATATTGTGTAGACAGTAGGGCCCAATGGCAGAAGGAGGGCGACCTGTGAGAGGCCACTGAAGTAATACAGAGGGAGGGGATGGCAGAGGTTGGGAGAGGTGGGTTCTGAATACATTTTGAAGGTAGAGCCAAGAAGACTTTCAGATGATTGAAAGTGAGATCTTGGGGACAAGATTTCTGGTTCAAGGGGTTGGAAGGATGGAGTTGCCATTCCTTGTGATGGGGAAGGTGTGAGTGACGTGCGTCTAGAGGGCAAGGTCAGAGGTTTGGTTTTGGACGTGCAGAATTCGAGCAGTGTGGTGGGTCCCTGCTGGCACTGATGCTTAGGCAGTTGATTATTCAGGCCTAGAACCCTTTGCAATGAATGGACTTGAGTCTCCTCTTCAACACCGATGCAGGCCCGCTGCTAGCCACGGAGGATGCCACCGTTTCCATAGACTGAGAACCCCCAGTGGATGGGGTGGCCCTGTTTCTAAGGCTTGGTTTCCTCTTTGGCAAGATTGGTACGATAATATGACATTACTCATTTTGAGGGTTGTTATGGGGGCTGAATGAGATAGTAGCCATAAATCATAGGCACTCAGATGGGAGTTGACAGTATATTGAAGAACCAGCTTGGATCAGCTCCTGCAGACTAGCCATCAGATGGGTTAGGTGGCGCAGGCTGGGGAGTTGGGAGAGGAAAGGCCAAGGATGAGGCTGGAGCAGGGGTGTGTGATTTCATTGTCCCAGGGGACTGGAGCTTGTGGGGCAACAGGAAGGGGAGCTGCCCTGGAAGGGGGTGTGGGGCCATCCAACTGCTGGTGACAGAACGGCTCCTTGGGTTGGGACTGTGTGACTGCTCTCTGAGTGTCCCAGCCAGGATGATGAGCCGCAGGCTCTCTGGCTACCTGGGGGGGGGGGGGTGTCCTAGGAGCTATGAACCAGAGCTCGGCTTTTGAAGACACAGGTGTTCTAAGGCAAGGCAACAGGATTTCATTTTCTTTCAGGCTCAGCATGTGGTCTGGTGTGCCACAAGCCTTTGGTAAATGCTAGTATCTGTCCTTCCCTCCACATCTATAAGAGGGCGGCTGAGAAACCTGTCCTCTGGAATTGCTGAAAGATGGCATGCCAAAACATCTGAGGAGGCATCTTCGCAGCCGTGATGACATTTAACCTCTGGGATAATTAAGTCTTAGATGTTCAAAAGCTTCCCTAAGGCCACAGGCGTTGGGAGGTAGAGGGAGACTTGGGAGCAATCGCCTTCCTAAACCTCTATAAGTTTAGGAAGTGAAAAGGACCGAGCTGAGCAGAGAGGAGAGAGGGTCAGACTCCATCTGGGGAGCAGGTCCAGGTGTGGTATGGAGGCACTAGGGAATGAGACCGCTGAAAGTGGGACGGGGAGACGAGTGAGCAGAAGGTGTCCGGAGTAGCTCCTCTGGAGCAGCTCTCAGAGAGGAGCAAGTGAAGGCTTCTAAGTGTGGACTACACCACAAGCCACATGGAGTCCTTCCCCGGGGGTGCCATCCCTCCCTTGTACAGACAAGGCTGCTCAGGCTGGAGAGAATAAGGACCCCGCTCGAGCTCACACAGACCCACAGCGAGGCAGCTGGGCTTGCAACTGGGCTCCGGTCAGCCACAAAGGCTGCCTTCTCTCCACCACACCACGTGGACCCCAGGCAGCACGGGGGATGGACGCTATCAGATGACCCTTTGGCAATGTCTTCCGGCAGAAACATTCTCGCAGTCTCTGCGCCCTGGTCTCCCTCCACACTTGCCCCTGCCTCCTCCCTGTCTTTCCCTCCTCATTACTCAACCCCTAGTAACCCTACCAGCTGTCCTGCGGGGCCAGGGGAGGAGGAGACTGGCTCTTCTGGGTGACTCACGGGAGCGCTCTGCGGCCTGCCCACCTCCTTCCCACCCACCAACACAGGGGTGAGGACCTCCCCTTTTCCTACCCCATCCTCTGCAGGCATCCACGGACCAAGGGGTACTTCCCAGAATTAGCCACCAAGAACAGCTGGCGCAGGGAGGGGGGAGTGGGAGAAGGGGTGGAAGCTAACAGCTTCCAGATGTGCCAGGGCATGGGAGCCAAGGGAGCCTCCAGACCAATGGTCTCCCGCCGTGGCTGGGAGGCCAGGATGAGCTGGCCCCCTCGGCCAGCATTCCAGAGTTGCCAAGGCAGCTGGGCAGCTCCCCTCCTCAAGGACGGCGTGCACACGCATGTGTGCAGCGTGAGGGAGCCCTCCGTGCTGCACCTGCAGGGGTCCGTGGGAAAGCCCTGTGGCCCAGCTGCTTTCCGAGGCCTTCTGGTTTCTTACTTTCTTTCTTTCTTTTTTAACATCCAACTATTATTTTATTTATATCGTTGTGCTTAAGTTACATGGAAGAGACAACCAGGCAGTTCTGCCCCATTACAGGAAAAGTTTCCAATCAACACCAGCTAGGTGGTGACAAATAACCTGGAATGGTGACATCTTTGGGTCAAGACTGACAAAGAAGGATGGGCTCTGGTGCCACGGTTCTAAGGCTGGCGCCAGCTGTGCCAATGCTGAACTTCTAGCATGGGTCAAACATCCGGGATCTCTTCTCTAAAGCTAGCAAATCAAGTGAAATAATTGGGTTAAAAGTTTTTTTTTTTTTTTTTTTTTAAAGAAGAGAGAATCTTTTTTTTTTTTTTTTTAAGATTTTATTTATTTGTCAGAGAGAGCGAGCAAGAGCGAGCATAGGCAGACAGAGTGGAAGGCAGAGTCAGAGGGAGAAGCAGGCTCCCTGCAGAGCAAGGAGCCCGATGTGGGACTCGATCCCAGGACGCTGGGATCATGACCTGAGCCGAAGGCAGCTGCTTAACCAACTGAGCCACCCAGGCGTCCCTTTTTTTTTCTTTTTTTAAAATGAAGCCCGAATAAGTGTAAAACTGCGTTCTTCTCGCAGTGTCCATCCAAAGTGTACACAAAATACATCTTTTTCCTAATGGTATTAATACTAACCCTGTCCAGCTTGGCACCCCTGCCCATGGTGGAGGCATAGAACTCCCCTGCCCCAGCCTGGAGGGCAGTGACCCTGCTCAGCCACTCACCAGCTTCCACCAGTGGTAAGAGAAATTGTAGGACTTGCTGGGGGCCGGGGTTTGGGGGACATCATTTTCCTTCCCACTTAATCTGAAGAGAGGACTGACTGGGGAAAATTGGCACAAGTTTGGGGGTTCAGAGAGGACCCAGAAGGAGAAAGCAAGTGCCCTAGAAGGGGGCACTAAGAACAGATTTCAGGAATGTGGAAGGAGCAGGGGGCAGGGTGTCCAGAGGTGGGAAGGAGTCCAGGTTGTCCTAGGGTGGCCTCAAAGAGTACCCTGAGCCCCCCTGAGCAAAGCCCCGGGGTCTGCTGACTGTTCTTTCTCTGTGTGTGTGTTTCTATTTTTGCCAGTTGCTGCTCCCCTTCGGCACGTCTTCTCCTTGGCTGGGGCGGGGTGGGGGGTGGAGGGTCTCCAGAATTCCCCTTTGTCAAACGGGGAGGACAGGGGCGCAGGGAGGAGGAGAACCAAGAGTGAGGGGGGCTGGAGCTGGCTAGTAGGGAGGCCCGCAATTGGCCCAGCTCCCGGGGCCTGGGCCTGAGGAGGGAGCTGCCTGCCCCTCACCATTCCCTCCCCCTGCCCCCCAGAGCTCCTTGGCTGCACGGCCTGCCAGCTGGGCCCCTGCCAAGCCAAACAGCTGCCAGGGGGAGAGGAAGAAGCATTTCCGAGCAGTGAGGCCCCTGCGGACTCCAACTCAAGCCTTGAATCCCCCTTTATCATCGCCAAGTGAGAAAGAGAGTCTGTGGACATGCATGCAGGCACATGGGGCGCCAGGGAGCCCCGGGGCACAGGACTCGAGGACCTGGGATGCCACGGGTGGGGAGGCGGTGAGGGTGGGGTAGGGGTGTTTAGGAGCAGGCTTGGGAAGGGAGAGAGAGAAAGGGGCCATGAGTGTGCCGGGGGTGTGTGTGTGGGGGGAGTTAGGTTTGGCTCATTCAGAGGTGGGGGTGTGTATGTGGTGGGTTGAACAGCTCCCCCTTCCACCACCAAGTTATAGCCACCCAAAACCTCAGAGTGTGATCTTACTTGGAAATAGTCTTTGCAGATGTAATGAAGGTAATTCTGGGTTAGGGTGAGCCCTCACTCTAGTGCTAGAATCCTTGTAAGTAACAGGAAAAGAACACACAGAAATCCCACGAAGAAGAGCCACATGAAGACGGGGGCCGAGGTTGGAGCTCCATACCAGGGAATGCCTTGAGCCCCTGGAAGCTGGAAGAGACAAGGGAGGATTCTCCCCTGGGAGCCTTCGGAGGGAGCACCACTGTGCCGAAACCTTGATTTCAGACTTCTGGCTTCCAGAAGTTCAAGCGAACATATTTCTATTGTTTCAAGCCACCAGGTTTGTGGCGACTTGTTATAGCAGTTGCGGGGCGGTGTATGGGAAAAGGGTCGGAGGTGGGTGGGTATACCAGGGCTCCATAAGAAAGGCCCTGAAAACAGAATGAAAAAGATTTATTATTTATTGTGCTACTATCTGTGCCAGGCACTTTTGAAGATGCTTATCTCAGACCTTACAATGATCCTGCCTGTAAGAATTATGATTCCCATTCTTTGGTGAGGTTCAGACCCAAGTTTGTTTTCTAATAGCTGGGATGCTAACACTGTATCTGTCTCGCCAGCCTGGCCTCATCACACGTCCCCTCAAGGAGAGCCTCAGCCGTTTTGGGGTCAGAGGATATGTGCTTCAGGTGGGAGAGAAGGTCCAGGAGAGGAACAGATTAGGCCTCACTGTGGAACAGGGCAAGGCGTCATGACCTCATTGTTCTGGGGGCCTGCAGTGACTGGGCAGTCGCTACTCACTGCTACTCCCGTAGCCCTCGGGGACACTCGTGAGAGTCTGTTCACCTCCCTGAGCCTTAGGGAGGGGTGGGAGACTCCCGCCCCTGCTCACCTCATTCCTGCTATTGCAACCCTCCCCACTGCCACCGCCATCACCAGCACCTCTCCTGCCATCCTCACTGGGACCATCACCACCACCTCCGTCACCATCATGACCACGGAAACTTCTGGAACCCCTGTCAGAGGCAGCATAGCCACATCCAGGTTGTCACCTCCATTACTTCCGGCATGACTGTCTTTGCCATGTGGAGTCCTGGAGAGGCTAGAGGTGGGTTAGGGGACTTGGGGGAGGTCCTAGAATGGGACAGCTTGAGCAGCAGTGAGCAGGGGAGCAGTCCAGAGTCAGGATGTGTGTGGCTAACAGACGAGATCAGGAGTAGAGGACGGCTCTGAGTCCGGTCTTGTGAGAGGAGGTGAGACTGCCTGGTAGAGTAAACACTTAGCGGGACAGGCTGTCTTCCCAGGCGTGGGTTCAACGGGTGGAGGTTGTTTGAGTGACATATCCAGGCCCTGCCTGGCTTGTGCGTGTCTCTGGGGATGTGGATTTTGGCGGGTCCCTGGCTCCTGGCCATCTGCCTGGCCTGGCCATGACAGTGAGGTCATGCGAGTGGCTATACTGGGAGCATGGGGGAGCAGGGACAGGAGGAGGGGGCCCGCCCTGGCTGGGAGAGGACGAAGGCCTCTCTCCCTAGGCTGACTCTATCGAACATGATGAAGTAAGTCCGCCTTGATGCTCCATTCCCCCAGACTCCCCTCTCCTCTGCCTGCCTGGCTCCTTGCAGGCTCTGGTGCTACGGGCTCTGAGTTTCTCTCTCCAGAGACACCTGGCTATTCAGTTCAGCCACCTGAGGGAGTCCCCAGACCAGCCAGCTCTGATCTGGGGGCAGGGAGAGAATAGACTATGGGAGAGGGATGTCTTCTTTCTCTACTGAGCTGTGCAGCCCTTCCTTCCACCTGAGGCCAAGTGTGGTGTGTATGTGTGGCAGCGGGGGTGGGGTGGGGTGGGGTGGGGTGGTGGTGGGTATGGCAGAGTTATTCCAGGAGCTCAGGCCACAGCTGCTCCCCTCACCCTTTCCGTGCATGCCCAGCCACTTCCACCACTTTTAAGGATGGGACTGACCAGCTCTGGGAACAGCCTCTCTCCATCCTTCCAAACTCCTGAGCTGTCCAAACGCCTGGCTAATCCCACCCTCTAGGATCGCACTTGAGAGCTTCAGGAAGCAGAAACAATGCTATCCTGGGATGCGCTTATCTCTGCATCGGGCGTGAGAGCCCGGCAGACAGGCTGGCGACTGCGGAGGCTGAGGGGCCACTGAGTCCCAGAGACGGGGAGAATTGGAGGGTGGGGTCAGTGAACACTGGGGAGCGGGCCTGGTTTGTCCCGGACCCTGGGAAGTGGGTGTGGCTGAGCCTCCGCGAACTCACCGTGTGAATCACTCCTCCCGCATGGCTTCTGGCGGGTTAGGGAAGACATTCACGGGTCAGGAAGACCTTCTGATGTCCACTCAGTAGTGACAGCAGGTGTTTACTGGGGACTTATTACATATCAGTCCCTTTCCAAGTGCATATCGACTCATTTAATCCTCCCAATAGCTCTATGAGGTTAGTACAGTTACTGTTACCTGTATTTTGCAGTAAAGGAAGCTGAGGGGGCAGTTAGGTTCCAGTGTTTGCTGAAGTTATATAGTGTTGATGAGACCATCTGAACTCCAGAGCATAAGCTCTTCTCTACTCCACCGTGGGGTGGGGGTAGGTGTCCTGTGAAATTCTGAGTCCCCACTCCAAACCTGTAGACGCCTCCCCTTCCCTAGTGTCCCACCCGGTGTGGCAAAACTGGAAGTCAGGTGGAGAGCCTGAGTGGCTCAGTCGGTTAGGTGTCCAACTCTTGTTATTGGTTCAGGTTGTGAGCTCATGGGTCGAGGGATCGAGCCCCGCTCAGGGCTCCATGTTCAGCTGAGAGTCTGCTTCTAGATTCTCTCCCTTTGCCCCTCCTGCCCCATCCTCTTTAAAATAAATAAATAAATCTTAAATTTAAAAAAAAAAAGGAAAGAAAAGAATTGGGGAGCCAGGTCTTGTACCACTAGTATGCTATGTGGCTGTGGGCCAGTCCTTACTCCTCTGGCCTCAGTTTCCTTGTCTGCCCTGTGCAGGCCTTGCACTGAATCTGTGGCTTCCTGAGGCCCTTCCAGGTGCTATCTGGAGTTGAGGCACCTTGGCTTGGACCTAGTCTTGTTTGCCAGACCTCCCTGGGATCAGCCTGGCCCCTGGGAACGGCTGGGAGTTGGGGAAAAGACAATGGCATGAAAGACCCATGTGTCTAGACAGCTCTTGTGTGCCCCCGTAGCAGCTGCCTTTTAAATTCTTCTCTGTCAAGAGGAGCAGTGACATCACAGATCAGAGATAATGGCCCGATTTGTTCACTTCCCCCAGGCCCCCATCTGGACGTGGGGTGAGGGCAGGAAAAGGGTCTGCTGGCATCTAGTTCCCACCAGCCCTGGACCCCACTGCTGCCTCCTCTGCTAGTGCTCACCGCCCCCCCCACCCAAGACAGTAGGAAGGATAGGGACAGACCCTTGGTTCTCACTGCCCTTCCATCCCCTCTCTTCCATTCGTCAGAACAACTCATGTGCAGCACCTCAAATTATCCTCCTCACGCAATAAGCCCTTTCTTCCCCTCCCAACCACACCCTGGAGAGCCTTTCTATTTACCCAGTAGATGTTTGCTAAGTGTCCACTATGGGCCAGGTCCCATGCCAGGTGTAAAAAGACAGAGAGGGATACAGCTTGAGCCCTGCCCTAAGGAACTCAAACCAGTTCTCATTCTTTACTCTCTATTTTTTTTTTTTTAAGATTTTATTTATTTATTTGACAGAGAGAGATTACAAGTAGGTAGAGAGGCAGGCAGAGAAAGAGAGAGGGAAGCAGGCTCCCTGCTGAGCAGAGAGCCCGATGCGGGACTCCATCCCAGGACCCTGAGATCATGACCTGAGCCAAAGGCAGCGGCTTAACCCACTGAGCCACCCAGGCGCCCCCTTACTCTATATTTTATTACTTAGACACAATGTCATGCATTTGGAGGATCTCCAAAGGTGGAGGACAGAAGTGGAGAGAGGGATTTTTCTGGGGTCTGGAGATCAGAGATCTGGGGCACCAGTGCAAGCTGGACCCACAACAAATGTACCAGGCCCTGGAACCCCTTTCTTTGGACAGCTGCCTGGGCTGGTGCCTGAGTGGGAGGAAGATGGTGTGTGCCATCTTCCTCCTTAATGGAGGAGATTTCTAGTAAGACAATAGCATGTTTGCCGAGCTGGAAGCTGAGACCTGTTGGGGCCAACTTGGTTGTGGTGAACAGATGATCCCAGATGACCACCTTTGTGAGGGAAAGAGAAACAGAGTCACAGAGGCTGCAATGGAGGCAAGGCAGGGCACATTTCTATGTAGGGGAAGTAGACTTCATTAGAGAAAACTGGTGAGTCCGAGGAGTTGGGTCTTGTTGGGTTAATCTGCTATGACAAGCAACTCCAGAGACTTGAGAAATCAGTAATAATTTCTTTTGCAATATTAAGGTCATTCATCCCTTCATTTCACCAACAAGGCTTATTGAGTGACTGCTTTATTCCAGGCACTGTATTAGGAACCAAGGATTTAGTGATAAAAAGTTTCAGTTCCGGGGTGCCTGGGTGGCTCAGTGGGTTAAAACCTCTGCCTTTGGCACAGGTCATGATCTCAGGGTCCTGGGATTGAGCCCCGCGTCGGGCTCTCTGCTCAGCGGGGAGCCTGCTTCCTCCTCTCTCTCTCTCTCTGACTGCCTCTCTGCCTGCTTGTGATCTGTCGAATAAATAAATGAAAATTTTTAAATAAAAAAAAAAGCTTCAGTTCCTGCCCACTTGGAAATTGTGTTCAAGTAAAGGGAAAGGCAATATACAGATTACTATATAAACAGTTGATTTTGATACAAATTTGAAAAGTATTAGAATGACAGGATCCTATACTATAATAATTTATAACAGTTCATCGTATCTGAGTCTATGTGACTGGGGAAAACTTCCCTCAAGAAATGACATTTAATCTGAGACTTACAGAATGAGTACAGCGTGCTGGGGTCAGATTCAGCTGAGTGACAGAAGAATTCCACAAATAATGGTGGGGGTAAACAAGATAAAAGTTTATTTATTTCTCACGTAAATGAAGCCCAGAGCTAGGTACTCCCTGGCAGGGAGGACATCTCCATAGCCGTCAGGGACTCAGGTTTCTTCTATCTAATGATGTCACTCTGCCATTCTCAAATACACAGCTTCTATCTCATGGTCCAAAATGGCTTGGACCATGAGATATTATACCCACAGTCCAGTCAGTGGGGAGGAGAAAAGAAGAGGGAGAAGGCATAACCTTTCTTTTAAGAACATATCTTTGTCAGTAGCACACACCGTTTCTACTTATATACCACTGTCCAGAGCTTGGTTTTATACCTAGATAGAAAGGAGGCTGGGGAATTTGTCTTTATTCTGGGCAGACATGGATCTAGCTACAGATCAGCAGTTCTATTACTAAAAAAGAAGAGGAGATGACAGATAAATTCTATGGCACAAGGAATTAGCTGGGTGAAAGATGGGGGTGATCAAGACAAGAGTGTCAGAAAGAGGATTGCCATCTTTGAAGCCCGTTAAGCAGGTGGGGCATTGAGAATGACTCAGTGACGCCCTATTCCTGGTGTGGGCAGCTGACTGACTGACTGGAGATTTCATTTGCTGAGCCAAAGGGCCTTGAAGAGGGAACGCGTTTGGTGATCAGGACAAGTTCAGGATTGACCCATTGAGTTCAATGTCCTTAGAGTCATCCATGAGGGAGGCTCATTACACAGGAGACAGGTCTATATTGGGAGTGGTTGGCATATCAGTGGCAACTACAGCCATTATACGAGGGAATGTGAAGGCCCAGGGAGAAGTGCAGACAAGAGAAAACACCTAGGGCACAACCCCAAGGACACAGGAAAGATGTTCACTTTCATTTTGTGGTCTTCTTATCTCTGGTTCCCTTCTGGAGCATTGTCTTTCCACCATCTTGTGGGGTGGTAAGTCTGATGATCCATTCTCCCACTTCAGAGTTTGGAAGGCTCCCTAGAGACCTGTTCCACCAGACCCTCTCATCTCCATGGGATGTCCCAGGGGTGGCCATGTGACCTAAGCTCAGCTGGACAGACTCTCTCTTGGGACTGGGCATCTTGAGCACCTGACCCTAGCGTGAAAGAGGCCTTTGGAGTTCAGCCAAGTAATTTCTGCCCCATTTCCAAGCAAGGTATTCTAGCCTTCCAGTCAAATCCCTAGCTAGTTCCTCAATATTTTTCCAATAAATTCTTTAAAAAATTTTTTTGGCTTGTAAATGTGAGGGTTGGTTTCTGTTACTTGCAAACAAAGAGAAGCCAACAAAGGAAAATGAGCCAGATAGGACTTCAGAGGGGCCTGAGGAAAGCCAGGAGAGTGAGGTTTCACTAAAATAAGCAAAAAAGCCTATCTTGAAGGAAGGAGTAGTCAGTGGTGTCAGTTTTTATTTAAAAAAATGTCTAGTATGTCTAAATAAGCATAGGAGGAAAAGGCAAGAAGGAGACACAGTTGTTACCAATGATTAACAATGGTAGGGAGGCTTTGCTAGATCTCTGTTTCAAAGGAAGGAACCCAACTCATATGTGCTTAAGACAAGAACAACAGAAAAGTAACTTATTGGCTCACGATCACTGAAAAGTCCAGGGGTGGACTTGTCTTTGACACAGTGTGAATAACATCATCAGGTCTGGTCTCTGCTCTCCTGGTCTCTGAGCTCCCTTCTCAGACATCACCTCCCTGGGCCTTAGCAACTCCAGAATGGAGAACCAGTGACTCCCCAGTGAACTCCCCTTTGGCCTAGTCTGGGTCATATGTCCTTTGTGAACCAATCACTGTAGCCAGGACGTTTTGGTGCTTGAGTGGCCAGGCTTGGATCACATGACTCCCTCTAGAGGGAGGGGGCAGAGTCATTTCTGTCTGAGCCACTTTTACTGAAGGCCTGTGCTTTGCCTGAAATAAATCAAGACTCAATGATCAGAAAAGGGGATTGGGTCCTGGACTTGACAACTAAATTTGAAGTCCAGTTTGGCAGGGAGAAGATTACAGATGGCCACGGCTGGGTCACAGGGCTATACCTAGAGGGCATGGGGCAAGGCCCACTGAGGCCCACTTCCTCAAGGCCATGGGTACTGGACAGACACTTGCATGCCCGGGTAGTTGGAGTGGTGGGCAGATGCGAGAATGATAAAATAAGCCTCGTGGACACATGGATGGGCTCTGAGGTCAGTGACGGCATTTGACTCCCCCTGGATTTGCCATTTACTATTTTGCTTCTGAATCTCGGTTCTTATCTGAAAACTGGGTTAGTACAGGAATAATGCCTTCCTCTTAAAATTCTTATGAGAATTAAATAGAATAACCTACATAAAGGGTTTAGCTGTGCTCCTAGAGGATAGTAAGAGTTCAACGAATGTTTGCTTTTTATTTTTTAATTTTTTATTTTACTTTATTTTTTAAAAAAGATTTTATTTATTTATTTGACAGGCAGAGATCACAAGTAGGCAGAGAGGCAGGCAGAGAGAGAGGAAGGGGAATGTTTGCTTTTTAAAAAGTTTTTAAGTCATCTCTACACCCAACATGGGAGTCGAACGCACAACCCCAAGATCAAGGGCCACCTCCTCCATGGATGGAGCCAGCCAGGCGCCCAGAATGTTTGTTGTTATTATAGCGGCCTTGGGCTTTTTTTCCATGCCCTTGGTAGGGCAGCAGGCAGTCTTTGGAGCCCCCACTCCTCATGCCATCAGAGTTCCCCAGTTCAGAGTCCAGAACTCATTGGTGGGCTCTATCAGCCCAGCGAGATTCCAACCCCAGGGACGGGGAAAAGAGTGGGAACCTGGTGGGAGGGGGTGGTCAGGGTGGATCCCAATAGGGCTGGGTCAAGGCTAGCGGGAAGATGCTGGAGAGCCAGGGATGGAGGAGGGCAGTGATGAGGATAAGTAAGGTGAGGACTAAGGGGAGGGGCAATTTTGGGCAGAGCCAGCAGGGGTCACTGCAGATCTAAGTAAACTATGGGAGGCTGCGGGCCACCCAAGGGCCCTCTGACACACTACTACCTGCGTCTGTCATGGCCATCAAGGGGATGCAGGGCTCAGGTCAGTTCCAGGCAGTGGGCTTGGGATTTGACTCATGCAGTTGGAGGTGGCCGCCTAGGGCAGCTGCTCTGTGTCCTCCAGGCCTCGACGGAGGCCCTTATATCTGGTATGTGCCTGGATTTCCACCTCTTTGGGATCCTTACTTCTGGCAGGACCCAGAAAGTGTCTCTGGAAACACTTCCCTATAAAGAGCTCCAAGACCAATGAGTTTCCTCGTCTCATTCCTCTTCTCGGAGGTTCGTGGCCCAGATTAGCGTGTTGGAGGCTCTGAGGAGTCCTGCTGGCAAGAGAAACTGTCGGACTTTTTTGTCCCAGGCTTCCTGAGCTCACGTGAGCCTTTTCACAATAGGCTGAGGGAAGCACCGGTTTAATGCATTGTCCTGGGCAGAGGGCACATGCCCTGGGAGGTTAATGGGTCGATCCCAGCCTCCTCCTCCGACCTTTTATTGCAAAGTAATACGTAACACACGTCTGTTGTGGACAAACGGGAAAAGTTAAAAGCCCAAAGAAGAAAATTGCTTCGGCCACCTGCTGCTCCTTAGGACTATCTGGAAAGCTCTGGCCACTTCCTAGGGAGAAGGAGGTGACCATGGGGCTCCCCTCCAGGCACACCCACTTCTGCTGCAGAGAAGCCTTGTCAGAAGAGGGCCCTTCTAGAGGTTGTCCTGTGCAACCCTCTGTCTCCACGTTCTTGCCTCCCCTCCTTGGGGATGTTCTTGGGGGCAAGAGGATGCTGGCGGTGGCTTGACAGATGTTGAGTGGCGTGGAGGAGAAGCTGGTGTTCGGATCATTGGCATGGAAGATCTTCCTTTCTAGGTGGGGCAACAGGTCCTGGAAGGGGGCCCTGACTTACTGGGATTTCACGATGAGCCAGCGGGGGAGCCGGCCGAATCCTGGGTCCTGGCCAGGCACCCTCCCCAGCTCTCCTGCAGCTCTCCAGGCCAGGAGGCTGTACAGAGGGGCCTGTGCCCTTGGAGCAGGGCTGTGGTTTCCTCTGTGGGCCTGTCAGGCCACCCGGGGTGTGTGGGTACCGGGAGTGCGCACCCCAGTTGTGTAATGAGCTCCAGAGTGTGTGCACGCGCTCTGTAACCTGATGCAACAGGGAAGTTGCGGTCCCGTGAGCTGGGGTGTGGGCACTTGGCTGGGGCCCAGACCGCAGGGAGGATTTGGCTTGTGGCTGCGGAGGCCAGGCATGGGGGTCGCAGAGCTGTCTGCGTCAGGGCTCCTCCGTTCCTGGGTGCCCACATCCTGGTCCCTGTGGCCACAGGGCTTGAAATGGGGCCACGTGGCCAGCTGATGCTGGGTGGGGGTGTGGCAGCGCTGGTGCGGGGGCGGGGGGCTTGCCCCATCCTCATCCTGTTTGCCTGGATGCCTGTTGTGATGGGGATGGGGGGAATGAGCTTCCTCCCTAGGTTCCATCTCTTCCTGGTTGTAAAACTGACACCCCCACACCCCCGATTCTGGAGCCCTCACCTCAGTTCCAGGTCATTTTGCACGGCAGCCTCTGTCTATCACTCCCTTCACCTTCCCGAATTACCCAGCCCTTTCCCCTCCGTAGCCTTTCCTGCACACTCCATGCTGAGGAGAAGCAGAACAGAGGAGGGGAGAAGCTGCTGAGTTACAGCCAGGTCACAGTCCCACTGCTCACCGTAATTTCTGAACCGAATGAGGATGATCTGTGTCCTTTCCCAGCCTCCATGTGCTCATCTGAAAGATGGGGCGATGAAACCTCTGCCACAGGGCTGGGAGGGAGGCTTGGGAGGGACCCTAGGATATCCAGGAAGGGATCCTTGTGAATGAGAGTTGCCCTTTCATTCAATCCCACAAGGATGGAGCATCTGGGCCCCCTCACAGCATCTCCATCATCAGATGGGACAACGGGCACTTTAAAGAGCCAGGGGCCCTGGAATGTGGTGGCAGTGGTCACCTGTGGACCCTCCTTTCTTGTCCTCGAGGGAAGCAAGTTACTTTTGATTTTTTTGCCCTGTTCTACTTGCTCCCGTCTCTCAGAGAGGCAACATGCTTCAGGGTCATCAGTGGGGTGCAGGGCTAGGGAAGGGGAAGAAGGACATCTGTGACCAATGTCCTCACCTCCTTCCCTGGCTGGGCTGCACCTGGTCCCCAGGGCTCCTCCGTAGTGCTCCCAGAATGCCTCAGATCTCAATCTCTTTATCCTGCACTAACTGCCTAGCGTTTTGATGATCTGTTTATGTATCTATTTAGAAATAATGGTAGATAACCTAGAGTGCTTGCCGTGTGCGAGGCTCACATATTAATTCATTTCCTCCTCGCAGCTGAGGAAGGCATAGCTATTATCTGGGAGGAAGCCGACGCTCAGGGAAGGGAAGCGTCCTGCTCAAAATCAAAAAGCTGGTGTGGTCTAACCTCATCACTATCTTATCGCCCTGGTTTATTTTCTTTAGAACTTTGATCACAGAGAGTTGTCTTCTATTCATGTCTTTGTTTGCTCATTTGTTTGTTTCTCTGTCCGAGCTCTATGCAGTCAGAGGCTTTGTCTTTCTCATTCACATTCCAAAGTCTTTCCTCGTAGATGGGAGATGCTCAGTAGATATTTGTGGAAAGAATGAGCCACTGAGTCCCTTAGCGGAGACTCCTCGAGGGTGTGCTCTGTGGTTCCTCACTGTGTCACCCCCACACTGGCCAGCCCTGGCCCTGGCCTCACCTGGGGCTCACTCAGCAGTTTGCTGGATGAACTCAAGAATGCAGACGAGTCTGGAGAACTCAGCTGCCGTTCAGACTCCAGGAACTAGGGGAAGATGTTCAGCCACAAGAAGTATAAGGGAATAATTTTTTTTTTTTTTAAAGATTTTATTTATTTATTTGACAGAGAGAGAGAGCACAAGTAGGCAGAGCAGCTGACAGAGAGAGAGGGAGAAGCAGGCTCTCGGCTGAGCAGGGAGCCCGATGTAGGGCTGGATCTCAGGACCTGAGACCATGACCTGAACCGAAGGCAGCTGCTTAACCAACTGAGCCACCCAGGCACCTCAGGAAGAATTCATTCTTCCTGGGTCTCTGTTTTGGTTTCTCTGTATGATTTGGTGTGTGGGCACAGAGAGGGTACACGGTGGGGGAAAGTACGAGAAGAAGGTTCGAAACATAACAACCCCTGGGAAAAAACTCTAATTGCTTCATATCTAAAGGCAGGAGATATAAACAGAGTGTATGTGTGTGGCCCAGAAGAGGTTTCTAGTAAGCGATGAATACATGAGTGAGGGAGCGAGTTGAGTCAGTGGCACAGTGAGCTTCTTGAAGACAGGCACAGGCCTCATTTGTCTTTGTAGCCCCAGCTACAAAAGGGGTTCCAGGGCTCTTCTGACGGGACTCTCCTCTTCCTCGCCGGGAATCACCCTGATCTGCATCGTGATCAAGACCATGCTCATCTTCGGACCTGGCCTCCTGCCACGGCGCTGGAGACCCTGGAGACACACAAATCTACTTCCCATTCAGGGATAATTGCTGTCTGGTTTGGCCTCCGCTTCTCTCATATTTTCATTTTTAATCTCCACCCTCCAAGCCCTGACTCAGTTCCCGCCCCATCTTCTCTCTCCTCAATGATTGCAACAGCCTTCCCCACTGGCCTTTCAGCCTCTGGGCTCTTTCTCACCCCCATTAACTAATTTGCTTAATATGTAAATCAAAACCTGTCACTCTCTTGCCCTTGTGCCAAGAACTGACTAAACTGTTTTAATGGAATGAGAAGCCTTGGTAATGTGGCCCCTGGAAACACCTCTCTTCTAGTCCCTTAGTGCCTGCCAGCCATGCTATATGTTGCCAGGTCCTTTAACAGACCATGATTTTCCTGCCTCTTTGCCTTTGCTTGTGTTGTCCCCTCCACCTAGTAGGTCTTTCCGGACTTTGTCCTATGAGGAATGCCAAGTCATTCATTTCACCTTTCAGGAAAAAAAAAGGCATCATTGCCTTTTCTGGTTATAAAAGTGACACAAGGGAGATAAACCGTAAGAGGCTCTTAATCTCACAAAACAAACTGAGGGCTGCTGGGATGGGGGGGGGTAGGGAAAAGGTGGTTGGGTTATGGCCTTGGGGAGGGTGTATGATATGGTGAGTGCTGTGAAGTGTATAAGCCTGACGATTCACAGACCTGTACCCCTGGGGCTAATAATACGTTATATGTTAATTTAAAAAAAGTGACATAAGTTTATTAAGCAATATAGAACACACTAGGAAAAATGAAAGGAAATGTTTCCTCTTCCCACAGTTCCAACAAATGGAGATAACCACTGTTAAAGTACTATGAATATAATCATGAATTTTTTTCCATGCATAGATATACATATATCTTTAAATGCATGTAAATGCATACACACCTAAAAAAATGAGTTCATTTGTGCTATTTGGTAACCTACTTTACATCTTTTCCTGTGAATAAGCAGTTTTACATAGTAATTGTTTTGCTCTTCAAAAGTCAGTTTCAATGGGCACTTGGGGGGCACATTTGGTTAAGTGTCTGACTCCTGGTCTCTGCTCAGGTCATGATCTGAGGGTCATGAGATCGAGCACTGTGTGGGGCTCTGTGCTCAGCATGAAGTCTGCTTGAGATTCTCTCCCCCTCTCCCTTTGCCCCTCTTGCTCATGCTCTCTCTCTCTCTCTCTCAAGTAAGTAAATAAATAAATAAAACCCACGTCAACTCCAATTCAAATGTTTACTGTCTTGGAAAGCTCTTCTGGCTCTCCTCTTCTCCCTAAGCCCCCATCCACAGTGCCCCTTCTCTGAAGACTCACCCTACCTTGCACCTCTTTCTTTGAAAAGTTTCCTACTTATAGGTCATCATTGGATATAAAAAACAAATGCACAAATCAGTAATTATAAAACTATGGTAATGGGCACACAATGTACAAAGACATAGTCTATGACAATAACATAAAGGTGGAGAGATGGAGATGTAAAGGAGCAGAGTGTTTGTATATTGAAACTAAGTTGGTATTATTAAAACTAGGTTTTTATGGGGCACATGGGTGGCTCAGTCAGTTGAACACCTAACTTGTGAGTTCAACTCAGGTCATGATTTCATGGGTCACAGGACTAGTCCTGCATCAGGCTTTGCACTCAGTGGCGAGTCTGCTTGAGATTCTCTCCCTCTTCCCCTTCCACCTACTCACACTTTCTCTCCCTCTCTCTAAAACAAATAAACAAAACTTAAAAATAAAAACTAGGTTGTTGTTAGTTTAAGATGTTAATTTTAGAGGCGCCTTGGTGGCTCAGTGGGTTAAGCATCTGACTCTTGATTTCAGCTCAGGTCATGATCTCAGGATCCTGGGATCAAGCCCTGCATTGAGATCTGCATTCAGTGGGGAGTCTACTTCTACCCCTCTCCCTTTGCCCCTCCCCCCGCTCTCACTTTCTCTCTCTCTCTAAAATAAATAAATCTTAAAAAAAGGTTAATTGTAATTCCAAGGTAACCACTAAGTAAATAATAAAAATATATTAAAAAGGAGAAAAGAAGTATATCAAAATAGTACACTATAAAAATCAACTAAGTGAAAGAAAAAGGCAGTAACGAAGGACTTGAACAAAAAACAGCTAAGATATACAGAAAACAGTAAGTGGCAAAAGTAAGTCACTCTTTATCAGTATTCATAGTGAATGCAGATGAATTAAACTCTCTTATTAAAAGGCAGAAACTAGATTAAGAGAAGTCATATGCTGTCTGTAAGAAACTCAAAGGGCACAAAGAGATTGAAAGTAAAAGGATGAAAAAAGATATACCAGGAGCCTGGATGGGCTTAGTCATTAAATGTCTGCCTTCAGCCAGGTCATGATCCCAGGGTCCTGGGATCGAGACCCGCATCGGGCTCCCGGCTCAGTGGGAAGCCTGCTTCTCCCTCTCCCACTCCTCCTGCTTGTGTTCTCTCTCTCTGTCAAATAAATAAATAAATCAATAAATACTCTTAAAAAAAAAAAAAAAAAGAAGAAGAAGGCAATCCTGGGTGGCTCAGAGGGTTAAGCCTCTGCCTTTGGCTCAGGTCATGATCTCAGGATCCTGGGATTAAGCCCTGCATTGGGCTCTATTCTCAGCAGGGAGCCTGCTTACCCCTTTTCCTCTGCCTGCCTCTCTGCCTACTTGTCATCTCTCGCTCTGTAAAAATCTTAAAAAAAAGGAAAGAAAAGAAAAAGGATATCCCATGCAAATAGTAACCAGAAGAGAATTGGGTGGCCTAATTTTGTCATATAAAAGAGAATGTCAGTCTAAAAAACATTTTGAGAGACAGAAGGACATTGTGTATATAATATAATCTTAAAAAATATATATATAAATATATATATTTATATATATATTTTATATATATTTATATATATATATTATATATATATATATATATATTTTAAGATTTTATTTATTTATTTGAGAGAGAATGAGTGAGAGAGAACATGAGAGAGGAGAAGGTCAGAGGGAAAAGCAGAGTCCCCAAGGAGTTGGGAGCCCAATGCGGGACTTGATCCTGGAAGTCCAGGATCATGACCTGAGCCAAAGGCAGCTGCTCAACCAACTGAACCACCCAGGCACCCAGGACATTGTATATTAATAAAAGGTTTATTTCAGCAAAGAGATATAATGATTATAAACCTCTACACACCTAAAAACAGAGCCCCTGAAGCAAAAATTGAAACAATTGAAGGGAGAAATAAACATTTCTACAGTAAGAGTCAGAGACTTCAATACCCCACCTTCAATATCATATGGAACAATTGGGCAGAAAGCCGATAAAGGAACAGTAGTGGACTTGAACAACATTATGGACCAATTAGGCCTAAGAGACATACATAGAACATTCCATCTGATAATAGTTGAGTAATTATTCTTATCAAGTACCCATGGAACATTCTCTAGGATAGATCATAGGTTAGCCACAAAACAAGCCTTAACAGATTTTAAAAGATTGAAATCATACAAAGTAACTCTTCTGATTGCAATAAGATGAGACTTGAAGCTAGTATCAGACAGAATATGGAAAAATTCACAAATATGTGGGAATCAAACAACACACTCTTGAACAACCATTGAGTCAAAGAAGAACTAGCAAGGAAAATTAGAAAATACATTGAAATTAATGAAAATGAAAACACAACATACCAAAACTTTATGGGATGCAGAGAAAGTAGTGCTCTGAGAGGAATTTAGAGTTGTAAATGTCTATAATAAAAGAAAAGAGAAAGATCTCAAATCAATAACCTAAGTGCACACCTAAGGAACTAGAAAAAGAAGAGCAAAGTAACCTTAAAGCTAACAGAAGAAGGAACTAATAAATATTAGAGATAAATGAAATAAAGAATAGAAAAACAATAAGGAAAATAAACAAAACCAAAAATTCTTTGTAAGCAACATTAGCTAGATTGACTAAGATAGAAAGAGAGAAGAATTAAACTACTAAAATCAGAATGAAAGTGGGGACATTATTACTGACTTTATAGAAATAAAAAGGATTGTCAGAGAGTACTATGGGGGCACCTGGCTGGCTCAGTCAAATGACCATGTGACTCTTGATCTTGGGGTCATGAGTTTGAGCCCCATGTTGGGTATAGAAATTACCAAAATAAATAAAACTAAAAAAAGAAAAAAAGGAAGAAAGAAAGAAAAAGAAAACTATTAACAATTCTATGCCAAAATTGGATAACCTAGATGAAACAGACACATTTCTAGAAACATGTAATAGAAAGAAATGAAAGTATAAGAAAAATGTTGAATCAATAATCAAATCACATTCATCCAAAAAAAGTCCACGTCCTGATGGTTTTATGGGTGAATTCTATCAACCATGTAAAGGATTAACACTAATCCTTCTCAAACTTTCCCAAAACATTGAAGACGAGGGAACATTTTCAACTCATTCTATGAGGCCAACATTACCTTGATACCAAAACCAGACAAAAACAATACAAAAAAAGAACTACAAGCCACTATTCCTTATGCATATAGATGCAAAAAATCCTCAATAAAATACTAGCAAATGGAATTCAGCAGCATTTTACTAAAAGAAACACATGTTCCAATTAACTGGGACTTATTTCTACAATGCAAGGATGGCTCACTATAACAACAACAACAACAACAACAACAATAATCAGGGATGCCTGAATGGCTGAGTTAGTTAAATTTGGTTTCAGCTCAGGTCATGATCTCAGTGTCCTGGCATCGAGTCCTGTGTTGGGCTCTGTGCTCAGTGGGGAGTCTGCTTGAGATTCTCTCTCTCCCATTCCCTCTGCCCACCCCTCCCACTTGTGCACATATGCTTTCTCTCTCAAATAAATAAATAAATAAATAAATAAAATCAATGTTGTATACTATGTTAATAGAATGAAGGGAAAAAAGACTCATGATCATCTCAGCTGATGGGGGGAAATGAATTTGACCAAATACAAAAACTTTCATGGTTAAAAACACTCAATATTAAAAAAAAATAAAATAAATAAAAACACTCAATAACCTAGAAATAGAAAGAAAATTTCTCAATATGACAGAGGCCATATATGAAAAACTCACAGTTAAACAGGATACTTAATGGTGAAAGACAGACCAAAGCTTTTCCTCTGCAGTCTGAGATAAGATGGGGCAAATGCTTTTAGTCACTTCTCTTCTATACAGTAGTGGAAATTTCAGCTAGAGCAACTAGGCAAGAAAAAGAAATAAAAGACATCCAGTTGGGATGGAAGAAGTAAAATTACCTGTTTGCTGATGACCTTACCTTCCTACATATAAAAATTACCTCAAAATTATAGTCACCCATGTTTAAGAGCTAAAACTTTAAAACTCTTACAAAACCTAGGGCAAAATTTTAAGACCTTGGATTTGGTAGTGATTTCTTTAGTATGATGCCAACAACACAGGGGACAAAAGAAAAAAGATTAATTGGACTTCGTCAAAATTAAAAGCTGCCACTGAATTACACACTTAAAATGGTTAAAATGGTAAATTTTATGTTTTGTATATTTTACTATAAAAAAAGTTCAAAAAATAGCTAACCTAGAGAAAATCCTTCAGTTCCACTTCTAGTGTTTACTGTCCTGGAAGCCTCTCCTGGTTCTCCCTTTCCCTTCCTCCCCCCTGGCCCACAGTGCCCCTCCTCTGAGGACTCATTGTACCTAGTGCATCTCTATTTAAAACCTTTCCCAATTATAAGCTCATTATTTGTTTACAGTCTAGTTACAAGCTGACCTGTCTTCCCTGCCCCACCATGATTTCCCTGTGGGGGAAGCACAGTGGTTAGGACCCAAGCCTTGGAGACTGAGCTCACATCTCCACTCTGCCTCTGACCACTGTGTGACTACTGGCAAGTTCCTTAAGCACCCTGGGCCTCTACATGCTCATCTATAACATGGGGGTGGTGAGAGCACTTACCTCATAGGGCTCTGCCCGAAAATGTCTTAGAAGGATGCCAGGCTTACAGGACCTGCACAATCAACATTGTTTAGCTGTTGTTTAGCAAAACACAGATGGCTAGACTATAAAATGAATGCACAGTAGCAATCCTTGCTCTCTTCCCAGCCATCCCTGGAGGACAGATGGATAGGATCGATCTCTCTGTGTAAACATTTGAATGTGTGTGGATGTACCCCAGGATAGGGAGAGGAGAGGGTGAGTCTTTTGTCTCTCTTCCCTGGCCCTGTCCTCGTGGCCCCCCAGTGGAGCCCAGCCCCAGCTTCCCCACCCCTTCTGGGCTGAGGCAGGGAAGATGAGACCATGTCCCACTCCCCTGTCTTTGGGGTACTGTCCCCAGTGGCAGCAGAAGTCCCACTCTTCTTTTTTCTCTGACTGTCTTTATAGTGAGCCCCCTGGGCATGTCCAGGTCAGAGAGGATGGGAAGGGCTCAGATTTGGGGGTGAGCATCAGTCACGACTGCCATATCAATCAGGGCTCTTTCATCAGCCGGAAACAGCTGCACCCGGCTGCCCCGACAAGTCCAGACGGGGGTTCCCTGCCCCTCCCAGCCTGCCCCTCTCGCCCCCCTTCCCCAGCTGACAGTCACTCTTACCCTTCCCCGGATACAGGGGACAGGTTGGGGCAAGCCAGAGACACACTCAGTTTCCCTTCCCTTGCCGCCCCTCCCTGGGGTGACACTTTCCTCCCCTCCCCCACCCCCTCTGCTCTAAGTCCCTAGGCCCTGGCTGGGGTGGGAGCTGGAGGGGTTGTCTGGAGAGCGGTCCACAGGAGACTGACTGCAGTGGTCAGGCCTGAGCTCCCGAGGCAAGATGCTTTAACTGGAACTCTGGAACAGCAAGGTGGTGGGGAGACCCCAGAGCACATAGTGGGGAAGGCATGTGCCCAGGGTCACTCAATAGATGAGCTAATGCCAGAACCCAGGGCTGCAGATGCTACTTTTCTTTCCCTTCTCCTGCAGCCTTGGTTTCTCTATCTGTGTGCTGAAGGATTGCCAAGGGGTCTCCCGACTCCCTTCTAGCTCTGATATTGTGGACCTGCCCAAAGTGTCTCCTCTTTCTCTCCTTGTTTTCCCTGATGAGGTACCCAGGTTTGCTGGTGGAGGTGGCTGGGGGTGGGGTGAGGTAAAAGGACCCTTCCAGCAGGTTCAGCCTCTGTTTTCAGCAACATAGCCCCTTTTCCCCGCCCCCACCCTGAGAACCTAGAGACCAGAGGCAATTGTGTATGGAGTGTCTGGTTTGGGCAGTGGCCAGATTGGTTCTGTTGAGTTCACAGCTCAGTGCTATGCTTGCTGGACAACCCAACCTGGACTCTGACAGATGCCTGATCTGTTTTGACTTCTGGCAGCAGACTGTTTAAGGCAACCCCAAAATATGGGGAGGGTGCTTACAGGGTGGCTATGGAGGCAGTGACCAGGGCAGGACCCAGGGGATTCAGAAGTCAGGATCCCAGCTGGGGTGGATAGGGGAGGGCTGGCTAAGCCAAAGTCAAAAAAAGATGTCTGTGGGTCCAGACTGGGGTGTTGCCTGGCCCCAGTCCCCTCTGAGGGTCAGGACCGAGTTTGGAGGACAGAGAGGTCCCCAAGGTAAGAGAAATACTTCTCTTCCCCCTCTGACTTCTGTCATCCTGCTGGAAGGAGTGCAAGGCCTTCACCGCAGGAACAGCTGGTATCTTCCCTTTTGGCCACCATCACCAGACAGCTGCCAGTAAGTTGGGGGGAGGGAGGCTGCAGGAGCCCTGGGGTGTGCTCTGGGACCCCAGGCTCTTCTCTGGGCTCCACACCACCCCCCACCCAGCCTGCCTGACTTTAGGTGAGTCACCGTGACTTTTTTTTTTTTTTTTTTAAGATGTATTTATGTATTTGAGGGAGGGAGAGCGGCAGAGGGAGAGAATCTCCAAGCAGACACCCTGCTGAGTGTGGAGCCTAATGCCATGTGGGACTTCATCCCACGACCCCAAGATCCTGGCCTGAGCTGAAACCAAGAGCCAGACCCTTAATGACTGAGCTGCCCAGGCACCCGGATCTCTGGGACTTTTTCTCTCCATCTGCACCATAGGTCCTTGCCCTGCGCTCTCTCTCCCGCCAGTGGGTGTGGAAATCTCTAGGAAGGAGACAAGATGGTCCTTTGGCATTTACCCACCCCTCGCCCCGAGGCCTGAGGTGCCTGCTGCCAAAGAGACTGTCCATCAGTCCTGAGTCAGAAAGAACTCCATCTCCAGGGAGCCTCTGACACAGTGGCTGCCGGGCTGCGGCCCTGCCCTCTGAGAGTTTATTGTCAGAGCCCGTTAGAAGGTGCAGGCTGGGGCAGAGGCCCAGTTTAAAGCTGACAGGGAGGGGAGGGAGGAGCCCCCTGCTGCTACAGCCTAGACACTGGGGCTGGCCAGATACACCTGCTTCGTCTTCTCAGACCAGCCCCAAAGGTGGCCATGTCCTTTGTTCTGCTCTTATCTCCATCTGCCCCTCTGTCACTGCCAGGTGCATGTCCTCTTTCCCCCTGCAGGCTGTGGGCACTGCGAGCACCTTGGCCGCTGCTGTCCTAGGGTCTGGCTCCATGAGCGGCTCGTTCCGTGCCGGCGGGGAGGGCTGGAGGAACAGGTCCCCGCCTGCTTCCCTGTACCCTGAATACAGCTCCTGGCCTAGACTCCAATACTTCAGTAAGGGGGAAGAATACAAGATCATGGCCAAGTCTGGTTTGGGAGGGATGTGGGGTCCAGAAGAAGAGAGGGTAAGAGAAACACTGTTTCAACCAGAGGGGTAGAGGGGTAGATGGGTAGAAAGAAGATGGTGTGGAAGGTGGGGTTTCTAGGAGGTCCCCTAGGAGATCCCCTGGAGCTGTGGACCTTCCTCCTTCCCACAATTCTTCTAGCTTGAAGCTAACTGCTGGGAGGGTGAGGTGTCCTTAGATATAAATAGTCACTCCCAGGAAACGACACCCCGCATCTTAGCTGGCTCCTTGCTGGCATCAGGGTTGAGGTCCCAGGACTCTATCTTTGGGAGAAAGAACCTGTTCCTGGGGACTTAGGAGCCTAGTAAGTTCTAGCAGGTGTGGATGTTGGGCACGGTGGTGGGGAAGGTCTTGGACAATGGGTGGGCCTGACTGGTGGGGAGCACCTTGGGTATTCCCTAGCCTCACCCCTGCACCTCACAAGAAGTTGCCAGATGAAATTCAGGGTTCCCAGTTAAATTAGAATTTCAGAGTCCTTGGCTCCAGGCCAGGGCTGGGTGAGGGTAAGAGGAGGGGGGGATTGTCCTTCTGCATAAAGAAGGAGAGACTACATAAGAAATAGTTTCTAGTGTATCTCAAACACTGCATGGGACATTAGGGGTCCTGCATTTTTGTTTGGTAGGTGGGGCAATCCTACACCTACATCCACCATGGCCTTTGTCAGGGACACCTGTCTCCCTAAGGCGGAAGGCCCAGGGTCCTATGGGCTGGCTGCCCTGCTCCCTGCTCGCAGCAGGCTGAGAAGGCCCCGTGCTGGCTCTGGGGCTGTGGCTGCAGGTACAGACAGTGGCTGTGGTGAGCGGCAAGGCAGGGTGTGTATGGAATGGGGGAGGGGAACCGGGCAGTAGCTGAGCCAGAGAGACAAGGGAAAATTTTTCTGTGGGTTCCTGTCTTGTCCCCTCCCCAGACTCACCACCACAGGGGCCCTGAGTCACTGGGGCAAGGGGATGGGACAGACCAAATTTTCCACTCAGCCCCCAGCCCTGTTAACAAGGCTCACCTGATCAGCCCTGCCCACACAGAGGGAAATTCCAGCCCTAAATCCTGTCCGGAATTCTCACCCTGGCCAGCCAGCTTCACAATGGGGGTTGGGGGGGGTGGGGAGGACACACCTATGGGACTCCCTTCCGTATCAAGGAAAGAGCGGCTGGTGTGGGCAGAGCTGGGTAACTCTTGGGGTGGGGGGCTGGGCATGGGGGCAACAAAGATGTGAACTCTGAGGCTAAGGCCGGGACAATGTGTGTATAAAGGGACACTGAGTCCACTCTGGTTCAGCTGACACCAAGTTAGACTGTCCTCAGCCCCAGTGTGTGTGTGTGCACACGCACATGTGCCCTCCTCACCCAGCTGCTGGAGGGGCTGTAATTACGGAGCCATTGCCAACATAAAGCCCGTGTTCTTTAGCCTGATGTTCAAGGCCCTTTGTGTTCAGACCTTAAGGCACCTTCCCATAGTTGGTTATCCACTGCTGCTCCTTTCGGTGCCCTGGGCGCTCGTCCAGGTCCTCAAACTCAGATGCCTGCCAGGGGCCAGACAGGTAACTGGGGACAAGGGAAGTGGACCGGACTGAGTGGGGGAGGTGTGCGCTTGGCTTCTCAATGGTTGTTGCCTTTCTGGAATTTAAGACTCCAAAGCCCGTCAACTCCCACCCCCAGCCTCATTGTTTACCTTCTGGCTCTGGGGATGGACTGCGCCTTTTTCAAGGACACTGTGCAGGCCAGTGCGGGTGGGCCAGACAGAACATGTCTGAGGGCCGGATGTGGTCCACGGCGCCAGTTTGCAGCCTCCCCTCTGGCCAGATGGCACCTTTCCTGTTTCTTGTATACGGCCCTCCCAGTCCTGCCTCTGTGCCTTTGCTTAAGCTGTTCCCTTAGCCTGGAAAGCCCTCTGCTGTCACTGGTTGCCCGAGTCCTGCCCATCCTTCAATGTCCAGCTCAGGCCACCTCCCCCGTGAAGCCTCCATGGTTCTCGCCTTGTGCTCCCTCCATCCCATGGACATCTTTTATGACCCAAGTCACTTCCTGCTTTGTGTTAAGGTTTTATATTCCTGTTGAATTACCTGTTGGGGTTGGTTCTGTGGTCAGTCCACTTCTGACTGCCTGGCACAGAGCAGCATTCAGGAAATAATTGTTGAATGAATGTCAAATGGGCAAATGGAACCACTCCCACTCCCCCCGCATCCCTTTGAGTCAGAACTGGGCTCAGATTGTGACTCCACTCATTTATTATAGCTATGTGACTTAGGGCAACTTACTTTGAGCCTTAATTTCCTCATTTGTAAAATGGGTATATTAATAGTACGTATGTTTGGAGATAGTCTGAAGAATAAATGTGTTAACGTATGGGAAGCACTGAGAAGTGTGCCAAACACAACCCTTAGTATAAGCCATGGTCATTATCACCATCCGTCTTGTTATTATAAAGCTCAAATGCTAAAAGGACATTGCCCCCCACAAACCAAAAGAATCCAAACTCAACTGCTGCCTCCTCCATGAAGATTCCCTCAGTCCTACAGTCAGGATTAATCCCATCCTCCAGTAGATTCCTATTGTATTTTGTTATAATTAATAGTCTGTATCCAACTCTCCCATCAGATTATCGCCTCTTGGAGGGCAGGGCTACGCCTCACGGATCTTTGCATTTCTCTTATTTATGCAGCACTTACTGAGTGCCTTCAAAAGCCAGGCACTGAGCCAGGGGGCTGGAGATATGCTGGTGAAAGATATATCCCTTTTAACCACTCAGCCATAAAAAAATAAAAAAAAAAAAAACCCCAAAAAAACCCAAACCCAACAACGAAATCTTGCCATTTGCAATAACATGGATGGAACTAGAGGGTATTATGCTAAGGGAAATAAGTCAGTCAGAGAAAGACGACTATCACATGATCTCACTCATATATGGAATTTGAGAAACAAAACAAAGGATCAGAGGCGCCTGGGTGGCTCAGTCGGTTAAGCATCTGCCTTGACTCAGGTTATGGTCCTGGGATCGAGTCAGGGTCTCCGCCCAGCAGGGAACCTGCTTCTCCCTCTCCCTTTGCCCCTTACCCCACACCTTCTCTCTCCCTCTCTCCCTCTCTCTCAAATAAATAAATAAAATCTTTAAAAAAACAAAAAAGCAAAACAAAACAAAGGATCGTAGGTGGAGAGAGGAAAAATTAAACAAGATGAAATGAGAGAGGTGACAAACCAGAAGAGACTCTTTTTTTTTTTTAAAGATTTTATTTATTTATTTGATAGACAGATATTACAAGTAGGCAGAGAGGCAGGCAGAGAGAGAGGAGGAAGCAGGTTCCCCGCTGAGCAGAGAGCCCTATGCGGGTCTCCATCCCAGGACCCTGAGACCATGACCTGAGCTGAAGGCAGAGGCTTCAACCTACTGAGCCACCCAGGCGCCCCACCATAAGAGACTCTTAATCATAGGAAACAAACTGAGTGTTGCTGGAGGGAAGGGATGTGGGGGAAGGCGTAACTGGGTGACAGGCATTAAGGAGGGATATAAGAAGCAACTGGGTGTTCTATGAGACTGATGCATCACTAACCTCTACCTCTGAAACCAATAGTACATTATATGTTAATTAATCGAATTTAAATTTTTTTTTTTTAAAGATTTTATTTATTTATTTTGACAGAGAGAAATCACAAGTAGGCAGAGAGGCAGGCAGAGAGAGAGAGGAGGAAGCAGGCTCCCCGCCGAGCAGAGAGCCCGATGCGGGACTCGATCCCAGGACCCTGAGATCATGACCTGAGCCAAAGGCAGCGGCTTAACCCACTGAGCCACCCAGGCGCCCCTCGAATTTAAATTTAAAAAAAGAAAAAAAAAAAAAAGAAACAGATATCCCTTATAGCACTTGGCTTTGTGCCTAGGTTAGTGTTCACAGTCGGTTTCTTCCTATTCCCTGTGTGTCTGCTTGTGTCACTGGAAGTGGGCTGGAATGAGGTAGGGGTCAGGGCCCAGCAAAGCCCAGGCTCCGCTGACCACCAAGGGGCAGGTCTTCTACAGTGTGGCCCTTCCCTGTTAGGGAAGCAAGGTTGAGCTGGTGCTCAGGGAGCAGTGAGCAGGTTGGATGTGGGGTGCCAGGTCTCTGTGCCTGCCTTGGGTCATCTCTGTGGGGAATGGGATGGTCCTGGCTGGTCTGGTGCTCAGGCTGGGGAAACCCCCCAACTCCTGGGTCAGCCCCCAGTTCCTGCACCC
Source organism: Mustela lutreola (assembly GCF_030435805.1). Classification (NCBI taxonomy): domain Eukaryota; kingdom Metazoa; phylum Chordata; class Mammalia; order Carnivora; family Mustelidae; genus Mustela; species Mustela lutreola. The sequence goes on from NC_081295.1 coordinate 91,027,195, forward strand.
CTGTGTCCCCAGGCACATTCAGCTTTGACTTTTGGATTCACTACTTATACCCATGGTGTGACCTGGAGAGATAATTGTGAACCAGATGTTTATAAGCCCTAGAGCAAGGACCCTGAGTGTGACTTCAGCGAGATATGTGAGGCCTCAGTTCTCTCATAAGAGGAATTATGTGAGTTAATGCGTATATAGTTTTTTGTATCATTATGGGTTACTTGCACTAGGCTGGGAGTTAGGAGCCCCAGGCTGATTCTTGGCCCACTGCTAATACCCTGTGGGACCTTGGACAAGCCCTTTTCCCTGTCTGGCCTGAGTATCCTAGGCTGTGAGATCAGGATTGAGATCATCTCCAGGGCTCCTTCCATCTCTGAGAGCCTTTGAGCTTGAGATTGTCTTCCTGGGATCCAGCCTCTGAAAGTGGGGCTGGCCCTCTCCCTTCCTTGGGAGTAATTTCTCCCTGACAAATGGGGAGTCACGATCCACTCATGTCCAACGGATCTGAGCCCCAGTTCCCTGGTTCCAGCTTCGGTCATGGGGCTTGAGTCCCCAGTCCCTGTCATGAACCCTGAGCTCCTCCTTCCCAGCCTCCATTCACACGTGAGGCTAAGCTCAATGTTACCGGAGGCAGCAGTGGGTCCCTGTGCCTGCACACTTCACCCTCCCAGCCTTTTGCCAGGCTGATAGCCGGGAGGCGGGAGGCGAGGAGAGAAGGAAAGGTACCCCTCAGGCTCACCTGCAGCGATAGGAGGTGTGAGATGGGCAGGCGGGCCAGCTTTGGCTTCAGGGGCCACAGCCAGGAGCAGGGATTCTGAGTGTGAGTCCTGGTGGGCCAGGGACAGGAGTGGCAGCCGTTATTTCCACCTCCCTGCTGTACCTCAGCAGGATCAGTCAGTGGGCCTCCCCCAGAAAGGGGAGAGGGCCAGGGGTGCTGAGAGAGTGGGCGCCCCTCCCCCACCCAGGCCAGACTGCGAATGCTCCCTTCCCTAACCCCATAAGTCCTTGGTCCTCATTAAAGACCCTAATCCTCCCGCCAGCCCCCTGGCTGTGGGTTCAAAGGCCTCCACCCCCAGGTCTAGCGGAGGCAAACATCTACCGATTCTGAGTTTTCTTCCCTTCCCCCACCTCCACCCACAAGACTGGGCTTGGGCACCTGACCAAGCAGTCAATGGGCATCTGGGGGCCACCGGCACCCCAGGATTGTGCTTCTGGGAAGGAGAGGTGGGAGAAGACAGGCCTCTGAGGGAGGAATCCTAGGAAAAGAGGGAAAAGAGGAGGAGGTGGTGGCAATGTTCTGACCAAGTGGGAGAGTCCCTGGCAAACACCACTTCTCCCTTCCCCTTGCCCCTCAGCATCCGGAGATCCCCCACTGAGGGGTGCCTCAGGGCAGGCATGAGAACGCAGCTCGGCCCTTATTCGATGTGGCAGCAGAGCAGTGAAGGCCAGGGGTGGGTGGTGGTGGGGGGCCAGGCTGGGGAGCCCCTTAGGCCTCATTTTCCTTGGGTTTCTCCAGTGGGGCTGATCATGCCTGGGGCCAGGCATGAGGGCAGAGGGAAAGGCCGAGGAGAACACATGCTCTGGCAGGTAAGCATAGTGAGGGCTGGAGGAGGCTGGGGCCAGCATTTGCAGTTGGCTCCCGGTCCTCTGGCCAAGTGCTGGCCTGTACCTACCACTTCCATTGGCCTAGAGTGTCCTGGTGGAGTGTGCAGCAATCCTGCTCCCTTCCATTTTACCTCCATTCTTCCCGGGCTGACGAGAGCAGCTTTCCGGGGCTCTCCTTTCCCTAATGCCTCCAATGGGCTTCCCTGGGAGGCCCAAGGTTCTCAGTGCCCACCCACCTGCCACGTCTACCGGGTGCTAGCTGGGGTGCTGAGCTACGGGCTTCTGGGCGCTCCAGGGAGAAAAGACAGCCTATTGGAGCTCCCAAGTTGATGGGCTGAAACCCAGGCTTGCAAACAGACACCTGCTCTGTGTGTCATCCACTGTTGACTCAAAGGGGCAGGTGGTCAGTTATGCAGACCAGGGACATAATCAACTGCATCTCATCAGAAGCAAGACTCACGATTAATTCACGTCTCACCAAGAAGAAAGAACATCGCTCATTAAACTCTGACACAGTGCCTTCTTGTGGGTGATTGCAAGACCCATCCTGATTTCGGGGATGTTAAAATGTCAAAAATGTGTGTCAGAGAACAAAAATAAAAGTGAAAAACATTTTTCTTGGACTCACATTTTCTTTCCTGCAAGTGAGTTTCCGAGTGTTTACTCCGAAGGCTCCTTCTGGGGCTTAGGAGATGAGACCTATGTTTCGGTGCCCTGCCCGGCACAGAGGAAACGATACTTATGTGTTCATTATTACTGCCATTGCTGTTCTCTGAACATGAAAGTCCTTTTTGCTAATTTTGTGCTGTCAAGAGGCCAAGATCTCCGAGGACCCTGAGCCAGGAGAGGAGGCAGTGTGGAGGGGGCTCTATTCCATGGGTGAAATTAACAGCCTACCTCTAACCCCCATCAGAAGGGTTCAGCCCCCTTCTGCTGAGTCCAAAGACCTAAGTTGCCAGCCTCTCCGAAAAGTGCCACCCTGACTCATGACCCCTGTCAGTCAATCAACCACTGGGTCAGCTCATTCATTAAGACATTTCTTGAGCACCTGTGCCTTGGCGATCACTGCTAGATCATCTCCTCCAGCACACCCACGTGGCCCCAGCCTGGCCTCTGCCTGTTAGAGACCTCGGCTATTTGAATGGGCACATCAAAGGCAGAATGGCCCTGAGTCCTCATTAGAGGGCTTTTTTCCATGGATCAGCTGAGAAGGGCAGCTCCTCCCCTTTCTCACCGTCCCTAATCTCACCCCCCACGAGGGCATCTTCATTACCCAGGCACTCCTGGGCCTTTGTAGATGCTGCTTTCTCTGCCAAGACACCACCAGCCCTGTTCTGTGCAAAGCCTTCCATTCGTTAAAAAGAGGTGTTTTTAAAAAAATTTTTATTAAAATTCAAAATTCAATTTAATTGATACATACTGTATTATCAGCAAAGAGGTTTTAAGCCCTTTCTTCAGGAAGCTTCTCCGAGAATTCCTGGCCCCCACTCAGCTATTTCTTGGTGCCCTCAGGACCTATTCTGTACCCTACAAACTGAACCCTCTGGAAGTATGGACTTCTCTTTTGCTTCTGTGTCCCAGCTCAGGTGGCCGGATGCCAACAGTGCAAGGCTAGGTTCCTGTTGCTCCCAACCTGGCTTCTGAGTTTTTACTTCCCCAACCCCTATGGTGTGCTCATGGGAACCAGGCACTGTGACAGGCAGGGGTGGCCCTGCCCCAGGGCCCTCTCAGCCTACGGGGCAATGATGTCTTCCCCTGTCATAATATGCTCCTCAGGCCCCTAATCTAGGATCCCAGCCTCCTCCAGTGGGGGCCCATCCCGTGCCCCATCAGACTAGTGCTCCAGAGGGAGAGAGGTTGTATGCTAAGCTCTTCAGCAGACCCTTGATGCCCCCCAGCTAGGCACAGAGCACTGGCTACACTCTGTCCCCACTCTCCGTCCCTACCCAAGCAAGCTGTCCTCCGTTGTTTACCGTACAAGCTCAGACCCCAGGGGCCGAAGCCTTTCTCACACCCAGGACTGAGCTGTCCTGTCCTCAGCTTTCCAAGAACAGTCTCCATTGAGTGCATACAGTTGTGAAATGATCCTGCCGGGCCCTCCAAGAGATGAGGCCATTTGTGGGCTGAGTGGGCCACTGCAGGCTGCCAAGGGTCAGGCTGGGGACCTGCGGGAGCCAGGGCTCAGACCTCAGGCTTACGGAGGGCCTATCTCCTCCCTGCCTACAGCCTCCAGGAGCAGGGAACCCTAGGGGGTGGGGAGCCAAGCCCCTCAGGCCTCCTTCCTCCTGCTTTCCTCTCCATGAGGGCTTCTCCAGAGGATAAGACATGGGGAGGAAAAATAGACCTTTCTAGCTGGTGGGGGGGCAAGACTGGCCCCCAAGGGCCTGGTGCAAAATGAAAATGCAGGTCTCCTCTTCAACCGCAGAACATTAAGCTGAGCATGGGGGCCCCCTGGTCACCCGCCCTAGGAGTCCTGTGGCCAAGCCCCACCTTGTGCCAAGGAAATGTCTGTGGCCGGAAAGAGGCCAGGGTCTTGGCCATGCCACCTGGGAATGAAGGCTTGGACTCCTGCTCACAGTCCTGCACTCCTTCCTGGGCCCCACTGCCCTAGAAGGCCTCCTTTCCATTCTGGGCCTTCCCATTTGTCCTCTCTTCCTCCCTTGCTTCCGAGCCTCCTGAAATGTCCTTTGTCCCTCAGGATCTCCTCCTCTCCTCCTTCAGGGAGCTTTCCCTTCTTGTTAAGATCAGCTTTACCTGCTGGATTATTCCTGCACGCCTCTTACCCCTTCCAGGCTCATTCACACAGTGTTGCCATTGAACTTCTTCTTCTTTTTTTAAAAGATTTTATTTATTTATTTGACAGACAGAGATCACAAGTAGGCACAGCAGCAGGCAGAGAGAGAGGAGGAAACAGGCTCCATGCTGAGCAGAGAGCCCGATGCGGGGCTCGATCCCAGGACCCTGGGATCATGACCTGAGCTGAAGGTAGAGGCTTTAACCCACTGAGCCACCCAGGTGCCCCGAACTTCTGAGCCTTTATTTATGTGTTAGTTCACGTGAATGAAAGAGAACAGCCTCCTTCCTCCCTTGTCCACCAGCCTTTCCAGGTCTTCCTCCTCAAGACTTGGAACCCTCTGAGGACAGAGCAGGCCCTTCATTCAGACTGGGGTTTCCCTGGTGTTGGCCGTTCTGGGTCTCCCTCTGGGTTTGCCTCTAACAGAGAAACTTCTGATGTTGCACTAAGGGGGTGACTGTGCCCCCACCTTGGTGCCCTGTTGGCTGTGTGTGTTGTGGGGTTCTGCTCCTGCTTGTCTGCCACCTTCTCTGTCCTTTCCCCACCGGGGACAGCAGATTTTGTGAGTGAGACCAGTGCGGGAAGATGGAGGCAGGAGTGAAGGAAGGACATGGTGGCAGCAGGAGGCTGTGTGGCCACATGCTCCTCCTCCCAGCAGGGCCCCAAAGGCAAGGGGGCCTCCCCCTCAGGGTGTGAGGGAAGAGGGCTGCTGGAGGGCTGGAAGAGGGCTGCTGGAGGGCTGGTGTCAGGGTAAAGGGAGCAACCACTCAGCTGAGGCCTGTCACTCAGAGGCAGGGTCTGTGGCATTTGGGCCGGCAGGGGAGAAGGGCGGGAATGTGAGGAATATCCTGACTCAGCAGTCATCACCCCCCACCCCCACCCCCCCCCCCCCCCGCCATCCCCCTCCCCCCAGCTCAGGGATGGGCGTTGGGGAGGACTGATTGCTGAGGACATGCAGATGGCTGAGGCCGGCTGTCCCTCCCTCCCTCCTTCCATTCCCATTCTGCGTCTGCCAGGCTGTGTTTGGGGAGGAGGCTGGGGACAGAAGTCAGGAACGCTGGTGTCCCCCCAAAGTTACTGGGGAGGCAAGGAAGGAAACTGAGGGAGGGAGACCTGGACTCACATGTGTGTGTCTGTCTTGTGACATTATCCTAGCTGTGAATATCTGTGAAATGCAAAGGAACATTCCTCTTCCCAAAGGAAGAGGATTACTTCTCTGTGGGGACAAGGTGGGGACAGTATGAAGGAAGAGATTGGCTAGGGAGTAATGCAGGGAAAGAGGGGGTATTAAGAGGGAAAAACAGCAGCCTGGACCCTGGGCCCAGCTGAGCGGGAGGTAGATAGAAACCTGCTTTAGTGTTTCTAGATCCCCCTTAGAATTTTGGTTAAAGCAGGGACTGTCTTATAACTTCTCTTAATTATCCGACAACCTCTCCACAGAGCTGGGTACACAGTAGGCATTGTGCCCAAGCTGATTTTGAGTATGCTTAAGCTATTTTTTAAAGCAGTCATACAATGTCAGGTACCCCAAATTAAACTCACACCCATAATCCCTGCTATTGACCTTTCTCCTTCCAATGTCTTTATAGGTGAACACTTACGCAAGGCTGACTTATGTAAACTCAGCCTGAGTCAAGCTTTTCCAGCAGGCTTGGCGAAGAGAGCGCCCTGGCTGACAGGGCGTAAGCGTGTCACGCTTCTAGCTCCCTCGCTCTAAGGTAACCCTTGTTCACGGCAAGGAGAGCTGGTGGCACCCTCACTGGGCAGGTTTCCGTCCCACCCCCCATGTTTACATTGCTGCCAAGCAGATACCTGCCTTCGTTTATCTTCTGATTTGAAAGGATTCTGACTTATGTAAAAATAGCCTTACATAAGATTTGCCAGAACAGAATACCAACCTGATTTGGGCACCGCATGTGTATAAAACGGTCTGTTGCCTTTGTGTACAGACACCTTTACTGGGTCTGTAACTGGAAAACCCCATTTTAACACTCAAAAGAGAACTCCAACATGTCATAGAACTCCAGAGGGCGATTGTCACGACAGGTGTCTATCATTTGGGAAAGTGGGTGAAGTCAGCCAGCGTATGGGGAGGGGAGGAATAATCTGAGATGTAATCACTTGTCATTAATCGCCCTAGAATCTACACGAGTTTGAAACAACAGCAGAAATGTACTAAAGCGAGGCGCCTGGGTGGCTCAGTGGGTTAAAGCCTCTGCCTTCGGCTCAGGTCATGGTCTCAGGGTCCTGGGATAGAGCCCTGCATGGGGCTCTCTGCTCAGCAGGAAGCCTGCTCCCCCCGCCCCCCGTCTGCCTCTTTGCCTACTTGTGATCTCTGTCTGTCAAATAAATAAATAAAATCTTAAAAAAAAGAAATGTATTGAAAAATAATGTTCATTACACGATGTGAGCAAAGATGTTCATGTTATTATTTCAAGTGGATGGACTAGGAGCCACAGAGGGAGGTGGTCAGAAAGATGGGGATGTGAGGCCACATTTGACTGTCCCCCCCACAGGGAGAACTGTTGTGGGGGCAGTGCCTGTGAGAAATGCAATGGAGAGACATTAGAATTTTGCTCGGGAGAATTCAGTGGTCCTCGTGGGTGGAGGGGTAGGGTAGGTGGCGGAGAGGAGCTGCAAGGAAGTCCATTCTGATAACAGGGTCTTCAATCCGCACTTCCGGGGACCCTATTCCCACACCCCACATCTGGGCCTGAGGTTCCACAAGAGCTGTGGGGATTCAGAAGCAGGATATATAAGATGTCAGGGCCGGTCTGAAAGCCAGAGGCTGGAGCAGAGCAGAGTAGAGAAGCTGGGGCCCACTCCAACCTCCCTCCCCCCGACCACCCCCTGTAGCCTCCTGCCTTCCCATCTGGGGGCCAGAAGCCATCAGGCCAGGCGGCCCATCGCTACAGTATCCTCCACTGGGTGCTGCTCCAAGAGCAACGTGCTGAGAGAGCACTTGTGAGGCACGGGGGCAGGGGTGGGGGCAGGGGTCAGGGTGCTTTTTAATTTCTCGTTAGCGATGACAGCTGTAGAACTCAAGCAATTAAGGAGGAAGACTCCCCCAGGATGCCAGAGGGCCAGTCCCCCAGCTGTGCACATCTTCCTCCCTTCCTCCTTTTCCATTATCCCCCCCTTCCCATTTACACACACACACACATACACGCGCGCGCGCACACACACACAGGCTTCCCCTCTCTGAGCCCAGGGAAACCATGGGATACAATTATGGGGAGGAAAGTATTCCAAAGGGGTCCTCTCTTCTGGGCTTGAGTAGGGGAATGGGGTAGACAGGGTAGGGAGAGGCTGCTGGATCTAGAAAATGCCTTCTCCATCATCCAGTGGGGGGTGGAAAGTTGGTATTGAGGTGAGGGGCATAAAAAATGACCAAGGCTACAGTAGCCTTCCCCGTGCTTCTAGACTGAGTGACACTCCCCTTCCGACCTTGGGGGTATAGGTGAAGGGTTTCAGTTGGGGAAGATACGGAGGAGCTTTTCTTTTATTCCGTTAAATTCTCCAGGGTACTGGGCATCTCATGCATTCCCTCTCCATCATCTCACTGGGGGTTCCTTCCAGCATCCTTCTCTGGATCCTGCCCATTTTATGGATTCCCATTCTGTTCCCAGCTGTAGGGGGAGGTACACGTGTTTGAAGCCATTCTTTTATTAACATCAGTCCTACCACATGGGCGGGGGTGTGTTTTTGGATGTAGGAACAAAGCTCTGTATCCCTGTCGAAACATCCAAACATTGCACTCCACCCACCAGCTGATACTTGAAACTCCACTAATTAACATTTGGCTCCTTGTTAAATTGCAAATAGCTTTGGGATGGGAACCCCTTTAAAAGATCTGATAGCTGATATTGATAAACGGGTAACTGGGATGGGGGAACTGGCTGGCCAGGATTCTCAGGTGGTATCAAGTTTATAGAAGAGAAAAGATTGGCTTCACAGCTTTCCTTTGCTTCTGATAAGTCTCTCTCTCTTTTCTTTAAGGTTTTATTTATTTATTTGATAGCGAGATAGAGCCAGAGACCACAAGCAGGTGTGGGGGTGGGGGGATGGTAGAGGGAGAGGGAGGCAGGGAGCCTGATGCTGGACTTGATCCCAGGACCCTGGGATCATGATGTGAACCAAAGGTAGACACTTAACTGACTAAGCTACCCAGGCACCCCTGACTAAGTCTTTGGAGTCCAGGAGGATGACAACTCAGGCTGGTCCTCTCTGATCTAAAAAAAAAGGGAAGCCTGTGAATTCTCATGGTCATGACGATTATCATCGGTAACCTCATACAGGCATGGAACACCAGTGATGCTACAAAGAAGCCCAACATACAGCCCTTCCTCTCAAGATGCTCACAGCCTAGTGTGGGACACCCAGCTCACCTGAGTGACCAGAGAGGAGCCTGTGGAGGTTTCAGAGAAAGGGCTTACCTGTGCTGAGGATTTCTTTGGGGAGATTAGCCAGGTTGGCAGCGACCAAGGAAGATTGGAGGCAAGAAAGAAGGGATGGTGCAGGCGAGAGCTGAAGAGGCCTCGGTTAGGCTGATAGTGGTGGGACCAAGTTTGGATTTGAGGAGAGGCATTTCAGAAAATGAATCTCCAGGACTCTGGCTCTGGGGGAGATGGGAGAGGGAGGAATTGGGTGTGAGTCTGGGGTACAAAGCTTGAGTACTGGGTGATGCTGGTGTTACTGGCAGTGGAAGGGCAAGTCTGTTGGAACTCTGGATAGAAGGTGTGCTCTATTTCAACATGCTGCCTTTGATAAGTCATTCATTGCAGAAGAACGCAAGACTATAGACAAGCCACACAGATACTGAGTCTGTTTTTTCTTAAAGAACTTCTATAAATACCAACAGTTATTCAAAGTGGCTAGTAGAAGGGTCTAGATGATTTTCCCAAATAGATTGCCTTTGATCAAAATATCTGACCCATTCAGTTCCTGGATGCCCATGAGGTACCTGGTCCAGTCTTATGTAAGGACATGTAGACTGTCGAGTGTATGCCTTCAGGAAATTTGCTCTCTAACTGGGGTGACATTAAAGCAAAATTCATGAAAGAGACTACATAGGCCTATGGTTTCCCATGATACTGGGCACATTATTTGTCTGTTGTACAATAGAGCCACATGCTTAGCACCACAAAACAATATCCATTTATTAGCCAACAGTTCTGAAGGTCAGAAGTCTGCCATGGTAGAGCTGGGTTCTCTGCTTAGGGTATCACAAGGCTGAAACCAAATTGTTGGCTGCACTGATTTTTATCTGGGGTGGGGACAAAGCTCCTGAAGGCTGCCTGTACTCCTCACCACATGGCCCCCTCCATGTTGCAGCAGCAAGGGCATGTCAACCCCTTCTTAATGCTTTAAATCTCTGACTTCCTCTTCTTTGACCAGCCAAAGAAAACTCTTTGCTTTTTTTTTTTTTCTTTTCCAACTTTTTCAATTGTGGTAAAATATACCTAACATAAAATTTGCTATCTTAAGCATTTTAAGTGTATAGAGCTCAGCTGTATTAAATACATTCATCCCGTTGTGCAACCATCACCACCATCCATTCCCAGAACTCTTTTCATCTTGTAAAACTGGAACTCTATTCCCATTAAACACTAACACTCTATTGTCCCCTCCCCTGACCCCTGGTAACCACCACAGTACTTTCTGTCTCTTTGACTATTCTAAGTACTTGGTGTAAGTGGAATCACACAGCATTTATCTTTGTATGCCTGGTTTATTTCATTTAGTACAATGTCCTCAAGTGTCTTCCATATTGCGGCATATTACAGAATTTCCTCTCTCATTGTATGTATGGACCATATTTTGCTTATCCATTCATTTATTGATTGATCCTTGGGTTGCTTTCATGTTTCAGCTATTAGGAATAACGCTGGTATGAACATGAGTGTACAAATATTTTTTAGAGATCCTGCTTCAATTATTTCACATATATAATCAGAAATGGGATTGCTGGATCATATGATAATTATTTTTAATTTTTTGAGGAGCCTCCATACTGTTTTCTACAGTGACGGCACCATTCTATATTCCTACCAGCAATGCACAAGGGTTCCAATTTCTTTACATCCTTGCCAACACTTATTTTTTGTTACAGAAAATTTCCTTTTTGATAATAGCCATCCTGATGGAAGTGAAGTGGTATCTTTTTTTTTTTTTTAAGATTTTATTTATTTATTTGAGAGAGAGACAGTGCGAGAGAGCATGAGCGAGGAGAAGGTCAGAGAGAGAAGCAGACTCCCTGTGGAGCTGGGAACCTGATGCAGGACTCGATCCCGGGACTCCAGGATCATGACCTGAGCCGAAGGCAGTTGTCCAACCAACTGAGCCACCCAGGCGTCCCTGTGAAGTGGTATCTTATCGTAACTTTGATTTGCATGCCCGTAATGATTAGTGTGGTAAAGCATCTTCTCATGTCTTTTTTGGAGAAATGTCTCATCAAGTCTCTTGCCCATTTTTGAATTGGGTTACTTGCTTTTTCTTGTTGAGAAGGCTCTCTGTGGTTCATGTGATAGGTCCAGTCCATTGGGATAAACTCCCATATCTAGAGTCAAGTGCGCCATGTAACACAAGCTAATCAGAGGAGTGCAAGGGGTCATGTTTACAGTCCCAGGATTACACAGAGAGTTGGGGAATGCTGGGAGGCCATCTTAAATTCTCCCTACCACACTCAGAATTCAATATGAAGTTTCTATAGCAGTCTATAGGACTACGATCAGAGCCCTAGTGACCTCTCTCCCCTTCCATTTAGACATTCTTACTTTCCCTTAAAAGGCAAGCATGTTCTAAAGATAGGGACTTTGCATTTACTGCTCTCTCAGTCTGGAGTGCTCTTCCTCTGACATTTCCAAGGCCCTCTCCCTTATTTCCTTCAGGTCTTTGTACAGAGAGCCTTTTACTGACCCCATCCCAGTGTCTCTTCCTTCACCTTGCTTTATTTTTCTGCATAGGATTTATTTCCACCCGGTATATATGTTTATGTCTACTTATTTATTGCCTGTGTCCTCCCACTAGAAGTAACTTCAGCAAGGGCATTAACTTTGTTTTATTCACTATTCTATATCCAATGCCTAGCATAATGCCCAACACATAGCAGGTGCTCAATAAATATTTGATGAATGAATAATTGAATGTGTTTTTATACTTACCAAGAGTTTTTAAATGGAAAGGTTCTTTCAGAGCACAAAATAGATGAAAAATTGTCCCTCTATTTTTTTGGTTCACAGTTTTAAACTTTTAATAAATTTGAAAATCTTTAACTAGAGCAAATTAAGCACAAAGTAAGCAGAAGAAAGATAAAGAAAATTAAAGAAGTAGAGAGCAGAAAAACATTAGTGAAATTAAAAGCTGTTTTTTTAAGATCAATAGATTGATAAACCTGTAGCCAGATTGATCAGGAAAAAAGGGAAAACACACAGTATACTAATAGCAAGAATGAAAAGGGTGCCTTTACTACAGATTATACAGATACTGAAAAGACTATAAGAAAATACTAGGAACAATTTTACTCCAATAATTTCCATAACTTAGATGAAATAAACAAATCCCTTAAAAGACACAGACTACAGAAGTTTACTCAAGAAGAAATAGATAACTGGAATAGGCCTATATGTATTTTTAGAACTGGATTTGTACTTAAAGCTTTCCCACAAAGAAAACAACATTACTCGATACCCAAACTAGATGAAGATATTACGGAGAAAGAAAAACATAGATCAATATGTCTCATGAGGGGTACTTGGCTGGCTCAGTCAGTAGAGCATGCAACTCCTGATCTCAGGGTGACGAGTTCAAGCCCATGTTCGGTGTGGAGGCTACTTAAACTTAAACAAAACAAAACAAAACAAAACAAAACAAAACAAAACAAAAAATTCTCATAAGCATTGATGCAAAAATATTTGTAAATTGAATCTCACTGTTTCTCTCCCTCCTTGATAATACACCATGACCAAATGGGATTTATCCTAGGAATGCAAGGTTGGTTCCATTAAAAAATCAAGCAATGTAATGAATCATATTTAGAAAGATAGAAAAGGATCATCTTAATAGATGTAGAAAAAGTATTTGACAAAATTTAATATTCTTTCCTCATCAAAGAACCTCAGCAAGTCAGGAATAGAAAGGATCTTCCACAACTAGATAATGAAACTCTACGAAAGAAAACTGATGATGGTAAAAGAGAAGAGTGTTTCCCTTCTAAGATCAGGGGCAAGATAAGGATGCTTACTCTTAACTGTGTCTTTTCAACATTGTACCAGAAACTCTAACCAGTGCAGTAAGGTAAGAAAAAGAAATACAAGGCATTCTTATCATTCATATAGGAAAGGAAGAAGTAAAATTGTCATTATTTGCTGATGACAGGACCACCTGTGTAGAAAATCTGATGGAATATACAAAGAAGCTACTAGAAATAATAAATGGATTTAGTAAGGTTGCAATATACAAGATAGATATACATAAATCAATTGTATTTGCCTATACTGGTATTGAACAGTTTTTGAATTAGTATTGAATTATTGAATTAGTATTGAACAATTAGTATTGAACAAATTTAAAGTAATAAATTTAAAAGTAATACTTTTTAAAATGATCATTCATTGCCCTGGGCTCTCAGTTCTCCAGGTCTCAGAAATTTTCTTAGATTACATCATTAATGATATCTTTCCCTTAGTTTTTCTGATTCTTATACTATTTGGATATTTTCCTATTATTTGTATATTATTGCCTGATCTGATCCTTTAATTTTATTGTATATTCATTCATATTTTTATACCCTTTTGTTATTGTCCCTCCCACCCAGGCACCCCAAGATCTGACTGCTTTTAAAAAAAATCTTTTGACTAGTCCTCTTTATTTACTAAATCCCTTTCACTCCCACTTCCAGAGGAAACTGGCATCACTACTTCCTGAGCCTTCTGGAAATCAAGTGGTTATGGTTTTCCCTACCACCTGTCCCCTCTTTATCACTCTTCTGCCTGCTTTCTAGCTTTCAAAAGTTTATTGGTATTATCTTCTCACCAATTCTTCCTGTCCTTGTGGGTATATACCTTAAAAAACAAAATCAAAATGAAAGAAAACATAAAAAGCCCTTAACTTTGCTTTAGTGGCATTTTAGAAAAAAGCTAAGTGGACACAAGTATTCAGGCTACCTTTTCCTGGAAGTCCCTTAATCCATTATTGAAGGTTTTTATTATTGCCAATTCTTCTTCTTCTTCTTTTTTTTTTTTTTTTTTTTTTAAAGATTTTATTTATTTATTTGACAGAGGGATCACAAGTAGGCAGAGAGGCAGGCAGAGAGAGAGGAGGAAGCAGGCTCCCTGCTGAGCAGAGAGCCCGATATGGGACTCGATCTCAGGACCCCGAGATCATGACCTGAGCCGAAGGCAGTGGCTTAACCCACTGAGCCACGCAGGCGCCCCTTCTTTTTTTTTTTTTAAGATTTTTTTTTTATTCGATAAAGAGAGAGTGTGTGAGAGAGTAAGCACAAGCAGGGGGTAGAGCTGAGGGAGAGGGAGAAATAGGCTCCCCGCTGAGCAGGGAGCCTTATGCGGGGCTCGATCCCAAGACCTGAAATCATGACCTGGGCTGAAGGCAGAGGCTTAACCCACTGAACCACCCAGGCGCCCCCTCCCCCAATTCTATGTAATCATACTAAAAGAATAGACCAGGTGTGCTCTACTCAGGAGCTAACCTGTATGTTCCAAGAGGTCAGAACTGAGTCAGTCTGTCTTACTGTGGCATTTCATTCCCCCAAACAAGGCTTGGTATATAAGAAAGTATCAGTAAATATTTTCAATTAATTAAATAATTAATGAGAGAGAGAGAAATCTGAAGCAGACTCCGCACTGAGCACAGAGCCCAACGTGGGGCTCAATCCCACAACCTCGAGATTGTGACCTGAGCTGAAACCAAGATCTGGACTCTTGACCCATTGAGCCACCTAGGCACCCCTGAAAGTATATAAATATTTCCTACATGTATGAATCAACAAATAAACAACTGAGCTCCCTTCAGAGCCTTTATTACATTAAAAAATTTCCTTAGTGATGTCAAGACTTCACCTTTAGGAGCTGACGAGTATGTGGAAATAGCCAGAGGTTCTTTAGTGCCAAGATGTGTGAACTAGGGAAGTGAGCAAAGTTAAGCAGGTAATAACAACACCCTTTTTTTTTTTTCTTTTGGGTCCCAAACAGGGTGTGGCACCAAGTTATGAGATTGATTTCCTTGTTTGGTGTACAATGAAATCTGAGGTCACTTCACAAAAGGAAGCAAACGGTGTATGATTTTTAGAGCAAGCCTTTGAGGCTGTAGAAGATTCTGCCTTCCCTTTCAGAAACAAAAACAAAAAACAAAAACGAAAACGAAAACTGAACCAGATGAGGTATCACTACCTTCTTGACCATGGGGTTTGGCGTCTCTGGGGGCTGAGGTATGACTGGAGGGGCAAGAGAATGCAGAAGGCTGATTCTCTGGGACGGGCCTCCTAGTAGGCCAGAGGGAAGGGGTGCTAGGAGAAGCAGCTTCTCTGAAGCCAAAGTGGGGTCAGGAATCTGGGCATCTCTCCCTTGCTGGAAATGACATCACTGATAGCCCTAACTGTGTATTACGCACTCAGTCCATGCCAGCCACTGGGCTTTAAACACATCCCCTCGTTAGATCCTTGCCATCGCCCTGTGGGGTCGGTAGTCTTGTTATGCTCATTTTCTGGGTAAGAAAATTAAGTCACAGGGAGAGGAATGTAGGGTAGACATGTCAAGTCAATTTAGCCCCAGAATGACTAAAGGAAGATGGCAAAGGAAGATGGAGGCCTAAAGGGGAAGTATTCCCCATAGCCAGATTTTATTATAAAAGCTGGGGACTGATGAACCATGTGTGAAAATCAGCGAGTGAGCGGTCTTCTGGTGGTTACTGCATTTGATCTTTGCCGACTGACCAGCAAATACTGATGATTAAATGTTGTTGATGCTGAGTTGTTGATCAACAAAGAGAGGGAAAAGAAATGGAAGTTTCTCCTATGAGCAGCTGAAAGAGAACTAGGATCAACTGGAACATTCTGGTAATTGAACAATCGATCAAGGTAGGCAATTTTTCTGACTCACTCCGGAATGAATTGTGTGTTTTTAAAAAAGACTTTATTTATTTATTTGAGAGAGAGAGAAAACATGGGCAGTGAGGAGAGGCAGAAGGAGAGGGAGAAGCAGGCTCCCTGCTCAGGGAGCCTGATGAGGGGCTGGATCCCAGGACCTTGGGGTCATGACCTGAGCCGAAGGCAGACACTTAATAGACTGAGCCACCCAGGCTCCTGGGATAGGTTTTATTTTAACCTTACAGGTGCCTTTTTCTGTGATGACTGGGGCTCTCTGGCTTCACTATGATCTGAGTGTTGGGACCTGACGCCAGTGGACTCTGATTTGAAATCCTGAAAGCATTTGATTAAAGTTCTGATATCACCTTGCTTTCTTTTTATTTCCATCTTTGATCACAGAAAGGAAATTCTGGTTTTTGGTTCATTCTGCTATTGAAACCATAGTGATTAAGAGTGCAGGCTCTGGAACCAGATAGACTTGAGTTTAAATCCCAGCTTTCTTGTTTATTTGTTGGATAATCTTGGGCAAGTTACTTAAATTCTCTAAGCCGTAATTTTACAAGCATAATCTATCCCACGGGGTGAATGTGGGAGTTAACGAGGAAATGTAAGGCACACAGTAGGATAACGAAAGGCAACATTCACCGTTCGTACCATCCAACACCATTCACAGACAGTCTATATATGGGCGTCTACACCTGCAGCCCTGTATAGTTCTTAGGCTGGAGGGTGAGATCACAGAAAAATATAGTTCTTCCTATATTAGTGCACTTGGAGAGAGAGAAAACACACACACACACACACACACACACACACACTCCCTTGCAAAGTTCAATGTATTGACTGACCAACAATCTGAAACTGGCTTGTGAGGAATAGACAGCTAATGCTATAGGAGTTTTGAGACCACTGAACGGTCCGGGAGTCTTATGTTGAGAAGTGAAATTTGATGGCTGGTGATGCCTAGGTGAGGATGTGGAAATAAGTGTGTTCTGTCCAAAGCCCTCTCGGTTTAGAGTGGGATGCATGTGTAGGGAGGCAGCGGGAATAAGTCTGCAAAGCTGGGACCACACATGATCATGTTATTGATACCAATGGGAATAACAGTCAACATGTATTTGGTTCTTCTGGTGTGCAGACAGCAGACACCTCCTTTCCATATATTACCTCATTTAATATTTACTCCAACCCTACTAGGTATCAATATAGGTGCAGGTATTATTATCACAAGTTAAGAAAACAGAGGCTCAGAGAGATTGGGTAACTTGCTCAAGGAAGGACACAGAGCTAGAAATCATCAGACCCAGTTTGATTGCACAAATATACACAGACAGACACACACAGGGGCCCAGGCTCAGGTGACAGACAGCTGTTTCTCTCCTCATTCTTTGCTCCCCTCCCCTCTAGCTGAGTTATGGGCTAGTTCCTTCCTTTGAGGGGTCCCGTGTGAAAAAATAACCCCTCTGCTCTGCTGTGCCACCTCTGCCCCCAGTATTCCTGCAGCTTTAGTCCCCAGCATGACTCAGAGGGCAGGGCCAGGAAGGAGAGGGGGGGAAGTGGGGTGATGGGGTGCAGTGGTTAAGGAGGCGCTCACTGTCAGGGTCAACGGGGCCTTTTGTGTCCACACTCACCTTACCCTAGTTCTGACCCTGCAAGGGGTTGGGAGGCTCTTCAGCTTTACTGTATGGGCCCAGAAGCCCCTCTTTATTCCAAGGCCAGGCAGGAAAACACAGGGCTCAGGCCACCACTTTCCTTCTGTCCCCACAGAAGAGCAGGATAAGCTCAGCTAGGTCTCAGATCATCTTTCCACTCTTCCCACTGAACCCCCCTTGTTCAGAGTGCCCCACAGCCCAGTTGGGCCCTGCCTCCTCCAAGAACCCCCCTTAGGCCCAGCCCATACTTTCCTGCTTGGTTGCTGTTTTCCCGCATTGGTGCCCCGGCTCCCAGGGGCAGTGTGGTTGGGGGCAGCCGCCAGATCCCAGAGGCCTGTTGGTAGAGCCACTTTGGTATGCCCCAGGGGCTGGGAAGTTCAGCACTGCTCTCCCACGCCCTCTAGAGGCTTGGGGTGGCACTGGGTGAGGTACCTAGGAGGGGTCCTGGTTGAGGAGGGGACCCTGGCCTTCCAAGAATGTCTGGAAGGTGTCGTCAGACAACAGTTTCATTAAATCCCCCTCTGGAAGGGGCCCAGTGAGTTTGTGCTGTCAGCTCAGGAGAAAGGAGCTCAAGGCCCCCCACCTCTGTCCTTCCTTGTATGCTCCCTAGTCTCAATCCAGCCAGCCTAGCAGGACGGCCCCTTTCCACCTCCCACCTTCCTTTTGGGAAGCTTCAGAGGGGCTGCCCCTGTCAGCTCTGGGGAAGTGGGGATACCACTCCTCAGATAGCCAGGGGGGCCCTGAGGAGCTATAGGCCAGGAGGGGCAGAGGGGTGAGGAGTGTGTCCCCAGGTGGCTTTGTGAGGACAGAACCCAGTAAGATGGTGGGAGAAATCGTCAACTCCTGGTTGGGTAGGACAGACAGAGAAGGGGGAGAGCGGTAATGTGGGGAGAGCCTGGGAGGATGGGAGCCTTCCCAGCTAGAAGACTGGGTGCTGGAGACGTGGGCCTCCCAAGGGAACTGGGCAGGGCCAGCCCCGCTTCCTGGTAATACACATGCATAAGGCATTTGCAGAGCGGGGCCTCTCCTCACTGGGCCCCCATCAGTAAACCCCAGGCCCACCTCAAATTGTCCATTATTTGAATGAGGTCATTGGGGGGCTTGGCCGTACCCTCCAGTTCATCCCTTTCCCTTCCCTGGTCCTCACTGCCATACAAAGGAAGGGCCCTCTTTCCTGGATGGTTTTTCGCCTCCATTCCCCTAGGAGACCCAGAGATACCTGGGTGTGGGACAGAGGAGGAATGAGTCACAGAATTATCCAATCTGCCCAAGTGCCAGGCCAGGAGTAGAGCAAGGGAAGACCCTTTTGGACTTTACCAGCTGGCCCCAGGTGAGGGCTGGGGGTGACACCCAGGGGAAAAGCAGGCCTGGCCTCTGCAACCAGGCCTTGGGGGAGGGAAGGGCACTTGTCCTCACAGTCTGTCCTGTGGACGCCCCAGGGCCTGCCTGGGTCCAGGCTAGGTGTGTATCATCTCTACGTCTCAAAGTATGGCTCCGGGCTCCTCTAGCTAAGCTGACATCACAGCGGAGGCACAGGACCTGCCCCAGTGAGGTGGTATGGTGCCTGGAGTGGGGCACGGACCCCCTGGGCTGAGGCTCCCCCTCATCCCCTCCCACCAGGGGAGGGTCTTTCTCTCCTTTTCCCACAAACGCTCTCTTTGCCACTTGACAGCCTTCTCATTCCATTCCCTCACTGCCCTGCTCCCAGCCCCACCACACCCCTAACAAATTCCTTCCCCCACTTCAGCTCTCAGATTGGAGGTATGGGTATCCCACCCACCTCCCAAAGCAGGGGGAGGGGACCTAGAAGTTGACACCCTGTCTGTCCTCCTTTCTCTCCCACTCCCCAACATTTCATCCCAGCTAGGAATGGGCCTAGAATTCTCTAGACAGACATACCACTGCTATCATCCCATAAATCCCCCAGCGAAGACGAGTTTGGTGGGCCTCTACTTTGGTAACTTAAATCCTTCTTGTGGTAATCCCAGCTGTTCTGGTTGATTGCAACAGGCAAACTGGGGCTGGGGATGAGACAATGGACTGAAGAGTTTGCTGTCTGTCTCCCTGCCCACCTCTGTCCCTGTAATCTTTATAACATCTCTAAAAGGTGGTCCCAGGCCAGGCTCCCTGGTCCTCCCTCCATACCTTCCAGTCCCACAGGCCACAGGCCAAGCCCACACCCCTCAGCCTTACTGTTTCCACCCCATCCGCCCTGGCCACAGTCTGGGAGCCCTATCTGGGCTTCAGAAATCAGTCACCCCTTCACTCTGTCGAGAGGACATTGAGACCAGAGATGGGCAGTGCCTTGCTCCAGGTCACACAGCAAAGGCTGTGACACTCCCTGGTTTTGAACTCAGGTGCCCAGGCCCCTAGCCACAGCTCCACACATGAATATCTGCGTTGCTGCTCAAGAAGCAGCATGCTTAAGGGCAAGGCTTTGGAGACGCTATTTGTGTGAGGGGTTTTCAAGGTAAATCTTGCGGTGGTGTTGGGAGAGGGTGATCAGGGGGCGCCCAGCCTCTGCAGCTGAGGGCGCCATGACCCAGGTCAGCTTGCCTGGAACTGCTGGGTTTCTGGAAACACTCCTTTCTTCTCTGTGGGGCCCTGTCACGGGTGGCAGCAGCAGCGTTGGCGGCACGGTGGCGGCAGTGGCGTGCGTGTGTGTGTGTGTGTGTGTGTGTGTGTGTGTGTGTGTATGTGTTTGATTAGTCCCTATGGCCTTCAGGCTGGAGAACTGAGGAGCTTCGCAGAGGAGGAGGTTTTGGTGGATACATGGTCAGGGAGAGGGTCACACTGTGTGGGAGGAACAGCTCCCCTGAGTGTAAGACTCACTGTGCCCCCCTCTGTCCTCTTTCAAGCCCCAGGTCATGCTGGCTTGGGGGAGGGGGTTTGGCACCCCTCACTGTACTCGTGTCTCAACTCCTCTGGCCCTCAGGTGAGCAAGAGTGTGACCCATCTCCTCAGAAATCTCCCTCTTGCAGGATCTCCCTTAGTCCCTGGAGGCCAGGGGGAATGGAGGAGATGTGAAGACCGTCTTTGCCCTTAGCTCGTCCCCCACTGCCCAGCCTGCTGCCCCCCCCACAGTAACCTCACAGGAGGCTCCGAGAAGCTGACTCTTGAGACAGGCAGAGAGGAACACTCAGCCAACAGGACTGTCCAGGAGGTTCCCTGGGACACTGGGACAGACAGGAGGGATGGAGAGAGGTTGGGAGAGGGATGAAGATACTTGAAGAAAGAGTGAGGAGAAAAGGAAAATGTTTTGGTTTCTCAGAACCCTCTGTGATTTGGGCACTTGGGGTTGGGATTCTAGTCCAGGGATGGGACTGGCTGCGTCTGCCATTTTTAAAAAAAATGATTTTATTTATTTATTTGACAGACAGAGGTCACAAGTAGGCAAGAGAGGCAGGCAGGGAGAGAGAGGAGGAAGCAGGCTCTCCGCGGAGCAGAGAGCCTGATGTGGGGCTTGATCCCAGGACCCTGGGATCATGACCTGAGCCAAAAGCAGAGGTTTTAACCCACTGAGCCACTCAGGTGTCCCTGCATCTGCCATTTTAAAAAAAAAAAAAAGACTTAATTGATTTATTTATTTGTCAGAGAGAGAGAGAGAGAGAGAGAGAGAGCGCACAAGCACAGGGAGAGGCAGGCAGAGGGAGAAGCAGGTTCTTTGCTAAGCAGAGAGCCCGATGGGGGGCTTGATCCCAGGACCCTGGGACCACGACCTGAGCCAAAGGCAGACGCTTGACTGACTGAGCCACCATCAGGCATCCCCTGTGTTTGCCATTTTTTCAACAGTGGCCGGAACCCGAGAGCCGTGAGGCCCCTGCTATGTGGGATGGACTATATATATGTATGGAGAGGTGGGGAGTCCTTGGTCTTCTCAGGAGCGGAGGAGACATGGAGGCATGAACCAGGGCCCCAGACAGACCTTGTTCTCAGCTGGGAACTCGACATTCCAACCTAGAGTTGAGAGCAGACTGGGGCAGGGCCGACATTCAGCTGGCGTGCCCCAGCAAGGCCACCTGATTGGTAAACAGCTACTATTCCACACCTGGTCCCCATTACGCCCTCAGCCCTCTGTGTGCCTCTCTGGTCACCCCATTCTCTTCCTGAGTCCCCTGGGTCTCCCCACAGTCCAGAACCTGTGGTGTTTATGGTGGTCTGGCCTCTGCCCCCAGCTTTATGTGAACCATAATGGGTGCTCAATATTTTGACCATCACTCTCAGTGGGGTGGTGGAGACCAGTCCCCGTGGAGTTGACGGGGGCCAGGTCCTGGGACTTGGGGACACTGGCAGCAGACACGACAGTCCGGAACCTGGCCTACCTCACCTCTCCTGGTGCTTCTAGCTGTGTTTCGGAAGGATAGAGGTCCAACGGAATGGGCTGACATCCAGGGAGATATAGGCAGGGCGACCTCTCCAGGGGACCCCAGGAGGTCATGGTTCATACAAGCTGTGCCCTCAGCAGGGCACGGCCTGGAATGAGGGATTGCTGAGACCTCTCCACGTGGGAAGGAGAAGCAAAGGATGAAGTCCTGGGCCCAGCAGCTGACCTGCTACAGATACATGCGACACCTCAGCCAGCCCCCCTCCCCGGTACTGCCTGGCTTCCCAGTGAGCCAGTCAACTCCTGGGGGCAGAAGCCCTACTTCCCCCAAAGGCATCTGGCTCAGTGCTGTGCCCCAGTGAAGGGATTCACTAGCCTTTGGAGAAATAGAAGGGGCACCGAGCTGTGAGTTCAAGAGATCTGAGTTTGGGTCTTGCCTCCAGGGAAGTATAGGGCTTCGGACAGCTCTGGGCCTCATTCTGCTCATCTGGCCAGGGATGGTATTTTCAAACTTCTTTAGTCGTGGAGTGTTTTCTTCAGAAGAAATCTCAAGAGAAACTCCAATCAATATGGCAGATAAAACCGGGTGTGTGGTGCCTACCTCCCCCACCTGCCCAGCCTCTTAGGGCCTCCCTAGGCTCCTAGGAACCGGGTCTGATGTTCTCCTGACATGGAGACCTCTTGACTCATTGTCTGCTTCGCTGATTTTCTTGAGGCTGTTAGGCCAAGCTGCTCCTGGGAGCTGTGGGGACCACTCCCTGTGGTAGGCCCTGCACTTCTAGGTCTGGGAAGGCAGGCAGGATGGTGGGGTGACTCCTCTCAGGGGACCAATCATTAACCGGCTTTATCTTTGTGAACCACACGGGGAGGGGGGGGCTGGATCATGGGCCAAGCTATTGGTCCAGGCTCAGAGGGTCCCTGAGGGAGGTGGGAAGGGTCACTTCTTGCTAAGAGGCAGGGGGCGCTTGGGTACCTGCCTCTTTTTTTCCGCCCTAGGATTTCCCTGAAGGAACCTACAGTGTAGCCAACTCAGTGACAACCTGGTGATACAATGGCTCTGAAGAAAGGCTAAAGAAGGGCCCAGGCCACATATCCTCCAGCCCTAGTCATCTATGCAAGCACTGTGTGATTCCTTCCCTCCTCTCTTCTTTCCTTCCTCCCTCCCTTCCTTCCCTCCATCTTCCCTTTTGTTTTTGTTTTTAATTTTTTTTTTTTTTTAAAGTTACAGAGAGATTGAGCATAAGCAGGGGGAGCAGCAGGCAGAGGGAGAATCAGGCGCCCTGCTGGGCAGGGAGCCCAATGTGGGACTGGATCCCAGGACCCTAGGATCATGACCTGAGCAGAAAGAAGGCAGACGCTTAACCCTTAGCCTGCTGAGCCACCCAGGCATCCCTTGTTTTTGTTTTTGTTGTGTTCGTTTTTGTTTTTACAGAGGGATGGGATAAACCTATTTCTCTAATCCTTCTGTTTGCCTTTATCGAGATGGTAGTGAGTTGGCATTCTCTTGAGAGTTTACTCACTCCTGGGGGCAGGGACAGAGAAAGGGAAGGGTAGTAACATGCATATGACAATGTCCACTAGAGCTTTGCTTGTATTCATAGCCTCCATTTATCTTCTCACAACTCTGGGTGGTAAAGCACCCCAACTCCTATTTTACAGATGAGGAAATCAAGGATCAGGCAAATGATGAGATTTGTCCAAGTCTCCTGGCTTGGAAGTGGTGAACCAAGATGGAGTCCAGACTGTCCGGCTTTTTCCATCACACCATGGGGGTGTAGGGATGGGGCAGGGTAGCTGGTGAGGGCTTTTCACAATGAGGATTCACTAGGCCAGTGTCTTTTTATTTTTTATTTTTTTAAAGCTTTTTTATTTATTTGAGAGAGACCACAAGTAGGCAGAGAGGCAGGCAGAGAGAGAGAGGGAAGCAGGCTCCCCGCTGAGCAGGGAGCCCGATGCGGGACTCGATCCCAGACCCTGAGACCACGACCCGAGTAGAAAGCAGAGGCCCAACCCACTGAGCCACCCAGGTATCCTGCCACTGTCTTTTTAAAAAGGACAGAGGTTCTGGTCCCCTAGGTAAGAGAGAAAGCTGTTCTGACCTGCTGGGATTTGAGGGATTCCCTGGAACCACATCTCCCCTCCCCCACTTGGTGCCAGGGCCCCTGTTTTCATCCATCTTTGAGTTAAGCATTGTCCTCTCCAGAAGCCTTTTGAAATACACAGACCCCCGGAAGATGTGACATTTCCTATCAGTGATCTCAGCTGGAGTGTTTGATGGAGGGTTACAGAGCCTTAAAGTTTAGGGGGTGTAACCTCCTGCTCTTATCTAGGAGGATTCTGAGGTCCAAAAAGGGGACTGACTTGGCCAAGGTCACATGGCATGCAGCAGCCTTGACTCCTCCTCCCCCGCAACCTCCCAGTGCTGTTTCCAGGTTTCCACTTGTCTGTGATGGACAGATGGGAGACCAGACCTCTGGGCACCTGTTGGGGGCTAGGGAGGGGACAAAGCTAAAGAAAACTTCTTTCTACTTTGTGCCCTGCTGCAGCTGAGTGGCCCTGTGCTTGTCATAGGCTGGTGTCCTCTGTCCTCTGCCTCTCTGCTTCCCTGCAAACAATAGTGGTGCTCACCAGCAAGCTGGACCTACGTCTGGTGTCTGCTTGTTTGTTTAAATTCTCTGGCAGAGACATCCTGTCCCAGAGGGCGGGGAAACCCACGTGGGGCTCACCCCCTGAGGGAGTAGCATTGTCCCTGTGGGCTTTGACTGGGAATGTTTCTGTAGAAGCCCTAATCCCCGGTCCTGCCTAACCTCAGAGTCTCTATCACCCCCAGAGGTGTGGTGGGCCTCAGAATCCTCCAGACCTTACTTCCCCTGCCTGTTTTTTAAAATCCCTTTCCATGCAGTGGGCAAAACCGCCTCTCTTCCCTCTATGCTCATGTGCCATCTCCTCTAGGAAACCTTCCTCTACCACCAGCAATCATGTGCCCCCCCCCTCAGAGTTTCCATTTTCTGTTTACTGTTTGGTTCCTCTGGACAGAGAGCCCCTTCCACATTGTGGCAGCCCCTGGGCCGAGCCAACACAAGGCTCCTGGGCTGAGTTTAATACTTGCTTATGGTATAAATGTCCCGTGCTACCTCCTGCAGCAAACCCTTCTTGAGGCCCATCCCAGCCAGTCTGACTGCTCTGCCTTGGTACCCTCATAGCACCTTGGGCCTCTCTTTGGGCCGCTTTCCCACCTCACCTGTGGCTGTGTGTATACCTGTCCATGGGCGGCATTTTCACTCCTATCTTACAGACAAGGGAATCAGGGGGGTCAGAGAGGTTGAGTCACTTGCCCCAGGTCACTCAGCTAAAGAGTGGCAGCCAGGAATGCCACTTGGGTCCATTTGGATCCAAAGCCCCCATAGTGTTCACTGTCCTGTATCTCCTACAGCGTTGGCACGGTGCCTGGTGCCTGCTGGGCCTCGGGAAAGATCCACGGCTGGAACGAGGCTCAGCTCCCAGGCAGGGCCCAGGTCTGAAGGGAGAATACAGCTCTAGGACCCTAGCTACCACCTCTTCCCAGGACAGGGACTCCCTCCAAGACTGAGTGGGTGTGTGTGACCAGGGGCAGCAATGGGCAGGGGGGTGGTCAGACTTTGAGGGGTAGCCAAGACTGGGGGTCTCAAGAAGTGAGCATGTCTGGGGCTGTCAGGGAGAAGCAATCCAGGGAGACAGCTCGGCTTTAGGGGATTAAACAGAGGTCTGTAAGGGCCAGGCAGAGACTCAGCTGATAAAGGACTAGGGTTGGCTCCCGCAGACAGCGACCCTGCCCTGCCCTGCCCGTCTGCCCCTTCTCCTGCTTGTTCGCCATCCCTCTTCCCTCCCCTTTTCCTGCCGGGCTTCTCTGGGGGAGTCAGCCTCTAGTCTCATTACCAATCAGCATCTTTGCCCATCATTATCCCAAGTCAAAGATCCAGATCCAGATGGGGACTGGAAGCTGGCAGGAGGAAAAAGAGGCCCTTCTTCCTTGAGGGAGAGACCGGGGGTGGGGGGCGGGAGGCGGGGAAGTGTTGGCACCAGAGAGAGACAGAGACAGAGTAGGGAGAGATAGACCAGCAGCCAGGGACAGCGAATTGAAGGGAGCCAACCCAATTCTCTCTCCACCAATTCAGTGAGGTTTGTATTCCTGCCTTTCCAGTGGATCAGATCTGTGTCCAGCTAGGTGCCTGGGGAGTCAGGGGACTGTGTGAGGGAGGAGATCATTCTTCTCCAAGGCAAAACCACCTGGAGAAATGCTAAGACAATGGCAAGAATGAGCCATTCTTTGGAGGGGCTCTGTCCCTTCCTCCATGGGTTTGGAGGTTAACCGCCCACACCCACACAGGCAAGGGCTTCCCTGAACATCCAAGTGATAGGTCATTAGGACAAGGAACAACTATTGCGCCTTGGGCCTGTTACTACTTCCTTTGTCTGGGGCCATGGCTGGCTCCTGGCTACCTTTCCCGCTCCTTACCCCCCACTCCCACCTTCTCCCCACTTCCCCCTCACCTGGAACACCTTCCCCTTCCTTGGCTCCTGCAGAACTGCTTCCGAGCCCTAAGCTGAGGGGGCCCT
Source organism: Mustela lutreola (assembly GCF_030435805.1). Taxonomy (NCBI): domain Eukaryota; kingdom Metazoa; phylum Chordata; class Mammalia; order Carnivora; family Mustelidae; genus Mustela; species Mustela lutreola. The sequence goes on from NC_081295.1 coordinate 91,053,258, forward strand.
GGTCCTGAGTCCTCCGAGTGGGGTTGAGGATGCCCTTGGAGGGGACCATGACTCCTGTCCGAGGGATTAAGTCTGTGGGAGGAGAGGGTACTAGAGAGACACAATGTGGTCTTGTGATTGTTGATTGGTGTTCCCCATTCCACGTGCTTTCTGTCCCCTTTCTGGAAGACCCAGGTGTGTTGGGCTCTCAGTTTGATGGCAATATGGGCATTGGCTGGGTGTTATCTGTCAGGATAGTGTATTGTTGGGAAAGCTGGTGACACCACACTGGGCAATAGTGTCCAGAAGCAACTATCCTCGGAGGAGTTGCCAACAGCTTGTCTCTGAAATGAGGGGTAGGAGTGGGGGCAGAGCAAGATGCTCCAAAGTCTCTCAGGCCAGGATGCAATTCTGCTCTCTCCTTCCCTTGGTTCTGGGCCAAGCACACAGAGGGGGTAGCTGAGTAGGTAGCCAAGACACACCTTACTTAACACCACCGAGGGGGTTGTTTGGTTCAGGTTGGGGAAAGCCCTGGGGTTATAGCGGCAATTGACAGCCACCTTTCCTTGGAACCCCTCCACTCTCCTCTCAACCTCAGGATCTTTTCCTAAGATCTCCTCTTTTGGCCTCTTGGGGGTCAAGCAAGGCTGAGTTGAGGAGGGATGCGGTGGAGGGGGCCAGCGTGAGCCCCTGCTCCTGCTGCTGGGAGCCTCAGTCCTCGCTCTGCCTGCTCCAGGGCAGGGATGGGGGGGGGCTTACCAAAGTACCCACATCTTGGGCTCTGGTGGTGCTACATGCGGACCAGGTTGGAAGGAGGAGGTTTAATGGCTTTCCTTCCATCTCCCATGCAGCACCTTGGAGCATGGAGCCTAGGTAAGAAGGCTTGCCTGGGAGGAGGGCCCCCTGAGCCAGCAAATAAATGTTTAGTAACTGGAAAAAGACCTTGTCCTTGCTGCTGGGGAGCTTGTCAGGTGGTACAGGCAGGACTGGAGGCATGGGTGATGCAAAGGGTAGAATGGGGTGGGGTGGGCAGCCCCTCTGCTCATAGGAGCCTCAGGACGCCACTCCCGTGGAACTGGGCTCCTAAAGAGGTCACCCAACCGCAGGACCATGTGCCGAGGCAAGGGGTTGGCTGAGTAACTTTCCTGGATTGTTTGGGTCAATTTGGGGGAAATTGCGGCATTCCCGCTCTCGGCCTAGACACCCACAGAGGCTACATCAGCCCTGGGCCAGGCCCTGGCTGGATCTGGATGAAAAATGAGACTGGTTGGTCCCTCTCTTCCCTCAGGTATCAGAGCCCCCTCTTTGTTCCCTGGGGGAACCTGGGAGCTGCTGGGTCAAAGCCCAACCAGGAATTTTTCCAGGCTGGTTCCTATATCCAAGGGTGGGGTGGGGGCCTCGGGGAGCACTTAGGGAAGACCAGAGGAGTTGGGGAAAAGGGGGCTTTGAAGGGAGCCAGTGTGGGGTGGGGGGAATTGGGGGAAAGAGGAGAGAGGCTCCCAGTCAGTAGAAGTGGGCAAGGGACACTGGGGGGTCTAGAAGTCCTGAGGAGGAACCCCAATTCTGTTCAGAAGATGAGCTGAGAGGCTGGGCTGGGGCTGATAGAAAGAAGCTTTGGCCCCCAGCCTCCTGGGAGCTCTGGGCAGCTGGCCTACAGACGTTCCTTAGTGTTGGTGAGTAGGTTTGAATCATCACTCAGGCCCTGGCCTCCATCCGCCCCCACCAGCCCCCTGGCCTCAGTTCCCTGGCAACATCTGGGGGGTGGGGGTAGAGCAGGAACAAGGGCTTCTGTCTGCCGGGCTGCCTCTCCCTTTGGGCTCTGCCAGACTCCACAGTGCATACGTGGGCTCCAACAGGTCCTCTTCCCTCTGGGCCACTGACTAACCCAGAACCACACGGCTTCCCATTTTCAGTCTTACAAACCTGGTGCCAAATAATTTCCCCCAAGGAAGCTTCCCTGGACACTTCCCAAAGGACCCCAGTCACCCCAGTCCTTTGGCTGTAGCTCACTCTGATGTCAGCAGGCCAGATAGGCACATTGTCCACACGGATACGTCATGCCTCCTGTGCCCAGCATCGGGCTCTCTGCCCGTGGGTCGATTCGAGTCCCAAACATGCCTCTGTTTGGGAGGTCAGAAATGGGATCGGGGTTAGTCTCCCTCCACCCTCTTCCCAGAGCCCATTCCCTCTTGAGCCCGAGCTGGGGGTGTGCAGGCAGTAGTCACTAGGGGGCGCTCGGCTACCACAGGGAAGCTGGGTGAACTTGGGAAAGCGGCGTCTGAGTGAGAGCGAGGACGCGTGTGTGTGTCAGTGTGAGTGTGTGTTGTGTGTGTGGGGGGGGGCGGACTGAGAGTGCTGGAGTGGGGAGAAGACCAGGGGTCACGCCCTGGTCTGCCCGCCCAGAGCCCCCCCTCCCTCCAATATTCCCAGTAAAGAAGGAATAGCTCCCTAGCCCTGTCCGTACATAACCTCACTTCCCTGTACCCTTCCCCCCAAAACGGCGCGGGCGTGTGTGTGTCTGGGCAAAGCGGGGCTGGGCAATTTTCAGGCTGTGGACCTAGGTGGGGGTCGAGCTTCCCCTTCACTGGCCGGGGGGGGGGCAGGCTTTGCTACGCGTCCCCCGGGAAGGCCCAAGGGGCGTGCGGAGCGGTCCGAGAGGCTAAGACACTGGGCCTGACCCCGCCCCAGGGCGTGCCAAAGGCGGGGCTTAGCCTATTTTAAGCGGCCGCTAGTGGTAGGGAGCGCAGAGGCTTGGGGCAGGCTGCAAGGAGGCCGCGGCGCGGGGGGCGAGTGCAACCGGCGGCAGCGGCGCTGGGTCGCGAGGCGCAGCGGCGAGGCGGACGAACCGGCGGGGTCACCGGCCAGGGGTCTCCGCACTGGAATTTGATATTCATTTTTCCAGGGCTTACCCTCCTCTTTTTTTCTTCAGCAATTTAAAAATCCACATTCTTTCCCGTTTTAATTTATTTTTTGCTTCCCATTCCCCGCTAAAATCGGGCCGACCGTTTGGGGAGATCGCTCCTTTACTTCCCCCAATCACTTCGGATTTTGGAAACCTGCAGAGAGAAGAAAGAGGTAGCAAGAGCTCCAGAAGAGAAGTCGAGGAAGAGAGAGAGAGACGGGGTCAGAGAGCGCGCGCGGGCGAAGCGAGCAACGACAGGGACAGGGTCAAAGTGAGTGACCTGCTTTTGGGGGTGACCGCCAGAGCGCGGCGTGAGCCCTCCCCCTCGGGATCCCGCATCGGACCAGCAGCGCTGACGGACAGACAGACAGACACCGCCCCCCGCCCCAACTCCCACCTCCTCCCCGGCGGGCGGCCGAGGGTGGACGCGGCGACGAGCCGCGGGCAAGAGCCGGAGCCCGCGCCTGGAGGCGGGGTGGAGGGGGTCGGGGTTCGCGGCTTTGCAGTGAAACTTTTCGTCCAACTTCTGGGTTGTTCCCGCTCCGGAGGAGCCGTGGTCCGTGCCGGGGCAGCCGAGCCGAGCGGAACCGGGAGAAGTGCTAGCTCGGGCCGGGAGGAGCCGCAGTCGGAGGAGGGGGAGGAGGAAGAAGAAGAGAAGGAGGAGAGGGGGCCGCGGTGGCGACTTGGAGCTCGGAAGCCGGGCTCATGGACGGGTGAGGCGGCTGTGTGCGCAGACAGTGCTCCAGCCGCGCGCGCGCCCCAGGCCCTGGCCCGGGCCTCGGCTTCAGGAGGAAGAGGAGACCGCCTAGGCGCCGAAGAGAGCGGGCCGCCCCGCAGCCCGAGCCGGAGAGGGAGCGCGAGCCGCGCCGGCTCCGGCCGGGCCTCCGAAACCATGAACTTTCTGCTCTCTTGGGTGCATTGGAGCCTTGCCTTGCTGCTCTACCTCCACCATGCCAAGGTAAGCGGCCGTGCCCACCAGGCGTCGCGGGCCGCTGCAAGCGCCTCTCCCGGCTGGGGACGTGCGTGCGAGCGCGCGCGTGGGGGCTCCGTACCCCACGCGGGTCCTTGGGCACTGGGCGCGTGGCTTCCCCCTCGATCCTCGTACATTTAGGGGGAGGGGGCGCGCGCTAGGTGGGAGGGCACCGGGATAGAATCTCACCGCCCACGCGGGCCCTGCCCACCCACCAGAGTCACCGCACGTACGATCTGGGCCGACCAGCGGAGGGCGGGAGCCAGAGGAGGAGGCCGAGGGGGCTGGGCTTGCGCTGCCGCGGGCAGCTGAAGTTTGCTCCTGGCCGCTGGTCCCGGACAAACTGGAAGTCCGGGCAGCGGGGGCGGGAGCCGGAGCCCAGTGGACAGGGGGGTGCCCGGACCTTGGACCGAGGGAGGGCAGAGAGCGTGGAGGGGGCAGGGCGCGGGCGAGAGAGAGGGGGCTTGCTGTCATTGGCGCTCGATCTCTTAGGCCCTCGCCACGAGTTTGAGAAAAGTTTCGGGGTGGATTGCCGAGGGGACCCCCGGTCTCCGCCGGGCCACCTGCGCGGAGGCACCCCCGCCCGTTCCCGCTCGCGTCCAGCTCGGTGCCCGCCCTCCCCCGCCCGGCCGGGCGCGCGCGGCGCGGAGCCGATTACATCAGCCCGGGCCTGGCCGGCCGCGTGTTCCCCGAGCCTCGGCGGCCCCGAGCGGGGAGACCCGGGCGGCGAGCGGCGCCCCTCCCCCCACCGGCCCTCCGCGGGAAGGTGACCTCTCGAGGTATCCCTAGCCGGGGGACGCGGAGAGCCACCCCATACGTCTTTTCCACTGTCCCCAGCCCCTAGCCCCTTCCTGTGCTGGGACGGATTTCTTGATGCCCTTTCCCCATTTCCTCCCTGACGTGGAGAGAAACCCCTGCCACCCTTCTATTTTTTACTCCCCTCTGCTGAGAAGACCCATGTAACCCCTCTCCGACCCTAGAGGCCAGGGACAGAATGATCGCTGTCAGAGGTCAGGTTGCAGGGGTCCACCCTGGTGCTTTGTCAGACTACCTAAAGTCCCCACTTGGTGACAGTCTGCTTTGCTCCCCTCCCCCACACTTCCGAGCCGTGCTTTAGCTTTTATGGGGGTGGCCTAAGGTAGGAATGAAAAGAGTGTCATTACCCCACTTTACACTTTTTGGGAAAATGGGTTAAAATTTGCTGTAACATGGGCATTGTGGGACCAGCTTCCCCCCGCCCCCCACCCCTTTTGGAAGGAGCTCTTCTAGCCTTGCAAACACACTTTGTCCTGGTGAAATGGGGTGTCCAAGCAGGAGCAGGTGGTTTTTTGGAACTCTAAAACTTGCCCACCCAACTCGCTTCTCAGAACCACCTAAGGGGTCCTTGACACTTTTCCCTTACACCTTCCATGGGCCACAGAGACTCCCCTTGGAGAGAGGCAGAGAGAAAGAAATGGGCTGGGGTCCCTGCTGCGCCCTGGGTGCCTCAGACCCTGGCACAAAGGCCTTGGCTCCAGGCCTCCTAGTTGGGGGGGAGGGAGAGGGGGAGGAGTGGCGGCCTGGCCACAGTGTGACCTTCAGAGGCCCCCAGAGAAGGGCACCTGGCCCCTCCCTGCCCAGAACAGCCCCTCCCAGTGCCCCCTGGCCTTGGAGGGGGTTAAATTTCTGTCCCCCTTCCTCCTGGGGGCCCAGGAGGAGTGGAGGGCACAGGGAGAATGTGGGCAGAAGGAAACCAGGGGGTATCCCGGAGATGGGCCAGGAGCTAAGGTGGAGACCCTGGGGGTCCCTGAGGGAGCTGTTGTGGGAGGCTGCCCAGCTGGGATCCTGGAAACTGTTATCTGACCTTGCCCCTTGGGAAAGACTCGGAGATCCAGGGTGCATTGGGGGTGTGTGGGAAGGAGACAGTTTGTCAGTAGGGTCTGCAGTTCCACAGGCTGGTGTTCGTCTCTGCTGCTTGGGATACGTCCCCAAAGAAGGGCAGGTGGGGTGGGCAGCTGGTGAGAATCGGAGGCCCTCTGGAAGGGTGGGGAGAAGCCTTTGCCTTCTCAGAGCTGTCAGGTCCACATGGTTGGGCATGTTGACCTTCACAGCTTCTGGGGAGGGGAGGAATGATCTGGTGGGGGTAGGGAGGGATGGCTAGGGCTAGGGGAGGCCTCAAGGCTGGGTAGTGCAGGGGGCCCCCTAGGGGCTGGGCAGTGCTAAGGCATAAAGACTTTGCTGGTTGCATTGGAGGAAAAGTGCCGAGCTAGGTGAGAGGGACTCTGGACCCCAACCCCCCTCAGTGTGAGAGGGAGAAGAAACCAGGGAACAAGGTGGGAGTGTGAGGCTCCGGGCTTTGGAGGTACATTCTGACTGCCGGAGGTCTGTGTGCTGGGAGAAATGGGGCTCTGCCCTCCCCCAGGGCTTCCTCCCTGGTTTTCCCTTCTAGGCAACCTGTGGCTTTGCTGAATATACCTGAGAAGGTTTGCTGAAAACTCCGGAGAGCAGAGGAGTTTGGATGGGGGAGGGTGGTTGGCGCCCTTCGTTCCTCTGCACCCTCCTCCTTCCCCAGCACCAGCTCACCCTGGTATTTGTCATGTCAGCAGGAGAAGGTCACCATGTTGTTTTTCTCGCCCCCAGTCCTTCCTTCCTGCTCCATTCCAAATTTGTCCTCCTGTTTGACCTTACTACTTACCCGTGGCTTTGGACCAGGGAGTCAGGGGGGCTGAGAATATTCACTGAACTCAGCAGTGGGCCAGTGAGGGGCGGGGAGGGAAATGTGGGGAAGGGGTGGGGACCCAGGCAGCACAGCATTCTGGTATTTTCCTCCTGTGTTTCCAGTTCTCTGCCCTCCCCCATGCCCCCCATAGTGGGTCATTCTTTCTCTTCTGTCCGAACTGGAACTCACAGGGGACAGTGGGCATGCTCTCTGCTCTGGGGAGCCGGGCAGGTGCCTTGTTCTTCTCAGAAGCCTCAGAGAAGCTAGAGGCTGCTGGTCAGGCATGTGGCTGGGCATCTCCATCCCTGCTCATGCCCGTGCCTTGCTCTTTGTTTTGTCCTCAGTGGTCCCAGGCTGCACCCATGGCAGAAGGAGAGCACAAACCCCACGAAGGTGAGTCCCTCTGGCCCTTGGAGGGGTATCCCTCTCCCCAGGGGAGGGGTGGGGAGGCCCGATCCCTTTCTTTCAAGTCTGTGGCCATGGGTCGGGGGAAGGGGTGTAGAAATGGGGATCAAGAAGGGAAGAGGGGAGCACCGTGAGAGTCACCCTTCATTTAGGAGGACTCTCTTTCCTACTCAGGTCTCTGTTAGAAATAGAACTTGCTGTCTTTTCCTTCTGGTCTTTCCAGTAAAATTTTATTTGGAGAGGGAGCAGTGAGCACAGGTCAGAAAGACAGTGTTCAAAGATCCCAGGTGTCGCAGGAGGTGTCCCTTGTCCCACCTGCCCGGAGGGGAGGATGGATAGACTATGTCATGTCTCATCCAGCCCAGCCTTGTCATACCTGTGGGGTCTGTGTGGAGTGGGCTGTGCTCCTGGCTGTCCAGCAGATTGGCTGTGCGTGAGCTGGAGGTCCAGAGGGCCCAACTTTCTGAGAACCCCCGCCCCCACAGCCTGTATTCCTTTGGGGGTGGAAAGAAGGCCCTGCTGTCTCCCTCTGCCCTCTGGGTGGGATAGGTTTGGGTGCTGTGAACTTCCCTCCTGGGCCAGCAGAGGGCTGGCTATAGCTCCCAGGTGCCCCGCCCCCTGCCCAACTAAGAGTCAGCCTGCCTTTTGTTCCTGTGGTTTGGAGTAGGGATCCTCCCATTTCTCTAGGGAAGCCCTGGCTCTCCCCCCTCACTGAATGTGGCCTCTGCTCCAGCCTGGGGAGAGAAGTGCCTGATGCCACTCCCCCAACTCCCCACCTCTGAGGTGGGAAGGCCCCCCAGGTCTTCCTCCCGGCCAGTTCTCCAGCCCCACACTGTGGCCCAGGGTGGTGGCCAGGGGTGGTGTTGGCACTCCCTGGGCAGGGGTGATGTCCAGCTAGTTCCATCTCCCTCTTCACTCAGGAGCTCTTTCCTTGGCCCAGGGCCTGGCTTCCCAGCCACTCCACAGCCTGTGGCCCCCAGAGGCTCCTGGCTGCCAGTGGGCACCCACCCCCCATCAGCCTCCCGGTGGTCTCTGTGTTCTGGGAGAGGCAAGACAAATGGTCTTTGTTTCCTGGGGACAAGATTGTCTTCAAGAAGTAAGGAAAAGCAAGAAAGCTTGTTGTGGGAGTTGATGCATGTCCATGGCCTGGGCAGAAGTTGGCCGGCTTTCTTTGGGGGTGGTGGCTGGGGTCTGAAGGGGATGGGTGAAGTTGCTCCCTCGACCTCTCTCCTGTGGCCCTTGAGGATTCCAGGGAGCTTTTCCAAGGAATCCCTAGTCTGTGACTTTTTACCCTCAGCTACCAGCTGCCACAGTCCAGAGCAGACCTTCCTGCTTTCTTCCTGTTCTGGTTGGGGCCACAAAGCCTGGGCCATCTCTGTTCCAAACCATGATGAAGTGTCAGGTTAAGATTTCTTTCTTCCTTTTTTTTTTTTTTCCTAAGATTTTATTAATTTATTTGACAGAGATCACAAGTAGGCAGAGAAGCAGATGGGGGTGAGGTGGGGGAGAAGCTGGCTCCCCGCCCAGCAGAGAGCCCAGTGCAAGGGCTCGATCCCAGGACCCTGCTATCATGACCTGAGCTGAAGGCAGAGGCTTAACCCACTGAGCCACCAGGCACGCCTAGGTCAGGATTTCTTGATTAGTCATCTTCTTTGATATGGACTTGGCTTAGAAAAGGGCTTCTGATGGTTCTTGACCTTAACCCTTTTGAGGTTGGAGGAGAATTCTGTGTCTGTTGTCTGCAGAGGGGTAGTAGATCTCAGACAGGGCCAGGGACTGGCTGGGAGCCCCTTCCCTCCCTTGCTATTTGCACACCTGTGGCCCTCCCCTCCCTGCCCTTCAGCTCCCCCAGTTCTCAACCTCCCTGTTATATAGATAACACCCAGGTTCATCTTCCTTTACCCTTTGAAGGGATGAGGAGGCTCAGCCACAGTCCCTGGGGAAAGGCAGGCCAGGGGGTTGTGCTTCAGATGACTTGGGGGTAAGGTTCCAAGCCTTGTGTTATCTGGGCTGAGAAAGAGCACCTGTTCTCGGGGCTGGAAATGGGATACAAACCCCCACATTTTCAGTCTCAGTTTCAGTGTCTTTAAGGATCTGCCCAGCCCACTTACACGGATGTGCAGTCTGAGGGCCAGAGAGGGGAGGGACTGGCCCAAGGTCACACACCAAGTCATGGCCAGAGCCGGGACTTCTTCACAGCCTGGATGCCACTTCTTCCTCCCGTGTGGGGTAGCGGGGGGAGCATTTCAGGGAAAGGATTACTTTGTGGTAGTAGGGTGTGTGTGTGTGTGTGTGTGTGTGTGATGGAGAGTGACAGGCTGGGCCACAACTGGGAGCCATCATTCCAGGTCCTGAGTATATCTGTTCTCCAGGACCCCGCCCCTGTGGCCTAGAATTACCCCTTCATGCTCCAGTGCACCGCAGGCTCCATGGCCAGCCTGGGAAGCTGTCTTTACCCTGCTCTCCCTCCAGATCAGCTTCTAGAAGTGCTCTGCGGCTGCAACGGCAGCAGCACCGTTTTTTCCATGATGCAAGCAGTTTGCCCTCTGGGGCGGGCGGGGTTATCGGGGCTGGCTAGGCCTGCAGAGTGCCCACCAGCTGCCACCTGCTGATTCCAGGCAGGCCTGACCCCTGTGCTGATGCTCACTGCCTCCCCAGCTGGTGTCTGGGGAGGGGTCTGGCAGGTGGCAAAGTGCTCCCCCCACCATGCTTCCGCATAATTTGTCCTGGGAAGGCTTTGATCAGAGCTGTTCGGAAGTGTGGGCCTGGGGCAAGTTCCTCAGCCCCTCCGAACCTCCAGGTCCCCCTTTGTAAAATGGGGTTTCTACTGGAACTTCATACTATTTGCCATGAAAACCAGGGATGACAGCACACAATGCCCACCTTATGATAAGTCCTCGTTCAGCGGTTGTTGGTATGGTGGTTCGTGTGGCAGAAGTTGTAGGGAAATGGGGAGTAGGTTTGCCAAGCTGGCTCTTCCTCCTTTCATGGAAAATTTAGATCACCCCTCCCCCCCAACCCTGACAAGTATACTCGTCCTCAGACTGTGCCCTGGCGTCAAGGTTGGCCCACGAATTGGCTTGGTGGTCATGGCGAGGCAGTGGGTCAGATACGGCAGACCATCTTCCTCAGAACCCCGACAGCCTTGTGTGATCACTTTGGAATCATCAGTGCCCATGGTGGAAAGCTTAGGGAAGGATGTCAGGCACACAACTGGAGGGACTTCAGCTAGAGTGTGGGAAGAGCTGGTACCCCAGTAGGGGTACAGGAACCCCATGGGGTTGCCCTCTGAAGCTCGGGGGAGATAGGGGCCGGCCATCTCCTGTGTGACCAGCGGGGCTCACATGTCACCCCATCCCATGCAGTGGTGAAGTTCATGGATGTCTACCAGCGCAGCTACTGCCGTCCCATTGAGACCCTGGTGGACATCTTCCAGGAGTACCCTGACGAGATCGAGTACATCTTCAAGCCATCCTGCGTGCCCCTGATGCGGTGTGGGGGCTGTTGTAATGATGAGGGCCTGGAGTGCGTGCCCACTGAGGAGTTCAACATCACTATGCAGGTGGGCATCTGTGGGGAGTGGGGGTGTGGGTGGGACAGGGGGCAGGAGGCAGCAGGGGTTAGACTTTGGAACAGGTGCTCCCTGGCCTTTTCCTGGGCAGCTCTTGAGAGGAGAGCCAGACTTGCCTTGCTCAGCTCCTGTCCCTAAGTCAGTTACGGCAAGGTGTGGGGAGTCTTGCCCGTTTGCGTTAAAAGATGCCTGCATTTTCTGGTTTGGGGTTCCCCATAAGTCCCTGCTGCCTCCTCCTCCCCCCTGACCTTTGCCCCGGGCTCAGGAGGGGCTTATACCTGTGACAGGTACCCCTCTCCTCTTCTCTTGGAGGAAGAGGGCACCTCTCCTTGGGGGCTCTGTTTGGGGTGCTGGATGAGCCTGGCGCATGGAGAGTGTTCAAAGGACATCGTTTGCTGCTGCCCAGGGACAGGGCACATCTCAGGCCGGACAGGGTGGGAGGGAGCTCTGAGACCCCAGGGAAGGTAGCTCTTGGGTAGCAACTAAGGGTCAGGGTGAGGCCTAGAGGGGCTAACAGGAGGGGAGGGGCGGGGACTGGCAAGAACCCAGGACTCACATTCCCAGCCTGGCCAACCCGTGCAGCCACGCCTGCCCCCAGGAAGAGCGGGGGCTCCTTGAGGTCAGCAGGGTCCGGGGAGTCAGGGGAGTGGGGGTGGGCCTGAGGCTCTTTCTGGTAGAGCCCCAGGTCCCTCCTCCCTCTGCCCCCACCCCTGCTCTGTAGAACCCCTTGGTGCTAAGTGGCAAGAGCCACGGGGTGTCCCATCTGGGTATGGCTGGCTGGGTCACTGACTCTGTGATCTGCTTCCTTTCCCTCTAGATTATGCGGATCAAACCTCATCAAGGCCAGCACATAGGGGAGATGAGTTTCCTACAGCACAGCAAATGTGAATGCAGGTGAGGACAGAGGCATGGATTGGCTCGTTCAGCAGACAGTGGGAGGGCTAAGCATGTTCCACTTGTTAGATGTTTCTCCATTGCAACTGTGGAAACTTGGGCATTTTAATTTTATTCCATGGTGCCTCAGTCTCTACATCTGTCAAATGGGCACAACCATAGGATGTCTCTCATAATGTTGTTGGAAGGTTTGAGTTATGTAAAGGGATTAAAACTGCATTGATGTGTCATGAATAATATGTTACTACCTTTGTCAGCTTCACCGTCTGAATCCTTCTCTGTTTTGTTCTTTTCTTTTTCTCTGCCCACTGCAGACCAAAGAAAGATAGAGCAAGGCAAGAAAAGTAAGTGGCCATGACTTTAGCTCCTCTCCCTCTCCTTGGCCGGTTATCTTGGTTGGGGCTCTTGGCTTCCTCTCTCAGGGGGTCTGATGGCTTCACTGGGTCAGGGAGTTGGCCTCACAAAGACCTGTGGTGGCAGGAGGGGGTTGGAGCAAACTCGAGGATTATGGCTCTAGGATTAGGGGCAAAACCCCAGTCTGGAGCATGGAGCTTCCTGTAGGAGAGACCACACGTTCCAGGTCTCCAGGTCCTTCCTGGCTGGGACTTGCAGTTTTGGTGTGCTGGGGGGCCATGTGGACTCGGCTTCCCCGGCCTGCTCTAGTCTCCCATCACGCACAGCGGGGAGAGGGAGCAGGTAGCAAAGAGGCCAGCTTCTGTGTGTCAGAGGGGACGGCCTCTCACAGTGGTTGCTCTGGTGGTGTGATTGGACTTGGGGGCCGGCTGAGATGTTTTCTGGGTGATGCCCTGTAGGAGGAGGGTGGGTCAGAGCCACTCAGCCCTCCCTGGCCAGAGAGAAATGTGTTGACAGTTGGTCATTTTCTGAGTCTTCTAGTTGTTCTGTGTGGAGGGCTGGGTCAGGATGGAGCAGGAGGGCAAGTCTGGGGGCAGTGGGCCTTTGAGACCTGGTGAGCAAAGGGGACTAGCCTGCAGGGAAAGAGAATGAGAGAGAGCAACTGTGCCCTTTCCTCCCCTCCCTCACCATCCCGTCTGCCCCTAAAACTCTGGGGATTCCGAAACTCTGGGGCCTCAACCCCTTCCCTCTTCCCTGAGTCCCCAACTTCCAGGATTGCTGTTGCTCCCAGAGCAGTGATTTCGGAGACTAGGCTCAGAGAAGGAGAGAGAAAGAGAGAGAGAGAGAGAATGAGTGTGTATTTGTGTGTATAGATCTCCTGCCTTCCCAGTGCTTTCTTCTAGGGGAGCTGTTCTGCCCCTCGCCTCAGTCCCTTCCCCCTCATTTCTTCCCCCATGGCAGACACTCTGGGCACCCTCTGGCCTGGCAGGTGTGGAGAGTGCTGGTTCCCTTGAGGGGAACAGGCTTCAGCCTGCCCCCCCTTGCCCATTTCCCAAATGTCTGCTTTGCCCACAGGGAGAGTGGGGGGCTCGCCTGGGCTCGGAAGAGAGTCTGGTGAGATGGTGTAGCAGGCTTTGACAGGCTGGGGAGAGGACTTCCTGCCAAGTAACGCCCAGGCCCCTCCTCCTGTGCCTCCCTAACTCCCACCCCACCCTACCGCTTGCCTGGGGCTCTGAGGACACCCATCCCCGCCTCTCAGCCCAGGTTATAGCTGGGCAGGCTGGCGCCTTTCACGTGCCGCCCCTGGGTCTGTGCCAGCTCCCAGGGTAGCTGCTCTCCCACACCAGGATCTGCGAAGGCAGGGCCCTGAGGGACCCCTTTGCTAGTGCACTTGGAAATGAAGGCAGAAGGTACCTGGAGCACAGCCTGGGCCCTGACTCCTACCCCCATCAAGTCAGTCTCTCCAAACTCTGGCGTACCTTTGATAGCCCCCTGCCCGACCTTCAGGGTCAAACCTGCCCAGGGTTGCTGGCCCCAGAGCCTGCCGACAGGTCCTTGCCTGGGACCAGGAGCTGCCACGAGTATCCAGGCCTTTGGGTCCTGTGTCCTCCACCCAGCCTCTGCTCCCAAAACAGAGCATTGCTGGAGGCTGGACTGGCCTCCCCAGGGAGGCCAAAGGGAGAAGAAGGAGCCATGGCATGCCTGCTGCCCAGCCTGCGTGTGCGCGCGCGCGTGTGTGTGTGTGTGTGTGTGTGTGCATATGCAGGCCCTTTCCTGGAGCCCGCTGGCCTCCGATGCTTTGTTCCAGGGAGTGCGTCCCAAACCCTGCCCTCCTTGTTGCTTCTTTTCCTTTCCCCTTCCCCCTTGCTCTCTCTTTGTCTGTCTCTGTTTTTTTATTTTCCAGAAAATCAATTCGAGGAAAGGGAAAGGGGCAAAAAAGAAAGCGCAAGAAATCCCGGTATAAACCCTGGAGCGTGTACGTGGTGCCTCCGCTGTCTCATTGCCTGGAGCCTCCCCGGCCCCCAGTCAGACTCCTGCCGGCGGGACCCCTAACCCTGCCCCCCCCCCGGCCTCCCCCCAGCTCTCCTCCGCCTCTCCCCGCAGTGGCTCTCTCTCACTCTCCCTCCACTAATTGGCACCAGTGGCTAGACTTGGTGGTGGCGTGGCTGGTCCAGGGTTCGGATGGGTGGGCAGGCGGGCAGAGTGGTCCCGGAGGATTTGGGGGGAGGGGGGAACTCTGGCTTGGCTGGGCACCGCCTTTCCCTCACCCACTGGGCACTGGTGGCGGGCCCATTTGGCACAGGTGCCAGGCACGGGTGCCTTCTCACTCAACTGGTTTCCACTGCTCTTGGGCTTGCACACTTGTCTGGAAGCTGAGGGTGGTGGGGTGGGCAGACGTGGCGCAAGGAAGGGGCGCGAATGACACGAGGCAGCCTGTCGTCAGCTGAAAGAGAGGCCGGGTGGGGTCAGGCACTGCACGGCAGCCCATCCTTGTGGACCTGGGGCTTCTGGAGGGGAGCCCTGTAATGCGGCCAACCCACGGCACCCACGGGAACCTCCTTGTAGGTTTGGAGGCTCTTCCTCTGGGTTGGAGGCTGTGGTGGGCCCTTCGGCCCCTGGTGGCCTGGCTGTGGATGCTGCCTCTAGGCTTGGCCTGCCATGGTGCCCTCCTTTAGCCTGCCTTTGGTGGAGGGGCCCAGGCCCGATCCCTGGCACAGGGAAGGTGGCCCGGATTGCTGTCCCCAGCAGGTGAAGAGTCAAGGTGTGCTCTTTCTGGGGTGGTAGCTGTTGGGGCCTTGTGGCCCAAGACTTGTATTTGTCCCCAGGGGATAGCACCCCCCTTACGGGGGCCCTCTCCTTGCACTCTCTGCCCATCTGTGCCTGCCTCTTCCTGCAGGCAGGCTTCCTAGCCAGTGCTGCCTCTTTTCGCTGCTCTCTCCGTCTTCCGCTGCAGCCCTTGGATCCTTCCAGGGCATGGAAGGGCAGGGGGACCAGTGAGCTGGGGGGTGGTGCAGCTGCGGACTGTTAGGGGGTGTTGCATGGTTTTTTGTTTTTTTTTTTCTCTCTCTCTGCTGACGCTCTAGCTTAGATGTCTTTCCTTTTGCCTTTTTGCAGTCCCTGTGGGCCTTGCTCAGAGCGGAGAAAACATTTGTTTGTACAAGATCCGCAGACGTGTAAATGTTCCTGCAAAAACACAGACTCGCGTTGCAAGGCGAGGCAGCTTGAGTTAAACGAACGTACTTGCAGGTTGGTTCCCAGAGGGCGAGGGAGTCAGAGAGGGGCTTCACACAGAGATGGGGAGAGAGAGAGAGAGAGAGAGAGAGAGAGAGATGGTGCGCACACGCACCCAAGGGGGCCAGCTGCTTGCTCGGCTTCTAGCTGCCTGCCTGGTGACTGACTGCTGCCTTCTGTGCTCGAGAGGCCCCTGCAGGGGGTGGCAGGCGCTGGCCTGGCCTGGTGGGGCCTCTTCAGACTTTGTCCTGGTTGCCTGAGGGGGTAGCCTGGTGTGGCTTCATGTGACGGTGTGGACGCAGGCTAAGTGTCGTTTCCTGTGGTCCCGCGGTGTCCTGTGGTGGCTGTTGGTCCTGATGTGGTTACTACTACCCTGCTACTAATACGGAGGGCCTTTCTTGGTCTGAGGGGGTGCTGCCATCTACAAATCGCAGAGGCTCTTGGGGGCCTTGCCACCACCCTCTGAAGTCTGTACTGCTGGGCTTCTCATCCCCTCAGTGTCTCTCATGGGGCAGGGGTGAGGCCCTCTGAAACTGGGATCCTAGGAGAGTTAACCTGTAATACGTTCTTGTCACGATGACAACCCCAAACAGCCCACATTAGTTCCAGATGCCTCCAGGATGGGCGGGTCGGGAGCGCCCCATGGGAGGGCCTGGCTTTTGTTCGCGGGGGGGGGGGGGGGGGGGGCTTCCAGGCATCTGTAGCTCTGTCCTTGGAGCACAATGGGGACCTAGAAAGTGTCCAGCATGTAAGCAAATGCATGGCTGAGTTCAGGGGGTAAGGTCAGGAGCACAGAGCCGTGATAGGTTGGCTGGCAATCTTTCGAAGACTTTGGTGGTGTTTATACCAGTCTGGCTGTTGCTCCAAGGCTGGGAGGGCCAGCCTGAGTGTCACTCAGGGGGGCTTCTATGGGGATGCCTGCGCAGGGTTGGGGTCCACCCAGCCATTCCAGATGCTCCATTAACAAAGTCTTTGAAATGTGACTGCCTTCCCCACCCCCCCGTGTTCCTGTGGCTGTGGATGTTCATGGGGTACCGGGGATGAGGCCCTGGGGCTTTGGTGCAGCCTTCTGTCTGTCTCGGAGGTACATGAAGACAGGAAGTAAAAATGAGTGCTAGCCTTGGGGCTCTGCCTAACTCTAGGGCCCAGTGAGGGGTCTCCACAGGCCCTAGGGGCTTTGGGGAAAGTGAGGGCTTTATCATTTTAGGATTTCTGTGGGGATTATTCTGCAGAGAGACTGTCTGGGATGGGGTGTGGGAAGTGACCTGGGGCTAATGGAAGTTATGCTAACCTCCAGTGACCTCCCCCATATGTGGGGGTTTCAGGACCCCAAGTTGGGGCTTAGGATGCCGTTACTGGGCTCTGAGAAGGGCAGGAACTGCTCCAAACTCTCATAGTGGAGAAGGGCAAAGGCCATCAGTGCCAGGGGTCGGGGCCTGACACGAAAGCTCTCGGCATCCCCTCTGGGTGGGCAGGAGCAGTGCAGGAAATGATCCCGTCTTCCCCAGTGTCAGTCACACAGCTGCCTGGTACCTGGTGCCCGCTGTGGCCAGCGTGCCCAAGAAATGAGGCCCAGAGGGAGGGCATGGTAAAGGGAGATGTGTCCCTCAGCGCCTCGCCGGCGCCCCCTCCCTTTCAGCTGGCCCTAGCCCCCGTCAGGGTGCTTTCCCCACTGTCTCCCACCAGCCAGCCCCACAGAGGAGGCAGAGTCGAAGCACATCTCTCTGTGGGCACTCTTCGCTGACTAACTCAGCCTAACTCTGGTCACCATCAGCTCTTAAATGTCAAGGAGGGACTTTTGAGTGTGGATTCATTTGTTGCCTCTGATGACATGTCCCTGTGTCCTTGTGCTGTCTCAACTAGACTATAAGCTCTAGAGGGCAGAGGGGTGCCCTGGACGCAGGGGCTGGCTTTCCCCTCACGCTGGGCTCCTCGAGGCAGCACGGTGCTTTGGCCGGGGACTCGGAGCTCCTGGGATGGGGAGGCTGCCTGCCTCACCACTGCGTCCCCACGGCTGGCCCTGACCCCAGCCTCTGTTTCCCATCTCCCGCAGATGTGACAAGCCCAGGCGGTGAGCCGGGCTGGAAGAAGGAGCCTCCCTCAGGGTTTCGGGAACCAGACCTCTCACCGGGAAAGCCTGATTCAGAACACTACAGAAACCACGCCGCCACCACCACCACCACAGCAACCATCGCCGCCGTCACCAGAACAATCCTTAATCCAGAAACCTGACATGAAGGAAGAGGAGACTCTGCGCAGAGCACTTTGGGTCCGGAGGGCGCGACTCCGGCAGAAGCATTCCCGGGCAGGTGACCAAGCACGGTCCCTCTTGGAATTGGATCGCCATTTTATTTTCTTGCTGCTAAATCACCGAGCCCGGAAGATTAGAGAGTTTTATTTCTGGGATTCCTGTAGACACACCCACCCACATACATACATTTATATATATATATAATATATATATATTATATATATATAAAAGTAAATATATATATTTTATATATATAAAATATATATATTCTCTTTTTTTAAATTAACATTGCTAATGTTATTGGTGTCTTCACTGGATGTATTTGACTGCTGTGGACTCGAGTTGGAAGGAGAATGCCCCTACCCAGATCCCAACAGGGAAGAGAATGGGAGGGGAGACTCTGGCATGATCTTGCAATCCTACTCTTAGGAAGGCCAGGGTCCCCTTCCCTGCCCAGGAACGTGCGTGGCCAGGGCACGGGGGCAACTGTGGCCTGCTTTTGGGAACACCGACAAACCCAGCCCTGGCCCCAAGCCTCTACCCCAAGTCAAATGGGCAGACAGCAGGTACAGGGATGAGGGCACTGGTTCTGACCAGGAGTTTGGGGAGCCTCCGGACACTACTGTACTTTGGGGATCCTCTCCGCCTGCTGCACAGGCATCTTGCCTCCAGGGGCACTGCCTGGAAGATTCAGGAGACTGGGCAACCTTCACCGGCTCTTCGCTTGCTCCCTAGAGGCCCAGGGCACTGCCCGCAGAAGTCTTGGCGAAAAGAAGAGAGACATTGGTGGGGAAAGGGTCTCCTGGCGGCAGCTTGTCCTCCAAAGGACTCCTGCCTTGGCCTTCTCCGAGTTCCCCTTCCCTGGTGCAGCCCTGGAGGGCCTGATGTTCTCAGACCATTGAAACCACTAGTTCTGTCCCCCCAGGAGACCTGGCTGTGTGTGTGTGAGTGGTTCACCCCTCCCCTGTCCCCAGACCCCACCCTTCCCGCGGCACAGAGAGACAGGGCAGGATCCACGTGCCCACCACGGAGGCAGAGAAAGTGTTTTATATACGGTACTTATTTAATATTCCTTTTTAATTAGAAATTAAAACAGTTAATTTAATTAAAGAGTAGGGTTTTTTTCAGTATTCTTGGTTAATATTTAATTTCAACTATTTATGAGATGTATTCTCTCTCTTGCTCTCTCTTGCGCTTACTTGTACTGGTCTTTGTGTTTTAAAATTCATGTTTCCAATCTCTAGCTCCCCGATGGGTGACAGTCACTAGGTTGTCCTGAACAGATATTTAATTTTGCTAACACTCAGCTCTGCCCTCCCATTTCCCTTGGCTCCCCACCACACATTCCTTTGAAATAAGGTTTCAGTATACATCTACATACTATATATATATTTGGCAACTTGCGTTTGTGTGTGTGTGTGTGTATATATATATATATATATATATATGTTTATGTATATATGTGATTCTGATAAAATAGACATTGCTATTCTGTTTTTTATATGTAAAAACAAAACAAGAAAAAATAGAGAATTCTACATACTAAATCTCTCTCCTTTTTTAATTTTAATATTTGTTATCATTTATTTATTGGTGCTACTGTTTATCCGTAATAATTGTGGGGGAAAAAGATATTAACATCACATCTTTGTCTCTAGTACAGTTTTTCGAGATATTCCGTAGTACATATTTATTTTTAAACAACAACAAAGAAATACAGATATATCTTAAAAAAAACATTTTGTATTAAAGAATTTAATTCTGATCTCAAAGCTCCTCCTGGTTTCTCCTTCTCCATTGGGTCCTTGTTCCAGACTCCCTCCTGCCCCCTTTCCCTCCTCCCTTGGGGAAAATGGCATTTGTCTTAGGTCTGGGTAAGGGGTCCCAGGGGTGCAGGTGATGGGGTGGCCCACCTTCTTGTGCTGGGGGTTATAGCACTTACATTCTGGCTGAGCAGGTGCCGGCCCGTCCACTTTCTGCCATGATGTGCGGGGAGGGGGCTCCGCAATGGGGGAGGGAGAAACAGTCCTCTAGAGAGGAGCCAGGGCCTGCAGTGAGCAGTGCTGCCTTCGGGAACTGCGTGATCCAGGCCTAGTCCCTGGGAGGAGGAAGAGACTGGCCATGTGTCTGAGCTTGTTGCCTGCGGCACAGGAGAGGGCCAAGGTTGGCTATGGGGCCTTGGCTGCAACAGGCTGGGAGTGGCAAGGGGTGCTCACGGGCACCCTGTGACCCTAGAGTGTAATTAAATTTTACAGAGTGGGTCCTGGAGTTCCTTGAGCCCTTGGAAGATAGACCTGCAGCTCTGGTGGCCCCTGAGAGGACTCCCTGCCCCGCCTTCTTGTAGAGAGCCTACTCTCCCGTGGTCCTGGCGAGGGTAGACACTGTCTAGGTCTTTGGCATTTATAAGCAAAGCTTCCAAATCTACCTCCTCTTGCCTCTCTTTTATTCCCTCAAACTATATTTATGGGGCTACGCTAGGGTAGAGGACTCCTCAAGGGTCTGGTGAGGGTGGGTGGCTGAGGAGTCATAGAAACTATAAATCCATGAATAGAAAGATACATAACATGTGAGGGGGCTACCTGTCCAGCTTGGGGGGTATTGGGGGTGGCAGAGTCTGGGGGTCCTCTCCTGACATTACTTCTCTGTAGCCCCTCGAAGAACAGGTAGGAGAAGATAGAGCAGGGAGGGGAGGGGAGGAACGGCTGAAGCAGATATCCCAGGCAGAAGGCACGGTATGAGCAAAAGTGTGAGTGGGGACTCTGGTGGGCAGGGATGAGGTGTGGAGGCAGGGGAGAGGCAGGGCTGGCTCGCAGTGAGCTTGCAATGCCATGCCAGGAGCCTCTGGCCTGTCAGGGATGAGCAGCAATTGAGGGGTTTTCGAAGGAGTACCCCAGCATTGTGGCAGGCAGGAGGCACAGAGGCCAAAAGGAGACTGTGGTCTCCCTCCAGGGGGAAGTGCTGAGGGGGTGGTGGCGACTTCTGCCTCCCCTGACTATAGCATGAGGAAGATGGGAGGCCAGGTCTCTGTCCTACAGAGCTTTCCATTGGTTAACTCGGAATCCACACCACAGCCCTGTGCGATAGGGGCTCTTTTCATCCCAAGTGGGTATTTGCTGGAGCCTCTGAACTGGCTCCCTAATTCTTTCATCCTCACCCCCTTTAAGTTGGTTCTCACACCACAGCCAGAGTGAGCCTGGGAAACTGTGAGCCAAATCATGTCACCATTTGGCTCAAAACTCTGCAGAGACTCTATTTCACTCAGAGGAAAAAAAAAATAAAAGTCCTTACAATGGCCTGAAAAGGCCCTGTACCATCTGGGCAGCCTCTACTTTCCTGATTCTATGACTTCTGAACCCCCTTGGCCACTCAACAACAGCTACTGTGGCCTCTCTGTTCCTCAGACTTTGGGTACTCTCCCACCTCAGGGCCTTTGCACTAGCTGTCCCCACTTCCCAGAGCACTCTTCTCCAATCCTGGCAACGTGGGGGCTGTCTTACCTTCAAGTCTTGTTACCTTCTCAGGGAGGCCACCTTGACCACTTCATTTATAATTGACAACCCTTCCTCACTCTACACTTGGATCCTCCTTTTATCACCCCTTCTCCCCATAACATGTGCCATCTTCTCACCCACCCTAGAAGAGTGGTGTCTAGGAGAACTGCCCTGTGAGCTACATAGGTGATTTGGAATTTTCTAGAAGCCAGATTTCAAAAGGTCAAAAGAAATGGTGAAATTCATTTTAATACTATATTTTACTTAACCCTAACTTCCAGCATTTAATCAATGTAAAAATTATTAAAGAGATTTCCCTTTTCTTCTGAGTGAAATCTTCGAATCTGATGTGTGCTTTGTTCTTAAATCGTGCATCTCATTTGGGAGCAGCCACATTTCAAGGGCTCAGTATACACAATTGGCTAGTGGCTACTGTTTTGGACCAGGTAGCTCTAAAATTTACTTTCCCTTTTGTCTGTCTCTCCCCTCACCCCTCATGCCCCACCCCTGCCCCCACTAGAATGCAGGCAATGTGTGAGGGCAAAGATTTTTTGTCTGTTTCCTTCATTGCTGTACCTCTAGCTCCCACAACAGTGCCTGGAATATAGCACATGCTTAGTTAACGTTTGTTGAATGACACATTGTGAAATTGAAGCCGAGGCAACCAAGGGGTTCATCCCAAGGCCGTGGAGGCAGGGGAGGCTGGCCGCGGTGTCTGGTGGAGGAGCTCACTGATAGGTGGAGACACTTGAACAGGGCTGGGCAAGGACAGAAATGAGTCCATGGCAGGGATTAGGGACAGAAGCCAGTGGTAGGCACGATTTCCCGCTTTTAGCCACCCTGGAGATGGGGCTCACGATTTCTGCTTGCTGATGAGAAGCAGGAGGCTCAGAGAGTGTGAATAACGTGCCCGAAATTATGCACAGCCAGTAAATGGCCCAGCCAGAATTTAAACCAGCTTTCCTGACTCCAACTCTAGTGCTCGGTCCCACCACACCGTGGTTGCCCCAGGCTAGGGCAGAACATCAACAAGTAAAAATGAATCGTCTAGACTGAATACAAACAGCCAGAAGAAAAGTGGGACAGGGGGAGGATGTGGTGGTGGCCAAAACCCAGGGCTGAAATCCAGAGTCCCCAAGTGTGGTAAGGCAAGGCGAGGCAAGAGATGTCTCCAGGGGCTGGGGCTTGTCAGGGGAAGATCCGAAACCTAAGCACGAAAGAAATTGCAACATGCAGCCTTGGAGGAGAGAAACAGTCTTTAAATAGACCATGGGGAAAAGAAGGATAAAATGAAAATGTTGCATCCTCCAGTTGTATAAGACCTGCTCAACCCCCAACCTGGTGCGAGGCCTAGTGCCAAGCTGTTCCAAATCATCTCCCCTCTGTGGGACTCACACCCTTCTCTCTGGCCTGGCCACTTTTTTCCCCAGAGATACACAATGCTCCTTCTCAACTCTGATCTTCCCAGCCTGACTCCCCCTCCCTTTTCCCTAAGCAGTGACAGACCCTGGCCTTAGCCCTGAAGGCCTTGCGAGTTCTTGCTTCTCCAAGGACAATGCCAGCCTCCTCTCTTCCCCCACCCCCTGACCCCCACAAGGAAGCTGGGTAGATCCATACAGACCTGGCTGATTCTGGATCAGTTTCATAATATGAGGACCATCATGGTGGCCTGCATGAGACCAGGGCTGCCAACTGTTCTTGCCATCCCTGTGCACACAGGCCACTCCTCTCATCAAGAAGCAGAGTCCGTTTTTCCTCCTTTGAATCTGGGCTGGTCATAGGACTTGCTTTGACAAAAAGAATGTGGCAGAAGAGCTGTTCTAGGGTTTCTTGGCCAAGGCCTTAAGGGACAACGCAGTTTTCCATCTTGTCCTCCTTGAAGGAAGCCACCATGTTGTGAGGAAGTCCAACTACCCTGCTGGGGAGAGAGCCACAGAGGGAAAGAGAGAGGCTCAGGCAGGAACAGCTGCCAGCTGTTCCATCCACCCCAAGATGAGACACCAGATACGGGAGCAAAGCCATTTTGCATTCTCTAGGCCCAGGGGAGCAGCTCTTGCCAAGGACACATAGAGTGAGAAGCCATCGTTGCCTAAATGTACACAGTTATGAGCAAATACATGGAGTGTTGCTATTTCAAGCTATGATGTTTTGGGGTGAGTATTACCAAGCAATCATAACTATATCATCCAACTAAATGGTCACTTCCTCAGGACTTGGTCCTTTGTCCCTTCCCACCCATAGTGTTTTATTGGTATGTGAGATGGTCTTGGGGGGCTAGATCGAGATTCAAGGAAGGAAGGACATATGTATAACAGACTCAGAGACCAGGGGTCTATCTTGTTGGGAATTCTGGTGGGAAGACTCAGGACAAGGGCTGTCCCAAGCAGGGCAAAGTATTGTCCAAAGTTTTGGAGTGAGGAGAGCAAGACAGTTCTACCAAGGGCTTACCAGGAGGGAGGGACCCCATCTACAGCATGAGGGGGAGAGACTAGACGTTAAGGAGAACTGGCAGAGAGAAAAACACAAGGAATTTGGAGGAAATGCCAATAGAATCTTCCTCCCCCCTTCCCTTCCATCTCCCTCCCCTCCTCCAGGATTTATGGAATACCAGTCAGATGTGCTGTTCCTTGGCATGGAGTGACCTCTCCTTTACTAGGGGTGGTTGTGGCACATCCCAGCCTAGAGATGGGGGAATGGAGGAGGTGATCCTCTTGAGAGGCCCTGCTAGGTTGGCCTCAGAATTGTTGGGAGAGAGACAATTCAGCCATATCCACAGGCCATCAGGCATCAGGACTCAAGAAATAGGGGAGGGGAAAGAAGGAATCGGTAAATATTTATTATCTACTTGGAAAGGAAAAATGCAAAGCAAAGATGGAGCCTGGTTGAGCATCTGCAGAGGAGGGGACGGAAGCCATTCACAAGTGGGAAGAGCCAGAATGGAGAGGAGCAGTAGTTCAAAGGGAAAGGACCCATCAGGCTGAGACACCTAGGGGAGAAGGCCTGGGTCTGAGTCTCCTCAGGACAAGAGGCCTGAGATCTGAAATAGCTTTTAAAAGGTTGCATTCGGTATTGATGGTGGTTGGATGGAGGGATGAGAGTCTGTTAGTGAAAGAAGTAAAGGACTGCCCTTAGTTAACTCCCAGTCTGAGGGAGTGATACGGCCCTTGCCCTCAGGTAGTGCCCTGTCCTCACAGAGGTTCTAGTCTGAGGGAGGAGACAGAAGACCCACCGGCAGACACTTCTTTGCTGATTAAGATGGAAACCACTCTCAGGAAGGTACTCCCGTGCCTTCATTTGGCTGTGGTAGAAGTTTGGAATCACAGGGTATGGGTGCCTGTTGAGCCCTTCTGGGACCTTCACCCTCATCCTTCCCTCTTCTCCCAACACACATTGACAGGTCCCTCAAGGCTTCTCTGTCCTTTTTTTTTTTTTTTTTTTTTTTTTTTTTTAAGATTTTATTTATTTATTTGAGAGAGAGACAGTGAGAGAGAGCATGAGTGAGGAGAAGGTCAGAGGGAGAAGCAGACTCCCCATGGAGCTGGGAGCCCAATGCAGGACTTGATCCCGGGACTCCGGGATCATGACCTGAGCCGAAGGCAGTCGTCCAACCAACTGAGCCACCCAGGCGTCCATTTGTTAAGAGTTGAGCGCAGCTTACCAGTCTGGGCCCTGACTCGCATCCCCTCATGGTCTCTGGGTCTCGCTCCAAGTGGGACAGAAGCCAACCTTGATCCCCCTCCTGGGGCCCTGCTTGTCCCCTCTGCTGGGGAGGTCTGAGAACCTCATTCACCACCTTCTTAGACTCCCCGCAGGGAGACCATATCCCCGCTCCCCATCCTGTGTACAGCAGACGCCATCATCCCAGGACTGGAAGTCTCCCAGGTGAGGAGGTGTGGGTCTGCGGGCCCTGCCTGGTGCCCCTGTAGAGCCAGTCTGTGCTACTCTGAGCCCCTCCAAGCCTTCTGACAGATCTAGGTCAGAAGCCTGGGTTGGCTACGGCCTAAATCACCTCTCTGGGCCTTAACTTTCTCTTCTCTTAAATGGGCACAATCACACCGGCATGTGAGCTTGAGGAGAAGAGGTGAGGATGACATCTCAAAGTACCTAGTACAGCACCTGGTAGGGAGATTGTGCTCAAAGCCAGTCTTTATGATTATGTTCGTAGGTCTAGTCCCCACGTCAATGTTTTTTTCTTCTCTGAGTTCCTACTTTGGTGTAATTTGGCTAGGTTTTTTCCTTCTCACTTAAAAAAAATTTTTTTTTTTTTTAGGATTTTATCTATTTATTTGAGAGAGAGAGCACGTATGCTTGCAAAAAGGGGAGGGTGGGGCAGAGGGGAAGGCGAAGGGCAAGCAGACTCTGTACTGAGGGCAGAGCCCAACAGGGTTCTCAGTCCCACAGACCTGAGACCATGACCTGAGTTGAAACCAAGAATTTGCTGCTTAACAGACTGAGCCACCCAGGCGCCCCCTCACTTAAAAATTTTTAAACTGAAATACCACAACCGGTTTTTTTTTTTTTTTTTTACCAATCTGTGAGTAGAGATCCTTTCTCTCTCAGTGAGAAGTGAGGCAAGCCAAGGCGAGTCCAGCCCTGGAGCCCAGGAGTGGGAAGAGGGGTCGCACTAAGGGGAGGGGGTGTGGAGAGAGCCCCCCCGGGTAAGGGATGATGCCCTATAGGGCTCCGAATCCAGGGCAAGGAGTGAAGTGGGCCTGCCATGAGTATTTGAGAAATTAAGGAACAAATGAACAGGACTAGAACACAAGGCCATTCTTTTCTCCGTGTCTCCCCAAACACACCAAAGGTCTCCAGTCTGAAAGACGAGGTCTTGTGTCCACGCTTCTATACACAGCTGGGCTTTGGGCAGAAAACCTGCAGGCCTGAGGTGCGGCTGCCTGGGCTAACTGCTCTCGGACTGTTCCCAGATTACATCTGAGGGGCCCCCCGTGGAGGAGGCTCTCAGGAGGCCCACCTCAGAAACCCGCCAAGACTGAAGCCCTGTTCTTCTAGGATCTTTGTGGGGGAGAAGGTTTGTGTTTAGGTATAGCCCTCTGGGACTGGAGCAGGGAGAAGGAGCCTTTCCCTGGGACTTTGAGAGCTGGAAACTTCCATTTCCTGGGGAGGCCGCAGGAGGATGTCTTCTGGAGAAATATTCAGGGAGGGTGTTTGTGGTTGGTTTTGCTTCTGACACAGGAATCTCTATCTCCAACCTCAATCCCCTCTGCTTCACTCCCCAAGGCTTTCCTCCTGGTGGATCCACTCTCAGTCCCCTCCATCCAACTTGAGAAATAGAGAAGGTGCTTGGACCTGCCTTTAGGGCCTGCTGAGGCTGGAATCCTGTGGGGGAAGGCCTATCCCCAGCAGACACCCTCAAGGTATCCTCTCTCCTGGGGTAAGACAGGTCTTCTAGCACACGAGCACGTCCACAGGCTCGCACACATGCAAGTGTGACAGGGGTCACGGCTACCAGTCACGGGGTGGCTGCCTGGTTGGGTAAGGGCTCCCAGGGCAGGGGCTGTGAGGCTCCTCGGAGGGATCCGGCTTCTCAGGCTGAGCCCCCATGGGGCTGGGGGTGGGGGCGCGGGTGCTGACCTGGCTGTCGTCCCATGGCCCAGAGCTGCCCTCTGGGAGCTGCTGATTTTTCTGCAATAGCACCTCCTGGATATTAATAACCCTCTGTCTGGCGGCCACAGGACTGATAACGCCGGGTCACTTCTGGTCCAGCCTGGCCTGACCGCCTGGGTTCAAATCCTGGCTGCTAATTCTGTGTTGCCAAGGCCCCAAAACCAAACCTAAAAGACAGCTCCAACCCTGACCACTTCTAAACTGTGTCTCAGGGCAGAATTACCTTTCTGAGTCTTAGTGGCTGGCTGTTAAATGGGTGTCATGACCCTGAGGATCTGGCAAACATGGATAGACCTAAGGCGGTGGCTGACATGGAGTAGGTGTGCAGGAAAGGTCAGCAGTTGTTGCTGCTGTCACTGGGCACAGGGTGGTTGGAAGAGAGTATTTGGGAATCCCACAGAGCTGGGCTCTACTTTTCACATCAGCAGAAATTTCTGGCCGCCCGACCCTGGGGCAAGTTACTTGACTTTTCTGGGCCTCATTGTCTTTATCTGTGAAATGGGCATAATAAGACCTATCTCTCAGCTGTTGATGCAGGTTAAGTTAGGTAACAATATGAAGTGATTGCCACCTAAGAGGGGTTCAGTAACTACAGTACTCCTTGAATGAAAAAGACTGAGCATTAGTCACATCCCTCTGTCAGGGTCTCTAAGGACTGCGATAGAGTCTCTGAGGATGGGGGTGCAACTCTGGGCTTGCTTCCTCAAGGTTGATCTACAGGACCCAACAAAGGCTCAGCATCTCAGATGATTTATTCCCTTGGTTGGTAAGAAGTGTGGAAATAGCCAGTGTAGAAACCCACAAGGGAAGACAGAAACAGCTTTTCCTTTCCTCTTAGTCATGAGTGGGGGATAGGCAGGATCTGGGACCCAGCACTTAGCCCTGCTCCTGGGCCTGGGAGAGGGGATGTTTGTGCCCACAGAGGTTATGAGAGCTCAGAGAATACCCTCCCAGTGAGGCCGGTGGACTCGTCTCCTTTCCTTCTGGCTGTGGCCACCCAGCCATACCCTCTGCCCTGCGCAAAGCCAGTGGCCATGCTAAAAGCCCAAACTGTGGGTTTGTGTGCTGGGGGCTGTTGGGAGGAAGGAGGGCAGAAGAGACATGAATTGGGAAAGAGTTCCTCCTGATGCTGGTAAACCCTCCCCAGACCCCATGACTTCAGAGAAACTGCCCACAGGTGCCAGGCCCTGCCGTTGATTTTGGCCTAAAAGGAAGTTTCCCCGAAGACTCTTATCTCAACTGGCCTGGTGTGGTTGCTGAGAAGGAGCGAAGGAAGCCACTCGCTCCCTTGCCCACCACCACATGCCCATTCCAGAGGCTCTTCCTGGCCTTCTCCATCCCAGCCACACTTCTGGGGGAGAGAGGGAAGGTGGCTGCTCAAGCTAGGGGTGTCTGTGGGTCTGAGGTATGCTGGAGACTGAAGGGGTTCTAGGGACTCTTATTTCTGCGCACCCCCCCATAGCCCTGGGTACCGGGTATCTGAGCTTCTGCTTTTAGTCCTACACGTGCCTCCTGTTCACCCCGACCCTGATAGGTACAAAGAGGAAATATCCTGGAGGCAGGGTTGCCAGACTCTGAAAATAATAATACAGGAAACCCAGTTACATTTTCATTATTTGTCTGAAGTTCAAATCTAGTTAAGCATCCTGTACTTAGTTTGGCAAGCCTACCTGAAAGGAGTGGCTAGACTTTCCTCCTAGGCAATTCCATCAGGTGCCTTGAGGACTTATTTATTTATTTGAGAGAGAGAGCGAGCGAGTGAGAGAGAGAGAGAGAGAGAGTGGGGAGGGATGGGGGGAAAGAGAGTCTGAAGCAGGTGCCTCATTGAGTGCAGAGTCCAACTCAGGGCTCGATCTCATGACCCTGAGCAGAATCAAGAGTTGAACACTTAACAGACTAAGCCACCCAGGCGCCCCCCTCCAGGTGCTTTGATCCTTCTCTCCTTCCTCCTCATCCTTCTTGCAGCTTTGCCAGCAAGGTTCCCTGTGTAGACATTATATTTGGGCCCCTGTTCTGTATATGTCCATAATTTCTGCCTGCGGCAGAGATGTGAAACAAATGAGGAGCTCTCTGAGAGCAGGCAGGGTCTTCCTCCTCAGACTGGGCACTCCCAGAGGGGAGGGGCTTTGTGTCATCACCCCTCCAACTGGGAACCTCCGACTCTCCTCCCCATCATGATTAAGACCATCTCTGGAGGAAATGAACCTTACGCCCAAGCCTGATGTCTCAAGTGCTAGGACCTAGGGGAGCCCTAGGAGAGCCTGCTTCTCAGCAGACCTCCTTCTCCTCTTTTCTGAGGGTCTGCTAGTGGTAATCCTCTCCCTCAGCCTTGTTTTTGCAGGCAGTGCTCTCAAGAAGTCCCCAGGCTCTGGAAATTCTGCGGTGGGAGCCACCTGAGCTCTGGATGGGGCTCTGAGACCCCGGGCAGGCTCTGGTTCCTCCCTGGGCCTCAATGTCCCTCTGTGTACAGTGGCAATGTGTCCAGCCTGCTGACCTTGGGACAGTGTTTTCCAAACCATGAACTGTGATCTGTCAGGAGGTCAGGAGGTCAGATTAAGGGTTTGCAGCAGCATTATGCTTTTTCTTAAATTTGAAAGAGAATATAAAATATTCGACAGGCTTGCGTGTAGTAAGGGTAAATATTATTTCTTGAAACTCTTGGGATATGTATGTTCATACGTGTTCAGGGGTCACAGTGAAGGTTGTATTTTTCACAGGGATGATGGTAAAACAAAAATGTCAGGAGGACATTATTTTTGAAGCTGTGACAGAAGGTGGCAGGGGCAGCTGGAGACCTGGAGGTAGGTGTCTGCTACTCTTCTTCACCTCATGGATGCCAGGCCAGCTGGCAGCTCCCTCTTGAGGGGTCACTCTCCCAGGTGGTAGTCGTATCTTCCTGCCCTGCCTCTGTGGGCGCCGACCCACCCTCCCCAGAGATCAGGCCCCTCCCCACTGAGGGCTCTCAGGGGCTGGGGCTGGTTCCCCAGCCAGTGCAACAGAGGAAAGTGCTAAGATCCTCAGCTTGGTGGTGCCCAGCCCGTCTGGCTGCCTGTCTCTGCCCCACAGTAATACTGTGTTGGGAAACCGAAGCTCTGGCCAAGTGGAGAAACACTGTTCCCTCCCTAACTTTCCTAACTGCCCTCCACCCTGCCAGCCCTAAAACTCATTAACCCCTTCCTGAGGGTTGGGGGAGGGGTCCTTTCCAGGAGTAGTTGTGGGGTCTGGGTGGGTGGACGTGACAGAAAGGGTGAGGGTCTGGGGATCCTCCGCAGTGTGACCTGACAGATCTCGGGCTCTCTGAAACTCACTGCCCTTTCCTCTGGGGAATAAGGACCAGGTATGACCCACATTCTGGAGAGGATCTGAGGAGAAGATGGGAGAAAGTTGGGAAGTTGGTAGGCTGTTAGATTGTTATATCACTTCTTGCCTCTATCTCTGTAGGTGCTGTCCTCTTGGGGGTCCGACTCACGTATGGTAAAACAGGCAGATGGGGAACAGGTCCTGGTGCTGAGTCAGGCTCACTCAGGGAGGGGACGATTTGGTTTGGGAAAAAAAGATAAAACCAAAAGCTCTTGACCTATGGGCTTTCAGTCTGAGGAAAAGAACAGCTCTGTCTCAGGGAACCCCAGTCTGAGGTGGGGAGACACAACCCTGCCCTCAGGGAGCCCTCAGGGCTCCTGTCTGAGGGACAGATACAACCCCGCCTCAGGGGGGCGCAGTTTTAGGTGTAGACACAGCCGGGTCCACAGGGAGCCCCAGTCTGAGGGGGAGACCTGTGGAAGTCTATCTCTGTGACTCTTCTCCTTGGGGTACTGACTGCAGTGGGGCCCTGGAGGCCCTGAGTTGACTGGTTTGGGGAAGAGGCTTTACCATCCCCTTCCCTACAGTGTTTGCCTATAGCCTTTCTTGCTATATGATCTGGAGAGTACCAGGGAAGTGTCCTTTCTCTCAGCCATGCTCACCTTCACCCTGCTAACTCTCTCCTTCACTGGCTGACCACAGGTCTGAAGTCACTTCCTAAAATCCCTCTTGTGATTTAGGAATAGAAGGGATGTTGGAGGTCTGTGAGTCCCAGATCAGAGGAGGTAACTGAGGCCTGGAAAGGGGAAGAATCCTCTCTTGAGGTCATACAGGGAAGTAAGTGTAAACCCTGACTCCCAGACTTGTGCTCTGGGCTAGATGGAAACTCAGGGGGATGTGGGTCTACACAGCACATGTGTGAGTGAGAAGGCACTGCGAGGGAGTGTGTGTATGCACATGTGTGTGTGCGTGCGCACGTGCATGTGTGTGTGACGGTGGGAGGGCTCCGGCTCCTCTGTGAGCAAATGTGTGTTGACCTGGGTGTCCTCCATGAGGGGTCTGACACTTTCTGTCTCAATTCAGAGAGGACAGGGACAGGCCTGCCTGAAGCAGGGACACTGGACAGGTCTTATCCCATTCCCAAGCCGAGTCCACCCAGCCCAACCCTCTTGGGACCTAGGGCAGAGGGCAATGAGTCACAGATGACTCAGGTGCTGGAGGCCACATCCACGCGTGGCACCTGATAGCCGGGAAGAGCTGGTTCTGTTCCTGGACAGACAGGTGACCCGGGAGGCTGACCTTGTGAGGCTCCTTTCCTAGAGGACAGGAGATCTGCTGTGTTGAGCCATTTCCACTGTCCCTAAGAGGTGTGGGATTAGGGTCACGGTCAATGGGAGAGTTTTCCCTTTGGAGACAGCAGCCAGCAGCCCATAACCCGCTATCCTGCTCTGCTCTTAGAGAGTGTCTGCCAGCCCTGTCTTCTTTGCCCGAGGCAGGGGCTCCTGGAGAAGCCTTGACCTGCTGCTTGATCCTGAGGACTGGGCCACAGGATGAGACAGTCTGGGCTGTGGACAGCATCCTGGGTTTGAATCTGACTATGAGACCCGGGGCTGCACTGTTGCCCTTGGGTCACACCCTCTGCACCATGAGGGTTTGTGTTGGAAACCTTGGAAGTTTCTTTTCGCTTCTCCCCCTATTAAGGTGTGAAGACTGGGCTGAGGGAAAGCCTGCAAGATGCCTTCTCTCTCTCTCTCCCCGCTCTTGCTTGAGGTGGGGGGCTGGGAAGGAGTGGACTGGGGATGAGAAGTCCTGGCCTGGCAGGGCCTGCCCCAGTGTCCCTGTCCACCTAAGACACCCTGCTGATTACAGGGTGAGCATCCAGGACCAGACACTGTAATCTGCCTTCCTCCCTCCTGCCAAGGGCCTGCTGTGGCCTTTCCTAGTGGTTTTACAATTGTTTCCTAGGAACTCTGGGAAGGGGGAAGCCCTCATCCCCATGGGGCAAGGCTGAAGACAAAGAGAGGCGAGAAGAAGGAGGGAGATGAGGAGAGAGGGAGGGTCAGCAAGGGGGTGGGAGGAGAGAGGGAGGGAGAGAGAGGATGAGGGAGCAGAAAGGAGATGTGAGGGGAGAAGAGAGAGGTGCAGTTTGACAGCAGAAGGCTCGGCCTGGTTGACAGACTGAGGATGAGGAGGGGGAAGAAGGGGGGGCACCCAATCTCTGCCCCTCAGACCCCAGCTTAGATGCTCTTCCTCAGAGACCCACTGATCTCATTACCTCAAGCAGCAGCCTCCTCCTCCATCACTTTCTACAATTATGCCCCTTAGTGAGGAAAGGGTGGCTCAGATCACATTTTTCTCGGGCTCAGATACCTGCAGTGGCTCCGGATTTCCCTCAGGGTAAAAGCCAAAGCCCTCACATGGCCCTCAAGGACCTCCATATTCCCTTCCCAGCCTGGCTTCTTCCCTGACTTTGGTCTTCAGGTCCTCCCTTTCCACAGGCCTCCTTGCTGTCCTTCAAACATATGCGGCATACTCCTGCACCAGGGCCTTTGCACAACCTTCCCCCTCTGCCTGGAATGTTCTCCAGCTGTCTACAGGATTCATTCCCTCACCTTCTTCAAATTTTTGCTCAAATACCACCTGCAAAATGAGGCCTCCCTGGAGTTGTCTGTTTAAAATGGCAACATTTCCCCCACGCTCTTGTCTCTCATCTTACTCTGTCTCCTAAATGCTGATCACTTTTTAATGCCCTCACATTATAAAAAGCTTTTGTTATGTGCATGATACAGTGCTGGTCTCCCCTCACCTCCAACTAGAATTAAACTACCACAGGGGCAAGTGTCTCTGTTTTGTTCACTGATGTATCTTAAATCCTTGGAACAGGATCCAGCACATAGTAGATGCTCATTTTGTTGAGAGAGGGACTAGCACCTATCCCTGTGGGAGGGACCTGTTCCCTCTGCCTCTACTTACCCTCTCACCCCTCCCCCATCAATGTCTCCGTTTATAACCTGTCCCTCCACCTGGAACAACAGTCCCCCAGACACCTGGGGCTTTGTCTTCCTCCTTCACTGGTGTGCTCCTGGGACTTCTCTGGCTCAGAGGAGGCATCCAGTAAATATTTGTTGGCTGAATGGAAGGGACCAGGGAGAGTAGGAAGGCAGGACAATGACCAGGAATCAGCCCATATGTAGGGGGAGGGCAGTTCCTGCAGAAGAGAATTGGGGCATGTCCACTGGTCACTCTGAGGCCCTGTAAGATCTCCCCCGTCTGAAGGGGAAGCTCTCTCGCTCTTGCTCTCTCTCTCCCTAGGATGATCATACATCTGTATCCAGATCAGAGGAGGGGGGGGGGGGGAAGGCCAGAAACTGTACTACCAGGTTGATGATGGCATCAGGCTTAACCACTGGGGGCTTTCTGGAGGAGGTGGCTTAGTGCGAGAAAGGCACATGAGGAAGACTGTCGGACACCTCTAGTCAGAAGTAGGTAAGGACCAGGGCGCCTGGGAGGCTCAGTCGGTTGAGCATCTTTCTTTGGCTCAGGTCATGACCCCAGGGTGCTGGGATCGAGCCCCTCATTGAGTTCAGTGGGAACACTGCTTCTCCCTCTGCCTCTCCGCGCCCCCCCATAGCTTATTTTCTCTTATTCACTCTCTTTGTCTGTCAAATAAATAAATAAAATCTTAAAAGAAAAAAAAAAAAGAAGTAGACAAGGACCATAGGGTGGTTACTAGGAGGAAGAGAAAGAGGAAGGATGTGGCAGGAGTTAGCAGAGGCCCAGGTGAGAAGCACGGCTGAGGCAGGGCTGAGAAGGGCTTAACCCCAAGGGCTTAATGGGGGTGGGGGCTCCAGTGAAGCCTTACAGGATACAGGAAGAAAGAGGCTGGGTTTCCCACCCAGAATCCCTAGATGAGAAATCCGTCACCTTTCTCTGGGGTCTGCCCTAACAGGCACAGGGCAGATGGTCAGTGTCACCCCGCAACCCAGGAGGCCCCCAGTGGGAGCTCTGGGTGCAGGGTCTAATACCTGGGTTTCCCTCAGAAGGTGACACCGAGAGTGTGGTTTTGTATTTGATCCCAGCTGGTAGTTTTTTCCGATAAAAAGAAACTCTCGACTTAGAAAAAGCAACCATGCCCAAATCCAGCAATTGCATTTGTATAACATGAAAATGGGCTGAAAGAGTGAGCAAGAGAACCACGAACACCAGTACATGAGGGTGCCCTGCCAGCCCCGCTGTCCCCGGCCGCATGGCCCGGCTGCTGCTGCACTGTGTAGAAAACCCAGAAGGAAAATAATTTTGAAATTCTACTGTGATGGATACAGTTCTGGAGATTTTGACCATTTTCAGAGCCAGGCCTCTGCTTCCCCATCCTCTGTTACAACCTCCTTTGAATTCTTGAAAAGGCTCTATCTTTTGTTGTCATGTGGACACTCTTCTATGCTAGACATTAATGGAAAAGGTTGTGAGCAAAGGACACTGGGCTCTTTTGTCCTGAAACACAACTGGTAACCCTTGGCTTCCCTTGGAACCTGTTACTTTCCTGTACCTGGAAATGGGACCGCCACCCCCATGGTCGCTCAGGCCCACAGCCTGGCTTTCATATTTGATCTCTGCTTTTGCTTGAGCTCCACATCCAAATCCATCAGCAATCCTGGGGCCTGTTCTACTTCAAAAATATTTCCACCCCTTGCTCCACTCTTCCTGCCGTCTCTCCTGGGTTCTGTGGCTTCCTTGTTCCCCTCCAGTCCCTCCAATTCGTGCCCCTCCCAGCAGCCAGGCTGAGCTTTGACACCATATGTGGGATCACGCTGCCTCTCTGCTTAAACCCTCTGCACTTGCCTCATAAATCCTGCCCTCCTTACCTGCCTCCTGACCACCTCTTCCACCTCCTGGAGGCCCCTCTCACCCCCTATACACACTGATCTCTCAGTTCCTTGAACATATCAGTTTCATGTTTGCCTTAGGGACTTTGCACTTGCTGTTCCCTCCTTCTAGAACATTCCAGCTCCACACCTTTGTCTGTATGCCTCCTCCTCATCTTTTAGGAGTCAGCTCAAATATCACCTCCTCCAAGAGGCCTCCCTTGAGCACCTCCCCTCGACGATATCAGTCACGCCAACCATTACATCATGTTTTATTTTCTCCGTAGTATTCCTCACTAGCTGAATTAATTTTGTTTACATGTTTATTGTCTTTCTCCCTCTCTAGAGTTCCAGGAGAGCAGGCACCTGGTCTGGGTGATTTACCACTGCGTGCTCATGCCTAGCGTTTGGGATTTGATACATATTTGTTGAATGAATGAACAAATGAACGAATGGATGGATGGATGGATGGACCGACGTTCCAGTTCTGCCTTTGCTAACTTGAAGAGATTTTGCAAGCTCTCTTACACAATCAGGAGCTTGGTAACCTGTTTGTGCTCTCATTCCAAGGATTTTAGGCTTGCTTGGCCAATCAAGTTGCAGCTCATCAATTCTTGGCGGCCCCACCCCTACCAGCAGGGCCCAGAGCACACAGTAGGTTCTTGGCGCACACTGGGGGACGGTGTTGGCTAGTTCAGCCTGGCTCCTGTACTGATTATCCAGGTGACTTCAAGCAAGTCCGTCTATCTTTTGTTGTTTATATTCCTCATCTGGAAAGATAAAGAGGTTTGCACAGATAGCCTCTCAGATTCTGTTTGACTTTTTGACTTTCAAAGACCAGAATGGAATGAACTAGCTCAGGGGTTTTTGTGGATTGGGAATGTGGGGGGGGGGGGCGGTAGGAAGAGGCTGGTGAGCTATTTGGAGGGGTGGGGTCTCAGATAGGACTTCCTTCCCAGGGCTTTGGGGGACCCTCTAGCTGAGGTTTGCTCCCTGAAGTTGGGGCTTTGCCCCTTGTCATTTCTCACTTTCCCGGAGCTGTGACTATGGAAGCATGACCTGAAGACTGTGGCAGCCTCTCCTTCTCATCTGTCACAGAGACAGCACCTCCAGCCTGAGGCAAATAAGCTGCCTGAAATCACTCACACAGATTTGGGGGGTAGGCCAATGAATGTGTCTGGGGGACAGAAAGTTCTCTGCTCTTGCGTTCTCCAAGGGTTCTGTGCGCCCTAAAGCTTAGGAGCCCATATTTAGAAGGCCAGGCTGACTAAGATGAGTAATAGAAGGAGGAAGGGGAAGCAAGAGAGAGAGAGAGTACCCCATTCCCCAATTTTTTTCATGTCTTTTCTGGACCTGTTTCCTCTTGAGTAAATGAGAAGTTTGCGTGATACCAGAATAACACCCAGCATTTAGAATAGTAATGTCTACTTTTATTTCATGTACATTATCTCATTTATTCTTTCTAAAAACCCTGTGAAAGCCTTCCCTGTCAGCAGCTCTGTCTTCCAGATGACAAACCCAAGGTTTGGGGAGGCTGGGTGACTTGCCCGAGATCACACAGACTGTGACTGGCAGCGTGGGCCTGGAGCCAGCAACTACCTCTTAGGTTCTCCCACTGGCACTCTGGGCAGGGGGAGTGAGGAGAAGGGAGAAGAGGAGGAGGCCGACGGGGAAGGAGGTCATGCCCAGATGGAAATCTTCAGTTCCTTCCACTGAACCCAGAAGGCCTCCTGGAGAAGGGGGCACTTGGGGAGCTGGGGAGGGGAGGAATTCCCAGGCACCGGGGGCCATCCTTTCTGGTGGGTTCTCAGGTACTCATGGTCCCTTTGGATGGCTGGAATGCAGGTGTGGGTTCGCTATCGGACTTTGGGCTCTGCCACAGGCCTCAGGCTGGGGAGACTTTTCGGAATGTGCCCCTTGCCTTCCAGAACCACCTTTGGCCTTACCTGCTGTTTATACTCCTCTTCCTCCCCCTCTACCCCGCTTGGCAGCCTGAGCCAGTGCCAGGAAATTGTTGGTCAAAGGTGAGGTCACCAAGAACCTGGAGAAACAACAGGTCCTCATTAACCTTGTTTATCTGTCAGGTACCTGTTGCCTTATAAGGTTCCTCCTGCCCTTCTCATTAACTTTGTCTCCTGCCTCCTTAGAAGCTCAGATTCTCCCGGAAGATTTCTTCATTTGACCTTCCGAGATGCACTTCCTGTTTCTGCACGTGGTTTCTGTATCTATCAGGCCTCATCTCAGATTATGTGGTCACCTGAGTCAAGATGCTGGCTTCTTCATAAGGCTGTCCTCACTTATCCGTGAGGACAGTGTCTGTTTACCATTGTGTCCTCACAGGCCGGTGACAACATCTGGTTCAATAGACTGGTGAATGGAGGATTGAGACTAACGTCCTGGGTCTACGGTTCAGAACTCACCTCCTCCAGGAAACCTGCCGGGCTTGCTTCCACACTGCTCTTATCATCTTCTCATTCCTGCCTTTGGTCTGCCTCTCTATCTTGTCCCGACTTCTGCTCGCTGTTGCTCTTTTAGGTGGGTGCCTTCAACCACAGGTAGGCTCTGTGAATGCAGAGACTGGGTCTTCTTATTCTCTCGTGTCACCCCCTGATCCCCACCCCAACCCTGTGTCCTGCACACAGTGGACTCCTAAGTGATGCTTACTAACCAACTGGCCTGTGGGATCTGGGCCAAAGCAGGGCCAGGAAGGTCAGATAATCTCTCAAGGTCACCCAAGTTTGTAGTTTAAGAGCTTGGGCCTGTCCTGGCCCAACCAGCACATCCTTCCTCAGAGCTGGGGCCCCTTTGGTGTGCAGTGCTGATATTTTAAAACTATTGATGTTCATGCATTTTTCACTAAAAAGACCTTCGGCCAGAGCCTTCAATGTGCCAGGCGCTGTGCTCATTCTGGTTCTCAGAGTTGGAGGTGATATAGTTCCTGACCTCAGGAGGTGAGATATTTATCAGAACAGTCTTCAGCATTGGAGCCAAATGTTGGGGCAGTCAGAGAAAACTTCCCTGAGGAGGTGGCCCCTGAGGCCCTTAAAGCATTCTTACACAACCATTCATGTGGTCAAGGTGTTTAAGAGAGCCCTTGCTCATCTCTGTTAGTCCAAGATATGCCAGTGACCAGCCTGGGGCCTGGTTCTTGGAGAAGGGGAGAAAGTAGGCTGTTCCCCAGCAAGCCCTGCCCCATCAGGAGCCACAGCCAGCAGCCTGCAATGAGAGGGCCCGTCGCCTACTGCCAAACATGATGGCTCGGAGATGGGCAGAGATACTCCTGAGGTCCCGCAGTGACCTAGAACCCGAGGTCTGGTCCGGATGGGGCGATGTGGCCAGAACCCAAAGGGGACAGAATGCAAGTGTTCTGATTCCCCCCTGAGGTCCCTCCCAGAGTCACCCTTTGTCCCTTTTCCTTCATGAGGCCAGTGCCTTCACCAGGCTGGTCTGGAGGTGGGGCACAGAGAAAGTGGTCCTTACCAGGGTCTCCTCCTCGCCCAGTGGCAGATAGGCATTGAAAAGATGGCCCAGGCTGAGATACCTGTTGGAAAGAGAAGGGTATGAAGAAGCAGCTGGGGCGGAGAGGATGTTCTTCAGCGAGAGTGTGCCTCCTGGACACTTGTGTGCACAGCAGAGGTCCCATTTCTCACGAGCAGGGCTAACCTATCAGAGGAAGGGAGAAGGAAAGGGACTTGTTGGCTGCCAGCTGGCCTGAGCCGGCTGCTTGTAGCTCCCAGGCCTTATTCCTGTCCACCACCCCCCCCCCACAGCCTCAGGGCACAAAGTCCAGTGGGGTGATTTTGTCATTTCTTCCCAGGGTAGCCTTAAAGGGCCAGCACCTTCACTCGGGGTTAATGGTTACCTGTTGGGTCACCAACAGCCCCGGAGGACAGTGTGTACGAGGATGGGTGGGAGGTGAAGACAGAGGGGTGGCCTGGGGCGGTGCTGGGCTGACACATGAAGAGGAGGATCGTGGCCCTTTGAACATACCTCTTGGGGTTGCCTCCCCTCTTGGCTGGACTTGGCCCATGTGTGTCTTTAAGGGCAGACAGCCCAGGGAACTTGTGAGCCTGAAAGGGAGGGTAAAGTCCAGGGCGCTGCTCCCCTCAACCCCCAGCTCTGACAGGAGAGCGGTTTGGGAGACGAAAAAACTTTCGAGGCTTAGAATTCCCACAGTAGGGGTGGGGGGGTGTCTTCCAGCCAAATGAGAGGGGAGAGCAGGTCTTGGGCCCTCAGGAGGTCAGGCCTTGGCTAGGCAGGTCCCTGGGGTCCCTCATCCTCAACCACTAGACATATGCATGTCCCCCACACTTGGAAGATTTGCCAGCATCACCCGTGAACTGCCCAGCCCTTCCATTCTCCCTCTCAGTCCCACCCCTCCAGCCTCGGGAAGCAGAATAGTAAGTAATAGTATTGATAACAAGGGCCACCCTTTGTTGGGCCCTGAGGATATATATATATATATATATATATATATATAGAGAGAGAGAGAGAGAGAGAGAGAGAGAGAGTCATCTGTGATCCTATCAACAGCCCTGCGAGAGGGTACGGATCTCACCCCCACGTTTCCCAGAGTGGAGAAGGGAGCCTGGAGAGCTTATGTAACTGCCTGAGATCACACACATGGCAGGGGCAGAGCAGGACTCAACCCCTGGTCTGGGTTGTATCAAAGGTTTGTGTTTTTTACCACAGAGGGTGATGGGCTGCGGCCCGGCTGTTTCTCCAGCACACTGGCTCAGTCAAGGCTCCAGAAGGCTTTCATGATTTGCCCTAGCCAGCCTGGGAATGGATGAAGGAATAAGCAAAATTTGGTCTGTGCATACAATGGAGGACTATTCAGCCCTCCAAAGGAAGGAAATTCTACCAGACACCACAACGTAGATCAAACTGGAGGACATTTTGCTAAGTGCGCTACTCCGGTCACAAAAGGACAAATCCGCAGGAAGAGCAGGATGGGGTCACACTAGTCCCAGATGTCAGTGTGTGCGAGCCAGGGTGGGAAACAGCAGCAATCTCGTGGCCTCAAGCTTGGCCATGTTGCATTGTCTGTTACTGCCTTGGGCTCTGTGGCTGCGAGTGGCTGTGGCATCTGGGGGTTCCCTACGGGAGGGCCTGGGGGCCCTGAGGGGGCTTGTCCAGTACCACAGGCCCAGAAGAGGCAGAGGGATGGACAAGATGACCTCACAGGAGAGACTGCCATGGACAGGAGTGTCCCTCTTTCTGTGAAGGCTTTACTCAAGTTCACTCTCCATTCCTACTCATGGTTCACAGAGCAATTCATGACTTTTGTCTTTTTGCAGGCATTGAAATCTAATGATTTCCCCCAGATTCCTGCCTGTGGCTTTTAACTATTATCATTTGGCTCAAAGACCACAGGCTGGCAGCTTATCCTTCCTCAAGCCCTTTGCACACACAATTTTTTAGGGTTTTGGCAGAGAAAGTTTTATTAATCCCACTAGATAGACGAAGACACTGAGCCCTGGAGCGAGGAAGTTCTGTGACCGAAGCCTAGAGAGCCCTGGTGGGCGACCAGCCCTCCTCAGCCTGGGCCTCACACGGCTTCCCACTACACTGCTTCTCCAGCCCTCCCTCAAAGAACTTTCTCTGTTCAGGCTCGCTCGCTTTGGAGTTACACTTTGCCTCTAATTCTTTTACTTAATTTTTGTTTATTGTGGTAAAGCGCACTTAACATAAAATTTACTGCCTCAACCACTTTAAAGGGCACAGTTCGGTGACATTAAGTACATTCCTATTGTTGTGCAAGCATCCCACCATCCTTCTCTAGAGCTTTTTCATCTTTTCCAGCTGCAGCTCTGTACCCATGAGGCACGGACTCCCGGACTCCCTTTCCCCGGCTGACCCCAGCCCCTGGCGGCCGCCGTGTACTTCCTGTCTCAGTGAATTGGGCTACTCTAGGTAGCTCACAGTGGAGTGTCCATCGTTATGTGGCTGGCTTATTGGACTTAGCAAAACGTCTTCAAGGTTCGTCCATGTTGTGGTGTAATGGTAGAGTTTCCTCCCTTTTGAAGGGTGAATGATACTCCATAGTTTGTATAGACCACCTCAGGCTGATCCATTCATCAGCTGAGAGGCCCTTGGATTGCTTCCGCGTTGTAGCCAGTGTGAATAATGTTCGCCACGTCCTCCCTATGAACGCAGGTTGTGCATACCTTTTTCAAACCCTACCTTCAATTCTTTAGGGGTCATATGCCCAGAAACGAAGTTGCTGGATCATATGGTAAGTCCATTTTTCATATTTTGAGGAGGCACCAAACTGTTTTCCACAAAGACTGCACCATCTTCTGTTCCCGCCAAGTGTCAATTTCTCCACATCCTAGTCAGCACTTGTGATTCTCAGGTTGTTTGATGGTGGCCATCTGGATGGGTGTAAGGGCATACCTCATTCTACGTTGTTTTTTTTTTTTTTTTTTTTTTTAAGATTTTATTTACTTATTTGACAGAGAGATCACAAGTAGGCAGAGAGGCAGGCAGAGAGAGAGGGGGAAGCAGGCTCCCTGCTGAGCAGAGAGCCCGATGTGGGGCTCGATCCCAGGTCTCTGAGATCATGACCTGGGCTGAAGGCAGAGACTTAACCCACTGAGCCACTCAGGTGTCTCTTATTCTACTTTTGATTTGCATTTCTCTGATGAGGAGTGGAGTTGAGCGTCTTTTCATGTGTTTATTGGCCATCTGTATGTCGTCTCTTTAAGTTCTTTGCCTGTTTTTGAATTGGGTATTTTCTTCGTTGAGTTTTGGGAGTGCTCTACACATTCCAGGTATTAATCTCTTATCGGGTATCAGATATATGATTTGTAAATATTTTCTCCCATTTGGGGGGTGGCCTTTTTACTCTGTTGATAGAATCTTTTGATGCACCAAGGATTCTTTAAAATTTGTTTTTTAAAGCAATCTCCATATGCAGTGCAACACTTGAACTCACCCCGAGATCAAGAGCCGCATGCTCTACTGAGACAGCCAGGTGTCCAGATGCAGAGAAGATTCTAAGTTTCACGAATGACCCTTCTTCCTGATGTTGCCATGCTTGGGGCTGGCTACTTCACCTGAGTTTCCAGAGTCACGTCTAGGGCTGTCTCCCTGCATTGACAGTGGGACCACCTGGCTGGCCTCACCCACCAACCACAGAGCCCCCTAGGAGTCAGGCCCTGGCCTGGTTGAGGGACACATGACCAATACCAGCACAGGACCCGCAAATAGCAGGTGCTCTATGTGTGTGTTTGGTGAAAGGAAGATGATCTGTAATGACCCATGATTTGGGCTGGGGGTAGCGTGGTGGGAGAGATGGGGGGCTTCCGGTGCTGTGGAGAATGGGTGTGAGATGGCTGTCCATGGGGGGAAGACAAGATGGAGGAGAGCACAGACTCTGGAGCCAGAATGCCTCGTTCAGATCCTCTTCTTGGCGGTACAGTCTTGGGCAGGTTGCTTAACCCTTCTATGCCCCAGTTTCTTTGCCATCTTTGAAACAGGAGGCATAACAGTTTCTAGCTTAGAAGGCTGGTTATGAGAATCAGATGACTCATAAAACAAGACTTAACATATCACCAAGATGATACAGGTCCTGGCTGTTATTATTATTACTTTATTATAGTCTCAGCTCTTTGAGGTCAGAGAACACATTCCCTACATCTTGGCGGCTCTAGCACCTAGCCCAGTGCCCAGTGCAGACCTGGTACTCAGTCACTATTTGTTAATTGGATTTTAGTGTCTTTTGTCAACCAGGCAGTCTTTCCTTACTCCGCCCTTAGTTTCTCCTGGCAGTTCCCTGGCCTGTTTTGCCCTGTTCTCTATCGATCTGCTTCATGGTTGGTTCTTGGTCTTCCCCTGCCCCCACCCCCCCGCCCTGCGAGGGGAGGTAAACCGCTGGTTCTTAGCCGTTAGTAAAGGGATCCTGAGGCTGGGCTGGGACAGGGGCTGTGTGCCTGGGGTGGCAGGTCAGGAGAGGCTGGGGCTGGAGGAAGGCAGCCACTCTTCCTTTTCTTCCTCCCCTGTGTTCCCCTGTGCCAGGTCACTGAATCATAGAATCTCAGTGCTGGTTTCCTCCCCCAGGAAGGCCTGGACCATTCTGTGCCTGTTTTCCTTCTAGCTTGTTGGCTGCCTGGTTCTCCCTTGGAACCAGGGGATCAGAGAGAAGAGAAGACCCTTTGGCATTTGGAGAGGGTCCTGGCCATGTCTCCTTCCAGATGCTCTCTGATATGACTTTCCTGATGATCTCCTAGGCATTATTACTCCCAGAGGCCCCCTGGAGCCAAGGCTTGGAGTGAGGGTTGAAGGATCATTCCTGATCCTTCCCTGGGGACTTCCCTGGATCTCTCCTCTGTGGACCCCCCCACTATCCTCTATTCGTGGACATTGTTGCCATGACCAGCTGTGCCCATGGGTCCCAGGCACACAGGGACCTGGGTGGTCAGCTCTGTGCTCTGCCCAGGGTTCAACCCTCCCTGTGTTCTTGATGTCCCAAGAACTCTGATGTCACCTCAGATCCTATGACTTGCCCCGCCCCACTTAGGAGAGACCTTGTCCCCAAAGACTTTGGCCTTTCTTTGGGTATTTATGGGCAGTGCGGCAGCAAGGTCAGGTGCCAGCGGACAGTGGGGAGACTTGGATGTTGGCTTGGGGCTAGGGTGGGGGTACCACTTTGCCCTGCATGGCTGGCTCTGGGTGTAAGAGCAGTGAGTCACCTCTTGCAGGCAGTGGTGAGGAGAAAGAGAGCAGGGCAGGGGCACTGGATATGTGTGGGTGGGGGAGGGAGGTCTGGTGGCTGCCTTGTGTTTCTGTGTGCCGTGCGAGATGGGCTGATGTAGGAGTGTGTGATTTGTGGGTGCGAGTGCAGGGGGGATCCATGAGGGGATCACATGAGGTGTGGGGACTGTGTGTGTGCGTGTTGTGGGTGAGGTGGGCTCTGTCAGTGATGGGGTGGGTTGTGAATGTGCCACTGGGCTTGGGGGCTGCGTGCAGGCCAGGGAAAAGAGTGACCACAAAATTACAATGTACCTTGATCTCTCTTTATTTTAATTTAACCTCAGCCTTTGCCAGGGGTCAGGTTGCTGGGTAACTGTTGGGGGGGGGGATTTAGGGCCTCCACTTGCCACCCCAGCTGCTGCTTATCATCTGAATGATGACATCTTAAGAGAAGAGGAACTCATCTCTCTCAGCAATCATACCTCCGGTGGGAGCACCAGCTTTTGTGGGGGGGAGTGCTCACACCCTGACCCTGGTTTCTGTGTTCATCACTCTGTGTGTGTGTGTGTGTGTGATGTTAATAAGATCTTTGCGTATGTACACATGTGAGTCTGCCACCTGTGACGGGCTCTGCAAGCTGGTTTCCAGGTATCGTGTGTTCGTGTGTGTATACACAGAAGCAATGCCATCGTATTGGATTTTACCTGTTGAGTCGTGGAACGCACCAGACTCACCTTCTCAAAACTACACCAACAGAAAACAACATTCTAGAACTAAATTTTAATGCAAATTGGTATATTACTCTAGGCAAATACATGTATGTGTATTCTGTGTCACATGTTTGACATATATCAAAAAAATGCCTTCCATATACTGGTGAAACTTAATTTTTTCTTAAAGAAATAAAAAATATAAATCATTTTTTTTCTAACCCTTTATTTCTTCTGGCAATAAAATGAATCTTGTTTTTGATCAGATTCCTTTATCACCACTGCCTGAAAATATTATTTATCTGATTGTTTATTATCTTTCTTTCACACTAGAATATCATCTTTATGAGGGCAGGGATTCTTGTCTGTCATGGTCATGTTGTATCCCCAATAGTGAGAACAAGCCTGGCACGTAGAAGGTGCTGAATAAACATTTTTTTAAAGAAGTGAAAGAGAAAGTATTCCCAAGAATGTGGCATGTAAGTAGAGGCCTGAAGGGTGAGGAGCATTTACCAGGTTGAGAAGAGGTAAGTACTGTTCTAGGTACAGGCAGTATGTACAAAGGTCCTGAGGCAGGAGGGGGCAGAGTGCATTTCTGAGGAGCTGACAGGTGGCTGGTGTGGCCGGAGTGCTCTCTGTGCTTGCGCGCGTGTGCGTACACGAGGGCCTGCACGTATGTGCAGAGTGCCTTCTCAGCTATTGGAAGGAGCCTGGAATGTTGCAAAGGAGTGATGTGATCAGATTTGCATTTTAAAAACACCCCTCTTGGGTGCCTGGGTGGCTCAGTGGGTTAAAGCCTCTGCCTTTGGC
Organism: Mustela lutreola; assembly: GCF_030435805.1. Classification (NCBI taxonomy): domain Eukaryota; kingdom Metazoa; phylum Chordata; class Mammalia; order Carnivora; family Mustelidae; genus Mustela; species Mustela lutreola. The sequence continues at coordinate 91,098,008 of NC_081295.1, forward strand.
TCAGGTTATGATCCCAGGGTCCTGGGTTCAAGCCCCGCATCGGGCTCTCTGCTCAGCAGGGAGCCTGCTTCCCTTCCTCTCTCTCTGCCTGCCTCTCTGCCTACTTGTGATCTCTCTCTCTGTCAAATAAATAAGTAAAATCTTTAAATAAATAAATAAAAACACCCTTCTTGTTGCTGGAAGAGGATGGAATCTGAGGTGGGGAGAGATGTGTGGACTGTCCTCCTGTGAGAGAGGAGGGTGCCCCCTAGGACCGCGTCAAGAGGTTTTCAGCAGCAGCCCGCATGGGGTTTCCGGGGTCACTGGAGTGGCATTGGGAGGGGTGGGAGAGGGATCCATGAGGAGCAGGTCTGAGATTTCTCACTTGCTTAATTGGTTGGCTGGTGATCGGAGTGCTTCCTATGTGCTGGGCACTAGGCTAACCACTTCACCGTCCCAGTTAATCTTCCTAGCCTTCTGAAGTGGGTCGGATATCACCCATGAGGACACGGAGGCTCAGAGTGATAAGTCCTCTGCTGTAGGGTTTACGCTTGGCACTGGGAAGCCCTCCTAACACCTCTCTCCATCAGGACTTGCAATCGGCTGGTTAGCACAGGGCTCATAGACATGCACGGGGCGAATAGCTCATTTTAACTGGAGACCAATGGATGCGCTCATATTTGCCAGCCTTTTGATACATGACTGAGGCCTCCTCTGGGCCCAGCCCCTCCTGAGCCCTGAATGTTTTCTCTCGTACAAACCATCCTGTGACACGCTGTCTTCTCTGGGTTCTAGTTTTGGTTTAAAGTACAGGGAGAACATCACACCTCTTAAGAACTAATCAAGGGGAGGATTCTTCCAGATTTTGAGCAACCACAACCACGTGGCCTGCTGGCCCCACTCTTTGCGGTTTGCCTTTTACACCTCCAACTCAATGGCCGTGTTTTCAGTGGTTTGCTGTTACGGGACTCTTCCAAACATTCAACTTGGATTTTTAAGAAAACAGGAAAACTTTCTTCTCACAGTCATACTTCATTGTGTTAAGCCGGAGTCGACTAAATTGTGCAATGACTAACAAGAGCCACTGACAAACAGGTCTGAGGACAAACACAGTGGCTCTGAGGCCCCTCCGGGGTTGGGCTGTGGGAGCCAAAGTGGTGGGCATGTTGCTGATCCCCCCTGGGGTGGATGGTGGGCATCGATCTGCAGGCTTCTCGGAGAGAGCGGAGGGGTAGCAAATGGAGCCCCAGGCCAGGTGAGTTACCTGCTGAGAATGTGGGCAAAGCAGAGTGCGCGGCTGCGGCGTGACACTCTCTGTCATATGTTACCAGAAGACTGAGTCTGTGTTCAATATTTAGTACAGGTAGTTGGAGCCCTTGGGAATCAACATGAAATGCTATCAGTAGTTTAAGTGCTCAGCATCAATTAGGTTTGTTTGTTTTAAGATTTTATTTGTTTATTTGACAGAGATCACAAGTAGGCAGAGAGGCAGGCAGAGAGAGAGGGGGAAGCAAGCTTCCTGCTGAGCAGAGACACCCCCCCCCAATGTGGGACTCGATCCCAGGACCCTGAGATCATGACCTGAGCCGAAGGAAGAAGCTTAATCCACTGAGCCACCCAGGCGCCCAGCATCAATTAGGTTTAAAAAGTACGTTTCGAGAAGGGAGTTGGGGGAAATTGGAAGGGGAGACGAACCATGAGAGACTATGGACTCTGAAAAACAACCTGAGGGTTTTGAAGAGGCGGGGGGTAGGAGGTTGGGGGAGCCTGGTGGTGGGTATTATGGAGGGCATGTATTGCATGGAGCACTGGGTGTGGTACATAAACAATCAATTCTGGTACACTGAAAAGAAATCAAATAAATAAAGAAAGAAAGAAGAATAAAAAAAGACAATAATAAAGAAAAGTGGGTATATGGGGAAAAAAAGGTTCAAAAAAAAAAAAAAAGGATGTTTCGTAACTCAAATCATTGAGTCCACTAATAAAGAGCCAGACAGAGGCACAGGGCTGGCAGTTCATTCTGGAATTTCGCATTTTCCTGAGCCAGGCCCTGGGAGGGGCAGCGGGCAGTGCAGTCAGGGATGGCGGAGGCAGTGCCCTCTTTGTGTGTCTACACTTTCGGAGGCTGGGGTCCATCTTGAAGGCCAGGCTTCTGCCTTTGAAGAACTTCTTTTCCTGAAGACAGCAAAGAGGAGATGCCCTGAAAGCAGTCAGGATCCGGGTCTGGAGGCCTGTGTGTGTCCTGTGTGTCCTGTGCCCTTACCCACGGGGACAGGGAGAGGATGGAGGTGGTGTTTTCTTGACCCATGGAATCCCCCTGGCCCAGGGCAGGACCCAGTGCATGGGCCCCTCAACTGTGAAGACTTGCCAGGCATCTGGCTCGTTTCTGCCTGGTGCTGGAGACCATTTCATGTCTCAGACGATTGGGGGAAGAGAATGAAGGAAGAAGGATTGGTGGAAAGAATGGCCGTGATCTGAGAAATGTGGGATAAAAGTGAACCTGTCCCCTTATTCAGAACTGTCAGGGAAGGGACTTCGGTCCAACTCACTTGAACCGTCATTTCCTGAGTCATTGTGTTAGGAACACATTCTGGGAACATCAAGAGGCCTAAGGCACTATTCCTGTCCTCAAGAGCCTATCATATGGCCATGGAGAACTCCAACAAGAGCATATTCTAGGACATACTATGGCTCCAGGTTTGGTGAAAGAGCTCAGTGATGTTATCAGAAGCTCAGGCTTTTTCTGTCTTTCTGCTCTGCTCTCCTCAACCCGTGAACTTATTGTCCACATGCGTGTTACCTCAGGGTTGCAAGATGGTGGCTGCAGCGCCTCCTATAATTATATTCAAGGCAGGAAACAAAAAGGCCCAGGAGAAAATGAGGCTGCATTTTTATCAGGGAAGAAAAGTATTTCCCAGAAACTCCACAGAAAAGGACCTTTCATGTCTCATTGGCCAGGACTGAAAGGCAACGCTGCAAGGGAGACCGGGAAAGTGAGGGTCAGGCATTGGGGGTGGGGGAGGGCGGACAGGATGCTCGTGACATCTTAGATGAGCCTTGGTTCATTCCTGGGGCCTGGATCCATTGCCACCTGAAAGGTGGGGGTTCTGGAGGAAGTGCTGGGCCATTAGGTAGAAGGAACAGTGTTTTCTACATGCATTAAGAGCTAAGATCAGGCCAGGGATGCAGAGAGAAACCAGAGGGGCAGAGTTAGCCCCCTGCAGAGTTAGCAGGGGGTGGGGGGGCAGTGGTGCTGGAAAAGGTGATCCCTGAGCGAGGTCTGGGGCACATCTATCAAGACCAGTCGGAAGGGGAACCTAGGTGGATGGAATAGCCGGAGGAGAAGCACAGGCATGTGTGCACAGTTAGATATTAAGTTCAAGAAAGAAGTCAGAGAGGTAGAGGTGGATGCAGGTGGAGATGTGACAAGAAACCAGACCGTAGTGGGCTTTGCAAGTCCGGCTGCTTACTTGGATTCTATCCTGTAGGGTCTTGAATGGCTTTCGGCAGAGGAGGGGCCTGGTGAGCTGGGATTTTAAGAAAGTTGGGGCACTGCGAATGGATGGGAGAGGCTGGGAGAAGCTCAGGCGGAAGCAGGGAGGTTCCTGCCCCATCCAGACAAGAGCTGCTAAGGGCCTGTAGTAAGATTTTCCAAATCTGCCTGCCAATATCCCAGCGACAAGATAGGAAGGATTCCATGGCACGAATCTCTGGAGGGACAGATGTCTCAAGAGGGCTGGGAAGCTCCCCAAAATGTACATCAGACTGTGCAATCACACGCAGGGTAGTCTATGTCCCAGTGCTGAAGAAAGAGGAGTGGCGGCTAAGATCAGTGGGCGGCATGGCAGCTCGGCGCTGCGTTGCTGTTTTAGGAAGGCTCGAGCAAAGAAGGGAAGGGCAAATCCGAGACGGGGCCATGAGCCTGTGAACACAGTGCCTGGAAGACAAAAATAGGCAGAACTTTGTGAGATACCAGGAGCAACTGAAGAGCCCGTGGAGACCTGGCCAAGGGCAGGCCTAAGCAATGGGGAGTGGAGAAAGGGGGTGTTCCTCGGGCTGTGTTGTCGGGGTCCCTCTGACAGAGACCAGAGACAAGGCCACATTGGGAGAAGAAAGAGAAGCCCTTCCCAGCAGCTGCTCCTGGGGTATGCAGGGGGGCTCTCACCGTAAAACATTTCAGGCACAAGGGAATCTTCTGGATAAGACTGCTGGGTCTTCTTGCTCCCCTCTGAGAAAGCTCAGAGCACGGGGCTGGGTGCAGGGGAAATGTGGCTCTGAGTTTCAAAAAGAGAGGTTTGGAATCTATAACTTCACAGCTGAGGGCCGTTCTGGGCCAGGATCCTTGCAGACTGGGACAGGGATGGTTCATGAGCACTTAGAAAGGGAGGTGGCTGGGTGGTGTCAGGGACCCAGCAGGGGCTCTCTGTGACTAGCGTGTCAGACCAATTAAAAACAAGAGTGTTGCGAAGTAGATAAGAAATACCCACAGAATAAGATTCAAAAAGCACCAAGAAGTATACAGAGCAGAGTCCCCCTCTCCCCGCTGTCTGCTAGCCCCCCAGCTGCGCTCCTCAAAGGCCTCCAGTATTACCACTGCTCATGTATATGACGCACCCATCTACCTACTCTTTAAAAAGGGCAAATGTGGCATATTTCACTTGCCACATTTTATCGAAGTTTCTCTTCCTCTAACAGTAGATTGCGGAGATTTTTACGCAACAGTGCAAGTGGGGCTGCCTGTTCTTTCGACAGCCTGGGAGTACCATAGTAGGACGCCCTGTCATTTATCCCACCGGCCCCCTACAGCCGCCAGGCCTTCTCTCTCATTGTCATGTCTACAATGAATAACTTTGCATACATATCACTTTCTGCATGTTTGACATATGCGATATGTATGCATTTCTATAGAATAAATACTCAGAGAGGGAGTTGCCGAGCAGAGAATTTACGCACATTTGATTTGGATAGATATTGTCAAATTGTCCAACTCCACAGAAGCTGTGCGGATTCATGTCCCCATCTTCATATACGAGAGGGTCTGTTTCCCTATATTTGGGTGAACTCTGTGTTTTCCAACTTTCAGGTCTTATTGGTGCTGGGCCGTCAGATAGACGGAATCTCTAGTTTTAATATGCGTTTCTCTTATTAAGATTTCCGACTAATGGGGGCGCCTGGGTGGCTCAGTCGTTGAGTGTCTGCCTTTAGCTCAGGTCATGATCCCAGGGTCCCGGGATCAAGCCCCACATCAGGTTCCCTGTCTGTAGGGAGCCTGCTTCACCCTCCCTCACTCCCCCTGCTTGGGTTCCCTCTCTTGCTGTATCTCTCTCTGTCAAATAAATAAATAAAGTCTTAAGAAAAAAAAAAGAATATTTCTGACTAATGGATTTTCTGACTCCCAAGAGGGTTGGATACTGGTAGATGCAGAAATTGTGGGAAGTGCAGGAACTTCACAAAGTTCTTGATAACATCTCTCAGATGCTTTGATGGTCAAGATGGAGAAATAGAGCCATGATCCTCAAGTAGCTTTATGGGTCAGTAGCTGGAAAAATGGTTATCCATTCATTCAACAAACATTCATGGAGCTTACATTCTACAGGAGGAGACCGACAGTGAATGAAATCCAGAACAAATAAGTAAATTATGTGATATATTAGAAGGCCATAGGTCAACGATGTTGCTTAATAAATCCACATTGGTCTAGAAAAGGACAATAGATGCCACAGGGGCTCCGTCATTAGTCCCGTCTTGTCCATTCAACAAATAGTGATTGACTATCTGCTATGTGTCAGGTGCTACTTTAGGAACTAGGGATACAGCTGTGAGCGAATCAGACGAAAGTCCCCGCCCTCCTGGAGCTGACACTCCATTGGTAGGAGACCAACACTAACAAATTGAGTAAGAAAAACAGGGACGCCCGCTGGCTCAGTTGGTTAAGTGTCTGCCTCTTAGCCTCTCTCGCTCACTCTCCCAAATAAATAAATAATCTAAAAATAATAATAATAAAGAAAAAAATATATAGCATATTAGAAAGAAAAAAAAAGTGCTATGGAGACAAATTAGGTGGGGAAGGCTGATAAAGAGTACCAGAGAGTGGGGTTGCAATTCCAAATGGGGCTGCCAGGAAAGGCCTCACTCAAAAGGTAGCATTTGAGCAAAGACCTAAAGGAGGAAGGGAGCTGTGAGGCTTTCTAGAGAGGGAAGGCTGTTGCAAAGCCACGGAGGCTGAAGCAATGCTTGGGCGTTGGAGGAGCAGAGAGGGAGGGGGAGCATGGAAGAGATGAGACAGGTTGGGGTCGGGAGGGAGCTGGATGGTGCAGGCTGTGGGGGCCCTCAAGAAGCCTGACACTTTTACTCTGAGACAGGAGCCCTCAGAGAGTCTGCGCAGAGGAGGGGTGGCGTCTGAATTGGGTTTTCATAGGCTGATTCTGGCAGCTTTGCTGAGCATAGACGGAGGGCAGAGCAAGGAAACTGTAGTGATCCAAAGAGCAAGAGGGCAAAAGTCAGGAGGCTCTTGCAAAAATCCAAGCGAGAAATAACAGTGGCTTGAACCTGACTGGAAGTGACAGAGGAATGGTTGGAGTCTGCTATGTTGTGAAGGTAGAGCCAACAGGATCTGTTGACACATTGGCCCGGAGATGTGCAAGAAAGGGACGAGGGCAATGGGATGGCAAAGGCGTTTGGTCTGAGCAACCGGAAGGATGAAGTTGACCTGCCCGGAGATCCTGAGATGGTGAATGGGATGAATGGGATGTCTGGGATGGAATGCTGAGTCTGAAATGCCTGGGAGATACCCGGATGGGAAGACGATGAATGGGGACAATGGGACATACAGCTCTGGGAATCAGAGGGGAGGGCTGGGCTGGAGGCTGAAGTCTGGGATCCAGCAATTTACAAATCTTATTTAAAGCCTCTCATCTGCTTGAGATCGCCCAGGGAGTGAGTGAAGACTAGGAGGAGAAGGGATCCAAGCACTAGCCATGGGGCATTCTAATGTCAGAGTTGGATCACAGAGAGGCACCAGCAAAGGAGGCTGAGAAGGAGAGGCCAGGAGGTGGGTGGGTGGGTGGGGAACCAGGAGAGTGTGATAGCTTGAAAATAAAGTGGGCAAAAGGTTTCAGTGAAGAGGCGTAACCAACTGTTCCAAATGGTGCCGAGAGGTGAACTGGGATGAGGACCGAGGAGAGACCCTGGGAAGGATGGGGGCACCGTGCTGGAGAGGTGGGGGGTGACATCGCGCCTCCCACTAGCTAGGACTTGGAGGAGGGCCCAGATGTTGACCGATCCTCTTGGGAAGAAAATCGAACCACTGGGGAGGGAGTGGGGACACAGGAGGCCCACGATAGGTGGCTGTGAGGGACATAGAGATACAAGGTGGCATTTACCAGGCTCGGCATGGGGGTCCCACACATCAACCATCTGAGTACAAAAGACTTGAGGCTTGTTGACAGCTCCTGGTGTGTCAGCAGTGACGTGTAGTGATCCGAAGAGCGTGGCAATTACAAGCTGGGTTAATGGACATATCGTATCCAGAATGAGGGAGGTGACTGACCTGCTGGGCTCAGCAGTGTAAGGCACATGGGGGAACTGGGTTCAGCTGGGGGAGGGGAGCTGGGAGTGGACCCAGCAGATCCAGGCAGGGAGTGCACAGAGGGCCAAGGGCCTGCAAAGGAGTGGACTTGGGGAGCAGAGATGTGTGTCTACCATTCAGAGAAGAGCTCTCCTAGGAAGGTATGTCTCATAGCAGTGGAACAAGGCTGAGGGAGCAGAAGCTGAAATGTGACCAGACTCGGTGCTGTGAATTTTTCTAGATTTACTGTGGATTCTCCATGAAATTTTGTGATTTGTGAGCACTTCAAGCCACTTCTGACCCAGGAGTGACCCACGACTTGCTGAATGCCTCAATCTCAAGTCTTGGGAAAACAATGCTTTCTCTCAAGATCAGCTGAATGAAACGAGCAACTTCTAATCTGATCATCAACCGAGGCCAAGGAGGGTTATCATGCGAGGCCGCAGGGCTGGGGGCTTGGCCTTCCTAAGAACACGCTGTCACTGACAGGGCAGACAGCAGGGGCAGCCAGCTCACACAGTGCCAGCCCTCTCCCCTCCAAAGTGTCTGGGCGCTGGGGTGAAACCAGGAGAGAGCAGAGAACTGGCTCCTGTCCGCCCTGGGCCCCAGCCTGATGTTGGGGGTGGTTGTGGAATAGGCTCCAGGGGTTGGAGGAGATGGTGTGGCCACACACCACATTAGTAAGTAGCAAGCCACACTGAGAGACTAAAATGTACAGGTGGTATACACTTTCATCTATTTTATGTATTTGTACATATCTTTATTTATTTAACCTACAATATCCACAAATAGTCTCATTTCAACAGCTAATCAAGGCATGAAAATGTCATGAGATAATTTACACGATTTTTTTATGCCCAGTCTTCAGAAGCCGTGTGCATTCTCTGTTTACTCACAGCATATCTCAGTTTGGGCCAGATCCCCGCGCCGGGTGTCGAGGGCTCTGTTGCCTGTCTCACGTTCTTCCCTGCACTGGAAGGAGCCAGGGCTGCCCGCCGGCGTGCAGGGATTCGGTGCTGGCGCCTGCCTGGCTACGGAAGGAGCTTGCGGGGGGACCCTCAGACATGATCTGCTGCATGTGGGGTACATGCACCCCTGTGTGCATTCCTGGGTGGTAGGGGGCTGTCCCCAGTGCGCCTGCCATTTTGCAGCGGTGGTAAATATTAACGAAGTGGTGGGTGGCAGGCCCTCTGGGAGGCCTGGGCTCTCCCCGCGGGAGGAATGGAAATAATGCTGTGTACCTTAGATAGGGCTTTAGGTCCGGCCCCGGAGGCTGCTGGGCCCCGACCTGCTGGGGATACACAGGCTGGCCTTCTGTTCCCAGGACCAGGATGGCTTGCTGGGAGAGTCTCAGAACCCGCAGACCTCAGAAGTGCCACTTGCCTCTACGCGTGCATTGGCCTCGCCCCACTCCTCAGTCTCTCTCGCAAACCACCTCTTCACCTGAAGACCTCTTCTCTCCAAATCCACTTGCCAACAAGCCCAGTTAAGCCCGATTTAAGGGCATAGGAAACACATGGAGTTCAGATGATTTCCTAAAAAACAAAAAACAAAAAACAAAAAAAAATCAGTCAGCTCACTTACTGAGCACTTGCTGTATGCTGGCCTGTTACAAAGGCTGCCTCCTTCCTCATGGCACGCAGGGACATCGGTTGCCCCTCTGCCCCCCGCCCCCCCAGGAGAGGGGCCTGAAATTCAAGCAGGTCAACGTCACAACTGGGAAACAAGCCTGGGCATTTGACTGGACTAGTTCTAGCTACCAGAAAGTTCTCTCTGGGGAGGGGAAAGCAGGAGTAGTTACTTCCATTTGCATAAACAAACACCAGAAGGACACATAGAAGCTAATGTGACTACATATGGGGAGGAATGGGGAGGAATGGGGTACAGGAGGTTTCTCAAGGTATATCCCTGGGTATTACGTTGATATGATAACCAATATATCCATATGATAACCATATCCATATAACCGTATCTAATAATAATTAGATATATTATCTAATATTAAAAGCAAATGAGATGAAATTTTAACTGTTCATTTTGTTCCTCCTGGTAGAAGAGGTGTTTCTCAGGGTAGGTGAGCTTGATGACTGAGCTGAACTTTTTTTTTTTTTAAGATTTTATTTACTTGTCAGAGAAAGAGAGAGCCAGCACAAGCAGGGGGAACAGCAGGCAGAGCGAGAAGCAGACCCTTGGCAGAGCAGGGAGCCTGCCATAGGGCTCCACCCCAGGACCTTGGGATCATGTCCTGAGCCAAAGGCAGACACTTAACTAACTCAGCTGCTCAGGCATCCCCAAGCTGAACATTTTTTTGATATCCAGAATGTGTGTGACCTTACTTTCCATAAATATCAATTAATTAATTTAGATGACAGAAAAGAAGTGACTTCTTTCTGGTCATGACTTAACAATTGGTCTTTAACTTATAGCCTTGGCTCCTATTTCTTATTCTAGAAGCTTCCAGTATGATGAGGAAAACAATTGATTTCTACCCCTCAAACAACCCCCAGTCTGAGATAGAAACACAGCCCTGCCCTCAGGGAGCCCTTGTCTGAGGGGGGGAAAGAGCCCTGCTTTCAGGGACCACAGTCTGAGAAGAGTCACAGCCCTGCACTCAGGGAGCCCAGTCTGAGGGGAGACACAGCCCTGCCTGAGGGAGCTCCCATCTGAGGGGAGACATCCCTGTGTTCAGAGAATTCCCAAGCCCAGTTCCTCTGGACCATGTGAGAGAAGTGAAGGGGCTCCTCTGTGTTCTGAAGTGTCCGCTTCTGCCCTGGGTCTGGCTCCTCCTTCCCATCCCAGGAAACTCCTTCACTCTTAGTCTGCTCAGGGTGTCAACACCTGATTCATTTCCCCGAGTACTTGTTCCTGGGTCTCAGAAGATGTCTGTGTGTCTCTCCTTGCTTCCAGTTTTTCTTGGAACCAGGGAATGCATGTCCTGAGGGCATGCAGGAGGTGAGTGCCTCCTTGAGAATCTCCCTTGCAGGACATAGACTATCTTGTCACTCAGACAGAGCTAGGCTGAGCCAGGGTGGGCCAGAGTTCTAGTCCATGTGGGGATCTGGGGGCTGCCTTACCCTTTTCCCAAGGAGCATGTGGGCCGTGAGCACTGAGGAGAGGGATCAGGAGGTTTCTCTTTACTTGGGGGTCTCATTCAGTGAGTCTGACCTGGAATGAGGCAGAAGGATGGGAGTCCCTGAGTGTTCTCGGAGTACCAGAGGTCATTGACCTGGGAAGGCAAGGGCAAGCCTGGGGTGGGGCAGGCGGGACGTGTGTGCGCGCGCGTGCGTGCGCCTTCACACACACACACACACACACACACACACACACACACACACACAGAGGCTGTGTTTCCTTCTAAGCAGAAGGTGCTGCCCTTGGCAGAACTGGAGGGGCCCATCACATTCCCAGCCGGGCTTCCTCAGAGTCTTTGAGGGGAGACCAGGCTGTGAGGCCAGTGAGGCAACCACACCCCACTCTGTCCCAGGACAGTGCTCACTCCACCCCACCCCAGCCTACATTGCCTTTTCTTTCCTCACTGGCAGAGGGGTCCTCGGAATCTGGACAAGGCCTTGGAAGCTGGAACAGCATGTGGGGCTGGAGGGGTGGAAATCTGGTTGGAAGACTGAGGGGTGGCAATGGGGTGAACCCCTTGAATACCCTCCCCATCTTCCCATCTCCAATCTTGACCTCCTCCTCCTCCCAGCCTGGCCATGAAACCGAGAGGGAGACCCCAGCTGCCTGCAGGGTCCCAGGAGGCCCAGGCAGGGCCAGCAGCCACCCTGTCAGGTACAGACTCAGAATCTTAGATTCCTAGCTCCTCAGAGACACAGAGGAAGCGTCTTGGCATGATCCGGTCCAAACGTCCTCATTGAACAAGTTGGGAAACAGGTCCATTAGAGGTTCTGGGAACACATCCCAGAGAAGCCTCAGAAGAGAGGGTCCTGGGACTGGGTCCTGGAAAGCGATTTGTTGGTGTGATGTGGGGAAAATGTCAGGGTTAGGGTGAATAAGATGGGAAAGGAGAAAGATATTCGATGGGGAGAGGGGCTGGGGGTGTCTGTCCAGAGTATCGGGCCTGCAGGAAAAGAAAACAAAGCATTGAGGATCTTGGAAGACAAGACCTCAGGTAACCCCAGTCAGCTCCCTAGGAATGTCGGCTGCTTAGCCGCACCTTTGACTCAGCGCCTTTGTTCCTCAGCTCAGATGACCTTGTGCAGGCCATCCCCGCTCTGGGCCTCAGTGTCCCCTTCTGTAAAAGGAGACTGGTACCCAGCCTTCTTAAAGGACCCCCCCCCCCATTTCCATGTTTTACATGATATCTTTGAGTGGCTTTTCTCCATCTAGCACTTCTCACTCTCCCTGTGAGTCAGTTTCTGCATCTGTAAAATGGGAATGAAAAATAATACTCACCTCCCACGCTTGTTGTGAGGATTAAATGGGTTAATACATATAAAGCATCTAGTGCCTAGCACACAAAAAACTCTTACTAAATGTTATTTATCATTGGGACTCCTGGGTGGCTCAGTCAGTTAAACATCTGCTTTCGGCTCAGGTCATGATGCCAGGGTCCTGGGATCCAGTCCCGAATCAGATTCCTTGCTCAGTGGGGAGTCTGCTTCTCCCTCTGCCTACCTCTCCCTCTCTCTCTGACAAATAAAAATAAAAATCTTTTAAAAAACTAAATAAATGTTTCTTATCATTATTATTATTAATAATTAGGAGAGCAATTGTCCTTGGCCCGTAGTGCATTTCTTTTTTAATGAAGACCTGGGGAGAGCACCTCCATGGGGCATTTTAAAGGCAACCTGGCTCCAGGGAGGCATGTGTCCTAATCCAGGTGCCACCCATGTCCAGGCTAGAGAGCCCACAGGTCAGTGAAAGCCAAGAGTGGAAGCCCATGGAACCTCATGTCAGGTGACGCAGGGTCTCTGGGTCTTGGGCCCCAGAGAGAGAGTCATCACCCTCCTCCCCCAGCCCCACCCCCACCCTGGCTGGAGACACCCAGCTGTGAGGCCGACTGGAGATAGGGGAACACCGAGAGGCATCCCATGGAGGGCTTTCAAGAGTCCGCCCTGCTCAGGGTCAATATTTGTTCAGCTCTTGGCCTGGCGAACTCCATCATTGCCTCTGGTCTCACATTCCAACCATCGCACCCCTATCTGAGGAACGCGCTCCCATTGACTTGGGGGACCACGCCCGACATCGGCAGTGGTCTGCCCTGGTCTGTCGCCGCTACCACCCCCATTCCCAGGCAGGTGCGTGGAGGATGCAAGCCAGGTGCTGGCGCTGGGCCATGCGCTGTCTGCTTCCACATCATGAAGTTCTGGCTTCCTTGCCAATTGCATCAGGGAGGGAGGGAGAGGGACAGGACCTTGCCTGCTTGCTGCTGAGATTCCTACTTAAATTCGATCATTACTTTGACAGACATTAACTAACCACTTACTGCGTTCCTGAGAAGATATCCCCTTCACCCTCAAAAGAAGAAAAGACTTCTTGTAGGCTCTTGAGAAGCTTGTAATCAAATAGATTCTTCTCGACCATCAGTAATGTTTAGGACCTCATTTCAAGGAAAAATATTCTCATGGGACCCCAGTATTAACTCAAATCAAGTTTGCTTAGATATATGCAGACATACAACTAGATATAAAATGCCTTACACTTTCAGCTTTTGCACAACTCAAAAGGAAAATCAATTTGCTGTTTAAGTACAAAGAAAACAGTACAAGCAATTGATTTCAAAGGGAGGACACATACACTTCAGTGCTGAAACCAAATCATCACTTGCAGTGTGAACAAACTAGGGACCTCCAGAATACAGGTTTTTGTTCCTTTGAAGGGGGACCTGAGAGAGGCTGGCAACTACTGGACCCAATACCTCATTTACATATTAAGCACCGCCTCTGCTCTTTCCTCATTGGCCAAGGACAATTGGTATTAATGAGGTCAGGGGAGGAGCAAGGAGGCTAGCTTGTAAGTGCAAAGGCCCTGAGGGATAAGAAGCAGGTCTGAGAACAGGATTATTCTTACATTCTTTGTTTTTTTCTTTTTTCTTTTTTTTTTTTTTTTTCCACATCAGATGGGTAATGTGCCGAGGTCATAACAAGGTTTAAGGGAGGCACATGTCACATAGGAGCATGAACACCCAATCATCATGCTTATGAACTACAAAAGGATCTATTCTTATATTCTTATTCCAAGGTGGAGAGGTGGGTAGGGCAATTTCTTTACAAGTCCTTTTCAAGTCCCTTCCAAGTCCCTTGAATTTTTGCCTTGCCTCTGTGAGGGAAGGCATGAATTTTAAAATTTCTATTCTTATTTTGTCCCCTTTCTCCAAAAAAGGTAGCATACTTTACACATGGTTCTGTATCTTACTTCTTCAGTTTACTCCATCTCAGAGGGCTCTTGATAGTGGTATGTAAAGAATGCCTTGAGCTTTTTTTTTTTTTTTTACTACAGCTGCATAATATTCCATTGTATGGCTGATCTGTCATTTATTCAACCAGTCCTTTGTTGAGTTAGGTCATTTCCTTCTTTAGTTTTTACAAACAATGCTGCAGTGAATAATCTCGTACATGCGTCATTTCGCACGTACAAGGTATATCTGTAGCATCAATTCTCAGACCTGGAATTGTTGGTCAATGGTTATATGTGTTTGTAATCTTGATACATATTGCTTAATTGTTCTCTGCAGAGGTTGTAACAATTGAACTCCCACCAGCAATGGATGAGTGTGATTATTTCCCTACAGCCTGGCCAACAAAATGTGCTACCGGAAATTTTTTTTTTTTTTGCCAATCTGATAGGTGAAAAATCGTATCTTACTATAGTTCTAACTTGGACATACTTTTATTCACAAGATGCACGCCTGGGAGGTGAAGGATGCGGTGTTCTGTTAGGGAGTGAAGGATTTCCCAGAGCCAAGCTGTCAAGGCAGGGTGCAAGGACCTGACCCTATTTGCTTTAATCTGTGGACACCTGGCCCAGGGAGAGACTCTAACTGCAGCAGGACCCATCCAAGTCATCTCCGGATCTGAAGGCACCTGGAAAAGCCACACCAGCTTATCTTTGCCTATGGATGGTTTGGGTGGGGCCTTGGGGGTATCAGCTTAGAGCCTTCTCCCAGATTGTGGCCAGGTTGCTGGGACCTCATATCAGTGAGGAAGTTGCCCTGAGGTTTAACCTCCTCCACCTGGGGCTCCTGGGTGGCTCAGTGGGTTAAGCCTCTGCCTTTGGCTCAGATCATGATCCCAGGGTCCTGGGATCGAGTCCTGCATTGGGCTCTCTGTTCAGCGGAGATCCTGCTTCCTCCTCTCTTTCTCTCTGCCTGCTTGTGATCTCTCTCTGTCAAATACATAAATAAAATCTTAAAAAAAAAATCTATTTAACCTCCTCTACCAAAGACCATGCCATTTTTCTAGGTTGCTCCTCTGTGGTATAGGGGAACCATAGGACGAGAGGCTCTAGTGAATGACTAGATGCCAAGCCCCTATTGCTTGCTAGACTATATTGCTAGACTCACCATATTCGTGGTGTCCCTCAGGACCAGAGACCCTGTAGAAGGAGAAAACGAGGTTAACTTCATGATTTGTTCTATGTGAAACTACTCTTGCTCTAGGGGATCAGCACTCTTTCTGGAGATTCATTCATTCCTCAAGGAGGGGTCAGAGACCACTTCACCCGAAATATGTGGGCCTGACATGGCTGAGGCATGGGAGACTCAGAGAAGGGGTGCTGTAGGATCTTCTCCCCCTGGAACGTGCTTGAGTGTTCAGATGCTAGGCCTCTTTCCGTCTGAATGCCACAGTGTTTGCAACAGCACCTGGGCCCCGGCCTGGGACCCCGGAGCCGTTGAGTATGATCTGTGGGTCAGCACCCCAGACTCTCTGGACTGAAGAATCTTGGACACAAAGCAGCTCAGACTTAGAATATGAAACACCGGAACTGAAGTGACTCTGGCAGTACCCAGTCCCTTTATGGTACAGCTGGGGAAACTAAGTCACATGTAAGGTAAGGGACTCAGCCAAAGTCTTTCAACCAGCAGATGGAAGAGGCAGGCAGGGTGCAAGTATCTGGACCCCTAGTCCAGACCTCTCTAAGCTCAGCTCTAAGGGGTGGGGACTTTCTGACCGAGTGTAGGTGGCCAGGAATGGTGGATGCCACTGCTTGGATGGCTGCCAGCTAAGGCAGGACCCCCAGAAACTAGAGTGGATGAGGGCATTTACAGGGTCCACTGTCAGCATGCCCAGATTTGTTTCCCCCGCCTGCTTTTAATTGTACCTAATGATCCGCAGAGGAGCCTAGAGAATCCCTGGCTCCTTCCTTCAGCTCCCTTCTGCAGACATGGGGAGAGGGGCAGGTGGAGGCAGCCGCCTTCCCAGAAGTCAGCCTAATCCCTTTGCCTGTCTTGGGAAAGCTCTTAATGAGGATTGTTCCAAAGGGAGGGGGCAGGGAGGGGGCTTGCTTCTCTGCCAGTGCATGGAATTTCTGAGAAGCCCCTCCCCCAAGATGCCAAGCCCCAGGTTTAGCTGCCAAGGCTCTGAATTCAAGGAAAGAGGAAACTGTGAACGAGGCATGGAAAAGGGAAAAGCTCCTGTGCCAGGGATAAGATGTGTCATTTAGTGCTTCCTCATTGCCCTCTTGATTGGTTGCCTGATTGCCAGCCTCCTTGGCTCCTGTCCTTCCTTCTCCTGGGAATTCCATCTCCACTGCTGTCTGCCTGTTCCACCACCCCTACCCCACCCCCCTCCGGCCCCAGTGGCTCAGTTCCATCTACCTTCTCAGGAACTTTCTGCTACTGCTCCAGCCCAGTGAGCTTTCCGCTCTTTGAACCCTCCATGGCTGGGACGCAGAATTTACTCAATAGACCTTCCTTGATTAGAATGTGTCAAGCGCCTAACTCTAGGTCGGTGTCTTGGGCTGGTTCCCCATCAAGATGAGGGATTGAGCACCAGTAGCTGATTTGGGAGGTGATCCCGTGAACTGGTGGTCAGGGAGTGAGGAAGTGAGCCAGGGAAAGGAGGCTTGGGCAGATGCCTGCTGTGGGCACCTGGGGCGGGGCCGCACTGGGGACCCCTTGGAGACTGGATAGAATAGTCACCTCCAAGTGACCACCCAAGGGGAAGTGAGCTCGGGTATCATCCCCCTCCATCCTGTGGTCGTTGGTTGAGAGATCCTGGGGTTTGGTGTCAAGTCCCTGGCCTTCCTGGGCTGCTCTACATGTGAAGCAGGAGGGCTCAGAACATCAGAATGGGGGAGGGGCGTCTGGGTGGCTCAGTGGGCTAAAGCCTCTGCCTTCGGCTCAGGTCATGATCCTGGGGTCCTGGGATCAAGCCCTGCATTTGGCTCTTTGCTCAGCAGGGAGCCTGCTTCCTCCTCCCTGCCTGTCTGCCTACTTGTGGTCTCTGTCAAGTAAATAAATAAAATCTTTAAAAACAAAACAAAACATCAGAATGGGGAGTACTGTGGGGATAGGAGCAGGTTTGTTTGTCTGTCTGTGTCTATGTGCGCTGGCTTCTGAGGAGACAAAGAAGAGCTGAGCCGCCCCTGCCCTGTAGGACTTCACAGTCTAGCGAGGGAACAGAGGGTTAAACACATCATTCCAGCACAGCCCGGGCAAATACCAGAATGGAGGTATCCATCCTGGGCCGTGGGAACATAGAGGTAGGACACTTGGCCAGCCCGAGACCTAGTGAAGATATCCCAGAGAAGAGAAGAGAGCAGAACTGGAGTTTGGAGGGATGACTCGCTTTCAGGGGCAGAGAGAGCGGCAGGGCAATGGTCCACACAGAGGGAAGAACACAGCACAGTCACGATGGGGGCTGGGGAGCACTCTGAGCCCATTGTCAGCTGACATCGCCAGTGCTGCCACCATCTCTCCCCCAGCATGAGGGTCAGCTCAAGTTCAAACCAATTTTGAGATAGCAACTAATCTTAACCTTAACCTGGAAAGACTGGCTGATGTTGAATTCGCAAACACAGAAACATTTGCTCATTTAAGGAGCTCAGTTAGCAATGTGTCACCCACACTCTTGAAGTACCTCAGTGGTCTTGAAACATGGTGTGCAAGGCTGGCCCATCAATGTTTGGGAAGGCACTGGAAGCTTCTATTTATTTTTTCTTTCACCCTTTAAAAATGTCTATTTGGGGCGTATTTTTCAATAATGTACATAATTATTAATATGGTAGTATATCTAAATTAAACAAATATGCATATGCTGGGGCACATATCACAGAATCACAGAATTTTTATTAATGGAAGCATATGATCAAAAGAATCAGGAGCCTATTGAAGTGGAGGATGGCTGGGGCCTGCTTGGGATGTGCCACAGGAAGTTTCTAAGAACCTGCTTTTCTGTATCCATCAGCAAGAGGTTTGGGCTGGGCTCTCCAGTGGCATTCCCCAGTCCTTTGTCAATAACCCTGTGCCCATTGACCCATCAGGGACTTGCACCCTCTTTGGTAGCAGGAGCCTGTTTGGAGCTGTTTCCATGGTAACGAGGCTGAAACCACCATTTACTGTCTCTGTTCCTGGGTCCCCTTTCCTCAGGCCTGAGGTTCCCAGGTCCAGCGTAGGCCCCTGTGCCTCCTGCTTTCTGGCTGACTCACAGCCTCCTCAGCCCCACTCCAGCCCCTGCAACCCGTCCTGGCCTGGCCCCTTGGTCCCTGATTGATGGCTACAGTCACTAATTACCTTAGTCATCTTTCCATCCATGCTTGTTGAGCTAATGGGGAAGGCAAACAGAAATCTCAGCACATGTGGAAAATTCCTGCTGACATGGCTAGAGGCCATGCCCAGATTTGGGGGGATTAGACTTTCCCCTTTGA
The DNA here is from genome assembly GCF_030435805.1 of Mustela lutreola. Taxonomy (NCBI): domain Eukaryota; kingdom Metazoa; phylum Chordata; class Mammalia; order Carnivora; family Mustelidae; genus Mustela; species Mustela lutreola. The sequence continues at coordinate 91,116,378 of NC_081295.1, forward strand.
GGCTGCAGAGATGCATCCCCAATGCAGAGTGGTCTCCATGGTTTCATGAGGAGGTGGTAGGCTGGCAACTCTCCTGGTCAGCGCCCTGTTCCCCAGCTGGATGTTCATCTTATCAAACACGAAGCAAGGTTGGCTCCGTGTCGGGGGTTGGAGGGCAGGACTTAGGCCTGGGCTGTCTCCAGGTGGGACTCTCAGCTCTGGGCCCCCCAGGATGCCCAGCTGGCCCATTCGGCATTGGGAGGGCGGGGCCTTGGCTGCAGGTCTCTCACACCTGAGGCCTGTTAATAATTACCCCTGGGGAGGGTAAGGCCCAGAAGACTTCGCTAATGAGTCTGCTAAGTGACAGCTGGACCCTGCATCCTCACCTGCTCTGGAAAACAAGATCTGGCCAAGGAATTATTTAACCCTCTTTGGGCTGGCAGCTCCCTGAGGACAAGGACTGTATCTCTCCCTCAGATGGGGCACCCTGCGTCCTTGGAGACTTCTCCATTGTCAGTACCGGATTTCTGCTCCTGTTGTTGATGCCGGAATTTCTGCCTTGAGCAGGTCCCTCCTTGCCCATGGGAAGCTGCTCTGTCTAGTACTGGTTATAAGGAGAGTTGTTCAAGAGAATAGATGGTGGGTGTGTTCTAGATCTGCTCTGTTGGATACAGGAGCCACTAGCCACATGTGGCCACCGAGCCCTTCAACTGTGCCTCTGAATGAAAACCTAATTTTAATTCCTTTAAAAGTAATTGGCCACATGTGGCTAGTGGCTACCATACTTCTCAGTACAGGTCTGTGAAGTTTCCAGGGGGGACCTGAATGGGTGGCAAGCAAATTTGTGCCGCCCAACCCTCTGCCATGCCGTCAGTGAGTGAGAGCCCCTTTCATTGCCCTGGAAGGCCTGAAGGGGTCCAAGGTCATTTTCTTTGGAGGACGCTCCAAGGAGCCTGGCGGGTTTCCTCTCCCACCCCCAAGCCCCCCAGACAGCTGAGGGGCCCAGAGGAGCAGGGAGCTGGCTAGAAAGCACCTGTTCTTAATGAGGGTCCCCAGGAGTCGGGCAGCCCTCCCTCCACAGGGCACGGGGCTGTCGCAGCCTGAATGAGGGAGATTTATGGAAAATCCCCTCACACAACAGGCGGATTTTCTAAGCCTCATTGGCTGCTCTGGTTTGAGCCTTCATTAAGGAGAACAGGGGACAATGGAAGAGGTGGGGGTGAGGCCCTGGGTGCATTCAGCTCTCCATCATTCGGCACTGGGAACTCCATCAATGCCTGCTCCCCCCCTTCCTTGCTCGAAGAGAGGTCACACGCTCTCTCTTTTTAATAGTAATAATAAAAGGGCCACATCCAGCAAAGTCAGATTTGGCCTTCGAGGAACATCTTTCCTGCATTTTAAAGATTTCCAGAGGAGACAGCCTGTGGTTTCGCCCTATAGTTCCCTGAGCCTTGCACAGTCTGGAAGTGCCCTCCTACAGCTAACCTACTTGTGTCCTGCTTCAGGTTCGACTCAGGAGGACTGCTCTTCCCCTTTAAAGTTATGGCAACATTTCAAAGGGTCAAGGGCAAGTGTGCAATTTCCTGGCAAAAAATGGGAAAAAAATTGGAAGGAGGAGTCACTATCTACTGGAGCTGAGGGGCCCTGGAGATTTCTGGGGTACCCCGCTCCCCCCGCTGTACACTGAGAAAGGCCAAGCTCCCCCACCAAATGTGTAGTGACAGAGTTTGAGCCAGAACATGTGCTCCAAGCTGGTGTCTGCCTACGTATTGACTGCAGTCAATACCTGGGGATCTTTCCGGAGGAGAGAGCAATTCTTAAGCCAAAGGAATGAGTTTCTAATAGTGAAATATGAGGTCTTATTCCACAGATGCTTTTTTTTTTTTCTTGTCCTAATAGTGAAATATGAGGTCTTATTCCACAGATGCTTTTTTTTTTTCTTGTCCTATTTATTATGTGTGATGGAGATCAGTTGGAGGTGTCTTAGAGGAGGTAAGACTTAACATGAGCCTTTGGGGGTGGCCAGGTTGCCTGGAAGAAGAGAAGGGTGAGGTATTCCCAAGGGTAGAGGTAGCTGGGGCAAAGGCTCAGGAGAACCTCAAGCAGAGTCCTGGGAGGGATCCCTTCTCCTGTGTTGAGGACAGGAGAGTGAGTGTCACTCACTGAGCAGAAAATGGATGGGTACAGCCCGTTCCCTGAGATAGTGAGGTGTCCAGATCCCAGGGGGTGACTTGACTTGTGGGAGGAACTGGCTGGAGCAGGAGGTGTTTATGGTTCTCCCTCTCCTGGGGGCAGCCAGAGCCAGCCAAGTTTACAGTTGCTCCAAACTCTATAAACACACTTGGTGAGTGTGTGCATATATGAGTGCATGTGAAGGCAAGTGTCCCTGTTGCCATCTGAACTTCCCTTCCACGGCTGCATGGGCCCTGACCTCCTCACCTGGCGAAGAGGTTTCAGTGACATGCTGTTGGTTGTCTTGGGCCTGGTGACACTTACTGAGAGGGTCAGTAACCATGGACATCATGGGACCCTGCAGGCCTTGTAGATTTCCTGGGGAGGCGAGGGCTTGGGGGGATCCTGGAGAATGAATGTGGGGAGGCAGAAGGGCATTCCAGCCTGGGGACAGCAGGAGCAAGGGGGTATGTGAGTATGACAGTGTGTGTGTGGGTGTGTGTGTACACGTGAGTGCATGCATGTGTGTCTGATCAGACAATGGGGAGGTGTGAGACTTGGGTACACAAAGTTCAGAAGGTGGGAGGTGGGAGGATTGGCTGGAGGTTTTCTAGCTTTGGGGAACCTAATGGTTCAGAGAGTCATATTCCAGATCCTTTTAAGAACTCATGGCTACAAATATGCCTCCTGTCTTGTCCACGGGCCTCCATGTGTTGATTCTGTTCTTGTTAGTGATTATCATATGTCGAGCTAGTTCCCGCTGTTGTGACTGGCTTCCCCAGAGCACTGCACATTCTGAGCCATGCTCAATATGAATGGGACAGTGGCCAGTGTTAGGACAGCCTGTGGTCTCAATAAGGGGTCAGTGGTGGTCAGGGTTAGGGGTCAAGCTGCGTCCAGGATGGAGTGAGCCTGGAGTGGTTGAGATAAAGGGTCACTGGTGGTTATGACTGGCTGTCACTCAGTGGCTGGGGTAAGGGGTCAGATGCTGACTGGGAACTGTTTTCTTTGTGTCAAGCTAACAGCTCTGGAGGAAGCTGACCTTGTCTCAGAGGCATTATCCTCAGAGACCAGCGCCTCTGTTTAGAGAACTCCAGAGGGGCCCAGAATGTGTTTGAGAACTCTAAAGACGGCTTTTAGGCCTAGTTCTGCTAACTTAGGAGCTGAGGCCCCGGGCAAGTCACCTCACTTCTCTGTGCTTTAGGTCCTTCCTCTGGAGGAAAGTACCACCATCCACCGGCCTAAAGGGTGAGGTCTTCATGACTGAGCACCCTCTTATAAAATATAAGCTCAGTCATCGCTAATTGTGCCACAGCCCACACTCCTCATCCCCACAGACACATGGATAAATCCGCAGCGGTCAGGCGGTTGGCAATACTCCCCAAACTTGGCCTCTCAGTGGATCCTCTTAGACATCTTCAAAATCATTCCAATGGTGGCTCTCACTCCAGCTCCCCCGTATTTTGAATTCACTGGTGTGGGGGCAACCTGGGCATTGGGAGTTTTAAAAGCTCCCTGAGTGATTCTAATGTGCAACCAAGTTTGGAAACCACTGGGTAGAAGCCCGTGCTAATTAATGAGCTTAAGGCAATGTGTCCTGAAGCAGCCACCTGAGCTGTGGGTAAAAGCCACCAGCTGGACCCCAGCCCCAGCCTGGTGGGGGTCTCACTGAGGGAGGCGAAGTGAGAGCATCAAGACTCCAGGAAAGAGCTTTCTCTCCTAACCTTCTCCACATCTCTGTTTCTCCATCTGTGAAATGGAGTTAAAAGGATATTAACCTTATGATCGTTGTTGGGGGCCTGCCGTGGAATAAAATGCATTGTAATTGTTACGGTGGGCACCAGTCAACCAAGAGGCATCAGCTGAATATTGGGGATACAGGTGGGAAAAAGAAGGGCCCCTCAAACCTCCCTTCAGAGTTCTCCTCATCAGAAATTTGTGACTAGTATATTGACAGTCGGAAGCCACGGAGATGGACTACACAGCCCTGGTGAATCCAGAATCTCTTGGCCCTGAGTAGGATCTCTGGGAGTATATATCTCCTCTTTCAGGTGTTGTCCCCCTAAATATACTCACAGTAGTTTGACCCTGTGTTTTATTTTTGGTTTCGGGACATATCGTCCCCATAATAACCTTTAGGGTGTGTGGTTGGTGAGGAGACGGGGCTCTGCCCCTTCTGGCTCTCTGCAGAGGTGGGGTGGGATGTTATGGAGCTCCGGAAAGCCTCAGCTCAGGCTTGGAGGCTGCTCCTGGCCAGGTTTCCAGCATCTGGGGCCTCAGGAGAAAGTGGAGTTTTCTCCTGTGGCCTGTGTGCCTTTAAGACCCAAGACCCGATGGGGGCACCTGACTAGGGAAAATTCCAACCAGTGGGTTCCTTTGAAATGGAAGTGACACCTAGTGGTTTGAAAAAGAACTGCCAAGCTGGCCCCCCAGGCCCAGGCTGGCCCTTGGGGTTCCTTTGCTGGCCTCCAGGCCCCTCTCCTCGAGGGCTGCACCCTGCTGAAGGGGTTTATGGCCCCAACAACGGGCCTCTCAATGGTGAGATGGCTCTCCTGGCTCGACACCAGGCTGGAACCCCTACCCAGGCCCAGGTACATATACTCAGGCTCAGGGCAGCCAGGAGGGGCCCAGGAAGGGTGTCCCCTTCTCAGTGTGTCAGGGTTACATTGTGGAGTCCCAGGTGAACCAGATTCCTTGGACCTCCTGTCCCTTGATTCTGAGGAGCCCTGTGCTGGGTCTGGCCCCGCACAAGTCCCGTGTAGCCCGTAGTGCTGAATCATCGGAAACCTGTGGCCAGGCCGCTGTTATGCAACGGCCCCACCACTAGCCCGCTGCTGTAGGCTACAGGCCTTGCAGGAAGGCAAAAGGCCTCAGGGGGTGCTTGCACCCAGACTGGGAAGTGTGTGAAATAGGGGCCTGCACACAGCCTTGGCTTTGGAACCAAAAGAGATGGACAGAGGAGGGGGAGAGTGCCCAATCTATGGCTCTCCAAGGTCTCTGATTTGAAGAACCCTATTCTGAGGGGAGACACAGCCCTGCCTCAGGGAGCCCCAGTATGAGGGGGGAGACACAGTCTTGCCCTCAGGAGGCCCCAGTCTGAGGGGAGACACAGCCCTGCCCTCAGGGAGCCCCAGTCTGAGTGGGGAGACACAGCCCTGCCCTCAGGGAACCCCAGTCTGAGGGGGACACACAGCCCTGGCCTCAAGAATCTCAGTCTGAGTGGAAGATACAGACATGCCCTCAGGGAGCCCCAGTCTGAACTGGAGACACAGCTGTGGCTTCACAAAAATCCCAGGTGAGGGTGAGGGCAGGAAAGAATGACGCACACAAGAAACAGGCTGATGACCCTTGAAAAGCTCTGGAAAAATCAGGGCAGATGATTATAGGGTAGCAGAGCCCCAGTGACTGGGCTGGGAAGGAGGCAAGTGACAGGCTCCTGGATTAAGTAGCAAGTGCTCAGGGGAGGCAAGGCCTTTAAAGGTGGCAGAAAATTCACCTCTGCCCTCCCTGTCTTGAGACTTGGGTTTTTCCCCTGGTATCTGGCTCACAGGGTGAGGGACTTCAGTCCATCTCAGGCACTGAACTCAGTGGCACCAGGGCCTGAGCAGATGATAAAAGGGACTAAGGTAGGATTGGGAGGGCTCGCTGGCATAGCCCGGACACCTGGCATACCTTCATTTCGTCCCCACTTGCTGTGGTCCTGCCCTGTCCCTGCGCTGTCCTGCCCAATGCCTGGAACAAGGCACAGCAGCCTCTGGCCTCAGCTCTGAACTTCTGGAAGCCTCCTTATGCCCCTTCTCTACAAGCCTAGGCTCAGGCACATTCTTCTGGGTGAAGAAGCATCTGTTCCAGAGGTTGAGTGTTTCAAGGTTGACTTTCTGAAAAAGCTGTGCAGTTGGCTTCCTTCTGAGAGACTGAACATCTAACATCATATACTCTCTAGAATTTCTGAAGTAGAAAATGCTTGTTTACTTGGTCCTATTAGTTTTTATTTCCAAGAGATACTATATGGACACAGTAAAACAGAAAATTCAAGTACAGTAACAATTGGCGAATCTAGATGAAGGGTATAGTTAGCTCTTTGCAATTTTTCTATAAATTTGAGATCACCTCAAAATAAAATAAAAGATTAAAAATACATTCAAAACAGAAATGTAAGTTTTTCTTCCACTTTTCTTCCAGCCACTACTTAATTTCCTTTCTCGGAGGCCCCCAACTTACCAGCTTTCTGTACCTCTTTGTAAAGATAGTCCACAATATATTTATAAACTTTTTTTCCTCCCTTATAAATGGCGATGTTCCCCCACACTGCTCTGCGTTTTGGCTCTTTCACTTCATCTATCTGGAAACCACGTGATGTGAGCACACATAGAGCTGTCTTGTCTTTTCTTTATGGCTCCAGGGGATTCGTTGAACTGGTGATTCAAATTTTCACTGGGAAGATACTTTATCACGAAGAGGGAAAAGAGCATAAACTCTGGAGTTTAGATCCCTGCTTGGCTACAAAAACTCATTTAGTGTTGAAACCCGTGAGTTTGTCTCTTAGGGACTCAGTTTCCTCATCTGGGGACCGGGGTTAATAACGGCGTCTACCTCAGAGCGCTCTGCGCAGATTCCATGAGAGAACGCTCTCGAAGGGCAGAGGTTGCTGCCTGGCTCCGAGTAAACGCTGGCTGGGCTGCCGCGCCCACTCTGAGATAGTGTTGCCAGACCCCCTAGAGAGAAAGCGGGGCTGTTTCCGGGCCTTTATTATTCTAAACAATGCCACCCACGAATATCCTGGTCCACACCTCACTTGGTACTTTTGGGAACGTCTCTGTAGGGAAGGTGCCAGGGACTGGAGTCGCTGGGGCGGAGGCCACGTGCATTTTTAATTTGGAAAGACACCGCCAGGTTGTCTGTTCCCCTACCCCACCCCCAGCTGGAGGGAGTCCTCACCTAGAGACTGGAGCCTCTTATCCATGAAATGCCTTGTCGACACAAGTGTGTTTCACTTGAACACAGACCTTCCCAAATTTACTGGGGGCACGGAGGCCCTGCTGTAGAGCTCCTTGGGGGGAATCACCCAAGTCTATGAGGGTATTTGTTGGGTGAAGTCAAGCCCGTTGGACGATTCTAGGCAGGCTAGAATGGTCTACAGCTTGCAAAATGTAAAGCCAGCTCTGCCAAGACCCATGCACTCACTCTATGCATTTTTATTAAACATATGGCACTCACCACCAGTCTGCGATTTTTGGTGGCTGGTTTTTCCACGCCTGTTAGCACAGCACAACTATTGGTTAAATCGGATAATACTCTAGATTGTGCTTATTGTCACCAATTTGTGTGTGAGCCAGGGACCCGCAACTTCTAATTACATTGTTAACATTTTATCACACATATGAAGGCATACAGACAATGCCAGTATGCAATTCACTGTCATTGAGGGGAGGCCTGATTCTTCTACCTGGAGTTAGACTTCCTGCTGTGGCTCACCAGATCAACCAACCTCTCTCCCTTCTCTTCGTGGAAAATTGGAGCCCATTATAAAAAAAGAAAAAAGAAAAAAGCAGACCCTGCTTTGAGAAACCTGTCATCTGAACATGGAAACCTCACCAACACGAAATGTATCTGAAGGGTGAGTATTCCTTTACAAAAGAGTTTCTACTGAGTTAATTTTAGTAGATTTTTATCGAAGCCCTTTTAGGGGATTAATACAGCTGGGGGATTGTTTGAGGATGGCGGCTCAGGGCAGGAGAGCAGACCCGCTGTAGCTCTTACTGAATCGAAACGTTCTCACCCACAGCCTCTGTGTGCCCAGATCTCGCACAGGCCCGGGCTGGAGTGCTCCTTTATGATTCACCCTGATTGAGGCTGGTGTGCCAAACTTTCTAGGACTTTTGTGGGCTCCCCGGCCTAGTCAGGCATCAAAGCCTCTGACGCCTCTTTCCCCTCCGATGACCTTGCAGATCTGATAAATGCCAAGGACTTTGCCTGCCCTAGATCTGGTGTGGAGTCCATCCCAGGCTGCTCAGAGTGGTGGAAACAAATTGGCTGCCTCTCCAGAAGCCCCTGGGGGATCAGGTTTAAGGTGGGAGTGCCCTTGAATGAAGGTCGAATAGTTTTCTTTTTTTTCTGATTGTTTAATTAACTTTATCTAATTACAACACACATGTGGAAAGGTGCACAAATTCTGAATACGCAGCTGGATGGTTTTGTAACATGGATCTCATGTGTTGTTCTACATGCAATTAATCATCCAGATCAAGAAAGAGAGCCCTGCCAGCTCCCGGTAAGTCTTGCTCAATGGCCCTCCCCAGTTGTCACCCCCTGCCCAAGGCAGGGACTCTTCTGTCTTCGAGCCCTGACAGTTAGCACGGCATGACTTTGGAATGTGATATAAATGGAATCACGTCGCACATACTTGATTGTGTCTGCTGTCCTGGGCTCAGCATTGAGAATTCACCGTGTTGTGTGTCCAGTTTGCTTATGCTCGTGGCTCTGTAGTAGCCTACAGTGTGACTAGACAGAGTTTAATCCGTGCCTCTGGTAATCGTTGTGTTGTTTCCAGTTCAGGGCTATGGTGAATAAGGCTGCTGTAAACATTCTTATCTATGCCTTGTGGTATACAAGGGTACGGGCTTCTTCAGGACCAAGCGGGGTACTTACTGTGCCAGAGGGTAGATGGGGCTGTTTTCGCAAGTGCTTTTCCAGGGGCGGTGTACGGGCCTTCCAAATAGCTGCTCCACGTCCTCACCCCCGCCACAGTCAGTGGTTTCCATTTGCCGATCTGGTGGTCAGAACGACCTTTCCAAACCACGGATCTTCTGATCACCTTCCTGCTTTGCCCCCAACACTTTACTGAGAAAACTTTTCGATGTAACAGAAAAGCTGAGACAACTGTACCTTGAGGACCCGTACCCACACGATTACACGATGGAATCATGTGGTTGATGTTCGGGATGATTTTATATTTTTCCGCACGTGTAACCATCTGTCAACTATCTTCTTTTTTTAATTGTCATGCTTCTTCAGGAAGGTTAGACTCACGGAGCCTCACATTTACGCACTTCAGGAATACATTCAGTGGTTTCGGCAGCTTTGGACAGTTGCGCAACCGTCGGTAAATCCGGTTTTAGAGTACTTCTGTCCCCTGTCGGAGTTCCCTGAGCCTTTAGTAGCCGGTCTCTACTCCAACTCCCAACCTGAGGCGACTGCACATCGATCTGTTTTCTCTCTATGGAGTTTTACCTTTCCCAGAAGTTTCACACACTCAGAACACGGTCTTTTCTGTCTGGCTGGCTTCATTCAGCATATGCATGTAGGTCATCTGTGCCGTAGCCCAGGCACTCGCTCCCTCTTTCTGCGGAGCCATATTCCAGTGTGCGGATATACCATAATTTGTCTATCCATTCTCCTGTTAATTGTCCCCCTAGGGTTTTAATGACAGGGTCACAGTCTGTCCTAAGGAGACCTGGCCCATTTATGGAGTGGTCGATCTATGGGAAGAGGAAAAGGCAGAAAGAGACAGAGACCAAGAGCGTTAGAGACACTCTTAGAGAGAAGAGAAGTTAGAGAAGGCAATCTTCCTGTTGCCGCCACACGTCCAGTACAAACCAGCACTGGGCCTCCTCCCTGTTTGGAAAATTCCTGACTGCCTTGCGTTCAGCTATCTCTCTGAACTCTGCATACCTGGCCGGCCGCCTTCCTCTGGTGTCCACAGTTCACTGCCCTGGCCTGGTATCTCTTTCATAGCTGACTGTCTCATTAAGTCCTACAAAGTTCACAAAGAGCTCAGCACATCCTGGCACATGCATTAGGGCTTGGGAAAGAGTGGCCTTGGGTGCCGGGCCGGCTCTTTGATGGCAGGAATCACAGCTTTTGTGTCCTTTCGCTGTAGCTCCAGGCCTGGTACAGCGCTGGGTGTACAGGAAGGGAGAACAGTGGACAGGGCAGTGGGGGAGGGTGCTTATACAGTCAAGGCCTGAGCACCCCGAAGAACTCGGGCCCTCTGGGAGCTCCCTATTAGGGATGGCCCCGGGCCAGGTCTGAGGGTCACCAGCTTTGGGTGCCAAACCACAGCCAGGAACGCCACTAATGAGTTCCTAGTGAGCCTGGGGAACAAGGAGGCTCCTGCCAAGAGAGTCTCAGGCCCCTGTGAGAGGTCACTGAGACCTCCCGCTGGTGAGAGGCCAGAGCACCAGCCAGGCACGCTGCTCCCCTCCCACCTCTGTCTCTCCTCTAATTCCCACCATTCCTAACTTCTCTCCAGACCCCAGGCCACTCTCTGTATGCTCCTGGAGTGCTGGGCCCAGTGATGCTCCACCTCCCTCCTTGGCCCCACTAAGTGGATGGCCCCAGATTTGAACATGCCTTAACGGCTCCGCTGTCCACGCACATGTGGCTAAGTTTCTTAGACGCACTCGTCTTATACCTGAGTGATGTATGCTCAGGTAGAGAAACGAGTTCTTGATTCAACATATGAAGGTAGAGCCTGAGAATTAATTTTTTGCAGGTCTAGCAAGTTCCCAGGTAAGGCCCATACTGCTTGGCCAGGGACCGGTCTTGGAAAATTCCTGCTCTAGCACCCAGGTGGCTCAGTAGGCTGAGAGCCTGACTCTTGGTTTCCACTCAAGTCATGATCTCCGGGTCATGAGACTGAGCCCCGCGCCAGGCTCCTTGCTCGGTGGGGAGTCTGTTGGAGGATTCTCTCCCTCTCCTTCTGCCTCTCCTCCACACTTACATGCTCTCTCTCATTCTCTCTAAAATACATAAATAAATCGTACAAAGAAAAAGAAAAAGAAAATTCCTGTTCTAAAACTCGGGGTTTTTCCTCCAGGGGCTCAGCTGGGGGAGGTCAGCGGAGAGACATCTGTTTCCTTCTCTGCACAAGTCCTGAGAAACATTCAGATTTTGGGGACTGTGAGAAGTTCCCACTGGACTTGCCTCTGGCCAAAGGGCATGGCGAGGCTTCCACAGGAAGGGGCAGATACAATGTCTTGTGGCTAGCCTATCATAAAGACAAAAACAGATCAAAGTCGGAGTGTCTGAGTATAAAAATTAGTAAGCAGTTTCATAAAAGAGATCATCAGAACTCACTATCCTATTTTAACTGCAGTGTCAGTAATAAACTTAGTTTTGATTTTGGAAGTAACCCCTATAAGAAGAGCTCAAAATTGCATGGGTCAGACAAGATAGTAGGTGCAGTTTTTCTGGCCTAGAATGGTTGTTCAGCTCAATCCTGTGGTCAAGCTGGGCCTTAAAAAAGGTGCTTAAGAGTTCTCTAACGCACTCAACCCTTAGGCCAGTCCTTTGCTCTCATTCCCATTTCATAGATAAGGAAACTGAGGCATCACTGTTCAATGGCAGATTCAGGATTCCAACACGAGTCTTTTTTTGATGCCACCTCAGACTTGACACCTCGAAGTGAGGTGATGTTGACTCCTACTTGCCCCCTTTTTAAAAAAAATACTGAATGCTAAGTGAGATTCTCCCAAATACTTTCTAGCTAAATTTCAGAGGCATCAGGCTGAACGAAGGCTAAGGCAAGCTCTTCTGTTCCTGGGGGTGTGAACTCCCTCAACCCCAGCTGGCTACCAGGAGAAATCCAGCATCTCTGCTGTCAGAAATGACAGATTGGGAAAGAGATTCCTCTCTTGGCTTATCTGGGCTTAAGACAAGTAAGATCGATCTGGGAAGCTGATCTCCTGTGATCACTTTTAATTGTTCTTCAGCACCTGGGACCGTGTGTTTAAACAACCAGGTACACTGTTTAGCGCGTCAGGAGGATTAGAGAGGGCGCTGCGTCAGCTGGGCCCCTTAGGCTCACCCTGGGACAGATGGGTGGTAAGGAAGGGACGTGTCTACCTCCTCTGAGTGTTTGCACGTGGTCACATGAGTAGGCTCTCCTGGAAGGGACACCAGTCGAGTCGCATACAGGATGCTCTTGCCTCCTGGAACTATGGTGAGCTCCCAGATTTGTGCGACAAATTTCATTCCAGCCAAAGTTTGTCACTCAGTAAAGAATTTAGGCAGGAGGTGAGACCAATTATGGATTAGACAGTGACCTCTGGGTTGGGACGGATGAGCGCCGCGGGCGGCAGGGGTGAGGGTGAAGGTGGGGGAGGAAGGGGGAGGGGGAGGATGATGGTTGGCGATAACAGAAGATGGTGACAGCCGTGGTGGGGGAGGTGGCACAGGAGATGGGATGTGGGAGGAAGGATGGTTATTGGTATGATAGGCTGAAGAGCTCAGGGAACCAGCCGGAAGTTCCCAAGATGGGGCTGGAAATTTGATCATGGTTTGGGGTGGCCGGGGAGAGGGGCTGGTCGCCAGGAGGAAGCATTGCTTTCAGATTACCCACTCCCTCTCCAGAGGTGCCAGCCCGGGTATTTACCAAACCTGCTTCAACAGCACAGCTGGGAGGTCCTCCCTGGCTGAGGTTTAGCAAACCTGTTTTCCAAAGAGGCCTCTTTTCCCACCACAAACAGGTGGGTGCTGATGTCAGCAGGAGGCAAAGCTGTAAGTCAGCACTAGTGGGGGCTGTGCTCAGGGGCAAGTGGAAGAAAGGGCCCTGACTGGCATGGCCTCCTCTGACAGCCCCACTCCCTCCAACACTGAAGGGGAGGCCCTGGGCAGCTTCATGGAGGAGGTGTGCCACCTTGGGTGGCCTGAGGCTCGAGCTTGGAGTCAGAGAACCCTCAACATGGAAATCAGCAGGACTATCTGGTTCATCCCCATGCAAAGAAAAGAGAGGCATTATGATTTCCATTTCCCAGATGAGGACACTGAGGCCTTGGGAGGGGAAGAGCTGTGCCCAGGGTCCCTTGAACAGGTGGCAGCAGAATGAGGCCCAGCACCTCAGGCTCCAGACTCCTGGCTCTGAGCTGTGTTTGCAACAAGCCCTCCATTTGCACGCAGGTGTGGAAGTATGGAGCGGTGGGCCCACCGGCCAGGAGTCAGGCAGAACCAGGCAGACTCCTGGGTCTGTGGTTCACTTGAGGGTATCACTGGGCACCTCTGTTTCCTCTTCTGTGAAATAGGAGTGCTCAAATATTGCTCCAAGGTGGGGGCGGGGGGTGGCAGGAGATTCAATGAGATGGGCATAAATAAAGCTCCTTATGAATGTTAGTTTTCTTTCCTCCCCGAATTGTTAGTCCTGGGTTGGAGTTTTCTGTGTACTTCAGTGTGAGAGAGCATGTACAAGACTCCAGATAAGAGAGAGAGAGAGAGAAAGAGAGAGAGAGCGCGAGCGGAGACTGAGATTTACAAATCCTGACCAGGCAGTCCCAGGGAGGGGAAGCCACAATGTTTACTGATCTTGGGGTGCATTGAGAAGTTGGAGCCTCTAGGAATGGCACGGCATGTGGCAGGGGGGTGCCTGGCAAGGGAGGTGTTCTGGGACCCACCAGGCTGCTACAGTCCCTGATGGCTGCTGTCCTAGGAGATGGCGGGGCCGAGCAGGACTGGCCTCAAGGTTGGGCAGCTCATCTTCAGGGCTTAGGTGAGCTTGTCTCCCAGCCTCAGTCGTCAGAAGCCTGGACTTGGGCATTGGTCCTGAAGGGGTCCCCGTGGACATTTGGAGAGCAGTCCAGTGGGGATGTCTGACAAGGTGTTGGAAAGCAGGCTTGAGGGCACCAGGAGAGGGGAAAGGAGGTAAACTAGTCCCTAGGCCTCCAGCAAATTCCACCTTCCTTGTAGCCCCAACTGACCCCGCCTCTCCCTTCACCCTGGTCTGGGAAGAAGCTTGAATAGGTGAGTCTGTTTGTTGGTGCTGCTTATTAACATTTGCATCACAAGCCTTCCAGAGCTGGGGACCTAGGATGCAAATTCACTTGCCAACATGCAGATTTTGTGACGTCACCAGAAACATCAGCCCTGGGAAATTGCTAGGGCACAGAAAGGTCCCACTCAGAGCCACTTCTAAATTTTCCCCTTTGCATTCACAGACACATAATGTGTTAGAGTCCGTGAAGGTCAAAGCTAAAGTCAGATCTTGATGGCCTTTTAGTCCAACTGTCTTACTTTACAGATAAGGAAACTGAGGTCCAGACAGGAGGCATGACTTGCTCCAGATTATACAGTCATTGGCAGTGTGGGGTCAGGACCTGGTCCAGCCTCTTGCATATTCATCCCTTGACTAACTATGCACAAAAGCATGGATTTGGTGAGCATCCTTCATGCACACCCAGCCAGGCCTCTCGCAGCACCTCTAGCTTCCTTTTGCTTCATAGCAGTACCTGACATTACATATTTTGTGGTTTATCTTCCACTCCCATCCCACCCCCCCCAAGAAGGAAGCTCCATGGGTGCAAGAATTCCCCCCCCCATTTTATTCATTGCCATATTCTAAACATCTAGAACATGTATTTGCTCAATAAGAAATTGCAGGACTCATTCCTTCATTGGCCACCTCTCTCCATTCTGGAACCTGATAACACAGTAAGGTGTCAGAGCTGGCCCCTGTTCCACAGAGGTCCCTTCTTCCAGACCCCCCGCCGCTGGGAGGAGGGAAGGCTCAGCTTTCCTCGTGTGCTCTGGAAGGTGCACACCTTGGGGAGAGAGGAGCTGGGGTGAGGTGCTGGGTGTCTTTCCTGAGAATCCAGAACTGGGTCATATCCCAGGACAGAGGCAGGAGGGCCCAGCAAGCACAGAGGAGAACAGAGGTGTGGACACAGGCAGCTTGTGAGCAGAGGGAGAGGGAAAGATGGGTAGAATCCTATAAGGGGGAAGTGGGAGTGTGGAGGTAGGCCTGGGGGGAAAGGGTGAATGTGATTCTGTGGAGGGCCTGGGCCCTGGTGTTTGTGGCAGGTTGTTAGGGGCAGGGGGTGGAGGGGGAAGGACAGTGACATTTATCAACGTTCGGGCAGGCAGGAGAATGGGGCCTAGGGCAGAGAGAAAGAAGTCCAGGTTCCAGCCCCTGCAATGCGTATGGACCGATGGGGAGACATTGCTCAAGCCTAAAGAAGAGCTCTGGTTTGAGGCTCAGTTTTCTCTGTAAAATGATGATGAAGACACGAGTCTGGTGGTGGGGGTGAGCCTTTGTCTGAGATGATCTGTCTGAATGCCCTTTGCCCATGCTGGATCCCCAAACACAAGGGCCTGTCCTAACCACTTTTCCATTTTCCCCTGGAGCACAGGCTGTGGGGAGTGGGGCTCTGGGTCTCTGCCCTGAGGAGTGGGCCGGGTCCCACTGCTCCCCAACCCCTCTAATGGTTGGCAGCCCAAGAGGTCACCCGGTTTCCTCTGTCCCAGTTGACCAGACCCTCTGGGCTCTGGGGGCGCTGTGGGTTTCCTGGCCAGGACCCAGACCCCGGCCTCAGTGGGGGCTGTGAACAAGAGAGCAACAGACCAGATTTTGCAAGCCTGAAATAGTTTATGGCCAGGCTGAGGCAGGGAGGAAGGAGGGCATGGCCCCAGGAATGCAAGAGGAATGCCTGGGAGGCTTGTTCCTGCCCCCCACCCCTCCTCAACTCCCCAGGGGAAAGCCAGCACAGGCTTCCGGCCACTGGGTACTGGGCAGCAGAGAGGGAAATGGTTTGGACCCTAATTTCAGGATCAGGGAGTGGGTATATATGTGAGGGGTGAGCTAGTCTTCCTCCCTGAGGGTCATCTTCAAGGAGGCCACTGGGACAGACTCATCTGTGCCACTAACACCTGTCAGGCTTCCCCCTGACTTGGCCAGCAGCGCCGTGAACCCGTATCTTCACTATAGGGAAGGGAGAGGATGGTTTTTTGGCTTCAAACAGGGCCTCTGTGTTTTCCTTTAGACTGGGAGCCGCCTGAGGTCAGGGTTTGTGAATTCTCTTCAGGCTGGGAATTCCTTAAGGCCTGGGACTCTGAGGCCCCCATCAAATGGAAGCTGCCCAAAGGAATGGTGTGCCCCCTTCACCCAGATGCCTTTCTTGGCCAGGATGGGGTGGCTCCTGAAGTTGGGCCTACAAGCTGTGGTCTCCATCCTCGTGCCTTCAGGCCCAAGACTCAACTGCCTTCAAACCTGTCTGCAGGGTGGGGAGCATCTGCAGCCCAGCTGGGTCTTGTGGACACCAGGCTATCAGCAGCGTTTACCCCTACTGCAGTTTACAAGACACTGAGGTGTGTTGGGGGAGAAGCCAGGTCTCCATTACCCATCTGGGTAGTCTACTTGGCCCTGCTGGTACCATACTCTGGGCTTGCTTCCTCTGCTCATGGTCTGGGGTCCATCCTGGGGAGGGCTTGGGAGTGGACAGGCCATAGCGTGCCATTGTCTGCCCACTAATGATACCTGCACATTCCTGGCGCCTGTATCAGGGCCAGTCATCTTCCCTTTCATGTTTGACCCTGTCCCAATGAACCAGTGGATGGGGTGGGGGCTGGATAGGGCCGCAGGTCAGGGGCAGACCGGCAGGAATAGTGGGGGGTGGAGGATAGGTGTCTGGCCTATTCTTAAGGTTCTAGCGCCCCCAGTTCCCAAGAAGGCTTCAGCTCTGGTAGGGAAAACCCAAGCTGTCAAAACACAGCTGGCCAGATTCTGTCCCTTTTTTGAAGAAACGTCTCTCTTGCCTCTGCTGGCAGGACATCCCTTTCCAATTTCCTTCACACTCCTAGATTAGCCCCCAAGAGGTCAATCTGTGGTCAGGGTTACGGATAATCTACGCAGAATTGGATCACACTGTGGAGAGAATTAGGGGGAGTTGAGGGTCAGGCTCTGACCCGGGTTGCAAGCCAGCCTGTTTTCTGGGCTGGGGGATTAGTCTGGTTAGGTAGGATCAGGAGTCAGACTGCATCCAGGATTAAGGATCAGTTTATACCTACCTAGGATTAGGAATCAGTCTGTACCCAGGACCAGGGATAAGTGTATATCTGGAAGTAGGAAGTCAGTCTGTTTTTAAGATTAAGACTCAGTCTGCACCCAGGACCCAAGCTATACTTAGGATTAAGGGTCAGTTTATACTTAGGATTAAGAGTCAGTCCAGGAGGCAGCTGGTTGCTCAGTCAGTAGAGTGTGCGACCCTTGTTCTCAGGGTCATGAGTTCAAGTCCCACATCAGGACAGAGCTTACTTTAATTAATTAATTTTAAAAAGGTAAAAAAAAAAAAGGGGGGGGTGTGGCGCCTGGGTGGCTCAGTGGGTTAAGCTTCTGCCTTCGGCTCAGGTCATAATCCCAGGGTCCTGGGATCAGGCCCTGCATCCGGCTCTCTGCTCAGCAGGGAGCCTGCTTCCCCCTCTCTCTTTGCCTGCCTCTCTGCCTGCTTGGGCTCTCTCTCTGTCAAATAAATAAATAAAATCTTGAAAAAAAAAAAAGGATTAGGAGTCAGTCTGTACTCAGGTCAAGGATCAGCCTAGACCTAGGAATAGAGTAATCTAGACCTGGAATTAGGGGTTAACAGGCACCCAGGGGTAAGTGCGTCTTTTGCATTGACACTGAACCTACAGTGTGGCCACAGAAGATGATCCTGGCCCATCTGGTCATAGAAGGCAGAGAATACAGTTTGCAGTTTGGCGGGGCGGGGAGTTGGCCGACTCCTTTAGCCATCCACTCTGGGAACTCGCTTCTGGGAGTTAATGAGGGACAGAATGGGGAGCCTGGTCCCTTACAGAGAAATCTTCAACTTGGAAAGTCACGGGGATGGAGCACGGCACCCAGGCAAGGAAGGTCTCCTGATTGGCTCAAAAGCAGCATTACCCAATGCCTTGGCCGGGAAGAGCCCTGAGCAACTCCCCAGATGGCACTTGTATTTGCACTGGACTTCTCGAAACTCATTTACCAACAGCTCACTCTGCAAACATTTCCTGAATACCTACCATGCTTGAGACCAGAGGTTCTCAAACTTGAGTGCACAGAAGAATCATCCAGGAAACTTGTGGGAAAGGCTGATTCCCAGGCTCCGCCCCAGGAACTTGGGAGCACAAAGGTGCTGGGGGCTGCCCAGGAATCTGCATTTCCAATAAGTCACCGCTGTAGCAGTTTTAAGACCTTACTTGTGGGACCTATCCTGAAAAGGCTCATGGGTTTAAAAAAGGATTGTGGAAAAACACCCGTAATGCTGCCTGTTGAGTTCAGTGGGTTGGTGCCAAGGATTTCCCAGATAAAAGGGTGTACATGACCATTTTCAGAGAAGCCCCAAGAAAGCCCTGCAAGGAAGTAACGAACAGCAAAAAAATTTAAAAAATTAAAAATTAAAAAAACTAACACCACCACTAAGTTAAAATCATACCTGTTGTTGCAAGAATTTTCTAAAACTTCTCTGTGTAACTATCCCAAAGCATGTTCATGTGCTGGGCAAGGTAGGAGAATTAGACACACAAAAGATGAGTTATGAGCAGAGAAATGTAAAGCAAAGCATAATTAATGCATTAAATGAGGCAAAGGCAAAGAATGCATAGGAAAACTCTGTCTGCACCTGGCGCTAAGGAAGGGGCAGTACACCACAGCTGTTATTATTAATAACTCACCAATTGTTTATAAACAATCGTCCGGACAAACACTGCTCAAGCAGCCCAGGGCAACTTCATTTAAGCCACGGCCCCAGTGCCTTGCCCCGCTCTCCCCCGCACGCACAGCACCAGCCAAGAACCCTGCCTTACAGTGGGTCTTTGGAAACCACAGGGGGTATGCTTTCTTTTTCCAAGTAGTAAATTAAAATATCGATTATGCTTCTGCAGACAGCACATTTCTCTCTCCAGCCTGTCCCTGGATCAAGAATCCTGGTGCTGAACACTCGGTGATCTTGAGCACCTTGCCGAAGTACTCATCCACCCCCACTCCGGCTCACTGCCATGTGGCATGCTTCTGTAAGGTTACATAAACTTTCTTTATTTAAGGTCTCCACTCTTCCCTGGGAGAATGAATGGACTTCCGGGCCTGCCTGTGGGACAGGAGCTTAAGGTATTGTGCTGCTCAGAGCGGGAGAGAGGGCTGGACAGAGTCCCAGGAGCTCCTGGAGGCTACACCCTCCCTGTCTGGTCCTGGGAATCCAGATCCTCCTGCGGGGAGGACAGGAGATGACCTTCCATTCCTCTGGGCCGGGCTGCAGGCCGCCTGGTCACAGCCTCTTTGAATCCCACTGGGGAGATTTTTCATCTATCCTAGTTCAATTTCACCTTTGTTGGGTTCAGGCCAGCATTTCCAGAGTGGTATGAGATTCCTCTGGTTCTTCCAGCCCGCAGTGACTTTCCAAGCCCTCTGGACACTCCCTATCTTCAGAGTCGCACCTCCGCAGGGCATTGTTCCCTTCCATTCATTCATTCAACAAGCCTTCATTGAACCGCCCTGAGATTCCCCATCTGGGGCTAGGTGCTGAACTCCAGAGGTAGATGCATGGTCACGGTGCAGATAGACCAGGCACGGAAGCAGGTCATTACTCTCTAGTGTGGTATAAGCATGCCAAGGGATTAAGGGGGCATGGAGGGCCCATGGGAGATAAGGAGGTCTTCATGAGGAAGATAACACTTTATTTGAGTCTCATGTTATGAGAAGGGAAGGGTAGACTGTGGGTGTCCAGGCAGAGAGAACTTGGAGTCTGGAAACAGCCTGGCCAGGGATGCTTTCGAAGTCACCTTCTAGGGCCTGCATTGTGAGATTCAAAGTGGAGAGAATGTGGGACTGAGGCTGGAGAAGCCTGCAGGGGCAAGGTCATGGTAGGGTGTGGGGAGTCACGGCCTGCCCAAGGTAGTGGGTAGTAGAGAGCATGGAAGGTTTTGACTTGAAGAGGGTAACTTGGGCAGGTCTGCCAACTTGACAGGGTCCATTAATAGCCCCTGATCTATCTTTTTCATGGCTGTGGGTTCTTTTTTTTTTTTTTTTTTTTTTTTTTAAGATTTTATTTATTTATTTTAAAGAGGGGAAAGAGAACACACATGAGTGGGGGAGAGGGACAGAGAGAGAGGGAGGAGCAGTCTCCCCAGAGTGCCTGACCCTGCTGATTCCAGGACCCTGGGATCATGACCTGAGCTGAAGGCAGATGCTTAACCGACTGAGCCACCCAGGCGCCCTGTGGCTCCAGGTTCTTAACAGCTCTGGGAAGGCAGACTGCTGTAAGAACTGGACAATGTCATGAGGCACTCAGCTGTAAAATCTGGGGGAAGGGGAATTCTTCTGGATTTAGATCCCTCACTATGTGAGTTCTGCCAAGGTACAGAACCTACCTGAGCCTTGGTGGCCCCATCTGTAGAATGGGAGTGATCCAGTGCTGAAGGCCGAGTGGCAGTGAACAAATGAAAGACACTGCATGAGAAACTGTCAGGGAAGGGTGCTGGAGCTCATTCCAAGACTGTAAGTGGGGGGACCAGAGCCCACTGACTGCCCTCTCCACGGCTGCCTAAGTAGCTGTCTGTGACGTCCCTCCCCGCGGGAGGTCTGATAACAGAGCCTAGAGAGCTATCCCCACCATAAACAGTCAGGCCCTGGGTTTCTCCTCCTGATCTGGTACCTTGGCCCTGTGTGCGCTGTGGCCCCACCAGCCCTCTGGCCTCAGAGCAGGGGTGGGGAAGAGTGGTCTGCCCAGCTTCTGGCAGGCCTCATAGTTGTGCAAGGCTGTCTGATTCCAAACAAACTGTGACCCTACCACCTCCCTTGCAATTCCAAGCATTCTGGCCAGCAGGTGGCCAGGCTGCCACAGCTTGAGACAGCCAGGGTTCAGGTCCCAGGCCAGGTCCACCTGATCAAGGCTGAAACTAGTCTCACAGTGTCTGGGTCGGTCATGGCTGGGTCTCTGGTGGAACAGAAGGAGCCCTAGGCAGGGACTCAGCGGTCCTAGATTCTAGTCCTAATTCCCCCACCAACTCACTGTGTGACCTAGGGTAAGTTCCTTGTCCTCTCTGGGCCATAGTCACTTTAGCTGAGCCCCAGGAGTTTGGTGGTGATGATTCAGGGTGGCTTCCATCCTGGTGTGCTGGGTATTTGAGTTGTTGGGGCCTATGTCCTTGGAAAGATGGTGTGGCCTTCCCCCAACTCCGGGCAAGGGGCCTACTGCCCCTCCTCATTTATTCCATATCAGTTCCAACTCCAGAGAGCAAACCACAGGTATGAGAGGAACTCTGGTCACATGTGAGGGCCTGTGTAGGAGTGAGGAAGAGCTTCTTGGATGTTTTGGAAGCTTCTAGGTGCTGCTTCATTCATTAGGCCATACATTCTTCCACTCAATGAAATTGAAGAATGAATTCATTCATTCCTTCTTCATTCACTTGGTTAACAATATGAAGGGCCCCTATTCTATGTTAGACCCTATGCGGGGACCTGGGATTTACTACTGAGCCAGATGGGGCAGAGTCCTTGGTCTTACTGGAGCTCCTGGCCTGGCCTATTTTTCCGGAGAAACTGGAATAGAGCATGCCCCTGTGGAGTGTTTGAAGGATCAAGCTTGGGAGCCCTGGGCCCTAACCCTGGAGAACCTTGTCCTGACCACAGAAGGGGGAGTGGAGGAGAGAGGAAATGTGTCTCTGCTCCAGGAAGCCCGCATGCTGTGTGGATCCTTAGCCCTGACTTCTGGAGCTGGTCCCAGAGCCGGCCAACCCCTCAGGGACCCACGGGAGCCAAGCGTCAGCGGGTGCAAAGCCAGGCCCTGCCCCCGCTGTTCTGGGTGAGGGCAGCCTGCAGCTCCCAAGGAGCAGGGAGTTTTCTCTGGGCTGCTGCCTCTGCTTCTGGGTCATACAGTGTGCATTAAGAAGGGGTTGAGGAATGGAGGCTGAACATGGCCCCACTATGATTTGGGTCTGGGGACACCGTGGAAGGGATCAGGCAGCTGGGGAAGACTCTGGGTCCTTCCCAAACTTGGGAATATGGAGAGGGGCTCTTTGCTTGGTGCCACAGGAGCTTCTGACCTCCTGGGGGTCTCGCCAGCACAAGCCTGCCCTTGTCCCTAGCAAAGGCAAGGATGGTGTCAGAGAAGAGGCCTGCTCACAGGGGACCCGGCCCAGAGAGAGGAGTGCCTTCAACAGGGGTGACTGGCAGCAGGGCCATGCCCGCTCTCCCTCTCCATCGTGGCCAACTCGACTAGCCGCTCCCCTCCTGGTCTGTCAGGCGCCTGCCCGGGGAAGGGACCCAGAGGCTCAGGAGAGGTGCCTTGCCTTGCTGCCCCGACACTTCTTGCAGCAGGCTCTTGCCAGAGTTCAAAAGGACGAACATTGACAGACTCCCTCTTTTCTGTCCCTTCCCTGTCACTGAGCTTTCAGTGATCTCCATTTGGTGTAGACCTCTGTAGAGCATGGTCTTTTGGACAGTTCTATACCGTACGTTTAGCATTCGAACTAGTTACAGTAGTCTAATATCCCAAGTCAGTGTCAGCTGAACTTATTTTCTCTCGGGGGAACGGGAGTCCCAGAGGGAGGACAAGGACTTGCTGGCTCCTACGTCCAACCAGGGCTGAGCTCGAACCAGAACCCTCTGGGCACCCTCAGGTTCCCCTGCTGGCTGGCTCCTGGGCTTGCTCCAAAATTGCAGGCGGAGCCAGCTGCATAATTTGTGGGGTACACGGCAAAATGAGAATGCCTGGTGCTTGTGCAACATTATTAAGAATTTCAAGATAGTGACAGCAGAGCATTAAACCAAGTATGCAGCCCTTCTAAACATGGGCCCTTGTATGAGAGTGCAACTCACATGTCCACAGAGCTGGTCTGAACCCTAGGAATGTGGAAGGAGGAGGGGGGACCCCAGCCATTTCTCCCCTGGGAGATCAGAGGATGCACTCCTCATTGCTGGATGTGTCTCAGAGCCAGCTGAGATTTCCAAGATCAGTAAAAGCCCCCATTTGGGGACTTGCTCCTGCCCAGAGGGTCAGTGGGGTACAGCGCCAGGCTTTCCAGAGGTCGGAGGCGCGGGGGGGAACAGACCCAGAGGATATCTTTATTAGCAACTAGCTGCCTTAAACATCCCCTGCGGAAAGTTCCTAGGGACCCCCATGAGGGCCTGGAGGTGCAGCCAGCCACAGCCACCAGCAGAGGCTCTGGGCCAATGACGAAAGAGGTGCCGAGGGGGAGGAGGCGGCCACAGTTCCTAGCACCTTATGCAAGAGGGAGAACAAAGGGGCTTTGCTGGGAGGTATTATAAGATTAAGTGGCTGGGTCCAGGACAAACTCAGCAAGCCCCTTGGGACCTGAATTAGCAACAGCAACTGAAAGGGGGGAATTAAAGCTCTTGGCCCTCTCGCGGAGGCCCCCACCCCCAGAGTCCCTGCCTGGGCCTCCTCACAGAGCTAATCTGCTGCCTTGCCCAAGTTCCTGCCTGGGGCCTGTGAGAGGGGCTGCTCCTCTCCACTTAGAGGGGACTGAAGCCTTCCTGTGGAAGGAGCTGCCTGACCCCTGGCCCCTGACCCCTGGGGCACAGGCTCTGAGCAGGCTGGGTGGCCCAATTTGGGCTGAACTTAGATACTTGGCTAAGCTCTAGGTTTGAGGGGAAATTGCTGCTTCTCCCTGGGCCTCTCCTTCCTGCTGATAAAGTGGGAATTTGGGGCCGTGGACCCAGTGGCCGTCCTGGGGTCCTTGAGCTGGTTCCAACAGGCCTCAGGGTGGACACCCTTCAGCCACATGATGCCCAAGGGACAAGAGTGTCCCCAGTACAAATGAGAGTTTGGAATCTCGGGCTAATGGGTGTCAGATTAATTTAAAAAATGAGAGGGTGTTTGAGGTTCCACTGTCTGGTCCCCACTGGCCTTCCCACTTTCACTTTCTATTATCTCCCCCGCGATGGTATAGGCTGCAGGGCCTCCCCATGCTGCCTGCTCCTGCTGTTCCGCTCTCTGGAATTCCCTTTCCTGGCTGGCTTTTCACTTCTTGAGGCCGCCTCTGTCTGTACCTCTGCGAAGCCCCTCTCTGCCCCTCCTGACATCTTTCAGGGCATTTACTAAGCTAGCAGCCTCCTCTCTGTCTGTGTCTGTGGGCTTTTGGAGAGCCGGGGCCGGCTGTTCCAGGGGACCACACAGGACCCAGGCCTGCGTGCCGCGCCTGGATGCACGGCGGCCAGGACGCGATGACATTGGGAGTTCCCAGGGCTCAGAGGAGACAGGGATGACAAGGCTGCACCATAGCTGAGGTCCCAGTGTGTTGAAGACACTGGAGAAAATTACAAGGGGGATGGGAAAGGACAAAACAGGAGGAATCTGGAAGTAGAAGGTGCCAGAGGTGAGACCTGGTTTGGGGAGGAGAAGGCGAGTAGGACAGGAGGAGAAGAGCCTTCTAGGCAGAGGCAACCAAGGGTGTGGGGGCCTTGAGAGGGCCGGGGAGCTGTGCACAGGAGCCGGGTCGGAGGGAGAGGGTGGGCGATGGGGCCTCAGGCGAGGGGATTGCAGACCTTATCCGAGAGCAATGCAAAGCTATTAAGGGGTTTTAGGCAGCCAGAGTGAGGTGATGAGATCTGCATTTCTAAGAGATCACTTTCGCTGCTGTGTGGAGAGTGGATTAGGAGCACAAGAGGCTCTTGCAGTCCTGAGAGGGGACAGAGAGGGGACTGGAAAAATGGAGAGATTTGTGGGGGGGGAGTTGACAGAATTTGGAGGTTAGTGGGATTTGTAGAAAAAGGGAGGAGGAGGGGAAGCTCCGGGTATCCAGCTCATCCCTTGGGGTGGTCAGTGGTGCCCATGGACTGCGTGCCTCTGAGCATTGTGTTCCCCCCTCCCCGCCACCTGTTAGCAGGGCCTGGGGGTGTGAATGCTGTGCCAGCCTCACTCCTCA
The DNA here is from genome assembly GCF_030435805.1 of Mustela lutreola. Taxonomy (NCBI): domain Eukaryota; kingdom Metazoa; phylum Chordata; class Mammalia; order Carnivora; family Mustelidae; genus Mustela; species Mustela lutreola. Next base: position 91,141,152 of record NC_081295.1, read on the forward strand.
GGCAGTCCCGTGGGGCTGCCCAGCTGTTCTCCACCGTTATTGTGCCAGTGAACGTGGACAGGACAGAAGGACCCACAGCCTCGAGGACTTGGACATTACATGCGTGTACACCGACCCTTGGGCTCACAGATACATTCATAGTGTCCGCTTGTGTACAGATGTCCACACACCCACAGGCTGGTCTGGAGCAGGCCCCTGGGCATGCACACGTTTACCTGTGTAAATAGATCTGAATTATTAAGGATAAAAATAACCAACATTCATTGAGTGCATGGTATGTGCCTGGTGTTATATTGAGGTGCTAAAATTCGGCCACAGCGCACTCACAGTACGTCTGTGTGTGTTCCATGCACGCACTCACATGCATAGGGATGTGTAGACCCCAGAATATCATGCAGTCCGTACTTCGATGCCCATGGACTCATGTTTGTGACAGAGGAACAAGTCGCTGCAAACGAATTTTCAAGCGCACACACAGCCACACTCAGATGTGTATGGTCTACACACTCAGTTCCCACATACACGCTTCCTCTCTTGTGCAATAACGCATGTTCTCCCGTGCAAACCCCAAGGGGTACATACTTGCACGTGCACCCCCTGCTTGTGTGACAGGCTCCTACATGCAGCACACGCTGATACAAACCCTCTGACCCTTTCTCCCACAGGACAATTTATGACCATCCGGGCTCATGTCCGGATTTGCCATTAACATTAATGAGGTGATGTCGCCCGGGTGTTCGGAAACCCTTGTCCAGGCGGGGGTGGCGGGGTGGCAACGGGAAGAGGACAGAGAGGCCATGGTCACAGAGGAACAGCTAATTATCCGGCTGACCAAGGTTTGATTGTTTTTCCCACGGCTTCCCCCACAGTCCCCAACACAAGGCCAGGTTCTGGCTGTACCAGAGGGGGTTGGGGGAAGGGAGCAGAACTAGGGAAGTGGAGGGGAAGAAGGGAGTGGGAGAAGATGGTGGGGGACAGTATGGTGACTGACCCCCATTTCAGTGTGGCCCCTCCGCCTTCCTCAGACGCACTCTTTGCCTAGAGCTACCGGGAATTGTTTCCAGAAATGCTTCCAAAATCTTATAGGTGTGAGTCTCTGTGGCCCTTTCTGCCCCACAGTGAACCTAGTATCAGAGTTAAATTCAACATCTTCATTTCAGGAACTTTTATTTGCCGACCTGGGGTGCATAAGAGGAGTCCCATTCCAATGTTACCAACTTATGTTACTATCTAGCACAGGACACAGTGATAACCATGCCCAGCGCACTTTACTTCCTCCATTCTCTGAACCAGCATCTTATGAACTGTGAGACATTGTTTTAAGCACTTGCAACTTCCTACCGTCACCCGAATCCATGAGAAACCTTTTCTAAGCAGGAGGGAGTATGGGCTTCCCATAAACTCATCAAACGGAGAAATGTCTCCCAAGCCTTTTGGGCATTACAGTAAGAAAGGAAAATTACAAAATGAAAATGGAGTAAATCCAAGTAACCTCTGTTCACCTCTTCCTTGCTTGCAAAGGTGTCTTTCCCCGCAAAGATTTTATTTATTTCAGAGAGAGTGAGTGCGCGAGTGCGCAAATGCGGGGCCTGGGGGTGGGGTGGGGGTCGGGCAATAGAAGAGGGAGAAGCAGACTCCTGGCTGAGCAGGCTGTCAGATCCCAGGACCCTGGGATCATGACCTGGGCCACCAGGCGCCCCACAAAGAGTCTTGAACAGCCTTCATGCATCTGAGGCTCACAACTCTCCTACAAGACTCGCAGAGTAGGTCGAGTTATCCCCATTTCACTGATGTGGAAGCAGACTGAGAAGGGAGAGGTTGGCCCATGATCACGTGACTAGGGAGGAGCAGGGCTAAGCCCGGGCTCTTCCAAGCCACTTCTCTGAATCACATACTCCTTGTTCTCTGCCATTTATTTGTGGGACTGCCTCCTAAAACGTAACACGGATTATACTCTGTGTGCTTCTGGGGAACTTTTCGTTAAACCTCCTGAGCTACCTACCTGGAGCAGTCCTGGAGTGGAAGGTGGAGAGGTCCCCAGCCAGAGATTAGGGTCATGGACTCTGATGCTGGGGGGTATCTGAGTGTCCTTCTTGTCTTCCCATAGACCTAGATGGGAACAGGGTGCCTGACTGGCTCATTTGGTAGAGCACTAGACTCTCGATCTCAGGGTCTTGAGTTCGAGTCACACATGGTGTGTAGCGATTACTAAAAACAGAAACAAAAAAAGATAGAGATGGGGATATCAAGGGCCTCTTGAGCCCAGATGGCACCAGACTGCCTGGGATGCCCAGGTCAAAGATCGGGGGGCTGGGCTCCAAGAGCCCTGGTCTAAACACCACCTCCAGGCATGTCCTCTTAAGGAATCATTAGTCTGGTTTTACAAACAAGGAAACTGGAACCCTGACAAGTCATTAGGACAACAGCATTTATTGAACACCTATTGTATTATGAAGCCCTGAGCCCAGTGCTCAGTATGATGAAGGACTAAATGAGCACAGTTCTCAAGGTGCTTTGCAGTCTGGAGGGGAAGAAGGAGTTTGAGACTTGGGATCACAGAGTCTGGGTCTGAGTTCCAGCTTATAGAGCCATTTGTTTTTGAATACCTCTGATTTAAACTCACTTTAACCTCTCTGAGTCTCAGTATTCACATCTCTACAATAGGAATGCTCCTACTTCCCTTTAAGCCTGCTGTGAAAAACTAGATATAAAATGCCTGTTGCAGTGCCCCTCACAGACGTGGTCTTCTCTTAATCTCCTGCCAGGCTCTTTTCTGTTCAATTCTTCCCCCTCCCTCCCTACTGACTACTCCTTCATGAGCCACCTCTTTTGGGAACATCTGAAATTTTGGCCCAAATTTGTCAACCCTCCCACTGTCCCCAGCCACATCCTAGCTTGAATAGGAGGGGTGCTATGAGGGGCACAGAGCCAATAGCTCTGCCCTGCCACCTTTCACTCCATCCATCCCCCACCCAGAAGAGACAAGGAGACCCATAGGCACCCCCTCCCTCTTTCTCTGGCTATCTCAGTCCAGAACACAGCTATTCCCAAGGAAGCCCTACTTCATGCAGCCACTGAAGTCCTTTCTCACTGCCCTTGAGGGCTGACTCCAGAGGGACAAATGCACAGATTGACAAGTCCTGGGATGTCCTGGAAGCACTGGCTCAAAGGCCCCCCTCGGGACATCTGCTCCCCTCTCAGCTTTGCAGCTTAGCTCTGTCAGGTGAAGGTGGCAGGGGCTAGGTAGGGGCGCACCTGTGGCAGGAGCCTCTAGCCGAACAGAACGTGGACCCTGTAAGGTCAGTGGGTTCTGCCAGGATTCTGCAGAACCTGGGCAGCCTTCCCCTCTCTGTCCAGCCTGGAAGGGAGTCAGCATCCCAGATGGGGATGGGGACTCTTGGGTTCCTGCCCTTGCTGTGCCTCTGCTCCAGACTGGGCCTCCGATCTGCCTTCTGGGCATCAGTCTCCTTTCCTCTAAAATGTTAGGAAAACCCTCCTCCGGCCCCCGCCAAGTCTATGCAACCTGGTATGTTATGGGCATCTCATAAAACTAGGAATGAGGAACACATTTAAATGCCTGCAGTGTCGTTCAGATGGAATTGGGGTCCCTCGTGGGAACTTGGACAGAGCTGTGGGGTTCAAGACCACAGCACATTCTTGGTGGGCAGATGGGCTGCCCAGGCAGAGGGGCCATGCTTCCCTGGCCCTGGCGTTCCTCCAACCTTAAGCTATAAAAATATCAGCTAAAGAGAGCCAGAGATGCACCAGAGATGCTGCTCTGCTTCAGGAGCAGTGCGAGGCAGCTGGTCCTGCCCACAGTAACACGGGGAGCCTGCTGGCTCCCTGGGTGCCCTGGTCCAGCCCCTGCACCCAGCAGCTTCTCAGTGGCCTGTTTTCTGGGGGCAGGTGGCCTGGTGGGAGTCTCTCAGCATCCGTCCGGGGATTTCATGGCCTGTCCTGTCCAGGGTCACCTGGGGTGGCGGGGGTGGCCAATGGGGGATGCCTGGAAACCGTGGGTTGGGAGAGAAGTGGCCAGGAATGTGAGCAGGGAGAGCAGGGCGTGAGAACAAACAGTGGAGCCGGCAGGAACATGGATGTGGCCGTCGGGGCAGATGGAAGACGCTGGCTGGGAGCACTGGCTGCAGTTGCTGGAGGGCAGGGTAGGGGCTGAGGGATGGGTTCCGGGGATAGAACATCACACTGTCCCCCAGCACTCAGGAAAGGGGGTTAGGGTGGGTACAGGGGTTCCTTCCCTGACTCTGCAGGCCAGGGCTCTCTGTGCTTGAGGGGTCTGAGGTCCTACAGGCAGAGCTGGGCTCAGGGCCTGCTATGGGTCCCATACCCTTTCTACCTCAGGCTAGGGAGCTCTTCCCAGAAAAGGACCCCAGAGTGCTTACATGAGCTTGCAAGAATCAGGGCCCCAGTGTTACCAGGCTGAGGACGCTGTCCATGCCATTTCTACCTCCTTGCAGTACAACCGAAGGCAGAGGGCCTCCTCCCTGTGAGGCCTCAGGTCTCTTCATCTGTACAGTGGGGATAAGGCAACCTCTGCCTGCCACTGCAGGGGGAGTGGGGCAAGGGGGACTGGTGTGGGCCTCTAGGAGAAGCCGACAGGGCCCCAGAGGTGCCCTTTGTGGATGAGAGAGTAGGCACTTTGGTGGGACCCGAGGTGGTGCGGAGGGACGCGGAGCTCCTGAGCACCTCTGGCCCCACTCACTTAACAATAAACACATGATTTAATGCGGCCTGTAAATCCTTTTCCACCTCAACCTCTCAGCTACTGCACCACAGGCTCAGAATTCAGCTTGAAACAAGTCTAGGATTAGGGCTGGGGCTGTGAGATGCAGGAGGTGTCTGTGGGGAGAGGGATACACTAACCTGGAGGGGGGAGGGTGGGGGCGGGCATGCTTCTTCCTATGCAGGGACAGGTAGTGGGGGCAGGCACTCTGTCTGCTAGGCTAGGAAGGAGGATGGCCCAGCAACTATCTCAAGAGGAGTTCTCAGGACCCTGGGGATTAGGGCCTTGCAGAGGGATCCCCAGAGCCACAGAATCTCAGGGCTGGGAGGGACCCCAGGCTTCATCATGCCACCAGGCCCTGGGCTATACCGGGCAACTTTGGAAAGGGAAGAGGGAGGATGGGAAGCCGCCATGGATCATCACTGGTCTTAGTCTTCACACATGAAATGTCTCTGAAGCAGAGCCTGCTTCCCTGTTCCCATGAAGCTCTGTCTGGTGTCTCAGTTTTTCAGAGGGCTGGGAACCAGGGTTGGAGAGCCCCAGCTAGAGATGAGCATGAAGACAAGGACAATAGTGGGACTCTGTCTTCAAACCTGGGGAAGGCTTCCTGTGGAGACCAGACTGGGTGTCACACTCACACTCCCCCCCCCCCCCACAGGATCAATACCAGTGGGGGAGAGCAACTGAGATCAGACAGCCCAGGGCTCCAGCTTCATGACAGGAAGGGTGCTGCCCCGGGAAGGAAGGAAGCAAGCTCCCCGTGTGGAAAGAGAGCAGCACCACGCAGCCCATTGCTACAGAGGAGACTGGGCATCAGTGAGGGGACAGCAGATGCCATACTTAAGACATGGCATCCGTCTGCCTGCCCTGCTCAGACCCCGGCCTCACGTTAGCAGCAGTACATGGGCGCAGTACATCATCTCTCCAAGGCAGTGGCCATGAGGGTTAAAGAAGTTAATAATTCAAGAAAGGTTTGTGCCCCAGAAAGGGTCTTGGAAATTCTGCAGTGCATAGAAATGGAACCTTTCTCAATGAGCTGGTCTGCTCTAAGGTATAGTGGGATGTTAGTCCCTGGGTGTGAAGGGACCTTTGCCCCAGGGCATGGTGGGATGTTTATCTCAGATAATGTGGTACATTTGCCCCATGGCGGGATGTCTGCCCCAGGGCATGGTGGGGTGCTTACCCTTGGGAATTCTGGGATGTTTGCCTCAGGGCACAAGGTACCTTTATTCCAGGGCATGGTGGTAATGAGGGAGCAGGAGGCTGGCTGAGGATGGAGAAGGGGCTGATGCCTTGCACTCCCTCTCCACCCACTCCCCTTGTTTGTCCATAAAAATCCTGCACTACCCCAGCCTGGTGTGCTCAGCTAGCAGGAGCTGCTGACCACCCGCAGGCGTGCGCTGACCACCCGCAGGCGCCTGCGTAACAATAAAGAACCTCTTGCTGATTGCATCCAGTGGCAGTGTTGGATTCTTGGGTAAGGGGATCCGCGGGTCTTTCAGTGGGATGTCTGCCCCATAGACCACTGACTCCTTTCTACGTTAGCTAGACCTCCTTCCCTCGGCTCGCACGATACCTTGTGCTTTGTGATTTCCTTGACGTCTTCCTTTGCCAGCTCTGCAGAGACAGGGCCCAGGATCTCACCCACCTCTTTGGCCCCTGCCATCACCTTCACCAGCAGCTCCGGTCTACAGCTCTCACCTCTGTCCTGGACTCCTCTCTCTGCCCTTCCCTGCAGCCAGTCCCGCTCCTTCTCTGACTTCCTTGCTCACCCATGTAGTCAGCCCAGCCACAACTCCTGAGCTCCATCACCGGAATGCAGCACTTAGGAACGAGGTCCCCTCAGTTTTGCCTTCCAAACCTCCTGGGTCCTCCCAGGAAGGTCCTCCTTCCTCCCCAGAGCTATTGCCTCTATCTGATTCTTCACGGCTTCTCTGGCATCTCATCCAGTCCCCTCATCCCCCGTACTCTTCCCCTATCCATGCCCAACAGGTCACAGATGAGTTGCTTAAAATGCACATTGTGTCGTACTTTAAAAAGCTCTGACAGTTACCACTCTGGCCCACACTCCTCATATTTTCCTACCTCTGTGCCACAGTACAAACTTTTTCCTTTGCCTAGAATACTTTCCTCTGCTTCTCCAACCCACAAAGTGCAGCCTCAGTAAATCCTCCATCATTTCCTCAGGCTCATTCCCTGTCCTAAAACCCTCCAGTGCTCCTCCTAGGCCTTCGAAGGCAAGTTCCTGGGTCACGGTCCAGGCAGGCCTACAAGACTGTCGTAAAGGGGAAACTGAAGGGAGTTGGATGCTGTTTACAGAGCTGAGGGAACCAACACAGGAGGGAGCCAGTGGTTGGTCTGAAGGAAGCAGGGAGGTAGCTGTTGCTTCAGGAGAGGGGTCACCTGCTAGGACCTGTGGTCATAGATAGAGGGACGCAACACTTGCCAAGGTATGGTCTAGCAAGCCTGCTAGGGGGCCTCTCTCTCTTCCCTTCCTGAGATTACCTCCTGGTGCCTTCCATTGGCTCAATGCAACCAGAAGCCAGAGCCTGTGGGAGCCAGGTTCCCCAGACAGAGCAGGATGGAGAATGGACCTGGGGGAGAACAGCCATCGTGGGCCTCAGGTCCAGATGTGGTTGACTTGGCTTTCTGGCCCCAACACACCTCCAGGTGACATGCCTCACACACCTTCTAGCACTCCAGTAGGCCCCCAAACCCTTAGTGCCCCAACTTGCCAAGGCTGTACCTTTGCAGTGCTGCTCCCCGGGCCCTTTCCACCTTCCTGTGTTGGCTGAGACCTGCTCATCCCTCGATTCTCAGCTAGGGTTGTGCCTCTGGCCCGAGGACCTGAGTCTGTGTTCCCAAGGTCCTCTGGGCCCACCTTCGTCAGGCACTTAACTCTCACTGTCCTGGTCTCTTCACTCCCCCTGATGACTGTGTTTCCGAAGTGCTTATTTCTGGCCCTGCTTGTAGTAGATGCTCATTGAAATGCTTACTGACCCGAATTCTAGCACCTGTGTCTCTGGAGAAGGTTGACTCACTCACGTTGCTCTGGCCCCACGACCACCATCTCCTTGCGAACAGGAAGCAAGTCGAACTCAGTTCAGTATCCCCTTAGCGCCCCATACAGTGACATTTTCAGTAACGTTTGTTGATGGCCTCACACGAAGGACGTGTGGGAGGCAAAGCAGACAGAAAGAAGGGGGACACAGATCATGTGCTCTGAGAGTTCAGAGGATGACTTTGCTCCTGGTTGGGGAGAATCAGGGAAGACTCTCAGAGCGCTAACTCGGAGCTGGCCCTGAAGGATGAAGTCGTGAGGAGGGGCTGGGAGGAGCACTTCCAGGGGGGGGCTGGCCTGGCGAAGGGCCTGAAGCTGGGGGGTAGCGTCAGAAGAGACAGAAAGGAGCCACCCAGTTTCCTGGGTATTCCTCTGGGCAGTCGCTCCCTCTCTTTTCCTCCAGATTCTCTTCCCATTCCTGGCCTACCTCCTCCAGGAGTCCCATGACTGAGCTGCCCCCGGGGTGCTTCTGGACTCTTGGCCTCCGCCACCCCCCAATGTAGCACCCCTCCCACTCTGCCCGGCTGCAGAGTCCTGTGTTCTTGTGTTCTCCTCCTGCCCCCACTCCTTTGGGCCCTGGCTTGGAGCCTCTGAGGGCCTGAGCTGTGAATTCGAGTTTGGCCAGGAGCCTGCTCGTCCCCCAGTGATGTGTTGGGGCTGTCTGGGCCACAGGGAGCCAGACGTGCAAACCACCGGTCCTCCGAGCAGGGAGGCCGGCCACAGTGCGCCAGCCTGGGTGCCCGCCCTGCCCCTCCCGCCCCTCCGTTCCCTGAGGGATGTCCCCAGTGGACTGGCCAGTGGCCCGAGGCTCCAGGGGAACAAGCTTTTTGCAGGCTGTGGCTGAAGGAGGATGAACCCGCTGTCCTGCCAGCTCTGTGTGGGGAAGAGGGAGTTGCCCTTTGCCAGCCGGCACCCCACAGGACGCCAGCCACAGGCAGAGTGACCGAGGCTCTGGCCTCTACTCCCTAACCCACTGGTCATTTTCCCCTTGGGGCCTTTGATGGGAAAGCCAGAGCTTCCAGTACTGGGGGGGAGTGACTCCCAGGGAGGGTGTTTATAGGCATGGGCTCAGGGCCTGGGGAAAGCCCATGCGGGTGGGGACCACTGACTTCTAGGGTCCAAAGCAGCTGGCAGACTGTGAGGGCAGAGGGAGGGAGCTCGTTCCATGGCCCTGGTGCTTGGGGCCCCTTAGAGCCCATTGTGGCTGAAAGGTGAGCGGAGCTCCCTGCCATTCTCGGCCGTCTATTGAACACTTACCCTGAGCCAGGCGCCCACTGGCCCTCAGAGGGCAAGGGGGGAAGAGGCCAGAAAGGCCCCAACAAATCTTCCCAGGCCTCCTCCTCTGTCAGCCCTTCCCCCAGCCCTCCCAGGCCTGAGGGCAGGCACCCAAGGGAAAGGCGCCCTCAGCCTGCTCCAGTGATGCAGAGAGAGGCCTCCTCTGAGAGGGGCCAGGCGTGGAGGAGTGGGCCCCAGGGGGTGAGGCTTTCTTAGGGGGTGAGGAGTCTGTCCTGGGCTTGCTCCCCACTGGTGGAAGGCAAACAAAAACAGAGCTCACTCTTACCCTCCACAGGCAGCCCTCCTGCAGTGAGGGGCCTACTTCCCTGGCTGTTGGTTTTCCTCCAGTGTAAGAAAGAGAATCAAGAGCAGGATCCCATTTCCTTCAGATTCACTTATTGCTTCAATCTGTCTCTCCCTCAGCGCTTGCCTTGTTGGTTCCTTCCTTTGTTCCTTCATTCGTCCCTTCAGTAAGTAAAAGCATCTGAGTACATGACAAGTACTTGGCCTTTTGCTGGGTAGGCTCTGAGGGGTCTGAAGAAGTGGGAAATGAGAGTTCCTAACCTTTAAAAAAAAAAAAAAAAGGTTTTATTTATTTATGTGAGAGAGAGTGAGAACAAGCAGGGGGAGCAGCAGAGGGAGAAGGAGAAGCAGGCTCCCCTCTGAGCCGGGAGCCGGATGCGGGACTCAATCCCAGGATCCTGAGATCATGACCAGAGCCAAAGGCAGAGGCTTAACCAACTGGCCCCCCCAGGCGCCCCGTACCCCAACCTTTTCAGGAGCAAAAATCTTCCTGATGAGTGATGACCAGACTACGTCCTCTCTCTCAGCAAACTGCCCATGTCACCAGGCTGGGTTAACAATTCCTAAATGCTACCAGCCTCGGGAGGGGGAGACAGACATGAAACAGAACTAAACATGGTGTGAGAAATGCTAAGTGGGTTTGATTTCTGACCTACTCAGTCTCTTACCTCTCTGAACCCGGGTTCCTTCGCCTTTGAAGGTGAAGGAGGTGATAATTCTATCACCTCCCTGTGTCACTGTGGAGACTATATGAAACAAAGTCCAGAAAGGACCTAGCAGTGTCTGGTGGACATTACGTGCTCACATATGACTCCTCTTTCCTCCCACCCCTAGGAGATTGGCACTATTATCACTCCATGTTACAGAAGAGGAAACTGAGGTACAGCAAGGTGATACACTTCTGCACCTGCTTGGTCTGGCATCAGAGTCTTTGCCCTAAACCACTTCTCTGTATTGCTTTTCTAGAGCGGCTCTTTTTCCTCACCACACTAGGAACCTCTAAGTCCCACTCAGCTTCTTGCAGATCCCTGCTGTTGGAACAAAGGATCCAGGAGAGAAAATGGAAGTCCTAGAGAAAATGTATTGCCTTTCCTAAGAACACAAGTTCAAGTCTAAGTAAGCATCGAGGCAAGGGGGAAGGAAGCCTACAGAAGACCAACTTTAAGGAGTGGTAGGACCATCAGTCTGGAGCTTGTAGAGCTAGGTCTGGGTTTGTTTCTATTACAAAACCACCTCTGGAGGTGGGGGCAATACCAAGGTCTGTAAAAGGGCTTTGAGGCCCTGTGTCCCTTCCATGGCCTCACCAAGGGCCAGCCCTATACCAAGGCCTCCCATCCGCCTCTTCCACAGACTGTGGGCTCCACTGGGGCGGGACCAGGTCTGTGCTTCTCTCCCAGCTCCTGCATCCTCCTTGGTACAAGGGGTGCTCTATAAATGCTTGCTAGATGGAGAAACCGAGACTCACCTCCCAAACGTCAGACCTTACACCAAGAGGCCTTCTTTCCTTTTCCTGGTCTGGAGGCCTTGCATCTGCCTGTCCTGGGATTGCTGGGAGAGCAGCCACGGTTACCAGAGGAAACTTTTTGCCAAAGTCCAGGAGAAGAACCCGTCTAGGCCCCCACCTAGCCCTCTCACTCCTGAGTATCCCAGCCCTCGGGGCACCTAGCCATGTCAAAAGCCTGCTGGACCTAGACTGAACCCCACAGCCCCAAGTCACAGACCGGTGGCTCGAGAGGGACCAGGTCATTTCAGTTTCACACAAAGAAACTGCCAAAGTCTTTTCTATTAATGCACTGGCCTTCTCCCCACCATCTCCCAGGGACCCATCCGGGAGAGCAGGAGTGGGTGTGGTTGAGCCCTCTATCAGAATTTTATTTTGTAAATTGCATCCTATGTTCTAAGAATGAGGTCATTGGCTAGTTTAAGAGCTCTGCAGTGAATCCCTTTGTAAACTGGGGATAGAACTCCTTGAGGGAAACTTTCTACAAATCTAGGCTTGCTTAAAGGGAAGGAAAAAACTTGCCCCGGGCTTCCTGTTTCACAGAAGGGGAAACCAGTGTCTTGAGGGTCCGAGTACCTTGCTGGTTGGAGGAGAAGCTGAGCGGAAAGGAGGCCTGTCCCCCTGGGAGGAGCCATGGAGGACGGAGACTCCCTGTAGTCAAGAGCAGGGGATGGGGATGGGGGCTGGCAGGAGTGAATCTGGAAGGCCTGCCCCAGCTGAGGGCTAGCCAGAAGTCTGCTTATCTGACTGTCCAGTTTGGGTCAGTGGGCCGCAATCCATGAGGACGAGACAGTACCAGCTTTGTCGAGCAATGTTGCTTACCAGGGTCTGAGCCGGTGCCCAAAGCAGCACCTCACAGATAGGGCTTGGCTGGTTGTGGCTGAGTAATCACCCAGAACGGCTAGAACGGATTCCTCTGGGGGAGGGGTGTTGCATGTGGATGGATGGGGGTAGGTGGTGGAGTAATCAAGAAGTCCAGTTGGTCCTCAGCCTGAGGGACCCCTAATCTGCAGGAGAAGGCTGACATATCCCGCACCATAGAATCTGAGGTTTAGAGAACACAGCGGGAGAAACAGCAGAGTACATTAAGAACTCCAGCTCTAGAATTGCTTTATTTAATTAATTAGTTTGACAACATTTACTAAGCACCTACTATCTGCCAGGCACCAGTCTATGCTCTGGGGTACAAAAACGAACAAAATGAGCTAAACCCCCTTCCTTCATAGAGCTTACATTCTGGTAGGTTAGAGATAGTTAAAAAATAAAACCAGATAAAAGTGTGTATACACATGTCAGTAGCCAGAATGGCTCTGAAGAAATAGAAAGCAGGGCTGAGGGGGGTGGAGGGGAGGAATAGAGAGGAGATGGTAGGCTATTTTATGCAGGAAGGGCAGGTAAAGCATCTCGAAAAAGTGATGTTTGAGTAGAAACCTGTTGGAATGAGTCCTGTGGATAAACAGAGAAGAGCATTTTAGGCAGCAGGAGTAGTAGGTATAAAGGCCCTGGGGCAGGTGTATGTTTGGTGGGGTGAAGAAATAAGGCTGAGGCCAGTGAGGCTGGAGTGGGATGAGGGGGTGTGTGGTGGGTCTGAGTTCAGGGACGTAGCAGGGGAGCCTGGGGCCTTGGCAGTCATAGGAGAGCCATGCTTCTGGTGGGCAGATGAGAGATATGATCTGACTCATACTTTAACAGGCCCACTGTGGCCAATGTGTGGAAAATTCACGATAAGAAGCCAGGTGTGGGTGGAGGCAGGAGACCATTGCTTGGGCCCTGCAGCAGTCCAGGCAACAGGCGATGGTGGCCGAGATATCTGAGAGCAGCGGCTGTGTGAGTAGGGGACAGAAAGCAGTAGGATTCCAGCTCAGCAACTTTCTAGCTGTGTGCCCTTGGGCAGATTACTTAACCTCTCTGGGCCTCTATTTTCTCAGCTAGAAAACAAGGGTGATAAAAATATTCACCTACTTACCTGGTGGGATTTTCGTGATGCTTGCAGGAAACATCAGCCCAGTGCCAGGCTCACATTTGGGGCTCCCTCTGAGACAACTCTTAGTCCTTATTAACCCCTAGGAACCCATTGCCCTGGGAACCATATATTCACAGTGGAATTTACAGAGCCCAGAACTTCCCCCTCACCCCAGAAGGAGTGAGGGGTCAGTTGACTTAGCGGAAAGAGAGCTTTAACGTGTTTAAGTCCCCAGGGTCTTAGGGCTCAGCTGGCTACTGTCCTCTCACTGCCTGTCTCTAGCTTGCATGCCCAGGGGCAGAGGTGCCCTTGGCCTCTTGTTTATTTGTTTGCCTTTTACCTGTGTTGAAGTTTCAGCTGAGAAACCTGCCCCACCAGTTGCCCGGCCCAGGGCACCCGCTCCCCCTAATGGGCTTCCAGCTGTTCCTGCAAAGTCAACAGTGCCCAGGAACAATCAAGGGGGAGGGGACAACTAGAAGCCTGACAGCCCTCTGTGGTCCCTGGCAAGCACATGACCCTGGGGGAATGACTGTTGGAAGTAATGATGGGGAACAGACCCAGGGAAGGCTGAGGGCTAAGGAGGAAACTGAGGTCTTTGGGCAGGTGCTGGGGGCTGTGGGGCCTGCAGGACTGGCTCTCCCGGCTGTGGATGGCCATGGCTCTGCCAGACAAGGTGTGGCTCTTGGGATATTTGCCTGCCCTGGAGGACATCGGGCTAGGAGCCTGAAGGGACAGGCCGAGGAGGGATTGGTCTAGCCCTGGTGCACCCATGTATTGATTCCCTCTTTAGTCTATTTATTGCAAATACTGAAGCCTTTTGTTTGCCTCAGCCTGGGCTTAAAAAGATTCCTCCTATGAGGTATGTTCCTCAGAGAAAGTGAGAGGAGAGAGAGGAGGTGACTTTTCCAAAGTCACACAGTAGTTTCCTGCAAAGTCCTTCCAGGACTCCTGACTCTCTGTACAGTGCTCTGACCAGTAAGAGCCCCAACTGCTCTGGCCACCCCTTGGGTGGCAGAGGCCAGCCTGTGTCCATCCCCAGGAGCTCCCTCCTTAGTGCATCTACATCTGCCTGGTTACCTGGGATGGGGAGGGGATTGTGCCCTGCTCAGGGCCATAAAAACCAGAGGACCTGTCTCCAGCCTGACTGTGTGTATGTGTGTGTGTGTGTGTGTGTGTGTGTGTGTCCTGGACCAGCCAGGGAGGGGTAGCGCCCGTCAGCCATGTGGCTTCTGCTTGCTCAGGGTCATCTCCCTGGATCAGTTTTTAAGTGGGAATGGGTTTCTCTGCCAACTTGTCAAGGTCACTGTGGGGAACATGAATGTGCTTTCTAAAGCGCCCCCCATTCCCCATGCAGACGGGAGCAATGTGGGTCAAAGCGAGGATGAGGACAGGAAGGTGAGTCCCTGGTTCCCGGGCTAGGCATCTGGCTTGTCAGCTAATAAGCCTGTCACTTCTGGGGAGTCTCTACTAGCCTGTAGGTAGTGGAGGCTGTGGGGAGACCCAAGCGGCCCTTGGGGGAGTCTGCTCAGAGAGACATAAATGCTGCCTGTGGGAAGTCCCCAGTCTCCTAAACCCAAAAGCTTAAGTTAGGATGAATTTATCTGGTGGTTCTGTGGGTCCCACTGGCCCCATGGCACCCCAGAAGTTGGTATCACCCCAGCTAGGCATCTGCCCTCGCCCCCAGCTCAAAAGGGTAGGAGGTGTCTGCCTCTGGGCACAGAGGTTGACCAACTCGGGCTCTGCCAGCCCCTCCACTCCAGATGGCCTTGGAGCCTCCCACGGTGTGAGCCACACGTGCTGTCTTCACACCTCTGGTGCCCATGCAACCATGTGTCCACTTTTGTTTAGTCTTGCTCCTTCCACATCTGACCTGGAGTTAGGGTGTGGTGGGACCCAGCAGTGACATCCTTGAGACTCTCACCCTAGGGGAGTGGCCCATAGACAGCTGTGTGCCTGGCTACTGCAGATACACACACACACACACACACACACACACACACACACACGCCAGCCTCTCTCAAGTCTCCCTGTTGCACACTCAGAACTACAAATCCAGCCTCCTGAGACCACCTGTTGACTGATAACCCCAAATGGGCCAGTGGTCCAGCCTGGGCAGCCCCGTCCTTCCTCATCAGCCTCAGCATCCACGTCCAGGTGGCTTTGGGCCTCAGGCCACACCCCAGAATGTTCTCCTCCCTGCCACAGGCTCTGGCACTGCCAGCCTAGTCCAGAAAGATGTGCAGAGCCGGCTTCGTATCCGGCTCAGCCTCCCGGTGCTGGGGAGGGTGGTGGGAACCGTGCTGAAGGTCAGGGTTGGGGCCGGCGGGGCCTGGGAAACTGCAAAGTCCACGGTGGGTCAGGAGGGCCCAGCCACTGTTTGTTGACCCTGCGCTGTGGACACAGGAGAAAGCACCACATCCCTTCCCGCGTCTCCTCCCTGGACTGCCTTCTACCCTCCTCCCGTCCCTGGAGCGCTGTGGTCACGCGCCCTGCCCCCACCCCACCAACCACGCTTCTCCCCTTCTTGCCCATTTCCCTACTCGCTGGCCACCCCACTCCAGGCCCACTCCAAGTGGGGCTTACATGTAAAAATATCCCAGCTTTTTTTAAGCTTGTTATCTACTATTTTTATCAGACGGCCCAAGCAAAGCATGGCCGAAAAAAGGGAAAATCATACAGCTCTGTTTGCCAAGTTCAATAGAAATAGCAACGGGTGGGCTATTTTTAACAAGATGAATACCCCTGTCCTCTGAGGTCTCCCCTGGCCCCACACCAGCGTCCTTTGTCTCTCTGCCTGGACAGCAGATTTTAAAATACGCCCACAGTCGCCAAACCACTAAATGCACCCAAGACAGTGACTGAGGCGCTTGGAGCCAGGGAGGACCATGGGGGGTATTTTTCCCTTCTTCTTGCCTCCCTTGAAGGAAATCACACTCTTTTGTTTGAAAAAACCTTCCAGGTTGGTTTTCGAGGCCTTTTCCTGGTTGTCCCACTCCCACGGGAACAGCAGAGGTTACTCGGAAACATGAAGCGGTTTGGGCAAGTGCGAGCCCAGAGGCCTGGTGTGGCCCGCCATGGACTCACAGAACGAGCCCACAGAAGCCAGGCCCTGAGGAGCAGGGCGGGAGGAGACATGGCGGCAGTAGGGGGACTGCCTGAGGTCAGAGGCACCCAGGGGGTCTCCACTTGGCCTCTCCACTTGACCAAGGCAAAGCCGACACCTCGCAGCTCCTCCCAGCTGCGGTCCGTACAGAAAAGAGTCACACACCTGTGGCCGTGGGGAAGCCACCTCTCGTGGGCCGAGCAGCCTGGGAGACTTAGGGAGAGAGCGAGTCACAGCCTCTCTTCAGGTCTCCGTGTCCCCCCATGTACCGGGAGAGGCCTGCTTGGACTCACTCGGGCTCTTGGGAATGGGTGGTTGGGAAGGAAATGAAAAACAGAAACAAAAGGTCACATGCATTGAGCTCTTGGGGGAGGCATTGAATGAAACACTTTCTATCCCATTATTCTTCCCTGACTTAATCTTCACCCCAACTCTGTGACTGCTTCTGCTGAGGTTTACAGAGCATCCCTCTTCCCTGGTGGTGGAGGGAACACCCAGGCAAGGCCTGGAATCTCGTGCCCACCTTGGGGTCCATCATTCAGGCCAAGGGAGTGGGATCCTGTGATTGGCTGTGTCTGATCCCAGGCCTTCCCTGCAGCCAAGTCCAGGTCCAGGAGTTCCGGACAGCAACTTCAGGCAGTGGGGGACTGATGCTGGGGACAAAGGGGCAGGGGCTGGGCAGAGAGACCAGGAGCGCCCCCTACAGGTGTGGGAGCAGGACACCGACTCCGCACACCCTTCTCCTGGTGCCCTCCTGCTGACACTGTCTGGAAAGCTATTCTGCTGCAGGTCTGGGCAGAAGGGGGAGAAGTGGGTCCCAGGCAGGAGGAGGTGACAATGGCCCGAGGGCCCCGGGTGTGACTCCGCTTCAGGCATTCCGATCCTTGAGCCCTCTCCCCACCATGCCAAGCTCCATCTTTGTCCTTCTAGCAGCAATATGGCCCCTCATCTCCCCCTCTCCATTTCCTAACCTCCCGTACATTTTTAAAAAATTATTTAAATTCAGTTTATTATCAAATAGTGTATTATTAATTTCAGTGGTAGATTTCAGTGATTCATCAGTTGCCTGTAACACCCAGTGCTCATTCTATCATGTGCCCTCCTTAAAGCTCATCCCCCAGTTACCCCATCCCCTCACCCCTGCTTCCCTCCAGCAACCTTCAGTTTAAAGACCCATCTCAATGGCCCCTCCTCAAGGAAGACTTCTCAGTTTCCCAGACAGTTCAGGGACTCTGGGACCCCTGCCCCTAAGCAGTAGCGTATGGTGACTGCCTGCCACATGCTTGCCTGGGGGCTGGGACCAAGGCCCATTTGGTCCGTTCCCATAGGGCCCGGCACAGGGTGTGAGTGCAGAAAATGCCTGTGGAGTGGATGAAAGGGAGAAGAGACAGAGGAATGGGGGGTGAGAAAGAAAAATGAGAAGAGAATGGGGTGGAGGGCTGGGGGAGGGGAATAAAGGAAGTGGGGTCATAGGCGGGGTGGGGGGGTGGGGGTTAGGTAGGGTGAGGGGGGCGGGGGTAATAGCAGGGGAAGGAGGGCCTGAGCACAGGTGGGTTCTCCCATTCCGGAGGCTCTGGCCTGGGTCTCTGCTCCTGGGGGGCAGTGGCATTAGTGGGTAGACGTCACCTGCTTGTTATGTAGTAGTATCTGCCTACTGACTGACTACTGTGTGCCTGATGCTGTGCTGCCCACAGGGTCCCTCTTCTCCACTGGCTTCTCTAGGAAGGTGCATCAAAGTGATGGGGAGCAGGGACCTCATAGCCTTCTGCAGCCCTGAGAAAATGGATCTGTCTGTTTCTGGACAGTGGGTATCTACTCACACCTTGCCCTGGGTGCCTAGGCCGGCGCACTTCTCAGAGCACATTGCACGGCAGGGACACCCCTAGAAGCCAGGAGGGTCCTGTCAGCCATGCCCTGCTGGAGTCTTGCCCACTCCCCCACCCCCGCAGTTAGCCCTGGAGGGGAGCTCCCACTCAGGCTGGCCCCCCACACCACTCCCACTGCAGGAAGGACGGAGATGGGGAGAGGAGGGAGTCAGCCTACCAGCTGCTGCCCAGCCTGATAATGAATCGTCCCAAAGCTTGCTGCCCCGTCTGAATAGCTCTGCTTTTGAAAGGGGTTTGTGACAAAGGGTACATTGAATGTCCGCCACTAGACAAGGAGGGCTGCCTGCACGCATACACAGAGGAAGCCCTTTGGGGAGCTTGCGAGAGACAGCAAGAGCCAGCTAGACAGGGAACAGCATTCTGTAGCTCAGTCTGCCTGGTGGGCTTGGCTGGGTGCTCCTTTCTGACTCTGGGACTGAAAGGGCTCTCGCCTGAGGTGTATGAAGAGATGGAAGATCTACTTGGTGCTGTCTATGGCCGGGGACCAGCTGAGCTGGGGTGGGGACCCAGGACAGGGTGGAGCAGAACTGGCTCACAGAGGGCCAGAGCGTTTAGTTGGGAATGTGAAACGCAGCTGTCCAACTGCGGGACACTCCCTCCTCCTGGGATCCTGACGGTCAGGATGCTCCCTGGGCCTCCTCCAGACCCCTGCCCAGGTAGACTGCATTCCTAGAGGCCAGGGTCTCTCTGTCCTGCCTCTCTGGGATCCCCATCCCCATACCTCCTGGCAAAGCAAGTGGCCGAGGGTGGGGGCCCTAGTGCTCACAGTTCTGGAATTGATTATGATTTTGTTTGTTCAGAAATTATTGGGAACAGTATTTTCTGTTGATTCGATTTAATGTGCACGTGCCTATGCATATTTGGTTTTCTCCACCAAAACTCTGGTTTTGCAGAGCCTGGGTTAGTGTCCCCACCTTTAGTCCTGAAGTCATTTGTGTATTTATACAGCAGATTTTTTTTTTTTTTTAAATGAGCATAGGATGTACCAAGCCATGACTGAACATCTGGAGTCCCAAGGACTTCCCTCATGCACTGGGCCACCCTGCGGCCAGTTCCTTTAAATGGGAAAAAGGGATCAGATGAGAAATATCCCCGAGATCGCCCTTGATGAGGCCATGAGGACAAACGGATCATGGCTGTCCTGGGTTTGTAGCTGTACCACATCACAGGACATTCTCCAAATGCTGATCTGGGGGCAGGCGCAGAGTCTGCTGTGACTTGGCCCATTTGCCCTGCATGCCACGACACCAAAATGTGTCTGCATGGACTCCAGCCTTCCTAGAAGGGGCACCAAGCATGAATCCTCACCCGGGTGAGGATAACGGCAGTATCTCTATGGCAACCAATTCTCCCAGTACCTTGGTTTTCTCATCTGTGAAAGGGGGGATAATGGGAGGGACTCCTTCACTGACTTGTTGTCAGGTTAATACTGTGAAACACTCAAGACAATATTTTGCACGTAGTAGGCACTCAGTAGATATTAGCTATGACTACTATGACTACCTCCACCTTAGAATGTGTCTTAGGTCAAGTTCTCGATTCCTGGCTCAGTGATGTCCTAAGGTAGTGCTCCCCGGAGGATTGGGTAGGAGTCTGGACAGCAACTGGGGATGGGAGAGGAAGAGGCTGACAAGGGTACAGAGGCTGGTTTCAGCCAGGATCCTCCCCATGGGAGATAAGGGAGCTGGGACCTCCCTCTTCTGCACCCCAGTCATTGACTAAGGGCCACTTTTGGAAGAGTTGTAAACTTCCAGGTATTTGGGGTTCTGCAGACAAAGCAGCTCCTATAGCCTGGGGTTGTCACCCAAGGGAGCCACAGAAAGTAGGGGGAAGCGCCCAGGCCCGATACAGAGATCTGGGGGAGTCTGGGGGACCTGAGGGGGACACCAAGAGTCTCCTCCACTGAGAGACAACACGAGGGACAAATGAGCAGGGCCTGTACTTGGCAGCCCATGGTCCACGGTAGCTCTAGTTTCTGCCTCATCAGCCATAGGTTGCTTTTGGTCCTAAGGCAGGGACACCCTACGGTCTGGGAAGGCCTAGGCAGGCCTGGAGCCTCATCTGTTTGTATAGGACAGTGACTCCCGCTCTGACTGAGGAACCAGTGAGAAGAGCCTGTCTACTCTGGCTGCCTGAGCGAGGTGTTAGCGGGGTCAGCCCTGCCAGCTGGCACAGGATCCCTGGTATCTGCCCCCGGATGCTGGGAAGAGGAAGAAGCCGTTTCAATGTCAACAACTATGTGGATATCCTCCTAGACACCAAGCACCTGCTACCTTGTCCCAGCCCTCTGCCTGATTTCTGGTTTCACATGGCCAGCCCGGCCCTGGGTGTCCCTGGGCCCCACGGCGCTGGGCAGCTCTGACCAGGTATCAGCCTGGGTGTCAGACAGAATACTGGGGAACATGGCAGGCCCAGCAGAACTGGCTTTGTGAACAGTCCAGACCCTCCTAGAAAGCTCCCATGGCCAGGGAGGCAGAGGCAGGGAGGCGGCCCTGTGCCGGTAGCTAACTCCGAGCTGAGGACCATGGGAATAACCTGCTATCACCTACAATGTGTCAAGTCGTCACTGTGTTTCAAACATATCCCTCCATAGGTACCATTTTATTTAAAACCTGACACAGTGCTGTGAGGTCCTAGCTCCTAGGTCCTCCTTTTACTGGAGTGGACTAACGCTCACAGAGGCAAAGTTTCAGACTGGCTGACACCATTAGCCCATGGCCATCCTCTCTTCAAAGCGGGTTCCACTCACTCAGGGTAAAAGCCCTGGCCTAACATCCATCCCTATGCCTTTGCCTGATCCGGCTTCCTGGGGACCCCAACCTTCCTTCCTACCATTCTCCGCTGTTGTCCCCACTCCAGGCCATCAGCTGTCTCTTGGCTATTTTTTAATATGTAGAATACTAGCACTGGCCTCAGGGCCTTTGCACTGGTTTCCCCCTCTGCCGGCAAGACTCCGCCCCCAGCTGCTGTGACTCCCTGTCTCTTGCTTCCATGTCTCTGCTCCAGTGTCACCTCCTGTCCCCCTACCCATATTCTCTATTTCCTTTACTCTGCTTGCTTCTTCTTCTTTTTTTTTTTTTTAGGACCTCTTAAATATCAATCTGTGTATTGCCTGTTTCCATTCACTAAAACACCAGCCCCATGATGGCTTCAATTCGCCTCTTGTTCCCTGCTGAGTCAAGTCCTCTATTGGTGTGACATGTAGTCAGTATTTCATAAACATGTGCAGAATGATTAAGGGTGCCAAGACTGGGCCTCAAAAGCTCCGACATCAGGCATCTTCGGGTTGGCGGAGGGTAGCCCTCGAGACCGGGCCGGGCCGAGCCCTGGGGTCTGTGGTTCTGTGCAGGCTGTCTTTTCCCACAGCCAGAGGGAACAGAGGACATTGATCTTCAGGAGAGTCTGGCCCCAGGCACTCCCCTTCTGTACCCAGTTCTGTTCAGCGTGGCCACGAGGAGCCTGCCTCAGGCTCTCGGCAGCCTCCTTCTCTGGGCGGCTCCGTCCTTGGCCGGCTCGCACTCACTTCCTTCCTCTTGACTCTGAGGCCTGGGGGAAATGCTGCCCTTTCTCTCTCAGTCTTGGATCCTTCCAGGGTTTTCAAGTCCAGAGAAGCTTGGTTTCCTCTAAAGTCCACATCTAGAATTTCTTCCAAAAGGCCTCCTGCATCATTTGAACACTTGTTCGCTCAAAATAATACTAAGCAAGCATTTTCTATGCTCCAGGCACCCAGCCAATGGGGGGAAGGACCCAATTTCCAGCTCTCTGTGTCACTGCCAGGCCAACCTGGCCCAGGAGGCCTTCTAATGAGTGCCTGGAGTGGAAGGGGCTTGAGGTACTGAGGCGGAGCCCAGAGCTGTCCTTCCGTAACTGTACTTTCCTGCCAAGAGTGTGGGGAACAGGAGAGAGAGCCCCGAGAGGCAGCCCCACCCCACACGGCTCCCTTGGGGGAGAGAGGCAGCTTCTTGGGTCAGCTGGGTGGAAAGCCAGCCTTTCCGAGGAGGGAGAACAAGCCAGGCATCTGCTTTGAGGGAAACCTGCCGGCCTCCGTCCTCTTCCTTGAACCCAATTCTGAGAAAGCCTTCCCTCTCCTGTCTTCCTCATCCCCCCAGATGGTGACCTCCTTTCCCCCTGAAATGCCTGCCCAGGGCTGCTATGGCAGGGGAGCCATGGCAGGGGTCCGGTTTCCCCCAACACCCCCATGTCTCCCCAGGACGGAGGTGGGCAACGTCACCTGTGCCCTTGGAACCCAGGCCACAGGCTGCCACCTGCCCTTGCTCCACGTGAACACAGGCTTCCTCATTCCAAGAACTCATAGACTTTAGGCTTCTGTCCAGGTTTTTCCACGTCTTCACAGGCCTTTGGCAATGAATCCTGGAAGGGAAAGAGAAATGAAGGCCTTCACCAGGACAGCAAATCAGCATCATGGGGGTCCTGAGGAAGGTGAGGGGGGTAGCTACTGAAACCAGGAGACACACAAGGAGAGTCCCAAGTCTGGTGGGGTCTGTATGGTAGGAGTGGTATCTGGGCCTGCGAAAAATCTCAAAGGGGCATCAACAGTTGACTATGAACTTCCTCTCTGGGCCTCAAAATCCTAGAAGGGCCCCCGAGTGGGTAGCAGTAGGGTGTTCAACATTAGCCCCCAAACGGCCTCGGGGATTGCCCCCCCACCACTTCCTCCAGGAACAGGGGCCTCACCTCGGCTCAGCAAGGCTGAGTCGGTATTCAGCAGGTTAGCCCTGCTGGGAACCCCCCGACCCCCAACACTGTCCCTTGCTCTTCAGGCTCTAATCTATCAGAGGATGAGTAAGTTCCATATGGCAGAAGCCCCAGCCGGGGCTGGTGGGCCTTCAGTTCCTGCACCTTGAGTCCTTACTGCTTTCCCCTTGGATGCTGGGACCTCCATCCCCACCCCGACCAAGGCGACCTCAAGGGTAGTAGGACCCAGTGTGGCTGGCCTGTGCCCCCAAGCCCAGGAGCAAGGGGCACCATCGGCAGCCAGTGGCCCAAGTTCACATCTTATATCCGGCACACTCTGTCTGACCTGAGTCCTATGTTTCACCCCTTTGCTGCCTCAGTTTCCTCCTCCTTAAAAAGGCGGAAAGGATAGACCTATTTCATACAACCATGGTGACCTTAAGTGGGATAATCCAAGCGGAGCCCTCAGAACAGGCCAGCAGCAAGTAGGTGATGTTCTGCCAGCTGTTGACACTCCGTCCTGAGCTGTGAGGGATTCTGGGATTGGGTCCAAGTGGGCTTTCTCCCCAAGATGACTTGATCCTTTAGGAGACTCCTGAGGAGAAGGGGGCCCTCCCAGCCGCTTCCAGGGCCCCTGGGGGTTGCGGCTGTTCTGGAAAGCCCCGACTCACCACACTGTTTGGATTGGGTTTCTATTCCCAACACCGGTGAGAGGCCTGCTATTTATGGGCCCCCCATCACACCCCCCGGTCAGCCAGACAGTGCGTGGGCTGGGGACCACATGGCCAGCAGCCCACGCCCCCCCCCCACCACACCCGGGCTCTCTGACCGGGGCACGTTCCACACGCTGGTCAGCCTGCTGGCTCCACCGCCGTGGCCCCAGCTCCATTCAGCCCCCCAGGGGGAGAAACAGAGACGGTGGGGATGTGAGTGGTCATTGGCCTCTCCATCCTGGCCTCTGGCTTCTAGAAGGTCTCTCTGAGGAGAGGTGGGTTCTAGAGGTGCTGGGGATAATACTTTCTATTTCCACCCTGAGAATGACACATGCTGCCTCTTATAGCGTCTGGTTGGTTAAAACATGGGCACTGGAGCCCGACTGCCTGGGTTCAAGTCCTCCTTTGAGCCTTCATTAGCCACCCTGCTCTAGTGCCCCAACCCCTTTGTGCCTCAGTTTCCTCAGTTGTAAGATGGAGCTAGTGCTCTCACCTTCTTCATAGGGCATCATGAGGGTCAAGGGGACTGGGATGGGTCAAGCATTGAGCAGGTCACCGTTACTCCTGCAGGGTCTGGTGCGGGATGGCAACTCTGGCCTTCTTCCCATGGCTCCTGCTTTTGGACTAGGCAGGCCTACCTTCCCCTCTGTGCAGATGGAGAAGCTGAGTCCTGAATGGGGGGAAGGACTTTGCCAAGGGCCCATACCTCAGCTGCTTCTTGATCTTTAACCACTACATTCTATCCCTGCCCCTCACCAAATAGATAAGGAGCTCCCAGCAAGAAAAGGAGGGGACCTGACAGGTGTGTATCCAGTGGGAGCCAGGCTGAGCTCTCCCCCTGGGCCTGCCTGCCCCTTGGCCCGTGCCTCCAGCCTGCCTCCTCAGGATGGAAGCTATTTTTAGCACGTGGTGTTTGTCGGGCAGTGGGGGATATTTGCAAAGGGTCAGTCTGCCGGTGTCCTTTGGCTTCCAACTGGAAACAGCTCTCGGATGTGCAGCTGATTGGCTGAGAGCATGAGGCTCTGGCGAGCCTTTTCCCTTCTTTACAAAATGTGGCCATTTCTCCTTCCTGTCCGCCCTCTTGCCAAGCCCACAGCTTCTGTTCCTGGCTCCCCGCCGCCAAGATGGTGACAGCTTTCCCAGGTCTGGTGGGATGAGCAAATTAGGCAAAGTGTGGTTTCCTGGCCCTGGCTCGGCATCTTCCCTCCACTAATAAACCTGTGGCTAACCATCCGTGGCCTCACGCTCCATGGGTTAGAGTACCACGCCAACAAGGCCAAGGTCACACTTTACCCCAACCAGGCTGGCATTGCAGGGAGGTGTGCTCTGATCCATGGCCTCAGCTTGCCACCCTTGCCAATGCAGCAGGGATTGGGAGCAGGCCTGGGGAGGGCTGGGGGTCAGGGAGAGTGTGTGTGGGTGTCTCTGTGCCCCTAGCCCTGGGAGGGCCCGACTAGAGCTGGTCCACATGCCCACTGAGCTGGTCTACCTGCCTGCCAACGAGCAGGGCATGAAGCCAGGCACTTTCCTACGTGAAGGTTGGCACGTGTGTTGGTGGGAAAACACTGGAGAACAAGAAAGTGCCAGGCTGGCAGGCCCAAGGCTACTGAGTCAGTCTTCCAAATCCATTGGGGAGGGCTCTAAAGAGGCGGCAGAGTGGCAGAGTGTGACGGTTAAGTGAAGAGACCGTGAGGTTCAGTCAAATCCCTGATGGGACACTTCGTAGCCATGGAGTTATGTAAGGACTCTGGGCCTCAGTATCCCCATCTGTAAAACAGAGACAGTCCTAGACCTATCACAAGGATGAAGTAAGCTAAGTCTTGGAAGCACTTAGCACAGTAACCACTACGTGTTAGCTCTGGTCACCACTGTAGTATCTCAACCCCCAACCCCCATACCATGGCTGCTGTACCCCTCAGCTCTGGCCCGACCTTCCTGTCCCCCACTGCCTCCTCAGAACAAGCTAAAGCAGTCACTGGCCCCAAGGCCTTTGTGCTGTGGAAGGCCAGGGGTACGGGGAAGCCAGCCCCCAGACATATCTTGCCTTCACCCCTGCCAGAAAGAAACACAGTGTCTTGGGAACGAGTTGGCACGAGGCAGGTGCCCTGCTCTGCTCCTGGGGCTCCTGCCCAGGAGGGCGCGGCCACTGAACTCAGGTCTATAAATAAGGTATCTGGGAGGAACGGCTTTAATTTGCACTTTACCTATTGGTGTTTACTTTGCTATTTCCAATATGGTAATTTAATTCTGCAGGGCGCCTGGCCGGGAGGTGGAGGGGGGCACCTGGGACGTGCGGTTACCTGACCGCACCAGGAGTGACTCCCGTGTCCCCGTGCAGCTCTGGACACAGAAGCCCCTGGGATAGCCATGATCTGTGGAGGCCCCCAGTGTGGGCATGGCAGGATGGGCTTGGCTGGTCATTGAGACCATTCTGTACTCAGACCCACAATTCTCCCCTCTCCATTTGGCTCGTTCCTGGACAATGGTGGCAGCATCCCCCTTCCCTACTGCCTCCACGTCTCTCCTTGCCTCAGGTCAGGGCCTCCATGTCCGCTGAGATGACTGCCCTCCTCCAGCCATCTGGGAGCTCTCTCCAGGCTTCTCTGATGGCCACACAGCTAATTATGACACAGCCTGTTAGGTCTCTTCCCCCTAGCTGCTTGTTGTGTTTTGAATTTTTGCATTTTGTCTTTTCTGTAAGGTTGTGGGCTCCCCCTCAGACTGAGGTTCCCTGAGGACAGTGCTGTGTCTCCCTCCCTCACACTGGGGCTCCCTGAGGACAGTGCTTTATCTCCCCTCAGACTGGGGCTCCCTGAGGACAGGGCTGTGTCTTCCCTCAGATTGGGGCTCCCTGAGGACAAGGCTGTGGTTCCCTCCTCAGACTGGGGATCCCTGAGGGCAGAGAATTGGCTTTTCCCTCAGAATAGGGGTCTTCTGAGGTACAGGGCTATTTTTGTCCCCTGGTCTGATCTCCCCAAGGGCAGAAGGTGAAGGGCTCCTATTTCATGTGCCTGTTCCCTTTTATTTTTTCCTTTCCTACGATTCCTAGGGTATATGGCTCCAGGAGAGCTTTGGCCCAGGTGTATTCCCTCTGGTCAAGGCTGTCCATTAGGACCACCAAGAGTGCCTTTGCCCTACCCTCAGTGAGTGGCAGCACTGGCCAGTGGGATCACATTATGAGTTTTCTGGGCCATAGGCACTTTTGACTTTGTGAGCCCCTCCCTCCACAATTACCAAAGATTGTTATATGACTGTGTTGGAATAAAGACAAATATATCTATATTGTAGGAAAATACATTATTTGACTTAAGAAATCATGTTTTCCTTTCCACTTTAAAATAAGTGAAAACATCGGGGGTCTGGGTAGCTCAGGTTATGATCTCAGGGTCATGAGATCGAGCTGTTATCTGGCTCTTTACTCAGCATGGAGTCTGCTTGAAGTTCTCTCTTTCCCTCTGCCTCCTCCCCAGCTCTCACTCTTGTGTGCTCTCGCTCTCTCTCTCTCTCAAATAAATAAAATCTTAAAAAAAAATTAGAACATTTTTGTGGACCCCTAAATGTCTCATGGGCTAGCACTGTGCTGTGCTCTGGACAGAGGAGCCTCTGTGGACCAGGAGCTCAGTCATCCCTGGCTGGGACGCCTTTCCCATCCTTCAGCTCTTACCAGCCTCACAACACCCCCATGAGCCAGGCAGGCCCCACACCCATGGCAGGGTCATGGCCACTGCTAGGGGCAACAGCCAAGGCAGGGACCCTGTCAATGGCGCCCTGCTCTGTGCCAGGCGCTGCACTGAGCACACAGTCCCCTTAATCTTATCTAATCCTCACAGCCATCCTATGAGGCAGGCACTAGGATTTTTTTTTCCCATTTCCCAGATAAGGAAAATGAGGCTCAGGGGGAAAAAGTGACAGGTTCAAGGTCACCCAGCCAGTCAGTGACAGGGTAGGAATGGAGGACCCAGAGGTCCTGGCTTCCGAAGGTGTAGGTCCTTCCATGGCACAGAGGGTGAAGGATGCGGCAAGGTATAGGTGGGAGTCAGCCACGGAGATCGGTTCTGATGTCTGCAGGTGGGCCAGGAGGAAGGTGGCACATACCTCACCCTAGAATTACCTATCTGCTTTCCTGCCCCCTCTCCTCTCTGGCTTCCAGCCCCTCGGGGGCTTTTTTGCTAGGGGCTAGAGACTTATTCCATGGTGGGGAAGGGGTATGGGGATTCCTGATGAGGTGCTCCACGTCGGTCCCCCTGGAGGTCTGCTAGATTTCAGACTCTCGTCCCTCCCCTTCAAGCCACCTTCTTCCAGAAGCTGCCTGGGAGGGTCACCTGGGCTGGGAGCTGCAGATCCAGAGGGTAGGGGCTAACTTCTAGGGTGGCATGGGGAGTGAGCTCAGCGTGGGGGGCAGGGCTGATGGAACCCTGCTCATTGAGGGAGCAGGGGTGCTCAGGGGCCTGCCTGCAGCCTCCACCTGGAGCTGGGACACTCTCTCTTGCCTGGCTGGCCCATCTCCATACCCTTAGAGCTGTCTGCCTCTTTCCTCTTCTCTGCTGTTTCCTCTTCATCTCTGGCCTGGCTTTAAAAATATGTCTCTCTCTCTCTCTCTTTTTTTTTTTTTTTTTTAAACTTATCAATCTCTCCTTCACATCCTTGTCTTCATCCCTTTCCCCTCTCCCTGTTCTTATCTACCCTCGCCATCTCCGCATTTTCTCCCTGGACATCGCTGCCTGTCTGGTAGGCTTCTGCTGCCCGGCTCTCCTCTCTCGCTCTGTCCACTTGTTTCTCCTCCGCTCTCTATCTCCGAGAGCTTCTCCTCCTCCTGCACCGGCCGTCTCTCTGTCATTCCACGTCACTCTTTGTCTCTCTCCCTCTCCCACAGGACTGATGCCTGGCTTGGCGGGGACAACATGTTCCACAGTCTCATTACCCAACAGAGGTGGTGAGACTGTGAGTGGAGGCGACCTTCCTCAGGGGCCTGGTCCCTTGGCCCAGCTGTGCGGGTTGTGGAGGGAGGGGAGGCCTAGGAGGCGGTGGAGTGTGGGGGCCAACCCCACTCCCCTCCGCCCTCCTGGAGGGGCACTGCTCAAGAGCCCTGAAAAAGAAGCGGGAAAGGCCAGGCCATTTGTGCAGACTGGCTCCACTTGGCTTTCAAGCAGCACGTCTTTCTTCCAAAGCCAATCCTTTGATCCCTAGAGACATAAAAGGAGCCATCTGCATCTGTGTTGCCTACAGGTAATAGAGATGGGGAGGGCTAGGGAGAGAAAGTGGGGAGGGCAGCAGACATCTGAGGGATGCTTAGAGGGGCCACACCAGGCCTCTCGAGCCCCACATTTGGGACCCAACTTCGTGCCTTCTTGAATGGGGGACCTCCCTGTCAATGCACATATATAATAACTAAATAAATGGGCAATTTTCAAGACCAAATAAGATGATGTGTGTAAAAACAACAACAAAACCCAGTAAAGGGACTTTGAGGGATTTGGTGTGGTGAAGAGCAAAGCCACATCTTACCTTTGAAGGCTCTGTGTCCTCAAGGTGAGTGTTCTCCTCCAGGAGGCTCCTAGGTTAGCCCCGGTCCCCAGGGTTTCTCAGCCACTGAACCCCTCCAGTGCCTAGGTGCCTTGGATACCCTCCATGTCAGAATGGATGCTGGTTGTTTCCATTTCCCTAACACACCCAAGGGTGGCAATGGGCAGTGCCTCTCCCCTGCGGCCTCACAGCCTGACCCAAGTGGGATGCATGGGATGTCCTTGGTCCTAAGAATGCTCTCCTGTGGTCCCAAGGAGCCTCTGATGTTCAAAGTACTTTTGCAGATGCTATGGGACTTGATCCTTGACCAGCCCAGTGAGGAAGGTAAGGCAAGGATCAGCGTCCCCATTTTAAAGGCAAAGAAACAGGTTCAAAGGGGTCAAGTAACTTGCCCAAGGTCAGTAAACAAGTGGGATTGTAGTAAGACACACAGAGCCTGTCTGTAATCTGCATTTTACAGAAGGGGAAACTGAGGCAGAGAACAATGGAAATCCGAACCATAATCTCTGGACCACCCTCCTGACCCCATGTGGTAGACACTTACCAGGCGACACCAGGCTTTCAGAGAGGGCTCGGGAGGCCCAGGACTATGCCAGGGCGCCTGCCAGGTGACTCACTGGGATAGAGTTCAATGCTATGATCCCAAATGTGCCCTTGTGAGAATAGGCCACTGATCCTGCTCACGGGTGACGTGGGGCTGAGAGATGGGCTGGATCACCCCTATCCATTACTTTCCCTCTGCATGCCAGGCTGAGCGCAAGCTTCTGCGTTTAGCTGCCAGGAAGGGAGAGCCGTAGGAGACAGGGACAGAGGGCTGGTGCCATGGGAGCCTCCCACAGGCCACCCCAGCCCGACCCCACCTTCCCTTTAGACAACACAGAGTGTCTCACATGTGGTCTGAGAGCCTGGGAGAGGTCTGAGGACCCACGGCAGGGCAGACCTCTCTCCAACCACCATGGCTCTCAGGACCTCCAAATTCTAACTCAGGATCTTCCGGAGTCCTTGATCTGGGGCTCCTCCCTCCCTCAGCCCCAGAACTTCAGGATTAATGTCCCTGCTGCCTACGTTTCATGTTTTGTCTACCGAATCTGCCGCTTGTTATGTCCTGATCCATTTCCCCATTTTATTAATGAAGGAAGCCTGTGTCTGAAATATGCAGTTTCCAGTGTTACTGTACTGAGGAAGTGCCAGAGAAGGGCAGACATTTGACATTTGAGTTAGAGGCTGCAAATGAATGAGGGAACTGGTAGGATTCTCGGGTCAATGTTTGCAATACGGGAAAGAGCTCAGGGGCTTGGGCTCCCATGCCAAGGACACTTAGAGCAGTCATGGGGCTCATGGGGCACGCATACACATGCACATGCGCGCGTGCGCGCGCGTGCACACACACACGCACTGTGCCCCAGAAGAACCAGCAGATTGGGCCTGGGATGATGTGACTTGCTTGCCACCCCAGTCCCTTAGGCTTGTCTCTTGGCTCCAAGTCTTATGATTTCTCACTTGGGGCTGGTTCCCTTTAAGCCCTTCCCAGAGCTGTGAGGTGGGTCCTGTGCTGGGACTAACCCCCTATAGACTGAAGTCCCAGCCCAAGCAGTGCCAGACAGGTGCCCTGGGTAGGGGGAGGTCCCAGGAGATGAGCAGAGCTAGGGGCTGTGTGGAAGGCTCATCACACTGGGATAGTCTCCCGGTGTGGTAGATACATTCAAGTCCTTTCTCACTCTGCAGGAGTGGCAAGGAGTCCCAGGCTCCTAGCAGCTGATGGTCCCCAAGCCTCACGTATGTTGCCTCCAGCTACACTCAGAGGATTTGTTTTTGCCAGTAGGTTTACCTCCTTAATTAGGTTTGGCTCCAGCTAGTGTTAGAATCAGTGTTCAATCCTTAAGAAGGTACCGAAACAGGTTGAGGGGCCTCATGTATGGGTCCGGACCTGGGAGAAGGTCACCTGGGAGGCAGTGGCCACCTCAGGTAACCCTTGCACTGTGCCATCCTCCTGCCAAACAGAATTCACAGCCCAGGGCAGGTGCTGGGAAGATGGTAGATAATGCTGGCAGGTCTAGCCTCCACCCTGGGATGGAGTGCAGCTCTTCAATTCAAGGGCCGGTTTTGTCTAACTCTTTCATTTCACAGATGCAGAAACTGCAGTCTGGGGTAGAAAGTTACCTTCCCCCAATCCCCCCGCCAGCAGGAGAGCTGGGAGTCAAACACGCCTCCCCTGTGTTTGCCATGTGAAGCTTCCTCCCTCCTGTAAGTAAGAATAACGAGAGGGGTGTGAGGATGGGACTACTCTGGCCAGTCCCTTCCTGACTTGGCCCATATCCTCTCTGGGTCTCAGTTTCCTTATCCATAAAATGGAATGCATGGCCTCCATGAACGCCAAGGTTCCAAGATGTAACGGACTAGAACATTCCTCTCTGGCCTCTGAGGCCTCAAGAGATAGGATGAAGCCAGAGTGAAGCAACGGAAAGCCGCAACTCCAAGACCAGGAGCGCCTGGTCCAGGGGAAGGGGGAGGGGGGAGGCAGAAAGCAGCAAAGTTAGTGCTGTGCCCTCCACCCCAGCTATTTTTACCCTAGAACACTGGACTGCACGAGGTCTGGCTAAAAATACCAGCAGCCCAAGCCCGGAGCATCTTCCCCCTAGAGAGGCAGCATGGGGGCTGGCAAGAAGCAGGCTGTGGGGACGGGAGTTCCAAGGGCTTCCATCCTTCCCCTTCCCAGGGCTGGGATGTTGGGGGTTGGGGGCACAACTGGGAGGGAGACCCTTCCCTTCAGAGGGCCTTTCCTTCTAGGCCCAAGAATAAGCCTGTTTTTTTGGTCATTTTTGGCAATTCTAGCCAGCCTCCCCCATATATATATATATATATTTTTTTTTTTACCCAACGTCATCAGAATCTGCTATGGTTTTACATTCTGTTCTTTTTCTCACTTATTCTTCATAACCATTTCATGTTGCTACCTGTCATTCTTAATGGCTGCATAATATTCCATCTCCGGGACATCTCTCTTCCCTGATCATTACGCCTTTGATGGCTTCCAGTGTTTCATTAGTATAAACAAAGCTGCCTTGGACATCTTTGTGCCTGTGGTTTTTTTCCTCCTTATTAATTATTTCTGTAAGATAAGTGTCCAGGTCAGCAGGCAAGGCTGTTTTTGTGCTGTTTGATGTGGCTTGCCAAACTGCTTTCCAAAAGTAAATGAAGGAGGTTTCATGTAAGGATCCCACACTGGACGCCAAGTACAGTCAGGCTTCAGGGAAACTGGAGCTGAGAGCCAACAAGAGCTCAACTGGCCGCCTCCGGCTCCCGGGGGCCTGCCTGTCCCAGCCTCTCCCTCTCTCTGCTCTCCCTGCCCAGGTATTTCTTTTCTTTTCTTTTCTTTTTGGACCTAGAAGAGCTGTCATCTCTGAGTACATATCATTTTGAAACTCACCACGCACATGTCCTGAGGACTTACTTTGTTCCAGGCCCCATACCAATCATCTTTATGGATTATCTTAATTTTCACAATCCACTCCTTGGGTGTAGGGATTATAATAGTCCCCATTGTACAGATGAAGAAACTGAGGCATGGAAAAAACTGAGTAACCTGTTCAAAGATGTAGTCGGTAACTGGTGGGACCAGGTCCCATCTCACTGGCCTCCCTCATTTCAAAAATGTACTCCGGACCACTATGCCAGTATCCCTGGGAACACAGAGACCCCCAAATCTGCCAGCAACAGCCTAGCATTTCTGTGTCTCTGAGTTAGAATTCAGAAAAGGGAGAATCTGACTGACTTAGCCCAATCTATGGGTTGGAACCCTGTAAGTCAAGGTCCTGCCCCCTGCGATGGAGGAAGGGCCAGACAGGGGATGCTGAAGAATGGGCTGGGGCCCACGGGCAGGCAGACAGACAATTCTGATGTCCCCTGTGTTAGACTCTGTTAAAAAAATATGAAAAAGGGGGGCGCCTGGGTGGCTCAGTGGGTTAAAGCCTCTGCTTTTGGCTCAGGTCATGATCCCAGGGTCTTGTGATGGAGCCCCGCATCAGGCTCTCTGCTCAGCAGGGAGCCTGCTTCCCCCTCTCTCTCTCTGCCTGCCTCTCTGCCTACTTGTGATCTCGGTCTGTCAAATAAATGAATAAAACCTTTTTTCAAAAATAGGAAGAAGGCAGGTAATTGGCGCAAATGCTAACTTGTTTGCCCCGGCCTCTCATTGGTTGTTTGTAAGCCTGAACACATTTCCATTTGTCCCTCTCCTTCTGGGTGTGCTGTCCACACCCACCTATCCTGGTCACGCTTTCTATCTCACAGATGTGAATGCCGCACAGAACCGTGATGTGCTGGGAGGGGCTGCGTGCGGAGGGAGGATGGTTTCTCACTACATGACTTCTCTTTTGTCCTAAAGGCCTGGTGAGGAGGTGGGGGTTGACCGGCTTCCTAATCTGTGTTTCTGAGAAACTGACTTCTCCCTCCCCACCTGGCGTGTTATTTGAACTAGACAATCTCTAATGGGGACATCCCCCACCAGGAGGGTCTCTGCGCCTGCCCTCTCCTTTCTGGCTCCTTCTCCTGAATGAATTGACTTCTGTTAAGTTTCCAGGGCTGAACCAGTTTGCTGCTCAGGCTGTGGGACTTGTCCTCGAGCTGCCTCCCACATCTGCCCTCATTGCGCTTTTGCCTCATACTGATACTGGGCTATGGGCCCACCTTGGTCTCCAAGCCCCGGGGTTAGAACTCTTGTATCTGCAGCCCTGTTCTTGGAAGCTGTGCCACTGGACTGCTCAGAGGCTACGAGTCCTCTCCCACGGTTGACCAAGTGCCCACTGCTGTGGCTCTGAAGCGAAGAGCCTTCCATCAAGGAGCAGAAGGCTGGGGAGAGATGACATGCAGCAAAGAAAGCTACGCAGCTGACACAGACAGTCAGGGCCCCAGGTCTGGTGGGAGACACATGGCTAGGTTGCTGGCAGAGCTGAGGCAGGAGAAGCCCCCGTGTGTGGGCAGGGATAGCCGGCAAATCTCGGGTCAGCCTCTCATCAGCAGCCACCTGAGCTGCCTTCTCTGGCCAGCTGTTCACAGCTGCCAGCTAGCTGGAGGACGGGGGCAGGGAGGGGTGGTTGGTGGAGGGGGCAGGATGGGGGTTGGCACCAGAGTTGCTCTCTGAGGCCAGGGATTCAGATTCACTAGGGGAATCCACTGTGGCCCCCACATCCTGGAACTCTGTCCAGCCCTTTGGAGCCCACACACACCCAGTGCTTTGGGATCTGGTGGAGAGTTTAAGGCATCCTCTTTGGAACTGTGAGTAGTCTCTCCGAGGACCCTCCCCTGCCATGCGCTGGAGATGCTCAAGGGCTGTCCATGGCAGTGAAGTTGATAGAACCAGTAGGAAATGGTGCTCCTAGGAGGTCAGCTGGCTTCTGATGGTGCAAAGCCCAGGCTGCCTGCCACCCATGGGTCACCCTTCTCTTTATATCATGAGCCATAGTTCAAGGTCATTTTTAAAATCTCTGCTCCTGTTGTCAGGAATATGGTCCCTTCTAACTCACAAGATTGGCAGACCGAATGTGCTGGGGCTGGTCATTTGTATCCTATGACTGAGACAACCAATTACTCCTTTATATCTCTTCTCCTCTTCTATGGTGATATAAGTTTTGGTCTCCACCAAAGACTATATTTTCCTGCTTCTCTTGCAGTTTAGATGTGGCCCATGACTAGGTCCTGGTCAAGGAGATTGCAAGGAAGGAGCACTCCCTTTCACCTTTCCGTTTACCACTTGTTGGAATGCAGATGTGATGACAGGAACTGGAGCAGTCATTTTGGACCACGCGAAGAAACCTGCACAACCTTGAGGAAGGCAGAACGACAAGTTTGAAGGCAGGTGTGGTGTGTACCTGACATGATTAAGCCACCGATCATCCTTGAACTACCTAGTTGGATGTTATATGTAGAACAGATCGACTTTTATTCTGTTGAAGCCTCTGTATTTGGGAATTTCTTTGTCCTGGCAGCTGAATTTATGTGCTCACTGTATGAGTGTGGTGGAATCGCCACATCTAGATGTGTCTGGTCACTGGTGAGACTGGAAACGCCAGGTTTTAGTTGACTCTTACTTTGGTGGTCTCTAATAGATCATCCTTCCCAGTATTCACACCCTTGAGTGACCTCTGCTCACAATGACTCTGGACTTGACCATGTGACTTGCTTTGGCCCCTGGGGCCTTAGCAAGTGTGATGGCTATAAGCAGAGACTTGGCAAGCATTTGCACAGCGGGTCTTGTCCTCTTGGAACCCTAACTCTTAGGATGCCTCTTCTCCAAACCCAGCTGCCAATCTTGAGAAGCCTGACATAGCCATAAGGCAAGGCCACATGGAGGAGAACTGAGGCGCTGCCCTCGGCCCCAGGGGATCCTGCGCCCATTTGCCAGCATGTGAGTGAAGCCATTCAGGAAGTAAATCCTACAGTCTGAGGGGTGGACCAGAGACCAGCTGTCCCTGCCCTGCCCTGTTGCAACTGCAGAATTGGGATCAAATAAATAATTGTTGTCTTAAGTCATTAGCTTTTGTTGTAGCTTGTTATGCAGCACGAGGTAACTGAAACACAGGCGGATGGCCCCAGGCCCTTTGTACTGTCGGAAAAACGAAATCCACTGTGCTTCCTTTTACACGAAAACACCAAATGTCTCTTCCTTACACCTGGGAAGGTGCTAATGCTCTGGAAATATGTAGGAGTGGCTACTCTTCCCTCCAGAACCCCAAGCCCTCCCCTCGACCCCTGCCAGGTGTTCCTTCTTTCCCTTCCCGCTTAGATTTGTTGCTTCTTCAATGGGGGCGGGCTCCAAGGACCACCCATGCTTTTCCATAAAGCTGCTGACGTGCTCTATCAGTTAGATCAGGATTGGGCAGCGTTTGTCAGCCAAAGGCTAATTGTGTCTACAATAGCCTCCTCTGTGCCCACTTAAGTAAACGTTGGAGGAATAAAGGAATGGGAGAGCGAATGAATGACAATGACAAAAAGGAACTTACCTGGATCCCAACACGAGGTCATGGTGGGAGAGGTACAGAAGGGTCTCCATCAAGGGCAGGATCAGCAGAGAGTCTAGGTCTCATGAAAGATTGCTTTAGAAATACGTTAACCCTTTTAAAATATAATTACAGTGACTGACATTCTTGAGTTCTTGCTATGTGCCAAGCACTGTGCAAAGTGCTTTAGGGAAGTGACTGCATTAATCATCTCAACAATCCTGGGAGGTAAGTCTTAGAACTTTCATCCCATTTTATAGATGAGGAAATCATGGCCCAGAGAGGTTAGGCAACTTGCCTAAGTGGGGATGGGAAGACTTGAACTCAGACATTCTGGCACCAGCCCTTGGGTGCTGACAGACAACAGGAGTCCCATATTCCACCCTTGGAGAAAAGGCCAGAACCTGGAACGCTTTAGGGTGCAAGCCCCAGAACCGAGTCTAGGAAGTGTTCCTGGGAACCTCAGAAAGCCCAGGTTAGAAGAGAATAGGAAGGAAAAAGGGTAGGTGGTTCTAGGGTCCACGTGCCAGGCGGCAGGGATGCTAGCTAGCATTGGGCCCAGAGACAGCGCCACCCGGCCAACCTTCACCCGCTGCTCCCACTCACTCCCCAGAAATGAGCCTGGCCCGTTCACACGTGTCCCTAATGCCAGGTTCCAAGAAAGCCACCTAAATACCTGGTATTTGAGATGTAAAGAGACCGGCTCCCTGTACTTAGCGCTTTGCTAACTTTTCCAATTATAGCGCCCTATTTTCCAAAGTCTAAAATGGACATATGTTATAACTGTCTTGGGCCCCAAGGTTTCAGAAACACCCTTAAGGCTCCTGAAATACAATCGTATATTTTAGACTAATTCCTAAAGGGCCGAGTGGGGTTCTCTTTAACACCTGCCAGCAGTCACACAGATCTGGTCTTTGTTTGCAATTGAGCCTGGGGCCTGGGCACAGGGCAGCCTCAGGTGGCACTAGCTCTGTGCTGGGCTGCGTGGGAAGACGCACAGAAGGTAGATCCCAGGCTCGGTTGTGGTTGGGGGTTGAGAGGGAGACACAGCCCTGCCCTCAGGGAGCCCCAGTCTGAGGGGGGGACACAGTCCAGTCATTAGGGAGCCCCAGTCTGAAGGGTCTGCACTTGGGGGGCCCCAGTCTTAGGGGGAGGCACAGCCCTGCCCTCACGAACCCCCAGGAAGGACACAGCCCTGCCCTCAGGGAGCTCCAGTCTGAGGGGGAGGCAAAGCCCTGCCCTCAGGGAGCCCCAGTCAGAGGGGAAGCTCCCAGGCCGAAGGAGGCAGGACTATAGAAAAACACAACAGAGGCCCTTGGAGTGGCTGTGGGATTCACTCCCGCCAGCTCTGTTGTCATGGGTGGGCTGGTGCCCAAAGGGCCCAAAGAGCCTGGAGGCAAGCAGATTGGGGAGGAGGAGGTGGTGGAACTGAACTTTAATCGTTCCCTGGAGCCTGTGTGGCTTTGGGACTGCCAACCGGGGCATTTTCTGGTCAATCCCAATTGTCATTATTAAACATTTATTATACAAGGGAGATGTGCTTTTCTGGTCACAGCGTTTGGCCAGTGGGCTTGGTGAGTAAATGGACTAGAACTAATCCTGTAGCTAAATAGTGAGGGCCTCAGAAAAGTAAATGCATCACTTGCCTAATGGCTCCCACAGAGGAGAGAGATATAAAGTACCAGTCCTTAGACTGCCCCTTTTCCCCAGGCTGCCTAGCCTGGCAGCCAGGCCCCCAATGGCTTTGTGAACAGCTGGGGCAGAGACGACACTGGAGCTAGTTAGAAACTCCCAGACTGGGAGTTTGAGGAAGTCATATGTAGGGGGCAGAGTTCTGCTTGGCATCAGGAGAGCTGGGTTTGAGTCAGCTCGACCCTTAATTTGTAGGATATCACCCCAGGAGTTGAGAGGAGCATCCTTTCTCCCTAGAGGCCAGAGCCTGGAAGAGGAGGAAAAGGAGAAATTCTCCACTCTGACTGGAGACATGGCCCTGCCCTCAGGGAGCTTCATTCTGAGGGGGAAGACACAGCCCTGCTCTCAGGGAGCTCCATTCTGAGGGGGAAACACAGCCTTGCTTCAAGGAACCCCAGTCTGAGGAGGAGGTGCAGCTCTCTCCTTGGGGAGCCCCAGTCTGAAGGAGGAGGAGACATAGCCCAGGGACTCAAGAGAGAGAAGCACCAAATAAGTTTGGCCGTTGGGAAACAGGGTTCATCCCTACCTATCCACTTCATTACTTGTCCAGAGAAGGCCAAGGGCTCCTCAGATAATCATCTGGAAGGAGTCATTCTGAGTCTGGACAGAGACCAGGATGGGGTAGGTGTTCCACCATTGCCTGGAGCCTCTTGTTGGCAATGCCAGCCCCTTACTTTGTGGGAATCTTGCCAGACATGCCCAGAGTGGGTGCCTACAGGCTCAGCAAAGTTTACTTGCCAGGCCATATCCACCACCCCCCCACCCACCCAAAAGGAGCTTTACTGACCCTGTTAAGGGCGAAAGACCACGAAAGGGGTTTATTTGAGTCTGGAAAAGTCTCCTTGCCAGACCGGGAGCTTTAGTCCTAGGCTAGAAAAGAAACTCTCCAGGGCAGGGATTTGGACCTACCTTGTACACTGTTTTACCCCCAGGGCCTAAGACCCAGACTGGCATGTGGTAGGTGCTCAATAAA
The DNA here is from genome assembly GCF_030435805.1 of Mustela lutreola. Lineage (NCBI taxonomy): Eukaryota > Metazoa > Chordata > Mammalia > Carnivora > Mustelidae > Mustela > Mustela lutreola. The sequence goes on from NC_081295.1 coordinate 91,179,570, forward strand.
AAATCATTGAATTAATTAGAATCCATTTGCCTTTTCAACAGTAACTTAGACTCCTCTCCTATTGACAAATCTCCATGATAAAACTTCCCCAACTTGAGTGACAAACGCTCAAACTCACTTGCAAATATAACTAATTGAATTTCAACAACTGTCCATTTTGAAAGGGGAAAACCATGAATTTAGGCTACCATTATTGCTGTGTAATAATAATTGCCCTAAACCAGTTGCTTTAGAGACATTCTATCACTTAATCCTTGAAAGAAGGCCCTGGTTTCCAAAGGAGAATGGGGCTTTGGAAGATTACAGAGCGAACCTGAATTTACACCTCCAGGGAATTGTAGAGCTGGAATTTGAAACCACTCCTGGCTCAGGCCATCCCCCAGCTTTTCTTCTGAATCCTGTGGAATTCTTTTTTTCCAGTGAGTTTTGTGGTCCCAGAGGTGATTCTACAAAGCTTTGTTTAGCTCCTGTGTGTTGCCCTATCCTGGATAGGGCGCCCATTAGAAGTCCCAGTCCCTGGAGCCACCAAGCCAAGGGACAGCGGAGCATTGAGCCTAGCGGAAGCTCCTGTGACATTTGACCCAGTCTCCCCGTGAGTCCTGCCAGGCCCGACTTAGGGACACCTGCCATGAGGACCAACACAGGATTATCCTCCAAAGTGGAGCGCAGGCCAGCCTTCTCCAGTTCCTCCAGGAAGTAACCCCGCCCTCCCAGCCCCCTCCCCACACTGCTGATGGAATCAGGAAGGGGAGCTCCCTTTCTCCCACCTTGTTCTTCCTGGGAATCTTCCTGGGGCAGAGCTGAAGGGACTCACCCCGCAAGCTGTCTGTGTCTGAACTCTTTGTATTAGCTCAAACGTCGTGATCGGTCTCTCGTTTCTGCCTGTGTTTGTAAACTCATCCCCCCATTATTCACTCCCAGTAGGCACCAGGAGCTCGCCATAAATTATTTCTAATCTCCATGAAAACTCTACCATTGTCATGCACAGGAAAGCTAAGATTTGGAACTTGGAGAGGTCATATAAACGTGTCAATGTCAGAATCAAGATTCAAATCCAGAGCTGTCGGCTCCAAGGAAGTTCTCTAAACCAGCCTTTTCCCAAGCTAGCTGTTTATCGACATTTGCGGAGAAGCTTTATACAAGTACATCTTCTTTACAACAACGTCATGAAAAAAAAAGAGGCAGCTCTCTACACATCAGTATGGTGCTATGTGTTTCTAGAATCTCTCCAGAGAGAAGGCAAATAGGTAGCTATTGCTGGCCCTGGAGGACAGTCCCCGGGAAGGAACACAGAAGAGGGACTTGCTTGCCACTGTATCTTTTTTTTTTTTTTTAAAGATTTTATTTATTTATTTGACAGAGATCACAAGTAGGCAGAGAGGCAGGCAGAGAGAGAGAGGGAAGCAGGCTCCCTGCTGAGCAGAGAGCCCGATGCGGGACTCGATCCCAGGTCCCTGGGATCATGACCTGAGCTGAAGGCAGCGGCTTAACCCACTGAGCCACCCAGGCGCCCCTTGCCACTGTATTCTTTTCAGTACTGCTTGGTTCTTCCTCCCTGCCTCCCTCCCTCCCCTCTTCCTCTTTCCTTCCTCTGTTCTTTCAACCTTTCCAAAAATATATGAAAATAATTTTTAAATCAAATAAAACTATGGATTCTGGGGCCTCTTTTGGATTTCTTATAAATTAAGGTCTCAAAGGGTTGGGTCTTTGGAAGCTGTATTTTATTCTCTTTTTTATTTTAAGTAGGGTCCACATGCAGCATGGAGCCCAACACAGGGCTTGAACTCAAGATCCTGAGATCAAGACCTGAGCTGAAATCAAGAGCCAGTTGCTTAACCAACTGAGCTAGCTACCCAGATGCCCTGGGGAATTAGGCTTTAAAAAAGCACCCTAGGAAGGCGCTGGAGCCCTCTGATCCCAGCCTCTTACAGGGCCTGACCATGCCTCCTAGCATGTCCCCACTTCCCTCGATCCTAAGCTTGGTACTGTCAGCTATGTGTGTGACGGAAGGCTCCCTGAGACCCCTGAGGGTCCTCCCCTCGGTGTCTCTCTCAGGACCTTCTCCAGCCTGATGTCACAATCTCCAGACCGGCCAATAAGCCAGTGCCACCCTGGGCTGCGGCCCCTGTGTCCTGTGTCTGCCAAAGCTCGGAGGTCACACCAGCTCTCACACCTTGAGGCCACACATCTGGGGCCTGCCACACCCCTGCCTCAGGGCTCCCAGCTCCCGTGGTCAGCCAAGGCTATGTTATTCGGGTTCCCTCATACAAACAGTGGCCTCCGGACCACACTCTTCTGTTACTTGGCTTTTTCCCTTTCAGTCTATCCGGGAGATCTGTTAGCATTCTTCACAGCACATGGAAGGAGAGTAGCCCAGTGTGGCCCTGGGTTGAGGTGTTGGCATCTGTCTGGGAGTGGTGGGAGCAGGAGTGAGCTGAAGCCAGAATTCCTGGGTTCAAAGCCAGTGCTTCGGCTCTGAGCCGTGTGACCTGGGGCAAGCTCTTTATCTCTGTGACGTGAGGTTGGGAGGCGTGGGGACACGTAGCACTGTGAGGTAATGACTGGCACGTAGCAAGTACATAGCGAGTGTTCTCAAGATTTCTCCTGTCATTCGAGCCTCAGAGGGAAGGCGAAGGGGGGGCTAGTAAGCAAAGCCTCCAGTCCCCACTCTGCTTCTTTCTAGCCCTCTTACTAACTTCTCAGAGTCTCTGCTTCCTCATCTGTGAGGCGGGGATGACTCCTGGCTCACAGGAAGGGGCATGATGGGGTGTGGCACCGAGCCCACATGTGACAAACATTTACAGGAGGGACAACAGAACAGAAGTGGGGCCAGAGGCAGGCCGGTGGGCACAGGTGTCCCGCCTCCCACCACCTGCCTCCACCCCTAGTGAGGCGTTACGGACATTGGGGTTCTGGCTGCTCCTGGCCTTCCTTCTCCAGCGCGCCCAGGGGACTCATAGCCTGAGGAAGACCCTAGACCACCTGGACATTCATTAGGGGAGGGAGATGGGCCGGCTGCTGCCCTGGTCAGCACCATCCATGCACCCCTCCTCCTGAGAAGCCAGACCTCGGGAGGCAGATCGAAGTCCTAAGCCGCATTATTCACATCCAAGACAAGAGGCTGTCACAAAGGCCAGGTGGGTGAGGGCTCTGGGGCTCTGGAATGCCTGGACTTGGCCGAGAGTGGAATAGAACAAGCAAAGTCTAGGCTGCATGCTTGTATCCAGGGGGCTGGGCTCCCCCGAGCCCTGCTCACTGGCCTGGGAAGAGCGCCCCCCCTTTCCTCTGGGGTACCTCCGTCCAAGGCCCATCCTGCCCCTTCAGGCGCTCCAACCCCTCTGGGGATTCGCCGGTCTGCTTCGCTCTCCTGATGGAGGCAGGAGGAGGGACTGCTCTGAGCCTCCCTGAGCCTGCTGCCCATGGGCTGGCTGTCCATGAGCAGAGACTGTTAGGTGCTCCCCTTCAGACACAGTTACCCCGTTTTTGCCTTAGTCTAGTACTTCCTCATCAGCCCAAGCTCCCCTCAATAGACTGAAAATCCCATGGGGGTCGACAGGTGAGCTCTTACTCATCACCCTTCCTAGGGATTAAGTGGCTGAAGCTCCATCGCAACTTATTTTTAACCCCCCAAAGGTCAAGGACAGAGCAGTAGCTAGATGAATTGAGCACGTGGCTCAGGCACGTGCTGAGCTCTTCGCAGGTGTTAACTCGTTAATCCTCACAAACTTATGAGATCGAGGCCGTGCAGTCTTCGTGTATGCAGAGGAAACTGAGGCACAGAACGTAGATTGACTTGTCTCCCAAGGTCACAAAACTAGGAGGTGCCAGGATTCAAAGGCCTGAGCCCACTTTCCAGTACAGCGGGAGCACTTGGTGGGTGTTTGTGGGGTCCTTGTGGGAACGGTAGGATGCTGGGCAGGCACATGGGGACGAAGGGCCAAGGGGGGGGCAGGCCTTGGTTTCTGGACTGGTTCAGGACTGACTTCAGCAGCTTGGAATCCGAAGCCCTCTTGGTCCTGCTTCTCCTCCCCCTAGCACTCACCTGGGCCCGTACAGATGACCCAACAGTAGCTAGGGTGCTGGTGGCGACGTGGGCCCTACCCCAGTGAGGACCTGGCCTCTCTCTGTCTTGTCCAACAGGGTCATGCGGTGTGGCCTGGCTGCCAATGGCTCCCAAAGCCCTGGGCCAGGTGTAGCATCTCTTTCTCCGCCCTGCTCCTTCACACGTTCTAGAAGCTTCAGTGGTGAAGAGCACAGACTCCAGGGTCAGACCACCTGAGTTTAGGTCCTTGCTCTGTTACATGGCCTTAGGCATGTCACCTAACAACTCTCTGGGCCTCACTTCTTCATCTCTGATATGGAAATGAGAACAGATCCTTGTAAGGATGGGTGTGAAGATTAAATGAGTTAAGATATGTTAAAGGCTTAGAACAGTGGCACTCCAGGACCAGCAGAAGGTCTCGTGACTCTTCCTTACATTTCTTCTCACCCATGCATTTAGACCGATAACTAAATAGGCAGCAGAGAGGCAGGGGAAGGCAGCCGGAGTCCTAATGGTCCGCCATCAGCATCACTGGAAAACCAGAGAGGAGCTGCCAGGACATCCACCCCTGCTCTTACAGAAAGTCATCCCCAGGTGCGGTGGGGGAGGGAGAGCCACACCCTCTTCACCGTAACCCTGGTCCTGAGACTTCAAGCTGGCGTTGTCTTGCGCTCTGCTGAGACGGACAGCCCACAGCACCCCGTCCAGTACTTAGAGCTCAGGCACACCTGACCACAGGCACAGGTCTCTACTTGATGAATTTCAATGGATTTTTTAAAAATCTGTATCAAAGTCGCTTATGAGTCACCTGAGAGTCACTCGGCTCTGTAAGGTTCTGTAAGGTAAAAACAACAGACTCCCTCGGCAGAGGTGACCACGTTCACTTGCCATGACAGATTCTTCTGGTGCCTGCGGCCACACTCCTAGGCGCAGCCTTCCCTCCCTCCCCCTCCATAATCCCATGTCATTCTGGTTAGATGAGAATGGATGTGACCTCGTGAAAGCATTGACATCCAGCGGTGAGCCACTTAGTAAACTGATTTTTTTTGGGGGGGGGGCATAACGTTTTATTTTCTCTGCAATTGATAATGGTTCTTTCGGTCGTTCACTTAATTTTCTACGTACTTAGGAGGAATTCAGTGGCTCCTCGCTTTATTATACCTACCATCTGTTGAGCCCTTCCTATGTGCCAGGCCCTCTTTAAGTACTTTCCGTGTATGAACTCACTTCGTCCCTACAACAACCCTCAGAGCAGATCTTCTTTTACAGATGAAGAAATTATGGTACAGGGAGGTTAAGTGACCCTCCCACGATCCCAGGTCAAGGAAGTGGCAGAGCCGGGATTTAAACCCTGGCTCTTTCCACTGCAGGGTCTGTGCCCACCTGGTCCCTCCGGGCCCCTAGGAGCCCATCTTCATGCCGAACTCCGCCAGGCCCTTCCTTGTGCTCTTGCTGACTTCTGTCTCTGCAGCCAGACTGTACGCAGGGTGAGGACAGGCCCCAGGTCCTCTGCCCTGCAATGCTAGAGGCGGGCCCGACCCAGCAGATCTCCCAGCACTTAGCGGGATGGTCCTGCCCTCAGCTGCCTGCTAGTCCACGTGTTGCTCCGACTGCAGGCCTGACAGGTGGGAGGCAGGGCAGGGAGCAGAGCTGGTATGGTTACAGCTGGGCCTCCAGAAGCTCGAAAGGCCAAAGAAGTGCCTCGAGGCGTCACTGTCCAAGTTCTTGGGTCTGAACCCCTTCCTCTGGCTGCAAGCCCAGGGCTGTTCCTAACAGGCTAGGCTGCCTCCTACAGACACACACGTTATGCGTACAAATATGCAAACATATAGATACATTACTCACATATGCTAATCATGCACACACATTTCCACATAAGCATGTAATATACCCATACAGACAAACACACTTGCCTTTCATGCTTACATCTGAGCACACAGGCACACACACGTCCACACGTAACACATAGGCATGCCAATTACACACAGATGCATTCTAGCCACAAACATATGTTAACACGGAAACACATGATACAAACACATGCTTTATTTACAGACACAAACCCAGCACATTACATATGCACACATACGTGGACTCACATAGCGTGTATACATATGGCACATAGAAACACACAAATGTGTCGATATACGTATCTACACCCATAAACATACAACCCACATTTGCATCACATTCTCACTCACACGTCATCACACAGACATGTGCACACACTTTTCATACATAAAACACACAGGCCTCTGCCCAAAACACATACAAATAAGCACACAATATACACAGGCAAATATAGGAGCACATGCGCGCAGCCACAGATGTGAAAACATGCACAAACACACCCACACTTGCACGCGCATGCAAATACACACACACAGGCAGGCAAGCACGCATACTGGTGTGTGCCTGCCCGGCCTGGCATGCCGTGGAGCCGTGGGAGAAGGCCCACGTGTCAGCAGCTGTCAGCTGACTTTGGGGGAGTGTGTCTCCCGACCCCCTTGGGGTTGCATCAGAGCGCACCTCCCTTGGGCAGGGCTTGGGGTGGTGCCTACCTTATTGCATCAGTGGCGGGAGGTTGTGGGGGAGATACACAGGCTCCAGCCCATGGAGGGTTGAGGATCTCCCAGACGTCCTGCCTTGCTCTGGAGCCCCACTTAGGTTTAGCACTGGTCCACTCCCAGGAAGTTCCAAGAAGCGGCGAGATTATACTCTTACAAATGAGAAAATGGAGGATGAAATTTTGTGAAAGCCTGTCGAAGGAGAGAACGGATTTGAACTTGAGTCTGTCAGTACCTAAAGCTACCACCCTATGCTGATCCACACCTGAGAGTCTAGGCTTTCTGCACCTGTGGCTCTGCATACAGCAGCTGCCTGCCATAAAGGTGTGCCGGGAGCGGACAAGGCTGTTGACCCTAAGGGTAGCAGCACCCCCGCAGCATTCCAGGGCCTGGGTCTGGCAAATGGGTAGAGGGCTACAAAGAACAAGCCCCAGAATTCTGAGTGATGTGGACCCCCTGTGTGTTTGGAGACCCTGCCCACATGACCCCGAGCCCAGAGATCCAGGCTCAGTGCCCTCTGGGGACCACCAGCCAGGGAAGCCTGTTCACCCAGAGGCCCTTAGGCTTGGTGCCTTCCTCTCCCCCTTGGCTTCCTTCCCTAACCAGGTCTCCCCGCCAGCACCAGCACTCCCAGACACATTCCTCTCCCTCAGACATTCATTTCAAGGGCCCGGCAATTTCTTTGCAGGATTGGATTTGCCGCTCAGGCATTTCCTCGAGTGGCCCCTCGGCGTTCGCCCCCATCCAGATGGCATCCAGATGCAAACATCCCTCCTTTCCCCCCAGCTCTGGCTCCTCAGCTGGGGGAAATTAATCCTGAGCCCACTTCACACCCCCCTCCCGACATCACTGGCTTGGTTTCTCGGGCCTGAGGTCAAGGCTCAGGCTAACACCTCTCCCCGCTTCTCTCTCCAAAGCCAGGGCCTCTGGCTGACCTGTTATCTGCGTCTCTCTCGGCCTTTGTTCAATTTAACAGGTAATTGCTCTGTGAGCCAAAGCAAATGTCAGCACGATAATGACGGCGATATGAGGCAGTGGTGGCCCCGGCCAGAGGGGGGACGAGCAGGGTGTGTGACTGTGTTCAGGCAGCTGGTGGTGAGTGCCCTGGACCTCCAGTGGGGGGCTTAGAGAATGCAGTGAGGACACTGAGGCGCAGAGAGGGGAACAGGTAACAGATGTGCCGACAGTTATGGACCGATGTCTGCGGGCAACAATACAGAGAGCAGCTCGCCTAGTCCTGTGGGTGTGGTGTGATTGTTTTCATTTTACAGATCCAGAAACTGAGGCCCAGGATGGGGAGAAAAACTAACCAGAACAACCACCTATGAAATAATTTCATTTGCCAGGCACTAACAGAGGGATAGGCAAACCTAATCTTTGGGAAACTTTGAGAGCTGGACATAAATGTCCCCATCGCATAGGTAACTGAGGCTCAGAGAGGCTTAGTAACACACAAAAGACAGTATGGCTGCTTAAGTGGCAGAACCGGGCTTTAAACCAGGCTTCTAAAGCCCATGGGGCCTCCTGTGTGGCCCTGCTGGGTCGACAGAGCCCTGTCTGGGTGCAGCAACTGCCAGCCTGGTGAAAAAAATCTCCAGGAGCCTGGGGGACGGTCCTAGGTGGGAACTCCTATGCCTGGGGGAGCCTGACTGCCAGGTGCCAGGCCTCCCAAGTCTCTGTCCAGTGCTGGACTCTCACCCCGGAGAAAGGGCCAGCAGAGGCCAATCCCCAGAGGGACAGCTTTCCACTGCCCCAGGAGAAGAGAGCAAGGGCTGCTGATCTCCACTCAAACCCTCTGCTTCCCCTTCAAAATTAACATTCATACACCTTCCACAGTGGTGCTGCGAGGCTGCCATGGACATCGAAGAGGCCAGGAGTGCTTCCCTGGTCCCGGGCCCCCCAAATCCTTTTTGGGCTCCAAGTGGGCCCACTGGCCTCCAGCCAGCCAGAATGATGGGGCAGTCGTGCTGCACCAGATGGACTTTACTCTTTTTAAATTGTGCATAGTTGAGCTTCCCTGACAGAAAATGGGGCACTTGGCTCACGCCCAAGGTTGCTGCACAGGCATTTCCTAGAAGCCCGGGGTGTTGGACCCCAGAGGTGTGAGAATAGGGGCTTCAGGCAGCTGTGGGGATGCCCACGAGTAGGATCTAGAAGGTTCTGAGATGTGTCGATGGAGCTGGGTGGGCACAGTTGTCCCTCTGGTCTCCCCAGCCCCAGCAAACATCAAAGCTGGACACACAGGATAAGTTAGGGACATGTCCTGCCTGCCTCTCCCAACGCCTCCTCCAGGTGGCTTCCCAGCTTGCTGAGCCCTGAGTACCCCCATTGGCTAGACTCTATCCTCCACCGACTCCTTCCCTTCACCGGTCATCATTCCTTCGAGACTTGAAATTAACTTGGCTTTGCAGCAGAAGGATGGACAACCCGAGGAACCCAGGCTCTCTGAGCCGGGCTCTTGCCGTCGAGGAGGGTCCGTGGCACCGCTTTCATCCGGGAGCTGGGCTGACCTGGAAGCTCAGAGAGTTTCAAGGAAGACTCCAGGCTGAATAGAGGGAGGGTCATCTTCCCTCGCCCTACAGTTCCCAGTCCAGACAGGTGCTGTCCAGACTCGTGCTTGGGGTCCTCAGGGAGGTGCTTCCTGCTGAGAGTATGTGGGTGAATGTCTGAGAGTCACGGTGATGGTCAGGGAGAAAGGACACCGTCAGCAGCTGCACATTAGTGGCCAGGTAGCCTGGGAAGGGACACCATGGCCAGAATGCCAGGTCTAACAGGTTAATGTTTAACTTGGGGCCACGTGTTTTTCCACTGGGTATTTTTATCCTCTGTGCCTGGCAGTGGGCATCTGGGCACCCTCCTCTATGAGCAAAGGAGGGAGGGAGGAGGGGTCCAGGGTGGGGCGGCCCTGGGCAAGACAGAGCTGCAGAGAGGCCGGAGGGGCCGGCTTGGGGGTGAGGGACAGGTATGGGAGTGGGGGAGAACAGGAGGGGCCGCCCCAGCCACATACCTGGTCCTGTAGTGCCCGGCCGAGCACCCAGCTCCTCCCCCTGGAAGGGCAGGCAGAGGCAAGGGGAAGAAAGAGATCTAGGGAAGACCAAGTTTGCTTCCAGGAGTCTGCAGCTTTTCAGGAAAGAGTTACTCTCCTTGGTAATGGATCACTCTCAGATCCCGGACAACCACAAATTAGAGATTTTGCCCTTCTGGAATCACGTTGGTCTTATTCATACAGTGAGAGTAAGGCAAAGCTGATGGGTCCCATCTCCCAGGACTATAAGATGGGGAACACAGCCCTGCGCCCAAGGAACCCCTAGTGTAAGGGGTGGAGCCTGCGTCTTAGGACAGAGAGCTGTTCCTTTATATTCAGGAACCTAAACCTGAATTAAAGACACCCACTGGGTCACACAGCACCGAGCTTCCCAAGCCCTCACCATCTTTTGGTCTCCCTCCTTGGCAGTGGGGCGTCTGACCCGAGCTGGTTTGGGGAGGCTGTTTAAAGTCCAGTGGCCAGAGTCCTTCTCACCCCTGTCGGGAGGTGCGGGGGAGGGAGTCCCTCAAAGGTGCATCAGTTAGAGCCAGCTGATGCCACAGTGCGTGCTGTGCACAGCCAGCTTCTTTCCTGTCCCTGCTGAGAGCTCCAGATGGGCTTTCAGTTTCTTCTTGAGTCTGGTGGGAAATGGGTCCCCTGCAGACCCACCCACAGCCGTCTCCCCAGCTCACCAAAGGCCTCCCTGCCTTGCAACTCAGCAGCTCGGGTCTGAAGCAGGCCAGGCAGGCTGGTGTCCAGCCCCAGCTGTTGTCTCAGGACTCCCTGAGGGGCTTGCAGGGGAAGGGGTAAGGCTTCTGGAAACTGCTTCCCTCCGGCTGGCCCCACGAAGGTCTTCCTCAACGAGCAAATGAAGGCCCCCAGATCAAGATGGGTTAGGGGGCCTGCTGGAAGAACAGAGATATCCAGGGAGGGATCCCAGTTCTTTCATTGTTCCCCCATGATTGTTTTGAGATGGGGTGTAGGAGCAGGGCTGGGTACCAGAGAGTCTCAGCCCCGCACAGGGAGGAGGGCCATGTGTTGGTGGGCAGCAGTCCTCAAGGCTGTCTCCAGTCATGATGATCACTCTTTCCACCCCTAGCCAAGCTTCCTATAGGTCTTCCCCATCCACTGTACCCTAAATCCCCAGCCAGCTCAGACTTGGCTACTTCTCCGTAAACCGGCTTACACCAGGCACTGGGCTAGGGCCATTCACCCACAGGCCTCCCTCAGGAGAGCCTGGGTGATGAATCTATCTCCATTTTACAGATGAGGAAACTGAAGAGAAGCATCATTAAAACAATTAGCCCAAGGTCACACGGGCAGCCAGTCGGTGGCATAGCTAGGATTTAAACCTCAGTCTGTCTGACTCCAGATCCAGCTAACTGAGAGATCATAACAACCACGTAGTCTGTGTATTTTAAATCCCAGATTTCTTATCAGCTCACTCTTCCTCAGGGATTGAATATAACTGGCTCCTACCCCCCACAATCTCTTATTTCCCACCCTAGGAAGTCCTTCCTGGAGTCTAACTGGCTGCCTCCTCCTATCTCTTACCATGAAATCAGGGAAGTGGAACAAAGATGGTCCCTGCCCCATCCCCTGTCTTTGAAGATTGTCCCACAGGACTGTGGCATTCCTCTGGGGCTCCAAAGTGTGGATTGCTCCTGGCTGCAGAAGCAGGAGTCCCAGACATTGGGGAAGAAGGAGGAGATCTTCTCTCAGGCCACCTCCCAGAGGAGACTTGGACAGCGCCTTCAGATCCTTTCATTTCCTACCGAGTGTGGGACAGGTGAGGAGTGAGTCAGGATGAAGGCAGGAACTGCCAGCCTTTCGGAGGGTCCTCAGCTTCTGATGCTGATGAATTTTTGGGGGGAGTTTGAGGCTATGCCTCTGGGGGCACCAAGAAGTCCCAGGATCCGGAAATCCCCACATGGCCCTTCCACCCCTGGGGAGGAAGAAATTGAGGGGAAAAGGACACAGGCTTGCACCCATTCCCTGAAATGGAAGCATTCAGTTCCTCATAGGGGTGAGAAGGAAGGGGGAATTCCAAAGACCCCGCTCCAGGGCTCTGGCACCAGACCCAGATCTTCATGCTTTCTTAGAAGCTTTCCAGGAGAGCCGTCCTGACTTCTGGTCTCTTCTGACTGGGTTTGGCAGGTGGTCCAGATCGTGTCCATGTTTGGAGATGGTGTAGAAGGGACATAGCTAGTTTCTATGGCTCCCCCACCCGGGAAATTGAGATGGAGAAAGCCCCTTGCCCCTGAGCCCACCTGAACTGCCTTTCTCTGGCTACCTTGCCCTCAGAGCCCCAGGACCGGAGGATGAGCCTGCCTCCTGCTGGCCACACCCTCTGGAGAAGGGCGAGGAGCCCAGCACTGCTGTGGGGAGAGGAGCATTGCCCATTTACCTCCTCTTCTACACATTCCAGGGTTCCTTTTCCTCACTGGTCAGTACATGCTGGTTTTCTCTGCCTTGGGCTCCTTGAGCAGGAGCAGACAGAGGTCCTCAAGATGTCCACACAGAGGCCATGCCATCTTGTGCAGAGGTTATAGACCCCGCATTAGTGCTCGAGAGAACAATAGTAAGAGCTAACATTCCTTAAGCACCTCCAAAATGGAGCACTTTATACAGATTAACCCATTTAATCCTCACAACCACCCTAGGACGTCAGGATGGTGGTCCCCACTTATAAGTGGGGGGATACCCACTAAGACTCCCAGTGGATGTCCGAAACCATGGGTAGCACTGAAACCTCCACACACTGTGTTTTTTTCCTACACATGCATACCTATGATAAAGCTTAATTCATAAATTAGGCACAGTAAGAGATTAACAGCAGGGGCGCCTGGGTGGCTCAATGGGTTAAAGCCTCTGCCTTCAGCTCAGGTCATGATCTTAGGGTTCTGGGATTGAGCCCTGCATCCGGCTCTCTGCTAAGCAAGGAGCCTCCTTCTCCCTCTCTCTCTGCCTGCCTCTCTGCCTACTTGTGATCTCTGTCAAATAAATAAAATCTTAAAAAAAAAAAAAAAAGAAATTAACAACAATAATTAACAACACAGAACAATGTAACCACATACGGTTATAAAGAGTTACATGAATGTGCTCTCTCTCGCTCTCTCTCCAGATATCCTATTGTAATGTACTCACCCTCCTTCTTGTGATGAGTGAGACGGTAAATGCCTGTGTGATGAGTTAAAGTGAAGGGAATGGCATAGGCGCTGTGACATACCGGTAGGCTGCCATGGACCTTCTGATCTCATGCCTGGGGGAGGACCCCCTGCTTCTGGACCGTGGTTGACCATGGATGACTGAAACCATGGATAAGGGGAAAGTCCTCTACTATAATACCCACAATTTACAGATGAGGAAGCAGAGGCCCGGAAAGGCTGAGGAACTGGTTTGAAGTCTTACAGCTAGGAAGCAGGATGGGAAGCCAGGCCTTCTACCCTGGAGCCTGAGCTCTTAGCCTCTGCACCTGAAAAGAGCAATACAGGAGCCACTAAACTCATGAGACTAGAGATCTTCCTTGACTTAAGGAGTTACAACCTTAGCCTCGCCTACCTTCAACGTGCTCAGAATACTTACATTAGCCTACAGTTTGGCGAAATCATTTAACGCAAAGCCCATCTTATAATAAAGTGTTGAATATCTCATGAAACCTACTGAATACTGTATTGAAAGTGAGAAACAGATTGGCCATACGGGGACAGAATCATTGTAAGCATATGGGCTGTTTGCCCTTGTGATTGCGTGGCTGACTGGGAGCTGTGGTTGCCCCTGCCCAGCATCATGAGAGAACATTCTACTGCCTCTTGTTAGCTTGTGCAAAGAGCCAAGTTCGAAATTCGAAATACGGTTTCTCCTGAATGCGTGTCACTTTTGCACCATCACAAAGTTAAAAAAAAAAAATCAATCAGGGGCTTTTGTATTTAACTTTGCACTAAAATTCAATACAGCAGAAATTCGGTTCCTCAGTTACACCAGCCTCCTTTCAAGGGCTCAGTAGTCACACATGGCTAGGGGCTACCACACTGAACGGTGCAGATGCTAAACTTTCCCATTGTGGCAGAAAGTTCTTTTGGACAACGCCCGTCTACAAATTACTGCCTCTGAAGAATCAAGAAGGAGCAATGGAAAATCATTCTTCAGTTGATAGAATAAAACAATAATTAACAGTATGATAATAATGGCTATAATTTACTGAGAGCTTCCTACGTGCCAGGCGCAGTGCCAAGCTCGTAATCTTTACCCAATCCCAGGCTCAGTAAGGTTACCCAGGGTCAGAGTAGTCAGGAAGTGAATGGAATCCAGGTCTGGGTGACCCCAGGCTGGTCCCTTCCCCGTCCTGCTCTACCCCCTGCTGTGCCCCCAGGAATTTATAGTCCCTGGGGAGAGAAGGGGAAGACAGATGCATGCATTTCACAAGAACAGGGATTAAATAAATGGGCGCTTAATTAACAACAACACATTTCGGCAAGCCCACTGACCAGAACATCGAGCTAATGAGGTCAAGGTCTTGATTTTGAGCCCTGTGAACATCACTTCACTTCACACAGAGAGAGGCTCATTCTCTGCCCTCACAGCCGCATCCTGCCCCAGATATTGTGATGAGAAGGCTGGGAGAGTGTGACTGTTTCAGCAGAGGCCCAGCCCAGGACAATTTGCTTCAGGCAGGGCAAGGCTGGAGAAGAAGTGTGCTAAATGCTGGCAATAAATGGGATGGGAATGTCTTCCACTTCTAGAAAGGATGGGGTTAGTAGAAAGCAAGTTCTGAATGTGGGGTGGGGAGAGATGTAGCAGAAGATAAAATAGAGCTTCTGAGACTTGCTTCCCCTAAGGCAACACTTTGGGGGCTAGGCAGTGTATAGGAACTTTGGAGAGCCTGAGGGTGGGGAGATCTACCTTAGTATCCCATAAGGATTGTTCTATTGTTGGGAAATTCCACTGATATGTCAGCTCCCACGTGTCCTCTGGGGAGATAAGGCCCGGGGAATGACAAGAGCAGATGGTTTAGAGAGCTGGACCTTCTAGACAGAGCTGAGATAATGAAGTCTCACTGCCCACATTGGGCAGGTGTGTGGAAGGTCTCGGGAGATGCTAGTTCATTCAAATGATTTCTTTCCTTTAAACAACTTTCCACCAGGCCAGCACACCACCAGGTTTGGGAGACCCTGATTACATCAGCCTTATGTCAAAAGCATGATCCAGTGACCGGCTGTGGGAGTCAGGATAGGACAGTTTGTGCTACAGTAACAGATGAGCCCAGAAATCTCAGTGGATTCACACCACCAAGGTTTCTAGCTTGCTTGCTCACTTTTAAAAGATATGTTTTATTTATTTATTTGGAGAGAGAGAACACAAGAAGAGTGAGTGGCAGGCAGAGGGAAAAGCAAGCACTAAATAGGAAGTCCGATGTGGGACTTGATCCCAGGATCCTGGGATTATGACTTGAGCCTAAGGCAGCCACCAATCAACTGAGCCACCCAGGTTCCCCCCAACCCCAAGGTTTCTTTCTTGCTCACACAATTTAACCCAGGCAGATTGGCTCGGGCTCTGCTCCACATAGTCGGTTGGGGACCCCAGATGTTGGATACATCGAATTTCAACACATGGCTTCCATGGTTGTGCCTACAGGGACAGAAAAGAGCAGAAGAGCTCTGTACTAGCTCTCTAATGCTTTGGCCTAGAAGTGACAGGCAGCATCTCCATTCAAGCCCACTGGCCAGGACTGCTCTTGTAGTCCCAGCTGATGGTGAGGGGGCCGGGGAGTGGGGGGGGAGTATGTGGGCATAGGGCAAGTAGTAGACATCTCTGCCACTTCACCACTTCTCCTCTCAAAATCTCATTTTCCTCTCCTGTAAAAGAACTCCAAGGTGTCTTTTAACTCTGGGGTTCCAGGTCTCCATGGAATGCTATTCCACAAACATTCCTTAGTTGTTTCCCACCAAAATGTGGGCAGCGCTCAGCTGAGTTTGACCTTCCACTCTCAGAGGTGGATTTGATTTGTTTAAAACAATAAAAAGTTATTTGATGACCCAATTTAAAAATGGGCAAAAGATGTGAATAGATATCACATCAAAGAAGATATATCTAGGGGCACCTGGGTGGCTCAGTGGGTTAAGCCTCTGCCTTCGGCTCAGGTCATGATCCCAGGGTCCTGGGATCGAGACCTGCATCAGGCTCTCTGCTCAGCAGGGAGCCTGCTTCCTCCTCTCTCTCTGTCTGTCTCTCTGCCTACTTGTGATCTCTGTCTGTCAAAAAAATAAAATCTTAAAAAAAAAGAAGATATATCTATATGAAATAGACATATATATGGGAAATAGACATATGAAAAGAAGCTCCATGTCATTTGTTATTAAGGAAATGCAAATTAAAACAATATCAAGAAACCACAGCATATCTAATCAAAATGGCTAAAATTAAAAAAAAAAAATTGACATTATCAGTTGCTGGCAAGGATGTGGAACAACAAGACTTCTCATTCACCACTGATAAAAATGCAAAACATACAGCCACTTTGGAAGAGAGTTTGCCAGTATCTTATAAAACTAAAATACTCTTACCGTATGATCCAACCATTGCACTTCTAGGTGTTTCCTCAATTAATTTTACAACTTAGATCCACACAAATACCATCACATAAGTATTTATAGAAGCACATTATTCAGAATTAACAAAAACATCCTTGCCAAAGTAACCAAGATGTCATTTCATGGGCGACTAGATAAACGGGGGTATATCTACTGTGTTTAACAGTATTTAGCCATAAAAAGAAATGAGCTGTCAAGCCACACGAAAACATGGGTAAATTTTAAAGGAGTATTGCTGAATGAAAGAAGCCAGTCTGAAAAAGTTACACACCGTATGACTCCATTATATGACATTTTGGAAAAAGCAAAACTACAGAGATGGTAAACTGATCAGGGGTGGGGAAAGAGTTGAACTGATGAAGCACAAGTAATAATACAGGGTAGTAGGGACCATTTTCATACATGACAATCATTGTCACAACCCCCAGAACTTAACAGTGCAAAGAGTGCACCTCAATCTACGTACATTAAAAACAAAACAAAACAAAAAAAAAAAAAAAGCAAAAACAAAAACAAACAAACAAAAAAACCTTAGAAGATTGGGAGGTCACGGGACAGAAGGTAGAACATGACCAAAGGATCTAACCATCTTACAAAAATTTAAAACCACTTCACTGAAAGGAACAAGAAGAAAAATGCTATGTCACTCTGGAAATCAGTGGAGTCTCCAAGAGCCAAGACAGAGGAAGAGCACGTAAGCACTGTACTCTAGTTGATTAAGTTGTTTCCCAAAGAAATATGGGTCAACAATATGAAATAATATACATGTACACTGGAGTCGACCAATTAAGGAAATGGATAGCAGATGATGAGAGCCAGGTTTCTGGCTGTTGGAATGAAAGTTTACATACAAGTTAAGGGGAGAAGGTTAGAATGACCCATGTGGTAATAGAGTTAGGGCCATGTTTAGCTTAATACAGATACAGATGGTTACATAAGTAATACTTATAGAAACGTATACATACATGGGCTAGTACATATATATCTCCTTTCTCTGTCAACTAGAAAGGACTATAAACAACTCTACCCCAATACCGATAAGCACACCTAGTACTCATTGGTTTCTATACCCCAGGGCTCCTTGGAGTAAAGGCTGATTTCGGGACTGGGACAGGAAATATACAAGATGAGCCCAGAGTGGCCTGTAGTATCAGAAAGTAAGGAAGTTCTCAAAAAACCCCAAAGGAGCCAACTGAAAGGATTCCCAGTGGCCAAAGATGGAACAATTCGAGAAATGAAATAGTTTGGATTATAACCTGAAGTATAAAATAAATTTTGATGAGTTCATATTGATAGAAATAAATAATTGAATAAATAAATTGGAACAAGGAGACAAATCTCCTATGCAGAACTAAATGCCATATAATTATGTAGATGTTTCAGTCTCAAGGAGGGAGAACATAGTGCCTCAACCCTTCAGTGTAAGCTGGGCATAGCGACTTCCTTCCAAAGAGAACAGTGTGGCAAGAGCTGGGGCAGGGGGCGGGGTGGTTGCAGGTGGAGGAAGGGGGGAGAGTATCTTTAAAGTGGAGAAAATTGAACAAGACCACCTCAGCCAGATGATCAAGGTCAGTATCCACAGTGCTAAGCTATGTTGGTAATTTGTACCCTTGATAAAATGGGAGGAAAATGGCACTTTATCTCTGTATTCTTCCTTCATAAATTCTTAACTCAAACCTAGTTGGGAGAAAAACATCAGACAAATCCTAACTGAGGACATTCTACAGAAATACCTGCCTGGTACGCCTCAAAAATGGTCAAGGTCATCCAAAACAAGGAAATGAGGAACTGTCACAGTCAAGAGGAGCCTAAGGAGACATGATAACGAGCTGTAATGCCGTATCCTGGGTGCGATCCTGGATAAGAAAAAGGGTATTAGTAAATCTGAAAAAAGTAAGGACTTTAATTACCAATAACATATCAATGAGTTCATTAATGAGAACAAATACACCATGCTAATTGAGATGTCTACTATAGAGGAACATGGGTGTGGAGTACATGGGAACTCTGTATTGTCTTGGCAATTTTTCCGTAAGTCTTAAAGTATTCTAAAGCAAAGAGTTTCTTTAAAAAATGCTATTTGAAAGTTCAAAGAATAATTGGATTAAACTGGGTAAAGAAAAAAAAAGTTTGATTCTGATGTGATGAGTTTAATTGACTTTAAAAGTGCTGGTGAGTGAATCAAACCGCAGGAAGCCGGGCAAGAAAGCTCTAGAGGGAGGGGAAGCTTCAGGGTGGGTTCGCCCCTGGAAGGAAGGGACCCACGCGCTGGGATAGGGCAGAGACAAAGACTTGCTCTTTGGCCTTTTCCATGTTGTACCTGTTGATAGAAATAAATAAAATGTAAATCAAAACCAAGAACAAAAATGTACCCAATGAGCAGCCTGATCAGAGTAACTGTTCTCTTCTGAGGTAAACTTTTTGAAGTATAACCTCACTCGTTTACTGAAACAAAACCCCACCAGAACCATTTCTGACCCCACCTAACAGGGATCTGGTTGCTCCTTGTTCCCTGGGGCATGCAGGTGGGCGGGCAAGGTGGTGGAGGGGACAGAGCACGGCCAGCAGACTTCCCTCCTACTCACCAGCTGTGTGACCTGGGAGAATAACCAGCCTCTCAGCCTCCGATTCCTCCTCCCTGGGGCCAGAAATCCCCACCTACCTGGTGGTGGTGGGAAATTGGAGAGAGGTATGTGAGCTAACAAGGTTTTCCGCGAATGCTGGCAGCTAAAGAGCTGGAGGACAAGCGGATTAATCCAGGTGGACTGGCCTGGATTGTGTAGACGATGGGAGAAAAGAAGGCCTTGTTGACTGGGCGGGAAGGCTTGAGGGGTACATTCCAGGTATAGGAGCCGCAGGAGCATGGGAAGCGGATGGAGGGGCAGCCCCCTCAGAGGGGAGGAGGGGGAGGCCTGGAGGGACCAGGGAGGAGGTTCTGAGGTGGGCCAGGTCTCCACACCCTGGTGGTAAATCCCTCTAACGTTTGTCAGCCTCAGTGACCTCTTGAGTGACCCTGGTAAGTTTTAAATCAAAAAAAAAAAGAAAAAGAAAAAAAAAAGGGAAGGGGGGTTCATCTGGAGAAAGAAAATGGACCAAGGCTAGAACCTGCACCAGAGCCAGAAAAGGGCCCCTGCTCTGAATGGATCTAAGGAACAATTCAGGGGGTATTTCTGCTGGGAAGGCCTGAAAGGACAGTGTGCTCCCTGAGTCTGTCAGAGGCCTGGAGACTCAGGTTGTCCAGTCCCCCGCTTTCAATAGGGAGGGGCTCCCCATTCTGAGGAACAGACCTGTGCCTCCCCTCTGAGAGTGGGCAAGAGGGAAGGAGGGAGCTGAGGACAAGAGCTGGGTCTCCACCTTCAAACTGGAGGCTGCTGCGGGCAGGGGCTAGTTTTTTCCCCCACGCTGGGGGCTCCTCAGGAGCACTGTTGTGTAGTCTTCCTCAGTATCCTGCATGGAGATCTGCCCCGGGGCATTCTGGGGTTGGGGGGACAAAAGCTCCTGCTTTCTTGAAATTGTGCCCTCCACAAATCAGGTCAAAGGACCAGGGCTAAAAGAAAACAAAGAGGAGATTTTGTTGTTCTGCTACTTTCCATAATTTCAAAACACGTTTTTCCTGGCCCTGGGAGAAGATGCCTCCCTTGGACCACGCCAGGCCCTTGGTTGGGTAGCAGCAGGAAAGCGCCAAGGATCTGGTTCTTGCCAAAATAAATCCCTCTCCTGACCATCGTGGCCTGCAGGGCTGAGGCGGGCCCACCCACCCCCTCATGGCAGGGTCTTCGCGGGGCCGCCAGGCAGAGGCCATGGTAAATAGTTTAACTGTGTTTATGCAACAGTAATACGCGTGTTACCTTTCACAGCATTCCAGAAGGCAATCGCGGGTGATTTACCTCGTCCCTAGCGGCCGCCAGTCCCCGTGGTAGGTGGGTGGCCTCTGGGGCCCCGCTCTGCCATCCCAGGAGAGCTGTTTTCTAAAAAGACTGCCCCTACCTTGCCATGCCCCACCATGTGTGTGTTCCCAATCTGGGGATTCCTCAGCAGCATCGGCAGGGGCTTCTGTGGAGTCTAAAAGAAACTGTCAGGGGCCACACCTTCCCTTCTTCTAGCCTCTCAGGCTAGAGCAGCCGGTGTTCGGGACTTCCGCATTGTGTTCATGGGGACTAAGGGATGCAGGCCCCAACCCTGCTCTCCTCACGAGCTCCGGTTCTTGTTGCTAATAACGACTCACCTTTGTCGAACCTTTACTGGGGTACCAAGCCCCAGTTCCCATGCCTCATAGCTTATGAAGGAGGCTCTGTTGTGAGCCCCTTTTACAGACAATAAAACTGAGGCTGGGAGAGTTTATGTAACATGGCCAAAGACACACAGTGAGTGACAGAGTCTGGACATAACCAGGCAGCCTGAATTCTCAGCCTCCATGCTTCTCCTCCTTTCCCAGTCCGTGAGCAAGCCCAGCTCTGGGATGGGGTGGGGTGACTGGCTCAGAAGTGAAGTCCAGGCCACAGAGGATGGCCCCTGCGCATGCTGGTAGTCATGAGTGGGCAGGGGGTCTCCCGTCCAGAACACACACGCGTGCAGGCATCTCCTGCATGGTGTCCATGCCCACACTTGCACATGGCACATGTGGATATGATATGAACATATGTGTGCATACCCGCACCCACAAACAGCACTGTGTACTTCCCCTAGGTCTAGATCTAGATCTTCACCCTCTATACATGAGTTCACCTTGCACATGTATGTTCCTCACACATGTATATTCCTCACACACGTGTTCCCAAAAGGACACACACATGGGCAGATGTGCACATAACACGTGTATGCACTGAGAGCGCACCTCCTTCCTTTGACCTTCGAGCTAAGTGTCAGCCCTAAGACAAATGAGGCAGGAGTCGATGTCTTCTTACCTCACGTGTTCGCTCAACCACTACTTCCTGAGGAGCTATGGTGTATGGAACCTTATGCTGGGGACTGCGGTGGCAGAAGCCAACAAGGGCCCAGTCCAGCCTCTTAGGGATACCTTAGGCAGGGCAGAGGCGGGCTGTGAGCCTGTGGCCAGTCATCTCTATTACCAAGGGTCAGCCTGGGGGGATGCAGGCTCAAAGTAGTTTCCTCTCTGGTGACGGCATACCTGCCTCCAGAGGCCAAGCTACCTGCCTGCTTCTGGGCAGCCCCAGGACCTTGAGCTTTCCTGCAGGCTTGAGGTCTGTGGATAGCCCAGCTAGAGACTCTGGATACACTGGGTGGGCCCAGGGCCTGTCCCCCACATCCTCAGAGTGGAAGCAGCAGCACAGAATCTCTGAACAGTCAAGTGGGTATGAGTCAGCAAGCAGGACCAACACTGCCTGCCTGCCTGCCTGGCATCCTAGCAGTGTGCTGGTCTGGCCTTGCCCACACAGCTTCCAGAAAAGTCCACAACATGAGCCTTCCCGAGGCCTGGCCCTTCTGTCAGCCCTGCCGTGCCCTACCCTGCACTGCACTTTGCACTGGCCCCACTAGACCATGAGGGGCCAGAACTTTCGCACAGTATCCAGTACCCCAGTGCCTTGCCAAGAAGAACTAGGAGCTGGGAGCCCGGAAAACAGCCTACTGGCCAGGACTGGCCTCATGAATACGTGACCAAAGAGCCCACACGCAAGAGGGCCCCGAGGCTGGCTTAGAGCTCTGCGGCTGCCATCTTGAAACTCCTAATAGCTTTGAACAAGGGCCTGGCAAACTGTGTAGCCCACCCCGCCACTGACTGAGGCCCTCTGTGGGTGAGCCTGGCAAGGCCCAGCCCACTCCCCGCCTTCCTGCTGCTTGTGTGCCCCTCGGCCACCCTCCGCCACTGCCAGCTCGGCCTCCTGCCCTGGGCTGGCCCCAGCCGCGGGGATGTGGGCGGCTGTGGTTTCCCGGCGCCCACAGCGTGGCCACAGTGTTTGAAGACGCACTTCAGCGGTGTCCTCAGACTGTGTTCCTTCTGTCGCCCAGCCTACGGCCACCCTTGCCAGCTCCTGCCCCATGCTTGCTTGCCGCTGCCGCCCAGGCCGTGAGGAGCTGGGAAGGGGGGCCCCGTCCGTGTCACACTCAGCTTCTGGTTCCAAGGTCCTGCAGAGACGGCTCAGCCCGAGCCCCACCCGACAGCCACCAGCTATCCGCTCTCTTACCCTCGGCTGCCTTAGCTGGAAAGTGGGGCCAACATGTTTTCCCAGTAGCATTGTTGGGAGGATCCCTGGGGATGCCGGGGGAGCACGGGTAGGAAGCCTGGCACAGAGTGGGTGTGAGGAGAGCATTTCATTTCAGCTGCTTAGTAGCTCAGCATTTACTGAGTGCCTGTGAAAAGCCGAGCCAGCAGAGGACAGGCCGCTGCTGCGGGGCTCGGGGGCTCAGTGCAGCGGGGGCAGGCAGCAGCAGGCAGAGCCTGTGAAAGCGGAGCGGGAGTGCAGACAGAACACTGTGGTGCCAGCCGGAACGTGGCGGGGGCAGGGGGTGGCAAACCCAGGCCCAGGGAGAGGCTATCCCTTGCCTAGATGAGGACTCAGGAGCCTGTGTCTCTGTCCACTGGACAAGTGGGTGCCTGGCTGGCTCTGCCGCATTTCTGGTTGCTCAGAAGGGACACGGTCCTGCTACTCTGCAGCCGTGTGCCATGTGAATGGGCTGCATCCCGCCTCCATCTTTGGGGTACGAGTCATGGTCTTCTTGGTGGGTTGTGGCCATCGTCTGTGCCTCTGGCCCTCCCTTCCGACCATTACTGAGAACCTCCTGCATCCCCACCCCTGCAGAGGCTCAGTGGCCATTCTTGGGACATATCACAGCAGTCCCCAGGGTTCGATCCCAAGCTAACAGCCTGCCTTTTGCCTCCTTGGAGCCGCTCCATTTATTTCCATGCCGCAGCGTCCTGGGCACCCCGGGAGGGGGGGGGGGGAGTCTGAGGCTCCTGCACAGGAAAGGCATAGCTGTCTGTGGGGCCCCTGTGCTTACCACCCCTTCCTGCACTCAGACCCTCCTCCTGCCCATCTCTTGAGGTCACCCGTCTTCCAGGGGCCCGGCGGGCCCTGAACAGGGGGTTTGGTGAGGACAGGCCTGCCATGCGAATGCCTAATTGAAAGCAGAGAGTTGAAATGAGGGCCCAGTGATAAAGGGAGAACCTGGAGGGCCCTGAAGGGAGTCCAGGCAGGGACATGGCCCAGGGGGACTCATGGTTAGCAGCTCACTCAGCTGGAGAGCAGAGAGGGGTCTCAGGACAATGGCTGACGGGAAGGAACCACAGTAATCCAGACACCCGCCTATGGGAGCCGGAAGTCTCCGGATGGGTGGGGAGCCCCCCAAAGAGGTTTGGAGCTGGAACCTTTGCCCTCCTGTCAGCTGCACCTCCACAGCTGGGAGAATCCCTCCTCCCCTCAGTGGATTCCTGGTCCAGCCTATGGTCACCAGGGCATGGAATTGTTCAGCCTGGGAATCAGGCAGTTGTCCAGAGTCCCAGGTCTGCCCCAGGCTGCAGAATAGATGAGTTGGGGTTTTTTTTGTTGTTGTTGTTGTTGTTGTTTTTTTTTTTTTTTATTAGCTGTCCCTTGTTAACTCATAATTGCAATCATGTAACATTTAATAGAGACACAAAGTGATCCCCATCGCTGCCCCACAATCATTCATTAGCTAACAAGATGGAGTGGCTCATAAAAAAAGGCCCTTAAAAAAATTCTGGAGAAATGGAAAGCAGGAGGTGATGCAAGCCTTGGTTAACAAAGGCCGAGGGCTGGGAGGCGTGAGCGGGTGTGAGCAGAATAACCCAGCCCTGATAAGCCACAAAGC
This sequence comes from Mustela lutreola, assembly GCF_030435805.1. Classification (NCBI taxonomy): domain Eukaryota; kingdom Metazoa; phylum Chordata; class Mammalia; order Carnivora; family Mustelidae; genus Mustela; species Mustela lutreola. Next base: position 91,203,579 of record NC_081295.1, read on the forward strand.
AGAGCCGGCTGCTCCCTCCTCCCTCTGCTGCCTGAGTCACAGAAGCCCGGGATGTGTTCAAAATCGAGCAATGTAATTAGCAGGTTGCGTCATGCCCTCGATTATAAATTACAACGGGCACAAAGAGGGAGGATGGAGGAGCGGGGATTATAGGGGTAACCCAATCCTGGTGCCCGGGAGGGGGGTGGGGGGCTGGGAGCTACCACCCAGCCACTCAGGGACCCCAGGAGCCTCTGCCTACCCTGTCACAGGGCAGCGACGAGCCCTGCTCAATGCCGGCTTTGTGTAGCCCGGGATAATGATTTACAAACTTCAGGAATCAGGAGGTGCGAAAAGAAGACGACCCTCTTAACCCGGCCATTGTCTATCCCCTGCCGGAACGCCCAGCATGCCGCGGGCCTGTGCACCTGTGCACACGGATGCTGTTTGAGGATGCTCCAGGTGAGGAGCCCTCGGAGGGGCTGGATCGATAAGATCTAAAGGGGCTGAGCTGGGGGTTTGGAGACACTGTCAGGGATGACTGAGACTCAGCAAACAGAGAGGGGCTGCAGTGATCTGCTGAGGCTTCCCTGTGCAGATGAGTGGTGGGTGGGGGGTGGGAATGGAACTCAGGTTTGATGACAGAGCCGGCTCTGTTCCAGGGGTCAGGGAACCAGATCCACCCCAGGCTTTAGGCCAGCAGGCTTCGGGGGCCCAGACAAGCCATTTCTCCTCTCTGAGCCTGTCCCTCCACCTCACTACAATCCCATCAGCTGGCCATCGGACCAGAGTGAGTCATTTCCCATCTCTGTGCCTCAGTTTCCCTACCGGGCTTTGCCAGAACTGGCCATGTCATTTGTAGCATGTAAAGCTCACCTCCATGTAAATGGGGACCTTGGTTTCCCCATTTACAAAAGAGTGGTGACCCTAGTCCATCTTGAAGACCAGCTGGAAAGACTCTCTGGGTCTAGGATGAACTTTTTATCTAAAAGCTAAAGAATTAGCCAATGAACCCACACCTAGGAGACCAGGCAGAAGGGGCCAGGTGCCTGGGTGATCTGGGCACCTGTGCGAACCAGAGCCTAGGGAGGGAGGCAGAAGGAAGTCGGAGCCCAGGCACACAGCAGGCTCGGGCAGAGCAAGGCCCCGGCGGTGTGGTTAACCCTGGAGCCCATGGAGGCACACCCTTAACTTCCTCCTGGTGGCGAAGAGTTGGCCTTTCGCTCTGGCCTTTGCAAATAGCCTTCACGCCTCGTATTTTCTTAGCAGCCCTATTCTTGGGCAGAGGAAATAATCCCATTAACTTTATTATCTCTTCGAGGAAGGACAAGGGTACAGGTTTGCCCTTAAGTTCAAGGACCGCCTTCTCTCTTGAAAGGAAAACCACAGAGTTGGGGCAACTCGCTTGATGGGAAATTTGCTCTAAACAAGGCCTGCCCCCAGCAGAGTTTTATTCTCAGGGTGGAAGAGAGAACCCAGCCGCATCCTGAATGGTGGCCCTCAGCCACTCCGGCCTCCATGTCTCCTCTCCAGGCCTCAGTTTCCTCAAGTCTGAACCGACACAGAGCAACAGGTATCTTTTTTTTTTTTTTAAGATTTTATTTATTTGACAGAGAGAGACACATCAAGAGAGGAAACACAAGCAGGAGGAGTGGGAGATGGGGAACCATCTCCTCACCCAGCAGGGAGCAGGATGCAGGACTCCATCGCAGGACCCTGGGATCATGTCCTGAGCCGAAGGCAGGTGCTTAACGACTAAGCCACCCTGGTGCCCAAGCAAGAGGTACTCTTGGTAAGTGGTAGAGACTGGGATGGAATCCCAGTGACCACTGCCTTTCCTCAGATCCCGGTGCCGCTCCCTTGGACTGTTGCCCAGGCCACCAGTCTCGGCCCCCAGATCCTTTTGCCGCCATGCAACCACAGGACCTGGCGAAAACCTGTGACTCTGAGCACGCTCTGGCCCCGCTTAAAGCCCACCGAAGTCACCCTTCCCCAGGGTCCCAGGCCTGGCCCCTCCCTCCCTCTCCAGCTCCTTTCTTCTACGTGTAACCCAAGTTCCTCTGAGCTGCGGGGCCCTTCCCAGAATACCCCAGGCTAATTCCCACCTCCATGTCCTGGCACCAGCTGTTCCTCCATGCAGGATACCCTTCCCCTTGTTCTGCTGAGCATTTTAGATTCAGCCTTTAGGGACTCTGTGTCACCCCCTCCCAGGAGCCCTCTGCCCCGTGCCCCATCTGTGCTTCCCACCTGAGCAAAGCCCTATCTTCACAAGTGCGAGTTGGATTGAAAGCACTCTGTGCTGTGTCCTCTCTAGGCCGTGAGCTCCCATGGGTAGGTGGTGGGTGCCCCACACTCAGGGCCCTGCCTGCGTATAGTCAGGGCTCAGAAGTATCTTCTTTGTTGAACTGCTGCCTTTTCCCACAAGAGAGAAGAAGCGGATGCAGCTTGAGCCCCAGGCCTGTGGGGTGAAGTCTGAAACCCTGGCTCATTCATTCACTCAATCTGAGTACATGTTACGAGCCAGGAATGGGGGAAGTACCAGACCAGACCAGTTTCAAACCATTCCCTGAAGGCATTTACAGGCTTCCCCCCCAACCCCGCTCAAGGAGAAAAATATTCCTGAAGCTGTCCCCCAGAGTAGGCGGACCGCCAGGGGGACGGTGGCAGCGGGAGGCCGCCTGGTCAGCTTAGCCCAGCAGGGCCCGTGCCTTATCGGCGGCGATCTCCTGGCTCCCTCAGTCAACAGAAGCTGGGTGTGAGGAGGTGGTGACAGAGAGGGGGCCATCTGGAGGCCTCTTCCCAGCTGTTAGGAGCTCTCTGCACGTCCTCCCGTTGGTGAGGCAACCGTCCTTGTGTCTGCACCTCCTAGGCAGGTGACAACTCTGCTCCCAGGTCAGTGTGACATTAGATCCCTAAGTCGTGACCTCACTCAGGCATCTGTCCTTGGGTCCCGTCTGTTTCTGAGCTGAGAGCCAAAATATCAGCAGTGACACGGCACCTGGATACTCTTCCCAGAAATGCCAAACACAGAACAAGTGTGGCATTTGATCAGATAGGAACCCGGGATTCAGAGACATGAACGTACCTACCTGAGGTCACACAGCTCATAGGAGCTTACTTCAGCCTGTAAAGTGCATCCTTTCCTTCTTTCCCTGCCCTTGGGGGCCTGCGCTGTGCCTCACATTTGGTCTTTTCCAGGCCTAATGTTGGTGCAGGTGTGAATGACGGTAATACCTCCATCTGTTAGACACCTACGATGTCCCCAGCACAGTTTCAAGTATTTCATTTACATGCTTTCAATTAATCATATCTATGGAGCGACAGACACTGTTCTAGATGCTGGAGATATGGCATTAAGCAAAGCACACAAAACTCTGAGGAAGCTCATATTCCAGTGAGAAAAGCAGAATAAGCCAAGAAATGAGTAAACAGAAAATAACCTACATGGTAAAAAGTAAATTGGGAGAAGAGCTGATCAGCAGAGGCCTTAGATCTGGTGACTTTTGAGCAAACCCCCGAAGACACTGAGAGAGGGAACACAGGACTACCTGAGGGACAAAAGTGCTGGGCAAAGGGGACAGTAAGTACCAAGACCCTGGGGCGGGAACAGACATGGCGTGTTCAATAGCCAGGAGGCTACTGAAATTGGAGCAGAGTGAGAGACATGCGGGGTGGAGGAGGTGAGGTGTTGTGTTGGTTGTGTGTTAACTCATTTAATATCACAGCAACGCTGAGCACCGGTACTATTGTTGTTCCCTTTAGCTGATGAGGAGCCTGAGGTACAGAGAAGGAAAGCAATCTGTCCAAAGTCACACAGCAGGCATGTAGCTCCATACTGATGATTTTAGGAGCATCCCTCACGGCCCAGAGCACTGGTTCCCAGTCCCAGAAATGAAAGAAAATCATCCGGGGAGCTCGGGAAGCATCCAGATCTTCAGGTTCCTAATTTCTGCAAAGCTGCCTGGGAGATTCTCACAGAACCTTCACTAGCTCAGCTTTGGTGAACCTCTGGACACTGGCTTTGGGCAGGCTGGAGCAGAAGAGTGAGCACTGGGCCTGGATCCTGACCTTAGTGCATCTCTAGTGGCTGAAGTCCTCTGTGAAACAAGAGGGCTGAACTCCATCGTCAAATTCCCCACACTTTTTAGTGGTAGAATTTTTCCTTCGGTCAGGTCTTAGGTACAGTCTGAGATACAAAATAGGTCAGAAGAGCTTTATTGGGGGGCGCCTGGGTGGCTCAGTGGGTTGGGCCTCTGCCTTCAGCTCCGGTCATGATCTCCGGGTCCTGGAATCGAGCTCCGAATTGGGCTTCCCACCCCCCCCTGCCTGCCTCTCTGTCTACTTGTGATTTCTCTCTCTGTCAAATAAATAATTTTTTTTAAAGGGCTTTTTTTGGGGGGGTGGGGTTCAGGCTATCTGCTCCTTGGCAGCCCCTGAGGCACAATTTACTGATTCTCTGAGCTCCAGTCAGAGCTGGAGAGCATAGGCACATGGTCAGATAGCTTTGAGTTCTGTTATGCTGGATCCTCTTCCCAAGGCAGTGTCCCCTGGAATGCGCCCCAGGCCCTGGTGTAGGTTCTGTAAATCCTACTTCAGGAACACTCCAGGGACTTGCTCCGGACCCCAGTTCCAAGTCCTGGCGAGGCCTGAGTGCAGGTAACATGGTATGCAGTGGGTGGAGAGGGACCTGGGGCTGGACACACAGCTCCTTCCAGCTTGTCAGTTTCCTCTGCCTGCTTGCCGTCCTTGCTGGGGAGGGGGAAGTGACATGTCCTAAATGCTTGGGGGGATCCTTGGACCTGTTGTCGGAGATAGTACAGCAGGTGGCAGCCATCCATCTGATGGGGGTGGGGGTTTGCTTCTACTTGAGCTGGGCCTTTGGCATCTGGGATTTGCTCTCCTTGCTTGCTTTGGGATAACAAAAACTCCTCCACCAGGGCAGGCCCCTGGCATTGGCTGAGTTTTTCCACGAGAGTCCTTCCTGAGACTGCATCTTGGGGCACCCATTTCACAGATGAGACAAATGAGGCTCGGAGAGATCCATGTGGAATCATGTGCTTTACAAAGGTGGTGAGACCAACCCTTGGACCTCAAAACAAGAGCTTCACCTGCTAGGGCCAGAATCCTTTTGGATGGGAGGAGACATGCCTTGCAGAAGACAGACAGATCCCTGACCTGACAGAGTCTGCACCCTACAGGAGGACGATCTCAGGTTGAAGTCCTTCTATTAGTTCCTTCAATATCCAGCACAGTCCCCTGCACCCAGCAGGTGCCAAATAATTGTCTGTGATATGCTTGCTTTGCAGTTGGAAGTGAAATGGGTTTCCTGTCGGAGATGCCTTGGACACTCTTTGGAGTTTACCCTCCTTGTCCATAGGATAGGATAATAAACACGATTACCTCCCTGGCCTGGTTGAGAATAGGAAGCAGGCGTTGGAGAGAATTCATGCAGGCACCTGCCACACGCTGTGCTTAGCCTCCAGTCCTGATGATAATGCTGCATGACAGAAACAACTCTCCCCATTTTATGGAGAAGGATCCTGAAGACTGGAGAACCAAACCTGGATCTCTCACCAGAGCTCATGTTCTTCCCACTGCTTCTGGCTGCTTCCCTCTTACGGTCCTGGCCCTCAGTGTGCGGTTTGGCTTTGTTTTGATTTGATTTGAAGTCCCCAAGTGAGACAGAGCAAGACTGAAGCAAAGCCCGCCAAGCCGAGCCCCTCCCCTCCAGTGGCAAGCAGCCAAGGACCCCAGGAGGAAAGGCCAGGATTTGTAACTCTAGGTGCGAGGACCCCTCTCTCTGACCGGCACATGGAAATGACACAGATTCCTCTGCATCTCCTCTGTGTGGTGGGAGTGGGGAGAAGAGATAGTCCATGGGGCCCACCCCCCAGCCCCTGCCTCCAAGGCTAGATGCTGGCTGTTTCTGAGGGCCTCATCGGGGTCCACGTTGAGGACCTGGCTGTCAGCTCGAGTCTGAAACCCTCTTCCCTTCCCAACACAGCCATATGGTTGCTCTGGCCACCCACATGGGGCTGTGGCCTTGGACAGACAGAAGTCCTGGAGTCAAGAGGCTGGGCTCGATGGGAGGACTGCTGGCTCCTGTGGGGAGACCTACCTGAGCCCCCAGGGTGGGTCCACTCAGGCCTGGCAAGGGAAGGGCCCAAGGGTAGGCCCACGTGGCTCCTAGGACCACCCCATGAGACAGGGGCTACTGGGCCCCTGAGAGCGCTGTGGGGCCAAAGGGGAGGGTAGTATTTTCTCAGCAGGATTTATGTGTGTGTGCGTGTGTGCGTGTGTGTGTGAGTGAGTGTGTGTGTGAGTGAGTGTTTAACAAGGAGTGGGGCCTGCCTGACTTCTGAGCCTGGAATTTATACAGCCCCTCGATGGCGGCAGCCGTTTATCTTGACCGAAAGAATAATAAACTCAGTTGACAGGATGATGTATTCAAAGCATCTTCCCGTCACAGCCCAGAGCCCCCCGGCCCGCTGTTAGGATGTCTGGCGTGGTGGGGACTGTGTTATCGAGTGTTTAGCCCCCGTGGATTGTCAACAACGCATTGTTTGCAGGTTTGGGGCAAGGCGGAGATGGGCCGGGCTGGGGTGGGAATGGGGGTGTCTGGCCACACAGGAGGGTGAAAGCCTGGCCGCCCAGATGGGGTCAAAGAGGCGTCTGCCTTTGATGGAAGCTCGGAGGCCCAACCCCTCCTCCTCGCCCCGATGTTCCCTTTTCTGCCTCAGAGAGAGTCCTCCTCACTGACCTCTGCACAGGTCCCAGCCCAGCTCTAGAGGCAAAGGGACACACACCAGGGCCCCACGGTACTCCAGGGGTTGGGAAAACCTCCTCCACCCTCCACTTTCCATTATTTCCTTAAACAAACAAACAAAAATCAGCATTAAACCTCAGTTGTAAAAAAAAAAAAAAAACACCCTGGAAAGGGTGAGGGAAAGCCAATAATCTGGGCTTACTCATAAGAGAGATCTCAGTCCAGTTCCCTGACCATCCACTGGCCAACCTTGGGCCAGTCCTGTGAGCTCCCAGAACCTTCTTCTCTCCTTATGTGATGGGAATCATGATGGTTGTTCCACCTATTTTACAAACTACCATAGCCCCACTCAACCACAGGGGATATGTTCCAAGATCCCCAGTGGAGAATACCAAGTGCTCGCTCTCTCTCTCTCTCTCTCTCTCTATATATATATATATATGATGTTTTTTCCTCTGCATACATACATGAGATAAAGTTTAATTTACAAATTAGGCACAATAAGAGATTAACAACAATAACCACTAACAAGACAGAACAACGATAACAACTATTGTAATAAAAGTTATGTATATGTGGTCACTCTCTCCAAAGACCTTACTGGGCTGTACCCCCCTTCTTCCTGGGTCAAGGTAAGACGACATGAGATGAGGCGAGGGAAACGACACAGACACTGTCACACGGCATTAGGCTGCTTTCGACATTCTGAAGAAGTCAGAAGGGGGGCATCTGCTTCCAGACTGATGTTGACCGCGCGTAACTGAAACCGTGGGAAGCGAAACCGCGAATGAGGGGGACGGCTGTACACGGTTACCATGTATTCGGGGCTTATGATAGTGATGAAATAAGATAAGGATTAGGCAAATGCTTTGATAACTTGGAAGCAGAAGATAAATTCAAATGTTTTTTTTTTCTCAAGGCCCCCTAAACTTCAGGCAGGAGCGCCTCAGCTTCTGCCTCTGACAACGTGCTTCTCCCTCCACTTCCCTTATGGGAAGTCCTTTCTTGTACCTCACCTTAAGCTCTCTCTTGTTTCGGTTTTAGCTATTGCTTTGGAATGCTTCACACAGAGGTTCCAGTTCCCCTTCTCTCTTAGGGCACCTCCCCTTTTCTGGCTTAAGGGTCCCAGTTCCTTCCCTGCTCCTGGTGGGGGGCCGCTCCACCCAAACCAGCTCCGGGACTCCCCTTCCTACAGAAGCTAGTCCTTTACTCCTGCTCCTCAAAAGCAAGGGGGGGTTCCCCTGGGCAGAGAGCAAGCCCCACGGGAGGTTAAAGGGGGAGTGGCAGGTGCAGGGAGCGAAAGGAAGACCCAAGGAAGGAATGCATAAGCAAGCAGTTGGCACCATATCAGGAGTCAGTTTGGAGCCTCAGTTAAGCCTCTTAATGGCCAATATTATCTCCATTTTACAGATGTGAAAACTGAGGCTGGGGAAATTTCAGTGTTTTGCCCCTTGGCAGATGGCAGGTGGCAAGAGATTCAAATCCAGAAAGTTTAGCTGGCTTCAGAACTGCACTTGACCTGGCAACCTCAAGGAAAGAAGGAGAAAGCCACCCTGAGACTGTGGGGTTCTGAGCCAAACAGATGGATGGAATAATAGGGTGATGGGGGGTCAAGGCCACAGGAAGAACCATGGAAGATCCAAGCTGGGGGAGGGTGACACAGAAGCAAAAGCCTGCAGGCTGGAGTAGGTTCCAGGGGAGAAGTCAGAGAGGACCTCAAATCCAAGAACAGGACACAGGTGTGTGTGTGGTCACCTGGGCTGGGGACAGAGACACTGTGCAGCAGGCAACAGCATCTTCAGATGTCCAAGAGGACTCCATCATTTATTAACTCACTTATTCATTCACTTCTCATCCCTTCACTTCCTCCTTTATTTGCCTAAGAGTCAAGACCCTTCTAACAGGAAGGAGACCTGTCAGCAGGTCCCCATGCACCCATCTATGTGTCCCACAAGTCATGAGTGCCTATTACGTGCCCAGCCCTGAGTTCTATGGAAAAGTGAGCCTGTCCTCACCCTCCAAACGCTGAGGGTCCCACAATGCGGGGAGAGGGAAGCAGGCAGACACTTACAAACCATATGTTTGCGTGTTCATTGAGTCAATCAACATTTGAGAGCCCTCCGTGGAAGAAATCAGGATCAGAATGCTGGCCAGGACGCCCTCCTGCCCTTGGTGGGCACAGGCTGGCTGAGGCCATGAGGAAACAGCACAAACATTTCAGCTCCAATACTCAAGCAACTGTGAGAAATACTAAGAAGCCGGAGGGGAGCACAAGGGTTCCCAGAGGGAAGTGACCATGCATTTGAATTTGCGTTTGTGCATTCATTTACTCTGGGCCTCATTTGTTATCGAGAATCTTTTGTGTGCTGGGCATTGCTGGCAACAACAGGAGGGCCCACGGAGGAGGCCATCTTTCTTGGGCAGACCACTCTCTGGGCCCCTTGCTGGGGGACAGGCCAAGCTTGGGGTGGACACTGCAGTCACGGGAGATGGGCAGCCACAGACCCTTCCTGGCCATCCACAGGCAGACACAGTGGTTAGGAGCTGGAGGGCACTTAGCAGTGCAGCCTGGGAAAAGTAGAAGGAAGCTGGGCCCTATGGGAGGCTCCATCTGGGCCATACCATGCTCTGCCCCAGCCCCTGAGTGACCTGGGGTCAGACCACAAGCAGTCGGAGGGGATGGAGTGACAGAGTTGGGACTCTGGTAGAGAAGGCAGACCCAAGCTCTGTGCAAGGATATATTTGGGGATCCCTGGTTTTTGTTCACTAGAACAGAGACTCTCGCTGTCATGACTTTCTGGAACCCTGATTTGCACATGTCCTCCCCACCTCCCCATCCTCTGGGGTAGATTTGCATGCCTATTTGCATGTGTTTGCATAAAGCTTGCTCCTATCCATATTCATTTCAGGCATTTTGATTTATGCGATTCTCCCCCTCCCCACAGCTGGCTGTCCCCATGTCTTTTGCTCCCCCTTCTGGAAGGGAAGACAGGGCAGGGACGGTGCCCAGCTGCAGACAATCTCAGTGTTTCTCTGTGGCAGTACCCGGGTGAAGGCCGAGAGCAGTTTTCTTGGGAGCTAATTTGCGTGCCCGACTCTCCCGTGCTCTGCCTGAAACCAATGTGAACTCGGAAGGCCCTGGGGACTCGTAAGCTGAGCATGTCCTCATGCTCTCGCTGGGCCTCGGGGAGCGCCAGGCCAGAATGAGAACCGTCTGTGGCCTGTCCGCTGGAGAGCAACTAATGGAGTGATGAGTGAGTGTCGCCTGGAAGTCTGGGGGCCATCCCATGTGGGTCGTCTAGGCTGTCCACAGTCGGGGGGCCAGATCTGGGCTTGGGACCCCTTCCAGGGCCCCACTGCAGGCGCCCGGCCTGCAGAACACAGCCCACAGCATCCACACCCATACGTGGAGAGGAGCAAAGTCTGACTGCGGTCCTGGTGCGGGCTGGGTGGTGCTGGGAAAGAGCTTTTCCCTCCGTGGGCCTCAGTTTCTCCTTCTGAACCTAAAAGTCTTCCCAGTGTCGGCCGCTGCAAGCACGAGCAGGCAGCCCCAGCTCACCACCTGAGCCCCAGAGGGGGTTCTTCATGGTCATGAAAAGGCCAAAGCCAATGCCACCGCCCTGAGGCTCACACTCTCCCTCCCCGGAACCCTCCCTCCAGCCTCTGGGTCATAGGCACGCCAGTGGACGTGCTGGCTGCCAGTCAGTTCGCACTCGATATAATGTGACCAAGGGCGGAGCCAAGAAGCCGCTGGGAATCCAGGACCCCCCCCCCCTCCGCCACATTCCATCCCCACCGTCTCCATCTTAATGAGGTCCCACTACAGATGCTCCCATGTCAGGGACTGGGAATGTTTCCACCTGGGCAGAGACAGACAGGAGGCTCTGGGGGCTCTGCCTTGGGAACCCTCCCGCCTGCCAGTGCTGACCGCCAGCTGAGAGCTCCCAAATCACGCCTACTCCCCGACTTCCCCCCGGACACACACACCCTGGGCCGTGCAGGGCTCAGCTTGTCACCGACAGGCTCTCCACTAAACGAGGTGGCTTGATTGCCCCTTATCATGGGGCCTTATCTCCTGTGGTCACTCGCCTGCCAGACTCCAGAGAGCCACTCAGCAGGCCTCTCCCAACCTCTTGCTTCTCCAGCCCCGACTCTCTCCTGCCTCAAGGGGACACTGGATTCCAGTGACCCTCCCCCTTGGTCAGTCAGGCTAGAGACAGAAAAGGAATAGAGGGAACTAAGGATACTTGTCCCTGCGGTCCCTTAACCTGTCACAGCTTCCCACACATTCTCACTCACCCCTCTCTGTGATACAGATTTGGTGGGCCCATCCTGCCTAATGTCTTGTCATCCTGCTTCAAAAGTGAAAAACAGGTTATTATCTGTGGTGCAGTTCTTTACTCCTCTGCATCAGGGGTTTCCTAGAACACAGGCTCTGTCTCCCCTCAGACTGGGGCTCCCTGAGGGCAGGGCTGTGTCTCCCCACACAGAAACACTTTCCCCACCGTCTGACCTGAGCTGCACCATCCACAGCCCACCTGCTCCCTGGGTAGTGGTGAGTGCTGGATCTAGACTGGACCTTCTGCTGCCCAAGAGCCATTCCTAGGCTGGACAGAAGAAGGGGCTAGAGTGGAGGCCCCAGGGCACCTCTGAGGGGAACAGGGCGTCCTCTGTAGGGATCTATCTGCGGTTGCATCTGGAGGCAGAGGAATGAACAGGATGACCCTTTTATTGGCTCTGGGTCAATAAAACCTTTTATAGATCCTCAGAGTTTAGTACAGGATGCCACCGAGATGGGGCGTGGCTTTTGTTTTGTTCTGTCCATCTGCTGGGTAGGTTGTTGATAGAAGAAAAACATGAAGGAAAGGACGATGAAGAAGAGGGAAGGAAGGAAAGAGGGGAGAGAAAATTCTCAGTCTTTTCCCTTTTTAAGTCTCCTGTATGCGAATGTATTTGTTTAAACGCCTCTTATCTTCAACGCTCGTTTCTCCACTGGTGGAGGGGTCTGTGGAGCGAGGCTGGTTTTTCTCTCAGTGACAACAGAATTGCAGGCTCCATAAACGGCCCGCTGGTGCCTGGGCAGAGGAGGAAGGCAGGTTTGAGGTGAGGGCCCCCCACTGCCTCTCCCTGCCGTTTTCCCATCCTCACCCAGCCCCAGGCCCCTGTGACCCAGGGCAGGGGATGGGCGGTCCGGTCTCTGGGGGGCGGCTTCAGCCGGCTCAGTCACCCTCCAGCCTCTCTCCAGCTGCCCCCTCCAGCCCTCCCCGCTGCCCCCCTCCGGCTTGGCTGGGCTCCTCTCCTTGAGAGCCGCCCTTGCCACCAGCCCAGCCAGAGGCCTCGAGGACTTCCCTCAGGCTTACCTCCCCACCTCTGTGGGACCCTTGCTGCTGGCTCTGCCTCTTCCAGGAAGTATCTCTTGATGCCATACTCTCCCTGATTCGTTTACTCCTGTGTTCATCCTTTCAACACACATTTTTGAGTCTCTGAGATGTGCCAGGCATAGGAGATAATGCGCCTGGGGAGCTCAGAGCCCAGCAGAGGAAACCAAATGTCAACAGTCAATTAAAGCTCTTCATGGTGGGTTTTGGTTTGCTGTCCAGTCTATAATGATAACATCTAACATCAGTTGAGGGCTTACTATGTGCCAAGCACTATTCCAGTGTCTCACATCGAGAAACTCTTTTAATTGTGGAAACAGCCCTCCCAGGTAGGGCTGTTTCACGGAAGTCCTGTTTGCTCATGAGGGTCAGACCTGAATGCAAACCCAGGCAGTCTAGGCCAGAGGCTGCTTACCTCACAGCCTAGAGATGTTTCTTTTATACCTTGGGTCCCATTCCCTGCCCCTCACAAGGCGGAAGGGCGCTGTGGCAGTCCAACCTGTCCCAGTTCCTTGCCCAGGGCTGAGTCAGCCATCTCTGAGAGAAGGGACTTGTGTTCGGCCCTGCCTACTTCTGCTCTCTCGAGCATCTCTCTCTGGATAAAGTAGGCATCTCTGAGCCAGACTGTCAGCCCTTGGCAGACAGGACCTGTAATCTTCTCAGCACCGAGCCCAGGATGGGCCCCATGCAGGACTCGATGAGTTGGCTGAGGAAGGCGGCCCTCAGGCCGGGAGGAGGGTAGGGATGAGGGTTAGCAGAGTGCCAGCGCTGAGGGTGGCCGGCGCAGGGGCTTGGCCCATAATGACCATGAGGGATGTGCCAATCCCTAATTGGTCTCCTAGGCCCCCTCTGAGGAAGTGTGTCTCCAGAAAAGATCCTGCTGGCCTGACTCGAGCTTGATTTCCTCAAGGTCCAGAGAGGCTGGTGAGAAGCAGCCCTCAGTTCAGGGATTATTTGGAGATTTGGCCCCTGATAGGAAGCCTCTGGACCATCAACCTATGTTCCTCTCTGGGGGTCCTGTAAGCAGGTCCTGCAGTGTGGGGGCATGTCCTAGGGCTGAGACACAGGAAGGAAAAGGAAGGGAGGGAGGGAGGGAAGGAAGGAAGGAATTAAGCACCTAGAGAGAAAGGAGGGGGGAACAGAAGGGGTGTGTTTGCACATTTGGGGTGTCTGGCGCACTTACTGCCCACCCCACGGCCCCACTGTACATCATGGAAGGCCCCGCCTTAAAGGAGCTCTCAGAGCTGGTTGTAGCTGGTGGTAGCCCACAGGCCCCCAAATCCAAGGGGGAGGGGAGGCTGTGGTGGGATGACCCACCCCTGAGTCAGGCCAGCTCTCCCCCAACAGAAGCAGGGCCGGAGGATCAGGTTTGTGTCTAAGGCCAGAGGCCCCTGATGCCCCCACCTTCTGGCCTGGGACCTCAGGCCCTCAGCTCCGGCTCGGCTGTGGAGGTCAGCTCCTGTCTCTGGCCTGAACATGGAGGGGCCACCACTCGGGGTCATTCAGGTCTGAGGTTAGGGTCTGACCTGTGCCGGCCCAGCCCCCACCCAGCAAAGCGAGTGCTCCTCGGGCACCAGCCTTGTGCCTCATTGTGTGGAGACGGAGGGCAGAGGGGGCTTCACTGTGGAGACTCCTGACCTCCTAAACTCCCTGGTAAGCCTGTGAGCCCCTCCAGGTCAGGTAGCAAAGGGAGAACCTTTTCAGAGACGGAACCCAGCCACCTGAGGAGAAAGAGATGGAGCTGCACAAAGCCAGGACTGGCCAGGGTGAGGCCTTCTTAGACCAGGCCTTCTTGTCTCCCTGGCTCCCCTGGTCTGTAGCAGGCCACCCCTGAACCAGGCTTCCCTGGGCCTGCAGCCCTGAGCCCCAAGTGCATGTGCAGGCAGAATTTTGTTGCCCAGGGTCCTGCCAGTTCACGCATGTGCGTGTGTGAGGCCGGGGCAGGCTTCTGAGTGAAGAGGCCCTGGGAACTCCAGGGCTGGGCCTCCCCTTCCTTCTAAACCACAAGGCCACGGGCCAGCCTCAAGCCTTGGTTTCAAGGCCCAGAGAGGCTGATGAGAAACAGACTCGCCAGAGATGTCCGTGGGTGTCAGTGACCAAAACTCAGGAAGAGGGCAAACCCTGAGGCCCTGGGGTTCCTGGGACCCAGGGAGGCCTCTGATCAGCCCAGGACCCTCTCTGGGCCTGCAATCGTCTCCACCCCTAAGAAATCCTGACGGAGCAGGCCTCGTGGGTGAGGAGATCTGCGGTTACAACGAGTGCCCCGGCTGATCCCGACTGCTACGATATGGCAGAACATCATAGCTGGGACATCGGGTTTTGAAGAACTAAGCTGGAATTTCCTCTCAGTTTCTCCCCGGCCTCTCTGGAGTTAATAATATGACTTCACAGAGACAATGTCACATCACAGGTGCTTCCTGCGTAGTGGGAACAATAAGAACAATGATCATAACGACACGGGCTGACCATAACCCAGGCCCAGGTCACACCCAGGAGGCCTGTCTGGCTCACAGAGCCCCAGCCCTGTCGTCTCCTCCCTTGTAAATGGCAGCCAAGAAGGCCCCCTCCTCTGGGTACCCCATGGGTCCTGGGCAAGGCCCCACAGCATGCCCCCCCTTTGCCTAAACCAGCACTCTCAGAAGCCACTACTCCCTTGGGAGATGCAGCGGAGCCCCCAGGGAGCCAGACCGGTTTCCTCCAGGCTAATTGGCTAACCGTCTGCTGCCTTGATAGCAGGAGGTCTGGACAGGACTACCGCTGGGCCAGCCCCGCACTCTGCCAGTCTCTCCGGCTAACTTGAAGCCTGCAAGGATTAACACGCAGGCTGGCTTTGCTCCCCGAACTCCTTATCGAGACCCTGTCCTCCGACAAGGCAAGGCAGATGGTTTCTTTTTCAGGCAAAGGACCCTGGGAGGCTTGTAGACAAGGGGAGGGAGGAAGAAGGGAGGGCAGCTCTCTCTTCCTTCTCGCCTGCCAGGCCTCCTCAGCCCCTCCCTCCCCAGGGAGCAATCTCAGCTCACTCACTCTGAGTCCCTGTGGGAGGAGGCCCCCCAAACAACCTCCCTTTTCAGACAGGAAACCTCAGTGAGGGCTGGTGGCTGACCTAGCCATTCAGTGAGGAGAAGCCCGCCTTGAACACGGTCTCTAGGCATGCAGCTCTGGGGCATTTACCCCTCATCTCCTGCTGCCGGGCAACAGCAGAGAAAGAGCTCCATGAGGGCCTGGACCAGGGTCCCTTTGGCAGAGCAGTCAGGGAGCACAGGCTCGGGAGCTTGGGGACAGGAGGGAAGAAGGGGACAAAGTAGGAAGACGCCAGTCACTCAGGAAATTAACCCGTGGGTAGTGATGGTTTGGGTCACCAGGTCCCAGGAAGAGAGTCCCAGGTCCCTCCCCCAAGGCTTAAGAGAGACAGACGTGAGTCTCCCTCCTCATCCTTTTCCCCTCCCTCTAGTCTGCTGCTGAATGCAGGAGTCAGCTAAGGGTCCGAGTCTCGGCTCCCTGTCCCCACCAGCCCTCACCCCTCATGTTGCCTGTCCCCATGCCAGGAGCTGCTCCATCTCTCCTCCTCCAGGAAGCTTCCTGACCACCCCCCCCCCATTGCCTTGCTAGATCCCCAGAGCAGTCCTCATATTTGCCAAGATGCTGGGTGTTGGGTTCTCGTCTACTTGGGTGGCAACGCAGGGCTGAGCATGGGCTCCAGGCTCACACAGCTCTGGCCTCGAAACCATTCTGTGCATCAGCAGGCCACCTGGGTCTCAGTTTCCTCATTTGTAAAAAGGGACAAACAATGTCACCTTACTTCAGAAGACAGTAAGGATTTAAAGAGATAATGCAGGTAAGGATTCACCCAGAGAGGGACAAAACAAAGCTTGGAAACTGTGTGTGCCTTTCCCCACATTATGGAGCATGCTAGTGGCAGTGAGAACCAGAGCGTTCGAGCCAGCAGATGAGAGATGGAGCCCACAATAGAGGCCACTCCCTTGTGCCCCTGGCCTCTGGACTCCTGGTCCAGTGCTCCTGTGCCTTGGAAATCATAGGGTACCCATGGCTGTGAGTGCTCAGAGCCAGGCGAAGGAGGGACAAGAGCAGCTTCCCAGGCCAAGCCTCTTGCCTGCCCTTCCAGCCTCCATGCTCCCTCAGGGACTGTCTCCACCTGACCCCGGTGGTCCGTTTCGGGTGTGGGGCTGTTTGCAACAGGCGCCTATTGTCTGCTGGCCTGAGTGCACCTGTAGTGCCTTGTCCCAGCCCGGTGAGTCAGCTCTTGGCAAGCCACAGAGCAGCCACTCCACATCATCTTAAGCCTGAAAGAGAACCTTTCTCTTCGCTTTTCTCCTCCTTCCTCCCTGTGCTCTCCATGAAGTGGTCATCTCCGCAGGGCAGCAGGGAATAGCGTTCTCTGCCAAGATTTCTTCAGTCTCCTTGGCCAGGAGACAGGGTGGGGCCTCGGAAACAAAGAGAAGGCGGCTTATAGCTGGCCAAAGCCCCTGAATTGCTTTAGGGCACAGCTTGTGCCCCCAAACTCCCTGCCTCCGGTAGGGACACCAAAGTCAGGGCAACCGCAACAACATTCTACTTGTCCACAGCCCACATGCTTGATGACCTCTACCATTTAGACTGAGGGCTGAGGTCATAAGGCTTCTGAACAGACTAAAGATGTTCCTGACAATTCTTGGACTCGAGTCTGGCAATTAAACTTCAGAGCTTCACTCATTTTTTTCCCCCTACCTGAGTCAGAGCCTGTCTGCTCTTACCTTACACCCTATTCTAGTATGCTTGGTTGTTCAATTTATGTATGTAGTAAAAGAAAAAAATCAGAAGGTGGGGGGGAAGGCCAGTAAGGATATTCTCACTGATAGCAAAAGGTGCAAAAACATAAACAATAAAAAGTAGATCTGAGAATGAAAACTAAAGC
Source organism: Mustela lutreola (assembly GCF_030435805.1). Lineage (NCBI taxonomy): Eukaryota > Metazoa > Chordata > Mammalia > Carnivora > Mustelidae > Mustela > Mustela lutreola. The sequence continues at coordinate 91,220,614 of NC_081295.1, forward strand.
AATCTTGAGTTATTCAGAGTAGGAGCAAAAAAAATGACATATCCTAGTTCTGAGGGGTATCACTATGTTTTGACTACAGTAGGGGATATTCTTAACGAGGACCCTGAGGCTTCAGTGGAAAATTGGATTATGGTCCATCTCTGTTTAAGAAGGTTTCAGACCGTGTGATACATTTTTTACAAGGACTTTCAAAGAACATGATTTCGTATTTATTTTTTTGACATTTAAAGAATTAAGTAAGATTTAATAATAGCAGCCTAAGTGATTTAGACCAATATCCTACTGAGGACAACTAGAACAACTGGACAAAATAGTTTAAAAATCTGCTCGAAACACTGAGGAGCTCACAAGATAGGAAGAACTTTTGGGCCATGACTGAGACCCAGAGATGAAAGAGTGCCATTGAAGGCTATTTTCTCCACTAAGGGTGTTTGCCCATGGAAGAGGGGTCAGCTCAGAGTCCAGGAAGCTGAACAACAATTCTGATGGCCTTGTGGAACTCAGAGAACATGTGGTGGAGTCTGAGGCTTATCAAAAAGTTGGACTTAGTGAGCCCTTTGTCTTGGGGCAGGCACCCCAAAAGGGCTATACCTTAGAGTTAAGGGTCACAGCTCAGGTTCTAATCACAGAGGCCTTAAAACTGAAGCAGGTAACTATTATCAGTGCCCTAGGTAGCAGGCAGACACAAATGTAAATCCTTTCTGAAAGAATCTAACATCATTCTAGGGCCTGGGTTTTTTTCTACAAAGAAGTCCATAAATACAATGTCCAACACATAATTGAAAATACCCACACAGGAGGAGTCAGAAAACATAATTTCAAAACATCAGAACAGCAGACAATAGAAAGAGACCCATAAAGGTTATACGTATTAGAGTCATCATTGAAGATCTGAAGTAAACACTTGCTATGTTCTAGAAGATTGATGTGGTTACTTCTGCTCCATTACAAAGTACCCCAGAACTTAATGGTATAAACAGTTTTGTTGTCTTGTGATTTTGTGGGTCAGGAATTTAGAAAGGGCTCAGCTGGACAGTTCTCATGTGGGGTCTCTCACACAATTGCTGTTAGACGTCAGTTAGGGCTGGACATTCAAGGCAACTTGCTCACATGGCTGGCAGTTGGTGCTGGACACCGACTGGGACCGTGTTGTTGACCCAAGACCCTATTCATGGCCTCTCTAGCATGGCAGCCTCAGGGTAGCTGGAAGTCTTACACAGCAGATGGCTTCCTCCAGAGTGAGAATCCTAAAAGAGGCAAAAGATGCAGGGTCTTCTCTGACCTAACCTCAGATGCCATTCAACATCACTCCTGCAAAATTCTACTGAGCACAAAGAAGGGACCAGCACTAGCCCAGATTCAAGGGGAGGAAACACAGACCTCCCTCCACTACCTCTCAATGAGAGGCATGTTAAACATTTGCAGTCAAATTTTAAGACTTCCCCAGATGAAAGGGTTAGCTTCTGTGGTTGAGAAAGTTCCCATAGATCGACGACCTCTTCCAAACAATGAGCTATTCTAGACTTTACCCAAATGAACTATTCTAGACTTTACCGAATGAACTCATCTCCCAGGAGGATCTCAAAAGTCTGGGCCACAACACATGAACATCTTCACAATGCCACACACTGCCAGAGGCAGCTTTGGGGGCGTCCCAGCTCCACGTCCACATTCACAATGACTTGCCTTATCCTCAGCTCTCCTGACGCCTCTGTTTCCCCCACAGAGGTGGCAAGGAAACTCCTCATGAAGGCCAAGAATCTTAAAAACATGCCATGACAAAATTAGAAATGATCTTAAGTGATGTATATCTATCCTGAGGCTTCTGGAACCTCCCTGACCCTGAAGATATCTTCGAAGATGGAAGATTCCCAGACAGGGAGAGGATGTTCATAACTTCAGAACTTGCCTGGGGTTAAAATCTAAAATAGTCAGGGAACTCCTGCTAACCAATAAGAAAAAAGACAAGAAATCTAATAGAAAAAAGTAAGCAAGAAGAAGGAGGAGGAGGAGAAGAAGAAGAGGAGGAGGAGGAGGGGGAAGAGGTGGAGGAGGGGGAGGAAGAAGAAGAGGAAGGAGAAGGAGAAGAAGAGGGAGGAGGAGGAGGAAGAGGAGGAGGGGGAGGAGGAGAGGGGAATGGGGAGGGGGGAGGAGGAGGAAGAAGAGGAAAGAGAGGAAGAAGAAGGAGGAAGAGGAGAACGAGGAGGAGGAGAAGGGGGAGGAGGAGAGGGAGGAGGAGGGGGGAGGAAGAAGAGGAAGGAGAAGAAGAAGAAGAAGGAGAAGGAGAAGGAGAAGGAGAAGAAGAAGAGGAAGAGGAAGAGGAAGAGGAAGAGGAAGAGGAAGAGGAAGAAGAAGAATTATTAGAGGAAGAGGCATGCCATAGAAGAGGAAATGCAAAGGTCAGGTATATGAAGGTTGTGCAAATTCACTAGCCATCTGAAAGATGTGTACTTCAAAAGGCTCCCCTCTGCACACCCAGCTGAATGGCACAAATGAGAAAGGTGAATTCTACTCGATGTGGGGAGACAAGACCCTCATGTCCTACAGGTGAGAGGCTCAATGGGTCCATCTGTTCTAAGAGCAGCACTCTGACTGTGTTTAGTGCAGGGAAGCATGCATCACCCCATATCCCAGAATCCCACGAGTGGGTATATAGCCTGGAAAAATGATTATACACAGGGGAGAGAGGACAGGCATGGGGCGCTCATGACGGCAAAACTTGGAGTAAGTGGGGAGTTGGAGGCAGCCTAAGTTCCCACTGCTGGGGAGTGGATCAGTCAGATGCAAAGCGGCAGTTAGAATCAAGCCCAACACACCTATGAGAACGCGTACCAACAACAGTGTGCAAAGAAAAAAGTAAAAATCAGAGGGGAATGACAGCATCACAGCATTTCCAAAAATGAGAAAACATGCAGGAAAGGATGCAATGCAGCATGCAAAGAAGATGCGTGTTTCCAGACCTATATCAAGCACATAAAATGAGAGTCTGGAAGCAGGGGGTTGGGGATGGTGGAAAATGGGAGTGGAGACCAGAGGTGACCAGACCAATGATGATAGTACACTGTGAATGGAGGAGTGTATGGAGTCCGGTTATCTGCGTGCATGGCAAAAACAAATCAGGAGAGCAGATTTCTAAATTTTAACTCCAGACATACAGCTTCCATAGGCTGGGGGTAGGCTTCCAAATCCCAGTCCCGGTGATTTCTGTTGATGCCCTCCACAACATCCTAGTGAGATGTCATCAGTGGAGGCTTGAATACATCTAGTAATGCAGAACGCATCCCGGTACTAATTATTAGAAAGTAGTTTTATTACATTATATTGATAAATTATCTAATGCATTATATATTATTCTTATTATTATATTATCTTATTATATAATCCAATTCTAATGATTAGAAAGGTCTTCTTGAGGCCAAAATTTGTCTCCCTATACCTTCCAAACCATTGATCCAAGTTCAATTCTTAGAAGCAAATTTTAAAAATCAGGCCCTTCTGGGTACTTGTTATGATGAGCACTGGGGGTTATATGTCAGTGGTGAATCACTAAATTCTACTCCTGAAACCAAAATGAACAAACAAACAAACATAGGGGTGCATGTAAAAAAAAAAAAAATCGAACCCATCCTGCTTCCACATGCCAGTCCTTCAGTGCCCCTCGATCTCTTTGGCATCTCCATATTGGTCAAGTTTCCCTCCCTCCACCTACCTCTCTTGTAGCCGAGTTGTCCTCTCAGGTCCAGTCTAGCTCCTAGGGCTTCTCTTCAAACACGGCTCCCTCTGAGAGGCCCCATATTCTGGGTACAGCCTAATCAGCACAGAATATAGCAGAACATACACCTCCTTCAGGCAGGGTCTTAGTCTCCTGCTAATATAACCTCAGATTATAGGGTGTGTTTTGTTTTGTTTTGTTTTCCCTGAGATTTTTAGTAAATTTATGGTCAGCCAATCTTCCAGGTTTCTTTCGATAGAATTTCTTTATCCATATCCTCCTACCCAAGCCCCCACCCCTCCGCCCACACACACCTATATGGCACAAAATAAAAGCACAAAAGACATACAGCGTAAAGCAAGACCCTGGCTGCCTCTTTGGTTTCTCATGTATCCTTGGAGATGATCTGTGGACATACAATCAAATACGTACGTTTTTGATTATACAAAGAGAAGCATGGTCTCCACTGTCTATACACTGTCATGTACCTTGCTTTTTTTTTTTTTTTTACTTAAGCAGGTGTGTTGGGAAAGTTTTCTTATTAGTAACTTATAACTCCTTGCCTCATGAATAAGAATGTTCAGGGTGATGGGACCAAGGAGGAGGGCCCTGGGATAAGCCCTAGAGAATTCCAGGGGTCCGTTCATCAGCTGTCACCATGGGTGTGTCATGGTTGTCATGACAGCCAGCCTCGCTCAAGTATCCCAACAGGCTCTGCCACCCCGAGGGTGGAAACCCAGCACCACCCCCGCTCTGGCAGCCCTGCATCTTTGTGGGAAAGAAAGCTGGGGCTGCTCAGCGTGGTTTCGTTTGTTCCCATGAGAGCCGACTGGAAGGTCTGGAAAGGAGACACCTGACCTTCGTGGTCAGCAGAGCTGGGACCCTGAGCGGCCTGTTTCTAGCAATGTGGCTTTGGGCAAATTGCTTAACCTCCAGAAGCCTGTTTTTTCACCTGCCAACTGGTGATAACAAATCCCACCTCTCCATGTTGTGAGGATGTAGGAAATCATTTGTCCCTACCAGGGCTTCAACTGCTATCTGTTCTGTCTGTCCCGTCAATCTCTGTCTTCTTTATCTATGAATCCGCAGGCCAAATAATCAACTCCCAGGTATTTGGTGGGGGTTGGCTTCAAGCTCAGAAGCCTGTCACTTCCCAGATGGCCCCTTCGTGCTTTTCAAAATCAGCCTACTTCTGGGGTTCTGCCCTCCCTACAGAGCTGAGGCTCTGTACTCCGGAGTGGGTCTTTCAGCTCTGTACACAAAACAACCTCTGGCCCCAGACTTCAGCACCACAAATAGGGTCAGTTCCATCCTAACCCTTCCCTTTGCTTGGACTGACCCAGACCCACTCTAATCTGATTCCGGTGGGTCCCCCTAGCAGGGAGAGCCGGACCTTTTTCCAGCTGCAACAGAGCTAAAAGAAAGAATGCCACCCTAGCCCTTTATCCCTGAGATCCCAGCTCCTTCTGCCCAGGGTGGCTTCCTTCTCTGCATGGTGAGCCATGCCCTGATATTTGGACAAGAGCTCATCTGACCAGAGTTTGAACATGAATTTTCAAAATGCAGTTCCTTTTAACACTGTTTCCACCGTGGTGCCCACCAGCTGGTGCCCCTCTGACCTCCCCGCTGGGGCCCAGCTGTGATGGTCTGGGAGGGACTCCACTTCCCAGCCTTGTACCTGTCCCAGCTCTAGATGCACTCCCGAGTGTAAAGCCACGGGTTCCTCCCTTTCCCGGAGTTCAGGATGCCCAGCCAGGGGCCCACCTCTTTGGGCTCACTGCTGAGGAAGGATTCACAGTGATAAGGCCACCGTCATTTCCAGCCGATGCTCCCTCAAGCAAGAACTCCATTCGACTCTGCCAGATTGATTGAATGATCAAGTGTTGGGGCCATTGTGGGACAGCCCCTGCCCTAGGCACTGGGAACACAGAGGATCACGCTCCAGCCCTGGCCCAGGAGGAGCCATGTAGAGAGTGGGTCACCCCTGGCTTGGGGATCAGGCTGCGGCACCAGCCAGGCCAAGAGACTGGCCGCTTCCATAGGTTTTTCTCTCCTCCCGGAAATCATCCTCCTATCCCACCAGCTCTGGGTTCATAGACCTGCAGAGCCTTTGTCTGATAGGGTGATGTGAGCATCACTTCTATTCTCAAACATCTTCAAGAGAGGTAGGAGCTGTTAGGCAGAGCCAGGACACAAACCTGGGTCCTTAGGCCCAGGTTCTGTGATTCTATGAGCAACTCGAACCCCGCTCTACTCCCCACCCCGTTGCCCACTTCTGTCCTGCTGTTCTCTGGAAGGGAGACAGGGAGGAAGAGCTACCTGTCTATCTGGCCCTGTGCCAAACAGACTCAGACCCAAGTCTTGCTTCCCCTAGGCTTGTCTCGATTCATGGGGGGTTAGAAATGTGCGTTAAGGCCTATCAGTCAAGGGAAAGGTGAGCTGTGGCCAGGTGGAAGGTACGGTTCCTGGACATTCAAGTTCGGAGGAGAGTAGCCCCCCCCCAGCTGTGAGAGATGTGCACTTGTGCATGACCTCCATTTGCAAAGCACTTTGCTACCTGGCAGCTTTCTTGCACCTTGTCCCCTCATCTCCCGTGGGCAGGACAGGCAGGAAGGCAGCGTCCCCCGCTCAGAGAGGGTGGCTTTCAGCCTCCTCAGCCAGGGCAGGAGACCTGAGCTCTGACAGGCCCAGTGGGGCCTTCCTCTGTATCTATGGGTCCCCCAGATCTGTTCTCTGCCTGCAGGAAACCCATTCGCAGACAATCAGGTAGGGGGGCGGGCCTGGCCCTGCTTACAGCTCCTCTTCCCAGTGGACCCAGCCAGCCCAGAGGGGAAGGGCGAGCAGCAAGTGCCCAGCAGACCAAAGAAGCAGCAACATGCTGGGGGATACAAGCCCTGCCAGGGACAGGAGGGGCCCCTTGGGCCCACCAGCCCCGGCTCTCCTAGCTCCTGTGAACCTCAACCCCAGCACCTGCCTTTCCTCTGAGAGGCAGGGCTGAAGTTTGTCATGCTCAGCTTGGGACTCACAGGAGTTGGGGGTGCCTTGAGCTGAACCCCTCTGCTTGGCCCACTCCAGGGTAGGGGCAGGAAGGGACATTTCTCTCAGTCTCCTGTGACCCCCCACCATCCAGGAAGGGCACCTGGAAGAGCCCCCAGACAAGTCCCTTGAACTTTTTTTTTTTTTTTAAGATTTTATTTATCTATTTGACAGAGATCACAAGTAGGCAGAGAGGCAGGCAGAGAGAGAGGGAAGCAGGCTCCCTGCTGAGCAGAGAGCCCTATGCGGGGCTTGATCCCTGAGTCACGACCTGAGCCGAAGGCAGAGGCTTTAATCGACTGAGCCACCCAGGCGCCCCAAGTTCCTTGACCTCTTAGACTCCCAGTCCTTTTGACTGGCACGTGGAGGCCTCTGGAGCTAACGGAGACAATGCAGGTGGTGTGTTGAGGGCAGAGTTGGGCCCGCAGTCAGTGCCTGATGAAGGTGAGCGGCTACTTGGTTACCTTTAGTGTAATTACTGGGCTCTTGGCCACTTCCCACCACTGCCTGAGCTTGGGGTCATTTGGTTGAGGTCCATGGGTGTACAGCAACTCCCCATAAGTGGTGGCCCCTCTGATTGGGCTCAGAGAGGAAAGAGAAGGACCTCAGACCGGATTCTGGCATTAACTCCAGAGGGGCTGAGTGTCTGAGATGTGAGTGTACTGGGGTGGCCAGCGCTGGGAAAAGTGGGGGTAAGTTGGCTCAGCCACAGCAACATCACCCAGGAGTCAGCAGAGACACCCCTGCAGGAGACCCCGAGGGGAAAGGGGAAAGTGAGGCCTGGTTCTCTCTGAGTATATTGCCTTCAGCATTTGAAACACTCCAGCTGGGTCCCTGCTGCTATGGGGAATGAAGGGACAGGACCTGTGTCCATCATTCATTCCTTCTCTCTTGTTCCCTTGTTCCTTTGCGGCATCCATGTTTACTGTGTGGCTAAGGGCTTGACAGTGGCCTGCTAGCCTCTACAAAATCTGGTCCCTCCTACCCCTCTGACCTCATTTGCCACGACTTTCCCTCTCACTGATTTCATGCTGGCCCCTTTGCTGTTCCTCAAACGAGCCAATTCCGTGACAGCCCAGGGCCTTTGCACTGCCTATTCCCGCCCTCCCGTGGAATGTTTTCCCGTCGTAAACGTGGCTTCGCCTTTCCAATCTTTGCTTAGACATCATCTACTGTGTGGCCTTCCTGATCTTTCCATTCACATTGCATCACCCCGTTAACACCTACACTCCCATCCCCCAACCTTTCCTTATTTTTACCCAGAGCACTTATCATCACCCTCTAATATATTCATTCATTTTGCTGACTGTTTTCACTGTCCACTAGAATGCCAAGTCCATGTGGTCAGCGACCATGGTCACTTTAACTCACTGTTGTTTCCCTTGTGCCTTCAACAGGGCCTGGCACACAGGGAAAGGGAGGGAACACCCAGAGAGCTACATGCCCCAAGGAGACCTCAGCATGGATGGCGGGGGCAAGAGGCCAGTAAGTGCTATTGGGGGCTGATCTGCAGCCAGGAGCATGTGAATGGAAATGTTGCTAGGCAAGGTGCTCAGAGAAGCACCAATGGGGCCATGCCCCTTGTCCCCTAAGGGCCACCTCATTCTGGCTATAGTTTGATGTGTCTGCCTTGGGGTTAACTAGAAGCATTTCTGCAAACCTAATTCAAACATCGTCTCCAAAGGACGCGTGCTGTGCGTGTTAATGCCACCTGCCCCTTGGCTGGCTCTCACCCTAGCACACTTCTCCCATCCCCCAGCCATTTTGTCATGACTCCAAGTGAAACAAAGAGGAATGGAGTGAGGAGAAAGGATGTCGTCCTATCTGGGCACCTACTGTGTGCCAGGCCTGTGTCATGCACGTTCCCCTCACAGCGGCCCCATTTTACAGGTGAAGAAACTGAGTCCCAGAGAGATTATATAACCTGCCTAGAGTCACAAAACTCGTAGGTAAGGGAACAGAATTCACACCCAAGGGTCAGATCCCTCGCATTACTCCCTAGCCTGGGGACAAGGGGAAGGACTCCACAGGCTGAGCTGGAGGGGTGTAGAATTTGTGATTCTGCAGTGGGGTCTCTGTGAGACAGCACTGGGTGTTGGGGTGGGCTGAAGCATCCCGGACCCCCATGTATGCCGCCAACACTCCACCGCCAGCCACAGGTGAATCCCCCACCCTGGGTCGGCAGCCAGAGCTCCTCAAGGCCATCTCAGGGGTCAGGGACGGCTTGTCTCGGCTCCTGCTGGCTGCCAGCTCCCTCTGCTGGACCCAGCCCTGAGGACGAGCTCAGACACAGGGACGCCGCTGTCTGTCCACACTTGGGCTCTGGGAGCCCCTCCCTACTACACGTGGGTAGTCACAAGCAGGGCACCTGCTGGGTCCTCCTGGGGTCTGGGGAAAGGATTCACCACAAGATCTGTTCTGGGTGACCTGGGAGCCTTGCACAGGAGGAGAGAATGGGGGGTGGGGAGGGAGTTTCCAACTACTGCTACGACCACGCTCAGCTTGGACACAGAGGCTATATCTGCTGATGGAACTCTGTCCTCTCCCTCAGATGGGGAGCTGCCTGTGGGCAAGGGCAGCTGCTCACCTGGATAGAAGCTCAGCTTAGCCCCCCATGTACCCTGGGACAGCTTCTCAGCAGCCTGGCCGCACCCAGCCCCCAGACACCTGTCCCTGCCACTCTCCCCATTCCCTGGGCTCCCGTTCCCCACTGTCAGATCTGAGCTGACACTAGGCAGCGCTGGCAAGTGCCACCCTGACCTCAGCAGCCCCAGAGGTGGTGCAGTGAGCTGCCGAAGGGCCGTGCCAGGGATGGGACGTGACTGCCCCCCTGAACTCAGCTGCAGGCTCGGCCATGAGGAAAGCGATACCTTGGGGAGGCGGAGGGACCAGTGACATCAGTGTACGTGACTGTCATCCCAGTTTTCCCCTCCACCCTCCACCCCTCCTACCCACAGTGCCTGCTGAGCACACTGACCTTCAGCTCATGGACACAGGCTTCTCTGCGTGCCCACCCCAAGGACAGGGGCAGTACCAGTAGGAAGGGGCTACGCCCTGACTCCTTGTCTTCCAGTGACTACCCCGGGGACTGAGGAGGCCATAGGCCCCAGCCCTCTCCAGTCTGGGCTCCTTGGGACAAGAGCCAGCTGCTTCCTGGGTGACCCCCCCTACTGGCAGCCCTGCCCTGAGGGAATTGATCGTTCTCTTGGCTCTGTTAGATCTTCCTGCTGAATGCCTGGCAGGCTACCGGTGCCTGGAAGCTAGGGTAGAGGGCACCTGGCTCCCCACCCCAAGCCTGCTGACAGAGCAGCCAGGCCTGCAACCCTGTGGGAGCAAAGGTCCAGCCAGGATGGCCAGGGCCAGCTGTCCTAGGGAGGCAAGTTCAACCACTTTGGATGACCACCACTTGCCCCTGAGGAGCCTCCTGGAGAGTTGTGTTTTTGCAACAACTCTTCTCAAGTGCCCCCCAGACCCCCAAACCCAAGGGATGCCAGTCCAGAGCTTAGCATCCAAACGCAGCTCCCAGCCGGGGCAAACCAGTCAGAGATGCCCAAAACTAGATAGGTAGGTGCCACACATGTTTTGTCATGCACCCTCATCAGAAAATATGTTGTGCACATGACTCAGTATAGATATATTTCTTTAAAATTATATACACTGAGGCCAACATCGTGGCATTAGCCTAAGGTAGAATATGATTTGGAGCAAGTAACAAATCAAGAGAATGGCAAAACTTTTAAAAGGGATATCCAGTAACAAGAAAGTCATAGTGAGCCTTGATAAGCTCCCACATGTCCCTAGGGGTGTTGGGGGGAAGGCTGTGTGCACACTAATCAGCCGCTGAGAAGGCCCTTAGCTAGTTACTGATCCCTGGCTAAGCGCACAGAGAGTAGAAGTTGGGACAGATTTGTAAACTGCCTAAATCTTGAATGTGTTTCCCAACCCACACCCAGATGCATTGGCAGGGGCTAGAAGCCTAAACTGGATCAAGGTATTTAAGCCACTTTCTGTCACTGGCATAACGCTAAGCTATGCTGATCCAGGGCAATTTCTAGGACACCAAGCTTAAAAACAAAACGAGGAATTTAAGAAATAAATGGAGCAGAGACACCAGCAGCCTCACACTGTGAGGAAGACAGACTCCACAGAAGTAGTCTAGGCAAGTCACTAAACAAACAAACAGCAAACTCAGGAACAACAGCCCTGGAATTGGTCATGAGGAATCAGAATTCAGAGTTGCCACAATGAGTTATCGAAAATGTCCAGTTCTCAACAAAAAATTACAAGACGTGCAAAGAAACAGGAAGGTGTGATCCATTCAGAGGGGGAAGAAAAGCAGTCGGTAGAAACTGCCTCAGAAATGGTCCACATGTTGTATTTAGCAAACAAAGACTTTGAAGAAGCTATTATAAATGTCTTCAAAGAACTGAAGAAAACCGTGTATAAAGAATTAATGAAAGAATCATCAGGGAATATCATGGAAATAGAAACTATATATATGTGTGTGTGTGTGTATATATGTCATATGATATATATATATATAAATATATCTATGATTTATATCATATGTATGATATATATGTGTATGAGTGTGTGTATATACATATATATATATATATATATATATATATATATATATATATGTAGAATATTTTTAAAGAACCAAGTGGAAATTCTGGAGTTGAAAAGTACAATAACTGAAATGAGTAATTCACTAAGAGGCTTCAACAACAGCAAACTTGAAGATAGATCAATTGAGATTATCCAATCTAAAGAAAAGAAAGAGTGATAAAAAAGTGAACAGAGTTTCAAATACCTGTAGAACATCATCAAACATATCAATATACACTTAATGGGATTTCCAAAAAAAGAAAGAGCCAGAAAAATATATTTGAAGATACAAGGGTCCAAAAATTTCCAAATTTGATGAAAAAGATGTACACATACAAATAAAGTCAGATAGGAGAAACAGAAAAACACCCATAGACATTAGAGTAAAACTGTTGAAAGACAGAGACAGAGAAAATCTTGAAGGTAGCAGGAGAAATATGATGCATCATACAAGGGAACCACAATAAAATTAACAGCTGATTTCACATCAGAAACAATGGAGGCCAGAAGGAGTGGGGTGGCATAATCAAGGTGCTGAAAGAAAACAAAAAAGTCAAACTAGAAATCTATATCCAATAAAAATGTCCTTCAAAAATGAAGGTGAACTGCAGACACTCCCAGATAAAGAATGAGAACTTGTTGCTAACAAGCATGCCTCATAAAAAATATTAAAGGAAGTCCTTCAGGATGAAAGGAAATGATACTAGACAGTTACTCGGATCCATATGAAGAAATAAAGAGCACCAAAAAATGTAATTATGTAGATAAATATAAATGACATTACAAATATATTTTCTTTTCTTCTTTTAACTGATTTAAAAGATAGTTGCATAAAATATTAATTATAAAGCTGTATTATTGGGCTTATAACACAAAAAACATTATAGATAACCAATACATAATAGCATAAAGAGAGGGAGGGAACAGAGTTACTGGAGCAAGGAAAGGTCACCAGGTGGTAACTTGAATCCACAGCAAAAAATGGAGAACTCCAGAAATGATAAATATGTGGATTAATATAAAAGATTCTCTAAATATGTTTTTCTCCTTTCTTCTCTTAAAATTTTAAAAAGACATAAGATAGTATAAAGCAATGATTATAATACTATTATTGGATTTATAAATACAAGGATATGATATACACGACAATATTAGCACAAAGGGTGGGGAAGAACACGAAGTTACATGGAACAAAGTCTTGATAATTTATAGAACTGAATTAGTATTAAGCTGAAGTAGACTGTGATAAATTACATACTGTAATCCCTAGAACAATGACGATAATAACTCAAAAATATAACAAAGGAATGACAACAAAGGAATTAAAAGGTACATGAGAAAAATCTGTATTTAACACAAAAGAAGGCAGTAAAGGAAAAACAGGAGAACAAAAAAAAATAACATGAGACATATAGAAAAAGTAGCAAAATTGCAGTGATAAATCAAACCATATCAATAACTACATTAAATGTAAGTAAAACAGTCAGGCTTATATGATGACTTAAACATTATCAGACTGGATTAATAAAACAAGAGCCAATTATATGCTGCCTACAAGAAACATTCTTGATCTAAAGACCTAGGTTGAAAGATCTAGGTTGAAAGCGAAAGAATGAAAAAATACATGCCATGCAAACAATGACCATAAGAGAAATAGAATGTCTGGTAAAACAGACTTTAAGACATAAAATTATAGTAGAGACAGACAGTTTATGATGATAAAATGTTCAATTTATCAGAATGATAGAGTAATGAACACTATATGCACCTAACAACAGAGCCCCAAAATATACAAAACAAAAACTGGCAGAATGGAAAGGAGAAAGAGAAAATTCACCAAGAACATTTGAACACCCCAATATCAATAACATATAGAACAACCAGACAGGAAATCAGCAAGGATATACGAGACTTGAGCAACACAATCAAACAATTTAATCTACCATGTATAGAACAACCCACCCAACAATAGCAGGAATACACATTCTTTTCAAGTGCACTGGAAATATTCGCCAGGATAGACCATATGCTAGATTATAAAACAAGTTTCAATAAGTTGAAAAGAATAAAAATGATACAAATAATGTTCTCCAAACACAACAGAATTAAATTTGAAATCAATAACAGAAGAAAATCTGGGAAATCACCAAATATTTAAGAATTAAGCAATACATTTCTAAATAATCTGTAAGTCAAAAAGAAATCACAAGGCAAATGTAAAAGTATTTGAATTGAATGACCACACACAACACAGTAAAATTTATAGAATGCCATTAAAACAGTATTAGGAATAAATTTATAGCTTTAAAAATTACATTAGAAAAAGAAAATGCCAAATCAAAAACCTTATGTCCAAATGAGAAATTGGAAAAAGAAGAGCAGGGGCGCTGGGGTGGCTTAGTGGGTTAAAGCCTCTGCCTTGGGTTCAGGTCATGATCCCAGCGTCCTGGGATCGAGTCCCACGTTGGGCTGCCTGCTCAGCAGGGAGCCTGCTTCCTCCTCTCTCTCTCCTTGCCTCTCTGCCTACTTGTGATCTCTGTCTGTCAAATAAATAAATAAATAAATCTTAAAAAAAAAAAAAAGAAAGAAAAAGAAAAAAAAGAGCAAACTAAACCCAAAGCAATAAAAAAATAAGGAAATAATAAAGATTAGAGTAGAAATCAATGAAACAGGAACCAGAAGAACAATAAGGAAAAAAAATGAAACTAAAATGTAAAGATTTTAAAAACTGACAAGACTTTAGATAGACACACCAAGGAAAAAGAAAAAAAAAAAAGGAAAAAAACGTGAATTACTAAAATCAAAATGAAAAAGGGAATATCACTGCCAACCTCCCAGAAATTAAAAGGATGATAAGGGAATATTATGAACAACTTTATGTCAACATATTAGAGCACTTAGATGTTTAACATCATTGGTTATTAGAGAAATGTAAATTTCAACCACAAGGAGATACCACCTCAGACCCATTGGATGGCTACAATCAAAAAGACAGTAACAGGGATTCCTGGGTGGCTCAGTCAGTTAAGCTTCTGCCTTCAGCGCACGTCATGATCGCAGGGTCCTGGGATCGAGCCTCACATCAAGCTCTCTGCTCAGTGGTAAGTTTGCTTCTCCATCTTCCCCTTGCTTCTACTCTCTCTCTCAAATAAATAAAATCTTAAAAAAAAAAAAAGTTGGGAGAAGGGGAGTGGGGTTGTGGACATTGGGGAGGGTATGTGCTTTGGTGAGTGCTGTGAAGTGTGTAAACCTGGCGATTCACAGACCTGTATCCCTGGGGATAAAAATATATGTTTATAAAAAATAAAAAAAAATGTTTAAAGACAATAACAAGTGCCAACCAAGATGTGAAGAAATTAGAACCCCATACATTGCTGATGGACATGTAAAATGATGCAACAACTTTGGACAACATTTTGGCAGTTTCTTAAAAAGTCAACTGCAAACCTGCCAGATGATGCAGCAGTTCTACTCCTAGGTGTATACCCAAGAGAAGTGAAACCTTCTGTCCTCACAAGACCCATGAATGTGTTTAGTGGTTTTATTCATAGCAGCCAAAAAGCAGAAACCATTCAAAGGATCAGAGGGTGGTGAATGGATGGACAAAATGTGGTGTCTTCATACTACAGAATACTGTTCTGAAGGAATGAAATACTGATACGTATTAAAACGTGAATCGCAGCAATGTCATGCCAAGTCGGGTAAACTAGACACAAACTACCACGCTTTGCATTGAGCCCTGTTTATGAAATGTCCAGGAAACATAATTCTGCAAAGAGAGAAAGTAGATGAACGGCAGCCTGGAGATGGACTACAAACGAGCAGGAAGGTGATGGAAATGTTCTGAAATTGGATTACGGTGATGATTGCACAACTACATATGTTTACTGAAAGTCACTGAATTATACATGAAAAATAGTGAATTTATGGTATGTAAATGATACTCAATAGAGCCCTTTTAAAATTATATATACATGTACTGCGAGTAAAATACACGTTCACCAAAAAAGAAAACTGGAAATTTTAAAGGAAGAGATAAAATAAATAGAACTTAATTTCTAGTAATTTCCGCCTGAAGCCTTCCAACTTCGGAGACCACTACACTCAGTTACAAGCAGAAGCCAGTGGTCCAAGGATTAGGGACGTGGGTCCTAGAGCCGGCTGCCTGGGTTTAAATCTCAGCTCCGCCACCTCCTAGCTGAATAACCTTGGAGAAACAATGTAAGCTCTCTGGTGCTCCCTCTCTTTGTTTGTAAAAGCGGGATGATGAGAATAATAACTAAGCAGGATGTCCAGGGGATCTTGGGAGGGGGCCATTGGGAGGGGCCACTCCCAACCTATCCCTGCGGGTGATGTCGTCGTTCACAGGTCCATTGCCCCTTAGGAGTCTTCCTCATTCCCACCTCCCAGGCAAAGGCAGGCTCACCAAACCACCCCATAAAGCACTTGCTGTGTGCTGGAAAGAACTTCAAAAAGGGAATGTCAAAGGTGCAACGGCAGTCCTGAGCAGCGCAGAGAAGAGAGAGGGACCGAGACGATGGGAGTGGGTGGTACACAGAGCAGGGTGTGGATGTGGAGATGGGGAGCAGCCGCCTGTTGCATTGCCCACAGACACCAGTGACCCACAGCTCCAGCAGGGCAGAGAACACAGGTGAAGGGTGGGCTCCGTGGAACTCTGGTCCTGTCGGTGCGCTCTCCCACTCACCCCAGGGCACACCCTGGGCCTGAGCTCCATCTCCTATACTTCCACTGACCTCCTCAAATCCCTGCTGGCCCGGAGAGACTGTTCAATTCCAAGTTCATTGACCACAGATGGGAGCTGTTCCTGGGCCATTTGGGCCGACCTGACTGCCCCCATCTCGGGTCCTAGATGAGCCGTGGGGGGTGGGGGGGATTGGGGGGAGCAGAGTCCCCTACCTTATAAGCCTGGAGAGAGTTGCAACTGCATGGACTCTGGTCTGCCACACAGACTCTGCACAGAACCAGGGAGTGGTGGGAGTGCGGGGTGGGGTTCCAACACCTGACCTCTGTCCATTCT
This sequence comes from Mustela lutreola, assembly GCF_030435805.1. NCBI lineage: Eukaryota > Metazoa > Chordata > Mammalia > Carnivora > Mustelidae > Mustela > Mustela lutreola. The sequence continues at coordinate 91,237,011 of NC_081295.1, forward strand.
AATTTGCAGCACCCTCTCCAGCGAGCATTCTCAGAGTAAACTCGGGATCACCCTCTAAAAATCGCTTCTACCCCAACTTGACTTCTAGCAGCCACTCCCCTGAAAATTAGGGTTCCAGCCAGAAAATTCAGGAGGTCCCCCACCCCAACCTCCCTGGAGAGCTTCCTCCTTCCTTCCAGCTCGCCCATCCTCTGTTTATTGTCCCCATCTAACTTTCCCTCATCTCCCTCTCTTCTGGTCAGCTCACAGGCAGGACAGGACGGAGGGATTCAGGAAGACGCAGGGATCACTCTAGCACTAGCCTGCTCTCCTCCCAGTTCTGCCCTTTAGTATCGTATCTTGGACAAGCTGTTTGACTTCCTGTGCCTCTGTCCCTCCATCTAAGAAGTGAGGATAGTAATAGTGTCCATTTCTTATGCTCACTGGGAAGACCTGGGTTGGGGAGGGGCATCACTATGACTCCCTTCCCCCACATGCCCTCCCCATTCATTCTTCATCCTCTTCCTCCCAGGACTACACAGGAACTGCACAGAGAGGTAAGACACAGATAAATAACATTTCAGTAGAAATGAGACCTGATGCCAGTGCTGGATTGGACGCAACTTACTCTGGCCGTGGGCATGTACACACATCTCTTCCCAACTTCTCCTCCATTGACTTCATGTTGGTAGACTGAAATCAACCATGGTGAGAGTAATAACACCAAGGTACTGACAAATGCTACAAATAAAGACTTTCCCCAGAAAGCCAGTGGTTAAGCAGCTACCAGCATACCACTTCCCCACCACCCCCGGGGTCAGGGAATCCTGAGCCCTGGATACTATAGTGAGCCCCTGGGAAAGAGCCAGAGGAGCCCCGCAAGAGCTGTGGGCAGAGCTAGCCTGACTTCCCTCCTTCTTCCTCCCCTCCAGCCCCATGGAAGCCCTGTGCCTAGACCACTAAGGTTGCCTCCTGACAGTGGTGCTTGCTCCTACTCAGCCCCCTTCAGTCTCCCCTCCACTAACCTGGCATGCGACAACCCCTCAGCCCCCTGTTAGGAGGAAGGCAGCCCATCTGGCTCTGCGGGCTCTGGCCCCTTTCCCCCTGTGCTTCGAGCACCTTCCAGACTTATTTGCAATACTTGTTCCTGCCTCCAGGCACCTGTTTCCTCCACCGAGGTGCTCTTCCAGCCTTCATGCCCACTTCCCAGGCCAAACTCCTAACCTGCCTTCAGATCACAGTGGTGCGGGCTGGGCGGGGGCGGCGGGGGTTGGGGGGGAGTGACCCTCCCTGACCTTTCACCCCTCCCTGGGGAACAACATTCATCACCATTTTTTTCCTTTTTGTGTGTATTGATTGTTTTGAGTCTTTCTCGCAGAGATGGGAAGCTTCAGGAAGGGGCTAGGGTCTGACTTGCTCAGGACGAACGTACAACACAGGACCTCGAACATAGTTAGGGGCCTGGTAAATATTTGCCAAATGGATGAATGAAAGAATGAATGATCCCGTTGGAACCCTGACTTTGGGGAGTAAGGGACAGTTTTGAAATCCAGTGGCAGTGGGGCTCCCCTTGAAGCCTGAGGGCAAGAGTCTGTCCCATCTTTGAGTCACTGCGTGTGATCTGGGAGCCCCTGCTTCCTCTTCTGTAAGAAGGGATAATAATGACAGTCAGGTGCTTGGCATACCGCCAAGGTGGCTGTGCAATCAGATGTTCCAGTGGACGTGAGAGACTTCTCTGAACAGGGCAGCCAAGTCAGGAGAGCCTGGGGTTTAGAGTCCAGCACTGCGGCTGGAGGGCTGGCCAGGGGGGAGCAGGCGCTCAATCTCCCGGAGTTTCTGTCCCCTCTGCGGTGCGCCTCAATCCCCACTTGCCCATGCTGTGGGAGGGTTGATTGCTCAGCCCCAAGTTTGGGAGGAAGTAAGCCTAGGGCTCAGTGGGTGGTCACTGGGACTAGCATCTTTGTTCTAAACCCATTTCATACAGAAGCTGGGTGGAATTGCTCATGGAGAAACCGAAGAATGATATTAGAAGTCCATGTTTTTCTGGTACACTTGGCCCGGGAGGACAGGTGGGAGTTTGGGGGAGAGGCCTCCCGGAGCAGTTTTCTGTGCCAGGCACCACACATGCAGGGAGCCACTGCCATCTGGGTTGACCCTAGGCGGTTCCTTCCACAGGAGCAGCTCAGGAAGCAGGTGAGGCCGACCACAGTGGGAGCCTCTGGGCAAGACCTGGCCACAGGCAGGCAGGAGCTTGGGGCTGTCAGGATGTTCGTGCAATGTGGATAGGAAATGTACAGTGGATGCTCGGAGCTTGGCCTCAGACCGCAGGGAAATAGGGTTTCCCGCTTGGGTAGGCCGTGCTAAGCATTTGATTAGAGTTTAGGGGAGGAAGGTACCATATTCTGAGCCCCTTCTACACAGGACTTCACAAAGCATCAAAACAATCTTGCTGGGATGTGCTGCTAGCCCACTTTCTCTCAGAGCAGAGAGGTGATTTGCCCTAGGTCACAAAACTCAAAATGTACTCAACTAGAATTCTAATCCTACAACAACAACTTTCTTCTGCCCTGTTCTATCTCCCTGGGTTAGGGGGCTGGGCCTGGGGGGACCTGCCCTTGGCTATCTCCTGGGAGAGGAAGAGAGCAACAGGGCCCACAGCCCCAAGTCTCTGCCACTTTTGAAGAGAGGTGGGGACCTCTGTGTGCCTCTAGCAGAATAATATTATTAGCTCTAATTTAATGAGAAGCTGTTATGTGCCAGTGAGCTTTCATTAACTCATTTAATCTTCAAAACAGCCCTGCGACTGAGTCTCATGATTAACCTTGTACACAGCTGAGAAACCAAAGCCCCCAAAAGCTAGGGTTAATTCCTTTGGCACCTCTTCTTTTCTCTTAGAAAGGAAAGATATATTGTTGGGCTCTTTGGAACCTCAACACAGAGTCACATAAGGACAAAGGGAAGAATGAGTTGGTCGGGAAGTCCTCCCTTCTGTCTACCCTAAGTCCCCCAGGCTGCAGGGAGAGTTTGACATTCCACAGTTTCTCTGGGCCAGGTGGCAGCCACCCCCTACCGTGTGACTTCAGCCCCTCCTCTGCTGAAGGTCAGGAGAGGGCTGGTTCTCCTTTGTTCCCCCAGGCCTCTGGGGAGCGTCCTAACCCCAGAGAGGCTGGCTGAGGTCATGGGTCTGTGCCCCCTCCCCTGGCTGGCCTGGCCATGCTGGCAGCCCTGTCAATCAGGTGCAGCTCTCTCAGCAGCCAGCCTTTCATTTCCTAAATTAAAAGGGCTTGTGATTCCTGATTGAATTAAAGGCGGGAAGTTCAGCTCTGAGACCAGCAGGGAGATTTCAATCACAAGAGACTCAGAGGTAGTCAGGGTGGGCAGGAGGGAGAGACACCCAACAGACAAGGCCAGGGGCAAGAGTAAGCATGCCCCCAGGACACCACTGCTTCTCTCTCAGGCTAGACCTAGGCAAAGCAGGGTGTGAGGATGGCTAATCCATAGTACCCACTTCCCATAAGCCTTCTGAGCACATTAGTTTGACTCAGAGAGATTTCATCTTCCCCCTTGCCCTTTGTGCAGTAGGCACCTGCGCCACTGTACCAGGCAGCCCTGCTTATCCATATATTTGTTAAATACCCCCAGAAAAGTGAATTCCATAGTGCTTCTCACTTCCTAGTGGCAGCAGGTTCCTTCTGCCTTCTCTCCTAAACTCCTCGTTGGACCTGCAGGAGACAAGAAGGTTGAAACCTTTCACTTTGGAGTCATTAAGGTCAATTACTCAGCCTGCTTTCCTCCACATCTGAGATGCTACAAACCCCCCAAGGCCTTCCTAGAGACCTGGAGAGCCTGGAGAGAGGATTGCAATGAACATCAAGAGACGCAGTCCTGGCCTTGTGCTCCGGGGAAAATCCTTTTTTGCCCTGGGACTCAGTTCCCCATCTGTAAATGGGAGGCGTAGTCCTTATAGGGTTTGCCAGAGGTCTTGCCTCCACGGATAGCCAGGGTTAAGATGTACCTTCTTGCATGGGCCGGCAGTGAGCCCATTTTGTGTAACCGAGGGACAAGTCAGGAATGGTAAGGGTAGCTGTGGAAGCCCATGTCTCCCAAGGACAGCAAGAAGGACCAGCCTTTATCCAGGGTAGGTGGGAGTAGGGTTAGACATCAGGATGAACTGACTTCCCAAGGGATGGTGGTGTCTGGGAATAGATCATACAAAATCCCCTGCCCCCTCCAGTCACCCCCACCCCTCAGCCCCTGTGGTATCTCCATGGGGGAAGCCTCTCCCGGACGCTGCAGCTGCTGGGACCAAGGTCAGCCCTAAGGAAGGACTTACAGCATGGGCTAGGTCAGGCAGTGGCATGCATCATCAAAGGCGGGGTGGCATGGGGTGGGTTTAAGGATGGGGATGGGGGTCGCGGCCCCCACTTGGGGAGGTGACAGGGAGCTCTGAGCCTGGGATCAGAGAGCAGGGTTCTCCTCTCTCACCACACTGGCTATGAGCAGGTCCTTTCCCTGTTTTGCGGAAGGGAGGCACCCACACCATCCCAGCAAACAAGACTGGCGCAGGCTGCCAGCAGGTGGCTGGGAGACAGTGTTGCTGGAGGCTTTCCCCTATGTTTGAATTTTGCATACCCTTCAACCATGGGAACATATCTTTGGGTTAAGGCTGTGGTGTAGGCCATGCTTATCTCTACCTGTGTGCAGCCTGGCAGGCCCTTCCCATGTACAGGTGCTCCTGCAAATACTTTACACGCATTTCATTCCTTTAGCTTTCTCAGTGACTATCATTATCTCCATTTAGAGAGGAAACTGAGGCACGGAGAGATCCAGTGACCACCCCGGCCCCCGCAAGGCTTCGCAGTAGCAGAGCAGTGCTGAGTTTTGAGTTAGAACTCTCTGAGCCCATGGAAATGTTCTATATCTGTGCTGTCCCACATGGTAGCCGCCAATCCTGGGTGGTCTTCGAGCACATGCTGTATGACTCATGCAACTGGGGTACTTAATTTTAATGTCACTTAATTTTGCTCTAAATAGCCACGTGGGGTTGGTGGCAGCTGGATTGCACAGTGCGATGCCCAGATCTGCTGGGCCACCCGGTGGGACAAGGGACATCCAGCTATGGCCTCTTCCCCTCCCAGTCCTGGCCACTCCCAGCCCAGACTTCTGGGAAACTTCTTTCTCCCACATTCCCCTGTGAGGATGTCCATGTCCTACCTGTGTCTGCCTCCATATTCCCTGCCTGTCCTGAAGATGTCCTAGAGTCAGGGGCGGCGCCATGCGGGGGCTGGGGCTGGTCTTCGGGGTCTGATTGTACTCCCTGTGGGACCTGGCCCTCTAGAATGACAACCTAGAGTGACACCAGGGAGAAAGCATCCTCTGGAAGACGCATGTGAACCACCCTCCCGCACGAGGGCCTCAAGCTGATTGCTTGTCCCTGGGTCACATCCTCTCCTGGGGCCTGGGGTCTCTGAGAGACTCTGATGGGGTGTCCCGACACACTTCCTGCTCTGCCCCCCAGGGCCCTGATACAGCATTGGGCTAGAAGCACCAGAGGGCTTCAGGCCCCAGGCCCCTGGGACTCCTGATGGGCGGGTTGTTCTGGTCCCTGCTGCTCAGAAGAGATGGGATTCCTAGTGGACCTTGCAGAAGGGTCATTGGCTAGGAGGGGCATGTAGGAGGAAGGCATCTCCTGTGGAAAGAAGAGCAGGGCCCAAGCTGTAGAGGCTCTGATGCTCAGAGGCATGCCCCTGCGGGAAGGAGGCAAGGGTAGGGGCAGAGGGCCTGGAGAGGGGAGGCCGTGGCTGAGAACACTACGGCCTGAGTCCTCACAGTTTTCCCTGCAGAACAGCCTGCTTCTCCACCCACCAATCAAAGGCCATCGCCTTTGATTTTCACAGCTGCCCCAAGCCAAGATACACCTGACAAACAGGAAGAAGTGGAGGCTTCCAGAGGGAAGGTCCCCTGCCCAGGTCTTGCAGCTGGCAGGACGCCCCAGCACCTGCCATCAGCAACACTACACACACCCAGTCCTCCTTCCTAACACCCCTGGGCTTGCTTCTGCAAGCAGCACATTTAAAGGAAGGTCTGGCAGGTTTGTGCAGGCTGCGGAGTGGGGTGGCGGAGGACTGGTGGGAGTAGGAAGGCAGGAGTCCAGGTGCCAGGTCAGGAGGGCTGCAGTCTTTGAGAAAAAGGGGGCCCGGCCTGCAGTGCTTCAAATGCCAAGAGTCAGGAGGAAGAGGGAGGAGGCTCCAGATTGGGATGGGGGGGACGGGGAGCAGGGGAGCAGAGAAGGAATGGGAAGGAAAGAGGAATGAGTTGCGTTTTGATTGTGTTAAGTCTGAGGGGCTGTGAGATCTGGAGCTCAGGGCAGAAGGCCTGAGGTAGAAAGAAGTATCTGGAGGTCAGTGTTGACGGTTGAGGCCTTAGGCGGTCCAGGGACAGGGGAGGCCCTGTCACGCCATGAGGACGTCTGACCTCCCCAGCATGGGCAAAAGTGGGAGCCCTTCAAGGAGATGGAGGAGGAGCAGAGCAGTGAGCAAAGGCTCTGAGCAGACCTGGAAGATAAGATCGTGGATCTGGTGCCCAGGTGGTCTTAGTAGGGGCTGCAGAAGGCAGGGACCAAGGCTAGACTGTGTGGTGTGGAGGACAAGAAGGCTGGCCAGAGGGGGTGAGGCTGAGGAGAAAGCTGGTGCAGTGGTTACAGGGGTGAGGGGAGTGTGGCTCTGGGGGGCCCAGGCGTGCCTACCACCACCATGGGAGTAGTCCCTGGACCTTCAGGTCTGCCTGCCCAGGCTCCCTCTGATGGGTGCAGCCTCTCAGACTTCCTCCTCACACCCTCCCCAGAGTGCTCAGAAAAGTGCTGAACCCATTGCAGGCGCTGGGAATGGTTTGCTGATTCACTGAGGCTCTGAGCCTAGCTGTCAGGAGGTGGCAGAGCCCCAGCCCTGCCTTGGGGAGAGCTGGCATCATGGGGCCCAGACACAGGGGGTGTGGGCAGCCTGGAGGATGAAGGAAAGCCAACTACATGCTTACCATCCTACATACGTGTGCTGTGGGGGGGTAGAGGTGGGCAAGGGCCATCCTCAAGAACCAGAAAGAGAGAGACATATCCATGGGTGGATATCCCCTGAAGTAGCAGAGCAGAGAGCACCAGGACAAGTTCCCAATCACTGCCAGCCAGAGAATCGAGGAGGGCTCCATGGAGGAGGCAGCAATTAGTGCAGGGGGGCCCCATGGAGATGGGAGGAAAGGGACACTCCCAGCAACAGGTGCACAGGCAGGAAATTGAGAGGCCTTGTCAGCATCTGGCAAAGGGCCCGGATTGGCTGGCTCTTCGAGTGGGCCAGCCATGAGGTGCGGGGAGACACGAGGCCAAAAGGAAACTGGGTTCCAGGTAGAGAAAGCTTCGAATGTCCAGTTCAAGAGTTTGAAGTTTATCCTGGAGGCTATGCAGAGCTCTTGCAGCAGGACAGACACTTGGGGCAGGGGTGGCCGTGGGAAGGCAAAAGGGTTGTCACTGGGAAAGGAGGAAAGAGCATGTCCATTAGGGTCTCCGCAAGGGTAGGAAGCCCAGCTCCACAGTCCAACTCTCCCACAAGCCAGGATGGCAAAAATAGCTGGGAATCCCTCTGCAATAAATATAGCAATGGGCAGGGGAGTTCACCTGCACGGACAGGTAGGAAAAGTAGGTCATGGCTGAGGGCCACCTGGGAGGTGAGCTAGAGGGAGCTGGATCTCCATTCAGAGCCAGCTGCTTCCTGCCTCATCCAAGAAGACGCAGCCCTTCTGGGCGGCCCTGAGCAAGGTCTGTCCATGGAGCCAGGTGGGAGTCAACCCTCCCAGCCCTGCAGGCTGACAGTTATCTCTAGGGGTGCCATGGGGGGCATTCCCACCTCCCACCTGTGTCTGGGAAGGTCTGACTTTGGGGCATCTTCTGGAATCCACTTTAGGAATCCACTTCCCAGAAGAATCTAGTGTTTGGTTTCTTGGCGACATCACTTCCTCGACTCACTGAGTTCATAATTAATCTCTCTCTTTATTGCTGTTGTTTATGTGTTGAGCATTTATTAAGATCTATGCACTGTGCCAAGTTCACACTTTGTACATCCTTCTGATATATTAGTCTGTTGCCCAAGAGCCAAGCATTTCTCTCTTACAGCCTTTGTCCACACTCTTAGGTTGTTTCTTAACTAGCAGGCAGTGAGATTTTTCTTTTCCTCCTAGCGTACAGCTCCATGAAATATCATGAAGTGTAGACTCATGTAATCACTACCACAATCAGGCCATAGAACGTTTCCTCATCTCCCCAAATCCCTCGTGCTATCCCCTTATAGTTACACCCTCACCACACCCATAACCCCGGCAACCACTAATCTGTTTTCCATCACTGTAATTTTGTCTTTTCAAGACTGTCAAATGAATGGAGTCGTTCCATATATAACCTTTGACTGGCTTCTCTCATTTGGTGTAAATGTCTGAGATCCTTCCAAGTTCTTGCCTGTATCAATGCTGTTCCTTTCAACATTGAGTAGTTAAGTATTTCGATGTCTGGCCCTTTCGCGCTTAATGAAACCACTCACCCACGGAGGTTGGGGGGGTACATCTGGACTGTTTCCAGCCTTGGGCTATTACAGAGAAAGCTGCTGTGAACATCCCTGGACAGGGTTGCACGTGAAGAACACTTCCTTTCTCTGGAGGAGACGTCTATGCAGGAATAGGGTTGCTGGGTCCTGTGGTTAGTGGATGTGTCACTTGACGTGAAACAAACCATTTTTCTAAGCACCTGTGCCGCTTTACGTTCCCGCCAGCCGCATATGAGAGACCCTGTTCCTCAGCTGTCAATATTTTTTATTATAGTTATTCTGAGGGACGTGCGGTAGTATCTTGTTGAGGTTTCCGTCTGCATTTCCGTCATAGCTGGTGATGCTGTGTATCTTCTCACCTGTTCATTTGTCATCCTTACACCCTCTTGATGAGGTGCCTTGCAAATCCTTGGCCCATTTTTTCTTTTAAATTGGGTAACTGGTTTTCTTGCTGTTGAATTTTGAGAGTTCTTTATATATATATTTTAAATATTTTTATTTATTTATTTGACAGAGAGAGATCACAAGTAGGCAGAGAGGCAGGCAGAGAGAGAGGAAAGGAAGCAGGCTCCCTGTTGAGCAGAGAGCCTGATGTGGGGCTCGATTCCAGGACCCTGGGATCATGACCTGAGCCGAAGGCAGAGGCTTAATCCACTGAGCCACCCAGGCGCCCAGTTCTTTGTATATTTTAAGGAGAAGTCCTTTGTCAGACATGTGGTTTAGAGATCCCAAATCCCCCCACCTACACCCCCCGCCCTGCCTGTCTGTAGCTTGTCTCTTCATTCCCTGGACAGTGTCTTTGGCGGAACAAAAGGTTTTCATTTTCATACAGTCCAATTTAGTAATTTTCTCTTTCATGGCTCATGCTTTTGGTATCATTTAAAAGGTCCCTCACCTCACCCCAGGAGATTTTCACATATGTCATCCCTCAAAAGGTTTTACAGTTTCCTGCTTTACATTTAGATATGATGCATTTTGAATTGATGTTTGTAATTAGGTCAAGGTTTGGGTTTTTTTGCTTATGGGGGACCAATTGTTCCAACACCATTTGTAGGAAAGACTAACCTTTCACCACCACCATGTCTTTGGACCTTTGCACACATTGATCGGATTCATGTGGATCAATTTCTGCACATTCCATTCTGTTTCATTGATCTATGTGTCCATCTCTTTGCCAATACAACACTGTCTTGATTACTGTCATTTTATATGGACTCAAAATTGAGTAGATTCCTTCTGCTTTCTTCTTTTTCTTTTTTCAAAATTGATTTAACTATTCTCATACTTTGCCCTTTCGTACAATTTTAGAATCTACTCGTTAATATCTCCCCCCCACCACCAAAATCCCACTGGGATTTTGATTGGCATTGTGTTAAATCTATAATTCACTTTGGGAAAAAGGGTATCTTGACTCTGTTGAGTCGGGTATAGTATCTTTCCATTTACGTGGGTCTTCATTGATTTCTTGCAATAGCATTTTGTGGTTTTCATCATCCAGGTCCTGCCTCTCACACTATGGGCTCTTACTTGCCTCTGCATTAGACAGTCAGCCCCACGAGGGCAAGGAGCATGTCTGTGTTGCACACCACCGTGTTCAGTGAGCTCCCAGAGGCCCCCCGGCAAGTCCAGACCCTAACTACATATCTCTGCACGCGTCCTCTCATTTAACATTCCCACAGTTCCTCCAGGGTAGAGGTTATACTCCATACTTTGTGAAGGAGAAAAACCAAGGCTTGGAAAGGAACTGTGGTAAGCATTATTCTAAGATGGTCCTTAAGATTCCCACTCCCAGGCATATACCCCCTATAAGTATGGGCAAGATCTGGTCACATTCTATGGCAGAGAGGAAGGGAGTTTGCCAATGTCTTTAAGGTCCCCAGTCACAGGGCACCTGGGTGGCTCAGTCGGTTAAGCCTCTGCCTTCGGCTCAGGTCATGATGCCAGGGTCCTGGGATCAAGTCCCGCATCAGGTTCCCTGCTCAGCGGGAAGATTGCTTCTCCTTCTCCCACTCCCCCTGCTTGTGTTCCCTCTCTCACTGTGTCTCTCTCTGTCAAATAAATAAATAAAATATTAAAAAAAAAAAAAAAAGTCCCCAGTCACTTGACTTTGAGTTAATCGTCCAGGAGATTTTCTTGGGTGGACCTGACCTGATCAGGTGTGGCTTTGAAACAAGCATCTAGTGAATCTAGAGTCTAGACGGAAGATGTCGAAGAGGTTCAAAGCAACAGAAGTGCTCTTCTGTTGACCTTGAAGCAGACTGCCTGTAAAGACAGTCCCATAGCAGGGAACAACAGTGACATCCGAGCTGAGGCCTTCAATCCCACAACTACCAGGAACTTGGCAAAGGAGGGCCCCAGATGAGATCATAGCCCCAACCAACACCTTGATTTCGGCCTGGTGAGACCTGGAGCAGATTATCTAGTTATGCTGGGCCCCGACTACTGACCTACAAAAAATGAGAGATAAAAAATGGGTGTGGTGTTCGGTGAAGTTTGAGGTAATTTGTTGTACAGCACTGGAAAACTAATACAGGGCCCTTTCCCAGAGGTGGGACCCATGTGTCCCTAGACTGACTAGCTCCTGCTCTTCACAACCCCAGCATATCCTAACGCCGCCTTCTTTTGGGGGGACACGAAGGCTTTGTTTTGTTCTTCTGTTTGGGTTTTGCTTTGTTTTGTTCTTCTGTTCAGACCTCACGCTTGTGACCTCCGTGGTCCATAATGCTTCCCAGTGATCTCTGCACAGCCCACTTGGATTGATGTTGGTTAGTTGGTTGGTTTCAAATAATCCCTAAACCCACCACCGCAAACAATAGCTAGTTCTTGACAATAGCCACATCACACCACGGCCCCCCCATGCCCCCATCCCTCCACCTGTGGTTGCTGTCATCTGAATCCCTATCCATCATTCCCTTGCTTAATGCTTTATTGAGTGGAATTGCAGTCATATGGATTCCATAAAGCACATTTTTAAAAATTGTGATGGTTTTTAACTTTATAAAGAGTATCACACAAGACGGGATCTCTCGAGAGACATTTTCATTTCGATTTCACAGTGCCAGGATTCGTGCACACCATGGCATGTTGGAGCAGGGCACAACATATTTTAACTGTTATGTAATATTCCACGAGCAACCACATGGACACCGTCCCTCTGTCCGTCCCGCAGCTCCCGGGCGATGGGCAGTTTCCAACTTCAGTGCTATTCTGAACACCCTCACCTGTGTCCCGGTCCAGTAACTCCCTTCCCAGATTCCAATTCTGCCTAAATAGAAGGACAAAGATTTTGTTTCTTTGACGGAGGAGAAACAGGAGCCCACCATCACAGCTAGCCTGGGGCCCACTCTGATTGCCCCACCCTACCCCACTCTCCCCCAGGCTGCTGCTTCCCTAACAGATCCATCTCAGTCGCTTTGGGGCCCTGAGCCCCTCCTGCCGCCCAGCCGGGGAGCGTCAGCAGCATGCAAGCAGCTCTGCCCCAGCCTGGGGAGCGTCAGCAGCACGCAAGCAGCTCTGCCCCAGCCTGAGTTTCAACATCGGGAGCTGGTTCTGAGGAAGCTTGCTGACCACAGCGGTGACTCCCCCATGGCTGTGGGCAGGGCTCTGGCCCCAAAGACGTCTCTCCGAGCGCTCAGAGTGCCATGTCCCGGAAAGCACCCCCAGTCTTGAGCGCCACGAAGCATGCGATGCCAAGGAGTGCCGTGACAAGTTGGCAAAATGGGAAGTGAAACGCGGCCCCAGGCAGGTCCCTACCATGGAGGGGCCTCCCCAGAGCCCCCAGTTGAGTCACTGACCCCTCTTGGGCCAGAGTGTCCTCACACAGCCCGGAGGAGATGCACACCCAGTGAGATAAGAGATTTGACATCTGGCTGGAGGGAAAGTACGAGAGGGTGGGGAGGCTGAACGCAAGGTCACATCTGGTATCTGGCGGGCTCATGGTCCTCCCTGCAGAAGGAAACCTTCCCCAGGGCTGAACGCAAGGGCTACTCATGCCCAGGACCCCCAGGGCCCCGATGGCCCTGTCACCATCAAATCGAAGGGGATGACAGCCCCTCTCCAGGCCTTGACCCTGTCTTAATGTCCCTGCCCACTCTCTCAGCAGGAGCCAATCATACTCACATGGATATCTTGAGGAATGATGGTCCCTGCTATGGGACAAGGGAGCCCAGAGGTCAGGGGCACAGCCCTTTGCAGACAGAGCCAAATGGAAATCTCGTCTCCACCCCTTAGCCACTGTGTGACTATGCAGCTTGCTTCGGGCTGTCACACCTCAGTTTCCTCATCTACAAAATGGGGATGATAAAATGCACCACAATGGGGCAGCTAAGAGCTCACCACTTTGGCTCTCATCTTGGCTCTGCCACTTACATTAGGAGCTGTGTGATTTTGAGTGAGTTACTTAACCTTCCTGCGCTTCGAGTTCCTGAACTGTTAGTGGGGTTGAAAATGCAACCCACCTTGCCGGATGGTGAAGATTCAATGAGCTTGCAAAGAGGTCGGCACAGGGCCTGCTATGTAGTAAGTGCTCAGTAATGACAATCTGCTAGTCGATATCATGTATTTATTCCTTCATGTCACTAGTTTTACCAGAAGGGACAGGAGGATGATCAACCGTGCACTTGACACTGGGTCTAAAGCGGTGGGGACAACACGGCAGAGAGGGACAGCCCTGGAGATTCATGATCTCACACCTATACAGAGAAAAAAGCCAGAACCCTGGAACTATGAGAGGAGACCCAGGCACCAGGAGGGGCTGAGGAGCAGCGGTGGGGTAGGGGGGCTGCCTATGTGCAGGACGCCTCCCTAGAGAGGAAGCAGGGAGGTTCTGGGGCATGGAGCCTTTAGCAGGAGCAATGTTTTACATGGAGGATGTGGGGGGCAGTGAGAAGCATATCACCCAGACTTTACTGTAGGGCAGCGTGCGGAACTGTGACTTGAGGCACTGCTGGTCTGAGCCCCACACTGCCGCGTGGAGGAACCGAGGTCCAGAGGGTAGGAGTCACACCAGGGCCAGGAAGCGGCAGAGAGGCTGGCACTCCAGGCCAGCATCTTCCCACCACCCTCACCCCAAATGAAATTTCCCTCACCCCCTCTGATTACCTACTGCTATGGAACAGACCACCCAAAATGGAGCGTCTCAAGCAAACCCTTTCACAGTGTCTCCTGGGCGAGCGGCTCAGGGGCTGGGGCAAGGCTCAGCAGGCCTGTCTGTCTCAGGCCCCATCCTGTGTCTTCTTTGTCTCTACATGAACTCATTTGGGCTTCCCCACAGCATGGAAGCCTCTGGGCTCCAGCAGGAGTATTCCAGGAGGCAGAATCTTGTTGTCTTTTCTAGCCTGGCCCTGACAGTCATACCATGTCTCTTCTATTGGGTACAAGCAAGTCGCACCTGAGCCAGGTTCAAAGCCGGGGGACTGGACTCCACCTCTTAATAGGGGTGTGGCAAGTTTGAGAAAAACATGTAGGATGGGAGATTTTGTCCTGGGTATTTAGGAAAATAACATCTGTCACTCATTCCCCACTCCCTGGTCCCTGGCCCTGCTGTCCCCTCCGGGAGGGATTGGGGGCAGCAGAGGCTAGACTGAGACTGGGGGTGGGGGCGGTGATAAGGTCCCAGGCATCGTGGACACTGGCGGAGGGAGGAGGCACCGTGCCTGTGAACCCCTGGGATGGAGAGAGGATGGACAGTGCAGGAGAGATGGCTGGGGCGAGGGATGGGGCAGTCAAATTCAACCCGTCCCACTGTCTTAGAGCTGCTGGACAGCCAGAGGCTTTGGCCTGGCAAGTAGAATGGACAATCCTGACTCTGAAACAGCTCAAATTCAAACAGGTGCCAGGTCCCAAAGGATACACAACTGAGCTTCCCCGCCCTCCTCAGAAAAGGAAGCACTCAAAAGATTCTTTTCATTAGCAGACGGATGGAAGAAGACAAATTGAGGCCAAACTCGGGGAGACCACTCCACGGCCATGATGCGGCCGAACCATCATTTGCCTCCAGCGGTGACATACAGATGTTTTCCTGAGGGCCAGGGCTGTGACAGGTAATGACAGAAACCAAGGGGAGCAAGAGGCCTTCCCCGAGCAGCCCCGGGCCTGTCCCAATGGAGGTCTGAGTGCCCACCCTGACATCTCCCCGAGTGAGCCCTCTTCTGGCCTCATTCCTGTCGGCCCCCTTAAAGGAGACCAGCGGCAGCCCCAACTCTCTCTGCCCATACACCTCTCTAAGGCGACAGACACCTGGTTGCCAGACTGAGGGTGGATGGGACCTGAGTGGGAGGGGACAAGTCAGGTTACAGCCCATCTGTATCCAGGAAACAGCGTACCCCAAAACAGACACTGGTCCCTTGGCGCACAGCCAGCAGAGGGGGCTGGGAAACCTGCCCAGGGCCAGTAGGTGTGACCTGCATGAAGGCCTTTTATGCTCATCACCTTGGTTACTCTTCACACCACCCTGGCTCGGGGGTCACATTCCACAGCTGAGGAAACAGGCTGAGAGGCCACACAGTCAATGAGTGGTAAGACTAGATTCAGATCGGCATCCTACCCACTCTGGGCCCAGACCCCACACTTTCCTTAGCTTAAGAAAAGGAAAACCTGGGGTCTCCAAGGACACCATCTTCAAACCCTGGGGATCAGCCATCAGCTCGGTCCAGACTCCTCTCTGTTATCTCCAGGAGCACACCTGGGACTCGGGAGGGCACGGGGAGACAGATCCAGGTCCTTCCAGCCTCATAGCTACAGACAGGGTTCAGCCCACTCAACTCCAAGGTCCTCCCCTCACCCCCCGCCCCCGGGAATCAGGTTCTACAGGAGGTTTTAGCCCAGATCAGCCCCCTGCGCACACGTCTGCTCTCAGGCAGGGGCTCCTCACTACCCCTCCTCTTTCCTATGTTCCCATTCACTCACCACACCTTAAGAAGTGCAGCAGGTTGGAGGGTATGGGGTTTGGGGAGCACTTAGAGCAAGTTCAATAGAAAAGTAAGAGGAAGTCGGGGTGGCGATTACGAGGCCGAAGGCGAAACTTCCCCTCATGCCCCAGACAGAAGCTAGACACACGGGGGATGAAGGCCTCTGGAGAGGAGGGAGTTCTGATGACTCAGTGCGGGCCAGAGTCTATAGCAGGGAGGAAACCAGGGCTTCCTCAAACCCCCAGGGTCAGAAGGAGTTATGGTCTCTCCCTGGAGTATGGTCAAGGTCAAGGCCCCAGGTCAATCCAGCTTCCCATCCACCACTCCTGTGTCCCTGGGTCCTAACTGCAGGTCAGCCCCGCACAATTCCCACGACACCAGCCCGGCTGTCCCAGAGGATCAGAAGGGAGAAGCAGGGAGGTCTCAGAGCCCCATCTGGAGGGGCATCCTTGGGCAGGGTCTTCACAGGCTCTTTGTACCTGCATGTGTCCTGAGCAGAACAGTCGGGAGTCGCTGCTGACTGAAGGCCCTGCTGTATGTGAGAGGAACTGGATGGAGGAGTCCAGCCCTTCCCCCCCAGGGAATTATGAATCAGAGGCCAAGCCAGGCCAACTCACCACCAACAAATTTCCCAAACAGGGCCCACTGGAGAGACAATATGTTTGCACCTGCTACTGTGCAACATACACTTAATTATTGGAAGCACCGGCCATGAAATTCTCCCACAGTCTGTCAGGACCTGGGGAAATGCTCGTGCCTGGCGAGTCTATGGGGCAGCGAGGCAAACACCAGGTCAACGTTGCTACAGGCTCCTGTGCAGGGAGGGAGGCAGCCTGGAGCTATGCTTTAAAATAGTAAACTTGGGGCACCTGGGTGGCTCAGTGGCTTAAAGCCTCTGCCTTCGGCTCAGGTCATGATCTCAGGATCCTGGGATCAAGGCCTGCATCGGGCTCTCTGCTCGGCGGGGAGCCTGCTTCCTCCTCTTTCTCTGTCTCTGCCTGCCTCTCTGCCTACTTGTGATCTCTGTCTGTCAAGTAAATAAATAAAATTTTTTTTAAAATAAAATAGTAAACTTGAAAATAAAATACTAAACTCGAGGACTACTAAAGGTGGCCTCTTTCCATGGGCCGTGTTCCCACTGGCTGCCCACCCCAGCCCCCCAAAATTAGACTCTTTCAGATAGGATGCCTCTGTGCTAGCATTGTTGCCCTTAGAAGTGGAGTTGGAGTGGGCTTTGGGGTGCAGACAGTTGATATGGGAGGTGACCCCAGGGAGCAGGAGTAAGAGATGAGGGCAGGGTAGAGTGGGACAGGGAAGGGAATTGGTGAATCCCAGGATGTTCTCATGCATTCACCACCCCTGTGGGTGATTGGTGATCCCACAAGGATCTACATAAGAGCCTCATGAAATGCGACTCAAAACCGTCTGCCCAGGAGGGCCAAGGGAGGACATATCTGCTGGCTTCTGTCCTTCCTTCTTGAGGTTTGCCCATGGGAGGATCTCAGAGACTCTCCAGCATCCACAGGCTGCGGTCCACAAGTGCAGGACCTCAGAGAAGTCTCGGAGGTTCTGGGCCAAGGCAGGGCGCCACCGGACCGCACCCGTATGGAACACACGGAGCCTGCACAGAACTGCCACGGCCGAGGCTGGAGGAGGCAGCCGGATCAGAGGAACTTGGATCCAAATGTCCAATACCCTCTTCACCTTGTTCCCTTCTTTGGGCCATCGGTGGCATCGCAGCTTCCAACAGAGCTTTTCAGGGCGTAAAAGATCTTTCCGTCCAGCCTTGGAGGTCCATCCAGGAAGGGGTCTGCCGTAAGTACACAGCAGGGTTGGAGGGCTCCGCTCTGCTTTGTCCAGCTCAAGGACTGGCCTGACTTCCCTCTGTCAGGGCTTCCCTCGCCAGGGTGGGGGTGTAGAAGGGGGTTGGGGGGCTGGGGGGTGTTAGGTACAGAAGGAGGCAGAGCCCATTCTGCCTGGAACAGCCCCTGGAGCCCTCCGCAGAGCACCTGGCAGCTTTGAGCCCCACCCGGCCTCTTGGCACGCACTCATTTCCTGCCCAGCCAGTCACTTCATTTCTCAAGAACCTGGTTGACATCTCAGCTCTTTCTCTCTCTGCTCTGCATCTCAGCTCTTTCCCTGGGCCTCTCCCCCTACCCTGCACCCCAGGGCCTTTCTGCCCACGCACCAGCCCCAGACATTGGCACTGGCTGCCCGGGACCCCCTGTGGCTTGGCCCTCTCTAAGCCCATTTGGGGCCCAGCCCAAATCAGCAATCACAAGTACCCGCATTTCCTTCTCACTCACACAAGGTAACTATTGTCCACCTCAGAAAGGAGGACCATCGTGTTCACGGGGCTGCGGAGAAAGGGTGTTTACCCATGGTCATTGGCTCCACCTGCATGCTGTGTGCAGCCACGACCAGTCTCTCAAGGCCTGACACATACCTCTCAGAAAACTACATGTGCAGAAATCAGGCCCGCCGGCTCCTCAGGGGCACACAGGTGGCCTACCACTTGCAGAAATGAGGCCGGAGCGGATCCAGGCCTCTCTCAGGGTCCCCCGGCTGCTGGCTTCCATTCCCTCTTCTTCTGCCCTGTGTCGTCCCTCATGGCTAACTTCCACCGTGGGTATTACGATTCCCATTTGACGGATAAGGACTACTAAGGCTTGGAGAGGTTCGTTAGCTTATATAAGGAGAGTGGAGAAGGGAGGCTGGAGGGCAGGAGATGAAGCAGGGGGAGAAGGAAGGAAGAAGGGAGGGAGATACCCATGAGCACCACCTCTGCAGAGAATCCTAGGATGGCACAGAGGGCAGAGCCAGACCCGTCTTGGGAGCGGGGGCAGTGACTTCTCTCAAGGGCACATGGAAAGTCCCCCCACTGAGCTGGGGTTTGGGGATTTGGGCCTTGAGGCAGGCTGGGGCCACTGAGAGGGTTGAGAGGGCTGGGGCAGAGCACATGAGCACCCTGGTTGGGTTCCCGGGAGGGGGAAGGGATGCTGGATAACCCAGGAGGCAGGAGCTGTTTCCTGATATTCTCAGCAGTATCCGGAGGCCTAGAACTCCCCCCGCCCCCGCCCAGGAGGGACCACAGGGACTTCGTCTCCAGGGGCCGAAGGGTACCTCAGGCAGCCTACATGGGCCTGCACGACCACCAGAACTCAGGAGACAGGTCAGGTCCTGCATTTCTTGGGAAAGCCTGCATCTGAGATCCTGCGGGTCTGAAGGGACCTCTGGGGTTTTGTCCATCACACTTGTCAAACACTCCCATGGCCCCGAGGATATGGATCAGAAGTGGGGTGCCCTCTCTCACTGTGCACCTCCCAGGACAGTTCATTAGAACAGCAAGGGGTCCAACTGAGGCCCTCACTGCCCGGCATCCCCCTCCCTTCAAACAACCCAGACCACTGGACACAGAACCAGCAGGCTCGGAGACAGCTACTGTCTTCTGTGATGGGGGTCAAGTCAGCACTATCTTCTCTAGTAACCAAGACTCCTAGGGTCTTTGTCCCCAGCTGCCAGGCAAAGCATGGGCCATTCTGGAGCAGGACACAGCATGCCCAGCTCCCATTGTGCTCCTCCTGGCTGGGCTCGGCTGCCCTCAGTATCACTGGGGTCCCCTGCTGTCTCTGGGCAACAGCTGGAACAGGACATTTTACCAGTGACCTCTCTAGCCAGCTAACCTTGGCAAAGGGCACACGGGCCGGGGGTTGGGACTGCCAGTCATTCTAGACATTTTGGGGGCCTCTCTCCCCAGCTATAGGGGCTGGGGTGGAGCTGAAGCTGAGCAGAGGTCGGTGAGTGTGAAGGGAGTTCTCTGATGGCAGGTGATAGGGAGGGAAGCTGAGAAGAGGCTGAGCGTGGTCTCCCTGGACGTTCACAACTCTCGAATCAGTGAAGTCCTTCCAGCTTGTGTCTACAAAGTCTGAGACGTGAGTTTTTCCACACTCACTAGGGAACCGGCTTCAAGTTAAGTTCTAAAAAATGCTTCCATGTTGGAATCAGAAGGGCCTCTGAGATACAGCGCTCTAAGCGTTTTATGGCTGCAAAGGAACCATTCCCAAACATAGTGGCCTGAAGCAACAGTGGTTTGTGAATTTCTCATAATACTGGGGGTCATCCTGACTGTTCTGGAAGTCTCAGCTGGGGTTCAGCCACCAGCATTCAGCTGGAGGGCCAAGTGGCCTCACCCCTGGCCAGCTGGGCCTCCATTCTCCTCCCGAAGAATTGCCTGGACTTCCCTCTCGCATGGCGGAGCCTAGAGTGGGGGAGGGGAGGGTGGGGGTGGGGGAGCTGCCAGGCTCTTTAAGGGCTAAGCCTGAAAACTGGCACAGTGTCATTGTTCCCAATGAAGCAAGTCACAAGGCCAAGCCAAATTCAAGGGGACAGAAAGTAGACTCTACCTCTTGATGGGAGAGAGTGGCAAAGAATTTCTGGCTGTCCTTAATCCACAAGAGAGGGGCCGGCTTCACTGCATGAGGAGAGTCAGGGACAGAGGCCGGGTCCTGATGGAGACTTGAGGACTTAGTGATGGGTGAGGCCGCACCCCTGCCCCTGGGCCTCTCTCCCATCAGCCTCCAGTTCTTTCCCAGTTCTCTGCTCACAGTGGCCCTGGAGGTCTGGCTTACAGCAGAAAGGGCTAGGGTTGGGGCGGCAGGGGGATATGGGGAGGGCTTGGGGTCCTCTCTGTGCCAACTGTTGAGGCATCCAAAGTTGGCATGGAGGAGTGAGCACCGACCCCCTGCAGAGCCCATCCTGCAGAAGTTCCAGCTGGGACCCGGCCCAGGCTGGCTGAACAGGGCAGGCTCTGCTCATCATTCTGTGAGCAGAAGTAAGGCCACCTGTCAGGGGAGGCTCATCCCAGGGGACTCCAGGTCTCCTTCTCTTCTTCTTCCAGGTAGCCCTTTGTGCAAGGGCTGGGTGTCTGCCACCTTGAGCTGGACTCGATGGGCCCAGGCCCTGGGCAGCCCGGTCGATCCCCCGAAGGCCACTCCTGCCACTCCTGCACTCCTTGCTCTCAACGAACTTATTTACTCGGCCATTTGACAAATATTTACTGAGCACCTGCTATGTGCCAGGCTCCGCGCTGGTTGCTGGGGATACGTCCGTGAGCAAAATAAACAAAAACCCCTGTCTTCTTGGAGTTCAGATTTGAGGAGGGGGAGTGTGTTTATAGATGATAAACAAATAAATGAGTAAATGTCAGAGCATTGCTCTCATTTCCCGGGGCTGCCATAACAAGTCACCACAAACTTGGTGGCTTAGGACAACAGAAATGTATCCCCTCCAGCTTCGGAGGCTAAATGTCTGCAATCAAGGTGTTGGCAGGGCTCGGCTCCTTCTAAAGGCTCCCGGAGGGGTGAATCATGCTTCTTCCAGTTTCCGGTGGCTTCTGGCAATTCTTGGAGTTCCTTGGCTTGCAGCCGCATCCCTCCTCTTGTCAGCTCCATCTTCACGTGGCTTTCTCCCCGTGCCTTCCCGTGTCGATCTGCAACTCTGCTTCCTTTTATTTTTTAAACTTATTTTATTTAGATTCAGTTAGTTAACATAAAGCGTATCACTAGTTGCAGAGGTAGAGTTTGGTGATTCATCTGCTGCGTATAACACCCAGTGCTCATTCCATCACATGCCCTCCTTAATGCCCATCCCCCAGCTACCCCATCCCCCCATCTTCTCCCCTCCAGCAACCCTTAGTTTGTTCCCTCTAGGTACGAGTCTCTTATGGTTTGCCTCCCTCTCTGATTTCGTCTTAGTTCTTTTTCTCTTCTTCCCCATGATCCTCTGTTTTGTTTCCCCAATTCCATGTATACCCTCCAGTTCCATTCATGTCATTGTAAATGGTAAGATTTCATCCTTTTTGATGGCTGAGTAATAGGCCTGTGTGTGTGTGTGTGTGCACGCGCGCGTGCGTACACCACATCTGTGTCTCTGCTTCTTATAAGCACACTAGGTGTTAGATTTAGGGTTTGCCCTAAATCCAGGATGATCTCATCTCCAGAGCTTCAAACACCTCAGCAAAGACCCTATTTCCAAATAAGGTCACACTTTGAAGTTCTGGGTGGACTTAATTTTGGAAGAGGGACACATTCAACCTACTACGGTCATATATGCAGGTACCAGGGGTTTGGACATGGATATATCATAATTGGGAGGGTCTTTTTAACCCAGTACAAATACATTAGAAGAAATAATTTGGACATTATTGGAGAAAAATAAAGCATGATAATATAGAAGGGGGAGTGGGGTGCCAGGGCTGGAGTGGGGAGGATAGGCTGTAGTTCTAAATAGGATAGTCAGGAAAAGCCTCCTGTAGAAGTGATATTTGAAGATGTCAAGGAAGTGAGAGGGTAAGCCATGTGGGTATCCTGGGGGGAAAGCATCCAGGCAGAGGGAGGAGGCAGTGTAAAGGGCCTGAGGCAGAAGTGTGCCCAGCACATAAGGAAGCAGAGTGAGTGAGGGGCAGAGTGGTAGCAGGGTGGCATCACATGGGGTCACACAGGTCATAATAAGGACTTTGGCCTTGACTTGACACGAGACGAGAGCCTTGAGCTGAGGAGAGACAGGAATTGACTGTGTTGTCACAGCACCACTCCAGTTGCTAGGTTGGGTGTAGATCCGAGGGGGCCATGGGCTACAGTGGTAACTCAGCCGCCCACTCCCCCACCCCAGTGAGGGCAGCCCATGAGCAACGGGCCCTCAATGACTCTGGAGTGGCTTCCTGGGCCTCTGCCATGGAGAGGCGCCTCCAAGCCCCTGCCACTGGACCCCCTGCCTACCCACAGGGCTCAGGTTTCCCCTTGTCAGCTGTACCCACCAGAGCATGGGAAAGTCAGCTTTCCAAGACGATTTCATCATTTTCCATTCGGAAAAGTTTGCTGCTCTGACCACTCCCTCCCCTGCTTCCACGGCGGAGGATGAGGGACTGAGGCATTCTGGAGCTCAGGGGGCCATAGGCCAGGGCCGGTGGAGCTTCCAGACTGCTCCATGGCTACCTCAGACTCCAACTGCCCAGGCCTCCACTTGGGGACCCTCCCTGCCCCACATACCCGCTCCCTATGGCGTTCCCCAGGACTCCCCCCATCACCGTCCTCCTGCCCTGGAGCCTACTAAGGAGTAGGCTCTGTTACTGTTAAGGGGCAGAAGCACTAAAGAGGGTTGTGCAAGTAGGGCAGAAGGACTCAGTTTCCCTATCACTTCTTCATAAAGGCAGAGCCACTGTTGGAAACCAAGCACCTGCCTTCACTTCTAAGGTAAGTAAAAACTTCCTTTAGTATCTCTGGGCCACAAGGTTTTCCCCTCTGTCATGTCCCTTACACCCGTTGTCATTGTGAGGTCTGTCAACACATAGAGCTTGTCAGTGATGCAGAGCCTGTCAGCATTTACAGAACCTGCTGGGTTTGCAGAGCCTCTCTGTGTTTGCAGAACCTGCTAAGTCACAGAACCTGTTGCTCTTTGCTGAGATCATTTCCTTCATCATCTACCCACTCACTGATGGCTGGTAAAGTTCCCCCTCCTCCCTCCCCTGCAATGCCCCATAGCCCTCTCTAATGTCTCCCCAAGTATCCACAGGTTATTTTCCCAAATGCCCCAAGAGGCACACCTCCAGAAACCTCACAGCCAATCCTCACGCTCCCCAGTGGGACTATATAAACTAAAGTTTGGGGGACTGGATGGAGCTCTGTCTCCACATGAACAGAAGAGCAATGCTCACCCAAGCTTGGGTCCTGAATAGAGCAGACAATTTGAAGCTAAGCAGAACTGGGCCTCTGTCACTTCCTAGGTCTGGGGCTCTAGGCACCCTCTGAAGCTTCAGAGCCTCAGTTTCCTCAGCTGGGAAAATTGGGATGCATTATGGCATGGGGCTGCATGAGGTTCACTTGAGGCAAGTGATGGGAAAAGACTAAGTCAAATGGCTGCCAATGACAAGCACTTGTGTGGGCCAGGCATGGAGCTCAACTCTTCCAGAAAAAGTCATCAAGAGCTAAAGAGAGCCCAGGCATTCCTGTTCTTAGGTCCTCATGGTGAAAAATAAGCCTGCAGGGTCTGAGCAGGGAGTTAGTTCAACTCACCTGGTCCCTGGCTGAGGCAGAAATATTTCAGGAACTTGAGAAAAGTCAATGTGGGAGCCCTTGGACATTAACTCCCCAAACTCTCAGTGTTATTTTGATAGTGAACAGGAGCTGGAAAGATAAATTTCCCCTTAATGGCTGTGAGCTCCCTAATGCAAGGGCTGTGTCTCCTCCTCAGGCTGGGACTTTCTGGGAAGTGCTATTTCTCCCCTCAGACAGGGTTCCCTGAGGGCAGGGCTGTGTCTCCCCCTTCATACTGTGGTAGCCTTTCTCTCTCAGCCCCAAGGATGCAGGGGTCTAAGCATCAGCCTGTCCTGCTGTATTTCTGCACCCAAGGGAAGAGTAACCACCCAAGGGAACTGAACATGATGGACAGAGATACAGGGCAGGGTGGGGCCATCCTGAGGAAGAAAGTGCTGGTAAAGGGTCCCTTCTCTTGAGTACTTGGCTCAGGACCTCAGAGGGTTCAGCACAGAGTCAGCGGGCTTAAGTGCCAGCCATATGCAAAGCCCAGCGGCAGGTGCTTTGGCAGAGACCAAAAGGACCTTTCTGCAGTGTCTGGGAGACAAGCCTGGGGGCTGTGGGTGCTGATGTTGGGGTGGGTGCACACAGAGGTCTAGGTGAGAAAATAGGAGTGGTCTCCCCAGTCGGGTAGCCTCGACACAGGAGATTCTGATGAGACCAATCCCTGGGATCAGGTTGAAGGCCTCAGAGTTTTGGCCCTAAGAGGATCCCTGAAGGCCCCTCCTTCATCCCGCCCACCCCATCCCATCCTCACTTATCTGGCAGCCTTGGTCCTTGTTTTCCTGGAGCTCGCCCTCCCCATTCCCCTCAGCCCTACTCAAGGCTGAGCCATCTCTCGTCCTGCTTCTGCACAGCACAGTCCTGGCTGGGGTTGGGGAAGCAAGGGAAGGAGCTTCAAGAGCTCACAGAGGGGCCTTTGGGATCCACCTCTGCTCCTGAGCCCCCACGTCCCTCACCTTGAAGCCCATCACAGTCTGGGCATGTCTCACAAGAGGGATACATGAGGTGTTCTAGAGAAGGAAGGA
Source organism: Mustela lutreola (assembly GCF_030435805.1). NCBI lineage: Eukaryota > Metazoa > Chordata > Mammalia > Carnivora > Mustelidae > Mustela > Mustela lutreola. The sequence continues at coordinate 91,261,598 of NC_081295.1, forward strand.
GAAGCCCTGGAGGAAGCCCTCGCTTCCATCCCCCGCCTCCACACCAGGCAGTCATTCCATAACCAGCCAGGCAGAAGCTCCAACCAGGTTTTCCCACTTCTGCTCTTCTCTAGCAAAGTGAAACCAACCCATTTCTATTCTCAGCCCAGCACTGGGCTCCTGAGTGAGGAGGATCTGGGGTCCTCACAGGGATTCCATTCTCACAGCACTCACACTTAGCATGTGTGGGCAGCTGGGTGCACATAAAGGTAGCAATGGTGAGGGAAGTTCAAGTTGACCCAGGCTCAGGGAGCCCCAGTCTAAGAGGGGAGACACAGCCATGCCCTCAGGGACTCCCATTCTGTGGGGAGACACAACCCTACCCTCAGGGAGCCCCAGTCTGAGGAGAGACAAAACCCTGCCTCAGGGAGCTCCCTTTCTTTTTTTTTTTTTTTTTTCTTTTTAAGTAGGCTGGAGCCCAATGCAGAGCTTGAGCTCATGACCCTGAGATCAAGACCTGAGCTGAAATCAAGGGTCAGATGCTTGGCCACTTGGGTGTCTCAGTTGTTAAGCATCTGCCTTTGGCTCAGGTCATGATCCCAGGGTGGGTGGATAGAGCCCCGCGTCAGGCTCCCTGCTCAACATGAGGCCTGCTTCTCCCTCTCCCACTTCCCCTGCTTGTGTTCCCTCTCTCACTGTGTCTCTCTCTGTCAAATAAATAAATAAAATTTAAAAAAAAAAAAAGAAGAGTCAGACACTTAACTGACTGAGCCGCCCAGGTGCCCTAGGGAGCTTCCGACCTGATGGAAGATGAAACTGTCTCTTCTGGTTTTTGTTTTTGTTTTTTTAAGATTTTGTTTATTTATTTGACAGAGAGAGAGACCACAGGTAGGCAGAGAGGCAGGCAGAAAGAGTGGAGGAAGCAGGCTCCCCACTGAGGAGAGAGCCCGATGTGGGGCTCCATCCTAGGACCCTGAAATCATGACCCCAGCTGAAGGCAGATCCCCAACCCACTGAACCACCCAGCCGTCCTGAAACTGTCTCTTCTGGGATAGCTTGCTCCAGTGGGGAAAACAGAGCCCCTGCCCTCTGACAGTCCCCAGTCCGAAAAGGAAACCCAGCCACTGACCCTTCAGGGCTGGTCTGACTTGGCATTGAACACCTCAATCCCCAGTCAGAGAGCAAAGACAAAGAGGTCGCCATCTCCTGTCTTCTGTCAAGGTCCTTTCCACCTAGCCCAAGGATCAAGGATAGGACAGATACAGAGCTGGAAGAAAACAGAGACCCCTATCCTAACTGGCCACTGGCCGGCAAGCTCCTTCCCCAGGCTATCCTAGAATCCTGCTAAAAAGCATTCCTCTCCAGGTAGGAGTGGACCCTAAGAGTGACCTCACCTTGTCCCATCAACCCCTTCTCTCACCCCAGACACTGATTATGGTAAAAGGCAGGCCCATGGGATGAGGGAGTAGGAGAGGCCTGATAAGCTGACCTTCCTCTAGCTCCTGTTTTGGCTGAAGCAGACCAGTGGGCTGTTTGGTCTGTGGGCCCAGGGTGGACAGGAGAGACTATAGGGGAGGGGCTCCCAGGTCCAAGGCCCTACTGGGTGGGGACAGCCCACACTCTGGCAGAGCGCCAGGACATACATTCCCCTGCTGAGGTCCCCTACCATCAGGACATGGCTCTACTCGGGCCCTTGGGATGGCCACCCACTTCACACCATGGTCCCCACCTCAAGCAACAAGTGTCTCCCCTGGGCCTCCCCTGCAGCTTCACCATTCACCACAGGTCACTGGTACTCTCCTGTCTAGCAGCCTGTCCCCTCCAGGGGTAAAAGAGAAGGAAAGGATTTTCTCCTCAAGGGAAACTGGGGACAAAGGCTGACGAAGACCTGTCCCAAACCCTGTCCATTCACTCCTCAGCAGCAGTGTGGTGAGGCAGTAAGAAGAATCCAGAAGAATCCAGGGAAGACCACATTCAGTCTGGGGTAGTCGAACGTAATCCCTGTGTTAGATGACAGCAGAGAATTGTTTTGTTCCGTTTGGGAATGGCTGTTGCTTTATACAGAAAAGTGGGTTTCTTTTTCCAGAGATGAGATCTGAAGTGATGAGGAGTGATATGCCATAATGTCCAGAATTTACTTTGAAATGCTTAAGCACAAAAAAGGAAGCAAATCTGGCAAAATGTTCATTGTTCTATCTTTGTAATGGAAATTTGCGAGTTTGTTGTTTTATTCTAGATGTCTGAATGTTTAGTTTTTCATAATAAAATGTAAAAAAAAAAAAAAAGGAAAGAAACACCAAATGTATTCATATGAGTTTGAAAACCAACTCTATCACTTCCTTGCTGTGTGACCTTAGGCAAGTCACTTAACTTCTCTGGGCCTTATTCCCTCAGTTAAATGGTACAACTACATACCCTCTCAGTAGGGTGTTGAGAGGATGAAACATAGTAGCTAATGGCAAATGCCTAGCTCCATGCCTTGGACATAGTAAGTGCACATTTAAAAATGGTTGTTTTGGGGGTGCCTGGGTGGCTCAGTTGGTTAAACATCTGACTCTCGGTTTCAGTTCAGGTCATGATCTCAGGGTCCTGGGATCAAGCCCCATGTTGGGCTCGCACTCAGTAGGCAGTCTGCTTGGGAGTCTCCCTCTCCCTTGCCCTCTGCCTTTCCTGCCCTCTAAAATAAATAAATAAATGTTAAAACAACAACAACAACTTTAAAAATGGTTGTTTGTAAAATGAATGGAGAGAAGGCTGTGTGTGGAAGGAGTGTCTTCTCAACACCTGAGCCTCGGTTATCTCAGCCTTCAATAAGCAGTCATTAATGGTATCACCTAGGTCAACAGCCACCTCCCCACCCCGTACTCCATGCCAGTGTTGGAAGCTGGGGAAGAAAGAAGGCTGGTAGGTAGCAGGGCCCATCTTCGCAGGACCTGGGGACGCTGGTTCCTCACAAGCAATCCTGGTTAGCGGGCGCCCTCCTCATTTGGTATTCAGCCTGGGGAACAGAGCAACCCGACTCCGGTCATGTCTCATTATCCAGCTCCAAAGACAGTCAGGGCTGGGGATTGACCCCTCCTCACCATCCTCCCGTGAGGAGCAGGGCAGGAAGGCATGAGAGCCCCATCCCAAGGACAAGGGCAGTGGGGTGTGCAGGCAGTAACGGGAGAAGGCCAACACTTTCCTATTTTGGGAGGTAGGAAGCAGCAGGTGGCTGGCTGGTGTGGGACATATGAAGGCTCCTGCCAGGGGCCATGTGGCCAGCGGCAGGGCATGGCACGGCACAGCCTAGGCCCTTCCTGAGCCTATCAGCCAGATGCACTTGCGACCACAGGGGGAGGGAGCTCTGGTTTCTCTACCACAAGAGCATCCTCCCTAAAGGAGCCCATAAGAACAAAAGGTCCACCTGGAACCCACCACCCCCCTAAATCCTGCAGGGGCACCGGCTCCAGGACCCAAATGTCCTGAGGAGCTCCCTGTCTGCGTGCAGAAATACCACATTTGTACTCCAGGAGCTCCTAAGATGAGAGACAGCGCCTTCGCCCTGAGGAGGACCCTAGTCTAAGGAGGGAGACACAGCCCATGCCTGAGAAAGCATGTCTGAGAGGGGAGGCCCATCTGCGGGAAAAGGCTGGCCATAGTGAGGGTGCTGGGGCTGGGTGGGGGGCTCCGTTCACCTGGCGGCGGCCCAGTGTGGCGGATTCCTTCGGGAGCCGGGTTATTTTGGGGTGGACAGAGGAGCAGGCAACTTCCCAGATGAAAATAGCCTTCCCGGGGTGTCATTCCGGAGATGTGCGTACGTCCCAGATGAATGCTTGTCACACGGCTGTGCTCCTCTGGCCCCTCCCAGGCAGACCAGGCAGAGCCAGACTGGCTCCGTCCAAGAAGAGCCTTGTTTCCTAATCAGGGCAGTGTGGGAACACGGCTCTGGCCTCCAGGGGGGGCCACCCAAAGCTGCCCGCTACTTGCCCAACTCCTTCCTCAAGGGGCTGCCAGCCCCCTCCTTGAAGAAGCCTTCTCGTACCGGCACCAGCAGTGGGAAGCCCTCTGCCTCTCCAGTGGGGGGCCCAGTTTGCCATTTCCTGCAGTCTGGGGCTCCCCTTCCAACGAGGGCTCCCTGACAGCAGAGCTATGTTCTGTCCTCAGACTGGGGGCTCCCGGAGGGCAGGGCTGGTTCTACTCACCACTTTGCTTCCAGTACAGAGGGAAGAAAGCTGACCCAGGACTTAAGAGCCCTGGGTTCTCATGGTGACTCTGGGGTCACTTGGCCCTCAAGGGCAATAGACTGCTTGACTTGCCTCCTAAGAGCAGAGATGCTCTGGTCACAGATCCAGGTTCTAGCTCCAGCCTGGGCACTTCCAGGCCCCACCCCCTTACCCCACTGACCTTCCACAGGGTCCTAAGGAAAGCAGAAACTCCCGGCCTGGGCGGGTGGGGGGCTTGAACGAGGTAACAAGAGGTTTGGCCCGGTGCCTGGCTGAGGGTAGTGGAAAGGTAAACCAAAGAAAGACCCAGTGGGCCAGTTCTCAGGCCAGCTGTGGGTTGGGCAGAGATCTAGGCTCCATGACCCCAGAGTCTGAGGCCAAGGCTGGCCCTAGAAGGCCACAGGCCCCTGGCGAGCCCAGGGATAGGCTAAGGCCCTGAACTGCAGTTCCAGGAACAGGGCACAGTCTGAGCATTCGGGGTGGCACTTGCTTTCCCTTCCCCCTTTGCAACTCTCTCTCTGGCCCCCCACTTCCAGCTGTCTTTGGTCCTTGTCCCCCACCATGGCCCCCCTGCCTTTCCTGCCCCACCACCACCACCACCACGGGGAAGAATCCAGCTACCCTGCACATGTGACATTTGGCATGGCGTGACCCCTCAGAGCTGGGCAGGGGCTGGGGACAGACCCAGACAACATAAACACATCCCCGGAGTTTACATTGCGGGGACCAGGAGTACACACCAGTCGGCTGGCTGCTGCCCCTGTTTATTCCCTGAAGGTTCACGGCCAGGGCGCCACCGGAGGAGGAGGGCGGAGGCAGTCTTCGGGTGGCTGCAGCTGTCTGGGTGTCCATGTGCTGGGGACCCCAGGCAAACCTGTAGGCCTCCGAGGCCACCCCCTCCTGCCTTATCCCAGCCGCCCTACCTGTCTCCCGGGACCATATGCTGGTACCAGTGGGAGTCTGGACCCAGATGGCCGCCCTGTGCCTGCACTTTGGGGCCCCTCGGCCCTTCTACCCTTTGGCCCCTGCCCTGCTCCAGGACCCTAGCTCAGACCTCAAGGCACTTTCTCAAGTCCGGTGGAGCCGAGCCTTGCTCGAGGCAATCATTGTTCATGCTCTCCCTTGAATTTTCCCTGGGGGGAGCACGTCCTATCACTCACCACCTTCTCCACCTACTCTGGGAAGCAGGCTGGGCTGGCTGGGGCAATCCATTGTCCACACGGGAAGGTTGAGGCCCAAAGGGAACACCAGCCCCAGGTCCCACCCATGGCTACCTGTGGTATCTGTGTTCAAGATAAACGGAAATAAGAGCCTTGCAGCAGCCCCACACAGTGAGTCACTTTACAGGTGAAAAGACGGAGGCTTGGGGTGCTGAAGTGCGGACCCACCCACAGCTGCCCAGGTGGTGAAAAGTCAGGATTCAAACTCAGTGCTGCCTGCTTCCAAAAGGCCTGCATGCTCCTTCCCAGCCCACTGCCCAGCCTTCACCCTGAGAGTCCAGGCACCTTCTGAGAATGGGCAGAAGTCCACGCGGTTCTCCAAAGGGTTCAACCCTTCTTTCCTCCTAAGATGCTTATATTGGAACACCGGAGTGTGTCCATTAACTGTACCCTCGGGCACAGTGCAAAGCCCCGAGTCTCACACAGAGAGTCAGTAAGACTAGCACTAATAATAAAAATAATAATAACCCTCCATGCTCCTTGGGCACTTGCTGTGGGCCTGCTTCTGCTAGTCCTAGTGCTAGAAGTGCTAGAGATACAATATCCCCGGCGACACACACAACTCTCTGAGCCGATTAGTAACTCGATTATGCACCCAATTTACAGTCCCCAAGACTGAGACACAAAGAGGAGAAGCAAGTTATCCAAGGTAACAGCGAGAAAATGCCAGAGCCAGAGCCAGGTCTGGGATCCACAGCCACCATGCTAAACACAGGATGTCTGGATGGAGGCTGATGTTACAGACCAGTGTAAACCGTATAGGTGTGAGTGTGCACACACGCATGTACACACACACAGCACCCAGCGAGGGGGCAGGCGAAGCTGAGCCCTCAGGTGCAGAAGGAATCGGAATGGGGCAGGGTAGCTGGAGGAAGGGCTTCTGGAAGTGGTGAGTTGTGTATCAGGGCCTAAAAGACGGGAGAGATACGGACCATTCCCAGGGTGCCAGACCCTGGGCAGGACTCCTTTCCAAAGGCCACTTCCATGACCTGGAACATGGTAGGGTTGAATAAGTGTCCTCAGAATGACCGAACAGCGCTAATGTGGTGGTAGAAGTCCCGACAACAGTGTGGTGGAGCTGAGCAGAAGTTGGGGGCAGGCGGTGGCGGGGTGATGGTGGAGGGGCCGGCGATGAGGAAGTTGGGGGTGGAGTGAGTGATAGAGGCAAGGACATAGATACCTTTCCTCTACCCTCCAGGACAGCCCTTTCCAGGGCACACCGGACATCACACATTCCTAATCCTCACAGCTGCCTTTGGGGAGGCATTTTTAGCCTCATTTTATAAAGGATGACAATGAGCCATGGACAAGTCCCATTCTGCTCGCCCAAGGTCACAAGGCCAGGAAGCTGGCCTGGGCTTGCTGCCTTCAGAGCAGGGCACCAGGCCAGCGTCCAGATGCCATGGGTGGGTGGCCCAGAGGCCATTCTGCACTCCCAACACAGTAGGCTCAGCCCTCCTCCGTTTGGGGGAGCAGGGAGTCGCAGAACTAGGTGACAGGGGAAGCAGTCCTAATCCCAGCCCCACCACGGACACGCCGTGACCTTTGCTGGGCAGCGGCCAAGGCAGATGTCAGCTGCCAAGTGACAGTGGGCCGGTGGGGGCAGAGCCAGTGGAGCCTGGCGGGAGCCCCACACACCAGGCGGATGAAGTCAGGGGTGGGAAATAATCTTGGAATCAGAGGAAGGCTCGCTTTGGGGTAACATTCCTGGAAAGCTCTGCTCTGATTGGCTTGAGGTTGGGGTTTCTGCCCAGGCCTTTCCAGTCAGGAGCAAGTTTATTAATAATCTCTGTCCTGACTCCTGGTCTCACCCTGGGGAGAAGGCAGGGCTTCCGGGGACTTCTGGGCCCTCATCCCAGGGGCGGTGAGTCCCACTGTGGAGGGGTGGGGGCGGGGGGGGGGGACAGACACCAAGCTCTTAGATCTAGGCAAGGAGTGCAAATGCCCTACACCTCCCAGACTACGCTCCCCACCCCCCACCCCCCTGCAGCCCCAGGGATCACTCTGTTTTAGCCACGGGTGAGGGGAACAGGTGAGCCTGTTCTGTGAGTGCCCTCGTGAGCCCCGGGTGGCGCGTGGGCAGCCGCGTGGGGACAACTGAGCATGAGGGGTGTGCTAAGGCCTCAGGAGCAGGCGGCCTCCCTCTGCAACTCATCAGCACCCAAGACCTAAATTTACTGCCTCCACTCCCCCGCCCGCTGGCTCTGACCTCATTAGGCTCCTGTCCCTTTCCCAGGATGGGGAAGAGGAGGAATGACTCCTTAGTTCGAAGAGCAAGATCCCTTGTGGGAGGAGGGAAAGTCCTGAGGGTGGGGGAAGGGGAGATGGGGCACAGAGCTTAATATAGTCACAGGGCAGGAGGAAGATGTCAGCTCCTATTACACCTGCCACCTCGCCCCCATCATATGACCCAGCTCCCTCTGGCGAGGCGTGGGCAGGGTGAGAAGCGCTTTGGTCCTGGGAAGGGCTGGGGGCTGCTCCCCCCCCACCTACCGCCCTGCTCAGCTGGGTGGTCCTGACTTGAAGGGAGGGGAGGGAAGAGAAAGAGTCTCCAGCACTGATCCCAGCATGGATGCCAAAGGAACTGGTCCCTCTGATCCACATGTCCCCCACCTCCCTCCTTCACCCCCAGATTCATAGTCCCAAATGATGGCACACCTGTAGGCAGAGCCCCAAGCCAGATTAAGGGGCTCGAGAGTCAGGATGCAAAGCTGCTGTGAAAATAGGGTTCAAGATAAGCCCTTCCTGCGTTGAAGTCTGAGCCCTATCCCCCACTGTCCACACGGAGGGGGAGACACAGTCCTGCCCTGGGGGAGACCCAGTGTGATGAAACAGTCAGGGAAAATCCCCTCTGCTGGGCTTCCTGTGTGACCTTGGGCATTCACCTTGACATTTCAGAGCCCAAGTCTTCTTGTCCATGAAGGGGCAAGTCTGCCACATCCCTCAGAGGTGCTCGGTGCTTGCCTGGCAGGTAGCAGAAGCTGAATAAAAGGTCATTATTCCTCTGTAGTGGGGGCTTTTGATGGAAAAAAATCATCGCCTTTGGTCTTTAATGGGGGATTACATTAGCACCCCGGACACGCACTATTCCCACCTGAAGACGGTCATCTCTGGAAGGTCTGGCTGCCCTGACACGCCTCCACAGTCTCCCCTGGCAGCCCCAGGCTTGGCATTTATAATCAACAAATATCTGGAAAGTCAGCCACACAAGTGGCCCCAGGCCTGAGGACACAGGTGCACCATGGGACAAGGCATCCACCCTAGAAGACTCTCTCCTATGGCTGGCTTCTGGTCATGGACTGCCTGGAAACCAGTTTTTCAAATTTACTTTTTATCAAGGTGTAAGATTTGTGCAACAAATCACACAAATCTTAAGGGTAGAGCTTGGCGAATCTATGCATATGTACATGCCTGTGTAGACCCGGCCCATATCAAGCTTAGTGAATTTGTGCATATGTACATGCCTGTGTAGACCTGGCCCACATCAAGCACGCCATATTTCCAGCACCCCCCAGGAGGCTTCCTCAAGCCCCAACCAGTCGATCCCTTGCCCCAGAGGTATTCTAACTGGCGTCCCCACAGATTGGCTTTGCCTCTCCTTGAACCCCATACAAATGGACTCCAAGGGCATGCCCCCTGTGTCTGACCCAGTCTGTTCAGAACTGAGGGCTATGCACATTCCTGTGAGTGTTACTGCAGGGTTTTTTCTTCCTTTTTCATGGCCAAGTAGCCTTCCATCGAGTCCCTCACAGCTCATTTTTCTGTTCTTTTGATGGACTTTTGGGTTGTTTTGGGTTGTAGAGAGAGAAAAAGAGAGAGAGAGAGCATATCCATGTGCACAAACAGGGGTGGTTGGGCAGAGGGACAGGGAGAGAACCTTCAGCCGACTCTGAGCTGAGCATGGAATCTGATGCAGGGCTCGATCTCACGATACTGAGATCACGACCTGAGCCAAAATCAAGAGTCTGACACTTAACCAACTGAGCCATCCAGGCGCCCCTCCACTTCTGATGTAATATGATTACGGCAGCCATAAGACATGTCTTTTGGTGGCATAAACATGGTGACCCATTCTGGAGAGCACGATTTGGGGATGGATGCGTCATTAAGAACTCCAGGGAGGCCCGGAGAGATTAAATGTTACTCTGAGTTCCCCAGATAGACACAGAGGGTATTCTGCTAAGTGAACTAAGTCAGGCAGAGAAAGACAAATACCATATGATTTCACTTATATGTGGAATCTAAAAAAAAAACAAAACAAAGGAGCAAACAAACCAAAACGGATGCATAAATACAGAGACCAAATGGGGAGGAGGATGGGTGGAAAAGGTGAAAGGGATTAAGAGGTACAAACTTCCAGTTATAAACTAAATAAGTCACGAGGATGAAAAGTACAGCAGAGCGAATATAGCCAGTAGTCAATGATATTGCAGTAAAGTCATATGGTGACAAAGGGTGACTACCATCTTACATATCATCTTCTTATCTTGGGGAGTACTGGCACGTTGAGTCACTATGCGGGACACACAAATACGACATTGTCACTCAACTGTACTTCAATGTTTAAAAATTTAAAAGTAAAAACTTACTGAGCTCCTATCTTAGACCATGAGCTGTTCTGGGTCCACTGGCCACTCACAGGGGAAGGACAGACACAGAGGCATACCCAAAGGGAACTCCACCAACCTCATCACCTAACCCAGAGCCAGTCATGTGTGTGATTGTGTGTGCATGTGCGTGTGTGTGAGTGTGATTATATTCATTTCCTAGGGCTTCCATAACAAACTGTGGCAGACTTGGTGGCTTAAAACAACAGGAATTTAATCTCTCATAGTTGAGGAGGCCAGAGTCTGAAACCCAGGCGTTGGCAGGCTTTCTTTATTCTGGACGCTCCGAGGGAGGGTCTTGCATGTCTCTCCACTGGCTTCTGGTGGTGGCGGGCAGTCCTTAGGGTTCTCTGGCTTTGAGCTGCCTCTCTACCATTTCTGCCTCCTCTGTCTCTGACCTTCTTCCCTGTATGTCTCCATGTCTCTGTGTCTCCAATTTTCTCTCTCCCTAAGAGAACAGTAGTCACTGGATTTGGGGTTCTCCCCTAATTCCCTGAGATATCATCTCAACCTTAATACATCTACCCAGACTCTTTTTCCAATGAAGGTCAAGTTCCCAGATACTGGGGGTTAGGACTTCAACCTTTCTCCGGAGGGACACATTCTCCCAACAAGTGATTATGACTCAGCACGTTTGTATGTGAGTGTACATGAGTGTTTGTATGGGTGTATACAGCAAGAGGGAGCACAGTGTGTGTGTGCACGTGCTTGCCAGGGCATGTCCACATTGGTGTCCCTGTCTGAGCTTCCGTGGCTGTGGGCACGTGGACGTGAGCAGGTGTGCCTGAGTGCCCCTGTGCGCAGGGCTTTAGGGACCCTGCTGGCCCTGCTGAAGAGGGTGGTAAGGCAGCATGGCACCCAGCGGCCCAGCTCCTTGCTGTGGCTGAGGACGTACTTGGGGCTACCGGGGGTGGGCAAGTGGGGCCTTGCCTCACAACTCCCGAGGGTGAGCTGGGCGAAGCAAGGACGAGGCTATTTGCTTAGCTGGGCCAGGGCTGGTAGGCTGAGGAAGCGGTTCTGGGTGGCAACGCCTATTCCCAGGTCCTTTTCCAGTAATGTTCCTAGAAAGCCCCTCCACCCAAGCTCCCATCCCCTGCTCAGCATCTGCTTGGATTGGGAGGCTCTGACTGACTCATACCCTCTCTGGGCTGGAAGCCAGTCCTCACCTCCCGCCCTGCCAGGCAGGTAGGGGTGGGGCAGGTAGCCAGCCCCTCCCAGACCCCGCCCCAGGCCCCACTAGCACCCAGTCAGCCACCATGCCCAGACTAAGGGGGAGAGAGAAAGAGGCAAGTGCATGTTCAGGTTAAGGCCCAGAATGAGGGCTGTTAATTTCCTAGGACAGTTCTTTTAGGCAAACCCCCCAAGCACAGACAGGACATTGGCAGAGTCTCCTCCATAGTCTTGTTAACTTAGGGCCCGCTCGGAGCCACCGATCTCATTTAACCCTCCCAACCAAGTTTAAATGGGGTTCTCCTCATCCCCATTTTACAGATGTTATTGCGGGGGTCCTAAGGAGTTAAACAGCCTGTCTAAAATTACACACGTGTTTACGTCTGTCGGCATTTTTTTATTCTCCCTGGAAATCCACAGCCTACCGGCTCCTCCTCGCTCAGACCACAGCTGCTCTCACAGCAGCCCACCTGCCCACCACGCACACCCCCTCCAAGTGTGATCTTGTTCCCATTCTTCCCCAGGAAGACCCCCTGGCCCGTGGGGTGGCCGGACAAATTAGGGGGTGGTCTATCCTTCTCCTCCCACCCTCCTGGACTTCTCTGCAGTGTCCTGGTTTTGGGTTTGGCGTGGCCGTGAGTTTACTGCATCTCTGAGAATGCTGGCGGGTCTGTGTGCACGTCTGGAGGGTGGGGCTGTCTGGGCTCGAAGGTGTAGCTCCAGCGGGGCTGCCCGTTGGACACACAAGAAGGCAGAGGGCAGAGCTGCGGTGGGATGTGCATTGCACAGGTTGTATCTATGACTGTGCCTAGGCACAGATGTGTCAGCCCCTGCGGGTGTTCATGTTTGGGTGTCTGTGGCGTGACTCCCCGCTTCTCTCCCCTTACCACAGAACTGCCACGATCCTCCGTTTCCAGACTCCTGGCCCCCAGGTAAGAGCCTGGTAAAAGCAGCCTACATCTGGGGACAGAGACACCTGAGTGTGAGGCCCCGCCTGCTCTGGCCATGGGAGCCCTTGAGCTGGCCCCACCCAGGCAGCGGGAGTGTCCTCATCCAATGGGATGGGGTGACACGGAGGAGGAGGCAGCCCTGCAGCTTCTCCCGCCCCCAGGAATACAGGGAGCACCCGGCTCCCTACATGGGAGGCTCATTACCTCAGCACTCAGTGGTTTGGAGCAGGGGCGGGGGGGTCATGCCAGGACTTGGCACATACTACAAAGTGTGGGGGGCACCCCCAGCACTCCCGCCCGCCGCTGGCCGGGGGAGGGGCTGTGACGTTCGGTGGCCTCATGCTGCTGAGAGGAAGTAGCTAATTGCCAACCTGATGACTGGGCAGACTGAGGAATGGGGTGATGATGCCACTCACGGAAGCGGGCGCCCCAGCACAAGGAGGGGGCCCTGCAGGGACGGGGTGGGCCAGGCCAGCACTCTGCAGAGGCTGAGGTGGTTGTGGCCAAAGGAGCAGGGGGGGAGGGTTGTTGAGGCTGGGACCGTGGGAAAGGACTTCTCCCCAGCTTCCCTCAGCTTTAAGGGAAAAGAGTTGAGAGGCTCCAGGGGATGAAGGGATTTGGGAAGGGGCTACCGGGGATGGACAGGGAGGAGATGGTGGCAGAGGCTTCTTTACTCTCCTCCCACAAACACTCCCCAACCTTTCCGAGTTTCCCACCCTTGCCCTTGGCCACTCTTTGGCCCCTGTGGCCCTAGGCTAGTGAGGAAGGAGGGAATAGGTGGAGGGCTCTTTTCACCATAAGACCCCTGCCGCCAACACTGGGGCATAAACAGTATACCTGGTGGTACCCAGTCTGCTGAAGACCAGGGCATCCAGAAGGGGTGAGACATCACATGTCCTTGAGGATCGGAAGAGCAGGTGCTTTGGACAGGGAGAATGGAACAGGCAAAGGCTGGGCAGTTGGCTTTAGTGAGGCTAATGGAGGATGGGGGCTTGGCTGCCATGGTTATGGGGCGGGGGGGGGGGGGGGCCGCCGGGGGAGGGGAGGGGGCTTCTGTACTGAGAGCCACACTGGCCCTTCCCGGCATAAACTGCATAACCAGACTTAGAGCTTCTCCCACAATGCTGGCCACAGCCTCTGGCCCCCGCATGCCTTTTGCCTCGACTGCCAGAGGAAGGACCAAGTCAGAAGCTACACAGGATTGGGGGCTCCACCCCCCAAATCCCCAGGTGCATCCACCCGAGAGAACCTACCTGCCCTGAGCGACAAAAACCAGGACCCATCCATCTGTAGGTCAGTGCTCCGGGCCCTTAGCGCCCCCTGTGGGCAGGGAACTATACTAATGGGGGGAGGCCATCCACCTGCCTGAGGGAGGAGACAGACACGCCCCCCACCAAAGCACACAGGCCTTGCCTGAGGGTAAAGCCCCGTGGTGCTGCGATGAAGGGGACTCAGACATTGACCTACTAGCTCCAGTCTGAAATTCGGCTCGTCCTCGGGAAGATCCCACTCCGATGGAGACGTGTTCTATCATCAAAGCTCCATTCTGAAGGGAGAAAGAGTACGGGGCTTCAAGAAACTTCGTCTGAGGGTAGAGACACGCGGCCACATAGAATCCTTCTGGAGCCCTCAATCTGTTGCAGACATGGATTAGACATTCAGTGACTTCAGTACTGCTAGAAAAAATTACAAGATGTCCAGTTAAATTTGAATTTCAGATAAACGATGAATGATGTTTTAGTGTAAGTATAGCCCATACAACATATGGGGCGTACTTATACTAAAAAAAGTATCCATTGCTTATTTGGAATTCAAATTTAACCGGACATCCTGTATTTTTACTTGTCAAAGCTGACAACTCTAGATGCATCCAATCTAAGGGAAGAAGGAAGGGGAAGGACCCCCAGACACCAAAATGCAGGTAAACATTACAGCGTGCTCCAGCTCAGGAGAGTGGTGGTGGAGCGGGAGGGGAGTCCTGGGGCGCTGGCTCGCAGCAGTTTAAAATTCCTTCCAGGCCAGATCCCTAATCCCTTGGTGCACAATGGCCGCCTTCTCCCCCACCGCCTGCGCCCACGCCCTCCCCCGCGGGGCCGTGGCAGTGCCACCACCGGCCTCTTTAAGCCCCTTTGAAGCCGGCAGAGCCCCGCGCCGCGGGAGGCCCCGCCGCTATGCCAGCTATGCCAGCTATGTCCCTGCCGCCGCCGGCCACCACTGCTCCCCATTAATACTGGCTAATCTGGCTAATAAATAAACTCCCCTCCCAGCCTCCGCCCCCCACTGGCTCCTCCCCGCCCCCCAAGAATTGATTTCAGGGCTCAGGTAAAACATGCGTCTCCATTCCCTTCTGCCGTCTTTCTGTCTCCTTTTTTTTTTTTTTTTTTTTCTTTCGCCCTCCTAGATCTATTGCCCTACTCTGACGGAATTTGGGGAGTCTCTGCCTCGCGCTTTGCATCTTCATCTCTTTCAGTCCACCTGCGCGCGGGGAGCGGGCCACATGCAGGGACACCACTCAATGCCCCGGGAAGATCCGCGGGACCCAAGAGCGCCCCCTGGAAGCCAGGGGAGGTGCAGGTCACGCCTCCCCCTGGCCACGCCCTCCCGTCCCCGCGGAAGTGGGGCGCCTGGCAAGCAGCCCCGGGACAGGTGACTCCGCGCCAGGGGAAGGCGATGGCGCCTCCCGCGGCAGAAGTCTTTTCTCCACGGCCTCTGCCGCCCCCTGCGTCCCCACCCAGGCTTCGGAGAGTCTGACTCAGAGCCGAGCTCGCATCGCTTCACCTCCTACCACGCACCCGGAGCGCGCGGAGAAATTACAGGATTGCAGGGGCACGGCTAATGCGCTCTAATTACCCACCGCCGCTCTTCTCCGCGGCGCTCTGCTGCGCTGGGCCAACGCATCCTAATTAGGCCGCCCCTCCCCGGTCCCAGAACCCGTCCCCGTCCCCAGTCCTCAGGAGCGCGCGCGTTGGCTTTGCCCGCCGACGCCTCCTGTCGGCTTCCTAAACTGCCCCAGAAGAGAGCCCTGAGACCCCACCTGTGATGGAGAGAGGGAAGGAGCAGGACTTGGGAGATCCGAGCCTCCCCCCCCCCCCCCCCCCGTGAGCCAATAGCCGTGAGTTGTCTGTCCGTAAGAGTGGGGAGGAGGTAGGACCCGTTTCGTTGACAAGGACACTGAGGTCCGTGGAAAGTAACTGCCCAGTTAAGGGCACCACGGCAAGAGTATCCCCATTTTGGACTTGAGGCACAGAAAATTGAAGGCTGTCTCTGGGAAGGCCACCCAGCCAGAACTCCCAGCTCGGCTTATTTCAGGGCTTACGACCCACCCCACAGGCTTCTTCCTCTGACAGGGAAATTTCCCATCGCAGACCTGGAACCCCCCTGGGAGGCCGGAAGGCCCACCAGCTGTGGCCTGTGGGTCAGAAGGGAGCTAGTGAGGAGGGGCTAAAAAGTCTTGCCTCCCAGGAAGGGTGGGAGAGGCCCAGAGACCCAGAAGCCAGGCCCTGTGGCCGGGCAGCAGGAGGAGCAACTTGGCTGTCAGCTTCTTTATCCAAACCAGGGGCCCTTTCCTCTATCAGGAATTCTTTCCTGATGTCCAGGGGGTTGCAGACGCGTGGCCTTGGGCCAGGTTTAATCTTTAGTGAGGTTTTGTTTGGCCGGCAATGAGTATGTGTTTTTTGGGGTTTTTTTGTTTGTTTGTTTTTATTGAATATGAGAGCTGACAGTGTGAGCTGTCTGATTGCCCTCCCCAGTGTCAAAGGTCAGTGTGGTTAGACTAGTCCCCAACGGCATTTGGGTTTGAGACCCCTGATTGAGACCAGTCCACTTGGCCTTGCCTTTAACCTTTCCTCAGGAGCCAGGATTTTTGTCTGCACTAATGCCACCCCCTGGAAGTCTGCACGTTTCTTGGTAAGCCTGCCCAGGTGAGTGACCCTGGGAGCCCTTCTTTAGACTTCCCACATGCGGTGGTTGGGGAGCTGCACATGCCTCTGGAAAACCCTCTTGTACCCCATTTTTTTTTCATCTTCAGTTTCAATCTGCGCCTTGGGTGTGCCTTCCTCAGCAGGGATGACAACTGCTTTTCTGCCATGAAACTAAAGTTTCCTTGAGGGCAGGATATTAGATCTCTCCCTTTAGTCTAGGATCTTACTGAGGGCTAGGGAACTGGGTTGTGGAGGTAGCACCCTCCATCACAGGAAGCTCCCCTAGGGCAGGGTGGTTTCCCCCCTCAGACTAGGGCTCCCTGAGGGCAGGGCTGTGTCTCCCCTCAAACTGGGGCTCCCTGAGAGCAAGGCTGTGTCTCCCCCTCAGCCTGGAGCTCCTTGAAGGCATTGGGTTCTCTTCTGAGATGGGGCCTTTGCACCCCACTCCAGCCCTCTGGCTCTGGCAACACCCAGGCATTCCTCCCAGGACACGGTTGGTCACACTTTGATGAATGAAACCTACTAAGAATAACTCAGTCCTTGTAGTTTCTAAAGGACAGAGGTGTGGAGTGAGGGAGGAGCTGGTGACTTTGGGGGTTGGGGGGGGGAGATGGACGCACTCATTCATCCAACAACATTTTCCCAGGTGCCCATCTGGACCCTGAGGGGAGACACTGTGAGTGCCACAGGGCCCCCTACTGTGCCCTTTCTGCTGTTGTCAGTAGGGTGTCCACAGGACCCCTGAGACTGAAATCCCCATTCTCTTCTTCACAGCTTTCCCACCCCAGAAGTTATCACCTGAAAGCTACCCAGCCCAGTCCATGCCTGGCACAAGCTCCCTCTGCTTGGAACTCAGGTATTTGGAAACAGAGGCTGCTTCCAGTGGGTCATGGGCTGTGGGGTGGGGGAGGACCACTGAGCAGGCTTCCTCCTCTTATGGACACCTGTCAGAGTGACCATGGGAGAATGTAGAAGCAGTCTCAACCTGGCAGGAGGGCCTTTGGTGCTTTGAGTGGGGAAGTGGGTGCAAGTGACCCAAAGGATGAATCCCTGTCCCTTGCTCCCTCTCCACACTTCCTCCTCCTGCCCCTTCCCACTTCAAGCCCTCAAGCCTCCAGTTAAGAATCAAACCACCTTCCCAGGGGTGCCTGGGCAGCTCAGTTGGTTAAGCACCTGCCTTTGGCTTGAGTCATAATTCCAGGATCCTAAGATTAAGCCCAATATTGGGCTCCCTGCTTGGCGGAGAGCCTGCTTCTCCCTCTCCCTCTGCCTGCCATTCTAGTACTTGGGCTCTTTCCCTATCTCTCTGTCAAATAAATAAATAAAATTAAAAAAAAAAAAAGAAGAAGAAGAAGAAGAAGAAAGAGTTGAGCCACTTTTCCAATGCAACTCTTCTTGCAGGCCTTTCATAGGGGGCCCGTGGAGTGGGGAGGTTGTGACCTTAACCCACTTCTCTGGATGGGCCTTCCTGGCACCCCACCCCCAACTGCCACCTCCTGAGAGGGATATTTCAGCCTGGTCTTGGCAAGAACGTCAGCCTATGAGCCAGATGGCCTTGTATGGTACCAGCACTGCCACTGATCCCACTGTGACCTTGAGAAGCCCTACGCTCCTCTGGGCCTCAGTTTCCCCATATGTAAAAGGACTTTTGTCCAGTTTCCCTGGTTTTTAAACCTTTCTTTTTCCACCCTAAGTAATGGATCCTTCTGTTTAAATAGTAACTTAAGTGGCATCTCCACTAGTAACACAGAAAATGTTTGGGGTTCTATGGTCAAAATAGGAGTGGGGGCCCAGAACCCCAGTCCATCTCACACACACACACACACACACACACACACACACACACACACAGATCAGCTCCAGAGCGCTCCAGAGAGCATACCTCATAAACCTCTGAACCCTGAAATCCTTCCCTTGCAAGCATTCTGGGGTCCTCCCATGGCTGAGAGCTCTTGAACTGGGCTCTGAGCATGAAGCAGTGATTGTGGGCCTTCCAGGTATAGGGAGCAAGGGCCCCGGGGTAACAGGGCAAGGAGGTCTAACAGATAGGGGGCGTTCTCTCAACACTGGGTAAGTCCGGTGAGGCTGGGCAGGAGCCTGGGTCCAAAGCAGGAACTATCAAATGCTCACCACCCTCCTTACCCACCCCTGTCACACCCCAGCCAGAAGTCATGGGGCTTCTCTGGTGCTGGGCCCCTCAGCTGGAGGAAGGACAGGATGAGTAGAGACAGAGAGGGCCCTTCCCCAGTAGGATGGGCAGCACTACGGCAGGAGCTTCTGCAGCTATTTTCTGGAATCCCTCTCACTATATCTAGGACGAGGAGAATGGCCGGGGTTGGGGGCCTGGTAAGGGCCCCGAAGTGGCTGAGCTGTAGGGGGCTGGGCACCAGAAAACCCAACTGGGATTTTGTACCCCACTGCAGGAGACCCAGGGAACCCCCCAGCACCACTGAGGCTGCGGGTGCGAGAATTTGGTGCCAATGGGGAAGGCAGGTGGGAGAGGGCCTATCAGGCACTGGTAAGAGGAGGGCCAGGGGCGCCTGGGTGGCTCAGTGGGTTAAAGCCTCTGCCTTTGGCTCAGGTCATGATCTCAGGGTCCTGGAATCGAGCCCCACATCAGGCTCTCTTCTCATCGGGGAGCCTGCTTTCTCCTCTCTCTCTGCCTGCCTCTCTGCCTACTTGTGATCTTTGTCTGTCAAAAAAATAAATAAAATCTTTAAAAGGAAAAAAAAAAAAAAAAGAGGAAGGTCAGATGAGGAGGGGAGTGGGTGCCATAGAGGGAAGAAAGATGGCGCCAAAAAGAAGCAGGACTGGGCCTGGGGTCCCAACACAGGGCAGCAGGGCGGGTCCCTCCAGAATGGAAGAACTGCCAAAGTACCCAGCCCCTCTTCGCCAACAGATAGACCGTGCTCAGCAGTGCTGAGAAAGGCTTGTGTTCAGCCCAGCCACCCAGGGTCACCAGGCAAAGGAGTGCAGTCCCCTCACTGACACCCCCAGGCACACCTGCCCAGCCCCAGAGAGACCAATTTTCCCAATTTAGGGAACCTTACCATCCTCTATCCCAAACACCCACACACTGGCATTTGTCCCCTGGAGACTTCACTGCCTTGGCCTTGGAAACTCCTGGATCTCTGTTCTGCCCCAGGCACAGCTCCGGGCACTGGGGTTTCAGGAGCGGAAAAATCAGCCAGTCTCTGCCCTCATGGTACTCACATTCTAGGGAGCAATGACCGCTGAGCAACAAATCAGAAAAGATGAACGTTCAGGGCACCTAAGTGGCTCAGTTGGTTAAGCGACTGCCTTTGGCTCAGGTCATGATTCCAGGGTCCTGGGATCGAGTCCCACATTGGGCTCCCCCTGCTCTGTGGGGAGCCTATTTCTCCCTCTTCTGCCTGCTACTCCCCATCTTGTGCTCTCTCTGTGTGTTAAATAAATAAATAAAATCTTAAAAGAAAGAAAAAACAAAAGTTCAGGTTGTGGTAAGACTACAGGAGGGGAGAGTGTTGGGGTGGCTGGGGCAGTTTCAGATGGCGTCGTCTAAGACCATCTTCAGGGGGAGGTGACATTTGAAGGGCGACTTGAACTCTGAGAAGCCAGTCAGGCTTCAGAATGAAAAGAAATACAAAAATGTACAATATTTTTAAATAGAAAAGAACAGGAATCCACAAACATTGAAGGGCAGGGAAGTGAGGGGCCTCTTTTGGGGCCTCTGCTGTGTGTCCGGCCCGTCAGTAGGATAATCATGTGCGCCATTTCCCACCGCCCGCTTCAGAACCCTGTGTGTCCAAACAGTATTATTTTCATTTTACAGATAAGAAATATGAAGCCCAGAGAAGTTACTGTTTCATTTGTCTAATAGGATATATTGAGTTTTAGCCTCTGACACCATAATAAATACCACAGGGGCCCTGCCCTGTCAGGGCCTCTAGTCTGTGAGAACACAGAGGTGGATCGGGGAGGGCTTCCTAAAGGAGACCATGTCTCAGCTGAGTCTGAAAAGAGGAGGAAGTGAGGAGAGGGGCCAGGGGGGCTAGCACCAGGGGCAGGGTGACCTGTGGACAGGAGTAAAGGACTGGATGGTGTGGGGGGGGGTCTTGCCCACTTGCCAGGTCAGCTCCCTGAGGGTCTAGGGTGGTGAGTGAGGAACCTGTAGGTAGACAAAGGCAGGAGGGTAAACGGGACTGCCTGGTAGGGCTATTAGACAAGGCAGGCCTGGTGGGACCTGGCCTGTGATGACCTGGCTACCCCCCAAGGGGCTGTGTCTCCCAAGGGACACAATTACTAATGGCAAAAGATGGCTGCGAGCCAACAGCAAGGCCTGGTTGGACAAGGCACACATGTTCACACACTCCACACCCACAGACCCAGACGGATATGGACATGCCACACGCGTGCGCACATGCAGCTCGCCCACTCCTTGGGCTGTATTGACGAGGGCTGCAGAAAGGCACAGGACAGGGGGTCAGAGATCACAGGACAGTGTGGCTCCATCCTAGTGTAGGCCTCAGGCCCTAAGCACCTCTTTCTGGAGCCAGGGTGGATGATGCTCCAAACCCTCCCTTCCCAAGCTCTCAAGCCCCTTGCCTTCCCTGTCACCCCCTCCCCCATACACTCTGAGATCTCACCTGCCAGTACCTTGTCCAGGATGGGCTGACAGGACGTTCAAATTCCCTGCCGGTCACATTCACGGGGAATACATCCCTGTACACCACAGCCAGCAGCAGAATCTAGACTCAGAACAGACCCTGCTGGACTGGAACAAACAGGCCACGTCAGAGATGAGAGTTTGTACCCCAACACAAGGTCTCCAACACAAAGTCAGATGTCAAACAGCTCAGACACAGGCTGGGGGGGCCCACAAGTAAGATGGATTTGGGGGATCATTCCTGGGAGGGGACTTGTCCCTTAGGGAGCAATGAATATGCAGATCTGAGCTGTGCTAATGGAAGGAGAGCAGCCAGCTAGAAGAGAGGGGGCAGCCCCCAGGCTCTGAGCTGGCCAGACTGTTCAGGAGCCATGGGTCCAGACCTGGAGATCTCCCCCTGAAGGGGACGCTGACAGAGTGACAGGGTGGGGAGGGATCTAGAAACTCCATCATAGGAGGAACTACCACAAGGATGTTTAGCCCCCAAAACAAAAGACTCTGGCATCTGGGAGGTCCCTGCTCTAGCCATAACCTTTGCCTACTGGCAACTTTCTTGTGCCTATTTAAGCTACAGCTCTACTTCCTCAGAGAAGCCTTTTCTGACCTCTCTGGCAATTATGTCCCACGGTTATATGCTCTGTCTGCCACCCAGCCCTGGTCTTGGGGTAGCACTTACCAGAAGTAGCTTTACCTATGTGAATGTTCTCTTTGTGCTGTCTCCCTAAGAAACTGTAAGCAGCGTGAGGTTAAGGGCCCTATGTACTATTGCTTACTATTGTTTTCCTTGTATCTGGCCCATTGTAGGAGCTCCATAAACATCCAAAGAGGGAGGAAAGAGGTGCCTTGAACGGTCCAAGGGCTGCCGTATGTAGGTTCTCCAGGGCCAGAGGGAGCAGGAGCACCAGCACCAGCAGAAGGTCAGCCTAGGGAGTCAGATTTCAGATCATCAATAGTAAGATTTTAGAAGTCAGATGGTCACAGTGTGGACCAGGCTGCCTCAGAAGACGGTGAGTTTCTCTGGATGAGTTTAAGTAGAACCAGGAAGAGCACTTATGTGGAGCTGTTATGTGAATGAATGAATGAATGAATGAATGAATGAGGATGATTACTACCGAGTATTCATACATGAGTAGGAGGTTGCTGACAGCTGACCTGTGTCTCAGAATTGCATCGGAGTCAGACCCCAGGAGGACAAAGAGCCATGGACCCCGAGACGCCTGCCACACACACACTTACAGAAAAGCACACTTCTAATCCATCCAGCAACGCCGAACGTGTCGTGCTGGATAACATTTACAGCAGGGCGAGGACGGAGGTGTCTTGGGAGCAGCTCCATCCTGATTCGCCTCTCACTCTTCCCAAAAAGATCACCCCCTTTGAGCTACTTTCCCTGGGGATGACCCCTTGGCATCAATCTGTCCTGAGGTCAATGCTCCTGTGGCAGCTTCCTCCTCGGGGCTGGGGATGGGATTGAGAAGGAAGAACTTGGCACCTGGTGTCACCTCTGGCCTGCAAAGGGTGGGGTGGGCGGGGCTGGTGCCCTGGGTCTGAGCTCCCCCCAGCATGTTTGGAAGCCTGAGATGTAGGTCCAGCGCATGCTCATGATCCCTCCCCTCCCTCACCGCTCTTCCCCAGCAGCTGCCCTGTGACCTTGCCGCGGAGGAATTGTAGTGTTACCTGCCTCTATCCCACCCCTGGCTCAGAGAAGGATGGTGAGCAACACAGGGGCCAGGACTGACAGAGCTGAGATAGAAAGTGGTGTTCTGCTCAGGGAGACAGAGATGGAGCATTTTCTAACCAGACTGTGGTAGCATCTAGACAGGGACTGGGAAGAACACGCCCTGGGGCCCCTGAGGCTGGGACCAGGTTGGACTTATGTTCTGTCCGTGCTCTGGGCCTGCCCTGTCTCCAGCAGCCCTGCTGTGGCCAGTGACCCGTCAGTGACTCACAGCCAGCTGTGGACACAGAGGGGAGAAAGTGGCCCCCAGCTGAGCTCATGTGCTCGCAATTAGCCCTCTATGCTTCCTCACCAGGGAGAGCCTCCCAGCTTCCGCGCACGCACGTCCCAGGCTCCCTTTCGTAACCGCAACGTGCCTCTTGCTGCTTATTTTAGCCTGATGAAGCCTCTTGAAATGTCAGAGCTGGAACCGAGTTGGGATCATGCATGTCAATCCTTCCATTCAACCAGGAGGAAAACGGATATTCAGGAGAGTAAGGGATGTGTTTCAGGGCACATAGCTAATTTGCTGAAATTCCACGGCAGGCTTTGGAGACCCAAATCCAGGTATCCTTAACTCAGAGGGAGCAGTCCACTTCAGCCAGCCCCTGACCACACTTCTGGAACCTCGGAGCCAGCATGCCCAGATTTGAACTCTGATTTGCCCTTTATCAGCCGTGCGACTACAGGCATAAGTCTGCCTCCTCATCTGTAAAATGAAGCTAACAATGGTACCTACCTCCCAGACTGGTAGAGGAGCATAAGTCTGCCTCCTCATCTGTAAAATGAAACTAACAATGGTACCTACCTCCCAGACTGGTAGAGGAGCCAATGCGTTAACCTAGCCGAATTGCTGAGACCAGTGCCAGACACCTGACATGAACTCATGTTAAAGTATGTTAGCTAGCATGCTTAGGTGCACAGTGGAGTTACCAAACCTCGGTCCTTGGTGTGGAAAGTTCAAAGATTAGGTTTTATTGGTTTGCCTGAGAGCAAGCAGATTCAAGGAGGCCAGCTGTATAACCAGGCTTGTGGCAAAACCATGTATGGTTTCCTGCTGAGGCCAGGTGTTGCTGCCAGAAGGAGCAGACGGGGCCCAGAAGCTGCTGGCCTCCCGCTCTGGCAGCCGCCACCTGAGATCCCAAGATCGCAGACATCACAGCAAGGGCCAGTGGAGAGTCTCAGGGCAGCTCAAGCTGGAAGAATGTGGAGAAATGCCCTTTTGAAGGCAAGGATGAGCCTCTGCTCATCTGCAAAACAGGGGAAAGCGGAGCCTCTAATGTGCAGGGTGGTCGCGGTCATGAGCTCAGGGGTGGGAGGGTACTCTATCCAGCATTATCCTCACCTGCCCTCCTCCTTCCTGCCCCTCACCTGCTTGAGGCCAGTCGTCTCAACTCAGAGCAGCATCTCCTGGACTGCGCTAAATAAATATTAACAAATTCTTCTCCTGCCACGTTCCTCCTTTGCTAGTCACCAAGGCTCTGGCAACTCACACCAGGGGAACTATGGTCCCAGGACATGTACAAGATCCGGGTGGTCTCATTCCAGCCCCGGAGATGCTTGTGGGATGGATGACTCGGTGAATTAGTGAGTGGAGCAATTCCCAGAACCTCCCAAAAACTCACCCTGAGCTTTCAACATTGGGCAACATTCTGGTTGCCCCAGAGCCCCAGCCACAAACAACTCTGAGGAATGGCTGCTCTTCAGTTGTGTCATCCCTCATCAGTGCTCATCTCTCCTGAACACAGCAATCTTTCTTGGCCCCCTCCCTCCGCCACTGGCAAGACTGGACAACCAGGTGTGTTTGCAACCTCCTCCAGCAACAGTGCTGGAGGTCACAGCCATCCTATTGCCCATAACCACTGCCCACAAGCCTGATGATCAGTCTTGAGCCCTGTCCTGCTCTCCGAGTCACAGCAGTCCCCCATCCACCTCACCAGCCTCCTGAGACAGCCTGCATAAGAAAACTGACTTTTCAGCTTGCTCTTGCAACTCCTCTGATCACTCATGGTGCTCTCCAAGTCTTAGCCCTTGCTCTGCTGGCCCCAGCTGGTCCCTACTCATGGATGTGGGTGGCCCTTTCCTCACCAGGAACATCACCTACTCTCTGGTCTCCTCTCCATCAGGGCAGACTGAAACTCCACAGGTTGGGAAGTCAGCCAGAACCAGCTGGGAGTTTGTGCCCCTTTGAAGACTGGGACACTGAACACTAGTTCTGTCCTCAGATACCAGGTGATGGTTTGGTTCCAGCTTTTTCCCCATCACCTACCGTTCAGGCCTCTGGATGGTACAGAAAGCTGTAGGGCCACTAGTGGTCCCTACAGACCAACCAGAGGATTCTAAGAATATCCAAACTGGCAGATCCTGAGGCACCACCCAGTCTAGTGAAGATACTCCTAGAGCATTTGAAAACGTGTTAGTCTTTTTTATTGTAACAATGATGAAAGGTGGTCTGGCAGTGGATGCCATGGGCCAGGGATGCTAAATAATCCCAAAATGCACAAGGCAGTTTACACAATGAAGAATTACACTCCTCTGTCCATTGATAGATGAATGGATAAAGAATGCGTGAGATATGAATGTAAATGGGCTAAATGTCCCACTCAAAAGACACAGGGTATCAGATTGGATAAAAAAGCAATAACCATCAATATGCTGTCTGCAACAGGCTCATTTTAGACCCAAAGACACCTCCAGATGTAAAGTGAGGGGATAGAAAACCATTTATCATGTTAATGAACATCAAAAGAAAGCTGGGGTGTCAATCCTATGTCAGACAAATTAGATTTTAAATGAAAGACTGTAATAAGAGATGAGGAAGGACACTATATCATAATTACAGGGTCTATACAACAAGAAGATCTAACAATCACTAACGTTTATGCCCCTAATGTAGGAGCAGCCAATTATGTAAGCCAATTAATAACAAAATCAAAGAAACACTTCAATAATGCTACAATAATAGTGGGGAACTTAAACACCCTCTGCACTGCAATGGGCAGATCATCTAAGCAGAAGACCAATAAGGAAATAAGGGCTTTGAATGACACACTAGACCAGATGGACTTCACGGATATATTCAGAACATTGCATCCCAAAGCAAGAGAATACATATTCTTCTCGAGGGCACATGGACCATTCTCCAAAACAGATCACATCCTGGGTCACAAATCAGGTCTCTACAGGAACCAGAAGATTGGGATCATTCCCTGCATATTTTCAGACCACAATGCTTTGAAACTGGAACTCAGTCACAAGAGGAAAACTGGAAAGAACTCAAATACATGGAGCTAAAAGTGCCCTACTGAAGAATGAATGGGTCAACCAGAAAATTAAAGAAGAATTTTAAAAATTCATGGAAACAAATGAAAATGAAAACACAACTCTTCAAAATCTTTGGGATGCAGCAAAGACAGTCCTAAAAGAGAAGTATTTAGCACTATAAACCTTTCTCAAGAAAGAAGAATGGTCTCAAATACACAACCTAGCCCTATACCTAAAGGTGTTGGAGAAAGAACAGCAGATAAAGCCTAAACCCAACAGGAGAAGAGATCAGAAATCAATGAAATAGAAACCAAAGGAACAGTAGAACAGATCAATGAAACTAGGAGCTGGTTCTTTGAAATAATTAATAAGATTGATAAACCCCTGGCCAGACTTCTCAAAAAGAAAAGAGAAAGGACTCAAATCAAGAGGACTCAAACATCAAGAATGAAAAAGGGGAGATCACAACCAACACTGAAAAAATACAAGCAATTATAAGAATGAATTATGAGCAACTGTATGCCAACAAATTAGGCAATCTGGAAGGAATGGATGCATTCCAAGAGATGTATAAACTACCAAAACTGAAACAGGAAGCAATAGAAAACCCAAACAAACCCATAACCAACAAGGAAATTGAAGCAGTAATCAAAAATCTCTGAAGAAACAAGAGCCCAGGGCCAGCTGGCTTCCCAGAGGAACTCTACCAAACATTTAAAGAAGGATTAATACCTATTCTTCTGAAGCTGTTTCAAAATAATCAAAATGGAAGGAAAACTTCCAAACTCTTTTTATAAGGCCAGAATTACCTTGATCCCAAAACCAGACAAAAACCTCACCACAAAGAATTACAAACCAATATCACTGAGGAACATGGATGTGAAAATTCTCACCAAAATACTAGCCAATAGGATCCAACAGTACATTAAAAGGATTATTCACCATGACAAGTGGAATTTATTCCTGAACTGCAAGGTTGGTTCAACATCCGCGAATCAATCAATGTGATACATAAATAAAAGAAACAACAAGAACCATATGGTCCTCTCAAGAGATGCAGAAAAAACACTGACAAAGTATAGTATCCTTTCCTGATTAAAACTCTCCACAGTGTAGGGATGGAGGGACATACTTCAATATCATAAAGGCATCTATGAAAAACCCACAATGAATATCATTCTCAATGGGGAAAAACTGAGAACTTATCCCCTAAGGTCAGGAACATGGTAGGGCTGACCACTATTACCACTGCTGTTCAACATAGTACTAAAAGTCCTAGCCTCAGCAATCAGAGAACAGAAAGAAACAAAAGGCACCCGAACTGGTAAAGAAGAACTTGAACTCTCACTCTTTGCAGATGACATGACACTCTATGTGGAAAACCCAAAAAACTCCACCCAATATTGTTAGAACTCATACAGGAATTCAGCAAAGTGGCAGGATATAAAAACAAATGCACAGAAATCAGTTGCAGTTCTATACACCAACAGCAAGACAGAAGAAAGAGAAATTAAGGAGTCTATCCCATTTATAATTGCACCCCAAACCATAAGATAACTAGGAATAAACCTAACCAAAGAGGTAAAGGACCTGTACTCAGAAAATATAGAATACTCATGAAATAAATTGAGGAAGATACAAAGAAATGGAAAAATGTTCCATGCTCATGGGTTGGAAAACCAAATATTGTGAAAATGTCTATGCTACCTAGAGCAATCTATACATTCGGTGCAATCGCTATCAAAATACCATCAACTTTTTTCACAGAACTGGAACAAATAATCCCAAAATTTGTATGGAACCAGAAAAGACCCTGAATAGCCAGAGGATGTTGAAAGAGAAAATCAAAGCTGGTGGCATCACAATTCGAGCCTTCAAATTCTATTACAAAGTTGTAATCATCAAGACTGTATGGTACTAGCACAAAAACAGACACATAGATCAATGGAACAAAATAGAGAACCCAGAAATGGACCCTCAACTCCATGGTCAACTAATATTCAACAAAGCAGGAAAGAATGTCCAATGGAAAAGAGACAGTTTCTTCAACAAATGATGTTTGAAAAATTGGACATCCACATGCAGAAGAATGAAATTGGACCACTTCCTTACACCATACACAAAAATAGACTCAAAATGGATGAAAGACCTCAATGTGAGACAGGAACCCATCAAAATCCTGGAGAACACAGGCAGCAACCTCTTCAACCTCAGCCACAGCAACTTCTTCCTAGATACTCCAAAGGCAAGGGAAACAAAGGCAAAATGAGCTACTGGGACTTCATCAAGATCAAAAGCTTTTGCACAGCAAAGGAAACTGAGGATAAAACCAAAAGACAACCAACAGAATGGGAGAAGATATTTGCAAATGACATGTCAGATAAAGGGCTAGTATCCAAAATCTATAAAGAACTTATCAAACTCAACACCCAAAGAACAAATAATCCAATCAAGAAATGAGCAGAGAACATGAACAGACATTTTTGCAAAGAAGACATCCAGATGGCCAAGAGACACATGAAAAAGTGCTCCACATCACTTGGCATCAGGGAAATACAAATCAAAACCACAGTGAGATGCCACCTCACACCAGTCAGAATGGTTAAAATTAACAAGTCAGGAAACAACAGGTGTTGGTGAGGATGCAGAGAAAGGGGAACCCACTTACACTGTTGGTGGGAATGCAAACTGGTGCAGCCACTCTGGAAAACAGTATGGAGGTTCCTCAAAAAGTTGAAAATAGAGCTACCCTATGACCCAGCAATTGCACTACTGGGTATTTACCCCAAAAATATAAATGTAGTGATCTGAAGGGGCACCCACACCCCAATGTTTATAGCAGCAGTGTTCACAATAGCCAAACTTTGGAAAGAGCCCAAATGTCCATCAACAGATGACTGGATAAAGAAGATTATATATATATATATATATATATATATATATATATATATATATGAATACTATGTAGCCATAAAAAACCAAAATTTGCCATTTGCAACAACGTGAATGGAGGGTATTATGCTAAGCGAAATAAGTCAATCAGAGAAAGACAATTATCATATCATCTCACTGATATGTGGAATTTAAGAAACAAATCAGAGGCGGGGCGCCTGGGTGGCTCAGTGGGTTAAGCCGCTGCCTTCGGCTCAGGTCACGATCTCAGGGTCCTGGGATCGAGTCCCGCATCGGGCTCTCTGCTCAGTGGGGAGCCTGCTTCCCCCCTTCTCTCTCTGCCTGCCTCTCTGCCTACTTGTGACCTCTGTCTGTCAAATAAATAAATAAATAAATAAATAAGAAACAAAACAGAGGATTATAGGGGAAGAGACCTAAATAAATAAATAAATAAAACAAGACAAAACCAGAGAGGGAGACAAACTGAGAGACTCTTAATCATAGGAAACAAACTCAGGGTTGCTGGAGGGATGGGGGGAGGGGTGGGAGGATAGAGTGAATGGGTGATGGACATTGGGGAGGGTATGTGTTGTAATGAGCTCTGGTATCATATAAGACTGATGAATCACAGACCTGTACCCCTGAAGCAAATAATACATTATATGTTAATTAATTGAATTTAAATAAGAAAAATAAATCTCATACAAGAAAAAAAGATACATATATAAAAAGAACACATGAGAGAGAGAGAGATGATGAAATACTATTCAGCCATAAAAAAGACCTAAATGTGACCTAAATGAAATTTTGCCATCTGCCATGACATGGGTGGAGCTAGCAAATGTAATACCAAAAGAAATAAGTCAGTCGGGAAAAGACAAATACCATACAATCGCACTCATCTGTGGAATTTAAGGAACAAAACAAGTGAGCAAAGAAAAAAGAGAGAGAGAGAGATAAGCCAAGAAACAGACTCTTAACTATAGAGAACAAACTGATGGTTACCAAAGGGGAGGTGGGGTGGGGGAAATAGATAATGGGGATGAAGGAGAGCACTTTTGATGAGCACTGTGTGTTGTACGGAAGTGTTGAATCACTACATTGTACACCTGAAACTCATATAACTCTGTTTGTTCACTCTATTGGAAATAAAATAAAGAATTGGACCCCATTCTTCCTTGGAGAAACACAGATTCTAGATGGAAGTACTTACTGTGCAGTTGTAGTAACTATGAGCCAAACAGGGTAAGGGACTGACCCCAAATTACACAACACATTTGTCTTACAGGTAACCCAATGAGGAGGACCTAGGAATTTTGTTCTTGAGGATTTCATATCGTCTGTTCTTAAAATCCACCAGCAGTCACCAAGTTTGAGGCACTATGGGAAAATCGCAAAGACTAATGTGAGACATCAGGAAGGCTTCACAGTGCTGTCATTTGAACTGAGCCTTGAAGGATGGCTTATGGACTTGTGACTCACATAATAGGCAATGGTAGAGCATGAGGACTATTGCCCACAAGTGAAGGTGGCTGAGAAATGAGCACAGGCTTTGGAAAGAAAGCAGAGGAGAATGGGGAGTGACCGGAAAAGTGAACTGGAGCTAGATCACAGTGGACTTCCCATGCCAAGCTGAGTACTGGAATTTTCTGTTGTTGGCAATGGAAAGCCACTGAAGATACTGGAGTAGAAAGTATGCAAAGATGAGCTCTGTGCCTAACAGGAAGGTTACTGAGGCTGCCTGTGGAGAAGCAATGGGAGGGAAAATATGGTGGCAGAAAACCACTGTCACAACAGTCCAAGTGAAAGATACACATGATGTCATGGATAAGGACAGGTCAAGAAGACGGGATGAAGGAATGGAGACCACCTTAGAGCCAAGCAACATTGCAGGGGTTGATAATGTTTTTATTAAAACAAGGAATATTATTTCAGTGTGAGTTTCCCTAGAAGTAGACCCTAAGAAAACTATTTGGATATACTTCATTTGGAAGGTGATCTTAAGAAATAACAGGAGAGAAGTAGGGAATTCAAGCAGGAAAGTGAAGATAGAAAAAAAAAAGATGGGGGGAATTATATCAAGTCAGTTATCCCTGTGGGCAATCGAAGGTCAATCTTGCTGGAGGTCTCTGGGAAGACATTGGAAAAATGCACATCTCTGAGTTTCCTTGAAGAGCAAAGGAGTAGGAGCTATTTCTCATCTGGCTCACACCAGCCATTGTTTGAGGGTTGCTCCCGGGAGCACTTGCCTCTGACCTTTTGGAAAGTCCTACATGCAGGCGCAGGCTCGGGTATAAAAGTTTCAGGTGCAGGATGCCTGGGTGGCTCAGTCAGTTGATCGTCTGCCTTTGGCTCGGGTCATGATTCCAGGGTCCTGGGATGGAGTCCCACATCCGTCTCCTTGCTCAGTGAAGAACCTGCTCCTCCCTCTGCCTTCTGCTTCCCCTGTTCATGCTCTTTCTCCCTCTACCTCTCTCTCTGACAAATAAATAAATAAATTTAAAATAAAATAAAAATAAAAAAATAAAAGTTTCTGCTGGTTACAGTTGGAAGCTACCAGGTAGCTATGTGGAAAAACAAAAACAATGAGTACCTGGAAGATGAGGCAAAGCTCTGATAGTATCTGCCACACACATTCTTTGCATATAAGACAAGTAATTTAGCCAAGATGGCTCCATATCCACAAACAATTCCACAAGTGAACCAGATATTTCTGAGAGCGGGCCCTAACAGCTGAAATACCCAGCTTCTGTGACCCCAGGAAGGCAGAGAAGGAATCTGGAGTACAATAATATGGTTCTGTCAATTTTTTCTTTGTATGTTTTGATGCCAAGTTATTAGGTGCATGCAAATATAAAATTGTATCTTCCTAGTGAATTGTATCATTGTGAAGTATCTCTCTTTATATCTAGTAATGCTTTCAAACCTATTATTTAATATGGCTCTAATAAAGTTTTGTTTTGTTAGTCTTATATGTTATACCTTTTCTCATCCTTTACCATTCTTTCTATAGTTTAGTTACAGCTACATAAACAGTGTATAGTTGAATTTTGGGTCTTATCCAAAATAAGTCTGAAAATCTGAAAAATTTTGCATTTTAAATGGGAAATTTTAGTCATTTGACATATAATAATATAATTTTTATATTTGGGCTTAAATCTGCCACCTTACTAAGTGCTTTCTATATGTCCTACCTAATCTATATTGCTTCTTCTCTCCTTTCTTTGCCTCCTGCTAGAATTATTTTATTCAGCTATCCTCCTCTATTAATTTAGAAGTTATTCACCCTTTTATACTTTTTAGAAGTTACTCAAAGAGTACAGCATGCCTTCTTAACAAATCCTAATATTAAATGATTTTTTTACTCTTTTCCCCCAAAATATAGGGAAGGACCTTAGGACCTTAACTCCCCTTAAGCACTATTATATTATTATTTTTCTACACAGCCAATATTATTTTACATGTATCCACATGTTTACCATTTTCAATGGTCTCCATTCCTTTCTGTCTCTCTAACTTTTCATTTGGGATTATTTCCTTCTGCTTCAAAAATATCCTATTAATGTGGGTCTGCTGGTGATTAATTCCCTCAGTTTTTATTAGTCTAAAAATGTATATATTTCATTTTCCCTCTTGAATAATCCAGAGGGGTGTTGAATAATAAGTTGGCTGTTGTTTTCTTTCAGCCCTCTGAAGAATTCTATTGTCTTCTGGCTTCCCTTGTTTCCACTGAGAAATTGACACTATATCTAATTATTGCCCCCTTGAAGCTAATCTGTGTTTTTGTCTGTTTTCAAGTTCTTCTCCTTATCTTGGATTTTCAGCTTTTATTTCTGCTCTAATAGAAAACATGTGCTTTTTAGTCTTACTCTAATAGGTGTAGATTTCTTTTGACTTATTCTGATTTAGATAATTAAGGGAGGAGCCTAGGGCTTATTGAATATATGGATTGATGTCTTTCATCAGTTTTTTGAAAGATCTCACCCACCATCCCCTTGTATATTGCTTCTGCTCTATTCCTTTAAACTTTCTATTTCCTGTGGTCTTTTAGACTGTCCTCTATATTTTCCATCCTTTTACCTTTCTGTGGTTCATTCTGGATATTTTCTTTTCTCATCCAGCTTCTAATTAACTAATTCTTCATTCAGTTTTTTTTTTTTTTTTAAAGATTTTATTTATTTATTTTGACAGAGAGAAATCACAAGTAGGCAGAGAGGCAGGCAGAGAGAGAGGAGGAAGCAGGCTCCCCGCTGAGCAGAGAGCCCGATGCGGGACTCGATCCTAGGACCCTGAGATCATGACCTGAGCCAAAGGCAGCGGCTTAACCACTGAGCCACCCAGGCGCCCCTCTTCATTCAGTTTTGTCTAACATGCTGCTAAACCTATTTTTGGAATTCTCAGTGTCAGGTGTTTGAATTTTCAATCTAGAGTTTCCATTTAGAAAAAAACAGTTTCAATTCTCAGCCAAAATTCTGAACCCTGTCTTTTATTTCCTTAGTCATGCTAAGTACTGTATTTTTAAATAAATTTAAACCTGCATACATAACTTCAACATCTAGAGAGGAGGCTATATACTTTTTTAATATACTTGCTCATATGTCCTGTCTCATTATATATCTGATTTTTCTATTTTAGTTCTGTTTTTATGGGGTTTTTTGTTTTGTTTTGTTTAACCAGTATACCCTGGACACTGTAGGTACAAAATCATTTGTAGAAATGATCTAACACCAGGATGGTATCTTCTTCCGGAGAGGATTTACAGTAGCCTGAAGGCACTGGCAACACTGGATCACCTTAATCCAATTTCAGGAACTGAGATGAGTCAAAGCAGAACTTCAGCCCCTGGGAGAACCTGTCTACTTCATCCTAAGTCCTCAAGTGCAGTCCTTTGGGGTCCCAGCCCAAAGCAAGAGAGTTCAGCAAATACTCTTCTTGATAAGCCTTATCTCTTTCCCTGGGACACCCTTAAGAGTCCCGATCATTCTTTCTACCTCAGTCCCCTCCAAATCTTAGCCCAACAATTCCCCACTACCTTATTTATATTATCAGCCTCAGAATCTTCAGTTTGTTGTTGTTTTGTTTTCATTTTGTTTTTTACAAGACCAGTGCTCTAACCCCTGAGCTATAGGGCCTCATTTTGTTTTTTAATATACAGCATTTCTAGTCGCCCTCAGCAGGAAGGTGAATCTGTAGTACCTGGTCTGCTATTTCTGAAAGCAGTCACAATGATGTGTTTCTACGACATTGCAACAGTGTTAAGAAGGTGTTTGTTTTGGTTTAAACCAACAGCTTCTTCAAACAGACTAACATGTTATGGACTATCATAACAGAGTTTATTTTTCTGAATTAAAAAAAAAAATCCAATATTTATACAGTTGATTGGTTTTAAGACCAAAGAGGGTTAATCAAGAACAAAGTTAAATGATGAGCTGGTGTCAGGTTTTGGAAATAAAATGAGGTTCAGTGTTCAAGTTTAAAGAGCCACAATGAGGGAGACGGCTGGACTGGTGAATGGGTGTAAATTTATACAAAGGGATAAAGAGTCAAAAGCTTGATCTGGGTTGATAGACTGGGGAGAGAGCAGATAGAGTGGTAAGAGCAGAATGAGTTCAGCACTGAATGGCCTTCCTCTAACAAGCTCAAGATCCCATTAGAAAAGGCCCGTCCGTGGCCAGAGGTGGGATTCTAGCTGGATGACCTGAGACACCAGAGAAATGGACTTGGGAGCTGCTTGTGCTCGACTGGACTTGGAACAAGGGGGGCTAACTGAGCCCAGGGAGTGTACAGAGAGGGGCATCTGCCAGCCCAGCATGTAGGGCAGAGGGAGGCAGAATGAATTCCAGGAGGTGGGGAGGTATACCCTGTGGGTCCTGAAGGCCCTGGCAGGAGGCTCTCTTGAAGCCTGGGGGTTATAGGGCTCATTTTCCCTGTAAGATTGAGGCTGAGATGTGGGGGAGGCTCTGCTGACTGTGAGAGCAGTTTTCGCAGAGTGTCGGGAACCCAGAGGCTACTGGGAAGGGGTTAGGGAGCAAGTGGGAGGCCAGGAAGCAGAGGCAGTGTGTATAAACTTCTTTTTTAGAATGTGTGTCACTCTGAAGGAAGAACTGTGATGGTGATTAAGGGAGGAGCCAGTGCGAACTAGTGGAGGAAATCTGTGGGCAGAAAGGAAAGAGCCAGGGCGGATGGACACCAAAGAATCCCCGGAGAAGGGGGGGCAAGCCCTGAACTCCACCAATAGTTCTCATTATTCCCATTTTCCAGATGAGGAAAGTGAGACGCAGAGAACCTTGACTTGCCACATGCCTGCTAGAGAGAGACAGGCCTGGGGTGGGCCCAGTGTGCCAGGTTAATAAGCCCACCCCTCAGCCCACCTCCCCCCACCCCATCATGATTTCAGGGCATCCATGACCATGACCACCCCCGTCACCACCACACTGCCACCGTCATCACACCCACCACGGCCTCCCCCACCGTGACCACAACCGTCACTATCCCACCACAATAATTAGGCTCACCCATACAAGATTTCCTGGGCTGGACACATGCACTTTCGGTCTTTGGGGTCTCCTATTCTGAGAACATGCAAGCAATAAAATAAACTAGACAAGACAGTCAGCCAAAGTCTTTTGATCATATGGCCGCTCCGGGCTATGCCAGTCCTGTAATCAGATAGCCTGCGTTCCTGTCTTCTTCCTGGAGGAGAGGGCATGTCAAAAACTGGTTTTCCTCTTATTCATCTTTTCCTAGGGCAAGGCCTGTGGGCCTCCTCCATCACCCATTCTCACCCTACCCCAAATCCTCCATTCATTGTCTCTGAGCTGGGACAATTAAACAGATTTTTCTGAGGAAAAGTCCTTAGGGAAGGGAGTGTGTGCAGAGGGATTAGGGCTGGGCTGAGGCCCAGTTATTTTTGGTCCTCCTCCGAGACTCTTGGCTTCCTGCAGGGACATGTTCCCCACTTATCAGGGCCCCCATCACTCCCCCAACTCACCACATCCATCCTTGGTAAAACCGGGATGGGAAGCCCGGGTTTTACCACAGGTCCCAGACCCTCCCCAGCCCTGCCCACAGTCCCTCTTCCCCAGCCACCACCACCCAGCCCCCCCCCACCCCCCCACCCCGGGGCCTCAGGCCTGCAGAACTGGAGTCTGGGGGTGGAAAGGGAGACAAGGTGGGGAGGAAGCCGGCCTGGGGATCCTCAGAGAAAGTTTCCAGTGCTGAATGTCTTGTTCTGAGCTGTTCTGCCAATTCCCACTCCTCACTAATCCCAGGATTAGAGCAAGTAGAGTCCGGGAATACAGAAGCCAGAGTCTGGGAACCAGGCGCAGTGTGGTGAAGGAAAGAAGGCAGGCTCCTGTTGATACTCCTGCTCAGCTCACCGCCACCCGCTGTGCGGTCCCTGCAGGCCATTGACCTCTGTAAGCTCTACTTCCCCACTCGTCAAATGGTAAGTTCTACTTCCCCACTTGTCAAATGAGGATCATCAAACTTGACCAGGATTAGAGAGGATGTGTGTAACACGGGTGCTCAGTAAGCAGTGGCTAACTGCATGGTGCCACCGTGGGAGAAGCGCGGAGGGGCAGCAGGAGTGGGAAAGAACGGGTGTTTCTTGCCCCTGACTCTCGAGCCCTGGGAGGGAGTGTGGTTGAGCAGAGAGAACATGACATTGGCCTGAGTTAGGCTGGGTTGGACCTCTGCTCCTGTGTGTGAGCCGGCAATGGCTCCTCCTCACAGGGCTGCTACTTCCACACTGACTCTCCAGATGCCTTATAGGCCTGCTTCAAGGACTGAGGGAGATTTAACACAGATGTGGGGCTGGCACAGTGTCAGTCGCATCTGCCTGTTTCCCTTTGGCCTCTGTCCGAACCCAGTAAGTCCAGGCCCCTGGTTTCATCCCCTGCCCTCCTCAGAGGGACAGACAAAGGGCCCCAACCATCCCAATCTCGCCTAATTCTTCCCCCTCCTCTCCAAAACCATATTCACCTGTCACTTCCCTTGCTCAAGAGCCTACCATAGCTCCCTATGACGAACCACAGGTAAACCAGCCCTCCCAGCCTGGCATTTGAGGCCCTTACACCTCATCTTCTGACCCCATCTTCCTCCCTTGTGTCACCAGACACCCTTGCCCTGTGCTTAATTGGCCCCGGCTGACCTCCGGCTCCCCAACCTGTGCTCACAGGTCTCATCTCCCCCTGACTCCCTCCCCTCTCCTCCCTAGACTTCGGAGCTGGGCCGTCAGCTCATCTGTCTCTGAACTTCAGCGGATATAACAAGTCCCAGAAAACCAAATTTCAAGCAGCAGCCAAGAGGAAGGCTATCAATAATGGGCCATAACATGGTTACAGGGCGGATCAGCTTTGGGAAGAAGCAGGTAATCGAATCTTCCTCTGGTTGCCATCTGTCTCCATCACCCCTGCCTCACCCACGTGACGCCTGGCCCAGACAAGTGGGTCCTGGACTGTAATACGATTCCATTAAAAGAAGCTTGGGTTCTCTGGGGACAAGCAGAAGGTTTTCAGGAGGGTGAGGAGGAGAGGAAAAGACCAGAGTCCAAGGGGGTGAGTATGAGAATAGCACCCATTCCAAGACTGATCTGGAAAAGGTAGTGTGGGAAAATCTTGTCATCTTCAATATTCTTGTTTCTTTTTCTTCCTTTCAAACTTCTCTAATGGCAGTTTTGCCCATAAGAGGCACTTTGATACAGAACTCTCACACAACAGGGTAGAGGGCCTCAGCCCCACATCCTGCACCCCAGCTGCCTGGGGTGATATTTCCACACTGTCCCTGGCCAGGTACATGACCTGGGAGGGGCTAGTGAACTTGTCTGTGTCTAAGCTGGCCGTCTGTGCAATGCAGGTGGTAGTAGTGATACTTCGCTCCCAACTGACTCTGAGGACTAAGTGAATGGATCTAGGTAAAGCCTTAGAGCAGAGTGCCCTGTGGGAAGTCTCCCATCATCTTAACTCTTATGGTTAGGGATGGCTGCTCCTTAGGGGCTGCCTTCAGGAGCCTACCTGTTTACTCATTTATTACCACCCAGAGACTACCTGTTTGCAGAACACTCGGGTCACTCTAGTGGTTAGGATTGCATTAGGCTGCAAATATCAGAAACCTGACTTCACAAGGTTAACCAAGGAGGGCTTATTTTCTTCTCACACTGAGAAGCACAGCAGCAACAGCAGCCAACACTGATGTTATATGTCCATGCTGCCCTCCATAACCCAGTCTCCCTTGCCTTCCCATAGTTTGAGCGTCTGGCTTTTTTTTCCCTCATGCTCACAGGATGGCTGCTGGACCTCCAGGCATCACATCCACATCCCAGGCAGGAAAAGAAAAGGGAAGAGTAGCAAATTGCTAAATACTCCCTCCCTTTTAGTCAGGAAAGCCACCTAATCTCCACCTACATCTCATTCACCATAACCATGCCACAGGCCTACCCTAGTGGTGGAAGAAGGCTGGAGAGTCTAGCTTTTGCTGGACACAAGGCTGCCCTGAAGAGAACCGGAATTATATAAGGAGGGTGGGAGGATAGGTGTTTGGTGGGCACCTAACACTGTCTGCCACCCAGCTTCCCAGCATGATACATGGTATGGGTGTCTGAAAACCATAATCTGGAAGCACTAAGGCCCCCAGCCCTGGAGATTTTCCAGCGGAGGTTAAATGATTACTTGGCCAAAACATCACGGAGGGAATTGAAGCAACAGAAAGACACTGAGAGCTCCCTAGCTCTTTCTAGCCTTCGGGCTTTGCGGGTAAGTCCCACACCCTTAATTAGGTTTTTGTATACATTTGGTTTAATGCAAAAAATATTGTGAATCAGAGTCCTAGATTCAAGCTTCACTCTTCCCCTTACTGTGTAAACTTTAGCAAAAAGAAAAACAAAAGAAAAATACCAAATGTATTTATTCATCCAAAAAATATTTCCAGTGCCTATTGTTTTCAGTACTACCTTAGAGGTTACAACAGTGAGCCGCACAGACAAAATTTCCCACCCTCAAAGAGGTGGAGAATTTTAATAGGAGGAGATAATAAACAAAATAAATGAGTTTTATCTTTTTATATATTTGATAGATAGTGATGGGAGCCATGGAGAAAAGTAAAGTGGAAATGGGAGGCACCATCATTTTACAAGGGGGCGGGGCAGGGAGTGGTCAGAGAAGCCTTCACTGAGGATTTGACCTAAGACCTGAGGGTCTTAGGGGGTGGGGGCACCTGGGTGGCTCAGTGGGTTAAAGCCTCTGCCTTCAGCTCAGGTCATGATCCCAGGGTCCTGGCATCGAGCCCCACATCGGGCTCTCTGCTCCACGGGGAGCTTACTTGCTCCTTTCTCTCTCCCTTTGTCTGCCTCTCTGTCTACTTGTGCTCTCTGTCAAATAAATAAATAAAATCTTTAAAAAAGAAAAAAGACCTGAGGGGGTGAAGGAGCTTGCCATGTGAACATCTGGGGAAGGTATTCCAGGCACAGGGGGTAGGGGGAACGATGGCTCAAGATGGGTATTTGACTAGAATGTTTGAGAAACAACCAGAAGTCTCAAGGGGCCAGATTCAGTAGGCAGCAGATTCCTCTTCTGGAAGGAGGAGAAGAGGAGATCAGAGAGGCAATGGCAGGGGTCGGTTAAGGTTTTACCAGCCACTATAAGGATATTGGCTTTTACTGAGGGAGAAGGGGCCCACCAAAGGGTTTTGAACAGGTTTATCTTTTAACAGGATTGCTGTGGCTGGTGTTAAGAATAGACTAAGTTGGTTGGAGAGCAAGAGACTGGTTGGGAGGCAATGACCCAGCTGAGACAAGATGGCGGCTTGGAGTGTGTGGTGAAGGTGGAGCTGGTGAGGAGGGATGGGATTATGGATATATTGTGAAGTTAGAGCTCTTAGGATTTCTCAAGGACTGCACAAAGTTTCAAGAGGAAGAGAGATGTCAAGGGTGACTACCAGGTTCTTTGGTCTGGAGAACTTAGAAGAAGGATTTGTCCTGACCGGAATGGGGCAGACTGTGGGGAAAGCAGGTGGATGTTATTCCCACTGGACACCCAGATGGAAGGGATGAGCAGGCAATCTGACTCCACAAATCTGGAGTGCAGGGAAGGCTTGGGCCTAAAGTGTAAATGAAGGAGTTAAGCATACAAATAGTATTTACCAAAAGAATGAGCACAGATTAAAAAGAGAAGACAAATGAGGATTGAGTCTGGGGGCTATCGCTGGTTAGAAGTCAGAGAGGTAAGAAAGAACCAACCAAGGAGACAGAAGGCACAGCTAGAGAAGTGGAGGGAGAACCAGCAGAGTGAGGTAGCCATGACCCCACAACTGCCTCAAGAAATAGAGGGAGGGTGGAACAAGGTCATATGTTTGGGACAAAAGAACAGTCATTGGGACCCTGAAGAAGACGGGTGGAGGGAATAAGCAATTATTGCTTGAAGGCCAAGGGAATAAAACACGGATGCTTATCTGAAAAGATGCATAAAAGCTTCCAAAAAGTTAATGCCCTTTAACTAAAAATTGCGCTTCAAGAATATTTACTTCTAAGTAAATACTCTTGGCTGTGTACAAAGATTTATAGCCAAGGATGTACTTGACAGTGAGGATTTACAAAAGTAAAAAACAGGAAACAAACTAAATATTGAACAACAGACAGCTGGTTAAATAAATTATGACATACCTGTATGATGACCTAGCGTGCACCCATGGAAACCCAGATTTTCTTTAAAAAAATATTTTTAAACTATTGACTGACCTGTAGACAGACTTATCTTCAGAATCTATTATTAGGGGAAAATAAGCAGGTTATAAATTGTTATGGTCAGCAAGATCACTGTATCAGTCAGCTAGAAAACACAGAAACCACTCTATTTCAAGCAGAAAGAGACTTAGTCCAGTGAAACTGTTTACAAAGCTGTGGAAGTGCTGGCTACCAACTTCATTGCTAGCTTTTAGGACATCAGGAGGTTGCTGAAAAACCACAGGACACCTGAACTTCCAACACCGAAAGTGGAGACAATGCCTGAAGGGTGTTCCAAAATCTGTCGGCCCAAGCCCCCGCACCTGCCCACTGCCGCCAGAAGAACAACGCTGTGATTTATGCCTCTCTTCCACCTGCCAGATCTCATCCACGTGCCTCTCACTGACTGGCCCGCATTCTAGTTTCCTGGCGTCCAGTCCCCAGCTGGGCAGAGGAAAGCGCAGACCCAGGGAAAGGAAATGATAATTGAGTTGCCAACAACTTCTTCTGGTCTCTCCAAGCCACCAACACCAGGTGGTGTCTGCCCCTCGAAGAAGGCTTTTCTGAGGTAATTGCATTGTTATTCCAAAAGGTAGCCTGTGGAAGGGTTTACTCCAGCTCCCCACCCCCCACCCCACCCCAGGGCCTGGGCATGGCACGCAGAAATCGAGAAGACTGGAAATGAGTAAAACTCATGCCAGGGCACTTACCGGGACCTTCCAGTGGTACCTACTTTTCCACAGGAAGCCACAACGGTCAAGAATCTATCATGATTTTGCAAGATGATTCTAAGAAAAGCCCTTTTGTATTGTGGCTGGTGGTGGCCAACTTGAACACCCCAAACATTCCTCATTCTGCCTGCACTCTCCCTTGTTCCAGAAGCCCACGTCCAAACTCCAGGGCCCATCTCACCTCTTTCTGTCCAAGCCCCTGACTCAAGTGCCCACAGCGGTCCTGACTCCCCCAAGGCTAGGATCTGACTTCCTCCCACCATCTTGCCAGAAGCTGGATTTCTATCCTGAGTTCCAATCTGATGGTAGGCGTCCTCTCCTACTGACCAACCTCTGACAGCAGAGAAATGGAGTTAGCCCTGGTTGCCTGTGGTGGGATTCACCAAAGGCAGCACCCTTTACTCCTCAGGGTTATCATCAACCTCCAGAGGGCATTGCATTCAAACCCCTGCCTCTGGGCGGGGTGCCCACCCTTCACTCTCGCTTGTCCCCTATCAATGGCTGGCCATGCTCTTTCTCACTTTGCCTGAAACTCAGTTTACCCCACACACCTATCTGTATTCTCTTGATCTTCTCTCATGAGAAAAGAGTGGGGATGTGTCTATACCCGCCAAGGTAATATAAGCACAGCTTCCTTTCCCCATAAATCACTGGGTTAGTGAAGGGACAGGGGAAGTTTGTGGGTCTGGAGGATGCAGGCATTCTGGATCAAGGACTTGTTCTTTTTGTGCCCCTAGAACTGACTGTTATAGCTGGAAGAGGGAAGTCAGCTCAGAGAAGATATCTGAAGGGCCCTCCTGTCTCTTTCTGGGTCCCTGGCTTCAGCCCATCATCTACACAGGTGCCCTCAGCCACCTTCGTGCCCTGTACCTGTTATAGCCCACCCTGGAAAGTCCCCTTCTCTCTCTACTTGGCCCCTATCCTGGGCACAGCAATGTTCCCCCGAGGGTGAGGATGTAGTCGGCCAAGATCCTGATGAAGGGTCATAGCCATGACCCCACAACTGCCTCAAGAAATAGAGGGAGGGTGGAACAAGGTCATATGTTTGGGACAAAAGAACAGTTGTTGGGACTCTGAAGGAGATGGGTGGAGGGAATAAGCAATTATTGCTCGAAGCCGCTGAAGTCAAGTCCAAATGTGGAGAAGCGGCCAAACCAGGCTGGACCTCTTCCTTGATCTCCTAACAGCTTCAGAGGACTTATCTAGCCTGCCTCACCTCCACTAGAACGGGAATGCCCACACATACCCATATTGATTCCATGAACCCGAGAGAAGCCCCGCATTCAGAACCATGTCTCCCCCCAAAAGACTGGGGCTTGAGATAGCCCTGAGGGTGACAGGGCAAGAAATCTTTGGGAATAAGCAGAAAGGTATCTGATTTTCTTCCAAAGCCCCCTGCCCCCTGCTCCTTAGTCCTCGCTAGCCTCCCACCCTTCCCTGACCCTCCTCACCCCCCGCTCAGCTCTGTTTCCTCTCTCAGTCTGGAGTTTGGAATGCTTCTTGTAGACCCCCATTCCCTTGGCGACAGGAGGCTGAGCGCCCACACCCTGAGCTTCAGCTCTACTCTGTGGCCACACTCTCATCTCAAGTTCACCCTGTTTTTGTGCCTCTACTTCCACAAGAGGAATGATCTCCAAAGGAGGACGTTCTGAGCTAAGGAAGGGTGTCTGGATTAAAATTGTATTGGGTGCCTGGCTGGCTCAGTTGGAAGGGTGTGCAACTCTTGATCTTGGGGTTGTGAGTTCAAGCCCCACACTGGGTGTGGAGATTACTTAAATAAATAAAACTTAGAGGAAAAAAAGGAAAAAATTGTGTCAATAAAAGCAGAATACCTTAAGGCTAAGAGCAGTTCCTTCTAGAAAAGCAAGATGACCAAGTACTGGGAAACTCAACATAATCCACTATCTTTTTTTTTTTAGTAAAAATTTTATTTCTTTATTTGACAGACAGAGATCACAAGTAGACAGAGAGGCAGGCAGAGAGAGAAAGAGAGAGAGAGAAATAAGCAGGCTCCCCGCCGAGCAGAGAGCCTGATATGGGGCTCAATCCCAGGACCCTGAGATCATGACCTGAGCTAAAGGCAGAGGCTTTAACCCACTGAGCCACCCAGGTGCCCCTCTTTTTTTTTTTTTTTTAAGATCTTTTAAATTTATTATTTGACAGAGAGAGGCACAGCGAGATAGGGAATACAAGCAGGGGTAGTGGGAGAGGGAGAAGCAGGTTTCCGGCTGAGCAGAGAGCCCAATGCAGAGATCCCAGAACTCTGGGATCATGACCTGAGCCAAAGGCAGACGCTTAATGACTGAGCCACCCAGGCACCCCCATAATCCACTATCTTAATATGTAAAATAGAGAGATCGATTTTTCTCCAACATGTTGAAAGGAGAGACTCTAGGAGCAGTTTCATATTATAGACAGAGGTCAGGTGTCACCATAAACTATCATCACTAATATTTGACATTGTTCTGGAATTACTTGACAATGCAATTAGATAAAAGATTAAAATAACAGATATAAATATAAGGAGAAAGCATGAATATTATCATTGGATAATATTCTATACATGGATACTCTAAGATAATCAGCTAAAGAATTTTTAGTAATAATCAGAAAATTTAGCAAGGTGAGTAGCTTAAAAACAAGATCTATAAGAAACAACAGATGTTGGTAAGGATGCGGAGAAAGGGGAACTCTCATGCAGTTTTGGTGGGAATGCAAACTGGTGCAGCCACTCTGGACAAGAGTATGGGGGTTCCTCAAAAAGTTAAAAATAGAGCTACCCTATGACCCAGCAGTTGCACTACTGGGTATTTACCCAAAGAGTACAAAAACACTAATTCAAAGGGATACACGCACCCCTATGTTAATTGCAGCAATATTTACAATAGCCAAGATGGGGAAGCAGCCCAAGGGTCCACTGACTGATGAACAGATAAAAAGATGTGGTGTGTGTATACAATGAAATATTACTCAGCCATAAAAAATAGAATAAGGTCTTGCCATTTGCAACAACACAGATGGAGCCAGAGCATATTAGAGCTAAGTGAAATAAGTCAGAAAAAGACAAATACCATACGATTTCACTCGTGTGTGTAATACAACAAAACAGACGAGCAAAGGGGAAAAGAGAAAGAGCGCCAAACCAAGAAACAGATTCTTAACTATAGAGAACATACTGATGGTTAGCAGAGGGGAAATGGGGGAGGAACGGGGGTAACAGGTGAT
The DNA here is from genome assembly GCF_030435805.1 of Mustela lutreola. Classification (NCBI taxonomy): domain Eukaryota; kingdom Metazoa; phylum Chordata; class Mammalia; order Carnivora; family Mustelidae; genus Mustela; species Mustela lutreola. Next base: position 91,305,839 of record NC_081295.1, read on the forward strand.
GAGCACTGGCTGATGTATGGAAGAGTTGAATCACTATATTGTATCAGGAAAGAATGTAACACTGCATGTTAACCAACCGGGATAAAATTAAAACTTAAAAAATAAATAAATAAAGTAATTAAAATAAAAATAAAAAATAAGTAAAATCTCCTGAACATAAGAAATAAGGTCCTGTCCATGAAGGCAACAAAATCATAACATGAAACATAGAAAAAAATTGTCCAGGTGTCCATGGAAAGAGCTATAAAATCCAAATAAACATAGACTTGAACAAATGGAGAAAGAGAGACCCTGCTTTTGGATAAAAAGTTAATTCTATTGTAAGCACATCAGTGTCGCCATAGGAAATCTATACATTCAGTGGAATTTTTTTTTTTTTTTGAGATAACTTGACAAATTGGTTAGAAAGTCATTTGGAAAAATAAATGTGTAAGAATAGCCAGAAATTTCCTGGAGGGGGAAAAACTAAAATAACAAGGATGCAGTAGCCCTATAAAACACTTCTAAAAATATTATACAGCTACAGGGGCGTCTGGGTGGCAGAGCTGGTTGAGTGTCTGACTCTTGGTTTTTGGCTCAGGTTGTGATCTCAGGGTCATGGGATGGAGCCCCACATTGGGCTCCACATTCAGTGCAGAGTCTGCTTGAGTTTCTCTCTCCCTTTCCCTCTACCCTTTCCCCATGCTCTTTCCCTGTCTCTAAAATAAACAAGTAGATCTTTTTAAAAAATATATTATACTGCTACAATAATTAAATTAGTAGGGGACTGGGACAGACAGATCAGTAGTAAAGAATGCAGAAATGTGAAATTGACCCAAATAAACATGAGAATTCAATTCAATAAATTGAGACACTAGCCACACATTCAGGACAAAAATAAATATGTCTGTATTCCCTACCTCACTCCTAACACCGAAATAAATTGCAACTAGATCAAAGATTTAAAGAAAAAAACATTTGAAAAACAAAACCATTAAAGTGCCAGAAGAAAATACATGTAAATGTTTTTATGACCCTAGGGTGGCAAAGGCTTTTCTAATCATGGAACAATCATGGAACAGAAGTCATAACAGAGAAGATTAACAGATGTATCTACACAGAAAGAAAAGAAAAAAGTTTTAAAAGGAAAAACTTAATAAATGAAATCAAAGGACAAACTAAGAGAACAAGTCTTGCAAGATATGTGACAAAATGCTCAATTCCCTAATTCTGGAAAAAAAAAAAAAAGATGTATTTTACAAAACAATAAGGAAAAAAAATCCAGTGGGAAATATGGACAAAGAACATAAACGGGCCATTCACACACAAAAAAACGCAACTGGCTAATAAAAATATATAAAACATTCCATCTCACAATTTCTAGTGCAAATGAAAGCAAGATAATAATTTTTTACTTATCAGATTGGCAGTTTTAAGAAGATTCTTAACACAGTGTTGTGAAAGTTATGGTTACAGAGGCTGTCTCATACAGTGCAAATGGAAGGGAAATTAGTACTTTCTGGAGAGCAATTAGGCAAATCTATTCAATTTTAAATGTTCATACTCTTTGAGCTGGCAGTTTAACTTCCAGGATTTTATCCTGCAAAAGTATTTATGCAAGAGCCCAAAGGTAAATGGACAAAGCTGTTCATTGCAGCACTGTTTATAATTTTTTTTTTAAGTTGAGGGAAACATTTACAGGGGGCTTTGGTTAAATAAATTATAGTACGACCATGGAGGGAAATACTATGCAGCTAAAAGAATAAGGAAGGGGCCCCTGGGCAGTTCATTCAGTTAAGCATCTACCTTCAGCTCAGGTCTTGATCCCAGGGTCCTGGGATGGAGCCCCACACCGGGTGCCCTGATCAGTAGGGAGCCTGCTTCTCCCTCTGCCTATTCTCCCTGCCCCTCCCCCTGCTAATGCTCTCTTTCGCTCAAATAGATAAATAAAATATTTAAAAAACATATATACTGGGGCTCCTGGGTGGCTCAGTTGGTTAAGTGTCTGCCTTCAGCTCAGGTCATGATCTCAGGGTCCTGGAATCAAGTCCCACACTGGGCTCTCTGCTTGGCTGGAAGCCTGCTTCTCCTCCCACTCCTTCTCCACTCCTTCTCCCTCCCCTCTCCCCCTCTGCTCTTGCTCTGTCTCTGGCTTTTTCTCTCTCAAATAAATAAGTAAACTATACACACACACATATCTATATATCTATCTCTCTCTATATATAGATTTATATGTATCTCTCTCTCTCTATATATATAGAGAGAGAGAAAATATATATAATTATTATTATTTTTTTTTAAGAATAAGAAATCTTTCAGTGATGCCTGGCTGGCTCAGCTGGTGGAGCATGTGACTCTTGATCTCAGGGTCTTGAGTTCATGCCCCATATTTTTGTACTTAAAAAAAAAAAAAAGAAGGAACCTTTCTATATATACTATTACGGAAAGATGTCTAAGATGATAAGCGAAAAAACTAGTTGTTAAACCTACATATGTGATAACTTACATTTGTAAAATAAAATTTAAAATAGCATGCTTTAATCATGCCTTGGCCCAGCCACTCCCCCTTCATAGGTCCTTAAGGAAGTTTAACATCTAGGAACAGTAGTAAAGGGAGGAAAATATCATTTTATTACCAGCTGGGACTCTAACATCAAGCCTGAACTCCAGTGAGTGGGACGAAGGCCCTTCCACCTTGCACACAGCAGAGGGCCCAGAGGCTCACAAGGCATGTGTTCCTCTATGTTTGCACCCCTCACTTGACCTGAGGCCACATCCTTGACCCCAACCAAGTACCACCCTGTTTTACATGCACGCGCAGAAGCCGCTGCTTTGCTCAGAACTCACTGTCCAGTGGCTCTGGCATCTCGCCCCTATGCGGATGAGGGCAGAGGGCGATGAACAGGAGAGAGGCAGGGAAAGAGCCTGACCTACCTTCTGGGGTCAGAGGTGAGGAGCCCTCCCGGATGTAGTGGGTGGACCAGGGCCAGGAATTGCGACAGCTGGCCGCTGGGTCTGTGGGTGAGTGGGCAGGCGGCCTGCTGTGGTGAGAAAGGGAAGGGTTTGTGGGAAACACGGTTGGCAGAAATAGCCAGGACGGTGTGCACCGGCAGCCTCTGGGGAGGGGACCCTCGCCCTCAGGCAACTCCCCCAGGGTTTGTCCTGGGGCACCGCAGGCCATCTGCCTGCCCTAGAGACCTTGAGTCACTTCCTGTGTTTTGCCTTTTCTCCAGGTAGGCTCCTGACTCACAGCACCCCCTTTCCTTCCTGTCCCTCTCTGACACAAAGGCAAGGACAAGACCCACCTGAAGGCCAGGAGAAAGAGGACCTTGGCCCCATATAAGTGTCCTTCTTGTCTCTGGACCTCCTGCACCTTGGCCTCTCCATTCCTGAAACAGAGTTGACCCCAGGATCTGGGAAGCCCAGTTCAAGGGCATCTCCGTCAGTCTCCTGCATCCAGTCCAGCGGGAAGAGAGCCTCCTCCTTCATTCCGTCTCTCAGAGAGGTGGGCTAGAGTACTTCCTGTCTCCAGCTTCCTCAGATTCAGCCATCTTTTCTCAGGAGGGTTAGGCCCTCCTTTCTCCTCTCCTGCATTACAACAGATTCCAGTAAGGGTGAAACTGTATCTCACTGTATCTCATTGCCTCAACAAATGTTTTCTAATTGAATCAGAATTGAGTCTAGTCTCCTTGACAGGAGCCACAAGCCCAGCTGGTTGTGAAACACAGAAATGGAGTCCTCCCTGCAGAGGAAATTTCTCTACTCACTCTCATGATGGATGCTGTGGGTCGTCCTCTCAACTTCTTTCCCCAGGCTCCTTTGCTCCAAACCCAACCCACCCCTTCACACAGTCCTGTGCCTGGCCCCCCAAGCCAAGCCCCATTCTCCCACCAAGAGTTAACAAAGGAATCAGCAAATGCTCTAAACCTTGGCCTATGAGAGGTGAGGGTAAGTTTGCTAGGGTCACTTCAGGGAAAAGTTTTTTGATCTTTTTTTTTTTTTTTTAATTTTATTTATTTATTTATTTATTTATTTATTTATTTGACAGATAGAGATCACAAGTAGGCAGAGAGGCAGGCAGAGAGAGAGAGAGAGGGAAGCAGGCTCCCCATAAGCAGAGAGCCCGATGAGGGGCTCGATCCCAGGACACCGGGATCATGACCCGAGCTGAAGGCAAAGGCTTCAACCCACTGAGCCACCCAGGCACCCCAAGTTTTTTATCTTAAAAGCAGACCTGCAGGGGCACCTACGTGGCTCAGTTCGTTAAGCTGTCTGCCTTCAGCTCAGGTCATGATCTCGGGGTCCTGGGATTGAGCCTCCGGGGAATCTGCTTCTCCCTCTCCCTCTGTTCCTCCCTGTGCTCATCCCCCCTCTCTCTCTCAAATAAATAAAATAATCTTAAAAAATAAAAAAGTAGACCTATAGGAAGAGATAGTTTCTCTTCAACCTCCAGACATATCATGTTTAGATGTGATGTGTGGAACTTCAACAGCCATCTTGCAATCATGAGGGAAGCAAGCCAACATCGGTGAAGGGCAAAGGAGAAAGAAAGAATCTGGGTGCTAACTGCCCGGGATCCACCCTCCCTTGGGAATTTATTTTTCTTATGAAATAAAAACATCCTGTATTGTCTAAACTGTCTCCAGTTGAGTGCTCTGTTACTTGCAAGTCGAAGGGTCCTTATGACGCAGCTGGGTATTTGGGAAGCCTGGTTACAGAAACCAAGAGTCATTGTGAGAAGGATGGGTGTGTGGCCCAAGGAGGAAGGAGATCACATTTTCCAAACCTCTGGCTCATGTTTAGCCCCATGACATGGGACCCAGCCAGCCAGGGGCTGAGAAGCAATAGGAATGTGGACCATGTGTGGATAAAGACACGAAACATGGGAGGTGGAGTGAGGGGCCTCTGGGAACCAGCAGCTCGGATGTGGTGAAAGAGAAGTATGAAGAGGCTCCTCCCAGCACTGTTTCTAAGTCTAAAAGAAGTGGAAACAACCCAGGGGTTCATTGACAGAGAATTGGTTGACTAAATTACGGCACATCCCTAGAGTGGGAAAAGCCTATCCACAGAGCCCCCAAAAGGAGGCGACCGTGACAGCTAAGCAGGGTCTCTGGTGGGGTCATGTAGTTCCCCCATCGAGGGTCACGGAGGGAAACGAGGTCCTCCCCCGGCCCAGCCAAAGCCAAGCTGTCCGAGGCTGACCCCAGGTCTGCTCCTATCCTGTATTTCTTGATATCATGCATTCTAACCCCCAACCCCCAGTGCAGCTCTCCCTTCCTTAGGGCAGAGCTCCACCAGTCTGTGTCTGGGGGCTGCCCCCAGGCCCAGCGCAGCATTTAGAGACTGATTACTGGGGCCTAGGAGGAAGGGAACATCTGGGGAAGGTAAGACGGGGAGGAAGACACTCCAGGAAAAAAGGAAGAGGCACATAGAAGGGCCAATGTTCCTGGAGCAGTATCACTGCCTAGAAACAGGAGACACTCAGAGATGGGCAGGGAGGAGATAAACCGAGTCCGGAGGGAGGAAACAAGGAGGTCCCGTGTCAGTAGTAGCATCAGAGAGCAGATTCTGTCCATTCAGCACTGTGGGGAGACAGGCTCCTGCCACAGCCCACGGTCATACGTGCCACCTCCCAACCAAAGGACCAGCACACGTATGTGTGTGTGCACCCAGGATAAATGTTCCCGGAACCATGCTTCCCCCACTGCACGCAGGCAAAGCCTCTATTCTCCATTCTGTTCTGTTTTTAGAACACTGGTCCCAACCTACTGAATTAATTTCCACCCCAACCAACGGGTCATGACCTGCAGCTTGAAAACTCCACTCTAGGGCAGTGACACTCAAGGAGTGATCCATACCCATGAGGCCCGTCCACAGCCGCTTATGACCAGCCTGGGACAGGGTTGGTAGGGAGGCCAAGTGCAAGCTTTAGACTGCCCAACAGGACAGCAATTTTATATCTGTTGACTCCAACAATAAAATATTAGGACTTGTACTTCATATGTCTTGTTTTATTTTTCTGATCATTTCTTTATATTATGTTTTATAATATTATTGGTCTAGGACAAATTGGAATTTAAAAAAGAACAACACCATAAAACTGGCCCTTTGCCCAGGCTGTCTGAGAAGCACAGCTTCAGAGCACAGAGGTCTTCCCCAGAAGCTCCCAGTCCAAGTCGGAAAGCTCCTCCAGCTCTTCCACACTACAGAGCGGTCTCGAGGGCACCCACTCTCCAGGGTCAGCACACACATGCCCTTGGAGGCTCAGTCCCATGGTCCTCTGCAGGACGGTTTCCAAGATGGTGGCAACACGCATTCATTGTTTTCCCCCAAGTTCCCACAGTGTGTTTTGCCTAGACACCTGTTCCATTACTTCATGTTTCTGTCTGTTTGTTGATGGACCCACTTACCATGGAATCAGGCCCTGGGTCCAACAGGAGAACAGTGCTTTGGCCATAGCATGTGCCTGAAAGTTCTCCCCCCCCCCTTTTTTTAAATGTGTGTTTGTTTGTTTTTTAAGATTTTATTTCTTTATTTGACAGACAGAGATCACAAGTAGGCAGAAAGGCAGGCAGAGAGAGAGGAAGGGAAACAGGCTCCCTGCCGAGCAGAGAGCCTGATGCGGGGCTAGATCCCAGGACCCTGGGATCATGACCTGAGCCGAAGGCAGAGGCTTTAACCCACTGAGCCACCCAGGTGCCCATGCCCGAAGGTTCTTAAGAGAGAGTGAAAGAAGAGAGAAAGAAAGGCAGATACACAGTAGGAAGAGGAAGGCCAGGCTTCGTGCAGTGTTACAGGGATGGAGAATTGGAATCCAGGCCCTTCCGAAAGCCAGAGAAGGGCCCTGGATGGAGATCCCAAGTGAATCCTAGCCAAGGTGGTCTGGGAGGGGAACAGGGGACTAGGGGAGCAGGGTGAGAGAGAACAAGCAGGCTGCTGGGAGCCAGGCCTCCTCAGGCGCCTCGGGGCCAGCCCCAAGGAAGGGAGCCAGAAGGGAATCCAGGGTGAACTGGGAGGGTGTGCGAGCTGCTAAGTGTCTGCCCTCATGGGAGGGCAAGAGAGGTGAGCTCTCAGCAGGTGGTGCCGGGAGGTCTCACAGAGAGTGGCCTAAACCCAGGTAAGCACTCAAGGGGTCATTTCATCCTTCCTTCTGCCTCCATCGCAAACTCCATTGCACCTAAACTTTCCAGTAGCTGAGATGCTCGGACTCCTAGAGGTGGAGGGGAAGCTTCTTCCCTCTACACTGGAAGCCCCTGCCATTCCCATGTCACTTTGAGAGTGTCTTATTTTGGGGGTGTTGCTGTGTGCCTCAGGAAAATCAGCCAATCTCTCAGAGCCTCAGTTTTCTCATCTGTCAAACTGGAATAAAATGCCATGTGAGTGAAGTAACCAGTGCCAGGAAGTGTCTGGCACGTACTGGGTGGGGGTCAGCACCTTCCCCCCACCTTCCTTCCCCAAGCTCTTCTCTGGACCAGCATTCAGCCAGGAAACCCGGACCTCAGACACGCAGTGTGTCTGTGGTGGGTCCACTAATCTGGCAGGGCCCAGGAGGGACAGGCTCCAATGCCAAGGGAACAATCAAAGAAGGCTTCCCAGAGGAGGTGAGTTGCAGCCAGGAGCTGAAGGCTAAGAAATGGAGTGAAGGAAGGGTGAGCTGCCCATGCAGGAGACCTAGCCTCTGCAAAGACTTGTGGAAAAGAACATGCTGGGGCAGGGGATATGGGGCTGACCAGCCTGGCCAGAACCCAGAACAGGAAAAGGTGTGCAGAGCAGGCAGCTGGCAAGGAGAGGTACAGTTGCCATTCCTGAGAGTCAGCAGGCCCAGCATGCCTCAGAGTAACCTCATTCCTACCTTGATTATCAGCTGTGGGAGGCAAGGACAGGGGAGTGGGAAAATGTACTTTGTGGGTCCTTGGCTCTTGTCATTTTCCTAGAATGTGCAGGGTTCCAGGTCAGGGCTGGGGCTGCCTCTGCCTAGAAAGATTGACTCTACCCAGAGGGACAGCAGCCCAGCCCCAGCCCCCAACCCCTCTACCATCCGCCAGACCCTCTACAGGTTGCCCCACCTGTGGCAGTAGCTGCCCAGCGACCCACCCAGAAGCCCCCTTCTCTCTCTCTCTCTCTCTCTCTCTCTCTCAATCTCTCTCTCTCTCTCTCTCTCACACACACACACACACACACACAAATGCAGACAGGGGTCACCCGGTGTCCAATGGCAGGAATCCTGATGGAGAAAGGGGGTTCACCTTGGGCCAGATAGCACAAAGCGGCCAAGGTATGGGGGCTGGAAAGAAACACCAGACATAGAAAGACAGGAGAAGCTGACAGAGGAGCCAGTGCCTGAAAGACAGAAGGATGAGAGAAAGAAGAAAGCGACAGAGACAGAAAAGAAGGGTGGGGAGAGAGAAGAACAAAAAGAGATAGAGATGGTGAGAGAGAGAGAGAGAGAGAGACCCTCAGAACCCAAGCAGGACACTGTGGAGCTCCAGCAGTGGGGCGCAGGAGGACCCCCACCATGCAGGAGGGGTCCCATTTTCTCTGTTCCAGCGCCCTCAGTCACCCATACTGGGCCCATCACCAGGGAAGTCCCTAACCCCCTCCTTCCAGAGGTAGACCGCAGGGCCCCGCCCACATTCATCCACCCCGCAGTCTGAGCAGACCTCACATGAGGCCCGGGCACGTCTGACCCCAGCAGCACCAAGCCTTGGACCAGCATAGCTCCGTGTCGTCCCTTAAACGCACTGCTTTCCATCTGCAGAAACCTGCCCCCTCCCTGCCCTTCAGTGTATATCTGAGACACAGGCCATCCTAGAGCTGACAGTGGAGGCTTAGCTGGGGCTGAGGAGGAAGCTGCCTCCCAGCGACTTAGTCCAGCCACGGGGCCCTAGGACAGGGATGGGATAGGGAAGGCCTCTGCCAGGCCACAGGGTGGTCCATCTCCACCAAGGACACGCAAGAACACCGCAGGAGAGACCACGATGAGACCACAGGAAGAACTCAGGGAGGCCCAGGAGCCAAGTGGGAGGCTGAGGGCGGGGGGAGCCGGGGAGGAAGGAGCTTGTGGTCCTCCTGGAAGGCCTCGCTGCCCAGCCTTTTCCCACCTCTCTCCACCCCATCGATGAGTCAGGGATTCCACACATTTTGAATTCCTGTCTTCCTTTGGGCAAGATACTTGACACTCTCCTGGGCTGTCTCTCCTGCCACAGCAGTGAAATCAACCATTCTCAGAGGCTCCTCTCTCCATGGCTCCGGGGCAGACCCTGCTTTCCCTGGTGAGTCAGAGCAAAGGCAAAGGCCCTTCCTGCCTCAGCCCAGGGCTCGCCTCCAGTCGCACACGGGCTCCTGGCTTTGCAGCAGTTGCCCCCTCTGCCCAGGAACCCCTTCCCAAAAGCAGCTTCTTCTCATCCACAGGGATGCAGTTTGGAGGGCAAGAGCCCGCTCGTAGCAGGCACCCTCTGAGCCAACTATTGATGAATGAGGAAGATCCTGGGAGGGGGAGACACCTCAGGAATTGCCTTCAGGGAACCCCCAGCGAGCAGAGCTGTGGACCTCAGAAAAGAAAGCTCTGTGTGGTTTCTCCGACCTTCAGAGCAGGGCCTAGTCCATGCTTGCTACAATGGAGGGGCTCTGTAAATATTCAGAGGAGGAAGGGAAGGAGGAAGCAAGAGGGAAGGAAAGCATCTGGAGGCCCTTGGCTTCTCTTTGAGGGATGTTCTCTGGTTGAGGAACTCCCGCCATAGTGACTAGAGCTACTGGGGCCTTTCTCATCCTTGCCCCCCAGTACCAGGCACAGAAAAGCACAGAGCAGTTCCTCGTGACAAAAGTGAAAAGTCTGAATTGAACCAGAGGACCCTGAGCACCAAAGAAGCCAGGCAGCAGGCAAGCCCCAGGCTCAGGGAAAAAGCTACCTCAGTCTCCAGACTCACAGTGACCGCAACAAGAGCGGAGTGGGAGAGAGGCTGCCAGGAGGCTGGGCGGAGGCGGAGGGCAGTGTGGGACCCCCGCCTGGGGCTCATGTCTGGCCAAGACTCCCTGTGGTCCTTGAGACAAGAGATGCAGGGGAGACCAGGCAAGGCTGAAGTCTGTCCCTCCAGCGAGATCAGAGAGTGGGGAGGAGAGAGCCGCTTGGGGTGGGGGAGAGGGGGCAGAAAACTGAGAAGCCCTCCGCCACTCCTGCAGGGTGGAGTGCAGCCCACCCCCACCCCAGCTACTGCCCTAGCCCAGCACGAGTGGCTGGTAATGGCTGAGGACGGTTGCCTCAGCAAGGCCGGTGAGTTTCCATGAGTGAATCGTTTCCATCTTCAAACCAAAACCTACCTCTCCAACCCAGCCAGCCAAGCTGCCACTTCTCCTCTCCAGAACAGCAAAGACCCAGAAGGCGCTGTGGAGAGACCTGCCACATAGCTGCTCTTCCTCCTCCAAGCCGCCGCAGGGGCATAGCTGCTGTGCCCAAAGAGCAGGGCAAGACAGGTCAGGGTGAGAGAGACTCTCTTCTGTGTCCCCCCCGGGGCTCCACACTCTGCTGTCAGAGCTCAGTGATGGGGTGGGATTCAACCCCAAGGAAGGGGGTAGAAATCAGAGACACTCCTGGGGTCCATGCTGGGTAACAGCTTATCGCCAGGGTAGGAGTAAGTGCTAAGGTGGGAAACTGGGAGATAAGGGGGTCAATGAGCCGTCCATCCACCTATTCCTTAGCTAGCCATCATTCAGGAAAGTGATGTATTTAGCTAACCAGCACTTACACAGTGCAAGACAAAGTACAAGCCTGTTATGAATATTAACTAATTAAATGAACTGACTGAATCCCCAGAAAAAAACCTATAGAGACAGTGCTATTATGATACCCAGTTACAGACTGGGAAACTGAGACTCAGAAAGGGTAAGTGACTTGCCCAACGTCACACAGCTGGAAAGTGATCCAACTGGGATTCAAGTCCAAGCCCACTGTTGGCCCAACCAATCCCTGCTGCTACCAGGGTTTCGGGGACCTAGCAGGGTCAGGGACGGTCCAAAGTCACTGAGGCGGGGTCGGGGATGACCTCTTTCTTTCGGGATGAGAAGGGCCTTTCAGGGAACAGGTCAGAGGCCTCTCCCAGAGAGGACTGGCGCTGGAGAGAGCCGCTGTTGTAACTGCTCCCTCTGGTGGGGTGGGGGGGTGGAGCTGGCTGGGGCCCAGGGGGTGTGGCTGCCGTGACAGGGGCCTGGCCAATGGCAGGGCCGGGGAGGAAAGGAACCTCTCCCGGATATTCCTATTATCTTGAGGAGAAAGGGAGGCGGGAAGAAAATTTGGCCGGAAAGCAGACTGAACTCGCAACTTGGTTTAATAACCGAATCCCGGTTCTCTGTGGGCCAGAGCTCCCTTTCATTGTCCCCTCCAAGGAAATCCAGGCCAGGCTTGGGGCTGGGAACTGGGAAGCCTATCCTCTCAGCTTCCCCACCCCCACCCCACCGCCCCAGAGCCCCAGCAGTGGGCTCCTCCTCCCCTGGACCTCTGACTGGCCAGGTGGGGAAGCTGCAGGGTCCTTCCCCAGGCCTAGAGAAGGAGGAGGCCCCCAGACATGGCGGCCGCATCTTCCTCCCCGAAGACAAAATTGTGTGGGTAGGGAAAGTAGACGCTTCACCCCTGCCCTCTCACCACTCACACACATGCCCTCACACACACTCATACACGCATCCACACACTCAGAGACACACAACATACACTTACTCATCTGCCATCATGCACACTCACACGCTCATACACACACACCCACATACACGCTCGTCCCTCCCCAGTTAGGACCAGGCTGGGTAGGAGAGGGGCCTTCTGGAAGAATGGCATGGCTCGTAGCTGCCAAGGGGTGGGTGGGCAGAAGCCTGGGACCGGGCAGGCAGCCCAAGAGCCGGGGGTGGTGCTGAGAGCCGCCATGCCGGGCAGGGCCAGGGCTGTGAATGGACTGGACACAGCTCCTGCCCCCTCCTCGGGGCCTGCCTATGGCCAGACCAGCCTCCATTCCCAGCATTGTCTCGGGTGCCTCGGGCAGGGTTCCCAGGCCTGGCTGAACTGAGGGCTTGGCCACATGGTCCTCCTGTACCCTCCCATTCCCCTCTCCCCTTGGAAGGGAGGGCTGTGCTGTGGGGAAGTAGAGGAGAAGGAATGTTCCTGAATCACTGGCATCCCATCCCCCAGCCCACACAGGTGGCCTGCAGAGGTGCTCGGGTACAGAGGATAGGCCCAGTGGCCCAGATTCCACAAACCCCATCCTTCTCAGGGCAGGAAGCCTTAGATGTCCAGCTCAGCCCCACGTGTCCCCTTGACCATGGCACTGATTTTCATCCTCCTCCCTAGAGTTCCATGGGCCCTCTTCCCAAGGTGAGCTTAATCTGCGGTAAGCTATTCTCCCTCCCAACATCCCCTCTCCCAAGCAATGGGATCTTCACTCTGATCCATGGGAACCACAGGGCTTTACTCTTAAAGGCCAGATTAACTACCTGAGGGGAGAGTAAGGCCAGTATTAATGAATTCATGCAGAGTAGCTCCCTCTCTGACAACCGGCCCTTTCCTGCCTCATTTAACAGGTTTCCGGCCTGCCGGAAAGGTGGGGAAGCTTCAGGGTCCTTCCCCAGGCCTAGAGAAGGAGGAGGCCCCCAGACATGGTGGCTGCATCTTCCTCCCCGAAGACAAAATTGTGTGGGTAGGGAAAATAGACGCTTCACCCCTGCCCTCTCACCACTCACACACATGCCCTCACACACACTCATACACACATCCCCCCCATGGGGCTCCTTGTCTCTCCCTGCCTGTGCCAGAGAGTGGGGCCACCATCACTGTGGCCACACCTCCACCAGAGGAAGGGACCCTGAGAACGAGAAGACAAGCTATCACCTGGGACCCCACATGGCCTCCCTTATGGGATTCAGGCAACACTCCCCAGTGGGCTCCACGGGGTAACAATGAGAAGGTCACCATCCTGCCTTCACGGGGCCTGTGTCCAGGAGGTACCCCTCCCCGTTCTGGGATGCCTCCTCTCTTCCAGCTCCCCACCCCAGCTCACTCAACAGCCTGCAGGTCTCTGGTCCTCCCCATACCCCCTGCCAGGGTCTGGAGCAGAAGCCCTCCTCTCTGCTTTCACGGGGCACCCATTTCTTCTCTCCTGGCACTGATCAGTGTGTTGGGGTGGCCTGTTTGCTCATCGGCCTTCCCATCTAAGCCAGGAGCTCCAGTAGGGAAGAGGCACATCTGTCCTGCTCAGCATTAAGCCCTCAGCCTCAGGCACAGCTCCTGGCACTGAGAAGGTACTAGGTAAATGCAAATGAATAATAAATGAGTGAGAGAATAAACAGCCCATAACTGCCCAGCCTTTAGGGCCATGATGCACATGTGTTCCAGGGCTGGCCAGGGCAAGTGCGCCCACACCCCTCTGCTCTTCCCCCTTAACCCATCGCTGTGTGCGGCCGGCTCCCCACCCTCTGGGAAGAATCACCCGGATAATCCCCTCCCCTCTCCAAGCCCCACACCCTTCAAGGCTCAGCTCCAGTCAGGAACCCCACATCAGGAAGCTCCCCCCACCCCTGCCCCAACTGCCTCCACTCTTGCTCCATGACCTCACCTGCTCCAAGTACCAGCAAAGCTCTCTGCCGGGGCTGCTCTTAAACTTCTGTTATGAAGTTCCTTTATGTTATGAAGTACCTTTTCCAGTGCATCCATTTTTGGTCCCCCTTAGGCTCTTGGAATCCCCTACAGAGGGGGGCCCTGGCAGACAGTACCCACAGATGCTACCTAGGCTGTGTCAAGAGGTGCACCCTGGTCTGGATCCCCTAAGAGAGGTCAGTAAGCCTGGTCTGGTCTGGGGGTTGGAGGGAGTAGTGTGGGGGAAGGGTTCAGGAAGCCAGGGCTCTGCCATTTCCTTCCCCACCCCCAGGCTCTGCTGGGGAACTCCTGGACCTGGAAAATGAACATCAGAGGAGGAAACCCCCCCACAGTGTGGAAGGAGGGGAGGTATCAGCCAAGCAGGTAGGATCCTAAGAGAGGAAAGAGCTAAGATCAGACATCAGAAGCCAGACTCACAGTCCTGTGGCAGGAGCCCAGCAAGACAGCACCTGGAGGCTTCTACCCATCCTGCTTGGCTGCAGCTTAGCTGGGACCTCTAGGTCAGCCAAGAGTGTAAGGTAAGGGCAGAGCTATGAGTCCACACCCCCCAAGCCCTGCCTGCCCCCACCACACCCCCAGGCAGTGGCTCAGTCAATCCTCCACTCAAGTCCCCAATGTTCTCAGTACCTATGTGCAGAGGTTTAGGTGCCCACCTACTGTGTGCTGAGAGGGGGGGCTTGCCAGCTACCCCCCACCCCTGGCCCCAGGGGGTAAGATGTGGAACAAACCCAACACTGGCCTGATAGGGGAGCAAGGATGGTGGGGGAGGGAGGCTCCTTGCACAGATACTCTCATTGTCCCCCACAGCCAACACACACTCACAGGCCTGCCAACTCCTGAAGTCAGGGCAGAAGCCCCCAAAGGGGACTTCGATCCCTCCTGCTGGCTGACTTTGGATGAGCCTCTTCCTCCTGTCTGTCAGGGGCCGGTGATAACCTCTGCTTTACTCACCTGTCTGCCTGACCGTCATGACCAGCCAAGACGTGCCCATGAAAACACTTCTCGTGACCTTCATCATTTACAAAAAGAGAGGTTTCTCATTATCATTCTAATCGCTGATATTATTCATCTAGAGAAACTAAGCCTGCTGTCTCAGTCAAATACATCAGCCTCATCTCTCCCACAACAACCACGTGGGGCCCCCTTTGCCTATAGTATAAAGGCCACATTCTATGCTCTAGAAGTTTCTCCAGCTTACGCCCACTTTCTAATTTTATCTCCCTTACACCATAATCTCTCTGGCCTTTCTAGAGTTCCCCGGCCAGAGTGCCTACCCGCCTGGGTGTTGTGGAGTGCCCTCCCCCAGGGCTACCTTTTATTTAGCTCTGGTCTTCAAGACCAAACCGTGGTACCAACTCTCGCATGAGGCCTCCTTCTTCAGCCAAGCCAGCGCTGATCTCTTTCCTTTCCTGTAAGGGATTTGGTTTCCACCAAATGCCATGACAATTCCTGGCACAGAGTTGGTTCTCAGGAAATAAAAGTTGGAACAGCCACACCCTGGGCCCTAAACACTCTGTATTCATTGACTCATTGAATCCTGACTTGTTGTTGAGCTGAATACTTCAGTATTCCCATTTTCCAGACGGACAAACCAAGGTGTCTGCCTAGTCTCTTGCCCAAGTCAGCATCAGACCAAGATGCTGACGTCCTGGAGATGGACACCAGAGCCCACATACGTACCTCTAAACACCATAAAGAACTGAGCCACATCCCCCTGTTCATCTGCGTCATCCCCCTGCCCCTTCTAGGACCTGGCCCAGTGAATACTCGATAGGTCACGGCACTCACGCACCTCAGACCTCCTCTATACACCCAACTCACTGTGCTGGGAATTCCTTTAGGGGAAAGCCCAGAGGCTGGCTCAGGGTCCCAGGAGCCTCACTGGGCTGGATCCACACCATCCTCAGGCATCAGAGTGCCAGATCAGGGCTGGAAAAAAAATGGGCCCCAGCCCTGGCCCCAGCACGAGGCTGCCGGGTGGTATGCTTGCTGATTGCGTTGGCTGCGGACTGAGGTGGTGATTAATGAGTCCATGGTCACCATGACAGGGTGTGGGGAGAGCCCCCGGCGGGGTCTGAAAGGAAGCAGGCCAGAGCATCAAAGTCCAGGCTCCAGGGACTCTGGGGACTACGTAACTCAGTTGTTCACAGCCATTGAACAGATGAGAAAACTGAGGCCCCAGAGTTGGAATGACTTGCCTGAAGCTGGAGAGCCCAGCGAAGGCTTGCAAAAGCAGCACTTTCCAACCTTTCCTCTTCCACCTGCCTGTAGGCCTGGGCCCCACCCCACCCCTTGGAGAGCTTTATAATGACCTCTGCCCACCCAGTCACCAAGAGGCCCCACCTCTTCAGCGATCCCAGCAGGGGAAGGGACGCCTGTGTGACAGCTTCACCAGGGGGGCGTGCCCAGCCAGCAGCAGGCCCTCCAGCCAGAGCTGGGAGAAGAGCTGGGAGAAGGCCAGCCACTAATTGTGGAAAATAAATCAGGGACATCTAAACCACGCGGCTGGAGAAAGGCCAGTTGCACGTAGACTTGTTTCCTTTTGTGCTCTTGCTCGCCCACTTTAATTGTTAATTGAAAGCCGTGAGTTATATAAGTTACGTGGATACCAAAGAAGGAGTTGAATGAGTTCTTGAAAATAAACCACTTGCTGAGTGGTTTTTGGGATGCAGAGAGGTCTCAGAAAAGTCAGTGGTTGAGGAGGGCAGCTGACCCTGAGAGGGCAACCAGGACAAAACTGTCCCCTAGTGACAGCAGTCTGGATCTGCAGATACAGCAGTCCTAGAGTTTTAGAGCACCAGGATATGTGTTCGAGTTGCTGATTTTTCACAAAATCTCAAAGAAAGTCAAAAGTTCTGCCATTATGTTGATTTCTTAGTTTAATAAGGAGACAAAACCTCTCCCATCTCTGACCCTGAACTAATTGAGGACAGGGCTGTGTCTCCCCTCAGACGGGTTCCTTGAGGACAAGGCTGTGTCTCCCCACACACTGGGGCTCCCTGAGGGCAGGGCTGTGTCTACCCCCTCAGACTAGGTCTGAATTGCTTTTTCCCTGTAAGACTCAAGACTCCCAGAAAAACAGGAATTATGCTGTTTCACTCCCTTCCCTGAGGCAGGGGCAGGGTCTCTCCATTAAATGAAGCCCACCCTACTCCAACGGACCTGGGTTAAGGAACCCGAGACCCAGAGCCACCTGTCATTGCTGGAAAATCTCAGGACACACCCTGGTGACGGGAGTGGGAAGGGTTAAGAAACTGCAGCTCCAGGGACACCTTTCTCATTAGCTGCCCTCCCCCTGCTGCCTGCTGCCTGCTGCCAGGGCTTGCTTGGGCCTCTGATGGGTTCCAGCTGACAGCTGGGCCTCCTCCATTCTGACCCTCAGGCGGCGGTGTCCTGTAATGACCCCACCACTGGTACCCTTAGACACCCAAGCCAGGGAGGGCTGGCATCAAGATGCAATGGGATGAGGGGAGGGAGGGGCAGCCCTGCCTTAGAAGCGGGAGGGGTGCAGAGTACAGGGAGCCCTGGAAGAGGGTGTTGGGGACTTGGGGTTCCATTAACTCCCTCTAAGCCCAGAGTGGAGTGACAGGGGCCACCCTACCAACAAGGGCTAGTTTCTTCCACAGCCACCACCCCGCGGGGAGAGGCCTTCACATAGCCTCCAGCCTGGGCAGAGGCCTGTGTCTTCCCCAGCTCCTCCTCCACCATGAGTCATTCCCAGCAGTCAGTGCACGCAGAGGCAGCAAACCCCATCCTGCCGTCTGTGAAGAGAGGGGGGGACAAACTGCAGTACTGGCCAGACGCAGGTTCGGAGCCCAGGAATACCAACCTGGCCGGGAGGCAGAGCCTGAGACTCACCTTGACAAATCCCCAGTTTGGTTTCCCATACGTGGTCCCTTGCCCTGCATCTTGTCATGCCTGGCTCTCTGAGATTCTGGTGTCTTTCTCATTTGTGCCCTTGTCCCTTACCCGTGCGACCTCCCGGCATCCTTGGGTCTTTCAGGACTCATCTCAAAAGCCACCTCTCCTGTCTCCTGGATCTGTTCTCCTTTGCACACCCTCGGTGCCATGGGCATCCTTTTATCTGCTTTCCACATCTCAGGCTAGAAAAGGAGCCCCAAAAGGTAGTGGGGACTGTATTCCATTCCTCTCTGTATTCCCAACACCCGGCACAGTGCCTGGCACAGATTAGGTGCTCCTGGTATTGTTTCCAAAGATGGATCTGGCCAGGAGTTAAATACAATCACTCAGACACTAATAGCCAATATTCTCTGGTCTCTGATGCTTTCAAAATCCCACCAAATATTCCTGGACAGGCCTAGGAGTTTTCCTATCTGATGTGATGACCTGGTGCCAAAACTCCCCCAAGACCACCCACAAAGGGCAGCGTTGATGTGTCTGAGCCCTCAAGGGGCCAAAGCTGTTAGTGGTCTGTGGTAAGAGTGGGGAATGCATCTCCCTCTCTACTCCCCTGTGAGATCATCCAAAAAACAGAGCTGCCTGTGCCTGGCATCTTACAGAAGTTTAGGAAACAGAGTAGAGTGAATATGATGGACTACATCTCAATCCATTCCACCCTCTGCTAGGTGCCCTCCCAGACTGCAGAGACAAAAAGAGTGAAAAACAAAATAAACAAAACGCTACATTTGCCGGTGTCCCTTGCTCCTAGGATTCAGGAAATAATTCAGAGTTAGCCAACTAGATGCTCTTGTATAAGAGTTAAAAGGCTGAGCCTCTGCAGCTCCTGTTGCATTCTGGGAAAGGGGAAGGGTTGTTTTTTTTTCTCTCCTTGCCATAGTTGCTTTGCTGCAGTCCTGGTAGAGAGGGTCAAGAAGGCGAGGCCCATACCTTAAGAAGCCAGAAAAATCTCAGATAAACAATGTAATCTTCCATCTAAAGGAGCTAGAGAAAGAAGAACAAACAAAATCCCAAATCAGAAGAAGGGAGGAAATAATAAGGTGGAAATAAATGAGATAGAAACAACAAAAACACTAGAAAAGATCAATGAAGCCAGAAGCTGGTTCTTGGAAAAGATCGACAAAACTGATAAACCTCTAGCCAGACTCATAAAACAAAAACAGAGAAAGGATGAATAAACAAAATCAGAAATGAAAGAGGAGAAATAACAGCCAACACCACAGAATGCAGATCATAAGAGAATATTATGAAAAATGATATGCCAAAAAATTGGGCAACCTAGAAGAAATGGATAAATTCCTAGAGACATATAACCTCCCAAACTGAAAAAGGGAGAAACAGAAAATTTAAACAGACTGATTACCAGCAATGAAATTGAATCAGTAATCAAAACACTCCCAACCAACAAAAGTCTAGGACTAGACAGCTTCACAGGTAAATTCTACCAATCATGTAAGGAAGAGTTAATACCTATTCTTCTCAAACTTTTCCAAAAAATAGGGAGGATATGTGCTAAGGTGAGTGCTGTGAATTGTGTAAGACTGGCGAATCACAGACCTGTACCCCTGAAACAAAACATTATATATTAAGAAATAAAAATAAAAAATAAACTTTTCCAAAACATAGAAGAGGAAAGAAAACTTATAAGTTCGTTCTATGAAACCAGCATTACCCTGATACTTAAGCCAGGTAAAGACACCACAAAAAAGGAAAACTACAGGCCAATATCTCTGATGAACATGAATGCAAAGATCTTCAACAAAATATTAGCAAACTGAATCCAACAATAGATTAAAAAAATCTTTCACCATGACCAAGTGGGATTTATTCCTGGGATGAAAGGGTGGTTCAATGTTTGCAAATCAATCAATGTGATATATCACATCAATAAGAGAAAGGATAAAAACCATATGATCATTTCAATAGAAGCAAAAAAAAGCATTTGACAACATCCATTCATGATAAAAGTACAACATCTACTCACGGTAAGAACCCTCAACAAAGGAGGTTTAGAGGGAACATACTTGAACATACTAAAAGCCATGTATGAAAAACCCACAGCTAACATCATCCTTAATGGGAAAAAAATTGGGAGATTTCCTCCTAAAGTCAGGAAAAAGACAAGGATGTCCGCTCTCACCACTTTTATCCGACATAGTCCTGGAAGTCCTAGCTATAGCAATCAGACAAGAAAAAGAAAAAAAGGCATCCAAATTGGTAAGGAAGAAATAAAACTTTCACTATTTGCAGATGACATAATGATATGCATAGAAAGGCCTAACAATTCCACAAAAAAACTCCAAGAACTGATAAAGGAATTCAATAAAGTAACAGGATACAAAATCAATATACAGAAATCCACCGCATCTCTATAGACAAATAGTGAACAGCAGAAAGAGAAATTAAAAAACAATCCCATTTACAAAAAAAAACACCAAAAATAATAAAATACCTAGGAATAAACTTAACCAAGGAAGTGAAAGAAAGAAAGAGAGAGAGGGGAAGGAAGGGAGGGAGGGAGGAAGGGAGAGAGTGGGGGAGGGGAAGGAAGGAAGGAAAAGAGAAAGAAAGAAAGAAAAAGAGAGAGAGAGAGAAAGGGAGAAAGAGATTAATCGAAGACAACAGAAACAAATGGAAAGACTTTCCATGCTCATGGAGTGGAAGAACAAATATTGTTAAAATGCCCATACTACCCAAAGCAATCTACAGATTTAATGCAATCCCTATCAAAATACCAGATGCATTTTTCACAGAGCTAGCATAAGCAATCCTAATACGGAACCACAAAAGACCCTGAGTAGCCAAAGCAATCTTTTTTTTTTTTTTTTAAAGATTTTGTTTATTTGAGAGAGAGAGAGAGCACAAACACATGAGTGGGGGGAGGGCAGGAAGGGTGGGATAAGCAGATGCCCCTGCTGAGCAGGGAACCTGATGCGGGCTCACTCCCAGGACCCCAGGATCATGACCTGAACGGAAGGGAGATGCTTAACTTACCAAGCCACCCAGGCATCCCTAGCCAAAGCAATCTTAAAAAAAAGAAAACAAAGTTGAAAGAATCACAATTCAACATTTCAAATTACATTACAAAGCTGTAATAATCCAAACAATATGGTACTGGCACAATAATAGATGCATACATAGAACATGGAATGGAATAGAAAGCCCAAAAATAAATCCATGATTATATGGTTAATTAATAGTCAACAAAACAGGGGAAAAAATGCAATGGGGAAAAGACAATTTCTTCAACAAATGGTCCTGGGAAAACTGAACAGCAAAAGAATGCAAAAGAATGAACCTGGACCACCTTCTTACACCATACACAAAAATAAGCTCAAAATGGATTAAGAACCTAAAAGTGAGACTTGAAACCATAAAAATCCTAGAAGAGAGCACAGGCAGTAATTTCTCTGATGTTGGCTATAACACCATCTTTCTATATATGTCTCCTGAGGCAAGGGAAACAAAAGCAAAAATAAATATTGGGACATAATAAAAAAAAAAAAAAAAAAAAAACTTCTGCACAACAAAGGAAACAACCAACAAAACTAAAAAACAACTTACAGAATGGGAGAAGACATTTGCTAATGACATATCCAATAAAGGGTTAGTATCCAAAATACATAAAGAACTTATACAACTCAACACCAAAAAAATCAAATAATCTAATTAAAAATGGACAGAAGACATGAATAGACGCTTCTCCAAAGAAGACATCCAGATGGCCAACAAACACATGAAAAGATGTTCAACATCACTCAGCATCAAGGAAATTCAAACCAAAACTACAATGACATGTCACCTCACACCTGTCAGGATGGCTAAAACCAACAACACAGAAAACAACAGGTATTGGTGAGATGCAGAGAAAGGGGAGTGCTCTTACACTGTTTGTGGGAATCCAAACTGGTGGATCCACTCTGGGAAACAGTATGGAGGTTCCTCAAAAAACTAGCAATAGAATTATCTTATGACCCAGAAATCACAGTACTGGGTATTTGCCCAAAGAAGATGAAAACACTAGTTTGAAGATGTATGTGCACCCCTATGTTTACTGCAGGATTATTGATGATAGCCAGATTATGGGAGCTACCCAAGTGTCCATCAACTGATGAATGGGTAAAAACGAAGTGGTGTATGTACACAACAGAATATTACTGAGCCATAAAAAAGAATGATATCCTTCCCTTTTTAACGACATGGGTGGAGCTAGAGAGGACAATGCTAAGCAAAATAAGCTAGTTAGAGAAAGACAAATGAAAAAAAAAAAAGACAAATGCCTTATGATTTCACTCATATATGGAATTTAAGAAATAAAGAAAACAAAGGGGGAAAAGGGAGACCAAAAAAAAACAAAAAACAAAAAAACCGACTCTTAATTATAAATTATAGAGAACAAACAGATGGTTATCAGTGGGGGATGGATAAAATAGATGAAGGGTATAAAAGAGTACACTTAGCGTGATGCGTCCTGAGTAATGTTTGGAAGTGCTGGATCAGTACATTGTACACTGAAAACTAATAAAGCACTGTATGTTAAAGATACTGGAATTTAAAAAAAGAAAGAAAGAAAGAGAGAGAGAGAAAGAAAGAAATGAAAAGAAGAAGGGGAAGCCCAGGGTGCCTACCTACTACTGTGGATCACAGCAGGTGCAGCGTGCAGCTGGTAACAGGAACAGCTTCCTGATCATGCCACTCCATGTGGTTCTGGAGCAGGGTACCTCAGGATCACCAAAGACACAGCAGTGCCTTCAGCGGCCCCATTCTGCATCATAGCACTGAGAATGGTTCCTCAAAGCTCAACCCGGAGTCTCTGTCTTTGGCCTTCCAGCAGTTCTGTAGAGTTTCATACTCTGTAATAAATCCCTTCCATTTAAACCCACCATTTAAACTGGTCCCTGCAGAGTCCTGGTACACCGGGCTTTGTCTTCTACTCCCCGCTCCCTCTTCTGTTCTGTTTTGCAGACTCAGATCGGGTCTACCAGACAGCCAGACCCAAGACAATCGCCTGCCCTGCTTAGAACTTCCCATGTTTGCCCTTTGAGCATGATACACGGTCACTCGGCCAAGATCTTCCCAAATGTCTTTCCCCTTTGGAGGTTTTTCTTCTAGGAGTTTCCTTAGACAATTGTACACATCGGAATCCCAACCCAGAATGGTAGATAGATGTTGACTTCGTGTCAGTTTTGGGCCATGAGTAGTGATGGCCAGGACCAGGGTATGGTAAAGTGTGAGGCTGCTTCTGGGCTTGAAAGGAGGGCGGGCTCTGGCCAGCTGGTATGCCTGCCATGGAGCAGAAGTGGATGCCGACAGCGCATGTGATTGCTTCTATATTTGAAGAATTGAATGAAAGTCCTTCCTGCATAAGTCCGACTGGGTTCCCTTCAGCCATATACTCCCCGGGCAGCTACCCAGCCCGAATGCCACCCCACAGCTTTCTGACAGGACCTGTCAATTTCCCTATCTGTTCGTTGATCCATTGCCCCAATTATTCCTGATGCATCCTGATTCCCATCTCCAGCTTACGTCCCCAACCCATCCCTCCAATGTGCACTCTAACTCTCACACTTACTGGGGTGCTGACCTGGAGAGTTGAACTCAGGAAAGAGCTGGAGCTGAAATGGGCTAATTTCTAAGTCCATACCACCTCCAAGAAGAGCCTTGACCTCTAAGCTCCCCAAATGTCCTCCTTCACACATTTCTGTGCCCAGTCCATGCCGGGCACTTGGGAAGTGCTCGATAAACCCATGGGTCAATGAAAGAATACATCAGATCGCTGCGGAATGATCTCACCAACCACCAGCTTCCCTTTCCCACTCTTGTCTCCTGCCCTTTCTACTACTCCAATACCTTTGTTGACACTGACATCTGGCCTCCCAAATCTCCAGGGAGCTTGCACACAGTGGGGCCATCTGCATCCCATCTGAGTCACTGCTGAACCCAAATCCAGCCTGCTGCAGAAGCCAGCTGTGGTGAGACAGAAATCGTGTCCTTTGGGGGCCCCCAGGCTCTCCTTTGAGGGAGAGGAACCGACCTCTGGATACAGCAGAGGTGGGGGCAGGGGAAGCAGTAAGTCATTTTCCCGGGACAAAAACAATCCCTGAGCCCACCCCACAGAATCCTCACGGCTCTCACTCACCAGCCACACTATTTCCACTTAAAGGGAAACAGATGGTGTGGTTAATTGGGGTGTCTTCGTGGGCTCTGGCCCTCATTAAGGCTGATGGTGGGGACAATGAGTGATTTACCGGGTCATAAACAGCAGCTCAAGGGGGGATAGGCCCTCATGCCGCTGCCCCGGAGACAGAGAGAACAGTGGATGGTGGCCCCTAGTCTTGAGCCATGGGGTCACGTTGGAGTTTCGATGGGAGGCTCCTCACCTCACCCTGATCACTGGGCTCTGAGCCAAGGCAGGCTGGGGCAGGCAGAGTCCAGCGACAGCTCCTGGGGGGTCCAGATGCTAACAGCTGGAGAAAGCCAACACTGAGCTGAGAGTAGTAGGGAGGAAGAGCTGGAGGGAAGCGGCAATCACAGAGCAGTAGGGACCCCAGGGTAGGAAAGGCAGGAGCTGCTAGAGCCCAGGAGACCCCAGAGGTGCAACTGGAGCCTGTCTCTTCCCAGTGGAGCACAGCCCAGCTCCAGAACCTTCCACAGAGGCACAGGAAGGAAAGGCAAGTCCATCCCTCTCCCCAGGGAAGCCCTATGCAAGGGAGAGGAAGTAGTTAAGAGCCAGGTTGCCTGGGTTCAAACCCCAGCCCTGCCCATCACAGGCCCATGTGATCTTGGGCAACTTCCATAACCCCTCTGTGCCTCAACCTCCCCATCTGTAAAATGCAATAACATTTCCTCATGAGAACTATCTCCTTAGTGGACTCCGAACGGTGCCTGGCACATAGCACTATGTGTTTGGTTTGGGTGATTATTTTTAAAATGAGAGCCCCTAGGGGGGAACCTGGGTGGTTCAGTGGGTTAAAGCCTCTGCCCTCGGCTCAGGTCATGATCCCAGGGTCCTGGGATGGAGGCCTGCATTGGGTTCTCTGCTCATCAGAGAGCCTGCTTCCTCCTCTCTCTTTGCCTGCGTCTCTGCCTACTTGTGATCTCTGTCTATCAAATAAATAAATAAAATCTTAAAAAAAAAAAAAAAAGAGTCCCTAGGTTGGTGAACTTGGGGGGCGGCGGGGGTTCTCACCCTCCCCTGTTGCCAGCAGCAGCAGCCTCTGAGGAGCTTCTCCTGGCACATCCATTATTCCCAAACTCTGACTCTCCTCTCTCACCCAACCACAATCCCCAAGTGGAGGGAGGGACAAGGGCCCAACCAAACCAGGAAGTGAATGCACCAGCCAAATCCCAAAGACGGCCTGTCTGAACGTGGAGAATGCACACTGTTTACCGGGCACCTGCTGCATGTCAGGTCTGAGGCTGGTGCGTTATCTGCACTTGGCACTGAGCTCCAGGTAGGTACTGTGGTCCCACTCTACAGATGTGAAACCAAGGACTTGAGAACAAGCATCCGAAATCCCCAAGACAGCAAGAAAAGAGCTGTGGTCAGAACTCAAGACTTCCTGTCTCCAGAACTGGGACTCTTTTCCTCAAAAGCCGAGTGGGATCGCCAGCCAGGGATGTCACAAACACTGAGGGAGTCTGGGTGGTTTGTTTGTTTGTTTGTTTGTTTTGAAAGAGAGAGCTCTTGTGAGGGGCAGAGGGAGAGGGAGAGAAAGAATCTTAAGCAGGTTTCTCATCCAGCAGGGAGCTCAATTTCACTACCTTGAGATCAAGACCTGAGCCGAAATCAAGAGTCGAAATCAAGAGTCAGAGGCTTCACTGACTTAGCCCCCCAGGCACCACCCAAGGGACTTATAACTAAGATTCCTCCAGACCTAGAAAATCTCAGTATCTGGGAGGAGGACCCAAGAGCTTCTATTTAAATACAATAGCTGCCCCAGCTTCGGACCTCCTTCCAACCCAGCACAGTCCCGGTCTCAGATGACAGGCTGACAGGCTGCAGGGAGAAAAGGGAGACGGAGCCCAGGCAACCTGCACTGGTTATTTCTGGGGGATGGGAGCACCCCTGCCTCCACGGCCCCCTTTCATCCCCAGGATCCCTCGCTCTCCGTCCCGGAACCCAGGCTTAAACAGGCAGAGTAGGGCAAGAAAAGAGGGCAAGAAAACATGCCTCTAACGTGTTCTGGATTGGGAGGTCCAAACTATGGGGCTTAGAGGAGCGACAGGGTCAATGGGGTCACCTCCCCCGTCCATTGTGAAGGTACAAGTGGGAGGAAGAAGGGACTGACACACCGGACAGTGCCAGGGGCCCCATTGACTGGGGGTGGAAGACTAGCCGTGAGCTGGGGAGCTCCTTTTACACTGGACCCTCTTCTCATAGCACAAGGGGATCCCTTTCCCCACTCTGACATCTCCCCCACACAGCCCCACATGATGGGAGAGCCGCCCCAGGCTCCCCGTGCTGCAGGGGCAGCAGACGCTGGTCTTCGGTAAGGAGTGGAGAGGGATCAGCACACATCACATCACACTTGGCACGGCCCCCATTGGTGGGCAACGTGCCATCGAATTGGCCAGCCATTTCCCTGCAGAACCTTTGTCGGAGGAGCAGGGGCTGCTGGGGGGATCAGCACCCCCCAGTAGCAGCCCCTGACTGCCACCCGCCCGGCCCCCAGACCCTGCCTTCCCCAGGCCCACCTTGGGATTCCTTATTTGTGTGACTATTTGCTTTCAGTTTCTTCTTCTCTGTGAGAGGAGGACTGAGTCTGGGGGGCGTGGAGAGGGGGGTCAGCAGCAGATCCTGAGCACCTGGCACATTTGTTGAATGATGGACGACTTGAATGAAAGTGCCTCAGTCCTGTCCACACCCTTGGCCCTAGCACAGGACCTAGAGGTGCTTGGTGCTCTGATCTGGCAGAATGGTCAAGTAAAAAAGGAGCCCAAGGTCAACCCCAGAGCAATGCCAAAGCAGTTAATCAAGGAAGACTTCCTGGTAGAGGTGGGCAGGGTGTGGAGGCGGCCAGTCTCTCATCTGTTTTTCCTGGTCAGCACCTGTTTCCGGTGGGAACTCCCAGAGGGCAGAGGTCATGTCTGGGTCTCAGGGCCATCCCCAGCACAACCCCCTTGGAGCTGCGCATGCGGGCCTCACTGTCAACTGCCAACTGTGACTCATGACTCATGAGCTTTTCCTCTTGCCTAGAGATCAGGGAGCAGTGATTACAGTAACATTACTAACCACATGTCGCAGCTGTGACCACGCTTACACTCAGTGCTCCTACCCCCACCCTGGGCCAGAGTAATGACCTCACCCTTGGGGGTCAGCAAGCAAAGACAGGACTATCCCCTAGAGGCAAGGGGATGGCCTTGACGGCTGTGGTTTGCCTAGGAAGCCCAGAATCTGGCCCCTTTCCCTCGGAGCTGGTTGCACACCCTCCCCCTGTCTCCCCAGCACAGCCGGCTGGGGTAGGGACTAGTCCCCTGCCGCCTCCTCCCCCAGGGTGGGCAGGAGGAAGCAAGAGGAAGTGGCAGGGGCTGCCCTAGCCCTGCCCTTCCTCACCCCTGGGTCTAGGATGTTCACATGCTGGGGAAAGTTGCATCCAGGGATGTGGACATAGCGGCCAGCTCCTGGCACCAGCAGAAATCCCCACGCCCGTCAGTGGACCCTGTTCAGACACGTCCCCTGACCACGGCACTGAGTAAGTGCTGAGGAGACACCTGCGGACTGAGGTCACACCCCTGCCTGCTCTCTCCTCCCAGACAGGTCCCTTCTGGGGCCAGGACCATTCCAGTTCCTCCTGTCAGACCATGAGATGGCCGAGGGCATTCACTCCCACAAGGAACACTCAACAGGAAAGAAAGCAACACACAAGAACTGGGCTGGGAGCCCAGCTGGATGCTTTCAGGGAAGTTACCCAACTTCTCTGGGCCTCAATTTCTTCCCCTGTAAAATGGGACTAAGACTAGCTGTTTCTTGGGCCTGTTGTACAAACAAGTGCACTTGTAACTGCACGCTGCCTTAACAGTTCGGGGTGGAAAATACCGCAGTCCCCCCTTCTCCGTGGAGGACACTTCCAAGACCCTCAGTGGACGCCCACAACCACGGATAGTACTCAACTCTGTGTAGCCACGTTGTTCCCAAACATGCATACTATGATAAAGTTTAACTTATCAATTAAGCATAGTAATTGATAGTAAGAGATTAACAATAATTAACAATGATAGAGAACAATTAGAACAGTATAATGTACTACAAGTTATGTGAATGTGATCTCTCTCAAAATACCTCACGGTACTGCCCTTACCCTTCTTGGGATGACGCGAGATGGTGACATGCTCACGTGATGAAGTGAGGAAGTGAGAGCAATGACGAAGGCTCTGGGATGTAGCGCGAGGCCACTTTTGACCTCCTGGCCCTATATCAGAAGGAGGACTGTCTGCTTCCAAATTGCAGTAGACTGTGGGTAACTCCAACCTCGGAAAGCAGAATGTCAGGCAGATAAGGCGAAATCACGAAGAACCGCAGCTTCAGGGAAGGGAGAGAATTGGAGTTGCTTGAATTCGGGAGCTGAGAAGGCCCCACCCCCTCTCTGCCCAGGGAATGGGAGCCTGTGGCAGACACTCCCCCAGTATCCGCTGTTTGCAGCTAGACCCCCAGGACAGAAAGACTCCACTGCTCAGCTTCCCTTGCAGCTAGGCGTGACTGCATGACCGATTTCTGGCCAGCGGGACACAAGCAGGGTGGGTACGATGTCCAGGAAGTGTCCAGGGAAGGGCCAAGGGCTGTTTCGGCCCTTTCTCCCTCCTTTCCCCTGGCTAGAGCTCCAGCAAGCATCTTGAGCAATGAAGTGACCTTGGAAATGGAAACTACACCCGGCAGATCAATAAGAGAGAAGGAGCTGAGTCCCTGACAGCCTATAGTCTTCAAGCCAGTCCAGGGATGCTTACCTGCCGACCTCAAGCACACTTGCAAAAAATTCCTCTGTATCTTACATAAATCGAATTTAACTCAGTTACAGGCTGCTCCACTGGTGGAATCACAGCCACACCCTGATGTGGCTAGGGGATGTAAAGAAAAGTTGTCTGGGATGTGACATCCCCACAAGGAACGCTCCCTTCTGTATGCCCTGCAAGATCAGGCAGAGCCCTGATGGGAGGATTGAGCTCCAGGAGGAGCTGGGGATGGATGATGGATGGGTGGATGAACAGAAGAAAGGAAGAAAGGAGTTAGAGAGGGAGGAGTCAGGCAAGTGGGTAAGATAAAAGAAAATTTCCAGAAGGAAGGAAATACCCCAGGGCAAATGCTTCAGGTGACAGCCAGCCAGGCTTTGTGGTGTGGGAAGAGCAGCATGGCTGACCTGACCCATTGCCCATGTCCAACTCTGTTTTCCTATCTGTGCTTTGGGAACGAGCCTTACTTAACTTCCTCACTATCCAAGGCAAATGTAAAGGGATTTTTTTTAAACCCACACAAAATCAGCATGGCGTTCTGTCAATACAGTGCCCAGCCGGGAGCCCCTCTCTGGTGTTCCTGGGATGCCTCACCTGTAAAGCGGAGATGACAGTAGAAGTCTCTCGGGTGGCTGTCATGGGGGTTCAGTGGGATGACTCCTGCAGTGTGTTTCTTACTGTGTCTGTTGTGGGACAAGTGCAAAGAGAACTGACAGCATTCTTTATGGCCGCTGTTGAAATCCTGCCCTGGTGTGAGGAAGAGAGAACTGTTGTGGTGTGAGCTTAGGGAAAGAGACCTGGGCTCCTCCCTCCCAAACAGCAGCCCTGGCCTTTAGGGACCCTAAAGGCCATGTGTAATGTCAGTGGTAAATGTCGTGGGAGAGCTGTGCCTTCCACCCCATCAGGGTCCTGCCTCGTCCTACCTAGAAAAGCCCAGAGCTGCCTTCAATGCAGCTAATGCCCTAATTCCTAATTCCTAAAACTCCCCGGGAAAAAAACAAGGGGTACTAGATGAACAAGACTGCTGTTAAGGCTAAGAAGGGGCTTCACAAGGGGAAAGGAGTGCTGGCATGTCTCTTTGGAAGAGCAAATGAGAAAAAAAATCGCCTTCCATGAAAGTCACTGTGATTCCAGGGGGCCTTAGGGAGAATTCTGACTGCCCACAAGATGGACTTGGAAACACAGGGAGCTGTGGACAGAGTCAGGAATGAAGGGGTCTAGCAATTCTAAGAGCAACCCCTGACCAGCAGGGGAATCTCTGAGCTTTAGCTCCCACCTCCACAGGACTGGACAAGGTCATGGTGTGGGGCATAGGTTTAGGAATCCTACAGACGAGTTCAAAGCCACTTTGGCTGATGTTACTTAAGTGCGCGCCTCCTTGTTTCTTCTTCTCTTTAAAACAGACTAAAACCAAACATAAAACCGAGCTGGGCTCAGAGAGCCACTGGGATTAATTCAGGGAATGCCAGCCAAAAGCTTGGCACCCAGGACAAGCTCCATAAATATTCTCTAGTAGGCTGCTATTTTTCTCCTGTCTGGGCAGGAATCGGACGGAAAGGATCTCTTCGAGTTCTTTTCAAGTCTAGAATTCCTTGATTCCACCATCCTGTAGTTCCCTCATGCTGATTCTGGGGTCAGAGGATTGGATAGGGTAGGACCGGACGGCTCTGCCATGCACAGCCCCGGCCTGGCTCCCGCCTCCTGTCCACATCATTCTGCTTCCACAGGTGGCCTTCACCCTACCTGTCACATGCCCCCACCCCGTGGCAGCCCCATGGCCACAGGTGGCCCTGCCAGCCATCCCCTGCAGCATGCCTTCACCTAAAGTCAGGACAGCACGAGACCCTCCGGCTGACTTCCTCACACCTACGGTCCCCTGACAATGTCACATGCTGTGGAAGTTGGCAGGCCCACAGGGGCCACGGATGCCAACACAAACATCATTCCTGTAGAGGGAGAAGAGTCCACAGGGGTTATTTTTAACCTGTTGATCAGAGGCCATATCTCCAGCCCTGGGAGGCCCTGGGCTGGAGGTTCTGAGGGGAAGGTGAATTGTCAGGTCTCACCTCAATGATTCCCAAGGGCGCCGGGCTGCAGGTAGGCACCCCAGGACTCACCCCCACCTTGATGGAGAAGGGAAAAGGGAGACACAGATCACTACATGCCCCATATTGTCTCCACTAGTCTCAACCGGGTTGAGCTCAACCAGGAAGAACAAGGATGTCATGAATCACAGAATACTGAACCTAGAGGTGGGTGCTCCCCAGTCCCTTCACTGTACAGCTTAGGAAATAGATGGGAGAGAGGAGGCCTCATCACACAGCCAGTTAGTCCCAGCGCCCTTCTCCCTTGTCCAGCCACAAAACTGACACTTCCATAACCCCCCAAGGATGCATCCGGGGGGGGGTCCCCTTGCCCTACCACCTGCCCAGTGGACCACCTTTTCTCTGCCCTCTTCTCAATCTGTCCCGTCCTGGTGGACTGAGTCCCGGACAACCCCAGGGTGAGGCCTCCAAACCCCGCCTCCCCCTGCAAGGTCTTCCCAGGTGCCCAAGCAGTGCCCCCTGGAGGCCAGCAGCGGCAGTAGCCGGCAAGGCAGACAGCACCATGGTGGCTGGAGGCCCAGGCGAGGACGTGCAGGCCAGGGCGTGCCTGCGTGGGGGGAGCAGGACGGAGCTTCTGCCAAGAGCCCGGTGCTGGCTGCTGCTGAGCCTGTGCTCGCCAGAGAGAGGGGGGGAGGCCAGACAATGGACCCCACAGCCCAGCCTCCCGGCCTTGGCCCCTTGAGCTGGGCAGGCAGCTGCCGCCTCCACTGGGCCCTCACGTAGCCCACGTCCTGCCTGCTGGGTGGCCCTTATCACCGGGTACGTGCCAGAAGCCCACGTGCCCACACTCCACAGTGAGGAGGGGACCGGAGGCCAAGGATGGATGGCACAAGTGGGAAGTAAGTCTTCTTGGTCCCCTCCCCCACCATTCCCGGTATCCCAAGGAGGGGTCTGAGCAGGCCCCGGGTACCCCTTGGAGAATATCCCCACCCCAGAGAAATCTTAGCCCTACCTTGCCAAGTCCCAACTCTTAACTGCTCTTTTCCTCTTGGACTGAGAGGGTTGGGGTTGGGGGGTGGGAGGGAAGAAGAGGCCAAAATCTGCATATGAGTATTCTGGGTCACCAGCTCACAAATACCAAGTAAGCCTCAATATAATAAGTACCATTACATTATACCCATAGAATATGTGGGGAAACAGAGGTATGGAGAAGTTAGTAACTTATCACAACCACACGGCAGGTAGGAACAGAGTCAGAATTCAAACCCAGGTAGGCTGAGTCTAAAGACCAACTATTTTCAACAGAATCCAGCAGGAGCAGGGATGGGACTGGGCAACGCTCAGCCTCTTACCCCATGGGAGGAATGGCTTTGGGGTCTGACAGACATGGGCTCAAAGCCAGGAAGGGTGTGCTTTAGGCCAAGAGAAGCTTGTGTCTGGGTCCATGTTTCGTTCCCTCTACAGTGTTCGAGGTGAGGTAGTGAGGAAGCTCTCAGTGTGTGCCTTGCGCATGGAAGGGGCCCCTCCTCTTCACCTAGCAGAGCTCAGTGTCCTTCCATCAGGTGACCAGAACATCCTCTGGCTGGTTGAAGGCCACCATACCAGCCTGCGCTCCCTCAAGCCAAACCCACAGAGCAGCTCTGTTCCCTGGCACTCAGGCTCTGCTGCCAGCCACCAGCATGCTCAGCTACGTGGCCCTTATCACAGCTCAAGCACTGTCATTTAACCATGGGCACTGGGATCTCCCTGTCTTCTCCCCAGGGAGACTGTGAGCACCTGCAATAGAGTTGAAGAGAATGGGCTGAGGGCAGGCACTGTGTCTCCCCCATCAGATTAGCAGTTCTAAAGGAAGACAGGAAAAGTACTTCTGCAGACACAGACCCTCCAAGCTGGGGCTCCCTGAGAGCAGAAGCGAAGCAAGGCATGTCATCCAGGCTACCTGACTAAGCACACATGCATAGTCAGGCTCTGCTCTCACTTCTAGCTGGCCACCCAGGAGCTGTGTGACCCTGAGTAGGTCCCTCAGCCTTTCTGAGCCCATTTCCTCACTTACCAAACAGAGATCACATTCCCTATCTACACCTCAGGCTTGTGAAGACAAAATGAAGCCTCATGTATGACACGTTCCCTTCTCATGATCTCTGCTAGTGGATTAGGACCACAGTGTGTGTGGGTAGGGAGGGGGCCGTCCTGACTGGGAGGACATAGGAGACAGGCATAGACGTCAGAGAAAGAGGGAAACAGGGGATTCCCCACCGTGATGTGAGGCCTAAGGCTGGTCAGGCAAGGGAAGAAAGGCTGAGGGGGCTGAGTCACCAGCCATGTTGAAGATGCTGGGAATCTGCCGGGAGATTCCTAGCCACTGGGAGTGAAGTGACCACAGAAGGGACCACAGGAGACATAGGGGAGCCTCAAGAAATGAGGAGATGACTGAACAGCTCAAGGAGGGGAACTGGCAAACCTTAGTTCCAGGGACTCTGGAGGAAGCTGCCTGAGGGGCAAGACTCAGTCTTGCCCTCAGGAACCCCAGTCTGAGGGGAAATACACAGCTCTGCCCTCAGGGACCTTAGTCTGAAGGGGAAACACAGCCCTGCCTCAGGGAGCCCCAGGCTGAGGGGGAGACAGTCCTACCCTCAGAGAACCCAGTTTGATGGGGGTAGACACAGCCTTGTCCTCAGAGAACCCCAGTCTGATGGGGGGAGACACAAGTCTGCCTTCAGGGACCCCAGTCTGAGGGGTAAACACAACCCTGCCTCAGGGACCCCAGTCTGACAGGGAGAGAAAGGAGGTCTACCTTCAGGGAACTTCCAGTCTGATGAGGAAGTTGGATTGACGTCTGCTTAAGGGAAATTACAGTATGATGGGGAGACTCAGCCTCTGCTCATAGGCAGCCCCAGCTTAGGTATTCATGTCTTCAGGAACACATGTTTGAGTGAGTGCTGTGCATTTGTATGCAGGCACTCTTCCTAGCTTCCTTCAGACCCTCTAATCTGATGGAGGAGTCATGGCCTCTTCCCTGGAAGAGCTCTCTGTCTGAGGGCGTCTGTGCTGGCGAACACTCAGGCTTAAGTGAAGGGGGATGGGGTACATGTGACTATGTGCAGGCCCTATTCTTACCCTTTGGGGATGCCTTCCTGATGGGGGGAGAATAACTCCTCACAGTAAGGATTGAGAATCCTTAGTTGGGTCCAGGGTGGGGGATCGTCCCCAGAAACTCTCCGAGAGCCTGGAAGATAGAGGGTGGAGAGAGACAGAAGAGCTGCCACATCTGGTCTGGGGGTGGCTGGGCTCCTTGCCCCGAACAGCTGGGCCACATCTGGCTTCCAGACATCCACTTCTCGCTCCATGATTCATTCCAGCCTCACATGTCTGCCGAGATGCAGAGGACATGGGCTTTGAGCCGTAGATGCTCTCTTGCACGCATGCGCGGCCCCAGCACTCACAGGAGAGAAAAGAAGGGCTGGGAGTCCGCAGGCGCCCCTTCTCTTCCTAACCCTGGGTCTCGTACCACCTCTCGCACTGCTGTCTTGATGTTGATGGGAGTTCAGGTCACCCTTGAGTCACCATGACTCAGTCTCCCGCCTGGAACCCTCATATTCGGGCTTCGTGGGCTTTACACAGGGAGGGTGAGCAGGCCTGGAGTCAGCAGGAAGGAGGGGGCAGAGCCAGACGGGAGCTTCTGACGCCCCCCACCCAATCTCTCCTGGGGAAGGAAACCTCCGTGAGAACAGAGGATGGGGCTAGGGAGAGAAAAGAACATGCCGAGGAGGGAGAACGTGGCATTTCCCCGTCAAGTGGGGGCTCCCTGAGGACAGGGCTGGGTCTGCCCCTCAGCTGTGGCTTCCCTGAAGGCAGAGGCTTATCTTTTCCGTCAAACTGGATCTGAACCGGATCTCCTTAGCCTTAGAACTGGTGATTCACATGCCATCTCTATCACAGGGGCTTTTCAGACTGCTTGCGGGGAGAGGGGATTGACTTGTCAGCAAACCCCCATCCTGAAGGAGGACTGTTATACTCACTGTCTGACTACTCAGTAAGCAACCTGTTCCCGGTTTACCCCCTCACCCCTTTGAGCGCTCAGTCCGTCCTGCAGTCTAGCCCTAGTATCTCATGCTAAGTCATCTGCTGGGTAGGGTGGCCCTCCTAGGACATGTGTACAGGGCCCAGCTGAAAGTGGGAGTCCAGCAGAAACAGCTGGCAGTCCCAGCGTCGTCATCTCACATCTGGCTGTCCTCAGCTGCAGGGGGTGCAGGCCCAGATCCCCCCCAGATCCAAAGCATAGCGTGGGGAGGTGCAGACAAGCCCAGGCATCTGTGGCCTGAGAAGGCCAGGCTAGGCAGGTCCCTGAGTCCAAATCAGCACAGGAGGAAGGTCCCAACCCTATCAGCTAGTCCTTTTCCAGCATGCTGGCCCCTGGATTGAGGAGAGGAGAGGCCTCCTACCCCAGTGGGTACCTGCAAGAGGACAGCCCCATCCTAGAGGGGATGCATTTGGTAGTGAAGGAAGCAGGAAACAGGATGGACGGCCCAGGAATTCCTCCCCATACCATTAATCCCATTTTCATACCTGTAGCAAGGCTCTCCCCAGTCTTTGGCCCCAATCCTCCCTGTCTCCTCCTGATCTCCAGCACCTCTTTCAGGGGAGTGAACCACAGGCTATGCAATGCTGGGGTTGGCATGGCCCAGAGGAAGAAATGGCTCCTGGCTTTCTCTGTTCCACCGACAACCCCATGTCCAGGCTGGTGGGATCAGAGAGTCTGTGTCTCCCCACATAGTATTGAGAATTGTGCATCACCATGGCTGAGAGTGCCCTGAGGTCCCAACCCCACTATTCAGATGTGCTATAACTGTTGCAGACCCAGGTAGATTCAGCCCTGGAGTGAGCAGTCCAGGCTTGTGGTAAGCACCCACTTTGCCTGAGTTAAGATGACCTGTCTTCCAGTCGGGCTAAGTTCCTTGAAGTTAGGGACTGCTCTCCAGCTTCCTGAAAGGAGTTTGCTAGATGTAGGCTGGCCCAGGGGTAGGGGTGGGGGACTCGGGCAGAAAGCTTCCAACCTCAATATCATGGTCCCCTCATTGGTGTCTCTTGCCCTAGTTCTAGAGAATACACAGAAGCTCATAAGAGCTCTCCCCTTTCCCTTCATTTTGCACTGCGCTCTCAACCTGAAAGGCTTCTTTCTTTATCTCTGGGCCCCTCCGTGGCCACAAGCTCCCCCTTCTCAGTTCCTGGCAGCCCCAGATTCCTGGTTCCTAGGAAGGGAGGGTCTAGCAAATACAGCAGAACTGCCAGTATGGACCATCTCTGACCTTCCAAAGTGTGATGCAGAAGCCTTCTCGCCCAAGCTGGCAGGAGGGCCAGAGGAAGCCCACATGCCATCCTCTGTCTCTGGGCCCCAGCCAGTTGGCTGTGCTAGGTCTGGTTTAGCCAGTGCCCCCTCCTCTCTCACCCCCTTCCCTAGCATCATCCCTATTTCAAGTCCAGGCCTTGCTCCAGCCAGATATCTGAGCACAGACTTGTCCCCAAAAAACCCATGCCCTGCCCTGACAGTTTCTACTCATCCTGCCCTCTTTCCCTCCTCACCCCCTACGAACCATCTCCCTCAGGGCCACTGGGTTCACAACACTCTCTGCAGAGCCCTGACCCAAGTGGAGAGCCAGCCATGCCCCACCTGGCAGCCAATGGAAGGGTCTCAGCAGAGACAGAAGCCAAGGGCAACGGCCCATTACCTAGCAGGCCTCTCCGTTTTCCGTACAACCCACTCTCCTCTCTGTACCTATCATCAGCCTGTGCCTTCTCTCAAGGCAGCAAGATCGTTAGGTCTACCCCCCATTGTGTGGGTGAGGATATGGTCTCTCTCTTATCAAATGCCAAGACTTGCTACAACCCACACTCTGCAGCAGAAAGAGCTGTCATCGAGCCCAACCCTCAAACTCACACTTAATCTAGAGGGAGGCTCTCACAGAACCTTCTGGCTTCAGTTGCTATCCCTACTTGACACACCTTTGGGGTCGGTTAGCTTTTTTTCTTTTTCTTTTTTTTCAATTGTGGTAAAACACACAGAATATAAAATTCAGGGTGCCTGGGTGGCTCAGTGGGTTAAGCCGCTGCCTTCGGCTCAGGTCATGATCTCAGGGTCCTGGGATCGAGTCCCGCATCGGGCTCTCTGCTCGGCAGGGAGCCTGCTTCCTCCCCTCTCTCTCTCTGCCTGCCTCTCTGCTTACTTGTGATCTCTCTCTGTCAAATAAATAAATAAAATCTTTAAAAATATATATATATAATTCACCACTTTTACCATTTTTAAGTGCACAGTTCAGTGGCATGAAGTGATTCACACTGTTGTGCAACTATTACCGCCATCCTTCTCCAGAAGTCTTTTTATCTTCCCCAACCGAAACTCTACCCAAGAAACTTCTCATTCTTCCTTCCACCACCTCCACCCCCTGCCAAGAGCCCCTGAAACCACCATTCTACTTTCTGTTTCTGTGATTT
Source organism: Mustela lutreola (assembly GCF_030435805.1). Classification (NCBI taxonomy): domain Eukaryota; kingdom Metazoa; phylum Chordata; class Mammalia; order Carnivora; family Mustelidae; genus Mustela; species Mustela lutreola. Next base: position 91,342,847 of record NC_081295.1, read on the forward strand.
CAGTACCTCATTAAAGTGGAGTCATACAGTTTTTCACCCTTTTGTGGCTGGCTGATTTCACTTAGCCTTACGTCCTCAAGGTTCGCTCACATTGTAGCAGGGGCAGAATTTTCTCCTTTTTAAGGCTGAATAATATTCCACTGTGTGTTTAGACCACATTTCGCGTCTCCTTTTGGGATAGCTTGTTTATTAACTACTCTTTTAGAAAATCAAGGCAATATATTCTCAGGAGAAAATGTCTGAAGAGTTCAGAAACAAGCAAAAAAATGAAAAGTGACAAGTTCATCTCCATTGGCTCTGAGTGAATCCCTGAGATTTTTGAAGCAGAGGACAGATAGATTTATATCCCATTTCTACACAAAAGCGACATACTCCCCTCCAGTACTTCTCAAATGTGAGCAGGCATCAGAATCCCTTTGAGAACATGACAAAATAGACTGCTGGGCCCCAGCCCCAGGGTTCCTGACCCAGTCATTCAGAGGCCACCCAAGATTTGGGATCTCTAACTGGCTTTTGCAAGATGCTGATGCAGCCCAACGGGGTACTCTTTGCTGACTAACACCTTTAAGCAAAGTGCTGCCCCTTGCTTTTTTTTTTTTTTTTTAAGATTTTATTTATTTATTTGACAGAGAGAGAGAGGGAGGGATCACAAGTAGGCAGAGAGGCAGGCAGAGAGAGAGGAAGGGAAGCAGGCTCCCTGCTGAGCAGAGAGCCTGATGCAGGGCTTGATCTCAGCACCCTGGGATCATGACCTGAGCCGGAGGCAAAGGCTTTAATCCACTGAGCCACCCAGGCACCCTAACCCCTGCCTCTTACTCTGGTGTTTGAGTGCCCCATAACATAGCTAATCAGTGCCTTAATGATAGGCTTGACATTTCTTCCATTTTTTAGATCTGGAAATAATATTGCAGTGAATACAGTTGTGTGTATACTTGGAATACTTGTGACTTCTGTGACAGTGTGTCCAATAAATTACTAGTGATGGAACCCCTAAGCCAATGGTTGGTGAATGAATTCTTTTCATGGGTATGGCCAACCCCCTCTTCAGGTACGACTGCCTTCCTGCCAACTCGGAGGATGTCTGGGTCGCCAGTTGCATTGGGAAAAAGAGAATCTTACTGTTTCTTCATTTTGATTTTTTTTACTTTGACTGAGGGGGGACATTTTTACCTGTTTGTTGGCCATTAGTCTTCCCTTTTCTGTTCATGGGCTTTTCCCATTTTTCTATTTACTGTCCTTTTCCATATTGACTATATGAACTCACCAGTCATAGATATTGAAAATCTTTTTTCCTGGTGTATTTGCCTTTAGACTTTAAGATATTATATTTTTATGGAGCCATTTTTTTAAAGTCTTTCCCTTCATGACTCCTATATTCTGTGTCACACCTTCCCCAATCCAAAAATATATTCTTTAAAAGTTGTATTAAACATTTTCTTCTAGTAATTTTATGATTTCCATTTTACATTTAAATATTTGGTCCATCTGGAACTTATTTCAGAATAATGAATAAAGTAGAGAACTGTTTGGATTTTTTTTTCCTAAACAGCTAGCCAGTTGTCCAATTTGATTATAATTCATCTTTTTTTCCTCTGATCTAAAATGTTCCTTTATCATATATTCAATTTCCACTTGTTCACGGGTGTGTGTCTGGACTCTATTCTGTTCCTTTGATCTGTCTGTCTGTTCTTGTGCCAGTACCCAACTGTTTTATTACTGGAGCTTTATACAACATTTTAGTAACACTAGTCGCCCCTTATAATGTCTCTCTTTCAGAATTTTCCAAGCTCTTTTTTTGCATGTTTACTTTTCCAGATGAATTTTAACATAATTTGTCGAGTTCAAAAGATCGTGTTGTTTTTCTCATCTTTTAACAGATGTGATTTTCTGATTTCTCAGCCCAGAGCAGAATAGAAACAAGTTAAAAATGAGTTGGGGGGATGGTCTGCAGGCAGAGTGATGGGAGTGGAAGTGACAGCTAATAGGAAGAAAGCTGATGAAGTGGTGAAGAATCCTAAAAAGCAGACACAAGAACCATGAAAAGTAGCCACCATGGAAAGAGCCTTTAGTGTGGGGCCAAACAGGACCTTGGGTTTTCACTGTATCATAGCCAGAATAGTGATGGACACTTGTAACCACAACTTTTGAGTCATAAAGACTCACATGTTCTGTAACCTCTGATTAAGAAGGCAGGAAAGTGTGTAATACCCACTAGTGATTTCCATCCCAAATATCTGTTTAAGGTCTCAGATATTAATGTTTGGAAAACTCATGTGAAATTGTTCATTCTTGGATGATGACAAAAGGATGACATACTACGGGTTCCGCTATAGTTTTCTGAAAACCCACCTCTAAATTCCAAAGAGCTGCCAGCTCAAGGATTTGAATTCACTCCATCCATGGAAATGCAGCTGAGGGAACCGTCCCCAGCCTTACAGTCAGTTTACACACAATAATAATAAAAAGATTTAGTTCTTACTGAGCATTTGTCTTCAACACATGAGGCATTTGGATGCAGACTACATTTTAATCCTCAACATTTTAATCCTTAAGCCCCACTAGATGAAGGCTGTATTCCCATTAGACAGGAAACTGTGGTTCAGTGAGATCAAACTTGGGCAAGTTCAAGTGAACATGTGTGGCATAGAACCCTCAGCCACCTTCACCCCCACATGCCACTCAACAGTCCCCCTCTACTTATCCCCAGGAGGTCCAAAAAGGAACCAATCTTATTCAGACACACCTCCACAAGACCTTGCACCTGCCTGGCCCAAAGCCTGCACAGCCCTAAGAGACCTCATCCCATGCCTCTGAGCAGCAGGGACGGTGAAATGAGGATACAGAGAAAGGAAAGGGCAGCCCCCAGGCTACCCACTTAGCAGCCCCTTGAGATCAGGGGCTCAGGAAGTAGGGAGGGTGCCCCCTGGGACTCAGCAGACACTTCAAGGATGAGCACTGCCTGCCACAGCCTGGCATGGCCTCCCTGCCCTCCTGGGTGATCTCAGGACACAGACTCTGTGTTCACCACACCACACCTTTGCCAAGCAGTGTGGGATGAGAGTGGTCCCATCCTGGACACCCCAGGAGTGGGATTTGTGCAGGTGACATACAGTGGGAGGAGGTGACAGGGAAAGGCATGCCCTTGGGAGTTCCCCATCTTAGAAAAAGAGAGGTCAAAGCATTCATTCGTTTTTCCTTAACAGCTGTTTTTGAAGGCCCTCTGGATGCCTTCTGGGCATGACCTGGATTCAGGTGCGGACAAGTGGGAGGGAGAGGGCCTCCAGGCTGAAAGCTACTGGGACAAAGGCAGGGCTACAGGCTTATGAATCCAGTCCCCAAGGAACTAGAGTTTTCGACCCTCTAGGAACCCGCCCCAAGACCCCCTTCCAGCCCAGGACCCAGCTGACTGTAGATCCGAGACCCAGAAGATGAGGAGGAGGAACAAATTAATTCATTTGAGCACCCCGTCATCATGAAGTGCCTACTACGCGCAAAGAACCATACCACTGGGGTGGAAGATGAAAAGGGGCCTGGGTAAAGGTGGGATTCCCCGGACTGGGGACAGAATGTCCTGGGAGGACCCGGAGCGGCGGGGGTCCCATCCCCCCGAGCATCCCTAACCTCGGCGCGCAGAGGATGCGCGCTCCGGAGCTCAGCGCGCGCGCTCAGGACCGTCGCCGCACGCGCACGCGCGCTCGCAGCCGCTCCCCCGCCCGCGCCGCTCCGGCCCCCGCGCGCGCGCGCACTTGAGGCCTCCCTTGTGCGTCTCCTCCATTCGCTACGTGCAGAATGGTCCGTCGGCAGCAGCTGCAGCGCCAGGGTGGGAGGGGGAGGAGGAGGGGAGGGGGAGGCGGCGCCCAGGTCTGGAGGAGGGGCCGCGGCGGCCCGGGCTGGGGAGAGCTGGGAGAGAGGGGTTTGGGGGGACCCCGGGTGGGCGCAACGCTGCCCCCTTCACCTCCCTACTTCGCCATCGTTCGCTCCTGAAGGACCATTACGGCCATCCCCCTGTTCCGTGCCTGGGTGTCCTGGAACCTAGCCCACCGGGTTTTTCTCTGTGTTGTCCCGTCCTCAAAACCCCAAACCCAAGGAAGAACCGCTCCTGGTATCCTGTCTCCCTTTTTCCCTTTCCAGTCCCATTTCCAGGCTTTTGTGTGAGATGACCAAATAAGCCCTTCCCCACTCCACCTTTTCGTGGCATGGGGTACCTAGAGGATACTGGAGCCCCATTCCCCTTCTCCTTTCTGTTATGTCCCTGGAAGAAGTGGAATGTTCAGGATGGACACAGAGCCTATTTCCCAGTATTTCCAAAAGAGGAAGGCCAGCATCTCACCATGCACACTCGGACAGGCTGGAAGAAAGGTCTGATGACCCAGAAGAGCAGTTTGCTGCCCAGGGCCCTGGGGCCACATCCACAGGAATGAGTGTCAGGAGGTCCCCTCCTAGACTGGCATGAATTCACCCTTATTACCAGTTTGTGCCCTTTACACCTGTTTGTAAAGAACTCCGCAGAAATGTAATGGTGGGAGGACACCAAGGGGTGGATCTTCAATCCTAGGGAGATCCCAAACTGACCAGCTCCCCATCCTGCCAGGAATCCAAATGTGGCCCTGAAATCTACAGCTGCCGTTCCCACGGGTTGGGACAACAGCTATTTTCTGCAGCCCCTCCCAACCCTTCTCCAAGGCTCAGGGAAGAAAAGCTGACGATCTCCCGTGCCCCTTCCCCATTAAAACTGCTGGGAGGGGTCCGCCTTCTCATCCTCTCCTTCCTGCCCAAGGCCACCTAGGTTCATCTCCAAGGCAGCCACTGGGTTCAACCTGTAGTCTAACCTCTAGCACTCTGCTGACAGGTTAAGTCTAGATCCCAGCGAGGAAGGCATCCTGGGTCAGTTTCATTTTATACAAACCAAGCCTGGACTTTGCACAGTGCCTGGATCCAGGGAAGCAGATTGTCTGTTCCTTCCCGGGTGCCTCCGTCTTTTGGGGGCGCCCTCTGCTGGCCGCTTGGAAGTGCACGAAGGAACAGAGTCCTGCAGATCCCCTCGTGGAGGTTTTGGAGAAGGGGACAAGAGTCACAGAAAAAAAGTGAAAACCAGGAGATAGCTGAGATTGGCATACTGGCCACATATAAGGAAGGTATGCTGAAGCCTTTCTGGAGTTGGGGAGTTTTGAGCCGGCTTTCAGTAGACAGTGGAGGGGAAGCCAAGCCCGCAGAGGGGGGCTCAGGAGACACCAGGGGCAGCCTTTTCTGTGTGTGGAGCCCTGCCCCTGCCCTGGATGGCTCACACAGCCACTCACTCTGAAGGCCTCAGTGTCCTACCGGGTCTGGGAGAGGTGACCCCAGAAGAAGTCTGCAATTTACAAATCTTGCCTCCGCCGGTGCCCCACCCCCTTCCCCTACACAGGGATGGCCCAAGCCCAAGCATAGTGGGACTTAAGGTGGTGTAGGGGCCTGAGTCACAGCCTGGTGTGGTACTGTCTGTCTCAGGAAAGACCAGCTTCCCTGGAGGTGAGGCCCAGGTCAACAATCCCTCTCTCTGCCTCTGGCTGCCAGGCCTCCTCCTCATCACGTCTCACACGTGGTACAAGGGGGTGTAAGGGGGTTGTGGGCCAGTTAGCGCTAGGGCCTGGGCTTCCAGGCCACAGAGGACAGGAGGAAAAGGATGAAGGTGTGTTCTCACTGCTGTAAGCCAGAGGAGCTGAGGCTAGAGGGAGGAAAGACTGGATGGACCTCTGGGCATCTGGAGTCCCTCCAGGTGTGTTGGGTGAGGGAGGCAACAGGTGCCACCAAGAACAGGCAGCTCCTAGAATCTGCCCCCGAAGTTGCTTTTTCTGAGGAGGGTTACCCTCAGAGCCTCAGCATCTGCACAGGCCCAGGTCTTCCCTCCAAAGGTGGCCCCTGCTCTCAACCTTCACAGGCCCCACATGGGCCTAGGTGCCAAGACCTCAAGGAAGGCAGAGGACCAGACTGCCTGGACCACTCCCAAAAAGTAAATGGCTCTGTGGGCTTCCCCCACCTCCCCTCCCTTCCCCTGCTCGGCTCACTGATTGCTTCCACCTTAATGACCAGGCCCCCTTCCAGACCCAGCCAGGGTGAAGAGGACTCCCAGGGGCGGGGACTGAAGCCCAGGAGGGAACAGAGAGCATGGTGCTTTAATTAGAGGTAATTAGTTAATTTACTACGAAAGCGTGGGGGAGGGGATGGGTATGTGGCCTAATAGGGCTCAACTCTCAAACTCTGCTGAATCCCTTTCTGAATAGAGCTGACCACCCACCCAGGAGACACTCTTTGGCCCCCAGGTCTGAGCAAGGCCCAGATCAGACCTAAGGGGCATTGTAGAAAAAAAGCAGGTGCCCTGGAGTGGTGGGAACAGGCCTTTTGAGGTGAGGCTGGTGGGAACAGACATGAGGACTGGGAGGTGCAAGGGGTTCTGGAATTGGAACTCGTTCCTGCCCTCTCTCATATACTATTATCCCTCCCAAGGTCGTTGCCCTTCCAAGTTAGGAGCACACCCCCCTCCTGTGGCCAGTGACGTCCCAGTGCCGCCCATCCTGAGGGAAACAGGGCCTGAAGGCTAATTTCACTGTCTCCTCCTTCAGGAAACCATTCCAATAACAGGGAAAAGGGGCGCCATTGAGAGTCCCCCCCTCCCGGCGCCTCAGGCCCCAGGGGGCGTGTCGTCGGGCCCGACGCGTCGCCGGTAGGCGGGCGGCGTGGCAGGGACTCTGGCCCAAAGCCTCCCGCGCCCCGTCTGAAGCAGCTGACCCGCTGGTGACGGGCCAGGTCTCGGCGGGGCCGGGAGGCAGCAACGTGCGGCGCGGCATGTCGCGGCCGCTTCAGCAGGGAAATGTGGGGGCGGGCCGGCGCGCCGCCACCCCCACCCCACGCAGGCCCATTCATAAAACCCGCAGGCACTGCCCGGGCCTGGCAGCCTCCTCTCCTAATTGCAAACTCATTAAGGAGTTTGCATCTCATTTGCATGGAAATCATTTCCTGGGCCCTAAACAGAGCAACTCCCCCTTCTTTCAGAGCCCTCTGCCCTGCTCTACCCATCCCGTCTCGGAGAGGGGAGGGGGCCTATCTCTGCTCTGCGCCCCCTCCCTTGCCTCACTAACCCTCCCCTGCCCACCCCCACCCGCCGTCGTTCTGGCTGGGAGCCGGGGAGGGGTGTTGGCAGAGCACCCACCTAGCTGGGAGTCCTGCCTGTGCTCTAGGTGAGCCCGCCCTGCACCAGTGGGTCCAAGCGAGGGGAGGTACCCGCCAAGTCATTTGCCCCCCGGCTTGGCCGTGCCCAGGGAAGGGAGGAGGAGGACGGCGGGCAGCCGCAGTGGCTGGTTGTACCTGGCAGGAGAACGGTTGGTAGGTGAGGCTGTTCGTGCCCTGCGTCACGTACGTGCCCTCACCCCCACACCCCTCGCCGCGCAGAACAAGAGCCCAGTGACTGCAGAAGCAGACACCCAGCCGCTGCTCACAAAAGCACCCAGACCTGCCATAATGGCTGCCCGCCTGGCAGCCACCCTCAGGGGCGGACAGATGCCTTCACAGGCCCTCGGGGCCTTCTCCAGCACCGGGGGAGGAGGAAGGGGGCTTCTCTTTAGACTTCTCTTGAGTAAGGGGGGCCTTCTAGAGGGGCTCCCTTCTGTATCCCAAATGCAGCCTCTTGCCCCTCTTCTCCTGCAACCCCTATTCATGGGCCCCCCAAGTATTGGGCCCCACATGAGAATTTACCTAGGCAAGGGGGACACGGAGCCTGCAACCCAGGAGGGGCAGTGGAGGACAAAGCCCCAGAGAAAGTGGCCCCTGAGTGCCACCCCCATGGGCTCTCTCCTTCCTGTCCCAAGTATGTGTAGTGGGTGGAATGCTCCCCAACCTCCAGGAAGTGGGGTGTGAGGTGAGGGGGGTGAGGTGGGGTGGTTTGAACTGTTGGAAATGGAACAGAACTACCTAAAGTACGTGAAATCAGATACCACCTGGGACTCAGTGTCCCGGCTCTGTATGTCCTGGGACAGTTTAAAAAGCATTATAACATTCTCAGCATCACGATTGAAAATAAAAACGGGCTTCTTGCCTGGATTATCCTGATCCCTCCCAGACGTGGCTTCTTGTCTGCCCACACTCCCACCCGTCCCTTTCTGGGGCAAGGATGTTCTGGAACACTGACCATACATCCACACTGAGCAGGGTTGGGCCAACTCTACCCTCTCATCTCCTGGAACAGGTGGGTCTGAAGTGCTGTGTGTTGGGGAAAGGTACAGAGGTACAGGAGGAAAATAATAGGACATCTGTTTTTGTTTTTGTTTTTTTAATTTCAACTTTTCACTTAGTGGGAGTGTGATTTATAAGGTAAATATAAAAATGTGCTTATATTACTAATGCATATGCAATAATTTTTTTAATTGTTAGAGGGCATGATCACAAACTCCTTGGATACACTGTTCTAGGTTTCAGGTGGAGTGGCTGCAGGTGGGGGATGACTTGTCTTGTCCCTCTTAGTATCTGTCCTGAGAAGTGGTCAGTACAGAGCCCAGCAGAGGGCAGGAGGCAGGGAGAGGGTGTTGCATGAAGTGTGCCTCTGGAATTGACAGGGAAGAGAACTGAAATAGGGGCTCCTGGATGGCTCAGTAAGTTAAGCGTCAGACTCTTGGATTTGGCTCAAGTCACGATTTCACGTTTGTGGGATCACACCCCTCATCAGGCTCTGTGCTCAGAGCAGAGTCAGCTTCAGATTCTCTCTCCCTCTCTGCCCCTCCCCCCATGCACCCTTGCTCTTTCTCTCTCTAAAATAGATAAGTCAAATCTTTTAAAAAAGGAAAAGCAGGGACGCCTGGGTGGCTCAGTTGGTTAAGCAGCTGCCTTCGGCTCAGGTCATGATCCCAGCATCCTGGGATCGAGTCCCACATCGGGCTCCTTGCTCAGCAGGGAGCCTGCTTCTCCCTCTGCCTCTGCCTGCCATTCTGTCTGCCTGTGCTCACTCTCTCCCCGATAAATAAATAAAATCTTAGAAAAAAAAAAAAAAAGAAAGAAAGAAAGAAAAAGAAAACTGAAATAACTCTGGGGTGAGGTTGCTTCTTTGTCGGGAACCTGCCCGTGCCCAGCACCAAGAACGAATCCCAACCCCAGCTCAGCCACCCCAGTGAGCGTGGCTCCTTCCTCTGCCTGCTGGCAGCCTGGTCTGTCTGAGCTCCTCACTGGCTACCAATCGGCAGAGCCAGACAGCAGGGCCATCTGCCACATCCTCTCCCAACCTGATGGGAAGCCTGCTATGGGTTTCCTGTTCTAGAACTCTCTGTGAGTTAACCCAGGTAGGAGAAACAATTTAGGCTCCAGACAGGCCTCAGTCCTTGTCCAACTGGGTGACCTTGGGCCCAACACAAAACCAGTATGAGCCTCTGTTTCCTTATCTGTAACATAACAAAACCAGTATGAGCCTGTTTCCTTATATATAACTAATAATTGGACTAACTGCAAGGGTTGTTATGAATATTGAAAGGTCAACTGTGTACGGAGTCCGCACATAGTAGGTGTTCAGTAAAATTCTTACTCTATGTATGCAGCAGGTGCCCCATAAAGAACCTGTTGAATTGGGATTTGCTGTCAGCATGTCTGAAGGCAGACAAATGAGCCTTTACCCAACACTTTTCTGCAGAAATTAACAGCCATCCCACCATCTAGGGCCCTCTCCAAACTCACCCACTCCTGGGGCGGGAGGGGTATCCTCCTGTTCTCTACCCAACTCCTTTTTCTTTCTGCACTGCCTTCACTTCAAGCATGAGCTGAGGGTGACACCTGGCGGCCATTCCTGTAGCTGCAGGCCCCTCACCGGCGACACCCTCCAGTAGGAAAAGCATGAGATCTGGTGGATGAGGGAGCCGTTCTTCCCAGCACTTTCCCTCCACCTCACACCTCCCTTTCTGGGCTCAGGGGACTTCCAGACAGCCATTCCCCCACTCCACCTGAGAGAGCTCTGACACTTGTACCTGCCTGATGGGCGGGATGATCAAGGAAACTTATGCCCAGACCCTGCCCTGGCTGCGGGCAGAAGGCAGAAGGCAGAAGGATAACGTTTACTCTTCCCTCAAGAGCTGCTTGGCCCTTACAGGCACCATCTCATTCAATTCTTATCGCTAGGGCCTATGACTGCAGCTGAGAAGTCAGGCACAGCAAAGTTAAGCAACTTGCCCAGGGTCGCACAGCTCAGAAGGACCTGAATAATGAAATGAATGGGACAGCGGTAAGCCTCCAGGCGACAGAGGAGGCCAAGAGGAAGTGGCCTGCCAGAGGGTTAGAAATGCCAAGTTCCAACCCAGCCTTGCCCAACGAGTGGAGTGACCTCCCTCAAGGGCCTTCTCAAACTGGCTATACAAGAGAATCACCTGGGGAGAATTTGTAAAATGTCAGTGCTTGCCCCGGCTGGCTGATGAAATCAATGTCAGGAGGAGTGGGGCTGAGGTATGGGTATTTTTTAAAAAATCTTTCTAGGTGATTTTAAATGAAGCCAGGGTTGCAAATGGGGCCTCTGGGAGTTTCCCATCTTCAGACTCCCCTGCTCTCCAGAGGTCAGCTCCCCAGGACTACCCACCCCCCACCCCCATCCCGAGGGCTCTCCAGAGAACTGGCTCCTTCCTTTCCCAGCATTCTCGGGACATCTTAGCTTGTCCACCCAGACCCCCAAGACAAGGCATCAACTCACCCTCTGAGGCCCCCAGGGAGAAGATTGGCCACCAGCTCATGCCAGAGGGGGCCCACCAGGCTTGAGCCTCCTGAATCTCTGACCCCAGGCCTCGCCTCTGTGGTGGGGGCAGTGAAGGCCACTGGGAGCTTAACCCCAACAGGATGAAGGCGCCATAATTAGGGTCAGGCGGTTGGCTCAGCCTGCGGAAATCCCCAGCTTAGTAGGGATAGGGGGGCTTCAGCCTGGGAAGGGGGGGTCGGGGCAGAAGTGAGGGGGCAGGGAAGCACAGGCATGTGGAGACCCCAGGACCTAGCCCCCATCCACCTCCTGGGAGCTCAACCTAGTTCACCCCCACCCTGGATCGCTGACTCCCAGGGAGGGAGGAAAAGACTGACCGGCCCCCTAACCCAGTCGCCCCAAGTGCTTCTTCAGGCTGGGGTGTGTGGGGGCCAACCCCCAACCCCAGCCTTTGGTTGGGGGAGGAAGGTACCTGTGGGAAAGGGCTACGTGAGTGTTCCCAGGACAACACAGGCTGCTCTCTGGCCCATAATCCTCAGGCCTTGAGTGCAGGATCACTTTCCTCTGTGGAATGTAACGCTGAGGGGACAAAATGTGGCAGGAGGATAGGGGGGTGGAGGGGGCAGACACCAGGGACTGAATTTTGCTGGGGGTATTTCCCAGCCCCTAAACAGCCCTCCAGGAGGTGGCTGTTACAAAAAGAAGTCTCCCCTACTCCCGGCTCATTCCAGGGCACAAGGTCTTGGGTTGGGCTGGCCGGGTCACTACCAACAGACCCCCACCCAGAGTTCCTGAGGGTCTGGGTGATCACCTCTGCTAACCACACATTTGCAGGGGAGGAAATGGGGTCTAAGAGATTAGAATGGGCCAAGTTGCATAGCATCAGAACCATACCTAGAAGATCCAGCTTCCCCAGAGTCTACCCACATGAGCCAGCAAGAACGGAAACCTACTCCCACGCTCTGCCCCCACAGCTGGGCACCCTTCCCTCCTGCTCTCCAGGGTCCTGGGCTGGGCATGGCTGGGCAAACAGGGGACAGGTGCATACCAGTCCACAAGCCGGTGATGGCTGGGACCAGGGGCAGCCCGCTGGCTCCCACACGGAGATTCAAGACTGATTCCTCCAGGAAGCCTTCCAGGCTGCTCCACAAGGGGCTGGTGGTGTTAGCCAACACACACACCCAGCTGTGACCTCCCAAAGGATGTCCTCCCCTCTCCTGCCTGCCCCCCGCCCAACACAGAGGACCTACATATGCCTCTGTTCTAGCTGTAGGCTCTCCTAAGAGCCCCTGAGAGCAGGAGTTTGCAGGCACAAGGTACTGTGCCCAGCCCAGCAGCAGCCACTGGGAGGCTGGGGAGCAAGCTGGGCTAAGGCCTTAACAAATCAAGTGGGACTGTTGGGTGGGGCAGGGTATCTGACAATCACCCTTCCTGGGCCTAGCACAGTGCTAAGTGGAAGTGAAGATCCCAGCCAGCAGCACTACCACACATTTATGCCGTGGCACTTACACACCACAGACACACCCTGGTGTTTGTTTCAGACTCCGAGCAACCGCCGCCATAGGGGTCATTGGTCCTGCTCATTGGAGGCAGCTGAGGCCTAAAGGCGAAACCCCTTTGCAGCTGGGGGGAGGGGCTTCAGGACACAGCCTGGGTAGCCGAGCTTCCAGCCCAGCATCCACCTCATGCCCTCACTCCCAGCCCTCCCCCTACTAGGGTTCAAAGGTGGGAGAGGGGCTTTGCCCAGGAGAGAAGTAAATGTGACTTGGGCTCCTAAATATAAAAATGGTAGAGCAGGGGTGCCTGGGTGGCTCAGTGGGTTAAGCCTCTGCCTTCTGCTCAGGTCATGATCTCAGGATCCTGGGATGGAGTCCGGCATCAGGTTCTCTGCTCCGCAGGGAGCCTTCTTCCTCCTCCTCTCTCTCTCTCTCTCTCTGCCTGCCTCTCTGCCTACGTGTGATCTCTGTCTGTCAAATAAATAAATAAAATCTTTAAAAAACAAAAATGGTAGAGCAGATGAGTCCGAGGCCTGCTGTGTCCCAGACACTCTGCTGAATTTGTTAGATGCAGGGGAGTCAAGTGTTGGACCTAGAACTCCCAGCACCCCTCCTAGGGAGCCAGAGCTGTAGCAGGCACGCGCATGCACACACACACACATACCCAGGTGGCATGAGTCCCTGCACGTCCTAGGAGACAGAGTGTCCCAGCCCATTCACTCCCCTCTGATAACCCAGTAGCTTCCAGCAGGACAAGCACGTAACTTCAGGCTGGCCACCTCGGGCACATGCCAGGCCAGCTGCCAGGGCCCAGATCCCCAGCCCTGCTTGGCCCTTGAGCGTGACCTCCTCCATGGCTCAACCTGTTCAACTCAGGGAAGTGAGTGACCCGGAGGATGTGAGGCCCAGGGCACTCCCCCTCCAAGCCCCTCCCTGGCGCTAGCATGCACTGCAGGGCTAGAGCCTAATGGGGAGCCTTGGGGATCCCCGTGGCTCGGTGGAGGCTGCTGGATTATCAGAGGGGAAATTAGGGGTAAATGTGGGAAAGGTGGAGGTGTCTGTGTGAGATCAAGGTTTGGAATCCAAGAGAAGTATAGAAGGTGCCTGGCCAGGGAATGCTAACAAGGCAGCTGGAATTTAGGGAAGAGAGGACCCATGGGGGCATAGATAGAGGAAATGGACTCCTCTATCCTGACGCTTATAAGCTGGATGCCCTTGGGCAGGTAGCCTACTCTCTCTGAGCCCCTCGGTATCATAGTACCTACCTCACAGACTTGTGAGAAGTAAATGAAGTAAAACACCAAGCCTTCAGCCTAACACACAGGATCTGTCCAACTCACAGGCTCTGTTGCAAGGAAAATCCAAAAGACTCTGAGAGCAAACCCTGAAAAAGAAATCAAGCCTGCGCTGGGTCTGGTAGAAAGGAAGATTACAGAGCAGAGAGACCAGGAAGGTCCTGAGGCTTTAGATCTGGGGCAGACAACCCTCAGTGCCCTTGCCCATGGGGGATTCTGAAGTGTCCTGGGAGAGTGCTCTCCACCCCGGGCCCTCCTCATTCACATGAGGGGGCCTAGGTCCAGAGAGAAGGAACTGGACCAAGGTCACTCTGAGAAGGCAGATCTGCTAACCCCCAAGCCAACCTCCTTTCCCTTGTGGTCACCCTAGCCCATGTTCAGAATAAGAAGCCAGAGGCAAAGACCCCCCAATTCCATGAACGGGAAAGACCTAGAAATCAAACTCCGAGGAGATAAAGACAAAAAGGTCCGTTCCCATTCCCATCCGGGGCTTTAACCAAGACCTTACTGAGGCCTGCAGAATGCTCATGCTTCCTCCAAAGACCAGACCAAAGGCACCTTTCTGAGAAGCCCTCCCTGACCAGCTATGGCAGTGGTCCAAGTTGTGTTCCTGAGTGCCTGCTCTCTGAGGCTTCCACTGAGCCACCTCTGTGGTCAGTGGGTGTGTTTTTTTCTCTCCACTGGGCTGAGGCCAGTGGCAGGGTCTCAGTCAAGTTGAAGAACCAAAGGCCAACGTCATATCCCAGTCAGGTGCTGGGAAGTTTGGATGAAGGAATCAGTTGGACCCACACCTATCAGGGGCAAGGGCACCCAAGAAGTAGGGACAGGACTCTGGGGCAGCAGCTGTCCTGTTCTGGTCAGTCCTTCCCACCCCTGTGCCTGAGCCCCATGCTAAGAGCAACTTCCTGGTGCAAGATGTACCCTGTCCCAGATGCCTGGCATTTACCAAAAGGGCAGAGACGTGAGAAGGGCCTCACCTGTGCCATCCACTCAGCAAGGAGCTGGGTGGCCAGCAGGAGGGAGAGGAGTTAGGTTTCAAAGTGGCCAAAGATGACAGAGTGATGGCAGATGCTGGCCATGTCAGAACCCGCAAAGGCTTAGTTTCTAGACCAGACAATACAAGGGGCTTCTGCAGAGCAACAAGAGGACATCAAGCCAACCCCCAAAATGGACAAGAGATATGGACGGGCAGTGCAAGGAGACAAGACCCCCAAAAGCAAACATGCGTGAGGGGAGGTGCTGAAAAGCACCAGGCTTCACTTACCTCCAACGGATGGGCAAGAATGAGAGAGCTAGAGAAAGCCCAGCAAGGGCGGGGACATGGGGACCCCGGAACCCATCACACAGGCGGGTGTAGACTAGGTAGCGCGCTATGGACTTGGGTTGGCCATGCTCCGTCAGATGAAACATGAGGTCCCCTGTGATCCAGCAGCGCCACTCATGACTGCATGCCAGGAGTCTCAGCCAGGTCCCCACGCGCCAGGCCCGGGGAGCCCCACAGCTCGTTCCCACGGGGGGGAGCAGAAATTTGTGGGACTGCACCTCATGGGATATGGAACAGCAGTTTGGAGCACCAAGGCTAGATTTTAAAAATAGTGTTGAGTAAAAATTATAACACAAGGAATACAAACGTTCACCAAAGTTGTTGTTTTGTTGTTGTTGTTGTTGTTTTTCAAAATAGCAATGCCCATGGGCAGAGCTTCTGCTGGGCTGCGCTGTGACTGGTGGCGAGGGTCCTACGCAAGTGATTTGGAAGCAGAAAGAACCTCAAACCCAGGGCCGTGGGGCTCCCCTGAGCCGGCCACAGGGAGGAAACCAGAGGTGAGTCCTTGCCTTCACAAACATCTCTGTAATTAAGGGATTTTTGTCCTTTTCCTGAAGCAGTCTTTACCTTTGGACACACATTCAGAAAAATCTGTAAAACAATATGCAGCCTGAGGCATGCTTCAAAATCATCTCCGGGTGGGAGCAGGGGGAGTGGGGAAGAGGTTGATGAAACCAGATTGGCCTCGAACTGTTTGCTGCTGAGTCTGGGGATGTGGGTACGCTAGTTCATTATGCTTTGTTCTCTACTTCTATGTGTGTTTGCAAGTTCTCTAACAGAAACTTGGAAACGGGGGCGCCTAGGTGGCTCGGTGGGTTAAAGCCTCTGCCTTCAGCTCAGGTCATGATCCCAGGGTCCTGGGATCGAGCCCCACATCGCAGGGAGCCTGCTTCCTCCTCTCTCTCTGCCGGCCTCTCTGCCTACTTGTGATTTCTGTCAAATAAATAAATAAAATCTTAAAAAAAAAAAAAAAAAAGAAAGAAAGAAAAGAAAAGAAACTTAGAAATGGACAATGGTCCCAGTAAGAGAGTCTGTCATTTATTTGCAGAGACTAGTCCCTGAACTTAGGGAGCCCCCAGTCTGATAGGAAAGACACAGCCCCCTGCCCTCTGGATAGCCAAGGCTTTCCTGCGTCTTCTCATCCTGCCTGCCTGGCCAGGAGTCACGCGTGAGACAGAGGCATGGTCCTGGCACTGAGGGCTGAGCCCTGGGAACTGGCCTTCACCTCTGAGGCCCAAGGATCGGGTACAGGTACCACGTATAACCAGACTTGGTTCTGGAACTGGCTCTACCTGCTTGTGGCCTAGGTTCCTCCCCTTAGCAGCACCTGCCTGGAATTGAGGAAATGCCCCCTGTGAGTCCAGTTATCATGGGGGGAAGGGTGTCTCTGCTGGCCCAGCTTCTCCCTAAGCATGTCTCGCTGTCCTTACTGTGGTTACTTACCTCTTGCTGCTTCTGCCTCCAGGCCTATCTGATGAGGACCAGAATCACCAGAGTTTGGGGATTAAATGCGGTAATGGTTCAAAAATGCTTATTCTGTCACCAGGACCAGAGGAAGGGGCAGGCTATGGTCACACAGTCACGCAGTGGCACAGCTCACTTAGTCACAGGGGCGGGACGCTGAGCCAGCTGCTCCCTCGCTCACTATGAGGCCTGTAGGCTGACAGAAAGAGTGGCCTTGTCCAGAGTTGGGATGGTGTCCCTGGGACCATTGCTTTCAGCCCCTAGTTCCATTGCTCAGGACTCTGACTCAGAATCACCAGGAGCCCTGCACGGGTAAGATGCAAACCAGAGGGAAGGGCTGGGAAAAGAGGGAGGAGGAAGCCTTTCTCCTCCTGCCCTCGCATCCCCAGGAATACAGAGGGGCCCAGGGACATCCATCTAGGAGAGCATGTCCAGACTCAGGGGCTCTATCAGGGGCTTCTGGGCCATCGGGAGTCTTAAGCAGGCCTGGACGCCCCTCTTATGACAGTAGCAAGAACAGCCAACACTAGCACAGTTCCCGCTGCGTGCAAGGCAGCATTCTGTCTGCCTTAGATGTATTATCTCAACTGATTCTCACAACAATCCTAAGAGGCCAGTGTGATTATTGCCCCCACTTCACAGATGGGAACACTGAGGCATCCAGTGATTAAGTAACTCTCCCAAAGTCACTCAGCTTACAAAGAGCAGAGCTAGGCTTTGATCCCAGGCAATCTGTCTTGAGTCTGTGTTCTTAACCACCCCAGCCCACTCCCTGAGAGTCACAGCCTGGCTTC
Organism: Mustela lutreola; assembly: GCF_030435805.1. NCBI lineage: Eukaryota > Metazoa > Chordata > Mammalia > Carnivora > Mustelidae > Mustela > Mustela lutreola. The sequence goes on from NC_081295.1 coordinate 91,359,910, forward strand.
TCCTGAGATAGTACTTCTAATTTTCCAAGGGTCTAGTGGTTGCTGACGGAAGAGGCGGGGCTTCTATCACAAAGGGGCTGCCACACCTCCTTCACTCAAGCGAGCCTGAGGCCCCAGCTCCCAGGAGACCAGATGGCGTGGAGACCTGTCGATACCACCACCCATGGGATGGGGTCTCCTCCTCGTACAGCCTGCACTGCTGGTGCAGGACCTCCCCCATCTCTTGCTTTGGAAAGCACAATAGAAGGAAAGTGAACAGGGAGTGACTGTATCAGAGAGATGGGCTTGAATCTACTTGGTTTTTCTTCCTAATTAAAATCAGTCACAGTGGGGCACCTGAATGGCTCCTTTAGTGAAGCATCTGCCTTCGGCTTAGGCCATGATCCCCAGGTCTCAGGATCAAGCCCCATGTGGAGCCCTGTGTCAGGTTCCCTACTCACCAGGGAGCCTGCTTCTCCCTGTTCCTCTGCCCACTCGTGGGCGCTCTCTCTCAAATAAGTAAATAAAATCTTTTAAAAAATCAAACCAGTCACAGGAAGTTAACCAAGATCAGTAACAAATCACTTGTGAAGGACCCTCACCACCAGTCACAGTGCAGCCCAGCAGAGCTCTGCCCTCTACTGAATGAGAGCAGCTGGTGCACCCCCCCCAATACCCCCCTTGAGGCTTGGGCCTCTATGGAGAACACACAGTGCAGGGGTGGGTCAAGAGCATGGCTTTCGGGGCCCACACACCGGTGCTCCGGGTGAGTGCTGCCACTTACGACTGTGCTATGCCAAACCACGGATTACTAACCTCTGGGCCTCAGTTTGCTCATCTGTGAAGTGGTGATGATAATACCATCCCCTGCACAGAGGGTTACAGGGTTTTTTTGTTTTTTGTTTTTTGTTTTTAATTTTACTTATTTGGAAAGAGAGAGAGCATGAGCAGGGGGAGGGGCAGAGGGAGAGGGAGAGAGAAAAGCCCAAGCAGACTCCGTGCTAAGCGCAGAGCCTGATGGAGGACTCAATCCCATGACCCTGAGACCATGACCCGAGCTGAAATCAAGAGTCAGATGCTTGGGGTGCCTGGGTGGCTCAGTGGGTTAAAGCCTCTGCCTTTGGCTCAGGTCATGATCTCAGGGTCCAGGAATCGAGCCCCGCATCGGGCTCTCTGCTCAGCAGGGAGCCTGCTTCTCTTCCTCTCTCCCTGCTTGCCTCTCTGCCTTCTTGTGATCTCTGTCAAATAAATAAATAAAAATCTTAAAAAAAAAAAAAAAAAGAGTCAGATGCTTAACCAGCCAAGCCACCCAGGCACCCCAACAGGGTTTGCATGAAGGAAGGTATGTGCAGCAGTCAGCCTGGGGTCTGGCACACAGTAGGTGCACCATGTGGGCCGTTAGCATTATGACTCCTCAGGGGAAGGAACCACATCTCATTTATCACTGTCTATCTGAGCATTTTGATGAATGCTGTCTACCTCAGCATTCCAGGGCTTGGAACACAGTAGGTGCTCCAGGTTTTAGGTCAAGGTCCCCAGAAGCAGCTCCTGAGATGGGGATTCCCAGCTCAGTGTTTTCCTAAGGCCGTGCTCCCAGGGGACACTGAAGAGGGACTGGGGGGAAGCAGGGTGGGCCAGCCAGGGTGCAGAGGTTGGCTTCAGTCTGTCTCGCAGGAGACTCTGGGGTACACATTACACCTCAGGGTTCTCCCCATGCCAGGCAAGGGAGCTGAGCCCTCTGTTGCCTGCATCTCCATTGTTGGTTAAGGGCCACTTTATGGGGGAGCGTGCAAACTTCCAGACACTTCCAGTATGGTCTAGCAGCTGAGTGCAGTCTGGAGAGAGAGAGAGCCCACAGAAGGGAAAATACAGGCCAGGGACAGGGCACAGAAATGGAAAAAGGGCCTCAGGGGATCTGCTACACTCCAGAAATATCTGCTTGGTTCACGGGAAACCAGTCCTAGCCCAGTCTCTGAAGGATCATGGACCCCTGAGGAGAGCAGAATGGTGGAGGCAGAGAGGGGCAGATGGCCAGGCAGAGGGCAACAGCTCAAAGCACCCCGCAGAGTCCCAGCCAGGAGGGTTCCCGGGTCAGCAGCCCCTCCATCACCTGAGCCAGGGTGGGACTGGGGCAGCCTGACAGCTCTCTGGAGAGTCCTTGCCGCATGTCTGGCACAGGTACTAAGTTCTTCGCATGAGTCACTCATTTCACCCTTACAGCAAACCTAGGTGGTATCCTGCTTTAGACACAAAGAAACTGAGGCACGCAGAGGGGCAAGGGGCCTGCTGGAGGCCTCCCAAAGAGTTAAGGGCAAAGATGATTCATGTCATTAGTCGTTAAGAAAACGCGATCAAAAACCACAATGAGATACCATTTCACACCCACTAGGATGACTATAAAAAGGAAAATAACCAGAGTTGGCAAGGAGGTGGGGAAATTGGAACCCTCACCCGCTGCTGCTGAGAGCAGAGAACGATGCAGCTGCTGTGGAAACAGTCTGGCGGTCCCACAGTAAGCTAAACATAGCCTCGCCATATGATCCCCACGGTTCCACTCCTCGTGCATACCAAAAGCTGTGAGAACAGGTGTTCAGACGACACTTGCACAAGAACGGCATAGCGGCACAATTCACAATGGCTAAAAGGTGCAAACCACCTCAACGTCCATCCACCGACAGAGGAACAGAATGTGGTATATCCACGCGGCAGAATACTATTCAGCCATAAACAGGAGCAACGTGCTGATGCGTGCGGACAAACCTAGCAAACACCACTCCAAGCCAAAGCAGCCAGGCACGAAAGGCCACATGCTGTAGATGCCATTTTGCATGAAATGTGCACAACAGGCAAATTTGTAGAGACAGAGTAAAGGGGCACTCGTTGGCAGTTGGGGCAGGAGAAACAGGGAGGTTTAAGGGCAGGGCCTGACCAGACCAGTAATTGACCCTTCCCTCCAAAGTCCATTGGGGGGGGGGGCGGTCCCGAGTTAGCCGCAGTGTCTCAGGACAGAAAGAACAAATAAAACGCACACCTGTCAGACGCTATGTTGACAAATTTGGGACTCGAGTTGATTTTAAACATTTCTTCCCTCAACCCTCTGGAGAAATAAAGGCTCTGGTCTTGATTTCAAGCAACCTTGGATATAAATACTGACTCCACCATGGCCTGTGATCTTGGATGTCCACGATGCCTTCCCAGGCCTCAGTTTCCTCATCTGGAAAATGGAAATATGAACAAGCAGTTCTCAGGGCACCCAGGTGGCTCAGGAGGTGGAGTGGCCAGCTTCTGGTTTCAGCTCAGGTCACTATCTCAGGGTCATGGGATCGAGCCCCACATCAGGCTCCACGCTGAGCATGGAGTCTGCTTGGGATTCTCTCTCCCTCTGCTCCCTACCCCCGCCCTCTCTCTTTCTCTAAAATAAATACATAAATCTTTAAAAAAAAAAAAAAGAGCCTTAAAAAATAATGACAATAGGGACGCCTGGGTGGCTCAGCTGGTTAAGCGGCTGCCTCCAGCTCAGGTCATGATCCCAGCATCCTGGGATCGAGTCCCGCATCGGGCTCCTTGGTCAGCAGGGAGCCTGCTTCTCCCTCTGCCTCTGCCTACCACTCTGTCTGCTTGTGCTCACTCTCGCTCCTCTCTCTCTCTGACAAATAAATAAATAAAATCTTTAAAAATAATAATAATAATGACAATAAAATTTTTTTTTAAAAAGCAGCAGCAGCTCTGCATGTTGCTGGGAGAATTCAGTGAGTTCGCACAGGGGGAAAAGCCCCAAATATCGTACGTGACACACAGCGAGAGCTCAGGAAAGGTGGCTCCCTCTCCTCCCTCTCCTTTTTCACCCACACAGCCCTCGACGTGGATCCCGGCCAGATTTCATCTGGACAAGCACCTTCCCAGAGGTTGCACACACACACACTCATGGCCACACTTGTCCAGGGTTTCTTTGTTCCCTGCCAAATCCTGCCCCAGGGATATTTACAAATACCCAATAGAAAACTAGTGAATCTACAGAAAGTGGATATGGGGAAGTAAAGAATTTCTGGATTCATCCAAGAAACATTTGGGATGCGGGAGGACTCCCTTTTCCCTCCAAACACACCACTTGGGCAGTCACCTGTTTCCAGAACATTTTCCTACACACACACACACACACACAAATACCTAAGACAACAATTCCCAAGAGCTGGTCCCTAACCATGGTTTCAGCTGTTCACAGCCCAAAATGTCAGTGTAAGAATGCCTATAAACCTTTCCACAGAAAGATAATTATTTCTTTGTATTAAAATTTTCATTTTTTTAAAGACTTGTATTTATTCATTTGAAAGAGTGAAAGAAAGAAGGAGGAGCAGAGGGAGAGGGACAAGCAGACTCCAATACTGAGCCATCCAAGTGCCTCAGTGCTCATTTTTTAGGATGTAGTCATAAGAAATTAAATTTTTAAATTATCCCATGTCCTTATTTGACAAGATAAGATGCTAACAACCCTTACATCAGTTCCCAAAATGACTTTTTTGAAATTCTATTGGTAAATCCTCAAATCTGAGGAGATGGCCCTGCCTCACCTGTCCCTCAGGTCTCCCTCTTTTGGCAGAGAGGGAATCCTGCCTCACTTGCTCTGTGGGTGGGAAGACAGTGGGGCTCTTGGGGTCCATCCCTGCCCAGGGGGGACTCTCTCCAGCCCCTGGTCCCCACAGCGGCAGACTGATCCCAGGCTGATTGCCACATCCTCACGGACCAGCCTCTGCTTACCAAGACACCGCTCCCTGCATCCCGGCACCAGAGTCCTATCCTCCAATGGTGAAGAGGGAGCCATGACACCTCCCATTCACCAGACCTTTAGTTTGGCTTAAGGGACAAGCCCGTGGGGGCGCCTGGGTGGCTCAGTGGGTTAAAGCCTCTGCCTTCCTCAGGTCATGATCTCAGGGTCCTGGGATCGGGCCCGCATGGGGCTCTCTGCTCAGTGGGGAGCCTGCTTCCCTCCTCTCTCTGCCTACTTGTGATTTCTCTCTGTCAAATAAATAAATAAATAAATTCTTTAAAAAAAAAAAAAAAAAAAAGCCTCTGCCTTCGGCTCAGGTCATGATCCCAGAGTCCTGGGATCGAGCCCCGCATCGGGCTCTCTGCTCCGCAGGGAGCCTGTTTCCTCCTCTCTCTCTGCCTGCTTCTCTGCCTGCTTGTGATCTCCATCTGTCAAATAAATAAATAAAATCTTAAAAAAAAAAAAAAAAACAACTTTGAAAAAAAAAAAAAGGAAGGGACAAGCCATATTCAGGAACCAAGTTTCCTGTGAACCAAGTGAAGCTTCATTAGATTATACGGAACCCACTCATCCTGAGCAATTCACAGCCTAAATTCTCCCACCTGGAAGGGTCCCAGAGTCATCACTGGGACCTCTTAGCCCACTTCAAGCCTCTCAGGTTAGACCAGACGATTCTAGGTCACTGTCCTACCACCTGGAGTGATCCCAAGGGCATAGCCAAGGCCTCCAATGCTACAGGCAGAGTGTACTCCGAACTCTTCACTGCATATCTTGATTTGGGCTTAGAAGCAACATAAGAAGGCCACCTGGGAGACATTCCTGCTCTGGAAGCCTCCAAGCTCCAGGAAGCTCAGCCCAGCATGCACTAGAAGCCATCAGGAGACCATGAGGAGTTGTGAAGAGAAAAGAAGGGAGAACAAGGATGGGCAGACAGACAGCAAATGTGGACTAAGGGCTGACTCTGGGCCATCCCTGGTGCTCTGTGCTAAGAAGACAATCATGACAGAAACACACACCCTGCCCTGAGGAGCTCCCCCGGGAGCCAGTGGAACAGGTGCAGCCAGAGCTAATGGCTCAAGTCTGGTCATTGTCCATAATCCCAAAGACAAAATCTTCATCCTCAAGAGCTCAAGAGCTGACAATCAAGTCAACAAGTAGGAAAATTCTTTAAACAATTTCTTTTTTGTTTATTTGTTTAAAAGATTTTATTTATCTATTTGTCAGAGAGAGTGAGCACAGGCAGATAGAGTGGCAGGCAGAGGCAGAGGGAGAAGCAGGCTCCCCACCGAGCAAGGAGCCCAATGTGGGACTCGATCCCAGGAAGCTGGGATCAATACCTGAGCCTAAGGCAGCTGCTCAACCAACTGAGCCACCCAGGCATCCCTCTTTAAACAATTTCTTAATGATTTTATTTATTTGAGAGAGAGAGACAGACAGAAATAGCAAGAGAGAATAAGAGCAGCACAGGGGAGTAGGGGGTGGGGAGGAAGAAGCAGGAGCCCGGCATGACTCTGGGATCATGACCTGAGCAGAAGGCAAATGCTTAAGGGACTAAGACACCCAGGTGCTCCCAAAAGGTAGGAAAGTTCTAAATTGGGGGAAATACACAGAAAGTGGGATGGCATAGAGCCGGTGGTTTAAGGGGTGATTGCTGAGGTGAAACTGGAAATGAGGTAGAGGAGAAGGAAAAGCATCCCAGGTAGGGAACAGCAAGTATGGAGGCTAGGAGGCAAGAAAGGACTTAGTACATTTGAGAATGAAGAGTGGGGCAGTGGGGGAGAGACTGTGTGCCTGGAGCATGGTGAGCCACCAGACAGGGGTCGGAGACAGGTCGGGCAAGGCCTTGCAGACTGAGGTGAGGAATCTGGGCTGTGTAATGAGAGCTTCACCTGCCTTTAGCCAATAAGAATACTAAGGCTCAGGGACACCTGGATGGCTCAGTCGGTTAAGCCACCGCCTTCGGCTCAGGTCATGATCCCAGCGTCCTGGGTTGGAGTCCCACATTGGGCTCCCTATCCAGCAGGGAGCCTGCTTCTCTCTCTCTTTGCCTGCCACTCTGCCTGCTTGTGCTTTCTCTCTCTCTGACAAATTTTTAAAAATCTTAAAAAAAAAAAAATACTAAGGTTCAGAGAGGTGAATTAACTTGCCCATGGTCACACAGCTAGTGAGTGGGGGCCAAGCGAGATTCCTCCATGCAGTCTGTGGTCAGAATGCACACTTCTTTCCCCTACCTGCCGGACAGGAACAGAGCTGACTATTTCAAAATGCAGTCACTGGAAAGGAATTAATGACAGCTGATTTAATGACAGGGGCTGGAGGGTGGCCAATTCACCAGGAAAGTCTCTGCGGAGGCGCCAACAGATGGACTGGGCCTCTAAGGATGAGGAGGACTTCACAAGGCAGAGAAGTGGGAGGCTGGAGGCTGGGAGCACAGGTCTATTTGGGGGTTGAGAAGTAATGCAGCTGCAGAGCATGGAAGACAAGTGTGAGGAGGCAGGTTGGGCCAGATTATGAGGGACTGGAGTGCCTAGCAAGGATGTCCAAATTGACTCCCAAGCCATGAGAAGCCAAGCTTCTCTCTTCTTAGGAAGAGAGCTCTGGTGCAGAGGCAGGAGAGCCTGGGGATGGGGGAAATGGGTGGCTAACATAGAGGAGGGGACAGAGTCTGATGGAAGAAGGAGGGGTGGTAAGTAGTGAATTGCAGAGGGAGGTAGAGCAGGGTAGGGCCCCTCAAACCCTAGAGATCCCTGGCACTGCTGGTAGCCACCCCTCTCCCTACTTCCCTGGCTGGGGCAGACTTAACCTGATCACACATGACCTCTGCAACCTATCTGCTGGGTATTTGGGAGAACAGAGGAGCCCAAGCAGTAGGTAAAGAAGGATTTTTGTAGGGCCTCACCCCAATACCCCACTTCATTCACCCCCTCCCCACCCCCTGCCTGGCCTGGGTCCATTGGTCCATTCCTAGCCAACAGCCCCAGACCCTGCTGCCAGTGACCCCATCCACCCAGAGCTTTCTGTCCATGTCCACAGACTGCAGGCCCATCTTCTTCCCTCTTCACCTTCTTGAAGACCCCGCCAGATGATTCCTGCCAGGACTGAGGTAGGCATTCAGGGATTTGGCTTCTGGGCCTTCCTGTGCCCCTGCCTGCCACAGTGGGTGGTGAGGAGCTCAGCCTGTCTGAAGCTTCCCTCACCCCTGCATCAGTGGAAAGCCAGCCCCCCACCCCTGGACCTGCCCATAGCAAACCTCAGCCAGCCTGTCCCTGCCCCTCTGCTGAGGGGCCCCTCCAAGCAACCTCCCCCCAGCCCCCTACACCCCCACCCCACACCCCCCTCTACCCCTATACCTCCACCCCTCCCCTCACCCCACCCCCTGCTGGGCTGTCCTGGGATATATTCACAGCACAGGCTCTGGGATCAGAGAGCTGGGAGCCCTTGTGCCCACTAGATGTCATGATGCGCATAGAAATGGTTTGACCTGCCTCCCTCCTCGCCTACCCGTCTACCCCCGGGGGAACTGAATTCACCGCTCACTCTTTGTCTTCCTCTTGCTCTTATGCCCACTCATCTCCACGTGCCCCACTTGAATGTGTTCTTGCAAAACAGGTGCATATATTTTTCAAAACTGGTGCTTAGTACCTCATGTAATTCTTACTTTATTCCTTCAGCACCATGTTTTTAAAACCCATCCGTGTGGCCAGTTCCTGGTGGGTACCATTTACATCCCCGTTCTCGGGGTGCCGGGCATCCGGGTTCCCTCCAACTCCTCCCCTTCACAATCCTGCCGTGAGTGCTCGGGCACATGAGCCTTTGGCCCTGCCTGAAGATTCAGGGAATAGAACTGCCAGGTTACAGGGTGACCAAGTCTGATGCAATCGCACAGCCAGCTCTCACCCGATTCATGGATGCTTCCTGGGATAAGACCCCAGGCCTCCACCTCCGGGACTGCCAGGGGACTGGGAAGTGCCCAGCTCCCTGTGGGATACGGTCCCAGTCCTTTTTCTGGGCATTCAATACACATTTTCCACATGTGCAGAAATAAGTGATATTTTGCATGCTTTTATTTTACATAAATGATGTATGCGTATATCAACCTTCAACATGCTTTTTCCCACTCAACAATATGTCTTGGAGAGCTACACCTCTTCACACCTATGCCATCCTTCCTCGGAACCATTGTGCCTGGATGGGCTTTACAGATCAAATCCCCCCACCTCCACCCCATGGCTGTTCAAATTATTCCCAGGTTTCATTATCCAAAACGGGGCCGAAAGGAACACACCTGTGCACTGTGGCAAGAGACCTGTATGGGGCAGGGACACACCATCTTCTTGTCAGTCACCCAGCTCACGAACACACCTGAGGGGAGTTCTCAGCCTGGAGGGGGCTGGAGGCCTTGAGGGCCTCGAACCCCTGAAGTCATACCCCAACTTACCTATGCGTGCCTGTGTGTCCGGACGATTCTAGGGAGAGGGGACACAACCCTCACAGGTTTTCTGGTTTTCAGAGGGCCTCAAAAAAGCTAAAAGACACCCACAGGCGTGAACTGTGCGCCTTTACAGATCATCGTGTTACGTGCTCAAGAGGGCAAGGTGGGCAACATAAAGCCTCTTCCGCCCAGAGGTTTTGCCAACAAGGGTCCCACCTACTGCTGAGACAACCTTTGCAGCCAGACCTGGCCCAGATCCTGGCGCCTCCCCTCACCATGGGCTCCTGCTTAACACGAGCCTCAGTTTCCACTTTACAAAGTGAAGTCACACCTGCCTCGTAGGATTGCTGTGGAGAGAATGAAGCAGCAGTAGGTGCTGCTCTGTGTCCCTGCCTTTGGCCTCCTTACTTCTGGCCAAGATCCTTAGACAACTGGGACCCTCTCACGGGCAGGGACCAAGGCCCACCCAGAGCCTGCTACCCCCTTGGGCTGGGATCCTAAATCTGCTGAGGACAAATGAGAAACACTGTGAGCAGAGTCCCAGCCCTGCCTCTGTGAGCCACAGCAGAGCGACGCCACCGGACAGACCCTGCCCTCGGACCGAAGTAGTGTACATGTGTGTGCGTGCATGGGAGTGTGAGTGCATGTGTGTTAGTGTGTCCACGTGTGCTGGAGAGGCGGAGACCACAGTGGGGAGCCAGGGTTTCCTCAGAGGCAGGAGCCCCGGCCCCTTCCCTGGAGGATCTTCCAGGCTGAAGGAACAAAGACACCATCACCAGACACTGCTTCCCTCTTTGAGGAGCTCGCAAGGGACAAATGCAGGACAGATGGGTTCAAGCAGTGTTGAACTGTGGCAGCACTGTCCCTACCCCTGCAGTCAGACTCATAATTCCATAGGCACGGCCCCATGCATGGTACTCAGGAACAGAAGTGTGTTCAAGACCCAGAGTGGAAGTGGGGAAGTCAACTCTTTCCTGGGGCCACAAACCCAGTGGGAGAGAGGGGGCCCTGCAGACCCTGACCCAGGATGTCCACGGCCACCTTCTCCCCCTGCCCTGACCCTGACCCCGTCACATGCCTACAGAGCCATGCTGGGCAACCCCTCTAGTGCATAAGCAGGAAACCACAGGGGCCCAGCGCCCTAGTACACTGACAACCCTTTCTCCATCCTCAGGCCTCTCCCTCCTTCTGGACAGCTCATCCCCACCTTTCCCACTCCCAGGTCTCTGGGGGCAGCCTCCCCCTCCCAAGGCCTTCAAGAGTGAACCCTGCAAGGTGCTGCAGGCCCACTCCTACACGCAGACTGACCTCCCCGAACACCCAGCCTGCCACCTGTTCCCCTCTGTTGGGGCCTCCCCCCACCAGCAGCAACCACAGTGGCAGAGCACCCCAGCTCCACCAGTTCCTGGCCCTGGAACCTGAGACAGTCACTCTCCCACATCCAAGTTTCAGGCTTCACCTGTGCAGCAGGGGCCACAGCCCAGGAAGACTGACAGATCATATACCTCCCAAGGCTTTGGGAAGACAAGATAGTATCAGCATACCAAATGCTTGGAAGAGGGCTGGCAGGCAAGAAGGGTTTGTTTGCTCAATGTGACCGCAATGGCCTTAAGCCTCAGGCAACACCCACATGACCCAAGGCCACAAAGGCACCCTCCTACATTCACAATGCACTCAGGCACCAACAGCTGGTCACTTGTCCCATCACGTTAACGTCTGGTCTAAGTTAGAGGGATGGATCCCCAAACCCACCCCTCCTGGGGCCTCAGTGCCCCTCCGCCCAGGGCCCTGGCTCTCCCTCTGGCAGCTTTGTTCAACTTTCCTCCGGGGAGGTCCACTTCCTCAGGCCTGGGTGCCATCAGAGGGCCTTCAGGGTGAAACGCATGCCGTGCTAATAATGAATGGGTCTTCCTGTGCTGATGACAGGACTCCCTAGTCCTTACCAGGTAGCAAAAGTTCCACAATCACAGAAGTAAAACCAGTGAATCACCTAAGCAGTAGTAATACAAGTTCATTGTGCACACACCAAAAAGCCAGTCTGCAAAGCCACACTCTGCACTCAAACCTAAACATGGAATGGGGCTCCAGTATATTGTTTTAAAGCAGTTTATATGGTGAGGAAGCTGACTGTCTATTCTGCGCAGTGATTGGTTATACTTAAATGACAGGGAATTAGTCAGTGTTACCTCATATCAACCTCGGGGAAAGTTTCAGTTTTGCTTATGATTTCCAGAGGCATAGGCAAGATAAAACCCAGGTCAAGTTGGTCATGCAAAAGAAGCTAAATTAAGCTTGGCTCGTGTGACTAACCTGGTTTTGTCTGCTCAGGGAATTTTTGAGGTTGGCCTCCGCTTGCTGGTGATTTTTACATATGCTAGCATCTTCTTACCAAAGAGCCACTCCCAGCAAGAAGGAGAACCCCCAGGTGTACAAACTGCTCCGATCTCTCCCAGCCTTTTAAAGCATTCCTCTTGCTGCCCTCTCTGGGTCCTCTCCCATCAGACAAGCTTCTTGAAGAAGTCCTCCGCGCTCTTCATAACTGTCTGCTTGCCCTCATCCATCCTGGCCCCACCACAGGCTGCTTCTGCCCTCACTCTCCGCCAGGGACAGCCAGCCACCCACGCCACCCATCCCTCTGCAGACCTCACTTCTAGGGGCCCCTGCCCCCTGGGATGGGAGTGACAGCTTCCTCCTCACACCGCACCTTTGCACCGCCAGGACTCCACTCCCCCACCCTCCTCCCTCCCTCCCACTTCTACTTGATCTTCTGCCCAGCCCCCTCTTAAACACTAGAGCTCTCCAGGGCTGTGCCCTGGCGGCCAGCCCCTCTCTCCCCTTCCTCTCTCCCTGGGGGACCACGTGCATCCTGATGCCTCTGCAACCTTCCACTCTGTTCTCTCCCCAACCTTGTGTTTAGTGTCCCCCACACACTTGCAACTTACCAGCCAGAAAAGAGCTCCCTCCCCACCCTCCTCTCCTCTCCAAGGGTCCCATCAGTCCCTCCAAAGCTTGCAAACCTAGAAGGCACCCTCACCTCCTTCCACTTTCAAATGTTCACCAGATCCTGCCCATTCCACCCTTGTGCTAGTTCCACAGTCACGTGGCCCAGCAGGTTTAAGACACAAGGTTCAGGATCATGGATGTACTTTATTTTGGGAAAGTGACTCGGAGGGCAGCTTCTAGCCTCACGTCCCCAGCCACAGGCAGTTAGACCTGGCCCTCCCACAGGCCCCCGCCGTATCAGGGATGAAGCAGGCACCTTCCCCTCCCTGCCTTGGCTCAGGCCACTGCCAGTCCCCCGGAGCTGGCTATGCTCCCCTCCACAAGCACAGCCTGAAGCCTGCCCCATGCTCAACTCCTCCCCTCCCTGCCCCCACCCTCCTTCACTCTTTCCCACCACACACTTCCTCTGGAGGCAAAGCTCAGCCCTTGATAACCTATCCCCATACAGCCCAGTTGTGCTATCTTAAGTTTCTGGACGCCGGCCCTATCTCCCAACATGACTCCCCTATGCCAAACTGTCTCAAACTGCTAACAACCGATTTCCCCCCAAGAATGTCCTGACTCCCATCCTTCATCCCTGCCTTGCCCTACCCTAGTGCTCTTACCATCTCTTGAACTTAGAGATTTCCCTGCCACCTGCCTGGCCCTCCCACCAGCCGTTAGAGGGGTCCTCGGCACGGCAGCCTTGCCCATCTTGACAAATGCGATCTGGGATGAATAGCCTTGAAGTATTTAAACTCAGGCAGTGAGAAGGTCGGGTGTAGCCCCGCCAGCCTCTAGGACCCCCAAACTGTTGGCAGGTCGAGATCCACGTGACTCAAGTGTCACATCTGTGCCTTTGGCTGGGATGAAAGACACGCCCACTTCAGAATGTCACTTAACTGACTAATCTTCTGGCTTCCAGGAATCTCCTCGGCAAGTGTTTTTGGGTCTCCCAGGCTGGCAGCTGCTGAGGCAGACACTTCCGGATACCTTCCCACAGAATGAACTGACCCCATCACCTCCCAGGAGCTTCACCAGGGCAGAAGATCTCATTTGCCATCTCGGTTCACACGGTCCATGTCCGTTTCCAGCAGGGTCCTAGCAGAGCACAGGTGGACCACTCCAGCAAGTTCATCTGAAGAGGGTTTAACAAAGGTGTAGGCAGGGATGCCTGGATGGCTCAGGCGGTTAAGTGTCTGCCGTCAGCTCAGGTCATGATCTCAGGGTCATGGGATCGAGCCCTGCGTCAGTGCTCCCTGCTCAGTGGGGAGCCTTCTTCTCCCTCTCCCCTGCTTGTGCTCTCTTACTCTATCTCAAATAAATAAAATCTTTTAAAAAGTGTAGGCAACACAGTGGGCTCCACAGCACCCCAGGGGACAGCTCTAGGAAGGAGTGTGGCAGAGCTGCAGCAAGAGGGCACTGAGCGATGGGGATGGGGACAGCATAGTTTCCCGTATGCTCTCTTTCCTCCTGTCCTGTGAACTGCTGCTGGGGCTTCCCCCTGGCCAAACCCATCTGGAAGTCAGAGGACATGGGAGCCCCCAACAGAGTCCCTATACGTTAGCCTCCGGGACAGAACTAGGCAGAAAGGGACAAGAGGGACCCTGAGAGGCAAATTAAGACGTCTGGTCCAGGGCTCAATAATGTCAGTGATCAGAATTTAATGGATGAGCTGTTTGAGCAGGGCTCCGTAAGATGACTGATCGCATCTCTAGGAGAAAAGGACATTCGAAGCCGAACATGTGCAAAGGCACAACTGTGGGCGCACCCGGCTTCCCTGGGCATACAGGCAGCAGATGGGCGGGAGGGGCTGGGGAAGCAGGACCTGCTGATTGGGGCTGTTTAGCCGGCCTCTACAAGACTCCCTTGGCCTGGCTTTCCCAGGTGGGAATGGGTTAGGAGGGGCAGAAGCTGCCTTTCATGGGGGCAGGAAAAGACCTGCATTTCTAGTTTGGAAAACCATTCGGCAAACACTGAGAACCCACTTGGTACTGGGTGCTGAGAACTGCACGGTGAGCAAGACCAGACGCCATTCTCAGGGAGCCCACGCTCAGCTGGGCGCAGAGTGCAGGGGGAGGCCCACTTCCTTGGCTGGAGTTGAAGCTCAAGTTGCGAGGCACAGGAAACAGTGGCAATAAATTAGGCAGGGAGCAGGCCTCCAGCGGGAAGCGCTGCCCTTGGCTGGCTGGAAGGAACTGACCTCAGAGAAAACTGGAAGCAACCGTGGGTGTCCACAGTGGCCATCCAGCTGATGCTTCCGCAATACTTTTAACAGCTGAGGTACACGGTACCTAGAAAGATTTCCACCCTGGGTCAGTGCAGCAGGAAGAGGAGCTATGAGGTCAGGCAGACCTGACTTCCAATCCCGGCCCGCCACCAGCCTGGGTTTGCTCACTTGCATATCAGGCACAATGGCCACATGGTGTCATTGCAATGACTACTTGGGACAGAATGTGTAAAGTACCTGGCACAAAATCAGCTTTCAGACACCAGGCTGATGTCTATACTGATGTGATGTTTATACCGAGAGCTGGGTCTGGTGGGCAGCTGGACTGTCAGAAAACCTGGCAGCAGGCAGCAGCGTGGTGGCACTGTGCTGGGCCCCAGGCTGGAGGAAGGGTGCCACTCTATAGCAGGAGAATGGACAGCACTCTGTGAAAACTATGAACGGACATGGGATGCAGGGCAAACCCAAAGGGAGTCCAAGGTTGTGAGATATGTAAGCTAACAAGGCCGTGAGTACCACCACTAAGATGGTCGTGGAGAATTGGGGGGGGGGGGGCAGGGGCAGAAGCCAAAGCTCTGAGGAAAGTGACTGGCCTCCATGACCCAACCCAGGAGCAATGGCTGAGCCCAACCCACAGCCTTGCTCATAAACCCATCCCACAGCCCTCATGGGGTCTGTGACCCTCTGTCCACAGTCCGCAAGCCCGGTACCTAGTCCTCTAATGGCCCTGACTCTGTTGGCTATTTTTCAACCCTTTGGGAAGCTGCAGCCTTCCTAAATTCCCCATTAGCTGCTACTCTACCTTTAGGGCTCAAGCCAGGGCAAAAGGGCAAATAAACAGCGGTCAATACAGAGTTTCATGGATTTCAGTGTTAGAGTTATTATTTGTTAGAGTGTTATTTCAACACCATTATTTAGGGACCGATGATTGACTCTGACTCCCAGATGTCCTCTGTCCCCTTACACACACAGTTCATCTTACCTCTGGGCTTCCTATCCTGGGCACTGTGGACATGAGGGGCCGGATGCTCTGTGTTGTGCGTGCTGCCCTGTACATCGTGGCAGGTCTAGCCCTGACCCTGGGCTCTACTCGCTTGATGCCACCCCCAGCTGTGACAATCACCAAAACCTCCAGATAGCAACAAATGTCCCTAAGCACCACTGCCTTATCCCTTGCACAATTTTCTTTTCTCCTAAACACGGTGAAAATTTAGAAATTCACCTTTAGTAAGAAGCGTGTTTATTCAGCATCTTTCCGGGTGGGGACAGTGGAGGAATCAGATGGAGGAAGGGGGAAGAGCTCTGTCGATAAGAAGCAAACAACAGCCCTGGCACTTAATGCTGAAGCCAACTTAGAGTGGCACACCGTCACTGTCACATGTGTCTCTTCCTCTTTCTTTTCCACTCTCTGTGCCCTGCCTGAGCCTGGTGACTGCTGACTGCTTCCAAGGACATCATTTGAACCCGATGGACTTGTGGCAAGGGTTAAGCCATTTACCTTCATCTCACTCCTTCCATCCGTCCAGTCTGAAGGGACTGCTGCCCACTGAGCCCCTGTACACCCGACTGCCTCATAAGCCACCTTGTAACTCTCTTTTATGTTGTTGCCTAAACATTTGAAGGGACTAAAATTTTTGTATGAATGAAACCAAGTTTAGGAAGAGGAAGAGTATTTTATTATTTGGAAAAGAAAGCAAGTTAGTTCCAGTAAAGGGCTCCATTTTTTCTCTCTCTCTCTCTTTAAGGACTCCTTTTTTATCCCGGTTGATCCTGGCAAAAGATATTAAAGGTATGGCCAAAAGCCACACTCATCATGGGTTCTCTCCAAGAAAGCACATACTGACACTTTGGACACGAACGTGAACTCTGGTTTCACAGGGTTATGGGTCTAGATTCAGCACGGGCAGACGTCCCATGAGCAGGAACACTGGGCATCTGACCTGTGCGGGTTAAGTCCATGGGTAAGGATCTGCACAGAGATATGCAACCCAGTCTAGCACTGGTCCTTAGAAATACTCTGTAAATGTCTTAATTTTGCCCACTCCTATGCTAAACATCTAAACACAGACTCCTAAATTAAGAATCCAAATTTGGGGCCACCTGGGTGGCTCCGTCAGCTAAGAGTCCAACTCTTGATTTCAGTTCAGGTCGTGATCTCAGGGTCTTGGGACTGAGCCCCACATCAGGCTCCCTGCTCAGTACCAAGTCTCCTTTAGATTCTCTCCCTCTGCCCCTTCTGCCCCACTCGCTCTCCCTCTTCTCAATAAATACAATCTTAAAATTAAGAAAAAAATTCAAACTTCTATCTTGGAGCTGCCAATATTTTTTGTGTACCTACTGAGCACCAGGGAGACCACAGGGAACAGAAAGACCCTCCTGAGGGCAAGGGGCCTGCCCGCTTACAAAGTGGTGTGAGAATTGCCATGCTAAGGGCACACGAAACACAGCAGGGGCCCCATGGAGCAGAAAAAGAACACTGGGCCCAATTCCACCATGTGCTCACTCAGTTTTACTATCTATGAAATAAAGACATCAGCCTGACCTATTACCCAATGTTGTCACCAAGGCAGGAAGACACCTGAGCAGTAGGCAAGGGCTAAGGCCACAAAGGTGAGAGCACTCTGCAAAGTCAAAGTATTCCGCAGAGGCAGAGGTCTGCCAGCGGTGGTGTCCACAACTCAGGCGGGCCCCCGGGAGGAAGCGGCCTGCTGCTCAGACGAAGGAGGAGAAGGCAGCGTGGTGGGCTCTGAAGCCCTGGGGCCTGGGCGGGAGGAGGGGGACGGGATGCAGGGTCCAGAGGGGAGGTTTCAGCCCACAGCAGCACAAGCACCCCGTCCTCCCCAACCAGCCCCAGGGCACCCCAAACCCCACCGGGCCCAGCGTAGTCACATTCTGTGACTTTCTGCCCTGGCAGACGGGGTAGGTGTGGCCCCTTCCCAAAGTGGTTTTCAGAAAATTCACACTATTTCTAAGTTCAGGGGTAAAAGGAGGTGCTCAGTGATGCTGAGATACAAGGAAGAGAACTAGACTGGGAACCAACAAATCTGATTCTCATCCTGAATCTGCTTCTTTCATCTGTAAAATCTGGAGAGCTCCTCAGCCCCCATGTCCAACCATATCAGTTTTGTTTTGAAATAAACTCAGGCCATAGGTGGGTTACATATGACATGCCCTGTGAGAAAGGCACCCTATGCTCCCAGCTGTATGTCACAGAAGGGAAAACTCAAAGCACCCACCAAACAAACAGCAGTTACTTAGGAAGCACAAAGTTCTCCTTTCCTTTAAACACTCACCACGACACAGACCTGTACCCCTGCAAATAATATATTATAGCAGCAAATAATATATGTTAATAAAAAATTTAATTAAAAAAAACACTCATGGGGTGCCTGGATGGTTCAGTGGGTTAAAGCCTCTGCCTTCGGCTCAGGTCATGATCCCAGGGTCCTGGGATCAAGTCCTGCATCAGGCTCTCTGCTCAGCAGGGAGTCTGCTTCTCCCTCTCTGTCTGCTCTCTCGGTCTCTCTCAAATAAATAAGATCTTCAAAAAAAAAAAAAAAAGTATGATTGCCGTATACTCATTTAGATTCATCAATTAATCTTTTGCAAATATCAAGACACTTTAGTCCTAAATACTTTGGCATCAGGCTTTTTTTTTTTTTTTTTTAAAGATTTTATTTATTTATTTGACAGAGAGAAATCACAAGTAGATGGAGAGGCAGGCAGAGAGAGAGAGAGAGAGGGAAGCAGGCTCTCAGCAGAGAGCCCGATGTGGGACTCGATCCCAGGACTCTGAGATCACGACCCGAGCCGAAGGCACCGGCTTAACCCACTGAGCCACCCAGGCGCCCCGGCATCAGGCTTTTTAAAAACATAAACACACGATCTTATAAATAAAGGGAGTAGTCAGACTAAAATTAACTTTTACATGGAACAAAAGGGAGAAAAGACAGGTACATAAAGACTGTCTCTGCAAGTTACCTACCAAAAACCAACTTAATTAAGTACAAAGGGAAGCCTGTGGGACAGAACATCTGTGGCAAAGTCTGAGGACTGAGTAACTAATTCTCAATTGTTTTCATATTTGGGGGACGAGCCTGGAGACACAAAATCCCCAGACAACCCCAAAACCTCATTTCAAGCAAGGTTTTCATTCTCCTTCACCAGTAAACCTTTAAGCAGAGCTGGCAGCAAACCAGGGCATTACCGAAGCTATGAACGGGGCCAATGGGGGACAGGAAGGGCACTGCACTGGCCTGTGGATATGGGCTGGCACAGGCCTGGAGCAGTGTCCCTGGAAAAGGCCAGCATGGGGGAGAGGTCTCTGTCTCTCCTGTTCTTGTGCTAGCACTGAGGCCCTCCTGCCTTTGGGAGTGCTACAAATCTCCAGGGAGCCCAGAGCAGGAGTGGGAAGCAGGGAGGATGGCTCTGATCCCACACTGGATCATCAGTCCCAGTTGGCCTAGAGTTGCTTCTATTTGACAGGTAAACATGTGTCCTAAAACCAATTGCCAATCACGGTTTCATAATATCCAAGGGTATCCCGATTATTTAAGAGTTCTTGTGAAATTCCCAAAATGTTTAAGGTCACTTTCATTTAAAAAAAAGGGCGGGGGGACACCTAGGTGGTTCACTGGGTTAAGCCTCTGCCTTCGGCTCAGGTCACATCTCAGGGTCCTGGGATTGAGCCCCGCATCAGGTTCTCTGCTCAGCAGGGAGCCTGCTTTCCCCCTCTCTCTCTGCCTGCCTCTCTGCCTACTTGTGCTCTCTCTCTCTCTCTGTCAAATAAATAAATAAAATCTTAAAAAAAAAAAAAAGCTTGTGGTCTGTCTTATGAGATAGCCTGTCGTAGTATCAAGCAAATGACAATAGGTATCACTATTCCTGAATCTGGCTGGAAACGACTGCCTTTAAAAAATCATAAAGACAAAAAAAGAAAACATCATAAAGACATTCGCTTGATGCTGAAAACTGAGAAGCAAACTCAGGACCACTGTGAACCCGGAAAGTCCAAATAATTTGGAACATGACTAACATCTGGGAAGACACTTGGGCGAGTGTCCAAAATGCTGAGGGGAACTGAACTGTGATCTATACCCATCCTCCAGGTAGGAGAGAATAAAACAGAGTCCCAAAACTTGCTGTTAAAAACTGAATTACAAAATCAGAGGAAAGAAAGACGTAACAGCTGCCAGGACAGATTGGAATTTAAGCTCATCATTTGATTCCAGTATCCTGCAATTTTCTTCAAAACCAAGAACTCTCAGCTGTGGAGAAAGAATGTGAGAGCACAAGAAGAGGCCAAGGAAGGCAATGAGGGGACGGAGCAGGGAAGCCAAGGAGCCTGTGCCCAGGCAAGGCCTGAGCCCATGGGCCCCACCAGGAGGTACACCCTCAGGCTCCTCCCTGCCCCTCAGACACAAGAGGCAGGCCTCAGATGAATTCTGCCTCCTGATGTACTGACTCTCACTGCCTGCCCTTGCTCGAGCCAGGCTGGGCTGGGGTCTCAGGAGGGACCTGCCTCTCAGCTAGGAAGAGGCCACCCTGCACAGGGGCTCAGCCTGTCTTCCAAGAATGTTGGTGGTAACAGAATGATCTCTGCACATTCTTTGGCCAAGCCCCACCTGCAGCCAAGGGCACATCCTTCAAAGCGGCTGGGGCAAGGGCTGCAGACAGAAGCATGCCTGGACTACTCCAGAGCAAACCCCCCCGCAGCACCAGCTGGGTCCCCTGAGCACCGAGCCCCCGTGCAACTCCACTGAGGCTGTGGCTTGCCCAACACAACTAGGCAGCAGCACATGCCCACCAGGCACTCAGGCCTCCCAGCTACAACCACGGACCTACTAACCCCTCCACCACATTTCTGTGGCACTGCCAAAGCAGAGAGAGCAAAGCTACAGGTAGAGCCGGACACCACAGGAGACATGGCGATGAAGTCTACAAACCAAGAGACACATGGCACTCTGACCTGTCAGGGGCAGCTTCTTAAGGGTGCGGAAGGGAAAAAACAAAAGCCAGCTTAGACTCATAAGGAAACATAATCTGTGATTATAAATATTTCATGAGCAAAGAAAGTGGTACTGGTTGTGACACTGGGGTGGGGAGGGTGGACAGCAAATTAGATCCCAGTTTGCAAAGTGATAGGGCAGCTGGAAAAGCAGCAAAGCTGAGGCTATTCTGGGCTGTGCGCTGGGAAGGCCTGCGTCATAGACGGAGAGCAGGCTCCAGCCACTCGGCTTTGTGGAAACCACAGCCTTCCAGTGGTCAGCAGAGAACACCTTGGGAGGGGTGTTTAACCCCACGGAAGCAGAGGGGGGACAGTGAGGACAGTCATTTGAAAGACGTGGGTAAGCCTCAGTGGCATGGGTGGCTCAGAAAATGCGGCAGAGAGGCATGACCCCACACACTCCTGAAAGGATCCGCACGCTGTATGCTAACTCAAGGCACAGGAAGGAGTGAGCCTGACCCCAGAAGGCAAGTGACCCAAGATGCAAGGGGCAGCTCAGGAAAGAGCAAAGGCCCAGCCCTTGAGCAGGTGGTGCCTGGCTGAGAATCACAATTGTGCCTTCCTTTCCAGGACAAGGGTCTCTTCCCCCTGAACCTTCGGGAAGCAGCCTGGAAAGCTGAGAAACGAGGAGCTTGCTAAGTACCAGCCACTGCAGCCGGAGAGACACTCACCACTGACAAAGGAGATCCTGGTATGGATGGGAGTCCTCCTCCTCAGCCACAGTCCGCTGCTGCAGCAGAGTGGGCCAGCCACAGACTCTAGCAGCCCTTCCAGAGGGCCAGATGGAGAAGGACTTTAGCTCCTGAAGCACCCAGGTTCTCTTGACTCAAGCTTAGGCAGATGAACCTGGAGTGGGGGGAGCAGCACCCGCCTCAACCGGGAAGAAAGAAAACTACTAGCCCTCACTTCCTTGCAGCCAGGACTTAGCAGGCAACAGGCCCTGGGAGGGTACCCACCGACTTCAGGAAACTCAAATTCTCTTCTACAATCACAGCTAGACAATCAATTCAAGGTGGAGAGGACTCATCAACCTCAAAAGACAGACCCCATAATGTTGTGGGAAGAACCCTTGGTTTTAAGTCCCAGGATCTGACTTCAAGGCCAGCTTTACCACCTATTAGTTTTAAGACCCCATGAAATTCTATTACCTTGGAAACTCACGTCCTCACATAAAACACGGACCAGTGCCTACCAAATCTAAGGGCTAGGAGGGACCCAAAAAGAGACAGATACATAAATACTTTCAAAACAGATACTAAATGCTACTCCAATTATGAGATCATTTGCAGCCAGCTACCTACTTGATACCTCTTGGAAGTCTCAAAGGCACCCCCATCCAGAGGCTCTCAACTGCTCCCTGCCCCACCCAGACCTCTCCTAGGGCCCTACCCCCTCGATGCCTGGTAGGACCAACCATCCATGCACGGAAGCCAGAAACTTGGGACCCATTCCTGGCCTTCCCCACCATCTAAATGCACCACGAAGCCCAGGGAACTGCACCTCCTAAAGGCTTCTACTCCCCTCCCTCACCACCACCCCCATCCAACTCGTCCTCATCTTCACAGGGTCTGCTGCAAAGCCTATGCTACCCATTCTGGCCTCCCTTGGCCTCTGTCCACAGAGCAAATCTAAACAGATGTCCTCTCCCACCACCTCTACCCCACATGCCAAATACCCGACAATAGCATGCCAATGCCCTCAAGACTAGGAAAGCTGCCTGGGGCTTACAAGACCCTGCACAGCCTGGCCCTGCTTCTCTCCTCCCCTCATCCTACACCATGCTCCAGCTCACTCACCCTGCTCCAGCCACACTGGCTTCTTCAAGTCCCTGGGATATATCCCATTCACTGCTGCCACAGGGTTTTTGCACATGCCCTTCCCTCTGCCTGGAATATTTTTCCCTCCTCTCTTGCCTAACTAATGCCTATCCATTTATTTTTGCTAAGGTATAAGGTACACAGAGAGCACTCAGGTGTACAGCTCAATAATTCTTTACAGATTTAATACTCCCATAACTCCCGCCTAGATTGAGAACATTTCCAACACCCTTACATTTTCCCTCTTCTGCTTTCCGGTCTATACTCCTCCCCAGCCCCAGGTCACCAGTATGCTCTGTCACTTCTATTCATTCCTCAGAAAGCAGCCAATGCAACCCTTTCTGGGGGAAGCTGCCTCCAATCCCTCAGGAAAAAAGTCTAATCCTGCTATCACAGGCACTTTCCCACTTGAAGACATGCATCTGAGTACTTGGGCAATCTGAGTTGATTTTCCCTGGGAACACTATAAGCTCCAAGAGGACAAGGACCTTATATACTTGCATTCTCCACTATTGTTCGGGGCTGGCGCATGCAGAGTAGCAACAGAAATTAGCTAATACCTCCTGAGTGCTTATTACTGCCAGGTGCTGAGAGATACTAAGCTTCATTCCTACCAAGTAGTGTCATTATTATATCCCCATTTTACAGAGGAGGAACCAGAGGGACAGAGAAGTTAAAAAACTTGCCCAAAGTCAGTAAGTGGTAAGTGGTGGGAATCAGGATTCAAACCCAGGCAGTCTGACTACAGAGCCTGTGTTCATTATGCTACTCTGCCTCTCAGAGGCCACTGGAACATACACAGGATATTCTGAATGAATAAAAGATTTTTTTAAAAAAGATTATTTATTTATTTATTTGACAAAGAGAGAGATCACAAGTAGGCAGAGAGGCAGGCAGAGAGAGGGGGGGAAGCAGGCTCCCTGCTGAGCAGAGCACCTGATGTGGGGCTTGATCCTAGGACCCTAAGAACTGACCTGAGCCAAACACAGAGGCTTAACCCACTGAGCCACCCAGGCACCCCAATGAATAAAGGATTTATAAATGAGTTGATGTGATCTCATTAAAGGAACTACGGGAGCCCCCAGGTCTCCCCCAGATCGACAAATAAATGGACTCACCTGCACAGGCCCAAGATCAGGTCATCTGCAAAAGAGAAAGGCTAACCCATTCCCCCAGCAGTCCAGGGAAGCAGCTTTCCACTGCTGAACACACAGGAGTGTTCTGGTCCCTAGCAGAGAGTACTTCACAGCAGAGAAAGGATCACTGCCTGGGCTCCAGAGGAGCCGGAAGGCAATGTTCCGCCAAATGAAATGAGTCCCTCTGCCCTTGTTCATGCTAACCTGTAATCTTCATACCCATTTAATATCTCAAGCCCTCTGACACAGAAAGAGGATACTCTGAATGGCAAGTAATTAAAATAAAAAATAAAAAAGCTCGCATGGTTAGAAAGTGACAGAGTCCAACATCACATTTATGAACTGGCATTTGGTTTGTACCTCCATTTTCCAGAGACTGATAATCCTGGATGAGCTCACAGGCTACCTCATGCCATTGATATGACCAGACAAGAGTCGGCTGCCTTTTAATTGCTTCAGTGCCATCTACCTCATGACCACATCCCAAAAAGTTCAGGAGGAAACATACATGAAAGGGTTTATTTTTTCATCAGACACTATTCCCCAGCCACAGGCCCCAGGTTCCCTCCCATGATTCCTACCGCAGCCAAGGGACTGAGCCCTGCTCACACAAAGGTCTGAGCAATGGCCAGCACCTTGGAATATTCACCTTCCCTTTGGCGTAGGCTGCTGGGGATGGGTGTCTTAATTCGGGTCCCCACAGGGTTCCCATTATCCTCGATGAGGACCACATTATTGGAGTCAAACCTAGGGGTCATCGGGGGACCGGGCATGCGATGCCCCACAATGAGGGCCTTTTTCTTCTGTCCCTTGATGGCCAGTAGTATCCGGTCGCCCACCTTGCCCACCCCATTCTTGTTATAGACATGGATGCAACGAGGAGGGCGATGGTATGGTGTATTCCCCAGGGCACTGTTGTCCACCACACGGACCCGCGTCATCTTCTGAATTGCACTGAGGCTCCCGGTGGTGCTGAGGAAAGAGAAAAAAAGTCTGAGGTCTGCATCTCTCCTGGTCAGGGTGCAGAGGCTTCTGAGGGCAAGGCCTGGGAGAGATCACACGTTAGCAACAAAGCACTGAACAGAGCAAAACCCAAGGCCCTGACAGAAAGTTGGGTGCTTGTGAAGACTTCTCTGTGCCCAAGACAGTTTCCTCCCAGTCAAAAGTTCCTGCTGCTGAGTCAACATCTCGATTTGAAGGGTTTTGTTTTATTTTTGTTTTAAAGACTTTAATTATTTATTTGACAGAGAGATCACAAGTAGGCAGAGAGGCAGGCAGAGAGAGAAGGAGAAGCAGGCTCCCCGCTGAGCAGAGAGCCCTATGTAGGGCTTGATCCCAGGACCCTAAGGCACCCGTGGTGGGGTTTTAAATGGAACCCAATTTTCTGTTAGAAGGAACTTCATGGCAGCCTAACTGAAAGCCTCTGGTATCCAAAAGAACTCTGAGCATTAAGGGACTATTTTATGGGCCAGGCCTCATCCATTGCCTAGCCTGTAAAACCTGCTCCCCCAGAATATACTGATTCCCAAATTTCCCATCAATGTGTTGCTGGGAACCAGACAATATGAATGAATAGGTTTGCTAAGAGAGTCTCCTGACATAAAAGAAGAAACCAGAAAAAAGTTGAGGTAACGATCATTTGTCTCAATGCATTTTTCCCCACTAGAATGGACTTTTTTTTTTTTTTTTTTAAGTGTACCTATTAGGGAGCCTGGGTGGCTCAGTTGGTTAAGCAGCTGCCTTTGGCTCAGGTCAGGATCCTAGAGTCCCAGGACAGAGACCCACATCAGGCTCCCTGCTCAGCAGGGAGTCTGCTTCTCCCTCTGACACTCCCCCCTCTCACATTCTCTCTCAAATAAATAAAATCCTTTAAAAAACAAATTAAAAAATAAAGTGTACCTATTAAAGGCAGATAAGCTATTATTAAGCATCTGATAACAGGGATTTCTGTTTTCCTGATGTGAGCACCTTAAGTGCTAGCATTCTGCAGGGTAACCCTGGGCTCTCTGCTCCCATTCCACAGACCTACTCTGGGGCAGTTTTATTGATTCCCTTTGCTTCCAACTAGTAAATTCCATCTCCGGCCTCATTTCTCTCCTTTATTCTAGCCCTGCCTTTCCACTCTAAGCTTCCCACAACATGTCCCACTGATACTGCACACTCACTAGATCCCACACTGACCTCATCATCTCCCCTTGCAAACCACCCCGTGCTGCTGCATTTCTTACTTAGCTAACGGCTTCTCCAGCTCCTAAGCCATAACCCTCTCTCTCCATCAACATCCTGGCTGCCAAATCCTATTGATACTACCTGTGAGGCCCCTCAGTCCTCTCCCTGCCCCCACCAACACTTCCGCAGTTTGGCAGCTTTCTCTCTTACACCAAGACTGTTAGTGTCCAAACTGGTTCCGTGTGCCTCATGTTGCCAGCCAAGAGCTCTCTTTTAGAACATAAAACTGAGGGGCCCCTGGGTGGCTTAGTCGTTAAGCATCTGTCTTCAGCTCAGGTCATGATCCCAGAATCCTGGGATTGAGCCCTGCATCAGGCTCTCTGCTCAGCAGAAGCCTGCTTCTCCCTCTCCCACACCCTGTGCTAGTGTTCTCTCTCCCTGTCTCTGTCAAAAAAAAAAAAAAAGAACATAAAACTGAGACCACTCCCCTTAGAACTGTTCAGTGGTCTCCACTGTCTACACTGTTGACAACCTCGCCTCCATTTACCTGCCATCTGAGGGTCACAATCTCTTATCACTGACCACAGAGCGGGTCAGAGTGATCTGTGCCCTTCAGGCACACCACGCCTCTCAGCCCTCCCTGGAGGCCTGGACGGGGCCTGCTCCCACTTCCCTTCTGGGAAGGCTGCCTCTGTTCTCCCTTCCTCCTCCTCCATCAGCAGCTCCTGTCTCAGGCCATCCAAAGCACCGTACAAACCTCTATTATTATACTGGTCACATTTCCTCAGATTTATTTGTTTCCAAGTTTGCTCCTGTGGCCAACTGTGAAGACTCTTTGAGGACAGGAAGCAATTCTTATTCATCTATGACCAACCCTAGGCGCAGTGCTCAGTAAACGCCAGGGAGTGCACGAATGGGGCCAGGAGGCATGTTTGCCAACAATAAGGCACCCATGCTCTGTGTCCTGGCTTAGCATCTAAAAGGAGGGGAGGCTGTCATACTTCTATCATGCCTGAGTTTTGGTAATATGCATGTAACATTTTAAAACAAGATTCCGTTTTTAAAAGAGGTTTTCATGCACTGGGGGCATGACAGCGTCGAGAGATGTTGGGAGTCACTACAAGAATCTGGCAAGAACCGAAGTTTCCTCTACTTTGAGCCATTCCCTACCCTACCTCCAACAGCAAGGTCACATCCTTACCAATCCTCTTACCCACCACAACCAAACCCCAGCTGCTCTGGCCTGTTTAGCTTTCCCAGAAGCCAAGCCCACTCCTCTGAGTTCCCACTCCTCTGAGTTCCCGCTCCCTTTCTAGTCACATAATACCCAACCCTGATGGTAGGCTTACTCAGAGACAAAGCTTTAAGAACTGAATGGGAGGGGCGCCTGGGTGGCTCAGTGGGTTAAGCCGCTGCCTTCGGCTCAGGTCATGATCTCAGAGTCCTGGGATCGAGTCCCGCATCGGGCTCTCTGCTCAGCAGAGAGCCTGCTTCTCTCTCTCTCTCTGCCTGCCTCTCCATCTACTTGTGATTTCTCTCTGTCAAATAAATAAATAAAATCTTAAAAAAAAAAAAAAAAAACTGAATGGGAAAATTACCTGAAACTGCGCTGGCTGAGTGTTCTGCTTGCATGGGTGAAGGGGCCCCAGAGCCCAGCACAGAAAGGCATGGCAAATCCTGCAGGAAAAGAGGGGGAATGGGTTTATTTCTAAGTCAGCGTCCTTACTCAGAGCCAGCCTGCCGGGGACTTGTGTGGGAGATGGTACTTCTAGCAGAAGATCATTAGTCACTAAATATAAATCTTAGTGGTTAAAAGATAAGCACATGATCAGATGGAACTCCAGTTACAGTTCTGCTGATTCATATTCTACCTGGGGTCAGAGAGCTGGAACGGCCCAGAGCAGTTCTTACTACAATACAATAGCAGGGAGGATGCCTTCCTGGTTACATCACTTCCACAGGCAGGAAGAAAGCAGGAATCCTGGGATATACACAGTGACCCCTCCCCAAGTCCTCCACAGAGGAAAGCTTACAATCTAGTGCTGCTGCTAACACTCATGTGCCTCCTGAAACCCGAGCTTTTACCCCTGCCCCCCGCAGGTAGACTACTTGAGCATCGGCTGCATTGTTGTGTCACCGTGTCACCTTTCCCCAAATGTAAGAGCCAGAATGCCTGGGTACCTCAGGGCTAGCCAAGTAGAACCAAAAGATACTCCCACTAAGTCAATGACCAAAGCCTCCACTTGGGTCAGTCTCCCAAACAACAATAGAACATGGAAAAACTACGTGCCCCACACTTCAGCTGAAAGTGGAATTTAGGAGGGCAAGTTGGAGCTAAAAGGGCAAACAGTGACCCAACACCAGGGCCTCCAACTTGCAGAACCCCAACCCTGTGTCTCCCAAGCACCAACACATCCAGCAAGCCCAATGGCCTACAACTCCCAGGCATCAGTTAGGGGCATGTTGAAGAAAACCCTACAACCAGCTGGCAATTCCAGTGGCAAGACACGCCTGCTCTATCCAAATGTTTGGCTGCAGAGGGCCTCATAGAGAAATCTGCTGAGAAAGGCCTCTACCGCGGCAGTATTCACACACAGTCTTCCTTCACCTAAGTTCAAAGCACCTTAGATAAGATTTTACTTAATAAGAGTGGGAGGGGGAGCTATTATTTACTTCCAAAGAAATATGCAGACACTCCAGAAATGCTTATTAACTACAATTTAGAGTCAAACCACAAGCTTAGTCTCCAGTCTTTTTCTTTTCTTTTTTTTTTTAAGATTCTATTTATTTATTTGACAGATCACAAGTAGGCAGAGAGGCAGGCAGAGAGAGAGGGGAGGAAGCAAGCGCCCTGCTGAGCAGAGAGCCCGATGTGGGGCTTGATCCCAGGACCCTGAGATCATGACCTGAGTTGAAGGCAGAGGCTTTAACCCACTGAGCCACCCAGGCGCCCCTCTCCAGTCTTTTTCTTAAGACAACCCAGAAAGCACTGGCCAAAATTAATCAGAAAGTTAAATGCAAAAGAAGGCAGTGAACTTCTAGAACTATTAACACCTGACACATTGAATCAAAGACTATCAGATGAGGCCAGCTTTACCTTTATAGCTAGCTAGGTGACCCTGGACAAAGAACTCTGAGCTTCGGTTTCCCCATCTGCAACACCTACTCACAGCTGGTCACAGGATAAACTGAGCAAAGCACGGAACACAGTGCCTGGCACACAGTACCTACTGGCTATCTCCGTTGCCATCATTGTCACCCATCCCATCCCATCTTGTCTCACAGATGAAGAAACAGAGATATAGAGAGATGACGTGACTTGTGTGACCCATGGCTAGCCACAAAACCAAAACTGGGGCAGACCCAGAACCAAAACTGGGCCCAGCTTCAGCCCAAAGGTCTCCCCCCGCACCTTACAGGTTCACTCTGCCATTCAAAGCTCATGTCACACAGGGGGCTGAGGGTGAGAAGCAGCTTCATGGGTCACCTAGTCTGCTTCTGTTTTCTTTATGAAAAATTAGCTCAAGAGTTGTAACACATCTGGCACTAGACTAAGTACCTTACGTTACCATCTCATTTAAGCCTCACAAAAACCTCTAGGAACCAGGCATTAGTATTAGCCTCATTTTACACACGAGGAGTAACTTTCTAATCAGTGAGGTTAGAGAATTCACCCACGGTCACACAGCCAAGAGTGACAAAGTTGAAATTTGTACCCCAGTACTCAGCTTCCTGAACCCATGTGCTTACTCAACAGCTAACACAGTTTAACTTTAAATATTAATATTTTTCCAACTGTGAAATCATCCTTGTTCCATCACTGATAATCACAGGCACATTTTTCTCATGCCTAACTCAACACTTGCTGAGTCAACCAAAATGTATAAACACCAGGTGAAAATTACTCACTTTAATCCGATTTAAGTTTTGAGCACAATGTGTAGTGTAGGTGGCAAGAAGAGCTCCATGCTCGGAGCAATAACTAAAGATCGCCCTTAGAAAGAAAAAAAGGGGGGGGGGGGCGTGTGAAAATCAGTCTGTCTCACCCAGGCTACAGTGACCTCCAATCTCAGCCAAGCTTTCCCATCTGACGCTGGTGGGCCCTTGTTCTCATTCCCAGGGAGAAAAGAGGCTCCTCAGCTCCTCCACAGAACCCTCAAGATTAGCCCAGCACCACCCACCCACATTCTCTCTCCCAGAACGGCAACACTCTGCCTCTCCACGCTGCACCTCTTCCTCAATAACACTTCCGTTAGCCAAGGACTGCTGAAGTGCTGGGTGCTTCCCAGAACTTTCCCGACTTGGGTACAACAAACCCACAATTCAAGGCACCTCTCTAAAATCTGCTGGGCAGCCTGGGCACAAACCCAAACCCAGACCTCTTCTCTGTGCCTTGTTCACAATCCACCCCCACAACCTATGCCCGTCTCCACCCAGCTAAATCTAAACGACGCCAAACGCCATCTCCCCCAGGAAGCCTTGTGTAAAACTACAGTTATACCACCTGCACACTGAAGACATCTGGGGATCCGGGCCAGAGTAACTCTCACAGCTCCAATGTTCACTATCCAAACCCAGTCAACTGCATACATTTGGATACTTTTTTTCATATAAGGCTGATAACCCTTAACATCCTAATTCTTGCTACTCATTTGCCAAAACTCAGGAGCCAGAGGTCTTGGTAACCTGGCACCTGATCTCACACTGGGATTCAGGGATCATAGAGACTCAGATCATGAGGATTCTGTGTACTACCTTCAGATACAGGAGCAATACACTCACTTCTCCAGGGCTACTACCATTTTCACAAGACAAGGTCCAATCCAGACTTTTCACTAGCTCCTTAGTGGATCTGATAGTGACCTCCACACCCAAAGGACTTAAGACATCAAATGGACAGCAATAAGCATTCCCATGAACATGAAAGCACAGAAAAACCAAATATATTCACTTACTGTATAAATGTGCCTTTTTTTTTTTTTAAGATTTTATTTATTTGTTTGACAGAGAGAGTGAACAAGCACAAGCAGGGGGAGCAGCAGGCAGAGGGAGAAGCAGGCTTCCCACACAGCAAGGAGCTCAATGTGGGGGGCAGGGGGAGGGGTTGATCCCAAGATGCTGGGATCATGACCTGAGCCGAAGACAGATGCTTAACCAACTGAGCCACCGAGGTGCCCCATGTCCCTCTTTCGTAAAACAACAACAACAAAAAATCTGTGGTCCCCTCCATTCCCATCCCAGCAGTTCCTGACAGAGTAGGAATGCAAAGAAAATTTGTTGAATAAAATAAATGCGACAGTCAACAGAAAAAGATTCCCCTCACTCATGGCTCTACACAGAAGGAAAGCCGGAACTGCTGAGCTCTTATCTCTGTTATCAGGAACCAGGACATCACATGCAAACATACTTTAGGAGAATCGTGGTAACAGTATTGCGAGGAGGATTAGCCCCTGCCATGTTTACAAGCCCCTAGAATGATCTCCTGCGCCTGGTGCCTACAATGCCCACTGTGGAAAAGCACCTTATCCCACCACGAAATAACTGGTTTGGATTGGGCCAGAGGAATGGAGGCAGCAATTTACTTCAAAGCAACTCCGACTGACCTTGATGTTATTTCCCAGCATAAATCCATCAGCAGACACAGGCCCTGATTCACTTCAGAGCATCTATATATAATGCTTGGTTTCACAAGCAATGTCATTCTGAGTCTTGTGTTTGCACAGGAAACTAACCCCCATGATATTTCCTCCTCCACAACACTCTCACTCAGAGGCCAGGTATTCTGGAGACTCCAGTGCCAGAGATGGCTTTTCATGCCACTTCCCGGTAGGCACCAAGTACTGCCCTTCAGGTTTAGAGTATGAATCACAACCTCTCCGGAGAGGGGGAAGGGGAAGCAAGAGAAGCAGGAGGGAGGGAGGGAATGAAAGAGATTACTTAACACAATCCAAGAATTGTGCTCACTTTCCAACCTGGTTTAGATTTAAGATATCCCTTCCGTTTTGGCCAGGGAGGGCTTTAAGTTACAGGGACACACAGATGAATGTTTTACTTGACACTTAACAGGTCCCACTGGAAGGTCCCACCTTACAGGTCCCACGGGAAATACACTAGGTGACAGCAGGGACCAGGCCTGCACGGCTCAGTGCTGCACACTCAGAGGACTCAGCACAATGCACACGAATGGAGTTTACTAAGTATCTGTTAAATGAATACAATTCGACCTGCAATTGCAATTCATGCCCCAGCTCCAGAGAGGCTCCATGCTGGGGGCTGGTGGTCTTTCAGGCTCTTAGTAACTTAAGGAAGCCTCCTAGATACAGGAAACTCATGTTTAATGAATTTTAATACACAGAGACGGAGCTGGAAAAGCAGACAGAGTCTATATCTCTACTGCTCTGTACAAAGCAGAAATGTACTACTTGAGCAAGGATCAGCAAAATGGCATACTTCCTGCGTGTATTCATTGTTTCCACCTTATGTGGATTCATTGTTTGTGGATTCATTGTCTCCATCTTTAAGTGCCTGACATGTCATGTACATTTTTAAAGATTTTATTTATTTATCCGACAGAGAGAGATCACAAGTAGGCAGAGAGAGAGAGAGAGAGAGAGAGGAGGAAGCAGGCCCCCTGCTGAGCAGAGAGCCCAACGCGGGGCTCGATCCCAGGACCCCGAGATCATGACCCGAGCCGAAGGCAGCGGCTTAACCCACTGAGCCACCAAGGCGCCCCTTTTTTTCTTTTTTTTTTTTTTAAAGATTTTATTTATTTATCTGTCATGTACATTTTTAAAGGCCTCTCAAGGGGCGCCTGGGTGGCTCAGTGGGTTAAAGCCTCTGCCTTCGGCTCAGGTCATGATCCCAGCGTCCTGGGATCGAGCCCCACATCGGGCTCTCTGCTCAGCAGGGAGCCTGCTTCCTCCTCTCTCTCTGCTTACTTGTAATCTCTGTCTGTCAAATAAATAAATAAAATCTTTAAGAAAAAAAAAAAGCCTCTCAAGCGGATGGGCTCCAAAGAAAAAAAAAAAAAAAAATCAAAAGTTCAGTACAATCACAGAGGCATGTTCAAAGGACATTGTCAATAACTGAAAAGAAATGCCATACAAATGCAGGGCCGAATCACAAAAAGGAAAAACACCTAGGGTAAGGATACAAGTGTCCTTAATCAAAGGAGGGAAAAACAAGCCTACCAACTTCCAGGAATCAAAAAAGGCACTCCCTGACCCTCTGCCCTATCATGCAGACACAGCCCCTTCCATCCCCTGCAGGTGTTGCCCCAATCTTTCTGTACCAATAAGTACTTTTTTTTTTTTTTTTTTTTTTTTTTTTTTTTTTTTTTTTTTTTTTTTTTTTTTTATTGACAGAGAGAAATCACAAGTAGATGGAGAGGCAGGCAGAGAGAGAGAGAGAGGGAAGCAGGCTCCCTGCTGAGCAGAGAGCCCGATGCGGGACTCGATCCCGGGACCCCGAGATCATGACCTGAGCCGAAGGCAGCGGCTTAACCCACTGAGCCACCCAGGCGCCCCCCCAATAAGTACTCTTATTTGCTGCTTAAAAACTCATTACTGAGGGCACCTGGGTGGCTCAGTCCTTGGGCACTGGCCCTCAGCTCGGGTCATGATCTCAGGGTCCTTGGATTGAGCTCTGCATTGGGCTCCCTGCTCGGTGGGAAGCCTGCTTCTCCCTCTCCCGCTCCCCCTGGTTGATTCCCTCTCACAGTCTCTCAGTCAAAAAAATAAATAACATAAAAAAAAAAAACCTCATTATTGTTTTGTTGTACAATTAGTCTCTTTTAGGAAGTTTTAGGATTTTTTTTTAACCTCACACAAATAGAACATGTTACAATTCTTGAAGTACTTTCATAGATCATTTTGTTGGATGACTCCCTTCCTTTTTTTTCTTTTTTAAGATTTTATTCATTTATTTTTTAAGACTTTATTTATTTGACAAAGAGACACAGCGAGAGAGGAAATACAAGCGGGGGAGTGGGAGAGGGAGAAGCAGGCTTTCTGCTGAGCAGAGAGCCCAAGGTAGGGCTCCATCCCACAGCCCTGGGATCATGACCTGAGCTGAAGGCAGACCCTTAGCCAACTAAGCCACCCAGGCGCCCCAAGATTTTATTTTTAAGTAATGTCTACACCCAAAGTGGGGCTCAAACTCACAACCGCAAGATTAAGAGTTGCATGCTCTACTGACTGAGCCCGCCAGGCACCCCTGGACGACTCTTTTCATGAGCACCCAACAGAAACCTCCAGAAAAATAACAAACAGCAACAAGTCTACAAGGGGCTGAATCTGCTAAGGGTTTTGAATAGTTCTGGGGGCTCAAGAAAACACCATTTTGCAGATTAAGAAGTGAAGTCCAAAACGTTAACCAACCTGTTGTTGGTCTGTTTCTATTGCACCCTACACAGCTAAGAGGGCACCTTTAACCACAATAAACTTCACAGAAACAAATATGCCACACGGAGGGTAAGCTCTCTTTCTCCTCTGTCGAACCTTAAAACTCAGGAATTAAAAAGCCTTTTTTTTTACCTTCCAAATTAAATTTTACTTAGTTAACATACAGGGCAATATAGGTTTCTGGAGTAGAATTCAGTGATTCATCACCTACATACAACCCCCAGTGCTGATCACAAGTGCCTTCTTTAATACCCACCTAACCAATCCCCCACCCACATAGAAAGGTTTTTTTTTTTTTAAGATTTTTTTTTTTGGATGTTGAGAGTGTGCATGTGCAAGGGAGGAGAAGGGGCAGAGGGAGAGAATCTCAAGCCAGGACCCCCTCCCCCGTTGAGCTGGGAGCCCCATATGGGGCTCAAACCCAGGATCCTGAGACCATGACCGAGAGCCAAAACCAAGAGTCCGACGGTTAAATGACTGAGCCACCCAGGTGCCTGTGTATTTCCAATAAATATCTGCACTATACCCAGGCCAGCCTAGGACCAAAGCTGAAACTGATCTGATTCATCTGCCAAAGTGTCAGTTTTCACAGCATCACTATCAATAAGCAAAGCATCCCAGCACAACACAGTGGGCTCTTTCTACCAAGGTTACCAGTGAGGACCCTATTTCTCAATTTGATTCACAAAAATAAAATGTTTCCAGGGTTCTTGTCCCATGCTTGTTTATTTACCTTATGCTCCACCTTGTTACAAAATATTTTAAATAGTAATTCTTTAATATACAATGCCAATTTTCAATTACTCAAATAGGTTTTTCAATGTGTGGATTGTATCTATTCTAGCTTTGCTTCCCCTCCATCCCTACCTCACAGGTGTGCCAACAACCCCAGTGCGGGAAATAAGTCTGTAGCAATCTTTGCATGGTCAAACTCAGAAAAACTATATAAGGCAAAGTTAACTTCTACTTAATCACATACACAATTCCTTCCCATTAGTACCTCTACTGGGCCACTGGCAAGAAGCCAGGTTTATGGAGATGGCAGGTGGGCAGTAGAGAAAAGGAAAATCCTAGGAGAGCCCCTGGATTCTGCTGATGAAAAGCATATCTCTTCCACCCCCATTCTTTAGGACCTCAGCAACTCTCTGTCAAGCAGGGGTCCAAGGGAAGAGCAAAGAGACATGCAAATGAAAGTGCTCTGGCTTCCCTCATGAAAGGGGTTGTCTTCAAGTGGGGAATCCCTCCCTGAACTAACCAGTAGGGACTAGGTCTGCAGCATAAACAGTTTGTTTCCCAGATATTGACCAGGAAGAAGAGCCTCACTCCCTGATTCTCAGGGTAGCCCCATGGGTATATCTTTAAAGATATACCCTCACTCTTTAAAGATCCCTCACTCCAGGGAAACCTGGTAGCTTGGTCATTTAAGCTCTGCCTTCAGCTCAGGTCAAGATCAGGAGGATCCAGGTTCCCTCCCAACTCCCCCCACATCCACTTGGGCTCCCTGCTCGGCAGGGTGTCTGCTTCTCCCTCCCTCTCTGCCCCTTCCCTTACTCGTGCTCTCTCTCACTCACTCTCTCCCACCTTAAAAATAAATACATAAAAATAAAGATCCCTCACTCCTAAAAGTGTTTTTCACATGTTAAAGTAGATGTGGCCAAGTGCTCCTTCCCTCTTCTAAAGACACAAATGATTTTTAGAAAGTTCTGACAAGGGGGCTTTCCCACTCTGAGTTGTATTTCACTAATAAATAAGCTGCCTGGTGCCTTTCTTAACAAGAAAGCATATTATCTGACCCACAGCAACACTGTTGGACTCTGTATCAGTCCTCTCTTACAAACCTGCTGTCACTGCTAATACACATGTACAATCGCATCAGGGTGAGCTACAACCCAAAACCAACCAACAGCCTCTAAAATAAAGGCTAACTTGGAACCTAATTTTTGAGGCCCTCAAAAAGAGACTTTTGGGGGCTCCAAGTCCCCCCCACAGACATTTTATGTTGGGTCCCCCAACCCAAAAATGGGACAAGACAGGCTTAAAAGGACTATTACATCATCTAAGACTCTAACTGTTCAGGTGAGTCTAATCCCATTCAGTGCCCAGCAGAGTACCACCTGAAAAATGACCTCCATGCCAAGGTTTTTATCCCTGATATTCAGAAGCAATAACAAAATATTTTGCCCACTGTTTCTTCATGGATTTCACAGTGTGTTTGATTCAATTATTATTTCAGGCTTTTTGAAAAGTTCTCTCTTCTTTCTGTCTGTTAATATGTGGTAATCTTAATCCGGCACAGGCAGAAATATACGAGGAATCCCCCACATGTTCAGATTAAAAATAGTATTACATAAGAAATACCTTGTAGTGATCCTTAGTGACCCACTTCCATCATAAATGCTATTGGCATTGGATTACACCAGCTTTACAACCATAAAATCAAAACAATATATAAAAAAGTTCCACAGGAAATATACATCGAAGAAACTCTAAGGGTTGAATGGCCAATTCCATCTAAGAAAAGTAAAAACAAAACAAACAAACAAAACAAAAAAAAAACAGGACAGATCCCTGTTCACCTCAACTGCTTGTTCCAACCCAAAACAACTCCCAGAATCCAAATCTACTGCGACTTTTCCCACCACGGAGTCTACCAACAATAATTTCACCCCATCCTCCTTTCTAAGTAAGCCAACCCACTTCCCACTCCAAAAAAACACTTGTTCTTCAATTCCATGTACTTCCATGAGTGAAGAGTAAACTATCTTTCTTCTTGGGCACTACCTCCCTAAAAAAAGAGACACCCCCTGTTCTTTACTGTATGTTCCCAGTGTGCTGAGTCCTTCTATACAATTTTAAATGACTGAACATTTAGACTGAGGAAAGCAAGAAGGCAAACAGGAGGATATGGAAGACCCAATGCATTTCTAAGTTTTCTGTGATACACCAAAAACTCACATGGTATAACACCTAACACATTCACATACATATGTATACCTGAAGCAAGCATCAAGAAACAATACTTGGTCTTATTAAGTACAACACACTCTGTTGTCTTTTTTTTTTTTTTTTTTTTAATGATGGCCGTGATCCACTGAACTGGATTCCAGCTATCCAATGGGACTCAGTTTGAATGGGAGTTCAGTTTGCACTGCAATAAATCAAACCTCACAGTTGCATTCCACAAGCTACTAATAAACCCTTTAAAAAGCCAGCAGACAACAGAGACAATGACCAATCACAAGAACCAAACACAACCAGGTAGGCAGTACCCTTTCTCTGTCCAGCAGCCAGGGTTTAAGTAGCTCCCAATATCCCAGCTTTTCCTAAGTAACCCAAAGGTTCTCCATCCACATGCTCTTTTGTTAACCTATTTATAAATTCAGTCCATCCAATCTCTTAGGATGGCAAAGTTCATTTAGGGCCCACTACGGAAAGCAATACCTCCTTTTTGTCCCCAGACCAACCCCCTTCAAATCTGAAGAAGAGAGCCTTCCAGGAACCCTAAATTCAATGAACAAGTTGGTACTCTGCGTGCCTTTGTGATCTCTGTGGGTGCTACATAGAAGTATGCATACACGTCTGTCCCTCTCTTTCCCTCTCTCTTCATCTTTCCAGTCTTAGTCCATGGCTGATGCAGCCTCTGGTGAAATGAGAAACCTGGGAACCCCCTGGAGCCAAGGGAGCCACTATTGGCATGACAGTGAAAGCAGTGGACTCATTCTCCACACCACAGAAGCTCCTGGCAAACAAGTCACAAAGTCATCTGAAGACCCAGGCTAGGAAACAGAAAAGACGACAGAAGTTGACAAACTCGAGGAGCCACGGCAGGGCGACCGGCTGAGGCCACCTCGCAAAGGCTGGACCGCAGTCCACCCCCACCCCCAGGCCGGCCCCAGTACCCTGGGAAGGCAGGTGAGTGCAGGCGGGGGTCTCGGGGTTCCCCGCCGCCTCTGGGGACTGGGATCAGGGGCCGCCCCTCTGTCCCCAAGGGGCCCACTAACCTCCCACTCCAGCTTCTCCCAACCCACCCCGGGGACTGCACCTTCCCTACTGCAGGGAAGAAAGAGAGCGGAGAAAAAGGAACGTGACGCCCATTCCCCCCGGCCACCCAGCCATACCGCGCTCGCCGCCGGGAATATCCCGCCGCGGGCCTCCTTGGCCCAGCGCCGCCTGCTCCCCCCACGCGGCCTCCTCACTGCGCCTGCGCGCCCGACCCAGCCCGGCGAGTAGCGATCTGAGAGTGCGCGCGCACCTTGCGTGCGCTGGCGTGGGGGTGGGACCTGCGCGGCCCCGCCCCTCCTCATTCCCCCTCCCTCCTCCCGTTCCCCCTCCCCCAGACACTGCCGCGGCCGCCGCAGGAGCCCGGAGCTCGAGCCGCCCAGCGACTCCCCCTCCCCCTCCCCCAGCCCCGCCCCGCCCCAACCCGGGGCTCCAAGCCGGAGCCGAGTCTACGCCTGGGGGTGAGTACGCGACCCTTCCCCAGCCCCTTCTCTTTTCTTTGAGGATCCTACCACCACCCAAAGAAAACCCCGGACTCAGCTGCGTGTCCCCTCCCTTCAGCCTCCTGCGGGACCCAGAGGTGCCCGGGCCCGCGGGACCCAGCGGTGCCGCGCGCTGCCCCCATCCCCGCACCATCCTGAGCCAAATGCGAGTCCTCCGAACCCTGCCCGAAGGTCCAGATGTTCACCGCCGTTTGTCCCCACCCCTGGGGAGATCCCGAGGGGCGGGACCCCCCGCCCCCGGCCCCCTAGCGCCTCTTCTCCCACCTGCCCGATCCAGGTGCGCGTCCCCCGCGCGCCCCTCCAGGGTTCCAGCTGCGCCCCCATCAGCCTGCCGCCGCTGTGGGGAACCTGCCACTCCCGCCCCCGAGTTTTGGATTCCAGGGTCGCCAAGTCCATTGCCCTCGGTCTCTTTTATCTTTTCTCCTGTTTCCGGGGCTGAGTACCCCAGAAGCCGACCCGGGGCAGGGGTTTGGGCTCGGACAGGGGCAGGGTTCGCGAGAGCTGGTGTGAGGCCGGCAGCTGCCCCCGGCCCGTCTGGGGACTGGTCGCGGGCTGGGGAGGCGACTGGCCCCGGGAGCGTGTCCTCTCCTTGCGCCCCACACAGTGCAGTTCATTCATGAGCCGCCCAGGCCTGCGTTGGAGGGTGCGGTGGGGAGAGGTTTCAGACGGAACCAGGAGTGGGGCAAAGGCCCCGTTGGGGGGAGGGGGCGCGCTTTGTCCCTCCTGGCCTTCTTGACCGTCTAGAGAGGACAGTCCCAAAGATTTGGCGCCTTATTCCTCTGAAGAGAAGGTCGCTTGGGAAGTGGAGAGGAGAGGTCAGAGGGGCCGGCTGCCCTTGGGGCTCTGTGCTGCCACCTGCCTGGGTCCCCTGGGGGGAGGTCTGGCCCCTCAGCCCTCCACTTCCCTGGGGGGGGGGGGGGCAGGAGAGTCCCAGCTTCTCTACCCAGTACTACTCTAGCCTTTCCCTGGGTCAGTCCAGGAAAAATGTGGCTGTGCCCAATCCCTCTTGAGGATGGACCCTCAGTCTTGCCTCCCAGGTGCATGTGAGGAGAGGAGTGGGAGTGTCTACCAGGCTTCCAGCCTAGTGTGCTAGCAACATGACTGTCCTCCAGGGCACCAGAGGGTCCAGGCCCTGGCTTGCTCCAGGTGGCACATGCTGGGACCTGCTGTTGGCTCATCCAACTCAGTCTTGGCCTATGGGTGGGTAGGTGGGGATGTGGCAAGGCAGAAGGCAGGTGGTGGGTAGCTAAAGGTAGCTAGGCTGGCTAATCCCCTTTCTCGGACATCCTGCGAGTTCTCTCCAATGATAACGGCTTCTTAGAGACCTCAGTTCAAATTCCAGCTCTGCCATTTAGCTGTGTGACCTTGACAAGTTACTTAACCTGTCTGAACCTTAATTTTAATTTAAAAGTGTGTTTACTACCAGCTCCCTACATGATTTATCATAGGGATCAACTAGATAACAGGTAAAGAAGCTGGCGCCCTGCCTGGCTGCTGATCAATAACAGGTTCTCTTCTCTGAACTCCTGACCCATCCTGGCATAACATCACTCTCCCGTACCCCCCACCTTTCTGGCCTGCTGCAAATGGATTCGGTATGTTTGAAGAGTTTAGGGCCACTCCCTGCCACTTAGTGGCAGAGTCCTGAATGGCCATATAAGCCCTTGGGTCTAAAAAAGAAGCCCATCCTGACTGAGGGGCTCTATCATTAAAGTCTCTTTTCCTTTGTTTTTATTTTTACCAGTTTCCTCCACTAAACCAACCCTTTTATGCCTCTCTTTATCAATAACATTAGCTGATTTTTTTTTAGAATCTATCACATGTCTTGAACTGTATTAAGAGCTTTACATAAGTCATCTTGTTTAGTTCTCAAAACAAACCACACAACTGAATTATTATTCCCATTTTCAGATGAAGAAACTGAGGCCGAGGGTGGTGAAATGTATTTTCCCAGGTCAGCAGCCAAATCTGTCTCACCCTAGAGCCTGAACTCTTAGCTCCCAGGCTCTGCCACCTGTCTTCTGCACTTCTCTCAGAACCTGGAATCACAAACGCAAGGTCTTAGTGGAGGGTCTCACGGCAGGCAAGAAGGAGGACAAACAGAAATAGGATGTGGCATTTCTCCAGAGCTGTAGCAGGCACTCTGTGGCCCCCAACTCCCAGGCCCCTGGTAGAAGCTGCTCTGTTGACCAGGGCAGCAAAATGCAGTGGCCAGGAGCATATACTTAAGCCAGGCTACCTGGGTCCATATCTGGATCTGTGACAGACTGGCTGTGTGACATTGGGCAAGTTGTGTATCTTCTCTGTACCTCAGTGTCTTCTCTGGGTCCTGATGGCCAGGAAATGAGATAACACGTGTAAAGCACTTAGAACAGTACCTGGCACAAAATCAGAGTAAAATAAACATTTGAGAATACATCCTTTTCCTACTGCTTTTATCCTCACTCGGTGATACTTTTTGCCCTTCCCTGTGAAGTTGGGGGTTGGGGGATGAGGCAAGGATATTAACACATCTTTGCTACAGTTTGGAAGACTGATGCCCAGGTTACTTAGTAGCAGAGTGGGCCTCCATTGTCCTTTCCTCCCTTCAGACCACACCGCCTTCCTAGGAGCACAGGCCCTAAATGAAATCTTCCCAAATAAATCTGGAAGGAAAAAGCTTTTAAATTACAACTCCCCCACCCTCACAGCGCAAAGGTTG
Organism: Mustela lutreola; assembly: GCF_030435805.1. NCBI lineage: Eukaryota > Metazoa > Chordata > Mammalia > Carnivora > Mustelidae > Mustela > Mustela lutreola. The sequence goes on from NC_081295.1 coordinate 91,401,032, forward strand.
TAAAATAACAACCTTTCAATAGCTGGAAATAAAATCTTCTACCACCCTCTACACACTGCCAGCTAAAGCCTCAGTGTCAGACTAGAGAAATTCCAGAATACAGCTGGCTGAGTGGATGAACTGCCCCCAACTCACCCCCCCACACCCCACCCCGATATTGGGCCTTAATCTCTTCCCTCCAACCAGCTACTCTCACTAAAAGTTTTGAGCAGCTGCTCTAGGTGAACTTCAGCCCAGCAACCCCACCCCACAGCCCCCACAGTTTGGAACTCAGAGGAGGACCCAGTCCACCTGAAGAGCCACCAGCTCTGGCTCCACCCTTTACCTGCCCTGTAACCTCTTGTGAGTTGCTTCTGCTCTGTGAGTCCCTGCTTCCTCCCCTGTAAAGTGGGTGATAGTGATCTGATCCAGCAAGTGTGCCCTGCCTTCCTTAGGTTTGGGGGGCAGTGTAAGATCAATGCGTTTGTGGAGGGGAGAGGGTTTTGTGACATAAAGAAGGAGGCAGCAGATGGATATGGTCATTTCAGTTACTAAGCATCTGCCTGGACCTTCACCCACCCTATGGGGTCCCCTTAAAAGCTCCCAGAGTGTTCTCCCTTTCTTTGGTGTGGAGAGGACTAATGTTGGTGGCGGGGGGGTGGGGGGGAATGCCAGGGGTCTGTACCCATTACATTCTGGCCTGGTGGAGCCTTGGAGTTAGCGAAACAGTAGAATCTGTCTTGATTGCCAGAGTGCATTGGAGCTGGGAGTTAGGGAGGGGAGCCACTTCTGCAGAGGGCCCCCAACTACCACAGACCCAAGCTACCTCTACCTACCTTTAACCTCACCTTTAACCATGGTGTCCCAGCGTTCTATGCATCTTATGTTTACATACCCAGGCTCCCAGACACACCCCCACCCACATCCCAACTTAGAGATCAGTCACCTACCTCTCCCCTACACACACACACACACACACACACACACACACACACATTGCACATGTGTACACACCTGAACGTACACATTGCCTCAGTGCTCTGGTGTTTTCTAGCTGGAGACTATTTAATGGGCATGTACAAAGCTTCCATGTTATGCAGAGCCCTGTTCTAGGCACATCAGAAGAGCATGGTGCCCTGAACACTGTTCTAGCTTTAAAAAGAGGTTGATGTTGGGACGCCTGGGTGGCTCAGTTGGTTAAACAGCTGCCTTCGGCTCAGGTCATGATCTGCAGCGTCCTGGAATCGAGTCCCACATCGGGCTCCTTGCTCAGCAGGGAGCCTGCTTCTCCCTCTGACTCTGCCTGCCATTCTGTTTGCCTGTGCTTGCTCTCTCTCCCTCTTTCTCTCTGACAAATAAATAAAATCTTAAAAAAATAAAATAAAAAGAGGTTGATGTAGGTTTGAACCCCATCTTTTTCTTTTTAAAGAATTTATTTATTTATCTGACACAGAGAGAGCAAGCGAGAGAGACCCAGAGCAAGCGCAAGCAGGAGGAATGGCAGGCAGGAGAGAAGCAGCCTCCCTGGTCAATAAGGAATCCCATGTGGGGCTAGGTCCCAGGACCCCGGGATCATGACCTGAGCCAAAAGCAGCCTATTAACCAACTGAGCCACCCAGGCACCCCAACCCCGTTGTTTTATTAGCAGTGTGACTTAGGGGAAGTTACTTAATCTCTCTAAGCCCCTGTGCCCTTATCTTAAAATGTTAATAATATCCAACTCAGGATTGTCGAGGATTAAATAAAACACGTATGTATTATTCTTGAAACAGTGGGCACTTGGTGCCTGTTGCAATCAATGGAGTTTTGGGGTTTTTTAAGGCAATTTGAGCTGGCAGGGAAGAGGGAGGCATAACACATCAGGCAGGTACTTCCTTAGCCTTCCTAACATAGGCTTTCCAGAGACTCCTTGGGACCAAGTGAAACATATAAACAACCACAGCTTCCCCCTCCATGCAAGAGCTGGTGACTCTTGCCCTGTAATTGAAGTGTCAGGAAGAGGCTGGGGAAAACCAGGGATCAGTGGGCAGGAGAAACCCTCTGAGTGCCCCCCCCCCCGCCCCCCGCCCCCGGGGGCTGGAGGATGCTTGCTCCCAGAGTTATTGTCTCTGATTCTAGGTTTGTTGTTCTCTCTGTCTGGTTTTCTCTCTTCCCTGGGGAGCCCCCCTCAAGGCAGAGTTTCAGTGTTGTCAGCAGAAGGGGTCCCCAGGGGCCCCCCAATAGGACGCGGGTGGGGCAGCAGTGCCTCGGCCACACTTCTCCTCCACCCTAGGAGCCTCCCCAGAGCCCTGCTAGGCTTCGTCCCCAGGCACTCCTAGAACCCAGGTATCCGGGCTGGCTGGCCCTTCCCTTCTTCTCCCCTGCCCCATCCACCCAGACCACAGAAGGCTGGACAGCCGCGCAGCGGTGTGGGGATCGTGGATGGAGGGTAGTACCCTGGTTGCAGGGCGCTTGGGCGGGGGAAGAGGCCCCGCCCACTCTCTCTCTCCCTTTGCCAATGGAAAAGCTCGCTGGAGGGCAGGCGTTCCCAGCCTGCTCTACTCCAGAGGTAGGAGCAGGGCACTCTGGGAGTTGTAGTCCTCACACCACTCAGGTGACCCCTGTGCTGAGATAATTGAAGAGGTGAGGAAGCTGGCGGGAAGGTGGGTGTAGCTGCTTCCAAGGCAGGGGGAAAGCAACGAGAGTCAGCAGGAGTGACTGGGACCAGGCAGATCACACAAACCCAGAAGCCCTACTCTTTCACTGACTTCCCACTCTGACCCCATCTTTAGGTCCCTACTCTGAGCACAGTGGACCAGCTTGGAAGCTAAACATCTTTTTCTTTTTCTTTCTCTCTCTTTTTTTAAGACAATTGTATTGAGAAAGTGATTAATAGAGTTGAAAACTCTAAGCAGATTAAACCATGCCATTTTTTAAGAGGTTGGAAGAAAAGATCAAGAGAAGCTAGCTTGCTCCTGACCCATCCTCCTAGGCTTGAATCCTCAGGCCTAAGACTTCCCCCATCTTCCCTCATACTCAGTTTCCAGGGACAGAGGAAAAGAGAAAGCAAACATGTGAGTGTGAGCGTGTGTGTGTGCGTGTGTGTGTATGTGTGTGTGGAGGTGTGTGTATGTGTGTGTGGAGGTGGTGGGAGGCAGACATTAGAGACTCACAACTTCCAGCTTAGAAAAACCAGTCTCCCCAGTCCAAATCTGGGCCAAGTTCCCCAGACCCAGGGTGGGGTCACAGCCTTACAGCCAATGAAGGTAAATCCATGTGACTCAACTCTCCCCTCCCCAGGCCCTTATCTCTGGAAGCCAGTGCTTCCACCCACCCAGGCTGCCGGGCGGATCTGCCCTCACTCCCTGTCCCCATGCTCCAGCGGGGAGCCATGATGGGGATCAGGGACAAGCCCAGCTGACCCCTGTTCTCTCCCCCCAGGAGGACCATGCGGCAGTAGCAGCCATGCTGCCCTTCCTTCTGGCCACTCTGGGCACCACGGCCCTCAACAACAGCAACCCCAAGGACTACTGCTACAGTGCCCGAATCCGCAGCACCGTCCTGCAGGGCCTGCCCTTTGGGGGTGTCCCCACCGTGCTGGCTCTTGACTTCATGTGCTTCCTTGTGAGTGCCCACACACTATCCCCTCGCCAACCGTACACTTGGCATCCACACCCTGTACATAGCTCACTAAGACCTGCTACCCTAACCACTCCACCTGACTCTGACTCCCCAGGCTTAACTGCAGGAGGGGTCCACATCACCCAGCCCAAGCCTAGCCCCTGACCGTCCACCCAAGCCAGGGTCATCCCTTTCTAAGACAAAATCCCAGCCCCTCCGCCCTTGCTTTCCTGGCTAGTCCAGTGGGTAGACTGTCTGCCTGCCAACCATTCCTTCTGCCCTCAGGCACTGCTGTTCTTGTTCTCCATCCTCCGGAAGGTGGCTTGGGACTACGGGCGGCTGGCCTTGGTGACAGATGCAGACAGGTAAGGCTTTGGTACTCTCCCTTACCTGTATACACACACACACACATGCACACACACACACACTTCTCAGGGATAAGAGCCAGCCCTCTCTCATCCCCCTTTGTTGGGGGGATGAAGAGGGTCCAGTCCCAGAATGGACATGGGGGACATGAGGGCATGGGCCTCTGTCCTTTGCTAGTCCCTGGGGACCCTCCCCCACCACTCCTGTTAACCTTGTCTGTTCTCTGTCCCCAGGCGTCGGCGGTGGCAGGAGAGGGAGCGAGTGGAACAGGAATAGTATGTGGGGCACCTGCCCCCTCATCCCCACTAAACCAGCTTTCTCTTTTTTTCTCTCATGCTTCTCTTCTCTTCCTGCCAAGTTACTGGTTTCTCTTTGCAGTTTACTCCTCTGCAGGCTCGTGTTTCAGGTTAACGCAGGCGGTGTGCTTTGCAGAGCAGGGGGCTCCCCAACTTGTCTCTGCCTCACTCCCCCATCTTCCCGTCTGGCTTTCAGCCTGAGAGAAGCCCCTTCCTGTGTGCCCTGCTCTCCTGGTGACTGGGCTGGAAGGGCGGTCTTCCAGGGAACTTACAGTACACTCACCTGTTGGTCTCAGAGACAAGAGGGGGTGTCACCAGTGGCTTGCCATCCTCTAATAACTAGTTCTTCGTATTTCAGGGTTCTCTGCTCACCCCTTCTGGAGGCCTGGGAGGGGGGCTTTCCATGGAGCCCCAAGTCTGGCCTTTCAGGTCACATCATGGTCTCTGCCTATAGGACTGGCGTTGGAGTTTCGGCAGCTGCTGGGGTCAGGAAAAGGGGAGGGTAGGGGCCCACCTGGGGAACATCCCCTAGCCCCCAATACCCCTAGCCCTTCTGGGGCTCTCCTAGTCCATCCTTTCCTTCAGCTCCCCATTGCTTGGTGCATAATAGTGGCTCTCTTGCCCCCCCATCCCATCCCCTGCTGGTCAGCTCCAGAACTGCAGGGCCTGCTCACATTGTTACTTCGGGGGTAACAATGAAGACAATGTCTCCCTGCCCACTGCCCTTCACTGGTACCCCCCAGGCCTCCTGAAGCAAAGAGGCGGATTTCAGGGAGGCAGGGAGAAGGCAGTCATTCCTCCCCGCTTCAGCCTCTGCGCTTTCTGTGCCTTGTCTAGCTCCTGGAGACCTGGAGTGGGAGCCCCCCACTTCAGCCCTGCTCCCCAGGAGCTCAGACTCACCAGGCTCTCTGATCTTTCACCTCCCCAACCCCCAGTGTGGCCTCAGCTATGCACGGGGACAGTCATGACCGGTATGAGCGTCTCACGTCTGTCTCCAGCTCCGTCGACTTTGACCAAAGAGACAATGTGAGTGCCCTTCCCCAGACCTGTTCACCTCCTGCTCCTCCTCCAGGGTGCAAGGCTCAGAAGCCTTGGCCTCCAGTGGTACAGGGTCAAGGACCTATGGAATGTGACCTTCTCCTCATAAGGGTAACGCTTGTCTAAGAGCCGCAGGAAACCCACCCAGACTTGGAACTCCTGGCTCTGTGCTCCATGGTGACCCCCAAGCTAGCACCAGCCTAGCATCACACATCCTGAACTTCGTCCCACATAGAACTCTGTGCCTGTCCCCCCACCCCCCAATTAATCCTAAGGACCCCTTTTCCCTTAGGGTTTTGGAAGTAACAATAGCCTTTCTGGTCCATCGAGCAAACATAGACTTCATGTTGCTCAGAGATGGCAGGCTAGTGGCATGGTGGCCCTCAGTGGGGTGGGGCCAGTTGTGGGTCATAGCTGAGTGACAGAGGCCCCTGTGGACAAGGCTTGTACCTGGGGATTCTCAGCAGTCCCCAGACCTTCATTCACATCAGGCCCAGCGCTTAGGCATTACCTGCCTGGCCCCTGTCACTCAGCCAGCATGGGGGTCCTAGACAGAACTCTAATCTTTAGGCCCCAGGATGGCCCTGGTCAGTCCAGCTTGGGCTGGGGGCCCTGGGGACAGCAGCTCTTATAGCAGCCACAGTAGAAGAAGCCAGTCAGCCTCCTGAGTTGGACTCCTGCTGGTGAGTGGCAAAGCAAAGGTATCACCCCTGCCCACCGAGAGGTGTCTGGATGGTCCCCAGACTCAAGTGATGTCCGCTACAGGGAGCAGTCCTGCCTCTTAGCTGGAAGGCACCTCTCTCCCCAATCCTGGGTTAAGTCCGGCCTTTCTACTAGGAGGAAGGTGGGGGAGGAGTCTTTCCATCTGGCCTTCCCCCATATGTCCCCAGCCTGCTGTCAGGGGGGTGAATTTCTGGCTGAAGGCAGGTCTGGGAGCTTGAGGGTAGGAACTGCAGCTCACGGGGATGCGGGGTCCAGTCCCTCTGGGGTGTGCTGGAAGAAAGGCGGCAGGAACTCAGGCAGTTTGGCCCGCCCCTCTGCTGTTGGCAGCCATGTTGAAAACGCTTGTTAGCTACAGGTCTGGAGGTCCCCACTGCCCTCGCTAGAACCCTGAGTCCCACCCATCCCTCCCCTGACCCACACAGCTTCAGGCCTTCCTCTGTTGGCGCTGCCCCGTTGGCTTTTTGCAGGGATGTACAGCTCTGGGCACGAGATCCACAGATAGCCCAGTTTGCCCTTAGTCCTTTTCTCTTTTGAGGGCTGGCACCTTCCCTCTTGCCCTCTGGGATGTGATGCTTTTGGGGGGAGGGGAGGGAGGTTGTGGAAGTTGTGCCAAGGTGGGCCACAGCCCAGAGGTGGTCACGAACATAGGGTGGCTGGGATTTGAGGTGGGAGGGGGGTTCGGGTTGGAGGGGTAGGGACTCCAGCTGATAGCTCTCTGTCCCCTAGGGTTTCTGTTCCTGGCTGACAGCCATCTTCAGGATAAAGTAAGTGAACAGTCTTCAGACTCTAAGGAGAGAGAGAAACAGAAACTTGAGAACCTGTCACTTCCCCACAAAGTCCAGCGGCCAGCAGCTTTGAGGGCCTTTAGTGCTCCCAGCCAGCCCAGCCGCCTGCTCCCTACTCCAGGAGGCCAGGCCCTGGGGTCCCGGCCTCCGTTGTCCCCTGAGCTTGCCTCACCTTACCCCCACCCCGTCTCCTGTGTGCCCCCTGCCTGGTGGGCCCACTCTGCCCGCAGCTGTCCCAGCCCCTGCCACCCCCCGCCCCGAGGGCAGAGGCTGGAGCCCCTGCACCTCAAAGCTTCGTGCAGCCAGCGGGTGGGGGCAGCAGGCAGGCTGGGAGCAGCCAGCAACAGGCAGGAGCCAGTATCCAGCAGGCAGAAGTCAGGAGATGGAGCCCGAGTGCAGCAGGCAGGCAGTGAGCGCTGAGAGAGGCAGGAGGCCCGGACAGGTCAGCACCACCACCGCCCCGGCCCAGGCCCCAGGGCCCCTGCCCCAGTGCCCCCATGCCTGTGCTTCTCCAGCACCCATAAGGCACCACTGTGGCCCCAACCCAGGTCCTCCCTCCCGTTTCTCCCTTTCCCACCAACCTGCCTCTCTCCCTCCTCACCTGCCCTTTCCATACCCTTCTGCTTCACATCTCTCACCCTGTCTTCCTCTCTCGGTGGCCTTCCCCGTCGCCCCTCTATTCCTCTCTTCTCTCTGTCTTCTTCTCCCTTCCTTCCCCTTCCCTCTCCCTTTCTCCCCACTCCCTTCCCAAAAGATAGGGGGCCCAGAGACCCCACCCCACCCCCACAGTGGTGCCAGACCAGCAGGGGCTGGGGGGACATGGGGTGGGGGTGGGCAAGGCAGGCAAGCTGTGACCCCTTGGCTGTTCCGGGCCTCACCTAGGTCCTCTGCCGCCCCTCACCTGCAGGGATGATGAGATCCGGGACAAATGTGGGGGCGATGCCGTGCACTACCTGTCCTTCCAGCGGCACATCATCGGGCTGCTGGTCGTCGTGGGTGTCCTCTCTGTGGGCATCGTGCTGCCTGTCAACTTCTCAGGGGACCTGCTGGGTCAGTGAGGGCCAGGATGGGGTGGTGGGAGCAGAGGATCGGGGGCAAGAGGACCTGTGTTCTGACCCCAGCATCATCCTCTCCCTTTTCTTACCCCCTCCCCAGAGAACAATGCCTACAGCTTTGGGAGAACCACCATTGCCAACCTGAAATCAGGGTAAGGTGGGGAAGCCAGTCAGGGAGGTCAGGGTCTGCACCGAAGTCTAGCCATGACAGGGAGGGGTGCAAGGGGCCACACGGTAGGGAGAGGTGGCTGAGGCTGCCGACGAGGCTATGGGACCCCGAGGATTTGGACTGGAGACAGAGGAGGTGGAGGTCTGTCGGGGAGCCCCAGGAAAGACCAGACCCCGAAGTAGCTGTGTGACTGCAGGCCAAGGAAAGATGGCAGCAGGCAGTTGGGGTGGGAGGCACTGTAGCCAGTGGGCAGGGCAGCAAGAGATGACCTCTTGGGGCCATTTCAGCTGTAGTGGAATAATCTTGGGGCCTGGACAACGTAGAGTGTGGGGCCTGTCCTGGGAGGGGGTCCGTGCCCAAAGACCGGGGCAGGTGGGGGACCCCGTACCAGGGCTGAATTCACAGCGGGAGCTTGGGGGCTGTCTGAGTGTGTTGCCATCCCCAGTGGCTCCGTGTCCCCCTCTGCCTTCCCAGGAACAACCTGCTATGGCTACACACCTCCTTCGCCTTCCTGTACCTGCTGCTCACTGTCTACAGCATGCGGAGACACACCTCCAAGATGCGCTACAAGGAGGACGACCTGGTGAGTGCAGCAGAGCCCCAGCCTGCCCCGCCCCAGCCTCTTCCCTTCCGTCCTCCTTGCTCGCCTCAGCCCTAAGGGGTGTCTGTGCTGGGAGGAGGCCACCTGGGTTCCTGTCCTGGCCCTGCAGCTCGAGAGCCCCTATCCACATTAAGTGACCTCCCTAAGCCTCAGCTTCCCTGTCTGTAAAATGGGACAACAGAACCTTCCTGAGGACGGTGGGAAGGGGAAGTGGATGGACCCATGGAAAGCACCTGTGTTGTGCCTGGCCCCCAGGAAACAGCTGTGGGGATGCTATGGTAGTGACAAACACTGCATTCATCACCAGGCCAGCCATGGCACTGGGCCCCTACTGCCTGAGGGTCAAGAGAGCCGGCCTCCCTTTCCTCTCCCCCAATGACCGCTTGGGAGCAAGAGACCAGATGGCTCTTTCATTAAGCTTGCTGCGTGATTTCAATGAGATACACTCTCCTGGCTTACCCTGGGACCTGGCTTATCCCGAAGGCCTCCTCCCACCCTTCAGCTCCTTGTTCCCCACACCCTCCTGGCACATTCTCGAACCTCCTCCTCCGGAAGGCAGACCCACTCCCCTCTCACCCCAGGTGAAGCGGACTCTTTTCATCAACGGAATCTCCAAATATGCAGAGTCAGAAAAGATCAAGAAGCATTTTGAGTGAGTGGCTACTCCTACCCCCAATCCCAGGTCCTGAGGGCCCTTCTTCACCGTTCAGCCCCTTAGACTCCTCCTGCCCTCGCACTGAGGTCTGGGGCTGATGCAGGGATAGAGGTGAGACCACGGGAAAATGACATGAGTCCAGGGTATTCCAGCACTTGGGCTGGGTGAGAGGCACCTGCCAGAACAGGGGAAATACAAAAAATACTTGAAAAGGGAGAAAAGTGGGGTCCTATCCCCTCCCCTACCACCCCCACCCAGCTTGAACTGGGTCATGGGTTGTTGACTCAGGGTCCATGGGCCCTTTAAGGTGTGTTGCTTCAGACTTCGATGTGATATTCTGAGGTTTGTGTGCAGACCAGGAGGAAGGAGCTCCTGGGCCTTCGTGGATACTGAGGGAGCCCAGGTGTGCATATTCGCCGAGGCTCTTTCTAGCTCTGGGGCTCTACCTTATGGGGAGGGGAATACCCTCCTCACTGATCGGCACAGTGTGTGGACAGGGTTAGGGATCCTGTCATACATTCACCTGTACACTCAGCAGACTTTCTCAGATGATGCCAAAGCACTGTGGTGGGCCTTGGGGCCACAAAAATCAATGAAAGGTCATTAAGCTCTCGGGGGTTCCCCTGGGGAAAGTGGGCCTTAGGAGCCAGTGCAGGGTCTGATGAGAGTTTGGTCTGAGGTCAGTCTGTGGCCAGAATTAGGAGTTGGCCAGTGGCCTTGATAAGGGACCTTGGTGATCAGGATCAGGACTTCAAGAGGTCTAGATCCACCATTAAGTGGCCTGGATCGGAAGTCAGTTGTTCCGGATCAGAACCGGACTGGGAGGTAGTGTCTAGCCAGGGTCAGATTGCAAACCCCTTTTTTGGTGGCCCACCGATGAGTAGTTTGTGATCAGCAATAGTGGATGGATACTCATTCATTCAACACACCTGTCTTGTCACCTTCTATACCCCACACGTAAACAAATTAGAAACAGGCCCTGCCCTCCCAAAAGTTACAGAATATTGGTTAAAATTAGATCCTCCTCAGTCAGTACAAGAGCGACTTGGGATCTTATCTGGAGTCCGAGCCGTGATCAGCATTAGGGGGCAGTCTGGGTGAGGATTAAGGACAGCATGTGCTCCGAATTAGGTGACATCTGAATATTACTGTCCTGTTGGAATCAGCTGTCGGCTTGGACTGGTAAGCCTTTAACAACCCATACTTACTGAGTACCTGCGGTGTGCCTGCGCTGGAGTCAGGCTGGGGTTTCAGCAGTATACAAAAAAAAGAACAGCCTCTTCCCTCACCTCCTATCCCAGTGGACGAGGCACATAATAAACAAACGAATTAGTGACAGACATGGCGTCAAGCCGGGGTAGGCGCCGAGAAGAAAACCAAAGCAGGGAGAGGGACAGAGTGAAGGAGTCAGGAAGGGGTGCTGTTTCCAGCGGGGTGGGCTGGGGGGACTCTGACAGGGTCCTGCCTGCCGTGAGGAAGTAAACCCCAAGAACCAGGCATCCATTCAGTACACGGGTGCTGTACGCGTACTGTGTGTTTCATCCCAGACCTGATGGGTGTCCGTGGAGAGCTCAGAGTTCAGCTTGTCTGTTTCAGAGGTCAGCTTGTGGTTTTGTTTAAGAAACAGACTCTGATTAAATTTAGTGGCCAGCCTTTAAGCAGGAGTGGGGGAGATGGTGATCCTGATTGGGGCTTGGGGGATTAAGGGGGTGAGCATGAGGGAATGACCGTCTCATAGATCCATTCATTCAGCACGTGTTTACAGAGCAGCTACTAGGTCTAAGCCGTTGGCCCAGGCCTGATGTATGGCAGCAGGCAGGTGGGCGGAGTTCCTACAGACAATAATGGTGGACTGTGTTTCAGGGAGGCCTATCCCAACTGCACGGTTCTTGAAGCTCGCCCATGTTACAACGTGGCTCGTCTTATGTTCCTCGATGCCGAGAGGTAATGGGGGGGATGACGCAGGAGGGGCCCCTGCCTTTTGCAGGGGGCATCCTGGCTGCAGCATGGGAACCCAGCTTCCCTTCCAGGTGTTTTCCAGGGCATGTGATTTTAATCTGAGGACGTACCCTTCTTCAGCTGCAGTATAAGAAACTCAGACCAAATCATAGAATTTCTGGCCCTTAAGGGATGGATAGGAAGACCCTTGAATAGAGGCGCATCTGAACCATGTGTTCTAAGCTGATCCAATTGTAGGCTCACCCCTGTCCTTAGGGAGTGGACATAGACGACCCCTGAGCTGAGCTCCCTACCCACCCTCCCTGCCATTCATAGCCCCAGTTGGGCCAGTGGGTGACTGGGCACCTGGGTCTCACAGGAAGAAGGCTGAGCGGGGGAAACTCTACTTCACAAACCTCCAGAGCAAGGAGAATGTCCCCACCATGATCAACCCCAAACCCTGCGGCCACCTCTGCTGCTGCGTGGTACGAGGCTGTGAGCAGGTACAATGTGACCCTGGGCTCCCAGAGTTCCAGCTGGGTATGGGGAAGAGGTGGACAGATCCCAATTCCAGACTTGGGTCCCCTGACCCCAGGAACACGCACACAAACGGGCCTTGCACATAACCATCCAAAGGTAAACAGACTCTCAGAGCAGGCTAGGCCCCGAGGTGGGGTAGGGCTGGGGGGCCCGGGACTGGGAGCAGAGTGCAGCCCTGCCCTCAGGGCCCCACCTGTCCCTACAGTCCTTGAAGCCCCGGTTCCCCTATTGGGTTCGTCCCCATCCATACAGTGACCCAGGTTTACAAACCCCAAATCAGAAGGGTTCAGTCAAGAGAACAGCCTTGTGCGTATTTACTGACTCTGTGGCTTTCGTAAAGTTTCTCGACTGCTCTGTGCCTCTCAGTCTCCTCCTCTGTAAGATGGAGCTACCCACCTCCAGATTGCTCTGAAGGTTACATGAGTTAACGTGTAGAAAGGCTAGAGCAGCGCCTGGCCTGGAGTAAGGCCCGGGTCAGTGCCACCAAGCGTGCCAGGGAGCGACCTGGCTCTCTGACCAGAGCCCTCCCCGCCCCCCGCCCCCCCGCGCCTCACTTGCCCTTGGCAGGTGGAGGCCATCGAGTACTACACGAAGCTGGAGCAGAAGCTGAAGGAGGATTACAAGCGGGAGAAGGAGAAGGTGAACGAGAAGCCTCTTGGCATGGCCTTCGTCACCTTCCACAATGAGACCATCACCGCCATGTGAGCCCCTGTCCTGCAGCCCATCCCCATCCTGGTGCCCTGGGGAGTAGCAGGGCTCCTGGGTCCCTGAGCTCATGGCCAGCCCTTGGCAGTAACCAGCACCCCTCCCCCAGCATCCTCAAGGACTTCAACGTGTGTAAGTGCCAGGGCTGCACCTGCCGTGGGGAGCCGCGGGCCTCGTCCTGCAGTGAGTCCCTGCACATCTCCAACTGGACTGTGTCCTACGCCCCCGACCCCCAGAACATCTACTGGTGAGCACTGCGGGGTGGCCGGGACAGGCTTCATGTGGCCTGGTGGTTGCAGCAGGGAATGGGGAAGGGAGGCAGGGCTGGGGTATCCCTAGAATGACCCTCACCTCTGCCTTCCAGGGAGCACCTCTCCATCCGAGGCTTCATCTGGTGGCTGCGCTGCCTGGTCATCAATGTCGTCCTCTTCATCCTCCTCTTCTTCCTCACCACCCCTGCCATCATTATTACCACGATGGACAAGTTCAATGTCACCAAGCCTGTGGAGTACCTCAATGTGAGACCCAGGCCCCATACCACCCCCTCTGTGCTATGTCCCGAGACACAGATACCAGGCCTCGGAGCCCTCTTTGCGGGGGGTGGAGGGGGAAGCCAGAATGTCCTCTGGCCCGGGCTAGCTCCGGTTCTGCTTGGCCAGCCCAGCCCCATCAAGAGCTCCCTGTGACCACAGGCTGCAGAGCCCTCTGAGAATGCCCTTGCCCCCTCCCCCGAGAGACACCACCCTTGGGTTTGCACAGCCCTAGAAAGATACCAGAGAAGAGAGTGAGCCCGGGCCAGTTTTAACAGACAGTGTGACCTCAGACAAGTCTCCTCCTCCTCATCCCCCCCAACCCCTGCCGCCAACCCCGTCTCTCCAACGGAAGAACAGAGGTTCAGACTTCCACTGGCTTCCGAGCTTAGATTCTGATGCCTTAATCAAAAGGTCTCTTGGGTGAACCCCAGTGTGGAAAGCAAGGCTGCTCAGATGGCCATAGAGTGAGGGGTTATTTCCACCAGCTCCTCCCTTGCTCCTCCTGCCACACACACAGCATACCTTCTTGGAGCCTCAAAGTCCAAAGTCAGACAGTTTGAAAATTCCTGAGTGATAAGAGCAAAATACACCAGACCCAGTTGGCCTGGGTTCCCATCCCCACGCCACTGCTCACCTAGCTGGGTAACCTACTGAATCTCTTTTTGCCTTAGTTTGCTCATCTGTAAAATGGGCCTATAGCATTGTTGGGAAGATCCATGCACATAAAGCCCGTGATCAGTGCCCAGCCCTTAGGAAGTACTCAGCCAATGCTAACCATGACAGTAACTCCCCCTGAAGTGGTATTCATGAGCCCGGCCCCAACCCTTGCTCTGGCCCTGCAATGTTCTGGATTTCTGCCACAGGGCCCCAAGAGCCATGGGGCCTGGGGCTTAGAGGGGGAGAGGGCAGGTAAGCCAAGCACGCTAGACAGGGGCCTGCTAGACAGCCCCCACCTGAAACGCCCCTCTGTGCTCCACTGCAGAACCCCATCATCACTCAGTTCTTCCCCACCCTGCTGCTGTGGTGCTTCTCGGCCCTGCTCCCCACCATCGTCTACTACTCAGCCTTCTTCGAAGCTCACTGGACACGGTGAGACACTGCACATGCCCTGCGCTCTGGGCCTCCTAGGTGTCTGGCTGTCCCTGCTGGGAAGCCCTCTCCCCTGTGGCCTCCCTGCCCCAGGCAGTCCCAGAGCTGCCAGGGAAGAGAGGCTGGCTAGCATCTCACACTGGGAGGCCCCCATCCCAGCAGATACCATACTGGCTGGGGGAGCAGGCCTGGGGCAGGGGGTGCTGGTTCACTTGATCTCTGCCCTTGTACCCCCTGCCCCAGCTCTGGGGAGAACAGGACCACCATGCACAAGTGCTACACCTTTCTCATCTTCATGGTGCTGCTCCTGCCCTCGCTGGGACTGAGCAGGTGGGTTGCAGAGGATGGAATGGGAACTGGGGATGATGGGGAGGGGCAGGATGAACAAGGGGAGCAGTTCAGGCTCCCACTTCCCTCACAGAGCTGGGGCACCCATGTCTAGGGGGCATCCCCAGAGGCTCATGGACTAGAATCCATCTCCCCTGATGTTCTGGGCTGTTCCAGCCCCCTACCACACCTCTCTACTCTTCCTCTCCAGCCTGGACCTCTTCTTCCGCTGGCTCTTTGACAAGAAATTCTTGGCTGAGGCAGCTATTCGGTTTGAGTGAGTGACCTGGGCCCCCAGGGAAAAAGACCAGGGGTGGGGTATATGCCTAAGACACACCGGAGGTGGGGGTAGGGAGCTCAAATGGCAGAGCAGAGTCATCCCAAGATGACACCACAGCGCTCAGGTATAAGACATGGGAGATGTCCCTGGGGTCTGTGTTGGGGCTCATTCTCTGGGAACCCATGTAGAGGGTACCTTCAAGGTATATTTGGGGCTCTGGAACCCACAATGGGGGATTTCGGTGACAGCCTAAAGATCTTGTATTCTCAGATTAACTCTAGCAGTCAAATTTCACACAGGAGACATCTGTAGTGGGATCTTGGTCATAATTGGGGAGTGACTTGGAGGTACCCCTGAAGGTCCTTGGAGTCCACAGCTTTAAATATCTGTGGAAATCTTGGGCTCACAACTCCAGAGTATTTATGGGGAACTATGGGGCTCATACTTCCAGGGTTTATGGGACACAAGTCATGGGAAGACCTCTGTAGTTTCAGGCTCTTATCCAGAACTGTGGAGTTCCTTATGGGGTACCTTTTCTGGGAAGCCCTAGGAGGCTGTTTGGGGGTGAGGGGATGGAGGGCCACGTACCGTGACTGTATATATGGGCACAAGGTCTAGGGGTCTTGCTATAGCCATCTGTAAAAATCTTGGGCTCACACTTGGGGTGTCACAGGCTTTGACAAAGGTGCTGGGGCTCCCCACCCTGGAGATCTCTGAGGAAGGGTCTGTGGAGCTTGCATTCTGGAGGTATCTGAGGCTCACACTCTGGGGGTAACTGTGGCTTAATTTAAGGTCTGAGGGGGTACATCCTGGGTATTCTTAGGGCTCACACTCTTGGTGTCTTTTAGGGTCTCATGACCTTTGTGGGGATCTCAGGCAGTCATACCCTGATCATTGATGGTCTTAGGGGTCCGGAGCACTCTTCATGATCTTTATAGGGCACAAGTTTTGGGGCACCTCCAGGCTCACACCCTTGGGTTGGATCCACTCACACTGAGGGTGTTGGACCTGTCTGTGGACAGTCTGTCGTCTGCCCTGGGGCTCATGCTCTAGGGGGCACCAGGGCATGGGTGCTTGCGGGCTCAGCTGGGGTGTCCCCACGAAGGAAGGCGCATCGGGGGCGGAGGTGTGGCGTACTGGCATGCTGGCCGTGGGCAGGCAGCCGCTGGGTCGCCTGAGAGGGCAGCGCTGGAGCACTTGGTGCCCGCAGGTGTGTGTTCCTGCCCGACAACGGCGCTTTCTTCGTGAACTACGTCATTGCCTCCGCCTTTATCGGCAACGCCATGGACCTGCTGCGCATCCCAGGCCTGCTCATGTACATGATCCGGCTCTGCCTGGCGCGCTCTGCTGCGGAGAGGCGCAACGTGAAGCGGGTACGGCCGCCTGGGGCCGAAGCGGCCCACGCAGCGCCCCCTGGTGGGCCCAGTCTGAAACAGTGGCGGCCATGCTAGGGTGTGGGGGCACATGGGTGCTGGAACTTGGGGGACCCAGTTCCGTGGCCCTGGGATATCCCCTTCCTATCTGGAGCCTCAGTTTTCCCATATGTGCAGCGATGGATCAACATAGATAACCCAGCCAGTCCTGACAGTCTAGTGTTCTGATGGGAGTTGGGGGAGGTCCGGGTCCCTAGACCTAGGGTCTTTGCACCCTAACCCCACACAAGGGCCCTGGGCATCCCATCCCCCAGGCCTAGCTACCTGCCAGCCCCTGATCTCTCAAAGGTCCCACGCCCCTCAACCCATGGCCCATCACTGTCCCTGCCCTGAACTCCCCCTCAGCCTCAGCCTCTCTTTCCATCCGCTTCACCCTGCTGCACCTTGGATATTGGGTTCTTTTTCCCCATGGCTTCATTCCTAGTCTCCTGTCCCCTTCTACCTGCCCTGCGCCCTTCTAGCCTGTCCCTCCCTCCCTCCCTGCACCCTTCTAGCCTGTCCCTCCCTCCCTGAGCCACCCTCCTGCCCCTCTCCCCCCCAGCATCAGGCCTACGAGTTCCAGTTTGGCGCAGCCTACGCCTGGATGATGTGCGTCTTCACGGTGGTCATGACCTACAGTATCACCTGCCCCATCATCGTGCCCTTCGGTAGGCACCGCCGCGCCGGGACCTGGGCCCTGCTCGGGGGGACCCAGGACCTCACCTGCTTCACTCTAGTAAGGCAGGCCACCCCGAATAGACAGGGCCCCGGCTGGGAGACCGGCCCCTCGGGCCTCCCGCCTGGTCCCTGCCTCAGTCTGGGGCCCGGCCTGGGGGGGTGGAGGGGGAAAGCCATCTCAGCTCAGGCTGGCCCCAGCTGGTGTGCCAGGCCCCTGGGCAGAGTCACCCTGACATGGCCACACTCATCCACACCAAGTGCCTTCACTCAGCTGACATACTCAGACATATATCACATGTCCCCAGTGGTGTTCCCACACATGCACACACTCACACGGGGTCCGCTGCTACACTTGGAAACAGTCCCATAAGCTCAGGAATGACCTTTGGAGTCCAGGGCAGGGCTGGGCTCTTGCTGCTCACAGAGGTACCCCGTGGTAGCTGAGCTGTGCACCTCAGACTAAGCAGCTCTTCCTTCTGAAATCTAGCAGTTTCTCTGCAGCTGTCACCCTACTAGTTCCCTCCGCTGTCCGCCTCATCATACCTACCCCTTAACCACTCTCCCTGGTTATCAAAGGCTCCAAACTCCCAAACTAACCTCCTCATCCTTTCAAAAGTTCCCATTCCCTCAGGCCCCAGGAAAACAGAACTTAGCACCTAATTTATACTCCTCTGTGTAGGGACAGGGTAAGGAAAAAAAAAAATTAAGGGTTTCAAGAAGAAGCTCATTGACCAAAAGAACAGACTTCTAACAGTAGGATTTTCAGTGAGGGGCTATGGAAGGAGGCGGGGAGCCTGAGGAAGGGGACACTGTGTGCTCCTGCGATGGGCTTGGGGCTCTTCCCGGACTGGGGCTGGGACAGGAGGAGGAAGGCCAGCCTGTCAGCCGTCTGGGAAGGACTAGGACGAGCTGGGACGAACACACAGAGGTCCCGCAGCACTGGTTCCGAGGTCAGAGCCCGTGTGGCTTCCCCCAGGGCTCATGTACATGCTGCTGAAACACCTGGTAGACAGGTACAATCTCTACTACGCCTACCTGCCGGCCAAGCTGGACAAGAAGATCCACTCAGGGGCTGTGAACCAGGTGGTGGCCGCACCCATCCTCTGCCTCTTCTGGCTGCTCTTCTTCTCCACCATGCGCACCGGTGAGGGCCGCCCCACACACACACCGCCCCGGGGGGGGCGGCAGGGCACGGTGGGGGAGGATGCCATCCAGAGTGAGGCAGAGCAAGCCATGGGAGAGCCAGTGGTGGCCAAGGGCTGCAGACAAGGAGCCCAGGAGAAGCCAGGTCAGGCCATGGCACGGCATGTAGGAATGCAGGACTGCGTTCAGAAGGTAGCCGAAGTGGGGTGGTGGGCCCCTGGGAGGGGTTGCCCAGAGGAGAGGTAGCAGCCCCATCCTTTGCGTACCCCCCACCAGGGTTCCTAGCCCCCACGTCCATGTTCACATTCGTGGTCCTGGTCATCACCATCGTCATCTGTCTCTGCCACGTCTGCTTCGGACACTTCAAATACCTCAGTGCCCACAACTACAAGGTGTGGGGCGAGGGGGGCAGGGGATGGCTGAGGGCAGAAGCTCAAGGGGGTACAGGGGAGCAGGGGGCTGGGTGGGAGCTGAGGGCGGGGCAGCAAGGGTTCAGGAAGGCATGAGGTCATGATGGCGACTGAGGGCAAGGACAGCTCCCCACTCCCTGACTCATTCTGGACCCCTCAAGATTGAGCACACGGAGACAGATGCTGTGGACCCCAGAAGCAATGGACGGCCCCCCACTGCTGCTGCTGTCCCCAAATCTGCGGTGAGTACTGGGATTCATCATGGCAGAGGGGGGTCAGGGGGGTGGGGGGAGGAGTTGCTGACTGAGGCTCTGCCCAAAACCAGGGGGGATCCCACTAGTCCTCCAGGAAGTGAAGCCTGTTCCAGCCCCCGGGGTCGGGAGAGATCTGGCTTCACTGAGGGGGCTGCCCACCTCTCCCTCTGGGAGGCTCACTGTCCTGCTCTCCAGAGACCCTGAGATCCCCCAGTGGGTCCCTCGCCACAGGGAGCAGCTGTCCACCCTCACCCTCTACTCCTTTCCCCCTTCAGAAATACATCGCTCAGGTGCTGCAGGACTCGGAGGTGGATGGGGATGGGGGTCCTGGGAGCTCAGGGGATGAGCCCCCATTGTCCTCATCCCAAGATGAGGAGCTGCTGATGCCGCCTGATGGCCTCACGGACACAGACTTCCAGTCTTATGAGGACAGCCTCATAGAGAATGAGATTCACCAGTAAGGGGAGGGAGGGGCCCTGGAGGCCACGCCCTGCCCCCACCCCACCCGCCCCCCACGGACACTAAAAAAAAAAACAAAAACCGCTAATAATTTATTAGATCTAAAGCTCCTTCATCCCCCATCCCCTGCTTTCATTAAGGTATTTAAAATGGGGATCTCACCACTCTCCCCCACCATGGAGGGAGGGAGGGAACCCCCAACCTCAGTGAGAAGAGCCCCGAGCCGGACCCGGGGCAAAGAGGGGTGCAGACAGGGTTCCCCCAGATCGGTGCCCCCCACGCTAGTAGTGTGGTCAGGAAAGGGTTATTGAGAGCCAAGACGGGTACCTGGTGCCGTGGCTGGAGACCTGGGGGGGTGGCCCAGGCATATCAGGGGCTGCCCCCTCCCAGTTCTTTCCTCCCTCCTGAGCCCCCCCTGGGATCTGGCACTCCAGGGAAGTGGAGCCTCCAGCCCCGTGTGGGTTGCATGAGGGGGAGGGGCTGCAGAGTGGGAGGAAGAGTCAGGACCCCAGTCAGGGAGGCGACCTAGGGGTGGGGGGTGGGCATGGCTGACACTGGAAAATGGGTTTTTGCACTGTTTTTTTTTTTTTTTCCTTTAAAATAAAAATGAAAAGAAAAGCTCTGAGGCAGGTGTCTGATTTTGCTGCTGCCTTGGGCACATGGGCTGGGGACTGAGCACCCCGCTCCATATCTGGAGGACTTGTCCAGTGCCTGGGCAGAGACTTCTGGTGTGGGACCTCGGTTTCTCCAAGGAGAGGAGAGAACAGGCCCAGGAGACTTAAGGGGAGCCTTGGGCAGGAGGGGCCTGCTGCGGTCACACTGGCACCCCCATCCGGTATCAGCCCTCAGCTCCATCGCTACTCCCTTCCCTGAGGAAATGGTGGGACTGCTCACAGGGACATAAACCCACTTTCTGAATCCCCAAAAGCCACACAAATGGGATGGACATTCAGGGAGAAAGGCCTGGCAAAACCACAGGTTCTTCACTGGTCCAGGAAGATGGCTTCCTGGAGCAGAAAGATCCCAGGAGGGCTACTTCTAGAAGACTCGGCAGGTGGTTCCCAAGGGGAGAGGCAAGAAAATGGGGCAACAGTAATCCACCAAACAATATTATTCGTTGTCATTGTTGCTACGACTTCTTGAGCAGGCGTTATGTTTCTGGAATTATGCTAAGTGGCTGTATTATGTGTTCTAAGGCATTTACTCCTCAGGGAGTTGGCTCTAGGGTCAGGCGTGGGTTTGCTGTGAGGATTACTTGAGATAAGATATGCAAGTGCCCACTTGGCCCAGTGCCTGGCCCATGGAAAACACCCAATAAATGTCAACTATAACTAATGCTATGATCATTAATAGTACCTACAAAGTGAGTGTGGTTTCCCTCTTCTTATGGAGGCTCAGGCAGGCAGCTATGGGGTTTGCCCAAGATTACCGGCCTGGAAGGAGTCTTGGGAAAAGCCCTTCTGGGCACCTCAGTGAGCCAGGCCCCGCCACCCTTCTGTCCCTTCCCCCTCAGGAGTGCCTGAGGCCTCGAGAAGCTTCCTGCTGGACAAGTCTCCTACCCAGCCAAATCTTGCCCGGTCCCAGACCCAAATGTAATCCACCCTCTGTAAGAAATTTTCTATGGCCATTCTAGCCCATCCCCCAAAGGCCCTCCCAGCCACGTGGCCACACACAGTGTCTCCTGCATATCTAGTGGGTCTCCCGAGAGCCAGGAACTCCAGTCCCAGCTCTGCCACTACAGCACTGTGCAACCCGGGGAAGGCCACCCCTCCTGTCCACACCCATCTGCTCATCAGTAAAACCAAGGAGTAAGAAGACCAAGTGGCACGAAAGTCCCTGAAGCACCCTGCCCACCCATCAGCAGGACCCAGAGAAGAAAGGGAGTCAAGGAACTCCTAGAGGAGGAAAAACAAGAGACCCCAGGAGCAGGAATAGGAGGGGGAAGAGAAAAAAACAGATATTACAAAGGTTTGCAGACAGGCAACCAGAAATGACCAACAGCAGGGACAGCAAACACGGGCACAGGGGGGGCCTGAGTGGCTCAGTGAGTTAAAGCTTCTGCCTTCAGCTCAGATCATGATCTCAGGGTCCTGGGATCAAGCCCCAAATTGGACACTCCGCTCGGCGGGGAGCCTGCTTCTCTCTCTCTTTGCCTGCCTCTCTGCCTACTTGTGATCTCTGTCTGTCAAATAAATAAATAAATAATCTTTAAAAAAAAAAAAAACAACAACATGGCACAGAGCCTGTCAAAGATCGCCCATGCACCGACAAAGGGCAGGAGGTGCGTGGTGTGCAGGGTTCGCCCACCCCAGCTTGCAGAGAGATGCCCTCTGCCTGTCACACGTGGCTTGGAAGGCCCGTGTTCCCTGGTGGATAGCTGTGGGCAGCTTGGCCTAGGCCTCAGCTTTCACACGTACGACAGAGCCACAGCCTTTTATTTATTCATTTATTTATTTATTTAAGATTTTATTTATTCATCTGAGACAGAGTGAGAGCAAGAGCAGGTGTTAGGGGCAGAGGGAGAGAGAAGACCTCTCTGGCTGAGAGCAGACCCCCGGCTGAGCCAGGAACCCTGAGGCCACACGGGGCTCAATCCCAGGACCCTAAGAACAAGACCTGAGCCAGAGGCAGATACCTAACCATCTGAGCCGCCCATGCCCCCCAGGACAGACCCACAGTCTTGTGAGATATGGACCTGCAGGCAGAGTCCCCAGAGTGCCAGCAGGTGGGTGGGCAGAAACTGGCTGTGAATTTGGAGCAGGAAGCACACACAACAAATAGGTCCCAGAGGGTGCAAACAGCAATCTGGCCCTTGATCCCTCCATGAAACCCACTCAAACTTCTAACTGTTCAGCCATGAAAGTTGACATTCAAAGAGGGAGGAATGACAAGACCCCACAATTATTAAGGCCAAAATGACCAGCGTGGTACCAAAGGCCTTCCCCAAGGTCATTGAATTAAACCGTAAACATTCCATCACCAGCTCTGAGGCAGGGAATAAGGTGTGCGCAGTGAGGTGACCCTTCCCCAGGTCAGATAGAAAAGTTCGGAAGGGCAAATAAGCCTGGGGAACTGGGTTAAGGGGCAGCGAACAGACAGGGAAGGGTGGGAGCCCAGGTAAGGGCTAACTGGCACTGGCGGAACCCAGGTCAGAAAGGGGAAATTAGGGGTACCTGGGTGGCTCAGTCATTAAGCATCTGCCTTCGGCTCAGGTCATGATGCCGGGGTTCTGGGATGGAGCCCATCATCGGGCTCCCTGCTCAGTGGGGAGCCTGCTACTCCCTCTCCCACTCCCCCTGCTGGTGTTCCCTCTCTCACTGTGTCTTTCTCTCTGTGTCAAATAAATAAACAAAATCTTTAAAAAAAAAAAAAAAAGAATGGGAAGGGGGAATTTCAGCAGGCTCATTTGATGCACATTTCCTGAACCAGGATTGAATGTCCAGTTCCACGCTGAGTGCTGAAAAGGATCTCAATGGGTGTGGGTGGAATTGGGGAAGGAGGAGGGAGGCCGCATGGAACCCCAAAGTCCATCTCTCTTCTTCCCTTTACAGCTGAGGCCAACAGAAGGTAATGGACAAGAGCTGAGGATTTAGGCTCAAATCCCAGCTCCGCCACTTACCAGCTGGGTGACTTTGGCCAAATTATACCATACCTTCTGAACAGGAAAACTACTGTCCTCACACACAAAATAGTCCAACACCAAATGAGGGAAAGGGGGCTTTTCCCACACCAACCAGTTCTCCAGCTCTCCAGGCACCAGCTAGGTGTTTGATGATTCCAGTCAGTTCTGACACTGTCCAGCTGGAGTCAGCATCAGATCCCACAAGAGCTCCATCCCACAAGACTGCCCCCACTGCAGATGCCCATCATGAGTCCCAGGCTGTCACCTGGATCGAAATTAGGGCTCTCATGACCCCCTGTCAGGTTTTGCAACGGGTTATGACAACACACAGAACTCTGGGAAACACATCTCTGAGTTTCTTGGAAAAGGATGTGTTAAAGGATACCGATGAATAGCCAGAGGAGGAAAGTCATAGAGTAAGATCAGAAAGGTCCCAAGCACAGTCACTTTCGTCCCTGTGGTGTGGGGGTACACCACCCTCCCAGTGCATAAATGTGTTCATCAACCCAGAAGCTCTCTAGACCCCATATTTAGGGATGCTTCTGGAGGCTTCCTTATATGGGCATGATTGCTTATTAACTTCATCTCCAGCCCCTCTCCCCTCCCTGGAGAAAGAGGAATGAGGCTGAAAGTTCTAGACTTTTAATCATGGCTTGGTCTCCCTGGCCACCAGCCCCATCCCGAGGCTAGCCCGAAATCCTCCAGGAATAACCTCATTAGAACAAAAGATGCAGTTATCTCTCACGAAATTCCAAGGGTTTAGGAGCTCTGTGTCAGGGACCAGGAGCAGAGACCAAGGACATATTTCTTATTATGTCACCCCTGGCCCTCATCTTTCTCCTCTGTAATGTGAGGATAAATGATACCATGTCCTGGAGCTGTTTTAAGGATTAAATAAGCAGAAAGTTCTTAGCCCAGTGTTCAGCACATAATAAGAACTTAATTAACTGTAATTAATGTTCTTAGAGATGAGGAAGTTGAGACCCAGAAAGGGGGGTGGAAAGACTTGTCCAAAGTTGGCTTGAGACAAGACTCGGTGGCTCCATTCAGTGGCCTGAGCATCTGCTCTGTGGCCAATCGCTTCACCAAGGCAGAAGGTCACCCGGATGACCTTGACAGTCCCCTATACTATAGGGTGGGTTTCTCAGGTCAGACAGTTCACGCTTTCCCCTGGACAGATGTGACAGCCAGCCAGTGGCCTGGCCATACCAAGAAGAGTGTTACAGGTTGAATTGTGCCCCTCACACACACAAAGATACGTTGAAATCCTAATTCCCAGTACCTCAGCTTGGGACCTTATTTGGAAATGCGGTCCCTGCAGAAGTAAATAGTTGAGATGAAGTCCTGCTGGAATAGGGTGGGTCCCTGACCAAATACAGCTAGTGTCAGTATGAGAAGTGGGAAGACACAGAGGAGGTGGTGTGAAGATATAGAGCCACACAGGGAGAGCGCCGTGTCAGTGGGAAGGTACCTTTTGGAAATGAAGAAGCCCTTAGGATAAAAGGGTCAATTTAGGGTGTCAGGGACAATCCCTTCCTAGAAGCCTTGGGCTGAAAGAGGGGGCCTAAGACTCGTCCTGAATGGAGTTCAGTGAGGACAGCCAGCCTGGTAGAGGTGTCCCCGGTTAGGGGTGCTGGGACTCCTGTCCCCTCAGGAAGAGGGCCCTTGGATTGGTGGGGTGGGACCAGGCAGATCAAAAGAGGCTAGGTTGCTGACCTCGCCAGCCTGTGGGGGACAGGGAGAAGGAAGACAGAAGGGGCAGGCAGCTATTAAAATATGCCACTGCCCTAGGACTCCCACTGCAATTGGAGAGTTCTGGGTGGGGGTAGGGGTTCTCCTCCCCCTCCCTCTAGAACCTTCAACTGTCAAGCCCCACGCTAGCCACCATCATGCTGTACTCCCCAGGTAGGCGCTGATGGGCCTTGTACTCCTCCTGTACTTCTGTAGACAAGGGCCTCCCCCTGGGGAAGGGGCTGTGTTCCCTGGAGGGTGACTCCTCCATCGGACTGGATGCTCCCTAGGACCAGATGGGTCTCTTCCTCAGACACCCTGCTGGTGGCCAGACACACAGGAGCCCTTCCTCCTATCTCCACTGAGAGGCTGGAGTCAGGGAGAGGAGAGGGAGCAGTCACCCTACTCTCATAGCGGCCTGGGAGAAAGGCTTGTGTGAGGGAAACCCCAGCAGCCATGAAAAAACTAAAACTCAGAGAACAGAAAGAACCTCTCCCCGGCCCAGAAAAGTGGGCCTCTTAGTCCAAAAAAAGACCAGACCCTAAGAAGGCCACAGGACCAGGACTCTGGAGGCAGGTCTGGGGACCTGACCTCAGGGCCTGAGGGAGACAGTACTGGGGAATGTGGTGCTCGGCAGAGTTGGACTGTTCTGTGGGGTGGGGGCTAAGTGGTGGGGGGCAGCCAATCCCAGCCACAGAAGGGCTCAGCCCTGCACCTCACCCAGCCTGTGGTGGGGCCAGCTGGCCTCTGCTAGGGGGCACTCAGGTCCTGGCTTCTTGGGCCATGACCATCTTTCCCAGGCCCTGGAAGTGTGGGCCTGGCCCAAAGAGAAGACCAAAGGCAGTCCTCGCTCTCCCGAAGTCCCCTGAGAAGTCTAGACAATATCTTATCTTTCTTTCCAGCCAGCTTTAGAAACTCAGCTGTCCCCAAAACTGCAGGCCTCCAGTGGTAGGGAAGCTGCAGAGCCCCTGCCCTCAGGGACGACTCCCCACCTGCAGGGGAAACATGATACACAACTGGGACAAAGAGCTTCCTTGTCACACATGGCCATCTGTCTGTCCTTCCCACAGCCAGCCTTGTCTGTCTGTCTCAGCTTGCCCACGTCCCTAGACCACCTGACAGTGCTCAGGTCTGTTACCCTCACTGGAGACATTGTTGGTGATGACTGTGGTGGAGTGTGTGTGTGTGTGTGCGTGTGTGTGTGTATGGTACACGTGCCTCCCCTCCCCCTATCAGCCAGATGAGCAGTGCATTCAGGCCCAGCCAGCAGAGGCAGAGTTTGGAGGCAGGACAGTGAGAAATGACTCCTCGGGGTCAGTGGTGACCAGGAGACGGAGGACTCCAGAGGGATGAGGAAGCTGAGATTTAACCTTCACAGCCTTGGTCTGCCCTCTGAGGTTCTCTAGTTTTCTTGGACACCAGCCCCTCTGGGATCCTTCCAGACCCTGAGCAGAGGCCAGCACAGCCACTCCGAGAGGCAGCCAAGTCAGAGGCCTCCCTGAGGCGGCCCTGGTGGTGGAAGGGCACAGAGTGGTTCATCTCACTACGTGGGTGCCCTTGGCCCCTCACTTAACCCAGGTCTCTCAACCTGGGCACCTGGCATTTGGGGCGGTATAACTCTGTCATGGGGCTGTCCTGAGCAGGGTAGCGGCCTCGCCAGCCTCTACCCCGCCCCCCCCCGATGCCAGGAGTACCTCCTGTTCCCCGGTTATGACAACCAAATGCGTCTCTAGACCCTGCCTAATGTTCTTTCGATGGAGGTGTGATCTCCCAGGTTGGGGATCTCTAGCCCTAACACCTCTGGGTAGGTCCTAGGGTAGGCCTAGGTCACGTGGGACAGTCATCCCTGCCCTGCTGGCGACACGGGGTAAGGACCAGGTGATGAAACAAGACCAGTTCTGATCCTCATCCCCATTCTGAGATGTTCTGCAGCGAGCCTCTCTAGACCCACTTCACCTGAAGGGGGCTCCAAGTTTTGTCCCCCACAGGGGGACAAGTCTTCCCCTGTTCTTTTTTTTTTTTTTTTTTAATTTGACAGAGAGAGACACAGCAAGAGAGGTAACACAAGCAGGGGGAATGGGAGAGGGAGAAGCAGGCTTCCCGCTGAGCAGGGAGCCCGATATGGAGCTCAATCCCGGGACCCTGGGATCATGACCTGAGCCCAAGGCAGCTGCTTAATGCCTGAGCCACCCAGGTACCCCCTGTTCTTTGAGCAAAGAAATAAGTCGTTTATTCCCCTGTTGCCCCAACACACCCTTTTATTCATCCCCCCCCGCCCCCGCCCCGGGCCTGAGGGAGTGGGGAAGTAGCTCCTCTACTATTTTTAAAAGAAATAGGGCGCCTGGGTGGCTCAGTGGGTTAAGCCGCTGCCTTCGGCTCAGGTCATGATCTCAGGGTCCTGGGATCGAGTCCCGCCTCGGGCTCTCTGCTCAGCAGGGAGCCTGCTTCCTCCTCTCTCTCTCTGCCTGCCTCTCTGCCTACTTGTGATCTCTCTCTCTGTCAAATAAATAAATAAAATCTTAAAAAAAAAAAAAAGAAAGAAAGAAAGAAAGAAAGCCAGAGGGCCTGGGTGGGGAGAGAGAGAGTGGGACAAAGGGAGAGGAAAGGGGAAGAACGCCCAGATTCCAGCTGTATGCAACCACTTCCTTGCCCCCAACCCTGACTCTTCCAGAACCCGGAATTTCTGGTGCACCCCACCCTCAGGGGCCCTTCAGGAAAAAGGGGGCCATCACTAACCACCAAGAAGCTCCCAGTTATCCTACCCATCTGAGTGGCCTCTCTCCCCGGCCCCTCCTCCCTGCCTCTACAGCCTGCTGTGAAGATAACCATGAAGGGGGAGAGTCTGGAAGGGTCCTCTCAGAACTCCCCGCGAGTGAGTGTTCACTTCTGACTCCTCAGGGCCCAGCACAGAATAAATGCTCCTCAAAGGTGGCTGCAATGAGTTACCGTTTGCTCTAAGGAGCTCACACCGAGACAGACACACACTGATGATCCCAACACGTTCCTGCCTCCTTACGATCACTGAGGCCTAGGAGGGAGGGGGGCTGCTGTATGATCGCAGTAGGAACTCAAGAAATAACTAGTTCCCCAGCCAGGTCCCTGGGGGAAAGGCAACCAACATTTTCTGAGCACCTGCTGAAGGCCAGTTCACGTAGCTTGCATCATTTCATCCGGAAACACCCTTCGTGGTAGAACACAGCAGCCTCTGTATGCAGATGAGGAAATCAAGGCTCCGAGACATAAAGCAACTTGCCTGTGGTCACACAGCTACTCACCCCAGTTCAGGGCAGCCCAGGGCACCAGCTCTGCGAAAGAGGAATCAGTGCCTTCCAGACCCCTTTTCCAAGACCTTATCCAGTCTGAGGGAGGGGAAGGGACTGAACAAAGACCTAGGAGGAAGGGAGGGACCCCCCATCCCTTCCAGTCCAGCCTTGGCCCCTGCACCGTGGCTCCTTCCTGGCAAGGCCACGAGTGACGGGTAGGAGCTCGGAGCAGCCTGCCTAGGTCTGCCCCTGCCTGACTGCTGCACGCCAGGCGTGCAGCCTTGAACAAGTTCAACTTCTCAGGGCCTTGGTTCTTCCCCCCCCTAGCAGGGAGACAAACCCAGCCCTTGGGGTTGTTGTCATGGGGCTTCCCAGAGTTAATGCATGGAAATAATTTAGAACCAGGTTTTGCAGGCAGTCCTAGTATTTTTATAACAGCTCTGTAAGTGCTAGTCCCTTCTACAACTGGGGGAGACTCCTGTTATAGTCTTGTCACAAACCATAGGCTCCGTAGAAGAAGCAAAGGGCAGGATCCCGAGTCCGTCCAGCAAACTCACCCTAATCCTGAAGGCCAGTGAACTTTTCTCAGTGGGGACCAGGAGTCTACAGGCCCCAGGGACCCCAAGTGGACCCCCAAGGAGCCTTTATGTGGGGACCAGGGCCTTTGCTCATGGCCTGCACCAATGCTCCGGCTTCCCTGGGCTGAGGTGAGCTCTTTTTGGTCCCCAGCCCAGTCATGGCCTCTGGGCAGTGCTGAGTTGAGGTCTATAGAGCACACCATTTACCAGGAATCTGGGGGGATAGGGGACTCTCCCTAATGGAACGGAGAGTCCCAGGGAGGAACCCATCTATCCCTTCACAGGGAGAAACTGACATGCATGACCCTCCTCCCTTCAAGGAGTGCTGGGGCACGTCATTCAAAACATCTACTAAGCACCTCCTATGTGCTCAGTGCAGCAGCAAACAGACAGAAATCCCTGTCCTCACAAGCTTTCATTCCAGAGAGGGAGACAAATAAATAAATAATAATAAATATATGTCTGCCAACATCTACTCCATCGTGGACCAGAGCGGAACAGGGAGTAGGGGGCAGGGCAGGAGAGAGAAAACAGACTTGCAAACACAGATGAAAAATCACTAGAGTGCAATGCAAGGCATCCACCCATTGATTCACTCATTCATTCATCCATCCACTGAAAGTATGTCTGCGCCCCTGCTGGGTCCAGCTACTATATGAGACAGAGGGAACCCACTGGTGGACAGAGGAGCCCTCTCCTCCACCTTGGGGAGTCACAGACAAGCCAACTCAGAGCCGGTAGCAATGGGTGTCCCAAGAAAGGAAAGTGCTAGATGCGAGGGCAGCCCCAAACTCTGTGTGGGCAGATTAGGGGAGGGATTCCCTGAGGAGGTGGCATTGATCCGGGCCTGCAAGGCGCAGCAGGACTTTCCCAGTGGACAAGGTGTGTGCGTGGAAGCAGAAATGATTCCAGGCAGAGGCACTGAGGCGGAAGTGGTTCAGGGCAGTGGAGAAACGGCTGCCTGAGCTCGAAGTTGCTGGGCCTCTTGGTGGTAGGCTGGTTTGGGTTTGCCAGGCTCACAATGGGAGACCACAGGGGCAAATCCCCAGGAGACACCGCTGTGGGACTGGAGAAAGGGTGTGCTTGTTTGGGGTCGTGGGAAGAGTCAAGGGGCATCAGAGAAGTTTTGCCACCGGCTCATAATCCCCTTAGTTGATGAAGACGGGAAGATGGTGGTAGTCCACGGGACTTCCCGCTGAGGAGAGGCTCCTCCCTTCAGAGGGATTGTCAGGGAAAGGTCACAGGGGTCTGGGGTCTGCACTCAGACGGCATCCCATGTGCAACCCTCACCCGTGACCTTGGGCATGCTCCTTGACTTCCGGGCCCCTGCTTCCTCTTCCGGTCACTGAGAATATTCCATGGCTCTTTCTGGAGGCAGGTGTGCCTTGCACAGAGCAGGCGCCCAGTGCTGTTAGCTTTGCTAGTGTAACTCTTCTCCTCGTCTGCCACCTCGAGGGATGGCGAATCACAGAGACCCCCTGCTCTTGCCTCTGTGGAACTCAGCCCTCTGTGGGCTCAATCTGGGTCTCCCCGCTAGACAGTCTAGAACCCTCCCGCCCCTCCCTGGAGCTGCCCCTTCTTTTCCCCACTCTGGATGCCTCCCACACTGAGGCACCAACTGGGTTCTGTTTAACTCAGACCCCATCCTTCCACTACTCTCTGCCTCTATATAGACTGGCCTATTTGGAGCAGTTTACATAAATGGAATCATGTAGTATGTGGTTCTTTGTCACTGCCTTCTGTCACTTAGCACCATGTTTCTGAGATTCATATATGTTGTAGCGCGGATCAGTACTTCAGATCTTTTCTTTTTGAGAGAGAGAATGCGCATGCGCACACACGCACACACATGCACACACACACTCAGGCGCAAGTGGGGTAAGGGCCTGAGCGAGAAGGAGAGAGAGAAGCTCAAGCAGGCTCCATGCTCAGTGCAGAGCCCTCATGACCTGAGACCATGACCTGAGCCAAAATCAAGAGTCGGACCCTAACTGACTGAGCCCCCCAGGTACCCCAGCAATTCATTTCTTTTTGAATTGTATCCTTGTATGAATGATATTCCTTTGTATGTGTGTTTCTTGTCTTACTGGGGCATTTATCAACTGATGGACGCTTGGAGTCTCCTTCCCACTTTTTAAGACTTGCGAATAATGCCACGACCATCTGTGTACAAGCGTTTTATAGGGACATACATTCTCCTTTCTCTTGGGTATATACCTAGAGGAGGAATCGCTGGGTCCTGGGGTCAGGATCCTATGTTTAACTATTTGAGGGATGGCCAGGCTATTTTTCAAAATGGCTTCACCCTTTTATATTCCCACCAGCAATGGATGAAGGCTCCAGTTTCTCCACACCCTCGCCGACCCTCATTATTATTAGTCCTTTTTATTACAGGCATCCTAGAGGGTACAAAGTGGAGGAACATTGTGATACGTTTGTATTTCACCTGGCGACTAATGGTGTCGAGCATTTTTTTATATCTTCTTCAGAGAAACTATCTATCCAGACCCCTTGTCCATTTTTGAACTGAGCTAACTGTCTTTTCATTGTGAACCAGAGTCCATTTTCACGGATCAAGGAATGGCGGCCCACATAAGCCAGAACCGGCTCAGGGCCAAGGGCGTAGGCCAACACCACAATGCCGAGAACTTCAACAACCAGAATTATGAGGACCTGCAAGCAGCCTGTCTGAGGAGGGGAGAACTGTTCGAGGACTCCTTTTTCCCCGCCGAACCCAGTTCCCTGGGCTTCAACGATCTGGGCCCCAGCTCCAAAAGTGTGCAGAACATTTCCTGGCAGCGGCCTTGTGTGGGTACTGGGAGGAGAGGCAGGGAATGCTCGGCAGAGTGGGAAGACTGTTTGTCACGACCCCCCCATCACTTTGATATTTCCGGTCCCCCGACCTTCTATCCCGACCCTGGATCAGGCCTAGGGACGTTCTGGCTATGCTTAAGCGAAACCTCTTAGAGAACCCCTGGGAAAGTCAGTCACTAACCTTTGCTATCACGTCCTACAACTCTGCCAAGCTGGTCCTGTGGCCTTCCCCATCAGGTGCCATGTTTTCCCCTAGAACTTGGAGGTGAATGTCGTTCCCCAGGAATGGTGAGAGGGAGGTTGGGAGGGGTTGTCTTGGACCCCCTAAAATCTTTATTCCTTCACCACAGCAAATCACAAGCACCCCTCACTTCATCGTGAATGGGCTGAGTCCAACAGATATATGCCAAGGCGTACTTGGTGAGTGGGGAGCAAGAAAACCAGTGTGGAAGGAGGGGGTGAAATGAGGAAGATGGCTGAGGTAGGAGGTGTGCCAGGGTGTCTTTTGAAGAGCTGGGACCCCTAGATTCAGATGATCTCTCTTCCCCTTCCACTCTGGAGAGGATAGCAAGACTGTCAGGAATATTTTTCCTATTCCGCCTGGTGCGATTCCAGTCCCTCCTGTTGCTGTCTAGGTCTGGGAGTAAGCTGGGTGGTCTGTTAGTTACCCATTGCTAAACAATCAGTTGCCCCCAGACTTAGTGATTTAAAGCAATGACAAACATCTATCACCTCATAATTTGTGAGGAACATACCAGGTAGGGTCTGGCTCAGAGTTTCTCATGAGGCTACAGTCAAGATATCAGGCTTCCCCTAGGACCATCTGAGTGTCTGCACAACTTGTTAGCTGTTGCCCCAGACAGAGTGATCTGAGAGAGAACAGAGAGGAAACCATCATGCCTTTTGCAGCCTCCTTTCAGGAGAACACTCAGGTCACCTCCGCTATATCCCATTTGTTCGAAGCAAGCTGGAAATCTGACCCTCACTCCTCACCTGAGGGGAAGGAATTAGGCTCCACTTCCTGAGGGGAGGATTGACAAAGAGCTTGTGGACATACCTCTAAGCCACTGCAGGTGCCAGGAGTTCCTCAGTCTGATGTATCAAATAAAGGAGCACTGGCTTCCTCAGCCCACTCTCCCACGGGTTCCTATGACAGCCCCAAGGGATAGCTTCCTCCCTCAGGAAGGGTTCCTCCAAATCCTGCTTGTTTCTCCAGGGATAAGACTAGAGCCTGAGTTCTGTGGAATCTGTGGCAGAGAAAAGGGCAGGTTGTGGGCAGGGAGGAAGCCAAGGAAACCCTGGGCCCCATGTCTGCCTCTGTGGCTCACTGGGCTGTGGGAGGAGAACCGGCTTCTTCCTGGTTATGTGTCCTTTTGGCAATGGAGGATTGGAATATCCATAACTTTCCCTCCCCACCTTCTGCCTCCCCTCAGCAAGGGTACCCCAAGGCATCCAGGAGGGCATTGGTAATCACAGATGCTTTCCCAGTACCCGCGGCATCAGCCTGGCCTGGAATACTCACTCAGGGTACCACCGCACCCGCAGCCCCACCCAGCAAAGTCTGAGGTACCCAGGAGAGAGAGTTCAATAGATGACCTTGGCCTAGGGATACTGCCGTTAGCCCCCATCAACACCTAGGCCCAGGGACCCAGCTGGGGTACAGACTAAGCTGCTTGGGTCTCCAGTATTAAGTGGGTGACATCAGGGAGTGCTTTCTTGATTATTACACCAATGTAATCATAGAGTAGAAGTAGAAGGCAGGCAGTATGGGGAAGATGACTGGATTTGTTCAAGGGATGGGAGAATACTGGCTGTCTCCACAAAGCAGATATCCACAGCAGTTCTCAGGGTAAGGAGCAAGATGAAGGCCAAATATCTCCTCCTCAAATCCAAAAACCAAAGTATGTGGCTCTAATTTGTGAATCTGTTACCTAATAGGAAAGGAAAAGAGGCTCACAGCCAACACCCTCCACCCTGCCCCCAGAGCCTTTCGCTTCAGCCCAGTTTCTCCCTACAGATTCCTTCCTGAACATTCCTCAGGGGGAGGGTCAAAGGAGGCGCTTCTCTGTGGGGGAGGGGCCACAGAGGCTGTTCCTGCTCCTTTAGGGCTTGGATTCTGGGACCCACACTCACCTATGGGAGGGCTTGAGAGGCAACCCCCTTCCTGTCTTTCCAGGGGACTGCTGGCTGCTGGCTGCCATTGGCTCCCTTACCACATGCCCCAAACTGCTGTATCGTGTGGTACCCAGGGGGCAGAGCTTCAGGAAAAACTATGCTGGCATTTTCCATTTTCAGGTGAAGGATGATTTGAAAGCCAGAGTTGTTTTATGCTGTGTGTATGAGAGAGACAGACAGATAAAAAAAAGGGGAGGGAGGAAGAAGAAGAATGACATGTGCTTGGAATTTACCTTTCTTTTCTTTTTGAAAAATAACATTTATTAGGGTGGGCTTTTATCTAATTATCAGAGAAATGTCTGCTCACTAAAGAAATCAGGTAGGCTGATTTTTTAAAGCCCAGAGAGAAAATAATTGTTATCAGTTTGTGGCTCTCCTTCTGCTTCTCTCTCTCTCTCTCTTTCTCTCCCTCTCTGTCTCTCTGTCTCTTCCTCTTGGTAGAAGTGTGTGTGCATGTGCGTGTGTGTGTTTATGTGTTTTGTGTATATGACACTGGGAGTCAACAGTCAGTCAGGGTCACATTATTTTTGTAATCTGCTCCTTCAGTTTAGTGACATGTGGACAAATTCCTCACATCACAAAAATGTTTCTGAGAATCACAAGAGTTTTTTTAAAACCTCAGAAATCCTGAAGCCCAAGGTCAAAATGCGGCTGGTGTCTCTCTGGAGGCCCGGCAGAAACTGGAGCTGAGGCTGGAGGCAAGCTTCAAGCTTTTCATTGCCTTTCCCACACCCCTCAGCCATTCAGGGGAGGGGCCTGTCCGCCTCAGGCGTGTCCCTGATCCTGGCCACCAGGAGGTGCTCGAGTAACACAGTTTTTATACAAGGCTTGTGCGTGTGTGTGTGTGTGTGTGTGTGTGCGCGCGCGCACACGCGCCCAGGGGAAAAGTGGGGGATGTGGGGTGGGGGCGTGCGTGGGGGGAGTAGGAGTGGGGGTGTGGAGGTGTGTGGGAGGGGGTGCACGCCTGTGCTTGGAGGAAGGCCTGGGCAGACAGATACCCTAAGCCCCACTGAGGTCCACCTTGCTGCCCACAGATTTGGCAGTTTGGGCAGTGGGTGGATGTGGTGGTGGACGACCGGCTGCCCACAAAGAATGGCAAGTTGGTGTTCGTGCATTCCGCCGAGCGCACTGAGTTCTGGAGCGCCCTGCTGGAGAAGGCATATGCCAAGTGAGTGTCCCAAGCTGGGCATGCCTCCAAGCCTTCCCTGAGAGCTGGCAGCTAGGGGGGCAACTGGAATCAGGGGAAAAAGCAAACGGAGGTCAGGGCATCCCTTCCTTCCCTCCCCTCACCCTCCCATGCCCAAGCTGACCTCTCTATCCTGGAGCACAAAAGTGCCCTCTCTTTGCCCACAGGCTGAACGGGTCTTATGAAGCGCTGTCAGGGGGCAACACCGTGGAGGGCTTTGAGGACTTCACGGGGGGTGTGACCTATAGCCTCCAACTCCAGAAGCCCCCTCGGAACCTGCTGAGGATGCTTAGGAAGGCCATCGAGCGATCCTCCCTCATGGGCTGCTCCATCGAAGTAAGCCATTCCTGGTCCTGCCTCAGGGCCTTTGCACCTGCTGTGGCTTTCACCTAGAAGGGTCTTTCCCCCAGAGAGCTGCATGACTAGCTCCTTCTCATTTACATTTCAGTTCAAATGCCCCTACTTTGGCTTCTCTTCTCCACCTCCAAATTTAAATCAGTTGCTCCTAACCTCATATGCTCTCTACTTTGTTTTTATTTTCATCTTAACATTTATGGTGCTCTGTCATGGTCTTACTTATCAATGTCATTATTCACAGTCTATCTTCTCCTGGCTGTTTCAGTCAGTGAGGGCAGTGACTTGTCTCATTCACTGCTGTATGCCGGGACTCAGGGTGCTGCTTGGCATACTATACACACCCAGCAAATATTTATTCAAATAAATAAATGAGCCCAGACTGCAGCCATATGACTCCACAGTTGGCATTTTTGGGCTTTTATCCCAGAGAAGTGAAGACTTATGTCCACACAAAATCCCGCACACAAATGCTCACAGTGACTTTATTCATCGTGGTCAGAAACTGGGAACAGTCTAGATGTCCTTCGATGAATGAATCATTAAACTGTGGTGCACATATGCCATAGGCCATGACTCAGCAATAAAAGGAAATGAAATATTGATACACGCAACTACGTGGATGAATCCCAAGGGAAATATGCTGAATGAAAAAAGCCAAGAGAGTTCCATGCTGTATGATTCCATTTCCCTAATGGTCTTGAAATGACAAAATTTTTTAAAGATTTTATTTTATTTATTATTATTATTATTAATTATTTAGAGACACAGAGAGAGAGAGAGAGAGAATCCCAAGTGGGCTCCACACTCATCACAGAGCCCGACTTGGGCTCGATCTCACCACCCTGAGATCATGATCTGAACCTGAAGTCAAGAGTTAAACATTTAACCTTTTAACCAACTGAACCACCCAGGCACCCCTTTTAAGATTTTTTTTTAGGGTGCCTGGGTGGCTCAGTCATTAAGCCTTCAGCTTGGGTCATGATCCCAGTGTCCTGGGATCGAGCCCGATGTCAGGCTCCCTGCTCAGGGGGAAGCCTGCTTCTCCCTCTCTCACTCTCCCTGCCTGTGTTCCCTTTCTCACTGTGTCTCACTCTGTCAAATAAATAAATAAAATTTTTTTAAAAAGATATTATTTTTAAGTAATCTCTGCACCCAACATGGAGTTCAATCTCACAACCCAGAGGCCAAGAGTGGCATACTCCACCAACTGAGCCCACCAGGTGCCCCAAAATGACAAAATGTTTTTAAAATGGAGAACAGAGGCGCCTGCGTGGCTCCATCATTTAAGTGTCTGACTCTGGATTTTGGCTCAGGTCAAGATCTCAGATCCTAGGATCTGCCAGGCTCAGGTTCATGCTCAGCAGGGGTCGGGGAATCTACTTGAAGATTCTCTCCCTCTGCTCCTCTCCCCACTGCCCCCGCACTTACATGCTCTCTATCTCCTA
This sequence comes from Mustela lutreola, assembly GCF_030435805.1. Lineage (NCBI taxonomy): Eukaryota > Metazoa > Chordata > Mammalia > Carnivora > Mustelidae > Mustela > Mustela lutreola. The sequence goes on from NC_081295.1 coordinate 91,437,238, forward strand.
ACTGAATAAATAAATAAATATAAAATAAAATAAAAATAAATTGGAAGTGGAGAACAGATGAGCCATTGTGAGAGGGCAGGGAGGAGCGTAGCCAGAAGAGGCTGGCATGGTCATAAGAGGGCAGCACAGAGGATATGTCCGGTGCTGGGATGGTCCTGCTGTGGGACCCTGCTTGTGGGGCAGGGTACTACCCACGTGGTACAATGACACAGAACATACACAAAGGACTACTGGTGAGAGTGGGGACATTTGTAGAAGACTGACACATTACATCAACCTCAGCGTCCCGGTATTGATATTGTACTATAGGTTTGCCAGATGTTACCATGGGGGTTTGGAGAGCGCAGGCTCTCTCTGGATTGTTTCTTTTTTAAGGTAGGCTTCCTGCCCAGTGCGGGGCTTGAACTCATGACCCCAAGACCAAGAGTCGCCTGCTGTACTGGCTGAGCCAGCCAGGTCCCCTCCCTGGATTATTTCTTACAACTGCCTGGGAATCTACAATTCTTTGCAAATACCAGGTTTAATTAAAAAACAACAACAACAACAACAACAACAACTGAATCCCAGGGCACCTGGATGGCTCAGTCAGTTAAGCATCTGCCTTCGGCTCAGGTCATCATCCTGGGGTCCTAGGATCAAGTTCTGCATCAGGCTCCTTGCTCAGTGGTGAGTCTGCTTCTCCCTCTCCCTCTGCTCCTCCTTCTGCTCGTGCTCTCTCTCTCAAATAAATAAAATCTTTTAAAAAACTGAACCCCAAGAATGCTCACATCTCTTTGCGGGCCCCAGTGCCTCTGACTGGATCCTGACTTCCTCTCCTTCTCTGTTCCGCAGGTTACCAGCAATAGTGAGTTGGAGACCTTGACCCAGAAGATGCTGGTGAGAGGGCATGCTTATTCCGTGACCGGCATCCAGGATGTGAGTCTGCCAACCACACCCTCCCCGGAGACCCAGGAGAAGGCAGAGAATCTCTCCTGCCTGAGGTCCTTGACCTTGGGCCACATCCTCCCACCAGGTCTGGTACCAAGGTCGGGCAGAAACCCTGATTCGGGTCCGGAATCCCTGGGGCCGGATCGAGTGGAATGGAGCCTGGAGTGACAAGTAAGTGTCCCTGACCAGCACTGTCAGGGGTGAGGGGCAGAGCGAGACAGTGCCACTGACAAACTGGCCAAGCCCTCCCCAGGAGATTCTCCATTCAACTCAGGAGCCCCACAAGGCAGGCATTCAGGGGTGGGGGAATCCCTTGGGGAGGATCAAATGCCTCCTTAGCCCTGCCCCTGTCCCTCCATTGCCTGTCTCTGCTCCAGCGCCAGGGAGTGGGAAAGTGTGTCTCCGGACCTCCAGAACCAGCTCCTGCTCCGGAAGGAGGACGGGGAGTTCTGGTCAGTACAGCTTGGGGTGGGCTTCCTTCCTTTCCTCTGCCACCCTCCCACCTGTGCCTTTGATGGAGAGGCTCCTTAGGCGGGGGGCAGGGGGGAAGCGCTATGGGTATGGGGATGCCGCAGGCTCCAGCCGTTGCCCTCTGTCCCCCCACCCCACAGGATGTCCTACAAAGACTTCCTGGACAACTTCACGCTGCTGGAGATCTGTCACCTGACGCCCGATGCCCTCTCCGGGGACTACAAGACCTGTTGGCACACCACCTTCTATGAGGGCAGCTGGCGGCGCGGCAGCAACGCGGGAGGCTGTAGGAACCACCCAGGTGTGTGAGGGGACACAGGGGCCCCACGGATCCCACCCAGCCCTGTCGAGGAGGCAGGCCCGGGATTGGGCAGCCCGTCCACCCCAGGGAAGGGCAGAGCCATGCTGACCTGCTTCATTCACAGACACATTCTGGAGCAACCCCCAGTTTAGGATCTCTCTCCCTGAGGAGGATGATGAGGACAACCCAGAGGACAACCAAGCCGTGTGCACCTGCCTGGTGGCCCTTATGCAGAAGAACTGGCGACAGGCGCGGCCCCGGGGAGCCCAGCTGCAGACCATTGGCTTTGTCATCTACGAGGTGGGCACTCCGGCGGTTCTCCCAGCCAGTCTTGCTCCTTCTCCTGGCCTCACCCCTGCAACACCCTTCCAAAGCCCTTACGAATAGGAAAGAGGAAGGAGATGGAACGTCAGGGATGAGGCTACTTGCCCAAGTTTGCACCCCCAAGGCTGTGTTCTGACACCCCAGAGCCTGTGTCCTAATTCCCAGACCCTCTGAGCCTTTTCTGCACCATCCTCGAGTCTCCCCACAGATACCCCACACCGAGCACTGACTCCAGCAGCCAAGATAAATCCCTCACAATGTTTCCAAAATCATACTTTGCAAAATCCTATAAATGACCATTTGTTCAAAAAGTTATGGAGCTCCCGCTATGTACCAGGCCCCAGTCCAGTCTCCACTGGGGCAGTAGTGAACAAACGTAGACACAAGTCTTGCCCTCCTTCTAGTCTGTGAACCCACCAGGTTAACAGACATCAGACATTCCTCCAGATATTTCCAAGGTTAGATGTGGTCCTTCGGGAAAAGCTATATTCTCTGCTTTCCACCCAGAGATCTATAGAGCATCAGCGTGTTAAAGGCTCTGGTCATCCCTATAGGAGAACAACCCATTTATCTTCGTCTAAGCCACCTTTTCAGAAGTATGTTCAGTGCTCAATTTCAGTAATCACCTATGAACTTCCTGCAGGGTAGGAGTGTTCCGTGGAAAATGCTTGCGTTCAGGAAAATGCTCTCCTTTTTCCTTTGTATAAACTGTACCTTGCTCTTCCAAACTTAGGGACTATCAGTATTAACACTAGGACTCTGAGCTATTCAAGCCCATGCCCCACCCCATCACCAGTGTCCCAGTGCTCTTAACTTCCCCTAACACACACACACGCACACACACGCACACCTCCTGGCTTCTAACGGCCTGAGCCCCTTCACCTTCACCATCCTGGGGTTCTCACCTCTCTCTCTTTCTGACCTCTCCTAGGTCCCAAAGGAGGTACAGAAGACATGGGGCTTGATTCTGGGCAGGCGCTGCCCCACCTCTGGCAAAGGGTGGATTTCAGCAAAGGGTTCTCAGGGCCGCTGGAGGCCTCTGGGTTAGGATTCCAGTGCCCTGGGGCCCCAGGTGGGAGTTGGGGCAGGAGATCTTCCTGGGATTGCTTGCCAGTTGGGTGGTGTCCAGGACTGGTCAGTTTGTGGTGACGCCTCCCACAAACTGTGCCCAGTGTAGCTTCACTTTTGGGGTCCGCCTCTCCTTACCCTCCCATGCCAGCCCTGTACCCACCTCCAAGGCTCATATAGTTTCAGAACATCCAGGATTTTCGCTTGAAGAAGGACTTCTTCATCAAGTATCAGGACCACGGCTTCTCAGAGATCTTCACTAACTCACGGGAGGTGACCAGCCATCTCCGGCTGCCTCCAGGGGAATATGTCATCATTCCCTCCACCTTTGAGCCCCACAAGGATGCTGACTTCCTGCTTCGGGTCTTCACAGAGAAGCACAGCGAGTCCTGGTGAGGAGCCCTACCTTGGTCCTCCAAGACCACCTGCCCAAGAGCTCCAGGATGTCACCCTTAGCGAGCAACCATCAGGTCCTCCCCAACTCCACCCCCATTTTAAGTCAGGGAAACTGAGGCACAACGATGGGGGAGTCCCAGCTGGGAGCAAACCAGAATCAGGACCTGGATCCCATGCAGCCTGTTCCACATTGCTTCAGATACATGACATGACCTCTCCTCATGACCACCCCCACTAAAATCCCTGTCTCCCTGATCCCGGATAATTTCCAAGGCTTCCTTCACTTTTGCTCAGGGAACTGGATGAAACCAACTATGCTGAGGTACTCCAGGAGGTGAGGGGATGCTGTGGGGTGGAGGGAGGAGAGGAAGCACCTGGGGAGTGTGAAGGAACTTTCTGGAACGGGTTCCTTTCCCACTCCTTTCCCTGCAGGAGAAATTCTCTGAGAAGGACATAGATCCGGACTTCATACGTTTGTTTGAGATAGTGGCAGGAGGAGAGGTGAGAGGCTGAGCGCTGGGTGCCCAAAGGAGGTGGCCAGGGTGAAGGTGTCAGAGTAGAGGTTTACTGTCCCCCTCCCTAGGACAAGGAGATAGGCATGTATGAGCTACAGAAGCTCCTCAACAAGGTGGTCACCAAACGTGAGTCTTCCAACCGCCAGACCCCACTCACAACTTTTCCCTGCAGCTTCCTCCTCACCTCGACCCTCCCTCCCTGCATCCCCCTGCAATGCCCCGCTCACTCCTTCTGTCTTCCTGCCCCTTTCCTCCCTCACAGTCAAAAACTTCAGGACCCAGGGCTTCGGCCTAGACGTGTGCCGCTGTATGGTCAACCTCATGGATGTATCTTCTTATCCAGGGGTCTCCCACCGCTGACCCCCTGACCCCCCCCAAGCTTGACCCCCCAGAGGTGGCCCCTCTCTGGCCATCCATGCCCTCCTTCCTGCTGGGGATTCGGCTCTGAGGTAGCAAAAGAAGCCCATTCTGGCTAGTGCTTGCACAGGAACCCCTGGCCTCACGGCCCCCCACTCAGAGAGCCCCTCTGCTTCCCCAGCCCCAAGTTTCCCTCTTTTCTCCCTCCGCTGGCATCCTTGACCACCTCTCAGAAAGATGGCTCTGGCAAGCTGGGGCTTCCCGAATTCCAGATCCTGTGGAAAAAAATCAAGAAATGGACGGTAAAAAAAAAAAAAAAAATTACAAGGGCAGTTTATGGTGGGCAGGAAGGGAGGTCCTCAAGAGCGATGGGATTAGTAAGGATGATGCTAGAACAGGAGCCCCCAACTAGACACACGCATACACAGGACAGGACAGGATCTTTTTTCTTTTTTAAGATTTTATTTATTTATTTGAACAGTGAGGGAGAGAGCACAAGCAGGGGGAGTGGCAGGCAGGCAGGCAGAGGGAGAGGCTCCCCATCGAGCAAGGAGCTGATGTGGGGCAACAGGACAAGGTCTGTTGAAGTGTTGGTGTCCTGGCCAGTCAGAATATTTAACAACCAGTATAACCCAGGAATCAGCTAGCTCAAAGGTACATGCACAGGGCCCAGTTGGGAATGGGTCTTTCAGAACACTGACTTGGTTTCCAAGCCCCTCTCCTTGCCAGACGTCCCCTACAGTCACGAGAGTGGGCACTCAGGGAGTGGGCCCAGGCATGCAGCCTTGGGTCTTGGGCAATCCTTGTAGGTTACCTGTTCTAAAGCAATTCATTACTTCCACCGCCCCTCCATGCACACGGCCCGACCGACCTCACCTGTCCGTCCCTTCAGGACATCTTCCGAGAGTGTGACGAGGACAACTCGGGCACCTTGAACTCCTATGAGATGCGCTTGGCACTCGAGAGGGCAGGTTAGCAGGGGGTCAGGAGAGGGTTTGGGGGCAAGGAGGGAGGAAGCAGTGTCCAGAGGGCTGGACTCCCCCTCCGCACTCCCCTCCCTCCCAGGCATCAAGCTGAATAACAAGGTGACGCAGGTGCTGGTGGCCAGGTACGCAAACGACGACATGATCGTGGATTTTGACAGCTTCATCAGCTGTTTCCTGAGGCTGAAGGCCATGTTCAGTGAGTCAGTCCTCTGCCTGCTCCCCACCCTGGGCTAAGGACCAGGGGCCGCCTCCTACACACCCACACGAGTAGCAGGGCTCCCAGACCACGCCATCTTAAGAGCATGGGTGATACGGGTTCAAATCCCAGCTCTGCCTCTTGGTGGCTCTGTGCCTTGAGCAAATCATTTATGTCTCTGTGCTTCTGTCCTCTGTTCTCATCTATAAAATGTGGGCAACAATAGTATTGCCCTCCTAGGGTGGAGGTCCTGAATATAAGGGTTTGCATATGGCTCATGGCAAGGCCATGAGATGTTCTCCTTAATCCCTTTCCTGGCAAAGGGTTTCCTGGGAAGCAGCAAGGAACAACTTCTTCCTCCCTTTCATCCTTCCTCTTGGGAAATGGGTCTTACCAACCACAGACTCAGCTCCCAAACCCCTCCCCTTGCCTCCTTTCCTAAACAGCATACTTTCTATCCATGGACCCCGAGAATACTGGCTATATTCGCTTGAATCTGAACCAGGTACGTGGAAGGGATCTTCTGGCACCCACCCCCACTCACGGCTCCCCCAGCCATCCTGCCCATGCCCCCTCCCATCCTTGGATCTGTTTTTCTCCCCACAGTGGCTGCAGACCACCATGTGGGGATAGAGGATCCTCAAGGAGCCTGGCTCCCACCACCCCCAGCACCCCACCACTGTGGGGCTTCTGGCCCCAGAGCAGGGGCCTCCTTGTTGCTCTGGGCTCTGCGGTCTCTGCTGATGGAATGGGCTCCAGCTAGTGGCCCCGGATGCCGAGCTTTTCTCCAGCTCCAAGCCCTCCAGCATCCACCTTCCCAGCCCATTGTGTTTCCTTTCCTCCCCAGCCTGCTTCTGGTGGCTGGATTCCCCCATCTCCCCCTCCCCCCAGTATATTTTACCGAGATTGTCACTTCTCTAGTGGCTGTGGAGGCTCTCCACACTTTCCTGCTCACACCTACCCGCTCACTACCCCTCCTGGCACAGCTCCCCTCTTCTCTGCTTCACGTGGAAGGCGTTATTATAATAAACAGTCCATGCCACTGGCTTCCATGTCTTCGTGTATCTATGCCAAGAGAATTCCTGGCAGGGGTGGAAAACACTTACATAGCCCCAAAGAGGGGCCCCAGGAGCTCTCAGGGTGTCACCCTACTTCCAGGGAAGAAGGCAGGACTGTCACAAAACTAGAGGGCGCTGTTGACGGCTTTATGTGCGGTCCCAGGGTTGCTAAAAGCACAGCAGGCCCTCCCAGCTGACTCTATGGAGCAAGGTACCAAGGGGCAGCATCAGGGGAGATAGCACTGGGCAAAGTTAGGGACCTACAGGGCCCTAACCTCTTCTCTTCTCTTGGGGCCTGCAAAGATGTTAGTGTGGGCATCTCAAAGGTCAAAAATCCAACACCCACACCAGCTAGCTGATGGTAGAAATGAACCAACACTCCTGGGTGTGAGGCCTATAGCTTCGAGAACTATGGCAACAAGTGAGTTCGATCCTGCCTGAAAGGTGTTCTGTTTCAAATAATTTTTATGCTTAGAGACTTGCTGCCTGCCAAACTACTGCCCTCGCAGGAAGGATCAAGGACCTTGGAGTCTCTACCCCAGATCCCCCCTTCCCCAGCCTCCAGCCACTCCCTGCAGTGAGAAGCCCAGACCACCTACAACACCCCCTCAACTACACATCACCCACCTATCCTTCCAGATCTTTCCATGGTTTCCCCTCTGGTATCTCTGGCCTGGGCACCCGGTCCTGTGTTTGCAAGCTTTTTAGTCTCTTGGACAGAGACTGCCCCCAGATCCCTTAGCTTGGGGACCTGTTGACCTTAAATGCATCTAGATCCTTCCTGTGTCTGTGTGCACTTTTGTCCTGGACAGGGGGAGGGTGCGGGGCTGGCTTCAAATCCCTCCTGCAGCCCTGCACTGAAGCTTCTTACCATTTGCATGGACATCCACCCCTCTTATGCTTAGCTGGGGGCTGGGATTCCAACACCCACCCCCAACCCTTGGCCCCAGCCATCCAGTGACTGATTTCTCTGCACCAGCCCTGCCCACTGCCTCCTTTGTGGCCTCAAAGATGAAACCGAGTCAGCCACCCTCTCCCTCCCCTGCTGCTCCCACCACTTCCCAAAAATCATCTCCACAGGCCACCCCCGTCTTCCTTCCTCTGCTCCCTACAAATATTGTCTGAGAGGTCATGCTCTCTTAAGGAGCCTCTTAAAGTTGGGTTTCTGCGCCCCACCTTCTGCCACCCTTTCTCCCCAGAGTTGCTCTCTAAGGAGCCAAGAAAGGGGGCAGGGCAGGGATCATTTGGGGTGGCCTGGAAACTAGCAGGTCCTTTGAGGTTTGGAGAGGTTCTGGAGAGTCCCAGCGGGTTCTGGGAAGCCTGGCAAGATGCTGACCCCACCTCTTGTTCCTTGCCCTAGCACGAGATGCTGCCAACTTTGGGCTGGGTGATTTTCGGCAACTTATTTTATTTCTCTGACAGTTTCCTTTTCCTCAACTGTGGACTGGCGAAGTTAATAAAAATTTCACTGAGTAATTTTAAAAATCAAATTGGCTTTATGAACAGTTCATGAATCCAACAGCATCCCACCTAGCAAACAGAAAAAAGCTCTGTGCAGCTGTAGAGAAGAAAGGTTTGTTAAGGCAGAGAGGAGGGGAAGAGGAGGGGATTATACCAGCAAAGAGGGTATTGTTTTAGGTAAGGTCTCCCTTCTAAGGGGCACAGGAGGCGCCTATCTGTAAATTTCCTAGTGCTCCCCCGGGACTTCCAGGGGACTTCCAGGTTGGCTGGTTAGACGTCACTCCTGGGGGGATTGAAATGACAAAGAGTTTAGGTATTAAGTCTTGGTTTGCTGATGTGGGGACTTAACATAAGTGACTCCATGCAGGGCCTGTGATTTTCTTTTTAGCAACATCTCCTTTTGATTAGATTCTAAGCTTAACTGAGACAGGTGATCAAAATGTAAGGCATTCTATGACTACGGTTAGTCATAGGTTACAACTTCAGGTTCACAATTGTTGTTTGTTTGTTTGTTTTTTTAAAGATTTTATTTATTTATTTGACAGAGAGAGATCACAAGTAGGCAGAGAGGCAGGCAGAGAGAGAGAGGAGGAAGCAGGTTCCCTGCTGAGCAGAGAGCCCAATGCGGGACTCCATCCCAGGACCCTGAGATCATGACCTGAGCCAAAGGCAGAGGCTTTAGCCCACTGAGCCACCCAGGCTCTCTTCACAGTTGTTTTTAAGTAATCTCTACACCCAACATGGGGCTTGAACTCAGAACCCAGACATCAAGAATCTCATGCTTTTTTTTCTTTTTTTTTTGAAAGATTTTGTTTATTTATTTGACAGACAGAGATCAAGTAGGCAGAGAGGCAGGCAGAGAGAGAGAGGAGGAAGCAGGTTCCCTGCTGAGCAGAGAGCCCAATGCGGGACTCCATCCCAGGACCCTGAGATCATGACCTGAGCCAAAGGCAGAGGCTTTAGCCCACTGAGCCACCCAGGCTCTCTTCACAGTTGTTTTTAAGTAATCTCTACACCCAACATGGGGCTTGAACTCAGAACCCAGACATCAAGAATCTCATGCTTTTTTTTCTTTTTTTTTTGAAAGATTTTGTTTATTTATTTGACAGACAGAGATCAAGTAGGCAGAGAGGCAGGCAAAGAGAGAGGATGAAGAAGGCTCCCCACGGAGCAGAGAGCCCGATGTGGGGCTCGATCCCAAGACCCTGGGATCATGACCTGAGCTGAAGGCAGAGGCTTTAACCCACTGAGCCACCCAGGCGCCCCAAGAATCTCATGCTTTTAAAAAAAAAAAAAAAAAAGTTGCATACTCCACCGAGTCAACAGGTGTCCCAAAGTTCATAATTTTTAAGCTCATTGTCCTCTTCATTGTTTTTCTGACAGTCCAGTCTTCAGGAGATCACATGCTGGGTGGTCAGCAGCTGGGAACACCATTTAAAGCTTTAGAGAGAGCACAATGCACCGGGGAAGTTATTGTGATTATTATAAACAGGATAATCCCTAACGTCTGGAGTGCACTTCAGACCCAAACCAATGAAAATCAAATAAGTCAAAGGGACACCCTGCGATCTTGTGCCATTGAGTTTCAACTTCCCCAGAAGAGTTAATCCCGGTGCAGCAAGTGGGGTTGGCCACAGCTCAGACACCTCTTTGCTTGGAGGCTATCCTATTGTAAAGAATAGTTTCATCTGGAGAGCTGGAAGGATTTGTCAGGCCGCTATTGTCTTAGTGAGTAAGAGTTGAGGAGTTAAGAGTTAACTCTTTTAAGAGTTAAGGAGAGGTTTCTGATCATATTCTTTTTTCTTTCTTTTTTTTTTTTTTTTTTTTCAGATTTTGTTGATTTATTTGAAAGGGAGAGAGAGCACAATCAAGGGGAGCAGCAGAGGGAGCTGGAGAAACAGGCTCTCCACTGAGCCAGGAGCCCAATGGGGAGCTCAATCCCAAGACCCCGAGATCATGACCAAGGCGAAGACAGATGCCTGACCAACTGAGCCCCCCAAACACCCTGATCATATTCTTATTTATGTTTCCTCCTAACCAGGAAAGTATGGCTCTGTCAAAGCGAGCAAGTCCTGCCTCCTAGTAGGTCTTTTCTAACTGGAAGATGTAAATCCAGAGGAGTCAACCAATGAGATGTCTAATTCCACTTGTAAAAAGCTGGGGGCCCAGTGAGTTGAGAAACCCTGAGAGGCATTGCCTGGCTATGTCCCAGCCATCTAAACATTCATAGGCCCACGGACAGTGATAACTACCAAAGACAAAGGACAAACCCGACAGGGCCCAAACCACTTTCACCAAAGTGGCAGGGTGAATGGACAGATAGGAGTTTTGGATGTCAAATCCAGCAGTCTGAAAGGCCAAGGTTACCTCCCTCAGCAATGGTCGGAGAGACACTGATGATGTTATCTTTCCAGGCCAGTGCTGGAATGAAAAAAAAGAAAGGTTTCCTATTCAGTTAAAGCATGAGGTCTCGATCAGGCCACTTGGAGGAAGCAGTCTACCGCGATGTGGCTACTTCTCTTCCTTGTCGCGTGGATGGGCGGTCTCCTGGGCTGTGTAGGACCCAGGTCAGGTGGAGCCTTCTCCAGCTCCAAGATGCACATCCAAGATTTAAGCCCTTGAAGTTTGGCTGTCATCTGGCTAGTGAGGAGGACCTGCCCTTAGTCCCTTCCAAAGACATTCAAGGGCAGTCTTTGTTCTTACCAGTTCAGTTGTATGATTGGAACATTTTCAGAAATCTGTATTTGAGAGAGCTTGTCAGATTCCCTTCCACGAATTCCTATGAAGATAAAGCACAGTTGCAGGAAATTTTGTAGAAGTCTCTGAATACAGCAATAACTGCTGATAAATGATAAAAGACTTAAAAATGACCTGGGTTGGGGCGCCTGGGTGGCTCAGTGGGTTGGGCCGCTGCCTTCGGCTCAGGTCATGATCTCGGGATCCTGGGATCGAGTCCCGCATCGGGCTCTCTGCTCGGCAGGGAGCCTGCTTCCTCCTCTCTCTCTCTCTGCCTGCCTCCCCATCTACTTGTGATTTCTCTCTGTCAAATAAATAAATAAAATCTTAAAAAAAAAAAAAAAAAATGACCTGGGTAAAGAACTGATGAGAGTTCATTATAATGCAATTGACAAAGACATGTGGTTATTTTTGGAACATACATTTTAAGATAGTAATTAGAATTACAAACTCTGACATTATACTGGGTCACATCAGATTTCCAGGAATATTACATAATTTCTGGAACATGTATACAGACATAATATAAAGAAGGCTTAGTATTACTTATTTGACAATGCTCCCCATGTAATTTAATATATCAAATAAACCTAATTAGTTTGCTATCTCCCTTTTTAAAAGGAGAGGGAACAAATTCTTTGAGGTGTTCTGGAAAATTTCTGAAATAACCCGAAGCTAGGTCAAGGCCAAAAGAACTATTTAGGATTTGATTTGGGGAAGGTTCATCGAAAAATATCAAAAGTTTAAAGCACTTGATCAAATAGAATCATAGGTCACTTTCATAATACTTAGTTATCTAGTTATCAAAGTGACAAGACTCTGCAGGCAAATACAGAAAGTTAAAGAGTTATTTAAAAAAAAAAAAAAAACTTTGGCTCTTTAACATTAAAAAGATTCAGGTTTTTTTCTCTTTTTGTAATCAAAGATCCAATAAAGGCAAACAGAACCTTTGTGCTTCTAGACAGATTACATTAAAGGTAAAGAAAAAAACTCTATTTACAATGTCTTATCAAGAGCAGATCAGTAATCTAAAAAGAAAGAGTGAGCAGATCAATAATCTAGAAAACTATCCTTTTTTTTTTAAAGATTTTATTTATTTACTTGACAGACAGAGATCACAAGTAGGCAGAGAGGCAGGCAGAGAGAGGAAGGGAAGCAGGCTCCCTGCTGAGCAGAGAGCCCGATGCGGGGCTCAATCCCAGGACCCTGAGCCCCTATCCTTTTTTTTTTTTTTTTTTTAAGATTTTGTTTATGGGGGCACCTAGGAGCCCCTATCCTTTTTTTTAGATTTTGTTTATGTGGGCACCTGGGTGGCTCAGTGGGTTAAAGCCTCTGCCTTCAGCTCAGGTCATTGTCCCAGGGTCCTGGGATTGAGCCCCTGCATGGGACTCTCTGCTCAGCAGGGAGCCTGCTTCCTCCTCTCTCTCTGCCTGCCTCTCTGACTACTTGTGCTCTCTATCAAATAAATAAATAATCTAAAAAAAAAAAAGATTTTGTTTATGTCTTTGACAGAGAGAGACACAGCAAGAGAGGGAACACAAGCAGAGGGAGTGGGAGAGGGAGAAGCAGGCTTCCCGCTGAGCAGAGAGCCTGATGTGGGGTCTGCATCCCAGGACCCAGGGATCATGACCTGAGCTGAAGGCAGATGCTTAATGACTGAGCCAGCCAGGGGCCATGCACCCTGAAAACTATCCTTTATTTTTTTTTTTTAAGATTTTTTTTATTTATTTGACAGAGAGAAATCACAAGTAGTCGGAGAGGCAGGCAGAGAGAGAGAGGGAAGCAGGCTCCCTGCTGAGACTCGACCCCAGGACCCTGAGATCATGACCTGAGCTGAAGGCAGCGGCTTAACCCACTGAGCCACCCAGGCGCCCTGAAAACTATCCTTTTCTTTTACTTTTTTTTTGTTTTGTTTGTTTGTTTTAGTAATCTCTAAACCCAATGTGGGGCTCAAGCCCATGACCCTGTGATCTTGAACTCACAACCCTGAGATCAAGGATCACATGCTCTTTCCACTGAACCTGCCCCGTGCCCTGAGAAAACTTTCAACTGAGAGAAAAGCTAACTGCTAATTTTGCAGCAGTGTACTTTTGATATTAAAACTCATTTTAATTTTTTTACATGTGCACAGAGTATCCAAATAGAAATTCGTATAATTTTTTTAAGATTTTATTTACTTATTTGACAGAGATCACAAGTAGGCAGAGAGGGAGGAAGAGAAAGAGAGGAAGGGAAGCAGGCTCCCTGCTGAGCAGAGAGCCCGATGTGGGGCTCGATCCCATAACCCTGGGATCATGACCTGAGCCAAAGCCAGAGGCTTTAACCCACTGAGCCACCCAGGTGCCCCTATCTTTTTTTTAAGAGAAAGAGAGAGAGCGTGTGCAGGGGTGGGGTGGGGGACAGAGGGAGAGGGAGAGAGAATCTTAAGAAGGCTCCATGCTCAATGTGGAGCTAGAGGTGGGTTTTGATCTCACAACCCTGAGATCATGACCTGAGCCAAAATCAAGATTCAGACGCTCAACTGACTGAGCCACCCAGTCCTAAACTTATCTTTAAATAAGTTCATTTTCATCTTAGCCAGCTTGATCACACATTAAAATTCCTTTTCAAAAATTCCTTTTCCACAGATCTACAACTTTCTTTTTCTTTCTGTTTTACATTCAGATTTTGTCCTATATTTTCCCTCTTTAAATACCCTCATTTTGGGACAAAATTACTATAATTTCCATCTACAAAAATGCATTTCCATTCCTCATAACTTCTTTTATTGAAAGCACACATCCTGTTTCTTGCTTTTCTTGCATACAGAGATGCTCCTTATTATTTCTTGTAGCTATAATCACATGTATTGGTTAGAATTCTTAACCCTTAGGAAGCTTAACTAAGAAGTAAATGATTGTGAACTGTTGTTTACATTAACATATACTCTGAAATGTCTGGAGCTTTGGTGGCTCCATCGGTTAAGCATCTGCCTTTGGCTCAGGTCATGGTCCAGGCGATCGAGCCCCACTTTGGGCTCCTTGCCCAGCAGGAAGTCTGCTTCTCCTTCTGCCTGCTGCTCCTCCTGCTTGTGCACTCTCTCTGACAAATAAATAAATAAAATATTTTTAAAAATGCTGTGAGTGCGCCTGGGAGGCTCAGTGGGTTAAGGCCTCTGCCTTCGGCTCAGGTCATGATCCCAGAGTCCTGGGATGGAGCCCCATATCGGGCTCTCTGCTCAGCAGGGAGGCTGCTTCATCCTCTCTCTCAGCCTGCTTCTCTGCCTACCTGTGATCTCCACCTGTCAAATAGGTAAATAAAATCTTTTTTAAAAATGCTGTGAATGGGACGCCTGGGTGGCTCAGTTGGTTAAGCAGCTGCCTTCAGCTCAGGTCATGATCCCAGCATCCTGGGATCCAGTCCCATATCGGGCTCCTTGCTAGGCAGGGAGCCTGCTTCTCCCTCTGTCTCTGCCTGCCATTCTGTCTGCCTGTGCTTGCTCGCTCTCCCTCTCTCTCTCTGACAAATAAAAATAAAATCTTTAAAAAAAAATGCTGTGAATTTTCAGATTTATAAATACTTATTATGACTTCTAGAAACATGCTTTAAAAAAAATTTTTTAAGATGTATTCATTTGGGGCGCCTGGGTGGCTCAGTGGGTTGGGCCGCTGCCTTCGGCTCATGTCATGATCTCAGAGTCCTGGGATCAAGTCCTGCATCGGGCTCTCTGCTCAGCAGGGAGCCTGCTTCCTCCTCTCTCTCTCTCTGCCTGCCTCTCTGCCTGCTTGTGATTTCTCTCTGTCAAATAAATAAATAAAATCTTAAAAAAAAAAAAAAAGATGTATTCATTTATTTTAGAGAGAGATGGAGCAGGGGGAAGGGCAGAGAAAGTCCCAAGCGGACTCTGGGCTGAGCGTGGAGCCCATGGTGGGGCTTGATCCCACAGCCCCAAGATCATGACCTGAGCCAAAACCAAGGGTCAGATGCCTGACCAACTGGGCCACCTAGGCACCCCTAGAAACATGGTTTTTTAAAATAGAAAATTTCTCAACATGGCATAAAAAATGTTTACTAATAGATGCAGTTATCTTTTTTTTAAATTAACATATAATGTATTATTTGGGGTAATGTATTATCAGGGGTACAGGTACAGGTCTATACAGGTCTGTACAGGTACAGGTACAGGTCTGTGATGCATCAGTCTTACCCAATTCGCAGTGCTCACCATAGCACATACCCTCCCCAATGTCCATCACCCAGCCGCCCCATCCCTCTTAGCCTCTCCCCTCCAGCAACCCTCAGTTTGTTTCCTGAGATTAAGAGTTTTTTATGGTTTGCTTCCCTCTCTGATTTCATCTTGTTTCATTTTTCCCTCGCTTCCCCTAAGATGCTCTGTTTTGTTTCTCAAATTCCTCAAATCTAGATGCAATTATCTTTAGTTCCTCTGTAAAAGGAGCATTTTGCTCCTTTTACAGAGGATAAGCCTGCATTCAATAATTAACGTTTCAGTGTTTTGTCTTGTTTGGAAATGATCTAGATATTCTGTGAATTTAACTTAACTCATCACTTCACAGAGCAAAACTTGAAGATAGCAGGTTACCAAGAAGACCTGAGGAAGGGGCACCTGGCTGGCTCAGTCAGTGGAGCATGTGGCTCTTGTTCTCAGGGTCGTGAGTTCCAGGCCCATGTTGGGTGTGAGTCTACTTAAAAACAAGACAAAGAAGATGTTCAAAAGATTTGAGGAAACTGGGGATGCCTGGGTGGCTCAGTTGGTTAAGCAGCTGCCTTCGGCTCAGGTCATGATCCCAGCGTCCTGGGATCGAGTCCCACATCGGGCTCCTGTTTCTCCCTCTGACTCTGCCTTCCACTCTGTCTGCCTGTGCTCGCTCTCGCTTGCTCTCTCTCGCTTGCTCTCTCTCTGACAAATAAATAAAAAATCTTAAAAATAAAAAAAAAAGATTTGAGGAAACTGTTTTTTAAATTCAGTAATCTCTCCTCCCAGTGTGAGGCTTGAACTCACAACCCTGAGATCAAGGGTCACATGCTCTTCCGACCAAGCCAACCTGGCGCCCCATGAGGAAACTATTTTAAAAGTTTATCTAAAAAATTTTTATCTTATTTACATCTATCCAATTTATTTTTTCTTAACAATTATGTTTAGATTATCCGCAGAAACTTCAGGAAACATCAGATAAAATCAACCATTGTCCCAAGCTATTCTTCTTGTTGACAAATTTTGGAACAGAGATAGCATGATCTTACTTGATTAGTAAACCCGGGTAGGATAAAAGTATTATATTTAATGCTAATAACTTTAAAGATATGTCTATTTTAATTAAGCCAACTTAACTTTAATACCAAATATCTTCCCAGATTGCATGAACCTGAAAAACATTTGGAATAATTTCTATTATATTTCTGAGATTTAGAAATACTTAATTTATAAGTGTTTATTTTTAAGCCAGTTAAATAGAAGTCTTTACAAATCAATTCCAGTAATACCATCCAGAGGCAGAAAATGTCACCCATCTACAATAGACGTATAAACAGACGTTATCGTTGTTGTTTTAAATTGTTTAGCCATGATACGGGTATAAAAATGCAAAGCCTTCCTTTATGAAAGAACAGTTGGATCCAAACTGTTTTTCTGGCAGATGGACTGTTAAGGTCATCTGCTCAGATGGCTAAAGAAGCTTCTACTAACATTTGTGGAGAAAACACATGACTCTTCATTCATCAAAATTTCAAAGGGCCTTTCTCCCTTTTGTTCTACTTCTGATAAGAACTTCTGATAAGGGGAGTTAAGACTACAGACTTCCAGCTATAAATTTAAAAAGGGGGGGGCGGAGAAAAAGAATGACATCCCTGAGGTTTCTATGCTTTATATTTTTATCCCCAAGTCCCAGGGAGAGCGTTCAAATCCCTCCAAGAAGGACTTTTGGTTTTTTTTTTTTTTTTTCTTTTTTTTTTCCTTTTTTTTTTTTTTTTTCTTTTTCTTCCTTATCGGTTTTTTTCTAAATCAATAATTTACAAGACTCCAGGGCGCCTGGGTGGCTCAGTGGGTTCGGCCGCTGCCTTCGGCTCTGGTCGTGATCTCAGGGTCCTGGGATGGAGTCCCGCATCGGGCTCTCTGCTCGGCGGGGAGCCTGCTTCCTCCTCTCTCTCTCTGCCTACTTGTGATCTCTCTCTGTCAGGTAAATAAATCAAATAAATAATAAAGTAAAATCTTAAAAAAGAAAAGAAATAGATGAACTTTGAATTGTCCATAGAACTCCATGTTCAGTTTAGTAAAGATTTGTAAGATTAGGGACAGTCGTCTTTACTCCCTCTTCTAAAGAATTGGGTTGTAGGGACGCCTGGGTGGCTCAGTTGTTTAAGCAGCTGCCTTCGGCTCAGGTCATGATCCCAGCATCCTGGGATTGAGTCCCACATCGGGCTCCTTGCTCCGTAGAGAGCCTGCTTCTCCCTCTGACTCTGCCTGCCACTCTGCCTGTGCTCGCTCTTGCTCGCTCTCTCTCTCTCTCTGACAAATAAATAAATAAAATCTTTAAAAAAAAAAAAAAAAAGAATTGGGTTGTAGCTGGGTGCGAAGGACTGATACAGCCATTCACGTACACTGGAAGGTTTGTTTGTTTCTGGGTACATTTAGCTGAGAGAAAAGTCTTTAGCCACCTTCCATCAGTTCTTCCAGGATCCCACCTGAAGGTTCTAAGCAGGTTTTTTGGTTTTATTTTGTTTGTTTGTAAACAAATAGATGTTTACATTTATTTACTTATTTACTTGACAGAGATCACAAGTAGGCAGAGAGGCAGGCTGAGAGAGGGGAAAGCAGGCTCCCTGCGGAGCAGAGAACCTGATGCAGGGCTCAATCCCAGGACACTGAGATCATAACCTGAGGTGAAGGCAGAGGCCCAACCCACTGAGCCACTCAGGTGCCCCAAGTTTTATTTTGCTTTTTTAATTCAATTAATTCACATATAGTGTATTATTAGTTTCAGAGGAAGAGTTTAAGGATTCATCAGTTGCATGAGTTGGGGTTTAAAGAGGAAGGAGTGTAATTTTAATATTTACTAGAATTTGGCAAGGTTTGGTCTTGTTTTGCTTTTTGGATTTCCTTTTGCTGCCTAAGAGAATAATGTAGCAGTTTACCAGGGAATCCCTGAGTCCCATCAGTTCTGGAAGGGACTCATGGGGCAGGGTAGGGGGTTGGGAGCTCCTTGAAGGTAGATATGGGGCTCTCTGTAAGGTCATTAACTTGGTGGACTTCTGTCTACAGTCATGTAAAGACAGTTCAGACAGAGGATAACTAGAATGAGTATTCGAGTAAAGGACAGAAGAAATAAGAATTATGATAGTCTGGGGCTCCTGGGTGGCTCAGTTGGTTAAAGCCTCTGCCTTCAGCTCAGGTCATGATCTCAGGGTCCCTGCTTCCTCTTCTCTCTCTGCCTGCCTCTCTGCCTACTTGTGATCTCTGTCAAATAAATAAATAAAATCCTTAAAAAAAAAAAATAGAATTAGGACAGTCTTCCAGTTGCTTGTATGACTTCTGAGTCTTTTTAATTTTTTATCAGCTTTTTTGCAACGAAACTTTCAATTAATCTATTTTTGCAATTTTGAAGCCTTTATTTTTATGCACGGTGCTCATAGGATCTTATCTGTTTGGAACTTTCTTCATAATGGCCACTGTAATTCTCGGCCGTAATTCCCCTGAGGGCTGCTAGCAGTTTGCTAAGGTCCTAGCCACAAATGGAGGTTAGCCCACGTTTCTGTCCAGCCCTGTCCAAGCGGTAAATGAAGTGCAACTCGCATTTCCATCCAGCCTTATTTTGGGGGCCCCCTACCCGGCAGTTACAAAGCCAAGTTCTTCAGGACACAAATCATGCTTAGAAGGATTGCCATTTTTGTAGATATTTATAGCTTCCGGAACGGTAGTTCTTAGACAAAAAGTAAGCAGATTCCCTGGAAGGTGGTACACTGGACTCTCTAGAAATGAAGGATCCGGGGCGCTCAGATGGTGCAGTCGTTAAGTGTCTGCTTTGGCTCAGGTCAGGATCCCAGGGTCCTGGGATCCAGCCCTGCATTAGGCCGCCTGCTTCTCCCTCTCCCACTCCCCCTGCTTGTGTTCTCTCTGTCACTGTGTTTCTCTCTTTCAAATAAATAAATAAAATCTTTTTTAAAAAGAAAGAAAGAAGTAAAGGAGTCCACTCTCATTATTTATTTACTTCTTTCTATTATGATGTTTTGTTTTGTTTTTCAGTTTAGCCTTTGGATTTCTCGAAGCCCTGAGAAAGATGTCCCGTGGAGTTGGGGTTCTGTCGTGGTTCACACTGTATCACCTCATTGCACAGGAAGTCTCTTGAGGTTGGCAGTTAGTGCCGATCTAACCCATTCTGTGACCAACTTGTCCTGACAAAGGGATCTTTGGGTCAGGTGGCATGTGCTCTAACAACTCTGAAGCATTCACCCCATGCCCACCAATTTCTGTGGCTTATTGGCCTCCAAGACCCCCCAAAGCATGAGCCTTGACCCCAGGAGCCCATTAACAGAAACCAAGAGAAACTGAAGAAACAGATGTGGACACCAGCAATACCCAGAGAACTAGGGACTGGGCAGAGGACTGGACCTGCAGACCTTAAACAATGGGAATGCAGATGGTTTCCAAACAAATGGACAATGGCGGTCACCAGCAGCTCCCAGCATGGCATCTGAGGACAGAAGCAAGGGCTGGGGTTTAGACAACACTGCATACAGGCCCGTAGCAAGGCCCTGTGCACCACCAGCAACTCCACAGGCAGACTTGGGGATGTCAGATTAGACCTGGGGCAAGAAGTTCCAAACAACCAGGGACCTGCAAACCGAACCAAGGGCTAGGGCCTCCGGTTTCAGTTGGAACCACCTGTCAGCTCAAGCTGACCCACTAAACCCTGGACTGGAAACCAATTAGATCCAGAGCTCATCGCCAAGAGAGCCCAGCTCCCAACTGAGAGAGACTTACCCATGGCCTTCAGAAATGGTGAGAAAGACAGTGAACTCAAAAAAGGGTTCGCAGGTACCACGCCTATCAGCAGTCTGCTTCAATCTGCAATGGCCACCAAATCTGTTAAACAGCAATTGAAGTGATCACATTGGCTTTACTGAACAACTCGTGAATCGGGCAGCTTCCCACCTAACAAACAAAAAAAGGCTCCATCCAGCTATAGAAAATGAAAGGTTTGAAAAGGCAGAGAGGAAGCCGGAAAAGGAAGTAATTAGCAGAGTGTATTGTTTTAGGCAAGGGAAATGGAATGGGTCTATCTGTAAATTTCCTAGTACTGCCCAGGAAATTCTAGGTTGACTAGTTAGAGGTCACATTCCTGGGAGGGGTCAAAACTGCAGTAAGGATAGGTGTCAGGTCTGGATTTGCTGATGTGGGGCCTTAACCTAAGTGACTCCATTTTGGGCCTGTGGTTTTTCTTTTCATTTTTTTTTTTAAGATTTTATTTATTTATTTGACAGACAGAGATCACAAGTAGGCAGAGAGGCAAGCAGAGAGAGTGGGGGGAAGCAGGCTCCCCACTGAGCAGAGAGCCTGATGCACGACTCGATCCCAGGATCCTGAGATCATGACCTGAGCCGAAGGCAGAGGCTTAACCACTGAGCCATCCAGGTGCCCTGTGGTCTTTCTTTTTAACAGTGGCGACAGTGGCTCTCTCAGGGGATGTCATGCAGACAACTGAGATGAAAGAGTGCTCAGTGCTTGGCATGCAGTCAGCACTCCCCAGGCCTAAACTCACCATCACCACACGTAGATTCCAAGGAGCCCCATTGTAATTTGTGTGCTGAACAACGAAAGGGAGTGTCACTCACCTGGATTGTCATGTGAGCCCTCCCCAAACCCAGAGTTCTGCCATATGACAGCTGCCCAGTATGCAAGGAGTGAGATGGATTACAAAACATTTAATAAATATATCTAAGGAACATACACATCCAACACGTATGCAAGCCTGCATTCGTCACCATCCTCCACATCCACAATCTAAACAGAAGTGCCCCCCGCAGCCACACCTGGGGCCAGCTGCTCCCTCCTCCTGCCTGCCAAATCAGCATCAGCTCTCACCTTTTCTCCAGCCCCTTCAGACTCCATCTTCATCTGCCTTCTCCCTCCACCTAACACCCCAGAACACCGTTCCCACTTTGTCCTCGCTGTCTTTTGAGGATATGTCACCACACTTCCTGCTCTTCTCTTCTGGCCTTCAGTGTGGGTAGCTTCCTCTCTTCAGAGCACGGGGTACTAGTGTCCTGCTGGCGAAGCCCAGGCCCCTGCTGCCTGCAACCCGCACAGCTCATGCTGGGTGGTCTCAACCGAGGCTGTGCGACAATCGAGACCTCACACCTTGATGACTAACCGCCATTCTCCACAGCTGCTGCCCCCATTTCCTTCAGAACCCCCTCCCTGGCCTCCCATTTTTCTGGAAAGATTAGGCCACATCTGAGGCAAACCCTTAGCCCAACTTCTCAGGTCCCTCAGAATAGCACAATAGCTTCGTCCTCCAGTTTCTGAGAAAGTGGGGTCTCAAGTGTGCCATGTGCAACCACGTGGATGGATTCTGAGGGCATGATGCTAAGTGAGACAAATCAGACGACAACAGACAAATACTATGGGATCTCACTAATATGTAGAATCTAAAAACAAAACAAAAAGGCAAAAAAAAAAAAAAAAGAACCTCGCCTCAAAGATATAAAGAACCAATTGGTGGTTATAAGAGGTAGGGATGGGGGTTGGGCAGAATTGGTGACGGGGGTCTAAAAGGTACAAATGCCCAGTTATAAAATGAATACATCATGGGGTTGTTATGTACGACATCATGACCATAGTTAATAATAGAGTATCATAGGTTTGAAAGTTGCTAGGAGAATAGCTCTTTTTTTAAAAGATTTTATTTATTTATTTATTTTTTAAAGATTTTATTTATTTACTTGACAGAGAGAGATCACAAGTAAGCAGAGAGGCAGGCAGAGAGAGGGGAGGAAGCAGGCTCCCTGCTGAGCAGAGTGCCCGATGCGGGACTCGATCCCAGGACCCTGAGATCATGACCTGAGCCGAAGGCAGCGGCTTAACCCACTGAGCCACCCAGGCGCCCAAAGATTTTATTTATTTATTTTTTAAAATTTTTAAAATTTACTTATTTGAGAGAGAGTGAGAGCATTAGAAGAGAGAGGTCAGCGGGAGAAGCAGACTCCCTGCCGAGCAGGGAGCCCAACTCGGGACTCAATCCCAGGACTCTAGGATCATGACCCGAGCTGAAGGCAGTTGCCCAACCAACTGAGCCACCCAGGCACCCCTAAAAGATTTTAAGTAATCTCTACACCCAACGTGGGGCTCGAGCTCACAACCCCAAGATCAAGAGTCGCATGCTCCACATTCTGAGCCAGCCAGGCACCCTGCAAGGAGAACAGTTCCTAAAAGTTCTCAGCACAAGAAGGAAACTGTGTGACTATGTATGGTGATGGATGTTAAGTAGATTTACTGTGGTGATCATTTCATTATATATATATATATATATATATATATATATATATATATATACATACACACACAAACATGAAATCACTGTGTTGCACACCTAAAACTAATATAATGTATATCAAGGATTTCTCAATTAAAAAAATAAAATGTGTGGAGCACTGGGTGGCTCAGTTGGTTAAGCCTCTGCCTTCTGCTCAGGTCATGATCTCAGGATCCGTGGACATAAGCCCTGCATCAGACTCCCTGTTTGTCAGAGAGTCTGCTTCTCTCTCTACCCCTCTCCCTGCTTGTGCTTGCTCTCTCTCTCTCTGTCAAATAAATAAATAAATAAAATCTTTTAACATTTTTTTTTAAAGATTTTATTTATTTACCTGACAGAGATCACAAGTAGGCAGAGAGGCAGGCAGAAGAGAGAGGGAGAAGTAGGCTCCCCCCCCGCTGAGCACGGGGCTCAATCCCAGGACCCCGAGACCATGACCTGAGCCGAAGGCAGAGGCTTAAACCACTGAGCCACCCAGGCTCCCTCTTTTAACATTTTTTTAAAAATTAAAAGGAAATAAAATAAAATGTGCTAGAAAAACCATGGATTATATGCAGCAGTTAGAAGCAGTGGATGGGAGGCCACACAGAAACAGCTAGAAGATCCTGAAAACATTCTGAGGGGAAAATAGTAAAGCAAAATGAACATGATAGCTTTTTTGTACATTTTTAAATGATGGTTTTAATAGAATGTAAAATTTCCCATCTTAGCTATCTTTTTAAAGATTTTATTTGTTTATTATTTGAGAGGCAGGTAGGGGGCAGAGGGAAAGGGAGAGAATCCCAAGCAGGCTCCTTGCCTGGTGTGGAGCCTGATGAGGGGTTTAATCCCACAATCCTAAGGTCATGACCTCAGCTGGATGTTTAAAGGACTGCACCAGCCAGGGAAAACCATCCCCCCCCCCCGAAAATCTTAACCATTTTTAAGTTCAGTCCAGTGACATTACATACATTCACATTGTTGTGAAACCATCAAACCCACTAGTATGAACGATGCAGCTATGAACACTTGGGTGCAAGCTCCTGTGTGAATGTACATTTTCTGTTCTCTCAGTAGATTTCTATACAACCTTTTGGAGTTTCTCTATGCAAATACATTCTTATTTCTCCACCCTCTGCACAAAGGTAGCTAATTATACTCATGAGTCTGCACTGTCGTTTTTTCACTTAAAAAATCTATATCTTTGGGGTGCCTGGGTGGCTCAGTGGGTTAAAGCCTCTGCCTTCAGCTCAGGCCCTGATCCCAGGGTCCTGGGATCGAACCCCGCATCGGGCTCTCTGCTCAGCGGGGAGCCTGCTTCCTCCTCTCTCTCTCTGCCTACCTCTCTGCCTACTTGTGATCTCTGTCTGTCAAATAAATTAAATATTTTTTTTAAAATCGGTATCTTTGGGATATTACAGATAACCCAGGAGAAAAAGCTAAATATTCCTATATGGCCATAAACTAGACTTGGAGTTGGCAATATGAATTCATGTTCAGCTTAATATAGGTACAGATGATTACATACAATGTATTTATAGATATATGTACATATGAGGGTCAGTATACATAAATGCATTTCCTCACTCTGGAAACCCAAAGCAATGACTCTCTAGCAGCTCTGAACACACCAAGTACCCAACACGTGGTCTGTAATGCCAAGCTCCAATAAACAGAACTGGGGCTTGTTGGAGAAATGTCTGATTCTAGAGCTGCTGCAGGAGAGGTGTAAGATGATCCCTGAGCATCTTTTGCCAGAAAGTAAGGAAATGCTCAAAGCAAGAGCAAAAAACCCACAATGATGAAAATATGTCAAAGGTGAAAAATAATTCCCCACACCTCAAGTGGGTTGCACCTGGTGACTTCCTTCCAAAGAGGACAGTATGGGGGTGCCTGGCTGGCTCAGTCTGTAGAGCATACATGCTCAGTCTTGGGGTTGTGAGTTTGAGCCCTACATTGGATGTAGAGATTACTTAAAAATACAATTTTTAGGGACGCCTGAGTGGCTCAGTCAGTTAAGCATTTGACTCTTGATTTCGGCTCAGGTCATGATCTCAAGATCATGAGATCGAACCCCACACCAGGCTCCACGGTGGGTTGAAGCCTGCTCGGGATCCCCTCTCTAGACCCTCTCCTTCTGCCCCTCTCCCACAGCCATGCTCTGTGTCTTGCTCTCAAATAAATAAATACAATATTTACTTTAAAAAGACAGTATGGGGGGCGCCTGGGTGGCTCAGTGGGTTAAGCCGCTGCCTTTGGCTCGGGTCGTGATCTCAGGGTCCTGGGATCGAGCCCCGCGTCGGGCTCTCTGCTCAGCGGGGAGCCTGCTTTCCTTCCTCTCTCTCTGCCTGCCTCTCTGCCTACTTGTGATCTCTGTCTGTCAAAAAAAAAAAAAAAAAAAAAGACAGTATGGGGGTGCCTGGGTGGCTCAGGGGGTTAAGCCTCTGCCTTCGGCTTAGGTCATGATCTCAGGGTCCTGGGATCAAGTCCCACATGGGGCTCTCTGCTCAGCAGGGAGCCTCCTCCCTCCTCTCTTCTGCCTTTCTGCCTAGTTGTGATTTCTCTCTCTGTGTGTCAAATACATAAATAAAATCTTTAAAAAAAAGGACAGTATGAAAAGTGAGAGAAAAGAAACATGACAAACACTGCTTCAGACAGCTGATCAAGGTCAACATCAACGATAATAAGTCATGTTGATAGCATGTACCCTTGATGTGATGTGATGAGAATGGCATTTTAACTGCGTGCTTTCTTTCCCCCAAACCCAATAACTCCAGTCTAGTTATGAGAAAAACATCAGACAAATCCCACTTGAGGGACTTTTTACAAAACACCCGCCCAGTATTCCTCAGAACAATCAAGGTCATCAAAAACAAGGAAAGTCTGAGAAACAGTCACAGCCAAGGGGAGTCTAAGGAAAAAAGACAGCTAAGCGTAATGTGGTAACGTGGACAGGATCCTGGCACAGAAAAGGAACATTTGGTAAAAACTAAGGAAATCTGAACAAAGTATGGGTTTTAGTCAATACTAATGTATCAATATTGGCCCTTAGTTATAATAAACATTTGTAAGTAAAGATGTAATAAACATCTTACTCAGGTAAGATGTTACTTATAGGGGAAGCTGGATGTGGGGGATACAGAAATTCTCTGTACTATCTCCATAATTTTTCTGTAAATCTAAAATTATTCTAAAATAGTTAATTTGGGGGGTGCCTGGGTGGCTCTGCTGTTAAGCGACTTCCTTCAGCTCAGGTCATGATCCCAGAGTCCTGGGATCAAGCCCCACATCGGGCTCTCTGCTCAGCAGGGAGCCTGCTTCCCCTCTCTCTCTCTGCCTGCCTCTCTGCTTACTAGTGATCTCTGTCTGTCAAATAAATAAGTAAAATCTTTTTAAAAAAATGTTTAGGAGCTATATCTATTTTAGGGAGATTTGCCTTTGCCTGCCATAGGGGTTGCAAATATTCCCCTTTGCCTATCATTTGTCTTTCCCTGGGATTTCTTCATGCCTGCCACATGGACCCCACCTCCCCCTTCCCTCCAGTGGAACTGCTTTCCTCAGGCCACCTGCTCCCTCTCAGAGCCACATCCCAAAGCCTGTCTAGTTCCTCATTCTTTCTGGTGACATCTGACCTCTTGGTGATGTCTGGCTCTGTACAGAGGACTCCTCTTGGGTGTTAATAACTTTTATATAGTCTCACTAGAACACAGAAAATAGAGAAAAGCATACAGAAGAAAACCAACATTCACCTGTGAGTCTACCTCCCAGGATAACCACTTCCTGCTTCTCAAGGCCTCTGTATATGTATTTATTCATGATAGAAACTTCTAGAATCTACCCAGTCCTTCTGGGAACTGATTATCCCTGCACTTTCACACCTCTCGGGTTTCTTCTGCGTTTTCCATCTCCATAGGGTAAGGGCTGCCCCTCCTGCCCATGCTCACTGCAGTAAACCTCTCTCTCTTGGACCTCCCTCCCCAACATTGCCCTGCCCTGCCCAAGCTTGGCTGCTGCCGGCACACCTACCAGAGAAGTCAGACTCTCCATCTCATGGGTCTTCAGAAGCACATTCACCTTATTGGAAACTTGGGCTCATCAGCCTATCCTCCAGAAAGATCCCACTTTCCAGTAAGGAGGGCCAAGACTCGCCCAAGCACTGTTTCCAGCCCACACCTTGCAAACAGCAAACTGAAGTCACCTCATTCTTTGGCGTCTCTCTCTGCTCAAGCTCTTCCTCACCTGGACTTTGTTCCCGCTATCTCCTGCAGGCCTCCCATGACTGTGTGTCACACTCTGCCCATCCTCTGCCCAGTTTTTACCAAATGTTCCCCCCTCCTCTTCCTCTTGGCCCCTCTCTGAAGCCCCACCCCCACCTCCAACCCACACTCTACCCCAAACCTGCCACTCCTCCAGGCCTCAACTTGAAGTTCTGTGGAATGTGAAGGAGGCGCCTCTGAGCAGTTCCACACACACCCCACCCCCAGGCCCCATGCTGGCTGGGTGCCCTGGCCTCCTAAGGTGCCAGGCACTTTCCCTCGCACACAATTGTCTATCCCTATTGTGATTTCCTGTTTATCCTTTGTCTCCCCTACTGAAACCCTGGAGGTGGGGTGGGCAGGGCTATCTTTCATTGACGTATTTCAAGTGCAGGAACACTAACTATGTTTGTTGACTAAGGAAAGAATGGGTTTCCCAGCCAACATGATCACTCCCCATTTTGAGCATTCGAAGTTTTCCACCGAAGGAGCCTCCTGTAGGACCAGTGTGACCTGGTTGGAATTGGTAACCCTCCTGCGTCTGATGTGCAAATTCCTCTCCCTCTGCTGTCTTCCTGCCACCCTTTTTGGACTCTTACAGAGGTCCTCTCTGAACCTTAGCTCTTTCATCTGTCTAGAGAAGAGAACATTAAGGAGAAGATTATAAGGACCACATACATGTTGTAAATGGCAACATGATGAATGAAAATAAGATGTGGGTATGTCATAAAAAACAGTACTACCGTTCACTGAGCAGGCACCGTTCTAATATCTAATACCTAATACCTAATATCTAATATTTAATACCATTCACCGGGCAGGCACTGTTCTAATATCTCACTGGTATTAATGCCTTTTATTTTTTTTAAAGATTTTATTTATTTATTTGACAGAGAGAGAGAGATCACAAGTAAGCAGAGAGGTAGGCAGAGGGACAGGGGGAAGCAGGCTCCCTGCTGAGCAGAGAGCCCGATGCGGGGCTCCATCCCTGCACCCCAAGACCATGACCTGAGCTGAAGGCAGAGGCTTAACCCACTGAGCCACTCAGGCACCCCTAGTAACGCCTTTTCACCCCAAATAAGCTCCAATTCAAAGAAAGGTAAACTGGGCACAGAGCAATAAATGATTCATTTGCCTAAGATTCCACATTGGAAGTAGAACAGAGCTGGGATTTGAACCTGGGGCAGAGCCTATTTGCTTAACCATCACCACTGCGTCTCTGTTGAATAATATATAATACAGCTGCATTATTTGGTCAGAGTGCTGCCCTCTTGGAATAAAACCACTCTCTCTCCTGGAACGACTCTAACTCTAATGGTAATTCTGTACGTAGATTTTTGTGTTGATATCTATTTATCTATCCCAAGAATAACAACATGTTTAAAACATAGAAAAGAACCAGGCCCATATTTTCTGTCAATCAGCTTCAAATGGAATAAATACCCCTGAGTTAACTACACAGAGTTTAACGGCACCTGTTTCGCTATAACGTGGAGTTACCTTCAGTGCTACTGACGATGTTTGGTCCCGAAAGCCACCACGGCAGGTCTTCCGAGCCCCTTTTGGCTGAGTTTCCAGTCCCTTCCCCCATATTTTCAGAATTTACTCACCAAGAGAGAGATGGGGGCAAGAGAGGGGAGGGAAGAGGCCAGCCTGGGCGGGGGTTTTCCACTTGGATTCACAAGGGTCAGAAGAAGAGAGATAGAGGTTTGGTGGCCACTGATATTCCTTCTGGGTCTGTGACACCGGGCACAGGCCATGCTCCCCTGGATGGACTTGGGGGTGGCATGGCAAGGTCCCCTCACACAGGTAGGGATCTGGTTTCCCTCCTTGACCTGTCCTCTGACCACTCCCCTGAGGCCAGCCTTATCCCTGGCCCAAAACACCAATTCCGGCCTATGGGGGCCACAGAAAGGAGGGAGGGCTAAAAGGGACCATTTCTGGACAGCCAAGGACAAACTGAGTGTAGAAAAGAGGATGCGCCCCTCCCCCACCCTCTCCCCGGAAGAACAGCCGGAAGCCAGAGGCCTTCCTCCTACCATCATGTTCCCTATCTGCCAGCTTACACCGCATTTACTTCTGGGGATCCAGAAATTTGTCGGAGGCAGGGAGGGAAGAGAGAGAAAAAGATGAAGAGAGTTAGGGAGACCCAGAGGAAAAGGGTAAGAGTTGGAGAGACCAACACAGGTGTACCTTAGAGATATTGCGGGTTTAATTCAGGGTCACTGTAACAAAACACGCATTGCGGTAAAGTGAGTCCGATGAATTTTTGGCTTCCCGGTGTGTCTAAAAGTTATGTTTGCACTATACTGTAGTCTTGTGAGTGTGCAAGAGCATTTGTCTAAAAAAAAAAACCCAATGTGCATATCTTCATTAAAAACTACTTTTTTAAAAGATTTTATTTATTTATTTATTTGAGAGAGAGAGTAAGCACGAGCACGGGCAGCAGCAGCAGAAGAGGCAGAAGGAAAAGCAGACTCCTCACTGAGCACAGAGCCCTACTCAGGGCTCCATCCGAGGACCAGGGATCAGACACTTAACCCACTGAGCCACCCAGGCACGCTTGAGGCAGTTTCTTAAAAGAAGACAATGGTCAAGTTTGCCACATCAAGTGACTCTTACTTTTGCAAATGATTTCTCTGCAGCACATGATGCTGTAATAGCATTTTACCCACTGCAGGACTTCTTCCAAAATTGGAGTCAGTCCTCTCACATCCTGTTGCAGCTTTCTCAACTAGGTTTACGAAATATTCTAAATCCTTTGTTGTCATTTCCACATCTTCATAGCATCTTCACCAAGAGCAGTTTCTATCTCAAGAAACCACTTTCTGGGGCACCTGTGTGGCTCAGTCAGTTAAGCCTCTACCTTCAGCTCAGGTCATGATCCCAGGGTCCTGGGATCCCAGGGTCCTGGGAGAGCATCAGTCTCTTCACTCAGCAGGGAGCCTGCTTCCCCCTCTCTCTGCCTGCCTCTCTGCCTACTTGTGATCTCTCTCTCTGTCAAATGAATAAATAAAATCTTTTAAAAAGGAAGAAACAAACAAACCACTTTCTGTGTTCGCCCATAAAAAGCAACTCCTCATTGATTCAAGTTTTGTCATGAGATAGCAGCAAGTCCCATCTTCAGGCTCCACTTCTGATTCTAATTCTCTTGCTATTTCCACCCCATGTGCAGTTATTTCCTCCATTGAAATCTTGAAACTTTCAAAGTCATCCATGAAGGTTGGAATCAAATTCTTCCAAACTCCTATTAACGTTGATTTGTTAAAAGATTTTATTTATTTAGGGGTTCCTGGGTGGCTCAGTGGGTTAAAGCCTCTGCCTTCAGCTCAGGTCATAGTCTCAGGATCCTGGATCAAGCCCTGCATCAGGTTCTCTGCTCAGTGGGGAGTCTGCTTCCTCCTCTCTCTCTGGCTGCCTCTCTGCCTACTTGTGATCTTTTAAAAAAAGGATTTTATTTATTTGGACAGAACGCGAGAGAGAGAGAGAGAGAGAGAGAGAGGGACAGATGTGGGACAATGTGGGACTCAATTCCAGGACCCTGGGATCATTACCTGAGGCAAAGGCAGACGCCTAACAACTGAGCCTCCCAGATGCGCACCCCCCCCACCCCATGGGGTCTTAAATACTAAGTCTTTTTTTTTTTTTTTTTAAGGATTTCATTTATTTGACAGACAGAGGTTACGAGCAGGCAGAGAGAGAGAGGAAGGGAAACAGGCTTCCTGCCGAGCAGAGAGCCTGATGCGGGGCTTGATCCCAGGACCTTGAGATCATGACCTGAGCTGAAGGCAGAGGCTTAACCACTGAGATACCCAGGCGCCCCTTAAATACTAAGTCTTAAATACTAAGACTTGAAAGTGACTCTTCGATCCCGGGGCTGCAAAGTAGATGTTGTGTCAGCAATCATGAACACATTAACCTTGTCCGGTTCTATCAGAGCTCCTGGATGACCAGGTGCCTTGGCAATGAGCAGCACTATTTTGAAAGGAATCTTTTTTCCTGAGCAGTAGATCTCAACAATGGGCTTAAAATATTCACAGTATTAAACTGTTTTAAACAGATGTGTTATCATCCAGGCTTTGTTCCACTTATAAAGTGGAGCCAGCAGAATTCTGAAGGGTCCTAGAATTTTCATAATAGTAAATAAGCATTGGCTTCACCCTGAAGTCACCAGCTACATTAGCCCCTAACAAGTGAATCAGTCTGTCCTTTGGACCTTTGAAGCCAGAAACAGACTTTGCTTCTCTAGTTACGAAAGTCCTAGATGGCATCTTCCAATAAAAAGCTCTTTCTTTCACAGTGAAAATCTGTTGGGGCACCTGGGTGGCTCAGTTAGCAGGGCACCCAGCTCTTGGTTTCAACTCAGGTCTGATCTCAGGTTTGCGGGATTGAGCCCCATGCCGGGGCTCAGAGTCTGCTTAGGAGTGTCTCGCTCCCTCTCCTTCTGCCCCTTCTGCTCCTGCTCTCTCAAATAAATAAATAAATAAAACCTTAAAAATTAAAAAAAAGGTACTTTATGACTGATACCAAATCTTTTTCAGTTATGTGGGTTGCAAAAGTCTTCCCCAGTCTGTGAGGGACTGCCTTCTCACTTTCTTTATAATCTTCTAGTATCCCAAATTCCTAAAGATCAGCTCCTATATTACAGAGTGTTACTTTCAGATCTCTAATGCCACTGGAATATGTTTGTTTGTTTTCAAAGATTTTATTTTTGAGTAGTCTCCACACCCAGTGTGGGGCTTGAACTCACCACCCTGAAATCAAGAGTTGCAGGCCCAGGGCACTTGGGTAGCTCAGATGGTTGGGTGACTGCCTTTGGCTAGGGTGGTGATCTCCAGGTCCTGGGATAGAGCCCATTTCAGGCTCCCAGTTCAGTGGGGAGTGTACTTCTCCCTCTCCCTCTGCCTCTCCCCCTGCTTGTGCTCTCTCTCTCTCTCTCTCTCAGATGAATAAATACAATCTTAAAAAAAAAAAAAATAGAGTTGCATTCTCTACCACCTCAGCTAGCCAAGCACCCCAGACATTTATAGTTGGTTCATCCAGAAGATCAAAATTTACCTTCCCCCTCATGGATGGACAACTGTCCCAGACCCATTTCCAACCCTGTATTCTCTCACCCTGCCCCTCCTCTTCTGACCAGAAACTCCACCCTGAGTTTAATTATAAAAAATAAATTCTCTATTCTGTTCCTTTGTCACGGTGTCGATTTTTGTGTTTTGTCACTCTGTTGTAATTCTCGTATTATCAGATTGGTCACACTTGGTATTATCTCTTCTTTTTCTTCTCAGATTAACTTAACTATTCTAGGTCCTTTTTTCTTCCATATAAATTTTTTGATCAGCTTGCTCAATTCCAGAAAGGGAAAAGATCAACACTTTTGGGATCTTAATTGGAATCACATTGAGTTTCTGATTAATTTGGAAGAGAACTAACATTTGTCTAACATGATACTTTCCTGACCGTTATTACCTTGGCACATTAATCCATATATTTCAGTCTTCTTTTTTGGCCCCTCTGTAAAAATTGTGCTACATTCACCTCTAGGGTCTTGCTCTATCCTTGTTAGATTTACTCCTGGGGTTTGTGGGTTTTGCCACTCTCCCTTCCCACATCAAATATGCCAGGCACGTCCTTCCTCACCTCCTACTCCTGCCTCGGGGTCCACACTCCTCCTTCCCACCGTCCAGGGAGCAGCTGTCCTGCCCCAACAACTGACTTCCCCGTGAGGCCTTGTCAGCGGGGGCAGAGCTCACATTTCCCACCTCAGTTCCTATCAGTGGAGTCTGAGGAGAATGACAGTTGTTTCGGTGGGGACAATGGGCTGCATTCTGTACAGGCTCTTCTCAGGGCCCCCTTCTCCCAGGCCACAGCAACTGTTCTTGCAGATAGGGTAAGGCCCCACCTGTCAACTCTAATTACTCTTCAGGCGACACCCAACTCCCTGCCCACTTCTTCATGCTTGGTAAGCAAGTTTAGTATGTGTCCTCCTACCCAGTTGCCTGTTCAGGGGTCTATCATTGCCTGGAATTGGTGGGCAGAGGAATCATGGTCTTTGGTATGGGGCTGTCCCTCCCAAGGGCCTGACCTCTCACCTCAGAGGAACTGCAAGTTCCCAGAATGTTCTCTGAGCTGTCACCATATCCAGACCTCAGACCCTCACCACAGCTCCACTCAGATAGTTGAGGGTCTATTGTCACCAGCCAAGAGGAGCTGTGTCAGGGAGTACGGCTGAACTCCCAATTCTACAACTTTGGCCTCCACAACTGTGCCCTCAGCAGCCCCACCCTTGAGGAGGCCTCCCTGGCTTCTTTTCAGAGCTCCTTGTGCGGGGTGGGGGGTGGGGGGGGTGGGGTGGGGGGGGTGGGGGTGGGTGGCAACACTGCCCTCAACTTCCCACAAATGGGAAGGGCTCCAAGCCAAGGCTGATCCCCGAGAGGGAACAGTAGGACACTGAAACCTGACAGAGCCAGGGGCCTCAAGGGGACCCAGGCCTCCATTAATTTTTCAAGCTTTCATTGAGCCACATCCACTCTCAGGGGCTGGTCATGGGCATCAGGGCGTGTCACAGCAGGCCTTCAAGGAGCAGCCCACTGGCTGGCCTCAGACACAGGGTGTACTCAGAGGTAAAACCAAACGATGAAAGGAAGGATACTCTGTCTACTGGATCCCTTCTAGGATCCAGCCCTGGACCTAGTATTTTCCCATGTCTTGATCCTGTCAGGGGCAGGAGTTATGGTAAGTCCCACATTAGAGAAAAGGACCACCATACAGCACAGCTCCTAGAGGGTGTTATTGCTATACCCACTCATTCAGTGAACAGTCTTTTCCTGGGGCACCTGGGTGGCTCAGTGGGTGGAGCTTGTGACTCTTATTCTTGGGTTTTGAGTTCAAGCCCCACATTGGGTGTAGAGATTACTTTTTAAGGGGGGTGGGGCACCTGGATGGCTCAGTCGTTAAGCATCTGCCTTTGGCTCAGGTCATGATTCCAGGGTCCTGGGTTTGAGCCCTACATTGGGCTCCCTGCTCAGCAGGAAGCCTGCTTTCCCTCTCCCACTCCCCCTGCTCCTGTTCCTGCTCTCGCTCTCTCCTGCTGTCAAACAAAAATAAAATCTTTACACACACACACCAAAGCCCTTAGCTGTATGGCAGCTCTCACCCCTGGCCCTGCTGCCTGTCTGGCACCCTAACTGCTGACTCTCAGTGTATATGTTCCATGTCCTTCATGCCTTGCACAGGCCTGGTACACACTTGCTTGCACTCCAGTGCTTGCTGTTGACATGGATGGCCCAGTAATGGACACTTAATTGCAGAGGGCAGGGGTCTCTCCAGAATGCTCCTAGATGGCCCTGAGGGTCTTGGGAAGAGGACCAGGGAAGAGGACTGCAGAGGTCACATACTGTCCAGTCCACAAGCTTCAGGTTCACAAGTTGGCACTCAGATCCTTTTTTTTTTTTTTTTAATTGACTTTAAGGAACAGAAGGTTTGGCCAATTTCCTCAAAGTTGCTGGCTTCTCCCCAGCAGCAGAGGGTGGGGGGTAGAGGTCAGGGTGGTGCAGGCAGGATCCATTACATAGGCTAAATCAGGAACTAGAAGGAATTGCTCTGTGCCAGGTCTGTTGCCAGAGAGGATGGTTATCTTTCCAGGAAAGACTGAGGAAATCCTTAGCAGAGCCGTTGGTTTTCTACCTTGGGGAAAAGGTCTGGGGCAGGCTGAGGGGCGTGGGGAAGGATTAATCCAGGGGAGAGTGGGAAGAAGTTGGACAGGAGAGTTAATCCCAGGGGGGTAAGGGAGTTGACAGTAAACTGTGAATAGACCCACCCAGGTGGAGGCAGCTGCTTCCCCTCCCCCACCTCCCTTCCCACCCCCCTCTGGGGTTCCCCATTGTTACCAGAGACAACATCCTGTTTCCCTTACTTGCCTCACTAGCCCAGGCCCTGGATCCCCTCACTCTGCTGGTGTGGGGGAGGGGAGTTGGGGATGGAAGATGGGGGATGGGGCAAGCCTCAGGCCCCAGGTCCAGAGCTCAGGGATCTCAGTTTCCAGGGTGGAAACTGAGGTTGGAGGGATCACAGCAGTGGCTTATGTGAGCCAGTGCTTGGTTGGAACTCCATGGTGCCCTCAAAATTACACACTTCAGGGGATCGCAGAGGGAACCACTGAGGTCTGACTTCCTCTTCCTTGGGTTCCTATGTCCGGTTCCCCCTCTCCCAAAGGCTCTCTAGCTGTTATAGCAAGTACGGTTCTCACATCTTAGAAGTGTATTCAGATCAATGGAGCTCTGGGGATCTGCCACACAGGCTCTGGACAAGCAGGCCTGAGTCTGGGTCACATCACAGAACCTCTTCAGATCTATTCTTACATTGCTTATTGCTAAGCAGTGAGGACACAGCAGCAGTTAAAACAGAGATAAGTCCCTACAGTCTTGTGGGGGAGGCAGTTAAGCAACAAGACAAGGAAGTAAAATAAAATATATAGCATGTCAGATAATGACTTGCTGTGGAGATAAGTAAAACAGGTTTAGATGGGGAGGAGACAGAGGAGATAGGGTGGAGGAGTATAATTTTAAACAGGATGGATAGGTAACATATAGGCAAAGACGTAAGGAGATAAGAGGTAGAGCCAGGTGAATACCTGGAGAAAGAGCCTTGTGCAAAGGAGCAACAGTAGGTGCAAAGGCCCTGAGGCAGAAAATACATCTGACAAAGGGGCGCCTCAGTAGCTCAGTGGGTTCTGTTCTCTGCTCAGGTCATGATCTCAGGGTCCTGGGATTGAGTCCAGCATCGGGTTCTCTGCCCAGCAGAGAGCTTGCTTCCCCCAACTCTCTGCCTGCCTCTCTGCCTACTTGTGATCTCTGTCTGTCAAATAAATAAATAAATAAAATCCTTGAAAAAGAAAAAGAAAATATATCTGACACAGTTAAGGAAAAGCAAAGAATCCAGTGTGGCTGGAGCAGAATGACAGAGACAGGATAGAAGTTGAGTCAGAATGCTAAGGGAGGTCAGACCACCAAGGCCTTGTAGGTCATAATGAAAGGCTTTGGTTTTAACTCTGAGTGAGATGGGAGCCCCCTGGATAGTTTATGCAGAAGGAAGACAGGATGTGATTTATGTTTCATAAAGACCATTCTGGTCTCTATACGGAAAAGAGAAACAGGTGTGGAAAAGAGAAAGGGGAACACCAGTTAACAGGCTACTACAATAATTCAGGTGAGGAATGATGAATGCTCAGACAAGGGCAGTCATGGCGACATCAGTGAGGTAGTGAGATTCTGAATATTTTGAAAGTAGTTACCAGGATTTACTAATATGGGTAGTGAACCATGATGGGAAGAGAGAAGTCAAGAGAACATCTAAGATTTTGGCCAGAGGAACTAGAAAGTGGCAGTTGCCACTTACAGAGATCTGAAGGCCTGAAGGAGGGGCAGGTCTGGGTGGAGATCATGCTGTTCATTTATCTGCTGTGTGACTCTGGGTAACTTGGTTTACCACTCTGGACCTCGGTATCCTCATCTTTACAATGGTTATAATAATGGCAATGAATTCACAGGATCGGCATGTGTGCAGACTCAGTGTATGTCCCGCCCATGCTCCAGGGATGGCCCATGGCCAACACATCTGCTAGGGAAGCACCCGGAAGGAGAGGAACACTATGTCAATAAATCTGTGCTCTAGCTCCTCTCCCCTGCTTCCTCCAGGCAGAAGTGGGACGGGCATGTTTGATATTTATGGGTTTTTTCTTCAAGGTCTTTGACAGTTTTAGACATAGTCATGGTACTAATGGAGACTGGCGGTGGGATGTGGATAAATGGAATTCTCGAGGCTATGAAGCTTCCAAAACACTTTGATGGCCATTATCTCTTCTGAGTCCAGAAAGGCCAAAAGTAGACCCATTTTAGGAAGTAGGAGGACGAGGTATTTAAAAACAAAACCAACCCAGGCTGTCTGTGTATCAAGATATCTCTGGGAACTTCACTTAATCTTGGAGCAAAAGTGGGTAAAGAGGGTCCTAAAATGAGTCTCCCTCTTCCTGTCCTAAGTGGGAGTGTCACCCTGCTGTGTCCAACTGAGCCCAGCTACCCAATGGAGGGTGACCCCACTCCTCCACCCGCAGGAGACAGCCCACAGGTCCTGTTCTCCCTGTGCAGGCCCCTCTCAGCCAGAGTGTCTAGCCTGCAGCCTTCCTGCTTCTGCGGTTTGGGCAAGTAGATCTCTCACATTGCTCCATTCCAGTTCCCCCACCCGTTAACTCCCACTTACTGAGTTAGTAGACTGAGTTAACAGATGGGACTAGAGACCAGAAGAATCGATGTGACTAAGGTCATATCCTTAGAAAGTGCAGTCTGGGTTCTGTACCCAGCAGGAAGAATTCCTGCATCTGTTCCTTCCTCTTCTTCCAGCCCAGCTGCCTCTGCCCCTCAATATACCAGGTGCCAGAACACAGCTGTCTCTTCTTGGCTCCCCCCACCCAGGCAAGCTATCCTAGGGTGGGACTGAGCTCAGTGGGGACAGTCTTGTAGTGTCCGGTGACACAGCAGTGTCCCTGCAGGCAAATTCGGCCAGAGATTCATTCTGAACCACGGTTCTGACTGGTGAGATATACTGCTGATCGGTGGGTGGGCGGGATTATGGGGGTTGGAAGTGTCAGGTCAGGGTGGATCAGGGGGCCTCAGAAGAAAACTTAAAATTGCCTGGGGATGGAAGAAATTCTGCAGGATTGAGAAGAGTTGGGGAATACCAGGGAGCCTGAGGGTGTGAATGGGGTGGGGGATGGAGGGAGACTGGCTAAAGGAGTTGGGGGGGGGTGGAAATCTAGTGAACAGTAGGAGCCCCTGGAGGCTGGGAAGGGCAAACTCTTAAGTCCTAGTCTCAACTTTACTCTCCCCTTGGCTTGGTGTCTTCATCAGCGCTGTGGTAAGAATCCTTCTGCCCCAGCTACCTTGCCAAGAGAAAGGGCCTCTGGAAAGCCAAAATGACCCATAAATCGAGGTGGGGGGGAGCATAAGGGTAGAAACTGAAGTAGCATAGCGGGGAGCCTGCAAACCCCAAGTTTTATGCCAGGTGAGGATGGAGCAGGAAAGGGGCAAGCCTAGAGTCTGGATTGCCTTCACAGTCACTGACCCAGCCATGCCCGCTCCACTGCTCCCACTGCTGCTGCGAACGCTGCTGTCCCGCCTGCTGCTGCCTGCCGCCCGCCTGGCCCGCCGGCACTTCCTGCCCCTGCTGCGCCGACTGGCCCGCCGCCTAGGCTCGCAGGATGTTCGAGAGGCTTTGCTGGGCTGTGTGTTGCTCATCCTCAGCCAGAGACACCCACCTGACGCCGAGGAGGCCTCCAGAGTAGCTGGCCAGGAGAGGCGGGAGAGGCTAGCTCCCCTCAAATGAGGCCACGATCCCTGACATTGGCTGTATCATCGAAAGCCCTTCTTTTGGAGCATGACAGTCCCAGCGCTGTCACACAGCGCAGCTACCCAGTGTGAGGAAGACACGGTGGGGGACTGAGCATAAGAAGGGTCCGACTGGGAATGCCTCCCCACTGCCAGCAGGAATGACTGCAAAGATACCCAGCATCTAGTGGTCATAAAACTGATCATTACCCCCTCCCTGAATTCCTCCTCCAAGGACACCTTTCCTACTCACATCTGATTCTAGGGAATGGAGGAAGAGACTCTCCTCCCCTAGCCCCAAATGGTGACATGAGGTCCAGGGAGGGACAGTGCTTACACAGGCAAAAATGACAATGTATTTGAGAGGCAAGATTTTAACCCAGACCGTTTGTCTTCCAGACTCAGGATTTACCTTAAAGTAACAGGACCTTGGTTGCCTAGTGAGGCAGTCTTGCCTCAAGGCCCAGCATGCAGCAGGTGCTCAATAAACATTTGTTGATTGGAGTTCTTGGGATGCCATTGAAAGTCCTGTCACCCACGCAGTACCTAGGCTCCTACCTAGGGAGAGAGTCTAAGGTGGCCAGAGGGTGGGGGAAGAAGTGGAGAGGGGGCGGGGGGTGGGGGGTGGGGAGTGGGGAAACCACAAGAGTTCCTTTTGCTTCCTATCCCATTGTCCCGCAGTCCTCATCTCCTGGAGGTTGTTTCTCTTGTGTAACTTCAGTCAGTATGTCACACTGTGACCCAGCAGTCTTGGGTCCGATTTGGAGGTCTGGCTGGCCAGCTCAAGGTAAGGAGAAGAACGCCAAGTCCCTGAGTCAGTTTGGAGATTCTTCTCACCCAGTGGTGTGGGAAGAGGGAGATTTGTTTGCTAAGAGACCCCACCGGCAGCCACCCAGGGGAGCAGTGTAGAAATGCTTCCCCCGAGGGGCACTGTGTCCCTGAAGAGATGGGAGTGGGATGGAAGTATCCAGAGGCATTCCCCTCATTATTTCAGCCTCCCCAAAGAGCAGCTCCTAAGGGGTCAAACGAGAGTTGTCAGATTCATTTGCATCAGCCTCGGGATAATTTGCTTATTGTTCCCAAACAATAGTCCTCCCTCCCTCCA
Organism: Mustela lutreola; assembly: GCF_030435805.1. Lineage (NCBI taxonomy): Eukaryota > Metazoa > Chordata > Mammalia > Carnivora > Mustelidae > Mustela > Mustela lutreola. The sequence goes on from NC_081295.1 coordinate 91,476,280, forward strand.
GGAGTCTTGGGCTGTAGGTTCAGAGTGGGGAAATGAGGAATGCGGGCCTCTTTCAGGACCCCCATCCGGAGCCCGCACCGTTTAGAAGCTCGGCCCCGAGGGCCAGAACCGCGCCCCCGCCCCTGTTCTCCCCCAGCCCCGAGGGGCTTTCCGCCAAACCCCGGCCCGGCCACCCTTCGGCACCATCTGCTTCCTCCAGGCGTCCACTAAAGCCAGTGCACGTGCTCACCCCTTTCGGGAAGGCCACCTGGGGGAAGGGGTGGAATGAAGGGGATTCCAGCTCGTGGTCCCCAAACGCAGTTCCCCTCCAGGGCCACGAGCACCTACTCTGCAGTCTGATCCCGGCCTTCCATGCCGCCGGCCTTCCTAAGCGCTCCTCGCTCCCGAGCGGCGCGGGGCGGGACAGAGCGGGTCACCGAGCTCGGGGCGGGTGCCAGCGTAACCGGTTGCGGCCCCTCTCCCTCCGGCAGCGACATTGGAGACCGGTTAGACCCAGTGCGGGCTGCGAGCTCCCGCCTTGGCCCCAGCCCCGAGGTGAGAAGGCCAGGACGGGGACCAGAGGGGGCGGTTTCCGTCCTCCTCCTGCATATCCGGCAGGTGCGCGGGGAGCAGAGGCGGGCCGCTGGGCGGTGGGGCGGGGGCTGCGCGGTTCCCACGCGCCCCGCGGGGACGGGCGGAGAGAGGTGGGGTTAGGTCCCTAATTGGGTTGGCGTAGGGATATACGCGGGGTCGGACTCTGCGGTTTCCCGCGGAGTGGATGCTTTTATCGGATTTTGAAGGTCACCTCCCAACTCCTCCACCCCCGCTGCGCCACCCCAACCATATACAGATGCCCCCAAGGTCAGAGACATGCCCGGAGCAAAGGGTAGAGGCAGAGTTCTGGGAAATTACGCTGGGAAGGCCAAGCCCGGACAGAGTGAACCTCAAGTCTTGGACCCTGACCCTCATTCTCACCCTCAAGTACACACTCACCAGGAAAGTGAGGGAAGTTAGAGGAGTCCGGTCCTGAGACGGCTGGATCCTGTCTTTATTTTAAATGTGGGTGTTTTGTTCATCATATCACTTTTTTGCATTTACTTTGATTTAAAAAAAAAAATCTCAGTAAAATATTATTTATCTTGATCTCTAAATTTTTTGGTGTCCCCTTAAAATTTGCAATGCAGGCAAGCGCCTCATTGGCCTCTCCCTAGTCCCAGCCCTGCCACAAGGCCATGGACACAGAGTCAGGAACAAAATGAGAATGCACAGTCATAAGGCAGGTGCTGGTGACAAACAGCCAAGCCAAGCCAAACACAGATGGACACAGGCTGGGGAGAGTCGACCCAATGTGAGGTGGTGGGGCGCCTTGTGGCCTAGAATAAGGAGGAGGGAGTCTGGGGCAAGGGACAGTCTCAAATAGAGTGGGGAATGGGGAGAGGGTAGAGGTGCAGCTGGATCAGCCCTTTTCACCCTACCTTTGTGCCAGGGACCTGAGGGAGAAAGACATAAATAAGCCAGGGCTGAGGGTTACAGGACTGGCTGGGCCGGGCCAGAAAAACTCGGGGTGCAGGCTGGTGTGAGTCAAGGCACAGTGGCTGTCCAGCAGAGGGCCCTGGCACCCAGCAACCATCTCTGGTCAGGGAAGGGCTCCGAAGGGGCGTGGATGCTGGCAGAGGGCCCAGGCAGGGTGAATGCCAGATGGGCTTCTCACCAGCCATAACAGTCCTGCCTATTGCCATCTAGTGAGCACACCAGGCCTCCACAGAGGTGGGGAGAGGAAACAACCTTCCCCTGTCTGGCCTGAGACCCTCACCACTTCCCTCCAGTTTCTTGCCCCCTCCAGCCCCCTCCGCACACAACTCCAGCCACTGGCCACCGGCCTGGCCATGCCAGGCAGATCTGTCTGACCACGAAGGCCTGCCACCCCCACGGGCCCAAAGAGGGAAATGAAGGTGGGGAGAGAGACCGGGGCCAAGGAAGAGGGAGAGACTGGACAAACACAGGATGGGAATGGGGGTGGGGAGACCCAGACATGAAGCTGCCCTCGAGTCGTGGGGCAGTGCCTAAAAAAATGCCACCCGTACCCCTCTTCCTGCCCTCTGTTTGGTTAAGGCTGGAGGGTGATAGTGTGTCATGTCTCTGTGGGAAGAGCCGGAAGGCTGAGAACACCCCTTGTGGAGTAGCTTGGGGACAGTCCACAGATCCTAAGTAGAAAAACTGCCCCTCCCTTCAGGGCCCAGTCTGTTTCCTGACTGGAGAGTAAGACCCTGCCTTATCCTTGATGGTAGTAAGGCTAATTGGTTGGGTGGGGTTTTTTTGGGGGGGGAGGTATTTATTTACTTATTTATTTGAGAGGGAGGGAGTAGGAGAAGCAGACTCCCTGCTGAGCAGCAGAGAGCCCAAGACCCTAAGATCATCCCACAACCTTAAGATCATGACCTGACAGGAAGACAGGCACTTACAAACTGAGCCACCTCACTGCCCCCTGCTAATTGCTAATTAGTGACCATGGCTTCTCCAGGGGACAGTTCTCTTGGGTAGTTGGGGCAAGGTGGGGTGTGGGCCCTGGGTTGGACTTTCTGTCTTCACACCCCACCAGCCATTGTGTTATCTCCACCTACTGAGAGCTGCTATGGGGGCCCTGCTATGGGGCACCCCCAACTTACTGGCCAACCAAAAGGAGGGGAATCATTCCCCCTCACTTGGGGGTGCAAGAAGGGCTGACCAGTCCTCAGCATGCCCACCCCCTCCCTCCTTAGCCCCGGGAGGATGTGGAACTCAGCAAGGCTTGGTCTCTTCCTCTGAGGACATAGGATTCACTCAGGATGGAAGGCGGTTGAGGCTTTTTCTCTTACCATCTCAGCTCTTTCAAAGTTCTGGGTTTAGAAAGAGTGAATCTGGAGGGGCCTAGAGACCTGTGCCTCTATCCCATCCACCACCCACCCCCAGACACGCACTCCCCTCCAAGTCCCAGTTGAGGTGTGGTGCTTGTGTGTGTGTGTTAGAGGTAGGAAAATTCATGACTCAGGTCACTGACTGTACTGATTGCGCAGAGAGGTCCCTTGGCGTGGGGGTTGGGAGAGCAGAGGGTAGGTGCCAGCGGCAGAAGGTGGCTCTAAAGGGCGTGGGCGCAGGAAAGGGAAAAGGCACCATGGAGAAAGTAGCGGGGTACCTGGGAGGGGAGTCCGCCCCGCTCTGGGCAGAGGGTTGGGTGCAAGGACAGTAGGAGTTTCTGGACCCCCAGCGCGGAGCACACTAGGGATGATACCCCTCCAGCCCCGGGTTCCCCATAACGGGGCAAGGTTTGGTGTGGTACGGCCCTGAGGTCCTGCCTTCAAAAGTAAGACGAGGTGTGGGCGCGACGGCCCCGTGAAGGGGTTGGGGGGGCTCGCATCCGGCGCCGCTGGGGGGGCGTAGCTGGGGCGGGGCCGCGGCGGGGCGGGCGGGGCCGTGGCGGCGCGGGCGGGGCATAGGGGAAGCGGCAGCGGCTGGTGGTGGGGGGAGCGGGCAGCGGGGGCGGGCCGGGGCGGGCTCAGCGGAGGGCGGGTTTGAATGTGCTCCGGCGGGCGCGGGAAGCTGCAGAGAGGGCGCGCGGATCTCGGCGCGGTAGGACTCTTTGCTAGCAGGTGCTGCCCGGGTCGGGGGTCGGGATTCGGGGGTCGAGGGTCGGGGGTAGGGGACCGGTGAGGGTCCGGGAACCGCCGGCGTAGAAGGCGCGTCTTCCCGCCGCCACGAGGGCAGGGAGGCCGGGCCTGTCTGCGCGCAGAGGGAACGCCGCATGGGGGCCCCACTTCCCCCGCGCAGAGCGTGCGGAGCCGCGCTGCACGTGGCGCGCCAGGGCCAGGGCGCGTGGGGACTCTGCGGAGATCGGGACCCGAGCGGGGCGTGGGCCACCTGGCTCCTGGGCCTGAAACCGGCTGTCGCCGAGCTGACCTCTGCAAGGGGCGGGCGAGTGAATGGGTAATCTCGATGGATCTTGCCGGTACAGGAGAGGGGCCGCGCCGGTAACGGCACTGGGTAGGGGGGAGTGGAGATGCGAGCCGGCGTCTTGGAGGTGAAGGAGCTGTCTGTTCCTGGCCTCCCCTTCCTGGGCCTGTCCTCATTTACTCCCAGAGAGGACTCTTCCTTAACTCAGAACCCCTGCTTTCCTTCTTAGGGAGAGAGTAGTGGTGGGTGAAGGCCGGCCTCAGCCCTGCCGGTCACGCTTCCCGCGGCGATCCCTTTGCCCATTCCTCTTGGTGACCTCCCACTTGCCCTGCCTGTTGAGCTCTCCCTGCTGAGATGTGTGCTTTATGGGGAGTGGGGAATGCCTTACACCCGAAGCTCTTGTCAGACTGGAGATGACCTCAGTCTCCCCACCCTGTTTCTTCGCTCATCTCCCAATATACAGGGCTAGCCGAGAAGCAGCCTTTATACCTACCTCTCCAACCCAGAAGGAGGCTAAAATAAACTGCGCATTGAGTTGGAATTCCAGCGCACCCATTCACTAGCTCTGCGACCTTACACAAGTGACTCAACCTCTCTGAACCTCAGCCTCCCCCATCTGTTCAATGGAGACAATTTAGTACTAGCTTATGTGTGGTTGTTAGGGCAAGAGGGGAGCAGGTGGTGGCTGGCCCCAGAGGCAACCCCAGGGAGTAGAGAATTTGATGCTACCGCAGAAGTGTGTCTAGAGCTGGGGTGCGTGAGAGGTGCTGGGGGCCTCAGGGTGGGGAGGTGCTCAGTTCAGTGGTTACTTTCAGGGCCCCATCCTGGCAGGCACGTTGGGGCATGGCTGGAGGGCCACCAGATGCTCTGAGCTGGTATCAAATCCCTGGTTGCTGCTGGGCAAAGGCAGGCAAGAACAAAATACCTGGGCTGGCCTGCTGAATGTCAGGATGTGGGCAGGGGGGAGAGGCTCCCCTGGAGTTGCACTGTGCCCAGGACAGAGGTGGGGATGGCTGCGAACAGAACATGGTAGGGTAGCAGGGGTAGAGGGCTGAAATGAATACTTCGTTGAGCCTAAGGCAGATTTTGCTAAGGAAGGGGAGATACTCTATTCTCTCCACCCCAGCTCCCATCTGGGTTGAAGCTATACCAGTTCTTTTACTTACTGCCGCGAATCTTGCGTGTGTGTGGTGTGTGTGTGTATGTGTGTGTGTAGAGCATGGGATGTGCTGAGGTGTAAAGCTGGGAGTTCCCTTCCCTGCTACCTAATAGAAAATCTGAGTCCTGAGCCTTCTCTGGCAGCCCTCGAGGGTAGAGCCGTCTTGCCTACATCCTTCTTAAAAACATAAAAACTGTTGTTGCCATTCTGTCTGCCCCTCCCCTCAGTGACTAGAACAGTGCCTGGCTAGCTTGCAGAGGTGCTCAGTCAATATTTGTTGAAAAGATGAATGGGGGGCACGTGGGTGGCTTAGTCATTAAGGGTCATGATCCCTGGGTCCTGGGATGGAGCCCTGCATCCGGCTCCCTGCTGAGCGGGGAGCTTGCTTCTCCCTCTCTGACTCCCCCTGCTTGTGTTCCTTCTCTCACTGTGTCTCTCTCTGTCAAATAAATAAAATCTTTAAAAAAAAGATGAATGAAGAAGCCCTCTGCCAATTCGGGAGGTGTGTAGGTGTGCTTCTCCTGTCCCCACCCTGCAACACCCTACAACCCACACATGGGCTGGGGGGCTGAGGAAGGCCTTTGGAGAGTCTGGAGTTCATTCAGGGAGGGTTTGAGAGGAATTATGGGGAGGTGAAGAAAAAAGCCCCCTGAGGATGTTGGGGAGGTCCCTGGTGGTACGTGTCCACGTCTGCCTATCTTCAGGTCTTCAGGCTGCGACCTGGAGCACGGACTGTACCTGCGATTGCCCCACCCCTTCAGCTCCCCTGCTGAGGCTGCTGGGTCTCTTATCTCCCAGGCTCGCTACAGGAGCAGTTTTTATCTCCTGGTTGTGTGTGTGTAAGAGATTTCTCAGAATGAGGCCGATCCCTCCCACAGCAAGGCCTGTGGGGTTCTCTCCGCATCCGCCCTCTGCCACTTTATTCATTCTGGACCCTTACCCAGGGGGAGCCCATGGACAAGGCCTGCCGCCAGAGCCTGAGCTAGGACTACCTCCCAAGGACTGCCCAGGCCCCCTCTGCTCTGAGCCTTCTGCTGGCAAGTCTGGGCATCTGGTGAGTGCTGGCCCAGACCCAGGCCCAGGCCCAGGTGGTTGGGGAAGCAGGCCTCACCCTGAACAGCAGACCTGGCTCCAGAGCTAGGCCCGCACGTGGGGGATGCGCCAGCACACGCCTGCCTGGCTTGCTGTGCTACCCAAAGGGAAAGCTGTCTCATCTGGTGCCAGGGTGCCTCCCCTACACGAGTGGAAAGCAGGAGGGGGGATACTGAGGGAGGAGGCTAGGAGCTTTAGGTCAAGCCTGTGCCCCTGCTCCTCCAATCTTCCCTTCAAGTTTGCTCTCAAAAAGGGGAAGAGGACAGGGGCCTGGGAGTGAGTCAGAGAGGAACCAAGGGGGGGTGGGGGATGGGATGACCCTGGGGCCAGAACTGGGGACCGGGGGAGGGGCAGACTTAGTTGTGGGAAGGGCTGTGTCCCCATATGGTAGTGAAGTGTTTTCCTAGAAACCTGGCCAGGAACTAGGAAACCCTTGGGCAGTGACAAGAAAGGAAGGTTAAAGTGCCCTCTGCAGAGAGGCTGGAGTCTGGGGTCCCTCCAGGAGGGCACAGGAACCCCAGAGCCCAGTCTTGCCATGACTGCAGCCCCCACCCCCCCAGAAGGTGTGAAGGTCAGACTTGCAGAGAAGGGCTGGGGAGAGGCATCTCTGGCTTCAGTCCTCTTTCCCTACAGGCTCACGGTTCTGCTGCTGCCGCCACTGCTGCTGCTGCTGCAGCAGCGGTGAATGTTTGTTTTGTGCCCTCCCTCCTCCCCTCGCCCTCTTTGCTCTGACTCCCGTTTCCCTCCTCCTGTCCCTCCTTCTCTTCCATTATCACTGCAGTCCCTGACCCCTCTCCTCTTCTTCCCTTCCTTCTTTGCCAGGCCTTCCCTCCCTCTCGCTCATACTTCCTCCTCCTCCTCCTCCTCCTGCTCGCCACGCTCCTGTTTCCCAGCTTACAAACTGCTTCGGCTGCTGGATAAAAATAGCGGTGGCCAGGCTGGGAGCCAGGTAGAGCCTGAGCAGGCAGGGGGCCCCACAGCGCTGGCCACAGGGGTCAGATTGAACAGTCCTGAGGGGCCGGGCAGGGAGGGGGCCCTTCTGGACTCTTCAGCTCACCTGCTCTGCGCCCTGCCTGCTGCCTACTCCACGAGAGTCTAAAGAGGTCTATGGGGAAGCAGGGCCAAGACGTGGCCTCACACTGCTTCTGCCCCCAGCAAGCACCAGAAGGAGGGAGCTCTCAGCCAGGCAAAACCAAGAACACTGTCACCATGACAACTAGTCACGAGCCTCAGGACAGGTAAGGGGACCTGGGCTGGGCATCCAGGGGAGCGGACATGGGTCTCCAAGGGGGGCTGGGTGCTGTGTCCTTTGGAATTTGGGATTTCCACTGTTGACTGGCCTTCCGGCAAAGCAATGTGAGTCAGGTCTGCCTGAGGGGCGGAGGCCATGTGTGCCTTCACTGGGGTGCCTTTGGGGAGGGCTGGGATGGGTGGGCGGCGCAGCCCCTCCCTGGCCTCTCAGTGTTTCCACTGTTGCTCTCCAGCTTGCTAGCAGCTTCCAGCTCCTCCTCCCATCACTCTGGGGAAATATTTGGCGGCTCCCCTCGTTCCAGAGCACATCTGGCAGAACTGCCCTCTTCCTCCGGCCTGGCGTTGAGCCTCTGCCTCTGATGACCCTGGCCTACCCTGGTCCTTGAGCTGACCTTGCCCTCACTCCCCACCTCTGGAACCAAAAGCTCCTTTAAATTAAACCCACCAGGGGCGCCTGGGTGGCTCAGTGGGTTGAGCCGCTGCCTTCGGCTCGGGTCATGATCTCAGGGTCCTGGGATCGAGTCCCGCGTCGGGCTCTCTGCTCAGCGGGGAGCCTGCTTCCCCCTCTCTCTCTCTCTCCCTGCCTCTCCATCTACTTGTGATCTCTCTCTGTAAAATAAATAAATAAAATCTTTAAAAAAAAAAAAAAAAAAAAAAATAAATTAAACCCACCACCATGATCATGCGTATGGTTGTGGCGGGAGGAGGCTGTAGCTTGGTTGAAGCTCTCCAAGGAATCTGGGAACCAAGATAGTTGATGAAGTTCTGCCTGCCTGCGGTCCCAAACTCCTTCAGCCCAGGCCCCCCAACCACATCCTCTCACCCCTGCCCGTCCCGTCTTCCTCCTGTGCCAAAAAGGCTGCCAAACAAGGCCACCTCTGGCTGCGGGACCTCAGGCACGTAGCTTAATCTCCTCTCGACTCTTTCCCACCTGTAAAATCGAGGTGGGGTCTATTTGGATGGGAGGGAATTTAAGGAGACCTAGTAAGGACAGGCCCCAGTTGGGAGCCTCACGATCGGTAGCAGTTCTGGAACCCCTCTCGCATCTCTGTGCACCTTGGTGCCCTCCTCCAGCCCTGCTCTAACCATCTGTTCTGGACAGCCTTGGCCAGGAGCTTCTCCCTTCATTCAAGCCCTCAGCTGTGTTCTTCAGGGTCGCGGGTAGATGAGTTGTGGGGGCCGTCGGGGGCACTGTATTGGAATGGCTCAGAAGGCCACGCTCGGGCACTCAGCTGGGCCTTTCCTATGTGAGGCCAGTCCCTGTACTCTGGCCAGATCTGTTTCTTCCCTGCCCTGGGCTTTGTCCCTGCCACTGGGGGAAGAAAGCAGGCATTCGCTGTGGGGAGGATATAGCAGACACATCTGGAGACTACGTTGGGAAGGCCTGGGGCTGCCTGGGGGAGGCTGGCCCATCCCACACAGGCCCTGAGGTGTAAGGCTTGGGGGCAACGCCCCGGCCAGAGCGGGGAGGGGGGGCACTCATTTACTCCTGGCGGCCCACATAAAGTCCAGTGGCCTCATATTGCCTCCCCTGTGTGGTGTGACCTACAAAGCTAGTTCTGTCTGGACTGGAGAAAAACAGCTCCCTCACTTCCCAGCCACCCCAAGTTACCCCGCCCTCCTGTCCTACTATGTCCGGAGTGGTCTGGGAGTTTCTTGACCTCAAACTCCTCTTTGGGGAGCCACACAGTCCCTACCCAGACGGCATAATCACTTCCAGCCTGCCTCGTGGGGGTGGAAGACACTTGGCTGTTTCCTCACTCACCCGCCCACCCCCAGCCTTCAGCAGGATTTCCAAAACCACCTCCGAATGTGTGGGTCACACTGGTTCCCAAGCCTGCAGGGTCCCCCGAGTCTTCGGGGCTGAGAACCAAGGTCCTGTTGCCCATGCCTTTCAGCCTTGTGTCCCTCCCTGGTCCTCCTCCGCCTGTGGACTTGTCTGCTCTTTTCCCTATCCCAGGACGCTTTTCCTTCCACAGAAACCCATAGGAAGGCTCGGGCACATGGACATAAACACGGTGGCCTATATCCTGGGACAGCGGAAGACCCCAAAGGTTGGGGAGGGAAGGAGTTTTTAGGTTTGACCTGGGAAGGAGGTGGGATGGTGTGTCACTTGGCCCCCTTTTCCTCTCCCATCCTCAGGTACAAAGCTGTCTGGCTTATCTTCTTCATGCTGGGTCTGGGGACGCTGCTCCCATGGAATTTTTTCATGACAGCCACTAGGGTGAGACTGGGGGGATGGGGTTCCAGAGGCCACAGTAGGGCCTGGTTGCTGTGTACTTGGGAGTGCCAGGAGAGAAGCCACAAGGTTTCTGTCTTGCAACCCCCACAGTATTTCACAAACCGCCTGGACGAGTCCCAGAATATGTCCTCAGTCACTGCCGAGCTGAGCAAGGACACCCAGCCCTCAGCCACCCCCACAGCGCTCTCCCCAGAGCGGACCTCGCTCAGTGCCATCTTCAATAATGTCATGACGTTATGCGCCATGTTGCCCCTGCTGTTCTTCACCTGCCTTAACTCTTTCCTGCATCAGAGGTGAGCTCCTGGGCCCCAGGCCTGACCCCTCGCTACCTCTCGCTCTCCCTGGGCCGAGGCCCCGGCCTCACTGCCCTGGCCTCTGGGCAGGATCCCCCAGTCTGTTCGGATCCTGGGCAGCCTTATAGCCATCCTGTTGGTGTTCCTGATCACTGCCATCCTGGTGAAGGTGCAGCTGGATGCCGTGCCCTTCTTCATCATCACCATGGTCAAGATCGTTCTCATCAACTGTAAGCAGGGCTGGGAGGGAGCAGAGATCTTCCCACATCCCCTCACCCATCCTTCAGACCCACTACTACAGTCAGCTAGGAACAGAGCCCCTTCCTCCCCCCAGAGGGGAGGATGCCATTGGGCGTTCAGAGCTCCAGAGACTCGAGCGAGTGCGGACCAGGGCTGCAGGGTGGGACAGAGAGGGCCATTTGGTGTCACAACTCCTCTGGAACCTGTGTTCCCATGGGCCCCTGCCCCCCCACAGCAGCAAATCCCAGTCTGCTCCCTCTCCCCTGCTGATGCCTGCCTTATGCCTCCAGCGTTCGGCGCCATCCTGCAAGGCAGCCTGTTTGGTCTGGCTGGCCTCCTGCCCGCCAGCTACACTGCCCCCATCATGAGTGGTCAGGGCCTGGCAGGCTTCTTCGCCTCGGTGGCCATGATCTGTGCAATCGCCAGTAAGTGTTGCCGCCTGTCTGTCTGCCTGCCTGCCTGTGGGTCTGGTCATGGGGGTGGGGTGGGGGGGGGGACCGGGGACAATCTCCGATCTCTCACATGCTCCCCACAGGTGGCTCAGAGCTGTCAGAAAGTGCCTTTGGCTACTTCATCACTGCCTGCGTGGTTATTGTTCTGGCAATCATCTGTTACCTGGCCCTTCCCCGACTGGTAAGCAGGTGAAGAAAGTCTGGGGGTGGAGGTGGGGTGGGGTCCAGGGCTCCCAGCCAGTGCTGTTCTGGAACCCAAACCTGGCATAGGGAGGCGGGATTCTGGATCTTCCATCTCTGAGTCTACTTTCCCTATGCCCCTCACTTGGCAGGAATTCTATCGGTACTACCAGCAGTTCAAGCTCGAAGGGCCTGGGGAGCAGGAGACCAAGTTGGACCTCATTAGTAAAGGTCAGAATAGCCTGCAGAAGCTGGGGTGGAGGGCTGCCTGCCCAGCACGGGGCAGCCTGGGCGCAGAGGGCAAGAAGGAGTGTGCCATGTTGGTTAGCGGTGATAAGCCAGAAGCCAAAGCGAACTGGAGTAGGGATGATGGGAGCAATAGGAAGTAAAGGCTAGGAAAGATGAAATGGGCGAAGAGGCTAGATACCCTTGAACTGTCTGAGGATAATGGGAAAGCAATTTCAGATTCTTGGAATAGGACCTGAGGCTCCTGGGAGAGGTCAGGACCCCTGGGATTTGTGCTGTGGGATTTGCAGGTCTGGGAGGTCTGGGCTAGGTATTAGGGTGTGACTCTCCCCCGGGGAAGGGGTGTCCACCCTGAGCTAACCCCAGCCCTTTGGGGGAATGTTTGTGTCTTCTCTTGTTATTTGTCCTCCCTGCAACTTGATGTTCCCACAACCTGGGACTCCCCCCACCCCCCACCCCCAGGAGAGGAACCAGTAGCAAACAAAGAAGAGTCCAGAGTTCCTGCCCCCGGCTCTCAGCCCACCAACCAAGGCCACTCTATCCGAGCCATCCTCAGAAATGTATGTGGGGCATGGGTGTTCTGCCCTCTGCCCCTTACCCTCTTTTTCTCCTACTTTTGCCTCTCCTGACCCATGCACTGTCCATCCTCTCCCTTTCCTCCCTGGGACTGGCCACTCCCCTGGATTCTCGTCTGTGTGTGTGTGTGTGTGTGTGTGTGTGTGTGTGTGTTGGGGGCTGGGGACTCTGGGTTCTTTGTTGCACAGCTGCTATGAAGACACGGACCTGGGTTCCTTCCCTCCAGATCTTAGTCCTGGCTCTCTCCGTCTGCTTCAACTTCATGGTGACCATTGGGGTATTTCCCGCCGTGACCGCTGAGGTCAAGTCCAGCATTGCAGGCACCAGTGCCTGGGGTGAGGACACCATGAGCTCCCAGGATGGGGGCAGACTGGGGCTAGAGCAGGTTTGGGAATGGGCTTCTGTCTCCCTGGCTAAACTCTCCTGGTCCATTTGCCCTTCCCTGGGCTGGAAACATGTCCTCCATTTTTACATCTGGGAAAACTGAGTCCCAGTGAGGGTCAGGGTTGCTGAATCCGTTTCTCTGGACCTCATAACCACCCCTGACTCTACTCTTCTTTTTCCAGGAGACTACTTCATTCCTGTGTCTTGTTTCTTGACTTTCAATGTCTTTGACTGGTTGGGCCGGAGCCTCACAGCTGTATTTACGTGGGTAAGTGGGAGAAAGAGATGCCCAGCCCCTGTGCAAGGCTAGAGTTCAGCCAGAGACCCAGAAAGGGAACCAAGAAAGTATGGTGGTAATGGAACCATACTTTTTTTTTTAAAAGAAAGAAAGAAAGAAACCAAACCAAGACGTAATCTATGTATAGCAAGTTCTGCTAGTCTTCAGTGTATCAGTTACTGACCACCCCCTCCAACACCCGTATGTAATCACCAGGGAGGTCCAGATACAGAACATTTCCAGCCCTCGAGACGGCTCTGCCATGCCCCCTCACAATCAGTACACCCTCAGGGTGACCAGATCCACTCAGATCCCGGGGGGCCCTGTGTGGAGCACGGGGCCAGCCCAGGCTCAGGCGCCCCCTGCTCCCCCTAGCCTGGGAAGGACAGCCACTGGCTGCCAAGCCTGGTGCTGGCCCGGATGTTGTTTGTGCCCCTGCTGCTGCTGTGCAATGTCAAACCCCGCCACCACCTGGCTGTGGTCTTCGAGCACGACGCCTGGTTCATCATCTTCATGGCCGCCTTCGCCTTCTCCAACGGCTACCTCGCCAGTCTCTGCATGTGCTTTGGGCCCAAGTGAGTGGGGACCCTGGTGGCATCAGGCAGGACCTAGAGCTCCAGGGTGGCCACTCCAAGGAAGGAGAGGGGGCACCGGGAGACTCCTGGATCCTGGATGGGCATGTAGGTGAAGGGGTCGTGGTGGAGGGCAGGGCACCCCAGGGTACCCGGGGGAGATGTGGGAAGGTGGAAGACAGCCCCCATTACACATTCCCCCAAGAGAGAGAAGCCAGATTGGAGGTGGGAAAGTAGGATAGTTGTCAGCAGAATTCTGTGCTCAGGCAAGTCTCCGCACATCACAGATGCTCTGGGGGGCAGGCGAGGCCGGGGAGCTGGGGGGTTCCTGGGGCCGTTCTAAGGAAGCCTTGCCCTCCTGCCTTCAGGAAAGTGAAGCCGGCTGAGGCAGAGACAGCTGGAGCCATCATGGCCTTCTTTCTGTCTCTGGGCCTTGCACTGGGGGCTGTCTCCTCCTTCCTGTGGCGGTCTATTGTGTGACCATGGATGGACAGAAGGACTGCACTGACCACCTGCTCCTTTGGCCTTTCTTCCCCTTGAGGGATGGGCAGGAGGTCTGGAGGTTTTCTCTTTATACCAGTTTCTGCTTTCTCACGGCCTGTTCTGGGCCTGGGTGTCCAGGCCCCGAGGAGGGAGCCTCTACGGATGGACAGTGGGGACATTGTGAGCCCGAGGGTCAGAATCAAGGGAGGGCACGCAGGCTCTGCATCTGCTCAAGTTGCCTTCAGCCACCCTCCCCCCCCCCTCCATCACCACGCTTGGCTCTGACTGATCCCTGCTTGAGCAGGGCAGCAGAGACTGCTCGGCTCAGAGAGAGAGAGTATATGTGTGTGTCTGTCTGTTCATCTGCCTATATACCAGCAGTGGTTAGGGACCAGGACTGTCTGTCCAAGGTCCCACTGGATAATCTTTCCATATTCTCCCCATGTGCCTCCTCCCCCGCCATTTCCATGGCCCTCCCCTACTCCCCCTGCCTTGTTCCTACCAGTCATGCACCCTGTACAGTTGCCATTTTACTGCCTTTTTTATATTCAACAGAAACCAGGTGCCTTCAGAGGCTCTCTGATAAAATAAACCTTTTTCTTTTTTTCCTCCTTCCTCCACGGCTCCCTGTGTCCTCCAGCCGCAGCTCCATGCCCTAGAGAGGGCAGCGGGATGGCAGTGTGAATCTGGGGGACGAGCATGACCCAGCTGAGCCCTGGCCAGCACTGGGCCTGTGTCCAATGGTGGGGGTGGGTGGCAGTTAGTCCTCTTAGCCTCAGAGGGGCTGCAGTGCCCCCTGCTGGGGCCACAGAGGAGGAACAGGCCTGGAGCCAGGACACCCAGACTGCTGATGGAGACTGAAAAAGGCCATTTTTTCTTTGCTGCTCAATTCCTTCTTTCACAGGACTGGGCTTAGAGACAGCGCCCCATCTTTCTTTGGTCTTCACTGCCACCCTCACCTGTCCTCACCCCTCCGTCACAGGAATAAACGTGCACACCTGGTCCACTCCCCACCCCCCATAAACATCCCCTCCCCTGGCTGCACTCCCACACCTCCAGGCAAGAAGAGGCTGCAGCTGCCTGCCCCCTACCACCCATCTCCAATCTGGCAGTCTGCCCTGACACCTGGGGGACACGGGCCTGTGTGTCCTTGCCTGGAAGCGGCCCCCACTGTTCTTCTCTGACTTGATGGGATGGTGTGGGACTGTAAGTGGCTCCATGGAGGGAGCCATTCCGCTGGATCTCCCTTCGTGGAAATGACTGTTCTTGACCGGAAGTGGGAACAGAGTTCTGGCCAATGTGGGGAGACACACAGACACACACTCTGACCCTGGCTACAGCCCAGGAGGCTCACTAGTCCCTGACCCGCAGATAGCTACAAATTGGCATCTCTGTCAGGTCTTTTGTTTCTCAGTTTAATTTTAGTTGAAGGCTTCAGGCCTCATCAAGGGCTCTCAGAACATTTGTAGGACTGTTTGATGAGCTCAGAAGTTCTCAGGGGGTAGGGAAGCATATCATTATAAACGGAGGACTGGAGTCCGTGAACTCCAAGGATACATGTCAAACCAAGCTATATATATCCAAGGTCGGCAGAAAATAAGGTACTCCTTTCCTAGCAGATTCACAGGGGCACCCTGAGCGTGCCCCAGTCTTTGCTATGCCCTTTGGCACTGGGGCTAAAATAAACCTGTGCTTTTTGTCTTCTCTCCCTCAGCCCCTCTTGACCTGCCCATGGTACCCCAACCTGAGAGTCCTATTGGACTCCTTCCTTGGCACCAGCAGCTCCCCGGGGCACTGTGTTTCTTCCCTGGGTTGCCTCCACCACCTTCCGCCTGCTCTTCCAGAAGGACTCCAGCCCAAGTGTCCTTCAGTCCATCCCACCCATGGCTACAGAATAATCCAGAGCCGAACTAAGTGTTCCACTGGTCTCTCTCCAGAGTATGCTGAGCATTTCCTGACATCCCAACACTGCCAGCAGGGACAGCCAATTTACGCAATTCCTTTCCCTTCTGCGCCCCAGAGCTCTTGTAACTTGGGGACCTAACTTTTATCCTGCCCTTGACCATACTCGGGCTACCAGAAAGAGCTTCTGTTTTTCGAGATAGGGTCTACATTCTAGTTGTGTTTTCACCCTTTGGGCTACAAGTGCTTTAACTGGCTCCCAGATGTACTCACAAAATTGTCCCTCCCTGCAATCTTCACAGGCCTAAAGCCAGCTGGGCGGTGGCGCTCATTTTCACTGCCTGTGCTCAAGGGATAGAGATGGGTGTTAAGTAGGTTTTTCTCGACCCCAGCAATGATTTGAAGGAGGGAAAAACAGATGATGTCACTTTCCTCCTTTCCGTACTCAAATGGATGTGGAGGAAAATTACTAGAGTATTTTTTCCAAAAACGTTTTCTAATGCAAATGCCCCAAATACGCAGTCTCACACTCAGTTTCTGTTCTGACCTCAAGTCTTCATCTGAAGCCAGGAGAGGTGGGGGTGAGGAACTCGAGCTCCTAGGTCTCCTGTCTGCCCAAGCACAGTGATGGCTCCTGACCACAGTAGGTGCTCTGAAGGTAATCCTGCACTGTAGGAGGCAGGCCTCCCCCTGCCCCTAGCACTGGCTCCAGTAAGGTGGGGAAGTACTGAGCGTGAGACAGTGGGTGTCACTGGCTCTACCAGACCGTGCTGGTCATCACCTTCCTTCCATGTGACATTTCTTTCTTTCTTTCTTTCTTTTTTAAGATTTTACTTTATTTTTTAAAGATTTTATTTATTTGACAGAGATCACAAGTAGGCAGAGAGGCAGGCAGAGAAAGAGAGAAGCAGGCTCCCCGCAGAGCAGAGTGCCCAATGTGGGGCTCCATCCCAGGACCCTGAGATCATGACCTGACCCAAAGGCAGAGGCTTAATCCACTGAGCCACCCAGGTGCCCCCCCATGTGACATTTCTGCCTGAAGCATCAGACTGTGTATTTAGCAGCTGGCCTCCCTGGGCGGGTAGCCACATCAGTGTGGACACTTTCTTGTGTTTGATATTACATGGTGACGTGTTGGGGCTCTAAGCTTTTGAAAAGCCAAGAGCCCCAGGAAAATCACCAATTGTCCTTAAAAAATAGAAGTCAAGCCTCTGGGATAGTCAAGGAGCTAGATCGGTTCTGAATCTAATCTTTGAGGTGAATATAAAAGGAGCACAGTGAGGGCAGTATAACGGGGGAGAGGGGGCCTGAGGGGAAAATTCCAGTTATGGGGAAAACAAGTACTCAGAGTGTCGAATCATGATAGTGATTCAAAATGGATATCAGCAAGAAATGCAGAATCACTTTAAAGAGCTAGCCATGCTTTCTGGCCTGCGGGCTCTGCCTGAAACCCGAGTCTTGACACGCAGGAAGAGTGGCAGACCGAGAGACGCCAGCCAGCCAGTAGATCTAGCAGTGAGGCCCATCTGGTTTCTAGAACAAGCTGGCAGTGAGTGTGGAGATGGGCACCTCCCAGGAACAGAGCCTGCGTTCCCCCTCCTGAAGCCATCAATGGCAGTGCCCTAGCGGGGCTCATAGCTCTGGCACAGTTCCTCTCCAAGAGAGGAGGTGCTCACTGAGAGCCATCTATCACCTTGGCAGGCCTGGTGCTCCCTGTCAATGAGCCAGTTGGCATTCTGGCCCCAGGCTACAGGGCAACTGCTAAATGAGTCAGCAGGACCCCACACAGTGGGGGTCTTCTCCCCGGCCTGTCTTTGGGGTTGGTTCCGATTCAGAGCCTAGGATCTCATCTTGGGCCTGCCAAATACCACGCATCCTCTGGGCCCAGATCCTTGTTCTTCAAACGGGTGACCTATATGTACAGACTTGCTAAGGTGATTTAAGGAGTCTGCAGGTGAACCTGGATGCAAGAAATTACCTTAGAGACACGTGGCACCAAGAATCAATCAGGATGAGCTGTGGCCTGGTACGCTCCCCGTCCCACACCTAAGCAGCTCGCTGCTCCTCTCCCCAGCTTCAATCCCGGAGCCTTCAAGAACCAGACCTTACCTCCCCTCACACTGGCCAATCGCCCCACCGGCCCCAGACTGGCGATTGACAGCAGAGAACCCGAGGACCCGACCGGGGCGGGGCGGGAGACGAAGGGAGCAGGAGTCCGCTCAGCCCCGCCCCTTGGCGGCGGGTGTGGTGACGTCACCCGTCCCTCGTGCTGCGCCGCCGCGCGGCCATTCGCACCTGAGCGCTGGCGAGTGGGAGACCGGTTTGGGTGTCTTGAGGCCGGCTCCGCTGCCTCTTAAGTAGGGGTCACCTTGAACAAGGCATTTTCTATCTCGGAGCCGCTCATCTGGAAAGCGAGGGTGGGCACAGCCGCGCCGCCTCTCTCGGGGTTGTGAAATTCCGGACCCGGGCAGTGGCTAGCAACTCTTGCTTGCCCCCACCACCCTGCTTCCGTCTTACGTGTCTCGTGGCCTCCCGTCTCCCGAGAACCCTATGTGGTGCTGACCGTTGCTATGCCCATTGTACTCCAGAAAACTGAAGCTGGAATGCTTAAAGGGTGGAAAAATATTTTGTAAACCGGAAAGCATTGGGTAAATACAAGTCTCTGCCTGTCTTTACCTATTAGATAAGCAGAGAGACAGATGGACTCGGAGAGATGGGGAGAACTCTCAGACAGTGGAGGGGATGGATATACAATGCCTCTCGTGATAGTACGGCCCCCTAACTCGAGCCCGGTATACCTTCCTCCCTAGCCTTCAGAACATTCCAGAACATACCGAAGGAGCCCAAGCCTCCCAGGATCTGGAGCTCCCGTGTAATCCACCCCGGGTGAAAGCAGCAAGGTCCTTCCTGATGTCTAACCCTAGTCCCTCTTGTTTTTGAGTTCCTAAGCACTCAGTAGCACTGCCACAGCCCTGCCAGTGCCTTATCTGGGCACAGGTGGGCCAAGCAGGCACCGGGCCCAGAAATCCAGTCAGGTGAGAACTGTACATTGGCCAGTGACTTGTGCCTGGGGCGGGTTAGGTGGCAGGCAGAGTAGTTAAATAGGTCAGGGTTGTTTGTGGTAGAACCCCTCCTCCCCCCACACCTTCCCCTGCCTGTAATTTACTCTGCGCTGAACTGATTTGGGGTTAAGTTTTACCTTAGTCAAAGGGACCTTGAAACACTGAACAACACCCAAGACAAAAAGGCACACCTGGTGTACATCATGGGAGAAGGACAACAGACAATTTAGACCTGACCTGACAGTGACAGGCAGGACTCATTTACACCCCTCTTTAGGTCACTGATACTATACCCTCAGAGGGTCAAGACACACTCATATGTGTATTAATAGAGTAGGTACCAAAGATACCCTAGTTACAATTTCAAAATGGCTTAGGTCATAACTGGTCTTTTCACTGCACTTGCCTGGGAAAGGCTGTTCTTGCCCATGACTTCAGCCATCAGTCTCTGTCTCCAGGACATTCTTTATCTGGTATCCCATAACATGCTTAAAATGGACTCTTGGCCCCCTCTGACACAGAGTGGTCCTCCTCCCCTGCCTTGAGCCCTCATATTCCATCATTCTACCACAGAAAAGATGAACACCATGCCTTTTCCCCACCCCGGGGTAATCTCCCCACTTTCAGCTTCTGCCTTCTCCAAGCTACATCCCCTGGAGTTTCCAAGTGTTTTTTGTTTTGAGCAACACAATTAACTGGCTTGACTTAATAGATTTAACATATTTAGACTTTTATCCAATAACTAAATAATATTTTTCTCAACCATGCATGGAAACCTTACTTACCACGCTCTAGTTCACAAAAAATCTCAAGTACAAAAGAGCCAGTATTATACACATATGTTATGTTATACACATATATGCTATATGTATAACATAATTAAAAGATAATATAAAAATAATTGGAAATAGGGACGCCTGTGTGGCTCATTTGGTTAGGCAAATGTCTTCTGCTTGGGTCATGATCCTGGAGTCTAGGGATCGAGTCCCACATCAGGCTTTCTGATCAATGAGGAGTCTGTTTCTCCCTCTGACCTACCCCCCTGTAATGCTCTCTCTCTCATTCTCTCTCTCTCTCAAAATCTTTAAAAAAAATGGAACTGTTGAACTTTTTAAAGATTTTATTTATTTGAGAGAGTGAGTGCACACTCGAAAGCACAAATGGGACTAAGGGCAGAGTGAGAAGCATACTCCCCACTGAACAGAGAGCCCCATATGGGGCTCAATCCCTGGACTCCAGAGATCATGCCCTGAGCCGAAGACAGATACTTAAACCAACCGAGCCACTCAGGCACCCCTGTCGAACACCTCTAAACTGATGAACAAAGACGCCATAAGACAAATCAGAAAACCCTTAAAACTAAATTATAATAAAAATACTATAGGGACATCTCGGTGGCTCAGTTGGTTAAGAAGCATCTGCCTTTGGCTCAGGTCATGATCCAGGGACCCTGGGATCGAGCCCTGCATTGAGCTCCCTGCTCAGTGGGGAGACTGCTCCCTTCCCCCTCTCTCTCAGCCCATTGCTCCTCCTGCTTGTGCTCTTTCTCAAATAAATAAATAAATAAATAAAATCTTTCCAAAAAATACTGTATATTGAAACATGGGATATACTAAAATCGTACTTGAAGAGAAGTCTGTAGCCTTAAATCCTTATGTCAGAAAATGGGGGGGTGCCTGGATGACTCAGTGGGTTAAAGCCTCTGCTTTCAGCTCAGGTCATGATCCCAGGGTCCTGGGATCGAGCCCCACATGGGCCTCTCTGCTCAGTGGGAGGCCTGCTTCCTCCTCTCTCTGCCTGCCTCTCTGCCTACTTGTGATCTCTGTCTGTCAAATAAATTAAAAAAAAAAAAAATGGGAAAGGTTGAAATTTAATGTGCTAGGTATTAAAGCTAAGAAAATGGAAAAAGAACAACAGAACTGACCCAAAGAAAGTAGAAATAATAAAAATTTGAGCAGAAATTTAAATACACACACACACAAGAAATTTAAATACATGAACATGAATATAAATAAAATAGACAAATCTCTAGTGAAACTGATCACAAAAAAGAGGAATAAGACATGAAAAACAATTTTAGGGATGAAATGAGATACTTTAAATGGAATAGAGTTTGAAAAGATAGTCAAAGAGAAGAATATGTCATAATAAAGCTTTCAAGAAACAGCTGGATATAATTAGTAAACAAAATTGACAAGGAGAGGTAGAAAACCTGAATATTCCTATATTATTTTTAAAAATGAGGGGCATCTGGCTGGCTCAGTCAGAGCATGCAACTCTTGATCTTGGGGTTGTGAGTTCAAGCCCCATAACGGTGTAGAGATTACTTTAAAATAAAATCTTAAGGGGCGCCTTGGTGTCTCAGTGGGTTAAAGCCTCTGCGTTTGGCTCAGGTCATGATCCCAGGGTCTCGGGATTGAGCCCCACATCAGGCTCTCTGCTCAGCGGGGAGCCTGCTCCCCCCCCCCGCCCCCGCCTGCCTCTCTGCCTGCTTGTGATCTCTATCTGTCAAATAAATAAATTTTTAAAAAAAATCTTAAAAGTAATAATAATTTAAAAAAATCTTTTTAAAAAGAATTGAGTCCTTAGTTAAAATGTTTCCATACAGAAAACATTAGACTCAGGCAATTATATAGGTTAGTTCAAAAATTTTTAAATAAATAAATCAAGAGGTGCCTGGGTTGCTCAGTTGGTTTAGCATCTGCCTTCTACTCAGGATCGGGATCCCAGGGTTCTGGGATCTAGCCCTGCATCTGTCTGTCGTCTCTCAGGCTCCCTGATCAGTGGGGAGTCTGTTTCTCCCCCTCCCACTCCTCCTGCACACACACTCCCTCTCTCAAATAAATAAATAAAATCTTTTACAAAGGGGCACCTGGGTGGCTCAGTGGATTAAGCCGCTGCCTTCGGCTCGGGTCAGGATCTCAGGGTCCTGGAATCGAGTCCCGCATCAGGCTCTCTGCTCTGCAGGGAGCCTGCTTCCTCCTTTCCCTCTCTCTGCCTGCCTCTCTGCCTGCTTGTGATCTCTGTCAAATAAATAAATAAAATCTTAAAAAAAAAATCTTTTACAAATAAATAAATACATAAATAGGTGGAATCTGTATAATATTACTAAGTCTGTTAATTAATTAAACGTATAAAGGGAATTTTTTAAAACAATAGTCTCAGTAGATGCAGAAAAGTAATTTTGATATTCAGATTAAAATTTATAACAAGGTAGGGATAAAGGAAATATTGTGCTTAATGATGAACTATTTTTAAAAGATTTTATTTGTTTATTTGACAGAGGGAGAGAGATATCACAAGTAGGCAGAGAGAGAGAAGGAAGCAGGCTCCCTGCTGAGCAGAAAGCCCAAATCGGGAGTTAATCCCAAGACCCTGGGATCATGACCTGAGCTGAAGGCAGAGGCTTAACCCACTGAGCCACCCAGGCGCCCCCAATGATGAACTATTAAAAGCATTCCTTTTCTGATCAGAAATGAGATAGGGATCCCCAGAATCACTGTTTCCACTCACCATTGTCTTGCAGGTCCTAAATAGTGCAGTATAACAAGAAATAAGATATACAAGGATTAGAAAGTGAGAAACCAAACTGTCATTGTCTTCAGATGATAGATAGGGTTGTACCTAAAAAAAACAAAAAAACAAACTAAGAACTAGTAAGGTAGTTTACCAAGCTATGGAACTAATAAATAAAATTGATTGCTTTCCAAATTCTTCAGGAAATGTAAAATGAAGGAAAATGGCTATTGCCGTTGCATCAAAAACAAAAACAAGAAGCACGGTACGGTACTAACAATGAAGTGAATGAGAGTTGTGAAAGAAACTTTTCATGTTCCAACCGAATGTGGAAACTGAGGCAGAGCTGGAGCCTAGGCTGGCCAACCAGACTGGCTCAGCTGCGCAGCATCTCTGAACATCAAGTCCATTGGCGTGTGAGGATGTCAGTGCAGCATATTCCCCATGAAGTCAGGAGATAATAAATAGGCCTCGTAGAACCCGAACAGACAGGACCCATCTGGCAGCTGCTGAGCTTGGGAAGGGTGCCTGTTCCTGGAGTTAAGGATCTGGAGCTACTCCTTGAGCTTAAATAATCCCTGAGGTCCTGATGCTTAAAGGTTGCTTTCTTCCTCCATTGCCTCTTTTCTTGGCAGCCTCCCTGATCCCTTCCAAAGGCCAGTGGTGCAGCCTCAAGAGAATTCCCAGTTGGAGCAGTAACTGAGTCTGCTCCAAGACCTCACTCTGCTTTAGTAAGTCTTCTCTGTAAAAGGTTAAGAGACAACGTATTTTAGATTTTGCAAGCCACCTGGTCTCTGCCACACTATCAACTCTGCCATTGCAGCATAAAATTAGTCAAAGACAACATGTAAACAAATGAGAAGAGTTATGTTTCAGTAAAGCTTTACAAACACAAATTCAAATTTCTACTTTTCACATGCCAAAATATTATCTTTCTCTTGATTTTTTCAACAATGTAAAAACATTCTTCCCCATAAGCCATATAAAAACAAGTGACAGGCCCACCAGCTGCAGGTGGAGGTTTGTCAGTTCTTGCCTCATCTGGCTACCCTCCAGCAACAGAAGGTTGGCCTGGGTCTTTAACGCCTGGTCAGGAACAAAGGGTATCTTGGCAGCAGTGAGCATTGCAAGTGCTGCCGGAAATAGGATTCTGGAGATCCAAGGGGGGTTAAGCTGTTTTTAATAGCCTTCAGTGGCTTCCCGAACTCAAGTTAAGGTCAGGACGTCTTCACATGGCATTTGTGGCCCTCTGTGACCTGAGCCCTGCCCACAGGGTCACTTTTCAGCAGACACTTTTCAACAGACCTCTGATCTCCTAAAGCAGAGTGAGGTCTTGGAGCAGACTTCAGCCTTCCTCGGGGGCTCCTAGGCTATGGTTCTTTTGTCAGGGCTGTGCCTTTCCATGCATTTCCGTCTTCTGGGAATAGACCTATTGCCATGGGCTGGCTAGCCTTAGCCCGAAGCCTGCCCCCTGGCTCAGGCTGAACAGGGAGTCTCTGATAGTTCTCCCACATTGCTATGATTCATGCTTGTCCTGCAGCAGCCCCTTGTGGGCTGAAACCTGCATCTTGTTTATGCACTTTTGCATCTCCAGGCACTCATTGTGGGGGCTTCAGTGAGAGTCAGTGAGTGGGAAAAGGCTTCCAGAAAAGAAGGCAGTCTTTCTAGGCTAGTGCAAGATTTGAGATTTTCCCATTAGAAGACCCCTGAATGCTCTCAGATCCTAATACTGATCAACAGGAGTAATTTTTGCTCTGCCCTGGACTTGGGTTCTGGGAGGGAGGCAGCATCTCCACTCCATTTCTGGAGCAAGGAGCAAGGGTTGGGATAACAAGGCTTTGAGCTGACTGATCTCAATGAAGCCTTGTTTTCCCAGTTCCTACAATGTGGAGACTCACTTTCATCACTTCACAGGACAGTGAAATGGTATGAATGCTCTTTGTGAACTAGGGAGACTTTTCATTTGTTAGACCCCTTCTGCCCAGAGGGAAAGAGAGTATGTTGGGGGATGACACACTTTCTTTGAGATTTTGATCAGGAACAGAGAATTCTGGGGGATTCTTGGTAACAGCACCCTTCCCAAACCCATTAACTTCCAGTCACAGGTTTTTCACACACCATAAGGAAGGGGAATAGAAGAGTAAGGAGAAATGAAATTGGGGTGGTGGCAGTGGGGTGATGAGGTCTGGAGTATAGGGCAAAGATAACGAAAGTGAGGGTCCTTTATTCTGTGTAATTTAACACATAAATAAAGAACATACAAAGGAAGGAAGACGGGGCACCAGGGCTGTTGAAGAAGGACTAGGGGTGGTGGTGGTGGGAGGGAACCCCTCTCCAGCATTCCAGTGGAGGGCACTGTGGGCCAGGAAGGTCACAGAGCAGGAAGTGGCCATTTTCTTCTGGAGGGGCTGTAGGTCCCACAGGGTTCCTAGATGATGCCTTGGATAGACAAGGACAGCCTCCCCTCAGGAGGGTATGCAAAAGGGTCAGAGCCAAGCGAGGTATGGAGACCCACAGCTCCTTTGGCAGACTAAAGGTCTGGGGGCTTGGGACCTCCACCACAGTTGACGAGGAACGACTTTTGGCAGCCTGCATCGGATTGCCCTCTGGCCAGTGTCTTCAAACGACCTCCAAGAATCCCTGCCACTCTGCAGGGGTCCCTGGAGACCCTCCTCACTTCTGGTCTGGCAGCTGCAGGAGGGGAAAACGGCGGAAAAAAAAAAAAAAAAAATGAAACCAGACTGAGAATTGGCTCGATGTGCTCACGCAGAGGAGACGCATGTCTCAGTGTTCTACACACGTGGGCGAATGCAGGAGTTGGGGAGGGTACCCCCCCCATCCCACTGTCCACCTCGGTGGCGAACGCGTCCCCAGTCTCTGCTCTCCGAAGGCGGCTCCGGCACAACCGCCCCTACAGCTCCGTGCCGTGTGATTGATCGGGGGGGGGGGGGTCGTCAATTATTCCCTTTACGCTCCGTCCCACTCCCGAGGGAGTGCCAAGCTAGCTGGGCTAGGCAAGTGGAAAGCAGGGTCCCGCCCGCGGCTTCCTAGGATAAAGAAGTTTGGGACAGCCCACCTCCTCCCCTCCCGGGACCCCGGCAGAGCCGTACGGGTAACGCAGCAACTGCACAGACTTCCCGGCCGCAAAGGGAAAGGCGGGGCCTGGAGGAAAGGGGCGGGGCCGGGGCGGGGCCGCTAAGGCGGGTCTGGAAACTGCTGGAAGTAATCGCAGTACCGCCGTCGTCGCTCCTTCCGCCGAGCGCAGGCAAAGAGTCCCCAAGCCGGCCTAGGCCAGAACCCTTCCCCCAGCCGGAGCCACGCCCCGCTGCAAAGCCCTGGCTTTTCCCTCTGGCTGGGATCCGGGGACTTCCTGAATCTAGACTTCGCATCCCGCACCGTCCCTAAAGAAAAACCCTTCTCCTATCGGGCTGTAGGAATGTGTACGGCAGATTGTAGCAAAAAAGTCGAACCTGGGAGCCGAGGTCCGAGTGGTTGGCCGCCACTTCTATTCCCGCCCTCCACCTTTTTGGACGTTCCTCCAACGCCAGGACTCGAGTTCGGAGGCGCTTGCCTCACAGGTTTATAGAAGGTCAGGGGCATCCCCGCCCCTAAGCCCCCCATTTATATCATATGGCATTACCAATCTTTAGTTCTTGGAGACTGCTAATGCCTCGGAAATGCGGAGATGGGGGCCACAAAAAGGAATTGCCTGCGCATGCTCTTAAGGCGGATACTGAGACCTGCAGCTCCCGCCCCCTCCCCTATTTTGGACCATGACGTCAAGGTGGGCGGGCAGCGGCAGGTGCGGGGCTGACAGGCATCGTCCTTTAAGGCGGAAGGATTCGGGGGCGGGCAGTTGGTCTGTGTTTCGCCGTATATAGGACGGCTGGGGGCGCACAGCCGCTCTCTTGAGTCACCCCCGCGCGGTCTTGTTGCGGAGTCGTTGCTGCACGCAGTCCCTTCCCACTGTGGCCTGTAGTGCTTGCAGCTCTTCTCTTTTAAGGTAAGGTAGGGGTTCTTTTAAGATTATTCTGCCTGGAATGCTTTTTTTGAATTGTTTTTGTTCCTAGTTTCGTTTCCAGAGGGTAGATTTTTTGGGTTTGGAGCCGTCTCTGGGATAGAACGACTCCACCTTTCGTTTGGATAGTGGCCGGGAGGGGGTTGGCGAGGTAAGCTTGTTTTTTCACCTGTGTCGGGGTGGCGGTGCTTAACCCCGGCGAAGACTAGCCGTGGGGGAGGTGAGCCGCGGAGTGGGCTTGGGGTAGTGGGCAGCTGCACGTGGTGTCCGCGCCGGCCCGGGACGCTGCCATGTTTGCCCTTCCACTTCCGGACGCGGCTACGGGGCGCCGGAGAGTCCCCAAGGGTGGTGGGTGTGCGCGCTGGACGTGACTCAGCACAGCCTGGTATTGGCCTGGCTTTGCCTTCTACCCTGTGGGAAGCGTTTTCCAAGTGTTTTTGGTTCTTTTCTGCAAGGTTCTGCGGTGAGGAACGTTTACGGACGGCCCCGGCCCAGGATGCTTCCTCCTTCCTTCCAGATTTTTCTCGCAGTCTCGGTCGTGGGGGAGGGAAGAAAAGGGGGCAGGCTCTGGAAGATTCATGGGCCCTTTCCTCCCCCGCCCCTCTCAGAGAGCTGAGATTGTTCTGGAAGCTTCTGGAGCCCGGCGCCCCGCCCTGGTGCCCGGATGCAGGGGCGAAGGGAGACTGCGCGGTGGCGCCCCCTCCTCGCGTTGCCCTGGCCGACGCATGTCCGGCAGTGACGAGGGTCTGCCCGCGGACTACGGCCACCATCTTAGTTGTGTTTGGTTTGGCCCTACATTGTAGTCCTGTGTGTTGAGGGGGTCACGACGATGGAGCTTTTGCTTTGTCGCTTCTTTGTCTAGTAGCTTTTTGGGCGGGTATCCACTGGTCTCTGGTGTAATCTTTCCTCTGTGCTCTGAGGCAGCAATCACACGCGCTTGTTGTGGAGATAACCTCTGGGAGAGCCAATGCTGAATTACTCTTTTTTCTTTTTTTTTTTAACATGAAATCAATCACCTTGGGGTGTTCTTTTTCCTGTCAAAAAACGTAATAGAACCTTAGTCTCTGGTTTTCTCCTTCAGATACCTGGGGCTCTTTTTTCCTGTTGGAGTCAGGATGTTCATTTTCAACAAGCTACCCAGTGATGCTGAGGCTCTTGGGTCCCATGGACTACTTGCAGTATTTTGGCTTCAAGATACCTTTCCAAAATCTTTGGCATTGTATATTATGTTAAAGAAGCTTTTTAAAATTTTCCTTATAAGTTCGCTTCCTGCTAAGGATATATGCTGAAATCTTTGAAGAAAAGGCTTTACAGGCTTTCAGAAATAGGTTTAGTAGCCAACCCAAAGCAGTTTGAAGTAAATTTCTTCTAGTCTTTGTTGAGACTGGGGTGTACATGAGTGTTAAATATGGGGTCGTGGTGTTCTTTTGTAATTCTTGACTGTTTTTTACCTTAGATGCCTGAGGAAGTGCACCATGGAGAGGAGGAGGTGGAGACTTTTGCCTTCCAGGCAGAAATTGCCCAACTTATGTCCCTCATCATCAATACTTTCTATTCCAACAAGGAAATTTTCCTTCGGGAGTTGATCAGTAATGCGTCTGATGTGAGTGCTTTGGGCACATTCATTTGTAGTATTCCTTTTCAGCACTCAGGAATGGGAGAAAGGTGGTTTGGCGTTTTATGGGGCTGCTGTTGGAGGGAATAAACATACTGATTTTTAAAAAGTTGTCTTTACTCTCTGGGTTTAGATGGAATATTGTAGCTAATTATTGTGCTTAAACACGAGGTTGGGGTGGTAATCAGAACTGAGGCTATTTGGAAGTGAAAAAGTTCTTTTTTGGTTGAAGGTGAGCTTCAGGAAGCAGAAACATAATATTGAAATTTTTATTTTTAGGCCTTGGACAAGATTCGCTATGAGAGTCTGACAGATCCTTCCAAGTTGGACAGCGGTAAAGAGCTGAAAATTGACATCATTCCCAACCCCCAGGAACGCACCCTGACTCTAGTGGACACAGGCATTGGCATGACCAAAGCCGATCTCATAAATAATTTGGGAACAATTGCCAAGTCCGGAACTAAAGCATTCATGGAGGCTCTTCAGGTATGTGGTATTTTAGCTAGACATGCACCCTTCATCAGTGTGGGTATTTTTTGGTTTGCTGTAGTTCTGTGTGTGTCTGTGTGTTTGACTTTAAAACTCTTTGGCAGGCTGGTGCAGACATCTCCATGATTGGACAATTTGGCGTTGGCTTTTATTCTGCCTACCTGGTGGCAGAGAAGGTGGTGGTTATCACAAAGCACAATGATGATGAACAGTATGCCTGGGAGTCTTCTGCTGGGGGCTCCTTCACTGTGCGTGCAGACCATGGTAAGTTGACTTAATTGTTTGGGTTAGAATTCTGAGGAAATCTGTAATAGAGATCTTAAGCATGTTTTCTGTAGATATCTTTTGTTACAAGTCTGCACTTAGTTTTGTGTCTTCATGCTGTATCATGATTGGTTTTTCCTAGGTGAGCCCATTGGCCGGGGTACCAAAGTGATTCTCCATCTTAAAGAAGACCAGACAGAGTATTTAGAGGAGAGACGGGTCAAAGAAGTGGTGAAGAAGCACTCGCAGTTCATAGGTTACCCCATTACCCTTTATGTGAGTGTAGACTAGTAATCCTCACATGTATGATGTCTCCTGCTAAGGAGAATGGGATAGTCTCTGGTTCTTTGGTGTATCGTGTTCTGAAACCTTTTTGTATTTCCAGTTGGAGAAGGAACGAGAGAAAGAAATCAGTGATGATGAGGCAGAGGAGGAGAAAGGGGAGAAGGAGGAAGAAGATAAAGACGATGAGGAGAAGCCCAAGATTGAAGATGTGGGATCAGATGAGGAGGATGATAGTGGGAAAGACAAGAAAAAGAAAACAAAGAAGATTAAAGAGAAATACATTGATCAGGAAGAACTGAACAAGACTAAACCCATTTGGACCAGAAACCCTGATGACATTACTCAGGAGGAATATGGAGAGTTTTACAAGAGCCTTACTAATGACTGGGAAGACCATTTGGCAGTCAAGGTGAGAACCCTTGCATGTTGACTCAGGAAGAGCAAGCAGAAGGCTGGTAGTAGATAAGTAGAACTTGCCTAGCTGGTTGGTAGATGGGAACTGAATGCCATGAGCCATGTCCATTCACTTACTGATGACCCTTCTAGGGTGAAGAAAGGACATCCTTCCCAATGACCTCACTTTATCTCCATGATGGGTTCTTAGTGGGATTGTTTTCCCCTTGATCTAAGGGTTATATAGCTGTGCCATCATAGCTTAATTCAAGGTATGAGAGCTTAATTTGTTCAACAGCTGTCCAATGGCATCT
Source organism: Mustela lutreola (assembly GCF_030435805.1). Taxonomy (NCBI): domain Eukaryota; kingdom Metazoa; phylum Chordata; class Mammalia; order Carnivora; family Mustelidae; genus Mustela; species Mustela lutreola. The sequence continues at coordinate 91,505,491 of NC_081295.1, forward strand.
CTTGTATCCTTGGATCTTCAGGAAGTTTTTTTTTTTTAAAGGAACATTGTTAAGATTTTTGTTCTAAACAATTTAATGAAGTGGTGGGGATAAACTTTTTCTTTTTCTTTTTCTTTTTTTTTTTAAGATTTTATTTATTTAGCAGACATCACAAGTAGGCAGAGAGGCAGGTGGAGAGAGAGGGGGAGGCAGGCTGCCTGCCGAGCAGAGAGCCCAATGTGGGGCATGATCCCAGGGTCCTGGGATGGAGCCCCACATCTGCCTCTGCTCGGCAGGGAGCCTGCTTCCTCCTCTTTCTCTGCCTACTTGTGATCACTCTGTCAAATAAATAAATTCTTTAAAAAAATATACTACTGATTTATCTTGGATTTGTTTCAGCACTTCTCTGTAGAAGGTCAGCTGGAATTCAGGGCATTGCTTTTCATCCCCCGTCGGGCTCCTTTTGACCTCTTTGAGAACAAAAAGAAAAAGAACAACATCAAACTCTACGTTCGTCGTGTGTTTATCATGGACAGCTGTGATGAATTGATACCAGAGTATCTCAGTGAGTGTGGTCTTGGTCTCATGTAGTTAATAATCCTGTGAACCCTCTCAGCATTCTCAAGAAAGTGAGGTCTTGTTTTTTGGGGGAAATGAGGTCTTCATTGTAGATAACCTGGGAAGTGAGGGTGCAGTGAGAAATAAGTCCTATTGAATTTAGGTGTTTTTTTTTTTGTTTGTTTGTTTGTTTGTTTTTCTTTAAAGATTGTCAAGAGTCTGGCACTTGGGTGGCTCAGTGGGTTAAGCCACTGCCTTCGGCTCAGGTCATGATCTCAGGGTCCTGGGATCGAGTCCCACATCGGGCTCTGCTCAGCAGGGAGCCTGCTTCCCTCTATCTCCCTCTGTCAAATAAATAAAATCTTTAAAAAAAAAATTAAAGATCTTATTTAAAAAAAAAAAGATTGTCAAGAGTAGGCAGAAGGGAGAAACAGGTTCTCCTCTGAGCAAGGAGCTCAATCCCAGGACCCACAGGATCATGACTAGAGCTAAAAGACACATAGGGACTCAGCCACCCAGGTGTCCCTGCCCTGTTTTTAACTGTTCTCACTGGTTGATTGCAGACTTCATCCGCGGTGTGGTTGACTCTGAGGATTTGCCCCTCAACATCTCCCGAGAAATGCTTCAGCAGAGCAAAATCTTGAAGGTCATTCGCAAAAATATCGTGAAGAAGTGCCTTGAGCTCTTCTCTGAACTGGCAGAAGACAAGGAGAACTATAAGAAATTCTATGAGGCATTCTCTAAAAACCTAAAGGTACAGATGTCCCGTTCCCCCCCCAAAAAAAGTTTTTTTTTTTTTTAATAATCAACAGTCGGGGGTTATTTTTCATTCACACAGAAGGTAACAGATTATAAGTAAAAAAACTTTTTTTTGTACTTTTGAAGCTTGGAATCCATGAGGATTCAACTAACCGGCGCCGCCTTTCTGAGCTGCTGCGTTACCATACCTCCCAGTCTGGAGATGAGATGACTTCTCTTTCAGAGTATGTGTCCCGCATGAAGGAGACCCAGAAGTCCATCTATTACATCACTGGTGCGTCAGAGCCTGAATCTGATCAAAGCCTTTCCGGGTGTGAGGAGGGAAGGGAGGGCAGGAGGCAGCAGTCTGACCTGAGTCACTCTGAATAACCCTACAGGTGAGAGCAAAGAGCAGGTTGCCAACTCTGCTTTTGTGGAGCGAGTGCGAAAGCGGGGCTTCGAGGTAGTATATATGACAGAGCCTATTGACGAGTACTGCGTGCAGCAACTCAAGGAGTTTGATGGGAAGAGTCTAGTCTCCGTTACCAAGGAGGGCCTGGAGCTGCCTGAGGATGAAGAGGAGAAAAAGAAAATGGAGGAGAGCAAGGCCAAGTTCGAGAACCTCTGCAAACTCATGAAAGAAATCTTGGATAAGAAGGTTGAGAAGGTAAACAATTCTGGGACTAGGGTGTATTTTGCAAACAAGTGCTTTTAGGGCTGCTTCCCTCAGAACCTTAAGGAGTCTAATTGGCTAGAGCTTTATTTGTCTTTACCAGACAGGTTTAAGGTTGGTATTTCTGTAATGTTGGATAAAGATTGCAGCTTTTTGTGAGTTCTGTTCTACAGAGAATAGAACTTGTAGAATAGAAACAACATGGTTTTGGTAACTGTCCACAGGTGACCATCTCTAACAGGCTAGTGTCTTCACCCTGCTGCATTGTGACTAGCACCTATGGCTGGACAGCCAACATGGAGCGGATCATGAAAGCCCAGGCCCTTCGGGACAACTCCACAATGGGCTATATGATGGCCAAGAAGCACCTGGAGATCAATCCTGACCACCCTATTGTGGAGACGCTGCGGCAGAAGGCAGAGGCGGACAAGAACGACAAGGCTGTCAAGGACCTGGTGGTGCTGCTGTTTGAAACCGCTCTGCTCTCTTCTGGCTTCTCACTGGAGGATCCCCAGACTCACTCCAACCGCATCTACCGCATGATTAAGCTAGGCCTGGGTAAGTGAGACCTTTGTTAACCAGAGTGTGACAGGGAATTGAGGAGCTGGTCTTATAGGGACAAATTTAACTTCATGGTATTTGGATCAAAGTTCATGTGCCATTACTTTTCTACTTCTAGGCATTGATGAAGATGAAGTGACAGCAGAGGAACCCAGTGCTGCTGTTCCTGATGAGATCCCCCCTCTTGAGGGTGATGAGGATGCCTCTCGCATGGAAGAAGTAGATTAGTTCTACCTGCAGACCTTGAGCCCTCTGTATAGTGTCCCCATGGCTCCCCAGCAGCCGGGAGTGGCCCTGTTCACCTGGTTCCCTCTGCTGTCTAGTGGTTTTTTTTTTTTTTTCTTCCTCCTGTCTTTGAGGCAGGAAAGAAGGCCCTAAAGCCCTATCCCTTCTGATTATTTGACAAGGGGTTTGGATGTGTATTGTGTTTTTTTGTTTGTTTATTTTGTTCTGAGATTAAAGTATGCAAAATAAAGAAGATACAGTTTTATACAGTTATGTTGTCCCTTGTAAAGTGGATCTCATGCTGCTTTTTGGGTTTCTTTAGCTTCCCAAGTTGTACCTGCTGTCATTCCGTGGATAAGTATTCCTCGTACATTGAAAGCTAAGGTCACTTGCAGGCACTTAGCACTTTTGAAGTCCCCCCAACATTGACTCTAAAGGGGAGCTTCCAACTACCATGTAGTTTTCAGTCCCTGTCCTAAAGCATATGCTTCAGTGAGCCAAAACACAGGACTTCAGTCCATTGCAGCAATTTAATTTAATAAAATAAAATTATAAGAGCAAAATTACATTTCTTGAGTACCAAAACCTGCAATTGACTCTTGGAGCAGAGCCTAGGAATCCACTAACACAGACGGTGGTGTCACTGGGCAGGACTCTCCCATCCCCCTCCAGCATAGCACCGATCTTTCACAGACTCCTGGAAAAGCAGCACTTGGAGCCTACAACACTTGTGCTTTTCTCACCAGAGTAAACTGTAGGTCTCTGGGAGGCTATCTGCAAGGGTGGGCCACTCAGGGTAGGGGGATAAGCACAGGTGAGGTGTTGGTGGAGCCCACAGGGCAAAACTTCAGGGAATTAGAAGGGGTGGGGACTTTGGCAGGTGCCTCTGCCTTCTCCACACCCCTCCACACAGAGGACGGTCCTCAGAAGAATCCCTACAAGAGAACGGTGACTTAAGGCAAAGGGGAAGGCTGCCTCTTGGACTCAACCCCAACTTGCAGAGCTGGTTTGTGGTAACAGAAAAAACCTGCATTCTGCCCTTGAGCCAACCACCTCAGAAGTTACAGTAGGAGAGGAAAATTGGTACAGTGAGGGTCTTGTTCCACTTCATGCCTCCGGCCCCTCAAACTTTCTGCACAGGAGACTCGACAGGCACAGCCTTCTTTCCCCGTTGCTTTAGACGGCCCCGAGCATAGACTCTGAGCAGGAGGGCAGCAAAGACCACAGCCACCCCAAGACCCCCCACCACAGTGACAGTGTGGCCATAGAGGAGGCAGGAGAGGAGGATGGCAAAGGCCTGGCGGAGGGTCATGATGATGGTGAAGATGGCAGCGCCAAACTGCCCGATGGTGTAGAAGATGAAGAGCTGGCCACACGCGGAGCAAACAGAGAGCAGCAGGGCATGCGCAGCAAATTCACTGTGTCGCCCCATGAAGCGGGTTCCTTCCAAGAGGGCTCCCTGCTCCAGCAGAGAGCCCACAGTGAAGAGGCAGGAGAAGAGGTTGACCCCAAACATCATCTGCACGGAAGACATCTTATAGGCAAACAGAGCATCCTGCCAGTTCGAGGTGAAGCTGTCAAAGGCGATGTAGCCTGCCAGCAGGATGAGGCCTGACAGCGTGGTGGCTGGGGAGCTGCGGGGCTCAGGGCCACTGGAAAGCAGAAACATGCTGACCCCAATGGAGATAAGGCCAGCTGTCAGGTACTCCCAGTGTTCATAGCTGCGCCGAGACACCAACTTGCCCATCAGCATGACAGGGATCACCTTCGAGGCCTTGGCCAGCACCTGGGTGGGGAAGCTGACGAACTTGAGAGCTTCATACTGACACCAGCTGCTAAGCACATTGGACAGGCTGGCAAAGGAGTACCGGTACATGGGTGCCCCGTGGCGGGGCTGCTTGCAGAGGACGCAGTAGAGGCCGGCCACGATCAGTGCCAGCACTCGGTTCATGAGCACCAGGAACTGAGAGTCTGTGAAACGCTCACCTGGCGACGTGGCAGTAGCCCCATAGCTGCGGGTCATCACTCTTTCCTGCAGCACTCCCCAAGTCAGGTAAGACACCTGCATGGAGAAGGACCAGGACAGAGGACAAGATAAGCCAGAGAAGGAAAAGGTGGGCAAAAAAGCATCTTGACAATCTCCCTCTTTCTCACATGTCTAAAATGATTTAAAAGACAGCATACATATTTTGGTCCCTCTGCAGTAACTAGAAGTTTCCTCTCCCCTTCCAAGCCTGCATTCACCTTGGAGAGAATAAGTGTGTGCGAAAGACAACAACAAATGCTTTAAGACTGTCCAGACCCTGTCCAGACCCTGTGTCTGTGCCCCACACAAGAGTAAGTCAAAGCTGACTCCATCCCAGGTATCTTCCTATCTATGCTCAGTCAATTCAGGGAGTAAAAAGATGGGACACCTGTTAGTTCAGCATGTGTAGAACTAGCAGTGCCCACTCCAACATGCCAAGAGCTCAGCATCTTCGCTCCTTCTTACATGGAGTGGGGGAAGGCTGAATGGCTTCCCAAACTTTGATCGGCAGGTTCACAGTATATGAGACACATCACCACAAGGGGAAGTGTAGTAAGAGCACAGAAGACATCACAGAAAAGAGAGTAAGGGAAAAGAAGGAAAGAAAAGACAGCATGTCCTCCAACCACTTCTAAGAAGATGATGGCACAGTGTGCCTCTGGGAGGAGGGAGTCACGTAACACACTAGCCAGGAAAGCCTTGGGACAGGTAGGATGAAAACTCTGCTTCCGTGCAGTCCCTGTCCACAGGGACCCAACCCAGGAAGAGTCGTGGAGCCCCCCTGCCTACCTACCTGGAGCCCCGCAGCACAGAAGAGCAGCTTCAAGGCTTGCCAAGTGGGAGTGGTCTCTGCCGGCTCCGTCCGGGAAGCCAGAGGAACCTCGTCAGAGGCCTTAGGCTCATTGCCAAACACACAAGTTTTCACCAGGGGGAAGCAGAGACCCCTGCCTAAAAAAGGCACACAAGATCAAGATCTCCCCTTCTCCCCAGCACCTCATCTTCCCCAGAGCAGCCAGTTGCCCTGCTGTCAGGCCTGCAGATCTCCCTCCCTCCCTTTCCAAGCCACATCCCTATTTGGACTGCTGGTGAGCACTCATAAAACGGACCCTGCACATTAACCCACCCTTTCCTCACACACCTGTCTCCAGGTAGTTCTTCCGCCTGAAGTACTGCACCATCAGGTAGCCGGGTACCATAAAGCTGGCATAGCCAGCAGCATTCACCAAAAAACGGAAGAACCATAGCTGCGACCATGACTCTGGAGGGGCTTCGGGAGTCTCCCCACCTGCCCCCAGGGAGGGGAGCGCAGCCAGCACCACCACTGCCCACCACCTGCGGGGACAGCGGACGTAAGGATTAGGGTGCAATTCCTCATCCACTCGGCCCTCCAGAGGGGACTACACTGGAGAAGGGCCCGGAGTCTCCCCGCCCCCCTCAGCTGCAGCCCAGCCTGGACAAAGAGCCTCTCTCTCTCCGGGGGGGGGGGGGCGGGGAGGGAGGGGGCGGGAAGGGAGCGGAGGCCCGCGCGGTCCAGGCAGGGTTCTCTCCCTCCCCGGGGGCGGATCCGCCCCTCTGACCACACAGGTTCCCTCTGTTCCCTCTAGCGCTCTCCTGCCGCTCCGGCCACAGGCGGCGCCCCTCCTCCCAGCCCGCCTTCCAGGATCCGGGAGCGCCAGAGTTCCCACCTCCTCCGCCCGACACTCCCGGACCCTCGCCAGGAGCACGAGTCCACGCCGCGCCCCCTCTCCCTGCCGGCTCCGGGCCCCGCGGGCCGGTCCGCCGCCTGGCAGCTGGGACCCCACCCGGCCCCTCCGTGCCCAGCGGCGGCAGTCACATGGCCCAGGGGCTCGGTCACGTGGGCCCGCCGCTCCCCTAGCCCCCCACCTGGCGTCCATGGTCCGGGCCGCGTGGGGCGGAGGGGGGGACGGGGAATGCGGTCCCCGGGCCGCGCGTTCCCTCCGCTTCCGCGGCCGCCTCCAGCAGCGGCCAGTGAGCTAGCGGCTAGCGGAAGTACCCTGCTCTTCCCGCCTCCCTCCCGGCGGCCGCCCCTCCGCCCCCAGCCTCGACCACGCAGCGCCCCGGGCCGCCGGCAGACCACAGCGCCCCCGCGTGGCCCGGAGGGAGACGCGGCTCGGGAGCCGGACTCCTGGGGGCCCGGGGAGGCGGGGACCGCGCACCCCCACCCCGCTTCGCCATCGCCCTGAGCCCTCACAACCAACCCAGGAGGTAGTGGTGCCCCCCTTGTCATCTCGGGACGGGGACGCTGAGGTTCTGCGACCCAAGCACTCTCTCACTTTACCCCTTTCGCGTTTTCTGACCGGAAGATCTCTCCTTCCTTTCTCCGCTGGGCTGCAGTTCTGTCCCCCAACAACCCATGACCTTCGAGGCTCTGCATGACCTGTCCCTTCCGCTTTGCCCCCTCACTCACCCTCTGCGGAGTCTCACTGCCAGGTCCTCTAATTCACTGTAGGCCTTCCCTTGACCGCTCCCCCCACATCCTTACTCAGCCTTCTGTACGGCCTGGAGATGACAGGCCTCAGAGCTCTCCCCTGACTGACTACCCAAAGGCCCTCCACCAACGTGTGTTCTCCTCACTTTACTTTTCCTTCACAGAATCCACTGCAACTTGTAATTACATATTTATTTGTTTATGACTTTAATGGCTGCCTCATTCACTAGACTATAAGATCCAAGTGGCCAGAGACTGTGTTGGTTTATTCTCCCATACCCATACTGACCATATTCACCTAACAAGGGCTTCAAATGTGTGGAATGAAAGGAAAAACATACAAAGCCATGGCTCCTTTGTGTTACCCTCCATAGGCCAGCCCTTCTCTCCAGACTCCTCTAGGGCAGTGATGAGCAACCCCCTTGCTGGGGGGGTGGGGTGGGGGGGTTTCTCACCTCCTGTTTGTTTCCACACAAAGGACAAGGGTTTGTGAAGGACGGAGAGGCCTGAGGACTGTTAGCTCCTCCCCAACCACCCCACCACACACACCTATGAAGGTCCTATCCTGTTCAGGGAGCAATTTCCTTCTCTTTGTCTCTATCATAAAGTCACAAGGCAGGCCTACCTAAAAATCCCCAATGCACACAGACACGTGTGTGCGTAAAATGACTCTGGGAGGGGGGATCTTTTTAAAGGTCTCTGCTGTTTTAGTGTCATGTTATTGAAACTTCCCCTTCCCCAAAGGCTCAGTTCAGAGCCTTCTATGTGAAGTCTTTAAACAACAGTGTTCAAGAGTCCTCAACAGCAGTGAGATGGAACCCCTCAGGGTCCTGCCTGCTGATTTCAGTTTCTCTCCTCACTCTGGAGAGTCCATGTTTTCCTACTGATTGGCAGCTTCAGGCTGACCCAACGTGAGCAGAAACAAGAGCCCCTGCCATTCTCTAGAGGCAAACGGGCTTTGCCTAGGATACCGGGGCCTTCAGAGTCTTCAGGAATCTCCATCCACCTAGGAAGGTCTTCCTTCTAGACTGGCCTTCTCTCACTTGTGATCCCTCCTCTCAGCTCAGGACCGTGATGGCCCCAGGCTGTGTCCTCAGCAGTCCCCAGGACACCAGGAGGGCACGTTGTCTGGGCCCAAGCTGCAGCAGCTAAAGCTCCAGCTTCCAGATGGGAAGAGATGGAGTCTCCGGGCCCCAGACTCTGCCCTGGCTTCAGTCAGCACACAGCAGTGGCTTCCCAGAGATCTTCAAGTCATCAAAGGGCAAAAGAGCCAAGGGCTGAGAAGAGAATGGAGAGAAGCAAGATCAGGGCTCATGGGCAAAGGACAGCAGTAGAGAAAGGGAGCTAGGGAGACAGATTGGGCCTTTTCCTCTCCACCGAATGACAGCTGAAGGATATGGGGGAACAAAACCTCCTACTAATCCCCCAAATAGAGGCCCCTCTGGGCTAGACAGAGTCCTGAAGCCTTAGGCAAACCCTCACTCTCTAAGATAATGTCAGAATATCAGAGCTAGTAAGGACACCAGAGGTGATACAGCCTATGGGTCCGGGTTTTTTGTTTTTTTTTTTTTAAGTAAGCTCTAGGCCCAACATGAGACTTGAACTCATGACCCTGAGATCAAGAGTTACATGCTCTACTGACTAACGCGGGTGCCCTGGAATCCTTTTTTACACTGAACATTTTTAAATGGAAAGACTGTACAGGAAATCTAGGTTCTACCTCTCTTGAAAAATTCCAAGACCTGGAAGTAATTGGTGCACATTCCTCCTCTGCGACTATCTGCTGAAATCAAGTAGGGCAGAGCCTCTGAACCCCCCCAGGGCCCCACCACCCTGTTTTATAACCTAGCCTGCCTCACTGATCCACTGCAGGGCTTTTGTTAGAGTCCAAGTTTGAGCTCCCTGGTCTTGACCAACTAAGGGGCAGGGGCAGAGGCTCACTCCAAGTCCCACAGAGGGTGAGTGACAGAGTCACGGATGTGGATTACACCCCAGAATCCCAACTCCTTGGCCCTTTCAGCTGTCACAGCTCCTGGCTCTGCTATGGGTGTGGGAGCTCCTAGAGATGGAGCCTAGCCTCTTACATCCTCAGCCAGGTCCTGGGGAGTCTCGTCCTCCACGTTCCGCAGCAGGGAGTCAGCACCGGCCTCACACAAAGCAGATGAGATGCTGCTGAGGCCCCGACCAGCCGCGAGATGCAGAGGGGTGCAGCCATTGAGCATGCGGGCATCTACGCGGGCACCAGCCTGGAGCAGAAACTGCACCAGCCCCCGCTCCTGGGTCTCCACAGCCAGATGCAGCGCGGTCTTTCCACTCGTGCCCTCCTGCAGGGGAACAAGGCTGTCAGCCATGGGACCTCAAGAGGAATCCTGCCAGGCCCTGGGGCTCCAGATGAGAAGTGCCACCCCTCCTGATGGCTGGGCAGGGGCCCCAGGGCCTGATCAGGCGATGGGGCAGGCCCAGGGCTGGGTCATGACCGGCCCCCCTCACCTGCGTGTCGATGTCAGCTCCATTCTGAAGCAGCAGTTCCATGAGAGGCCGGTTCCTCTGCAGGGTGGCAATGTGGAGACAGGCCAGACCTGGGATGGGGTGAGGCTGGGGTTCGCTCGTCTGTATCCACCAACTCTCCCCCACCTTCCCTCACTTTCAGGGACCTCCCTACCCCTCAGCCCCAAGGGACTTACTGCCCACTCAGTGCCTCTGAGCACAGGACTGTTCAAACACAAACCTGAAAAACCCCCTCAAAAGTCTAAGGGGAAAGGAACTCAAAGTTTCCACCTTTTCAAAGTCATGTTATTGAAACTTTCATGCTTCAGGGGTTACGTGGCTGAGTAACACCCCACATACACACGCACCCTACCTCCACAAGCATACCCTGCCCCCAGTCTCTCTCTCCCCACCCCCCACCTCTCTGAAACTCTATCTGCCTTCAAGCCCTGTCCCAAAACCACCATCTTCAGAGCTCTCCAGGATCCCCAGGCCCTAGCCCCTCCCCAGATGCCACCTCCTGCCCTGTGCCCCCCTCCCAGAACTAGACTCAAAGTGTCTGTTCAAACGTCCCTGCTCCTTGAGGGTTTCCCTGGCCATCCTCTTTGAAAATCACGCCTACCCCCATCCCTCACACTCTAGTTCTCACTCTGCTCTACTTTTCCCCCAGGCCTTCCTGCTTGCTAACCTGCTAGAGAACTCCCTGCTTAGACTTACTGCCGGCCTCCATCATTCTCTGCTTTGTTCACAGATTAAGTCTCACTCCCGGAATAATGTCTGGCACACAGAAGGCCCTCAGTACATACGTGAATTAATGAGTTAATCTAATCTCTGTTAAACTAAATAGCTTGAGGGCGAGGTTTAGCTCTGTCTTTTGCACATAGTAGGCTCTCAGTAAATTCTCAATCGAATTCATTCATTCATTCATTCATTCAGCAAAGATGTATGGAGTACCTATGTGCTTGGAACTGGAGGTGCATTGATGGACAGGCCATAAGCATCCTGTCCCTGAGAATGGAGTCCCTCTCCTGCCCCCTTCTCATCCCACGGGCCCCGAGGCCACCCATACCTTGCCAGTTTTGCAGCTGGAGGTCCAGGGAGTGCAGTGGTCCTCGGCCTGGCTCAGGCTGCCCCTCCAGCAGGCAGCGGGCACAGGCCAGGTGCTGGCGCTGACAAGCCACGTGCAGAGCTGTGTCACCGTGTCGATCCTGTAGCATGCGACTAGCCCCCTTCAGGACCAGGGCCCGAACTGCACCGGGCTGGTCCAGGTGTACAGCCAGATGGAGTGCTGTCTGTAGGCACAGAGGGGCCCAGGGCTACTGGAGCGTGCTCCTCCCTCTGGCAAAATGCTAGGGTGGACCCAGGAATTACCAGCTGCCACACTTTGAGAGCCGCTTAGAAAGGCTATGGCCCTGGTTTTCCAAGGAAATGCTGCCAAACCCTTCCCTCTGTCACTGCCCAGGCAGCTCTTGGGACCACCCCTCCCAGGTCTGCAGGCAGGGTGAGGGAAGTGGCCCCCAGCTTTTCTTGCAGGTCCTCTTAGCCCCTGCAGAAAGGACAGATGGGGGCAGGGTCTACCCCCTCCACCTCTGGGGAGACCTCTGTTATCCCCAGGGGCCAAGGGAAAAGGAAAGGTCGGAGCGGGGAAAGACTAGAGAGTACCAGGCAACCTCTACCTGCCATACTCCTCTTCTAAGGCTCCACACAGATGCCACTCCCATGTTAAGCATTCCCTGGCTGCTCCCCATGGACACTGGATCCCACAGGAGCTGGTATGTGTCTCTATCACAAGTCTTGTCACATGCTCTGCAGTTAGGTGTGGACATGAGTCCCCTAGCCCATGCTCAAACACCTCATGGGCCAAGGCTGTGTCTTGCTCATGTTTGTATCATCAACTTCTATCCCAGTGTCCCGCATACGGTTTCCAGAATGTGCAGCCTGATGTGGCTGCTAGGAATGGGGCAGGGATAGGTATCCAGGGACAGCCCACCTCTCCCCTCACCTACCTGGTAAAGGTTGTTCTGAATGTCCAGGACCTCCCGGGGCAGCAAAGCCAGGCAACAGAGCAGCACAGCTGGGGCCTCGTGAATCACAGCCAGATGGACCAGCCTGGGAGGGGGAGGCAGCAAGAACAGGGTTCAGTGTCAGGGCTCGGGGGCCCTAGACAGTGAGCTAGGGGCCTGAGGTCCTGAGGTTAGAAGGAAAAACACATCAGTCTCTAAGAAGCCACTCATAGGGTAGGTAAAGGAAGTGAGAGTTTGGGCCAGGAAGTGAGGGTTGGTGTGGGAAGCCAGGATCCTGGGGCTGGGAGCTCCAAGTTCCCATCTCTGGCCTTCAGGAGGGCCTCGGCAGAGTGGGAGCATGGGCAGGGTGCTGATGGGACAAGGGCCTTCCGGTTTGGGCTGCCCACACCCCACTCCCCTCTGGTCCCAGGGCCCTGTGAGGCCAGCTGCAGCTAGAAGCCAAAAGGAAAGCCGCCGAGATAGCATAGACCTGGTTTCCGGGGCTGAGCTCCCCACCTCCACCAACCTCAACAGGGAGGATTTGAGAGGGCAGGAGCAGGGTTACCCCCACTCCCAGCAACCCAATGTTATACACTGAAAGGGAGAGAAAACAGAAGTTCTGGGAAGAGGAGTCAGGAGACAGCGAGGCAGGCTCTCCTGCTGTTGCCCTTTACAGAGGAATCAAGAGGGTCAGTTTTCAGACAGTATGGACCCGGTGGGGCCTGACCAGAGGCCATCCCCCACTCTGCGTACACTTCCAAGGGGAGGTCTGTGCGGTGCAGAACATGTGCGTCCGCTGGGGGCCAAAGAGTCTGAGCCTCTTGCTAAGGTGGGAGGGGGCAGCTGGGAGGGGAAGTTCCAGTCCTGGGGTTTCCCCACATCAGGTGGGGAAAATGAAAGCCAGAGCTGCAGGGTCTAGGCCAGGACAGATGCCTTGGGGCATTAACCGCCCTGAGGGGTAGTTTGGGTAAAGGCACATCTGGGCTGGGGAGGGGGCTGCTCAGGCGGGAGGGAGGCAAGCTTGGTGGCTGGCGGCAGGAGAGGCCCAGGAGAGAGAGTGACCGAGGGAGGGCGGGAGGAACCGCACTGGAAATCCCCTCGGCCAGGGCCTGTTCTCTAGGTCACATTCCTGCAGCCACCTCCCTCTCTCCCTGTCTCCCCTCCTCCCACTTCCTCTTCCCACTTCCATAAGTCCCACAGGCCAGACACCTCTAAGGGAAGAGAGCACCCCCTCCTCCCTAGGAACCTCCTGGGGAGTCCTGACTCCTCTTCTCTGCCCTGCCCCCCCCAATCTAGACACAACACCTGTCTCTAACTAGGTTAAGGCTGCAGCCCAGAGGCTAACAAAGGACAGCAGTGTCAGAAGTCTTCAATCCCTAGATCAAAGGTCAGTCATAGGGATTCCACACGGAGCTCCCTAAACCTTGGTTCTGGGCCTGTGGGCTGGTAATCTGGGTAGGTTACAAAAAAGGCCTGGGGTCATTCCTCTCCCACCCACTGGGTCCACAGGCTATCTTTGTCAAAGGCCACCCAAGATTTGGACCCTCCCATCTCCAAAAAGCAGGTCAAGACAGACACCTCTGGCCTCCTCTACCCTCCCGACCCCCATTCATTTCAGCATCTCCTATCTGGGACTCCGGCACACTCCGCTCTGTTTCTCACCCCCAAATCCCAGCCACCCCCTCACCTGACAGTGTTTCTTCTTCCTAAGGGGCAAATCTTCAACTGGCCAGTCCCTCCCACACAAAATGCTTCTTATTTCAACTGCCTGCCCCCTTAGCCCAGTCCCCACCAAACTTCACCTGCACCTGGGGGAAGAAAGGGTAAAGTAAAGGTATCAGACAGGACAGTGAGAAGGACTTGGGGGGCTCAGGAGGTAGAGGGTGTCAGTAAAGCTGACTCCAGCCCTCACTTCCCCTTTTGCAGCAGAGAAGGAAGTGAGCTGGGCAGCCAGCCGCCTGTCTGTCTGCTGGGGCAAGAGTGCCCCAGCCTGGCTCACCCCCTCTTTCTCAGAGCTAGCCTTAGCTCTGCTCCCTAGCTGTACCCCCATCTTTAGCTCCGTGACCCCCACTGGCAACCTGTAACTGGCACCTTTTGTTCCTTGAGACAGGGTACTATGAGGTCAGGGGCTGGGAATCCCAGATATTGAGCAAACAAGGATGTGCTCTCCCCCAGCAAGGCGGGGGGAGCACTTTGGTCAGGGGAATTTTCCCTTCCAGGGGGTGGGTTATTGGTAGCTTTCCGGGCTGCTAGCTGGGGTTCCAGGTGCCTGGCAAGGGCCCTGTCAGCTCTGCCCACCTCGCAAAGGGAAGGCAGAGAGATGATGCCAGGGCCTCTGGACCGGGTCTGGCCAGAGCTCAAAAGTGGGCTGAGTGTGAAGTCTAGAGTTTGGAAGAGAGAGTGGGGACTGCCCCTTCCAGCGCGGGTGTTTTGAGGGATCCTCACAGACTGGGTTCCCGGCCTGCTGAAGATCCTGGCAGGCCAGGAGTTAGCATCGATTGGAAGGGGTCTCTGTCTCAGCCTCGACCCCATACTCACGTGTCTCCATCTTCAGAGATGTAAGTGAGGGCTTCCAGCTGCTGAGGGCTCAGCGCCCCCGCGGCGGGAAGCGGCGAGCGTGGGGCTGGGTTCTCGGTCTCTGTGCCCCCCAACAAGGACAAGGACTCGGTGAGCGACGAGGAACCATAGGTGGAGTCAGCTCGCTCCCCATCTGTATCTTCCTTCTCCTGTGGCTCCTGGGCTGTTCCCGGAGGATGAGTCCAGGGCTGGGGGCCGTGGCCATCCGAGGGCCCAGAGGCTGGGGCCGAGGTGGGCTCGGGCAGGGAGCGCAGAGAGCGCAGAGACTCGATGCCCGAGTCATACTGGCTCTCATCTGTCTCGTCCGGCCCCTTCCGCGCCTCCGACATGCCAACGGTCCCGGCCGGCGGGGGCCAGGTCCCAGCAGGATCCGGCTCTGGGCTCCCCCGCACCGCCTTTCCGGGTTGCAGGTCCGCCTTGCAGAGCTAGCGCCCGGCCGGGAGTGGCCTCCTTCTTGAGCTGCGGGAGCCCGAGGAGTCGGCGAAAAGCGCGGGCGAGGATCGGAGCTCTGGAGGCTTCCACGGCAGCGGCTACTCGGGGTAGCTGGACTGCCCAGTCGGACTCGCTCCCTCGCCCCGCCCCTCAGGCCCCGCCCCCGACAGGCGCTTCCGGACCGAGGCCCCTCCCTCCGGAATCCCCCTAACCCCGCCCTCTGCGTTGGCTTCGAGTCAGGGGTTACCCGGTCCTGAGTCACTCGTGCGTTCATTCAGCCACTCATTCATTCACCCACTCATTCATTCATTCACCCACTCATTCATCCATCCATCCATCCATCCATATTTTCCCTTCCTTTTTTTCATTAATTCCACGCATTTTCTTTTTTTCCTTCCTTCCATTTCATTTTTTCCATTCATTCATTCGTGTTTGTTTTTTTTAAGATTTTTATTTATTTCTGTGACAGAGAGAGCATACACAAGCAGGGGGAAGGGAGAACCAGGCTCCCCAACCAGCAGGGAGCCCCCCCTGGGGGGTTGATTCCAGGACCCCAGGATCAATGCCCTGTGCAGAAGGCAGCCGCTTAACCGACTGAACCACCCAGGTGCCCCTTTTCATTTGTTTTTCTTTTCTTTCTTTCTTTTTCCTTTTTTTTTTTTTTTTTAGATTTTATTTATTTATTTGACAGACAGAACACAGTAAGCAGAGAGGCAGGCAGAGGGAGGGAGAAACAGGCTCTCCACTGAGCAGGGAGCCCAATGTGGGGCTCGATCCCAAGACCCTGGGATCATGACCTGAGCCAGAAGCAGCTGCTTAACCGACTGAGCACCCAGGAGGCCCTCTTTTCATTTACTTTTAAAGGAATATTTATTAATCATCTGCACAGGCTATGCAACTTGCAAGGAGAGCACTGCTTCCTATCTCCTACCCATTTTTCTCAATTTCTATGGCCTCCTTCTCTATCAGTGCCTAGGAGTTTGGGTAGGGAAAGAAAGGGGATACCTATTGTCTTTAAAGAAGCAGTTCTGTCTTTGGATCCTGGATAGAGGGTCTCCTGAGTCAACTTCTTAGATCACATAGAATTGGGCACAAGGACAGGTTTTTTGTTTGTTTGTTTTTGGTTTTTTGAAAGTGGGTTTTCTCAGGCAAGTTGTTGTCTTAAAAAATGCAGATATGCAGGTCATATTTTTTTGTTGTCTAAAAAAACAGAATGGTGGGATGCCTGGGTGGCTCAGTGGGTTAAGCCGCTGCCTTCGGCTCAGGTCATGATCCAAGGGTCCTGGGATGGAGTCCTGCATAGGGCTCCTTGCTCAGTGGGGAGCCTGCTTCTCTCTCTGCTTCTGCCTGCCTCTCTGCCTGCTTGTGTGTACTCACTTGGTCTCTCTCTCTCTTTGGCAATAAATAAATAAATAAAAATAAAAAAGCAGAATGGTCATTCTTCACAGGGATGAAACACTAGCTCTGGGCGGTTACGACATCTGGTTACCCCTAGTGATCAGGGAAGTTTAGTTCCTCATGGTGGGACCAGAATGGGGAGGCCCCAGACATGCTGGGCCATGTTCTCCTGAGGTCCCCACCACAGCCACAGCCCCAATGCCAGCACATCTTCCCTCCTTCCCTGTCCCTGCTTTCCCTGGGCCTAAAGGGCCTAGGGAGGTTGTCAGCAAACTCCACCCATATGGTGAGCCCCAATCCGTGCCCCATGATTCATCCCCTACCCCAAGTGCCATCAACCCAGGGGCAGCAATGCTTTTAGAATATCATCCCTAAGGGAACATCTCCTTTTTCCAACTCTGGCATTGGGGGAAGGAAGCTGGAGTGAGTGCAGACAGCTATGAACCAGCTTTCCTACTGCCTTCCACCATGTAATCTCATTTTATTCCTTCGTTTGACAAATACATATAGGGCTTTTCCTGTATGTCTGACATTGGTCTTTCTGTTGGAATCAAAACTAAGTATCATAGTAACAGTAATAACCAACAACCACTAACCCCACCTCCACTCAAAAATGTCCCATGGTCCCAGCCTTCAAAAATCTCCCAGCAATTATAATACAGAGTGCTTACACAAAGACAGGAGTGAGAAGAGGGTGCCCTGGGGGCACACAGTGGGGTCAACTGCCCAGTGGAGTGCAGGGAAGGAAGGGGACTAGGGAGAAGAGAGGTACCCTGTGTGTGTGTGCTTGGAGGGGTGAATCAAGAGAGAAGCATGGTGGGCAGCCAGGAGGAGATGCCCCACTGCTCTTCATCCCTGTGGAGAACCAGACTGGAGAAGATGGTTGAGCATGAGGCAGTGAGAAGCCATGAGGGGAAAGCCCAAGGAAACTGAAGCATCTCCTTCCCTTGAGGTCAGTGTGACTTCAGAGGTTTTCAACTTCCTCCCCTGGCATGTTCCTCTCTCCTCCTCAAAGCCTAGAGCAAAAATACAGCCAGGAACTCTAGACCCAGACTACTTGGGCTCAGATCAGGCATTATCACATCCCCATCTTAAAGTTGGGAAGCTGAAACCCAGAGGGGAGAACTGAACTGCCCAAGATACAACAGTTAGGAAGGACAGAGGCCAGGTTCTCCTGTCCCTAATCCAAAACTTTGAAAAACATTTTTTTTTTAAAGATTTTATTTATTTATTTGACAAAGAGAGAGATCACAAGCGGGCATAGAGGCAGGCAGAGAGAGAGGAGGAAGCAGGCTCCCTGCTGAGCAGAGAGCCTGATGCGGGGCTCGATCCCAGGACCTGAGATCATGACCTGAGCTGAAGGCAGAGGCTTTAACCCACTGAGCCACCCAGGCGCCCCGAAAAACATTTTCACTGAAACTTTCTTTCCTTTATAAAGGTCTAAGGAGTTGGGGCATCTGAACCCACCGCAAGGACACAAGAATGCAGGAGTATGCAATGAACCCCACTTGCCTTCAGATAGAGGCTGAATATAAGGAAAAACCTATCCCAATTCAGTCTGGAGTCTCACTTGGAACCTTAACAGGTGTGTACCAGCCCCTTTTCTGGCCACATGAGGTCAGCATTGAGTCACTGACGGCTTCCAGCACCTTGCCAGTACTCTGACAGGAAGCCCTTCAGGGGACACTTCAGAATGGGGAGAGGGATCATGCAGTGCCATTCTGAAAGATGACTTGGGGACTCTGACTCGGGCCTCAGCATGGTCAGGGCCCTGACTTCGCTTCCTCTGCCCCACCAGTCCTCTTCTCTCTCTGCTGTTTTTTTCTGGTTCCCTTTGTAGTGCCCCCACTCCCAGCTTCCATCCACCCCAGCCAGGCTCCTTCTTCTAGAAGCAGGCCCCGTTGCCATGGTGACCAGCAGGTCAGCTGGCTCCTTCCTTGCCCCCTCCCTTCACCCCTCTTTCCCCTGAGCTGCAAGGAAGAGTAATATGTGTGAATGGAGAAGCAGGGGTCAGTTGTCAGGGGTCCTTTATCTTGGGAGCTCTGGGGTTGGCCAAAAGGAGTGGGAAACAGGAGCAAGATTTCAACAACTAAATGGGGAGTGGGAGCTTCCTATCTGAGTTAGGCAAGGGTCAGGCTGGGGACTCTGCACTTTGTCTGCAGTGAGGACTGAACTAGGTGGAACAGGCTGAGACCAGAAGAGGGGTTGGAGTTAGATGTGAGGTAGGGTTTCCCACAAAATATGGGTGGGAGGCACTGGAGTGAGCCCCCAAGTGAGAGTCTTCCTCTGCCATGAGAATGAGGGAGAAGTCAGCCTCTTTAGGACCCCACCCTTCCTCTGTTTGGGTCTGGAGGATGGAATGACCCACCCATGGAGTGGAGGAACCTCAGACTGGATAGTTTGGAAGCAGTAGGCAGTCAGCCAGTGACCTTCACTTTGCCTGGAAAGAGAATAGGCAAATGGAGCCGGACCAGGATTGGGTGTGTTGGGGACGGGTGGGAGAGAGGTAGTGGCTCTTCTGCCTCAGGTAGCCATCCCAGCAGATCAGTGCGCTCACCCCCTGTCCCAAAGACTGGATTATCCAAAACTTTGCCTTAAGCTAACTTCCTACCCACAGATATCCCCACTGCCTTTGGAATGGGAAAGGTCTGGATTCTAGGACTAGCTCTGTGAGTACTAGCTTGTGACCTTGAATAAATCACTCATACTCCTTATACTTTGGTTCCTGGTGGGGATATAGGGGACCAATTACTATACGTCAAAGACTCTAATGTAGCACCGGGCACACAGGATTCCACAGGGTGCACACATGGATTGAATATGCATACCCTTTATACTATTTTATCACAATGATTGGTCCCCCTCCCTATTAGACTTTGTGCTCTTTGAAGGTAGAATATCATATGTTTCATTTCTGAACAGAGTACACAGTAGGTACCTAATGCCTGTTTATTGAATGGATCCACCCAGGAATTAATGAATGCATGTCAGTTTTTTTTCTGCCTGACCCAGACAGTACAAGGGAAAAGCAGTGTGGATGGATGGCAGGAAAGGGGTAGGCTACTTGTAGTCACTCAGCTTGGCCTGCGGTCTGTGATTTTGCCTCCTACACTCACAGAAGAAGGGCAGAGCCTTAGAGAGAGTCCAGGCAAATTCTTCAGTGCCCAGATGAGGAAACTAAGGCTTAGAGGGGAAGGCACTTGCCCAAGGTCACACAACCACTTAATGGCAGAGCCAGGATTAAGAACTGGAATTTAGGTTTCCTGTTCTCCAGCCTAGGGCAACGCACACACTTCATTGCTTCTTTGGGGCTATTCCTCTAGGGAAGGAAAATGGCTCTGTGAAGGCTGGTTCCCATGTCCTCCCCTCTGCCCTCTGTTAGTCCTTTCTCACATCTAGCTCCAGTCCTTTCTCTTTCATGCGATTCCATCTCTGCGCACTTGGATCTGGCCTCGGAAGGCTGGCTCCCGCCTTAACCCGTTACCACCCAACTGGAAATAAGGATCTTCCCTAGGGTTCCATGGCTCAATCTCCTTTCCCCCACCCTTGGCCCCAGGAAGTTGCGGGAACCAACGATGGGGAGGGATGTTAGCTGAACCACTGGTGCCCCCTCCACGGAGAAGGGACGGAAGGAGTTGCGGCACAGATCTTGCCAGGATGGGGGGTGGTGGTGGTGCGGTGAGCAAGGCTGGGAGTGGGGAAGGGGTGCGGGGAGCCCCTGTTGCTTCTTCTCCTTGGGGGGTGGCTATTAGGTAGGCTTGGGGAAGGCGGAGTTTGGGGGGCTGGGGGCGGGGCTCTTGAGCTGGGAGGAAGAGGGGGGGCGCGCTGGCTCCAGCTCGGCTCAGACAAAAGGCGGCGGCGGGAGCGGGCGGGAGGCGGAGCGGCGCCGCGAGGGCCTCAAGGTGACACCCGCCCCCGGCCCCGGCCCCCCCGGCCCGGCCCCCCAGCCCGCCTCCCCACCCCCAGCCCCTAGCCCCCTACCCCCGGTGCCCTTTCCAGGCCCCCTCCCCCCTGGCGGGGGGTGGGGAGCAGCGAGGGCCCCGCCCCTTCCCGCCCCCTCCCCAGGGCCCGCGCAGGATGCCCTCGGCCCCCGGCAGCCCCCCGGGTAGCCCTGAGCTCGACGCACCCCCTCTACGCCATGTCCCCCCCTGGCTCGGCCGCGGGAGAGAGCGCCGGCGGCGGCGGCGGAGGTGGCGGCCCCGGGGTCCCGGAGGAGCCCACGGCAGCGGCGGCGGCGGCGGCGGCGGCGGACGAGGGCCCCGCCCGAGAGGAGGTGAGCACAGTCAGCGCCCCTTCCCCAGGCGCGGCCGCAGCTTGGCCCCCCATCCCCCGCCCCGCGCGGCCCCCGCCGGTTCCGCCGCAGCGCGGCCGGCGCCCCGCACCCCGAGTCGGCCGCCGCAGCCGCAGTCCCGCGCGGATGCCCCCACCGGCAGCGGGAGCTGTCCGCGGTAGCGGGGAAGGGGCTGCGCCGGGGGCGGGGCTCGGGGGGTCCTGGGCAGGGGGAGGGGCCTAGGGGCGGAGCCTCGCGGACCCCGGGCTGATGGGGTGGGGACGGTGGCAGGAATCCTGTTTCGCCGAGGGGATGCGATCTTGAAGGCCAGGAAGGGCGACTTGTAGGGGCTGCAGAGGCAGGAGAGTACCATGGGGAAATGGTGGTGGTACCTGAGCTGTGGTCCTGAGAAAGTCAAGTGTGTAGAGAGGCGATTCCCCCTGGGGTCACTGGGAGTGTGTGCACCTCTCCCTCCCAATATCCATGCAGTTCCCCCACTCCCAGGGGGTCCCTGAGCCCAGCAATCCTTCAGAGTGTTGGAAATAAGCATTTCCCTAGTACGGGGCCCCACTCTTCAGTCCTCTGAACCTGGAAACAAAGAGACTGAGGAGGGTGTCAGTAGCACTGCGCCCCCCACCCCCGTGCACACTCTTGCACACACATACACACTGCACTAGGGCAGAAGCACGTGGGCAGGGACAGACCTGCAGGTAGAGACCCTTTCAGATGTGTTCTCCGTGGGACACGTGCATACTCAGGCGGGCACACAAAGGTGCACAT
This sequence comes from Mustela lutreola, assembly GCF_030435805.1. Taxonomy (NCBI): domain Eukaryota; kingdom Metazoa; phylum Chordata; class Mammalia; order Carnivora; family Mustelidae; genus Mustela; species Mustela lutreola. The sequence goes on from NC_081295.1 coordinate 91,526,647, forward strand.
CTGCACACCCCCCAAGGACAAGGCTCCCAAAAAGGTCCATCTACCCTAATCTTGTTTGTATATGCTGTGTACTACTGCCTAGCCCACCTATCTATCTGCACTTCCAGATATTTCCTCTCATTTCACAGGCCCAGGGCCCACTGCCTGTGACTGTGCCCTTCCTTTCCACCCTTTTCTCCCTTCCTGTGGCTAGCCTCCAGGTCAGGCCTGGGGAACTGGAGGGAATCAGGATCTCAGCAGGGGGGTGTCTGTGTTGAGGGGTGGGGGGGGCTCCTTAAAGCTAGACAGCAGGGAGGAGGAGTAGGAAAGCACAGCCCACCACCAGAAATCCAACTCAGTTCTCATCTACTAAGTGGCTGCTGGGTGCCAGCTCCATGGTGGGCACCCAGGAGAACTGAGACCCTGACCTCAGGAGCACCCAGTCTAGATGTGTAAACAACTCACTGGGGTGACCGTAGAACAGAATGGCCCAAGTGTTTTAATAGGCCCCCAGAGAGCTCCAGGAATCATTTTGACAAATGACTGGACTGCAGATGTCTCCCTCCCTACCCCTGTGACCCAGTGCCACATCCCTGCCCAGCCACTTGCCTCTGCCCTTCTGAATATCTCCTTCTGGACTGCCTTCTATTCAGAGATGCCTCTCATCTTAGAACAGGGAAAGATGTTAGGGTCCAGGAAGGAGACTTACAGAGAGGGCCTCCAGGTCAGAATGTGGGGAGAGTCAGAGCTTGATGTCTCCTGGGCACCCCCTCCCACCCCTCCAAAGGAGGTATGAGACTAATTGTCTGTGAGGGATGGGGAGATGGATGGGTCAAAGAGGACTGGCTACTCCAGAACCCAGGACTCAAAGAACCAGGAAGATGTGAGGGCCCCACCTGTTAAGTGGGAAGGTGTTGTCAAATGGGTCCCTCCCTGCTTTCCTGGAACACCTGGAAGGAGTCCTGGCTGGGGACCTGCCTTCACTGACGCCTGTCTGTCCTCCCTTGTCTTCCCCATCCACACCTCCTGTTTCACGGCCATCTTACATCTGTCTTTGGACTCTGTTTCTCCGGGTGCCATCCTATCCATCTGTGTCTTCTCTGCCACCGGGCCTCCTGCCTCCACCTCTGGCTCCGATCCCTCTCTGCCTTTTGGGGTGTCTGTCTCTCTCTGCACGTCCCTGTATTGGCATTCTGTTCTCTTTCCCTGCCCCCGTGTCTCACTCGGGTCATTTCCTCATTTATCTTTGGTCCTTGGCTCCCCTCTTGGTCTTACCTTTCCTCCCCACATCCCTGTCTGCCTGTCATCTCTGATGCTGGCTTCTACACCTCCATCCATCTCTGTGCCGGGTCCTGCCACTCCGTCTCACTTTCCATTCATCTTGGACCTTCCCCTGCCCATCTGAGCAGCAGCGTCCCATCCAGCCCTCTTTCACCAAGTCCCTCTGCCGTGAGTCCCACTGGAAGTGCCTGCTGCTCTCGCTGCTCATGTACGGCTGTCTGGGGGCCGTGGCCTGGTGCCACGTGACCACGGTGACCCGCCTCACCTTCAGCAGCACCTACCAGGGCAACAGCCTCATGTACCACGACAGCCCCTGCTCCAACGGCTATGTCTACATCCCCCTGGCCTTCCTGCTCATGCTGTACGCCGTCTACCTGGTGGAGTGTTGGCATTGCCAAGCCCGCCATGAGCTGCAGCACCGTGTTGATGTGAGCAGCGTGCGGGAGCGTGTGGGCCGCATGCAGCAGGCCACGCCCTGTATCTGGTGGAAGGCCATCAGCTACCACTATGTCCGCCGCACCCGCCAGGTCACGCGATACCGCAATGGAGACGCCTACACCACCACCCAGGTGAGGGGTTGGAGGGGAGCACAGGCCAGTCCAAATGGGAGGGGGGTGCTGGGACCTGATGGACTACCCCCCAGGGGGAGGAGCACAGGTAGCAGTGAGCTCTTGTGGACACTGAAACAGGAGGGCAGTAACAACAGTAATAATAATAATAATAATTATGGTAAACACCAGCAACCACGCTCTGCCCGATGTACATGATAATACTGCATCATTTCTTTAATCCTCATTACAACCCTATGAGGTAGGTAACTACTACCCACATTTTACAGATGAGGAAACTGAGGCCCGGAGAGGTTAAGTACCCTGCTCAGAGTCATACCAGCTAGTATGTGGTGGAGCTGGGATTTGAACCCAGGTAGTCTGGTTCCAGGGTCTGTAATGCTTAGTGCTTAATGGCTGGAGATGGCTTCCCATGCACTACCTCACAGCATGCTCTCACCCGTTCAGTGAGGTGGCTGCTACCAGGTCCTCTTTCACAGGTAAGGAATCCTAAGCTCAATGACTTGCCCAAGGTCTGCAGCTTCTAAGAGGTAGTGCTAGACTCAAACACAGGGCCCTGGATCCCAAGTCTGAGGCTCCCAGAGGTGGGAGTCTGCTGGCAAAGAGGCGGAGGTAGGCAATGGAGGCCCCATGGAAAGGTGGGGATGGGGGCTAATTAGCACAGCCTGGACCCGCCAGGATTAGGCATTATTAGAACCCTGCGGGAAGAGATTTTTCTCAGGGAAGGGTGACTTCCGTCTCAGTATTGGAATGGGTAAACAGAAGCCTGGGGCCTGTGAGAATCAGGAATGGTTGAGAGCTAAGGTGGGAACAGGTAGACCGGTCGACAGAGCGCTCCTCGGCCCACTGGGGAACACACTTGTAAAAGGAAAGAAGGGGCAGCGTGAGTCTTGGGAGACGAGGCAAAAAGGTTGGGCAAACCCGACGGGCAGTTCAAGGCCAGCGCCTGACCCCCTGAAGAAGCAGCGCTTAATTCAAATTAGCATGCACACCGGGAGGTGTGAGTTCCCGCCCGTCCTCCTCTCTAACCGAAGACGCTGAGGACCCGCGTGGCTTTGCAAAGCAGATGATAAGATCCCACCCGGCTCCAAGCGGGCTCGAAAGTGGGGCGGGCTCCGGGGTTTGAGCGGGCAGCAAGAGCGGCGCGATGGGGCGGACGAGGGTGAGCCGACAGAAGCGACTCCCGCCGCCCTCCCCGGCGCCGTAGGTCTACCATGAGCGCGTCAACACGCACGTGGCGGAGGCCGAGTTCGACTACGCGCGCTGCGGCGTCCGCGACGTGTCCAAGGCGCTGGTGGGGCTGGAGGGTGCGCCGGCCACGCGCCTGCGTTTCACCAAGTGCTTCAGCTTCGCCAGCGTGGAGGCCGAGAACGCCTACCTGTGCCAGCGCGCGCGCTTCTTCGCCGAGAACGAGGGCCTGGACGACTACATGGAGGCGCGCGAGGGCATGCACCTCAAGAACGTGGACTTCCGCGAGTTCATGGTGGCCTTCCCGGACCCGGCCCGGCCGCCGTGGTACGCCTGCTCCTCGGCCTTCTGGGCCGCGGCGCTGCTGACGCTGTCGTGGCCGCTGCGCGTGCTGGCCGAGTACCGCACGGCCTACGCGCACTACCACGTGGAGAAGCTCTTCGGCCTGGAGGGGCCGGGCTCGGCGAGCAGCGCGGGCGGCGGCCTGAGCCCCAGCGACGAGCTGCTGCCTCCGCTGACGCACCGCCTGCCGCGGGTCAACACGGTGGACAGCACGGAGCTCGAGTGGCACATCCGCTCCAACCAGCAGCTGGTGCCCAGCTACTCGGAGGCGGTGCTCATGGACCTGGCGGGGCTGGGGGCGCGCTGCGCGGGGGCGGCGGGCGGCGGGTACGCACCCGCGTGCCGCTATGGCGGGGTGGGCGGCCCGGGCGCGGCGGCCGTGGCCCCGTACCGGCGCAGCTGCGAGCACTGCCAGCGCGCCGTCAGCAGCTCGTCCATCTTCTCGCGCAGCGCGCTCAGCATCTGCGCCAGCCCGCGGGCCGGCCCCGGGCCCGGTGGCGGCCCGGGCTGCGGGGGCAGCCGCTTCTCGCTCGGCCGCCTCTACGGCTCCCGACGCAGCTGCCTATGGCGCAGCCGGAGCGGCAGTGTCAACGAGGCCAGCTGTCCCACCGAGCAGACGCGCCTGTCGAGCCAGGCCAGCATGGGGGACGACGAGGACGACGACGAGGAGGAGGCCGGGCCGCCGCCACCCTACCACGACGCCCTCTACTTCCCGGTCCTCATCGTGCACCGGCAGGAGGGGTGTCTGGGCCACAGCCACCGGCCGCTGCACCGCCACGGCTCCTGCGTAGAGACCTCACTGTGACCTCCGCCCCTCCTCCCCCCGCCAGGCCCTCGGTCCTCCCTCCTGTCCCCCGTCGGACTGTGTCCCTGGCTGGTAGCAGGGGGGAGTCGTGATGGTGACTGAAGCTGTGCTGGGCGCGGCGCGGGGAGCCAGGAGGCGAGGGTGCGCGGGACGGACCCCGATGGGGTCCGGACCTTCCGCCTTTCCTGTACATAAAGAGACCGATGGTGGGAGGGGATCGGCGGCTCTGGAGAACCCCCAGCCCGGGCACGGTCGGCTCCTTCCAGCCTGCCGCTCGGTTCTTAGGGGGACACCTCGCCTTTTCCCAAGCACACTCGCACACTTGCGATTTCCCGTCCAGCCTTTCAATGGATCTTCTGACTGTTAGTGGCGACTGTGCTGTGTGGCACCGCCTGGGGCCCGCCTCAAGGGCGAGGCTTTGGCTGTGCAGCTGGGGAGGTTTAGAGGCATGGGGAAGGGAAACTGGGGCTTTCCTTCCTTCGCAGCCTAGCCCCACCAGGGCCTTTCCCTGCGGAGGGAGCGGTGGTGAACAGCAGGGCTGGCTTCCAACCAGCTAATGAATTCAGCGGGTCTGAGACCGGGGCCAGATGTCAGCCCCGGTGCTCCATCTCAAAACCGTGCAAATGTTGCTATCCTCTTCTTGGCGCTGGCCCCAAACATCGGGGTTTCCTTTCTGCCACTCCCTCCACTGCTGTTTATTTAGCTGGGTCCCTGGAGTGTGGGTCCTGGAGGGACTGCGCTCACACTGCTTGCGTCACCCTCCTCCCTTGCCTCTTGCTCTCTGGCCCTGAAGAACAGTTGCCCAGGGAGGAGGGAGGCAAAATGTGGACAGTATGCACCTCAGTCCTGTCTCTAAATTCTGCAGCGTCCTGGCAGCAGCCTCCTGACCTGGGGTCTGGGAGGACTCTCCCTTCAGAGGGGTGGGATACTGCCACACACCATCATTAAAGCTGGTCAAGATGAATGCCTGGGTGGGAAGAGTGGGAGACAGACCCCGGTGGCAAAGGGGGAACTCTCGCAGCAGGTGGGAGTGGGCAGTGGAGGGAGATGGAAAGGACCGCCAACAGTAGGGGTTTCTGGGGTGAAACCTTTCCTTGCCTTCCCCAGACTTGTGGGGGATGGTGGTGTGAATAGCGGTTTGTGCCCCCACACATTACCTCTTCAGGGCTGAGGTTGTCTTCATGAGTCCTGGCTGGAGAAATACTCAATTCTAGGGGCAGGGTCAGAGGCAGAAATTCTCTAAATCTTGCCCAACCCCTCTGTCATCTATCCCATGTGCTGAAGCCCTGCAGCGTGTCCCAGGGTCTTCCAAAGGACACCCTGCTACCACCGAAGATTGCGGGTCCCACCTGCTGTTCTCCTAAAGCTCTGAGGCAGCCTTTTCTCCCCCAGCACTCCCACCCTGATGTGCTTCAGTGTGCATGTCTATGTGCCCCCTGCCCTCCCAACCCCCCTGCCTAATGCATTCCCAGTGGACTCAGTGCCCAGGGACTGAGCTCACATTTCAAGTTGGAGAGAATAACCCTGGGGCCCGCCATCATCGCTCACGCCTGATGCTCCTCCACTTCACCGGAGCCGCCAGAGCTCCTTCTTCCCCTTCTTGAGCCTCCTCTCCCATCTTCCTCCAGCCTAGCCAGGACTACACCTGCCAAGGGCATGACTGCCACCTATGCAACATCTCTGGCTCCCCGTCCCCTTTTCCCCAGGGGATTTGGGAGGTTTGGATTGTGGGGACACCATGGCCCATGGCCCATCGGGATTGAGCTTTACTTTCCTGTGGAGATGGCTAAGTGGGAAGGCAGAGGTGGCCGGAGAACAGGAGGCTTGGGCAGGAGGGAACAGCTGCCCACTGAGTTTCCCTGGGTCTGGGCACCCGTGGCCACCTGAGTGCCGTCACTGAACCTGCCTGAACCCTGAGTCTGTGCTCCTTGGAGCCCTGGCGGTTGGAGCACCCCTCTTTCCTCTGAAGGGACATCTGTGAGGTCCAGGTGGTGAGCTGTGGCCGCAGGTCCCAGTTCTTGGCCAGCTGGCCCCGGATGTCATGCCCTTTTGTGGAGGCAGCCTGGCCACTTCCCGGCTCCAAAGAGGGAGGGACTCAGCTCCTTCTCCCTCAGGCCCATTGCTGAGATGGAGCCTGAGCTAGGAGGAGGGGATGGGGGGAACCCTGTTATTATTTTTGCCTGTATTGACCATTTCTGCCTAGGTCTTCTTACACAGACAGCCTCACCTTCCACACACGCACAGACTTAGAGAGAAACTGATTCTTTGGTCTATTTTCTTGGTAGCTTTATTGATTGCCAGGGAAAACGAAAACCAGAAAATTAATTAATCTCTAAAATTAAACTTTACACTGAATGTTCTTGTTTCTCTAATTAGAACTTCTGCTAGCAGCTGTGGCTATGTACACACACACACACACACACACACACAGTCGCTGACACACACCCTCACATCTACACGTTTGCACTCCAGAACTGTCGGAGGGTTATCAGGCACAGACAGACTCTAGGTTGCCCAGACAGGCACACAAGTGCAGTCGCTCCCAAGCCCCCTTTGGTGCTCTGCATAGCGCCTGCTTGTTGGAAGGAGTCCTGAGGAGCAGGCACCCCTGGGCTGTGGCTGCAGCCCGTGACCCATCCTGTGGAAAAACCACAGGTCTGGAGGCTCTGGACCTCTCAGCGGGAGGAGGAGGGGAGATGGGGCTCAGCCTGAATCTGTCAGGTCCTCCTGTGGCCCTGGGGGCTGATGTGACTTCTGTGGCAGCCACAGAACCATGGGGACTCTTGGAGGGCCACTAGAAGGCTCCATATGTGCTGAGGACAAGGGCTTGTGGGGTGGGCTGGGCCTGGCTGGGGAGAAGACAGGTCTCTGTCATTTGGGTGCATCACACTGTGGCCTTTCTGTCGTGGATTTCCAAGCGCAAAGATTGTACAAATCAAACTGGTGGATAATAAAGTTGTAGATGACTCACTGACTTTCCTCCCCAGTGTGGCACCTCCCCCACGCTCTACTCCCAGCAGAAGCTCCCTGGTGGGGGCAGTGGTCTGAGTCCCTCCTGTCACCTCTGTTTCCCCCTTGCTGGGTTGTGGGGGGTGGGGTGGGGTGAGAATTAGGGGATGGAGTGGCCTGTAGAACACATCACTTTAGCAGAGTCAGTGAGTCAAGGAACAGCAAGGTAGCATTGACAGGGGTGAGGGTAGAAGAGCCAGGCAAAGCCCTGCAGTAGCCCAGGGAGAGAGAGAGACTGAGGCTGTGCGTGTGCCCACGTGTGCAGGCACGCACATGTTTAAAGATAAAGAAGTCCAGCACCTATTTAGCAGAGAGGAAAATGGTCAGGGGAAAGGGGGTAGAGTAGGTAAGGGAAATGGACAATTTCCATGGGAGAGTCTGGGCTGGCACAGGCTTTCAGAATCTTCTCTGCCTCCCCTAACCCTGGAAGTCAGTCAGTCATTTCAGGGGTTCTGGTAATATCCTCTTCCAGGGTACAGAGGATGGGTCCCACTTCATACCCTTCTCTCCTTCTATCCCAGTCCCCTCCCCACTTCAGGACTTTTCCCACATCACCCTTGATCACTCTTCCCAAGGATATCCGTGGTCTCTCCCTTCTAATATGTCACTCTACAGCAGGCATGACCGAGCATGAAATGAGGAGGGGGCTAGGGCAGTGGTCCAGGTCCCATCACTGCCCCAGCCCTGTCCCCCACCTTATCCCGCAAGGTTCTCAGGGCCCTTGGCAATGATTGGGGACATGAAGTGGCCAGGATTCAAGGTCCGCTGGCGGGCAGCTTCCCGGTTGGCACAGAGAGCCTGGCCAATGAGGTACTCGCTCTCCTGGGCTACATCTGACAGGCGTAGGTCAAATTCCAGGAGGGTCTTGTTTTCTAACATGCCTTCCAGGAGCTGCTTCCCGCCATCCTGGGAGAGGAGTACAAGGGAGAGGGCCATTTCATATCATTACCCAGGATCACCCTCGCACATGTGTGTACACACACATACATACCTTTATACAAGGATGTGACTAGAATGAGTTTCACAAAACAATGGTTAACCTTTTGTGCAGCACACTAATGTATTCTATGCTATCCTATCCCATCCCGTTTTATTCTATAAGAAAAACGGTAATCAAGACTTACTAAATTGATTTTTCAACCCTCATGGATTGAAAAACATGGCTCTGTGACAATGATGGTAATGGCCCTCCTCCGATTCAGCCATGGGTGTGTGAGACAAATCTGGCTAATGACATTTGAGGAGGACCTATAGAGGGAGTGGCTTCTGGGAAGGCTCTTCTCCCTCTGAAAAGAGAACAAGAGAGAGGGGTGCACGGCCCAATGTGAGGAGCAGCAGCCATCTTGGGACCATGAGAGAAGCACCCAAGAGGATGTGGCCATGTGGCTGGATGGGCAGAGCAGATGGTGGCAGTGAGCCAGCGAATTTATCAACTCCAGACGCCCCCTACCCTGGGGCTTCTGATTATGGAACATAATGAATATTGTTTAAGCCATTTCCTGGTTCAGGTTTCTGTTAACTTGTAGCCAAAAGCACCCCTAGTGGAGATGTGTGTGTGTGTGTGTGTGTGTGTGTGTGTGAGAGAGAGAGAGAGAGAGAGAGAGAGAGCGCAAGACTGTTCTCTTGATGGAGGGTCTTCCTCACTAGTCCTCACAGCTCCAGCCGCTTTTGGGCTGGGTGGGCCATGCTCTATGTAAGACTTATGTGAGAGGCAGAATGGTTGTGTTCCATGGTTGTGACCCAAGAGCAAAGACAGTTTAATGGGTTGCAGATGCATTTTTTAAAAAATGAAGTAGAATAGAAAATAAAGGAAAATATCAGCATCTATCACAAGCACTAAAAGTACATTTCAATGATACCATATTGATGTATATGTTCACTAGGTGTTCGATAATTGCATTTCTTATTCTGAGACTTGGTCAAGAAAATGAGAGACATCATCTATCAGAAAGGACCCAGGTGGGGCGCATGGGTGGCTCAGTGGGTTAAGTGTCTGACTGCTGTTTTCTGCTCAGGTCATGATCTCAGGGTCCAGAGATCCAGCCCAGCATCAAGCTCTGTGCTCAGCTGGGAGTCTGCTTGAGATTCTCCATCTTCCTCTGCCTCTGCCCCTTAAGCACACACTCTCTTTTTCTCTCAAATAAATAAATAATATCTTTTTAAGAAATATTTTATTTATTTGAGAGAGAGTTAGAGAGCATGCACGAGTGGGGGAGGGGAAGGGGGAAAGGCAGAGGGAGAGGGAGAAGTAGACTCCCTGCTTAGCAGGGAGCCTGATATGGAGCTTGATCCCAGGACCCTGAGATCATGACCTGAGCTGAAGGCAGACATTTAAGTGACTGAGACACTCAGGTGCCCCAAATAAATAAATCTGGTATTCAGCCAGTCCTGAGTTTTAATCACAGCCCTGCCACTCTCTACTGACTGGGTGCTCTTGGGCAATTCACTAGCCTCTCTGAGACTCAATTTTCCATCTGTAAAGTGGGGTTAAGAATACACATTCTGGGGCACCTGCATGGCTCAGTGGGTTAAAGCCTCTGCCTTCACCTCAGGTCATGATCCCAGGGTCCTAGGATCAAGCCCCACATTGGGCTCTCTCCTCAGCAGGGAACCTGCTTCCCCCTCTCTGCCTGCCTCTCTGCCTACTTGTGATCTCTGTCTGTCAAATAAATAAACAAATAAATCTTTAAAAAAAAAAGAGTACACATTCTAGGGGTGCCTGGGTGATTTAGTCAGTTGTGTCCAACTCTTTTTTTTTTTTTTTTTTTTTTTTTTAAAGATTTTATTTATTTGTCAGAGAGAGCGAGCGAGAGCGAGCACAGGCAGACAGAGTGGAAGGCAGAGTCAGACTGAGAAGCAGGCTCCCTGCGGAGCAAGGAGCCCGATGTGGGACTCGATCCCAGGACGCTGGGATCATGACCTGAGCCGAAGGCAGCTGCTTAACCAACTGAGCCACCCAGGCGTCCCTGTGTCCAACTCTTGATTTCAGCTCAGGTTGTGATCTCAGAGTCATGAGATCAAGCCCTGTGTCAGGCTCCTGGCTCAGCCAGGAGTCTGCTAAAGATTCTCTCCCTCTCCCTCTCCTTCTGCCCCTGCCCCATCTCTCTCTCTCTCTCTCTCTCTCTCTCTCTCTCTGTCTCGCAAATAAATAAAAAAATCTTACAGGAAAGAAAGAAAGAATTAATTCATATTCTATTTGGGGCGCCTGGCTGGCTCAGTTGGTAGAGCATGCAACATTTTCTCTTAGGGTTGTGAGTTCGAGCCCCATGTTGTATGTAGAGATTACTTAAAAACAAAACCTTCAAAAAAAAAGGGGGGGGAAGGAATACACATTCTACTAGATAACCAGGAGGAATAAAGGAACACTGAGGGATATCAGTGCCTAGCATAGGCTATAACCCTGAATAACAGTAACAGCTAGCAAGATTGATATCCTAGCCAGCACCTGCAATGTTAACTGCTTTACAAGTATAACTCATCCTCCGAGAAACAACTAGTATCCCACTTAGAAATAGATACTATTATTATCCCCATTTTATAGATAAGGACATGGAGGCCCAAAAAGGGTAAGTAATTTCACCAAGTGCAAAATGGCAGAGCTGGGATTAGAACCAGGTGAAGTTTGTGTTGTTAAGAATTACCCTGGAAGCACCCCAAGGCAGTTGGGTCCCACACCCACCTCTCAAAGGCCTTAGAAGGGTACGGCTTACCAGCCCGATGTGGTTGCAGGAGAGGTTGATGCTGGTGAGCGTGGTGTTGACGGCAAGCACCTGGGACAGCAGCGTGGCAGTGGGCTCAGACAGTTCATTGCCCCCAAGGTGCAGGGTGGTGAGGCACCTGTTGGTCTGCAAGGCGTGGGCAAGTGCCTGGCCGCCCTCATCCTCAATGCAGTTGAGGCGCAGGTTGAGGGAAATGAGGCTGGTGTTGTGTGCTAGGGCATGAGCCAGAGACTGTGCACCAGGTGCCCGCACCTGGTTGTTGGCCAGGTTGAGCACGCGTAAGTGGCTGTGGCTCAGCAGCTTGGCTGCAGCACGTGCGCCCCGGTCCCCAATGAGGTTGTGCGACAGGTCCAGCTCCTCAAGGGCAGGGTGATCCAGTAGGCTACGAATTAGGATGCGGGCCTTGTCATCATCCACCTTGCTTCGGGTCAGCCTGAAGATCTGTGGGCAGGTAGAGGGTATGTGGCAGCTGGCAGCCAGGGAGAATCTGCCTGCCTGCCTGCCTGCCTTCTGCAGGTAGAGGAGGGGGGCCCCAGGGAGGCCTGAGGTCCTGCTCACCTGCTGTTGGCCCCCTGAGTGGCCTTTGGGCACAGCAGAAATCCCCCACATGGCAGATTCAGTGCAGACCTGACAGAGGGCGGTAGAAGGAAACCCTAGCATTTATCAAGAAATTACATGTTGGACATGCTGCTTGAAGGTATCATAACCATTATGTTGAACCCTCAGCAACCTAGGTACTTTACAGATAGAAAATGAAGGCTTAGGGTAGATGGATCATTTGTTCAAGGTCACATGGTGATCAAGCCCCAGAGGCAGGTTTGAATACAGGTCTGTCTGATGCCCCAGCCCCTCGTTCTGCCCTCTTCAGCTGGCTAAGATCCACCATGGCAAGGAGAGGAACTCTTGGAAGGAGATGCCAGGGTAAGAACCAGGGTGAGAGACAGGAAATGGAAGGATGGAGAGAAAAGATGAAATAATGCGGTAGGACTAGCATGGGGAATACTAGAGATGGGAGCCCTAACCCTCCCCCTTCTCACCAGCTCCCTCTACTCCTCCCTCTTCCTTGAGGCCTCTCCACCCTCTTCCTGTCCTTCAGTCCCCTTTCTTTACGTCCCTTTTGTCCCTTTCGGCCAACTTAGAGCTTCTTGTCCCTCTTGTCATTTCATTGCACCTATCTGGCCGAGCTCCAACTCTGGATCAACCCCACTCTCTGTTTGCTGCATATCTGTGCCCAAGCAACCGACATGACGAAAAATGTCACATGACAGGACTGGTTGTTATTGCCGGAACCACCAAGAAACCCGCAATGCTGTGTTCCAACTCAGCCCTCTTTCTCTGGACAACGTACTCTCTCCTCCTCTGAAACAATAATTTCTTTTTTTTTTTTTTTAAAGATTTTATTTATTTATTTGACAGAGGGAGATCACAAGTAGACAGAGAGGCAGGCAGAGAGAGAGAGAGAGAGGGAAGCAGGCCCTCTGCCGAGCAGAGAGCCCGATGCGGGACTCGATCCCAAGACCCCGAGATCACGACCTGAGCCGAAGGCAGTGGCTTAACCCACTGAGCCACCCAGGCACCCTGAAACAATAATTTCAACCTTCTCCAGCTTCCCCAAACTTCAGGGGATAGTGATTCAAAACCCTACAGCCTCCTTTCAGCAATCAAGTCTCCTCCGACCACCCTGGCCATTCAATGAGAACCCCTCATTTTCCTAATACCAAACAGTAGTCCACTGCTACCAACCACATCCACTCTCTCCTCTGCCCAGAACCAACTGTCCCACCACCATCCTCAACCCCACCCCTCCTGCAATCTCAGGAAATTTCCTTGTTCAGTGAACCTGTGCCTTTCTCCTGGACTCAGCTGCGTTCTTGCTATTGGAAGGAGCTTTACACTGGTTTTAAACACATGCCAATATCTTTTAAAGAAAACCCCAACCCTTCATGTGTTACTGATTTCCCCTTCGCTCCCTTCACAGCCAAGTTCTTGAAAAAGCTGATCACAGCCATCCTGTTTCCTCACTTCCCACTCTTTCCATAAACCACTAGGATCTGGTCCCTGTTTCTGGTACTCCACTGACAGTTCCATCTCTGTGACCTCCGGGTTTGCTAAATTTGGTCCTTAGCATCACCCTCCCCCTTCGATGCCTTCCCCTTTTCTTGAAACGCACCCCTCCCTTGGCTCTGTGACTCAGGGCCGCATCCCCCTTTTCCTCTTTCTCTGATTTTTGGGCAGGCTTTCCCCCTTCCAACCAGAATATTTGGAGCATACTTTACTAAAAAAAATTATTCATTGTGTATTTGAGTTTCAGATTTAACTGGATGTCTTGTATTTTTTATTTGCTAAATCTAGCAAGCCCATCCTAGTTGTAATTTCACATTTACATGATTGCTGATGAGTGCCTTTTATCCCACCAGACTGTTAGCTCCAGAGGGCACAAATAGTATAATTTTGCTCCCTGTTGAATCTTCAGCACCTAGGATAGGGCCTGGAGAGCAAGTGTTCCTTGGATGAATAAATGGCTCCTGAATTGTGAGGGCAGCGCCCTGTTCATCTCAGCATCCCCAGAATCCAGCTTGGTGCCCAGTGCATTCAAAGACACTTGGTCAGTGAATAAGAAGGAAATGGGGGGAAGAAGATGGGGATGGAGGAGTAGGAAGAGGAGGGGAGAGGGAATCAGACAGGCGCTGAGAGTGGGAGGTGGGGGAAGGCAGGGCCGGCTGGTACCTTGAGGGTGTGGCATGCTTTGATGGTGGCCGCCAGCGAGTGGCAGTCCCGGTAGGTGAAGAGGAAGAGGTTCCACTCAAAGTTCATGCCACAGTCCTTGACCCCGTACACCAGGTCCAGCTCCTCCAGGTGGCTCAGGCCAGCCACCAAGTCACACAACTGGTAGTGGTCCGTGGTGGGCTCCTCCATCTCCACCTCGCTGCCTGAGTCGGACAGCTCCCCGCTCCGGGGTTGGGGCGGGAGCCGCACGGGCGGAAGGAACTGGTCCACGCGCAGCCCGCGCACGTAGTTCCCACAGAGCGGCAGCAGGTCGAGGATCACCGCAGGGTCCGTGGTGCTCGGGATGAACTGTTTGATCAGGTTCTCCAGGTGCTGCTCGAAGAACAGGCGCTTCCAGCTGCCGCCGTGCCTGGCCACGTGGCACACGGGCCAGCGCTGTTCGCAGCAGCGGCGCCAGTAGTTCTCGTCGTCGATCAGGTTGGCGGTCACTGCCAGAGGCAGGGCGGGTGACAAGTGGTTCAGCACCTTCTGCTGGTGCTCTGGAAGCAGCTGCTTCAGGATAGGGTTGTCTTTGGGAACAGGAAGGAAAGCAGGAGTCACAGTGTTGGGGAGCCTTCTACCTGATGCCGGTGGCCGGGCCTGCCTAGGGGCACCAAGGGAATGCAAGACCCTCTCTGGCACTCAGGGAGCCTCAGTCAGAGAGGGGAGACAGCCTTTACTCCTAGGGAGGCTCAGTTTAAGGGGGGAGGGGAGATGCAGCCCCAGGCTTTGGGTGTTCCCTGCCTGAAGGTGGACAGCTTAGTATCTGGTTTCCCAGAGCTCCCAGTGTGAGCAAGGATCTCTGGTCTAGCCCTCAGTGATCACTTGGTCTGATGCAGGAGATAATCCTGAGTTCTGAGATTCCCAAATGATTTGATTCATTCATCTTAAAGCAAGATGTTTGAGCACCTACTGTGCACTAGACACTGTTCTAAGGGGTGTGGATATAAGAGTGAACAAGACAGAGGGAACCACTCCCTCTTGGGAGAGGAGGCAGACAGTAAGTCAGTCGGGCGAATAAATTGTAGGTCAGGGGGTGGTAGGTGCTGTAGATAATATGAGATCCTGTTCTCAGAGCACCCCGTCTGCTAGGAGAGGCTGGCTGCTCCTCTTTGCAAAGGATGGCCATTTGCAGAGCACAGAGTACAGAACAAACCAAGAACATACACACACTGGGGAAGGCCAAGGGAGTGGAGGATGGTCCACCAGGAAGGGCTTACTGGAGTTGGTGTTCGGTAAATATGGTTTGGGCTGGGTTTTGCCAGAGAGAATGGGAAAGGTGTCTCCCACCCCCCGCCCCGCCCTGCCCCAAGCGGGACAGCCATGTTGAGAAAGGCTGGGGCTGCCCCAGGACCCAGCCTCTGAAGCCGTGCCTCTGGGCAGTCCCCACCCATCCTGTCCTACCCCTGGCCTTTCTCTTCTGCCCAGGGTGGGGACAAACTCACTGTGGAAGTTCTTGACGATGTGCTGAATGCAGAGCTCTGTGAGGAGGGGAACGGTGGACAGGGACCACTCGGGATCCTCGGCTATAATCCGGCGCATCTGATGTACTTTGGTCCCAGAATTCCAGCCCTTGGACTTGTTATGGGGTGGGATGATTGAGGGCCTTGAGGGCTGGGGGCCTGCACTCGAAGTCTGGCCTGCAGTGGAGAACTTGTCCTGCATGGAGATTGAGGATCGGCTGGGGACCGACAACAAGGTCCATGTTGCTAGGGTTTCCTGCATATTGTGGACTGGCAGCTTCCGGACACGTAGCCCCTTGGCAATGGCCTCGTGATGAGGAGTGCCTCACACTGGCAGGTCCTTAATGCCCTTGGGAACCTGGAGGGAGAACAGGGGTGCAGGGCTTAACTTTGGAGGGCCTCAGTGGGCGTTTAGCAAGAGAAGTAGCACAGAGTGGTTCTCAAGGGTCCATCTCTGGAGTAGACAAGATCCAGGCACAAATCCCACTGGCTAGCTGTGTGGCCCTGGGCAAGTTACTGAGTCTCTTATAGTTTCATGTGCCTCCTCTGTGAAATGAGGATGGCAGTTATCTCTAAGAGAAGCAGGACAAGTGAACAACGTAAAATAACGCATCCAAAGAAGCATAGCATACTGTGACCCGTACAACTATAGCAAGGGGCAGGCCCACATTTTGGATAATAATACGCACACAGCAATGATAAGTAATTGATACATGTTGGACACTTTCTTAGGCACTTAGTTTAAAAAAAAATTTATTGTATTTATTTTACAATACAGCAACTGCCTAACCAGGAGGTTGGAGTTGAGGACAGCATGCCAAATAGAAATGCAACACATATCAAAATGCAAGCCACATATATTATTTATTTAAAAATTTCTAGCATCCACATTAAAAAAAGAGGGAAATGGGTGGAATTAATTTTATGTTTACCCAGTATGTCCACAGTATTATCCTTGGAATATGTAATCAATATAAAAATTAATGAGATATTTTATATATTTTTTTATACTATGCCTTCACAATCAGATGGCTCGATAGTCACGTGTGGCTAGTGGCTACCGTTTTGCATAGTGTAGGCAGAGAGGAAGATGGGGGGTGGAGATGGGCTGGGGGACCAGACCCATGCTCCGTCCAGGGCACCTTCCCTCTTCCCCTCTGAGCGCTTTGTTCCCGCCCCCCACCACCAATATCCCCATCCAATCTTCCTAGTTCTCCCAGCCTCCCGACATTCCAGACGGCAGCGGGAAGGCGTGGGAGGCGAAAAGGCAGCTAAATCTGGGGCTGAAGACAGAAGAGAGGATGTATCTGGGGCTGGGGACCCTCCTCCGCGATTGTCCATTCGTGACTCCTTGCTGCATTGGAGCTGCCCCGCGGCTGCAGGCTGAAATGGGGCCGCTCCGCACCGAGCTCCTCCTCCCGGCAATCTCCCCTCCGATTTGCTCCCTGACTCGGTGCACTGTGTAATGCCCGGTGGGAAGGAACACTCTGAACTAGCAAAGGTGTCCTTGGCAGATGGAGGGGACCAGATGGTACTCCCCAGTCCACAAGGCATTGCAAGGAGGAAGAGCCTGGCTGTGTGCGGGGCCGGGGTGGGGGTGGGGTGTGGGGGTGGGGAGACAGAGAGAGAGAGAGAGAGAGAGAGACAGAGGGTGGAGGGGTATGGGGCAGTGTAGGGAAGGTATCTATGTATTTGTGATAGCCTTATGCAAATCCAATGCAAACTCACAAACTGATTGTGTCCGGATTTGTGGAATAACCAGCTGGTGCATTTGACTAATAGCCCCTCAGAGGGTGTGGCTGGGAGGGGATGCTGCTTGGAGGTGCCAGATGACTTGGCATTTCTGGCTCTGCCGGTGACCTTGGCCAATTAACATATCTGAGCTTTAGTTTCCTTATCTGTACCACCGGATAATATCTTCCTTCTGCAGGCGGGAGTGGAAATTCCTCTGAGATAATGTCTTAGGCCGGTACTGGGTGTGGCGGGGTGGGGGGAGGGGAAGTGCGTTTAGGCTGAGGGTGGGGGACAGAAGTCTTGGGTTGGGGAGAGAGTACCTTGGAGCTCCACCTCTGAATGCTATCCTTGAGTGAGGCCCTTCCCTATCTCCAGAGGGAAGGCAGCGGACAAAGGGGCCGTGGTGGTGTTTGGGCTGGATTAGGATGGATGGGCCTGGCAGTCCATCTTTCCTCCACACAAGGAGGAAAGAGACAACAGGCCAGCCCTGTTCCTGCCAGCTTTGCCTCTGGGCTCCTGGGGCTCCCGCCAAAAGTTCCCTCCAGAGTTCTGGCTGAAAACATTTCTGGCATTCTCTCTGGACCAGGATGTATCCCAAGACACACTGTGGGCCACGCCCAAGGGACCAGAGCCCAGCCTGGCGCGGGGAGCCCTAGGTCTCTGGCTGGAGTTGCCCTAGAGCCCACTCTCTAGGTATTTCTCACAAGGGTACCTAGTCGCACCATCCATCCAGGGAGGCCCTTCCCTCTCCTAACTCCTGGGAGGCCACCTTGTTGGGACACACCCCACCTGGGGTCAGGTGAGCTGCCCTCTGGACCTGGTAGGTGCACTTTCTAGGGCTTCATTGTCTTAGGACCCAACATCTCTTCCTGAGGTCTGGTCTTCATCTTTCTTGCTACTCTTTGGAGCCTGTGGCCTCCTCTGGGCCTAACACCGCAGGACCCACCCCAAGGTAGGCTCCAGAGTCCTGAGCCCTCTCCTCAGAAGGAAGAGGCAGAGTGTCCCTCCATGTGCTCCAGGTACATGATACTTGTAGAAAGAGCCCCCACCGTCCTGCAGCGTTTACACAAACTCCGTACTACCATGTCTGATGTCATTTGTAGGGCAAAGGTCAAAACCACTAACCTCCTAATAAGGTCAGAATTGACAGTTTTCGCTTTCCCCATCACCTATATAACTCATCCCCCATCCACCTCCGCTCAGATTAACTATTGTTTGTTAACTAACTGGAATTTAAAGAAAAACTTAAAGAGAGTAGAAAGCATGGTCCCTCCCTGGCTCTTATCAGACCTCTGTACCTTCAGTGTTGGAGCTGCCCCGCCCCCTTCTGAGAACACACTCTGGCCAATAGGAGTGTCCCATATTTGTCCGGGTGATTGGCTCAGGGATGCCTGATGCCAGCCAATCAGGGCCCTTCTTGGGATTTGTTAGAGCAGCTGAAAAGATGGAGGTAGACACCAGGGCGGATGTCCTTCAAGAGTATTCTCCTGCTTTTGGAGGCGGTTTTCCTTCCCTGCAGCAGGAGGGAATGAAGTGTGGGGGAGATAAGCAGAAAAGAGGGGCGGCCAGAGAGCACCCGGTACTTTTGGTCCCCAAGTCTGACGTCCCTGGGCGTTCCAGAACTGCCTGGCTCCTCAGCAATGCCTCTGATTTTGAGACTTACTTGGCAGCCTTCTAATAGGTCCCTTTTGCTGAAGCTGAGTTGGGTTTCTAACCCATTTGTGACCAAAGGGTCCTGACCGTTTGGATAGGCTCACAGTTTGGTGAATGGAATTATGGAAAAAATCCTATGTCAGTAGATGCGGTTCAATGCAGTGGCTTAAGACCAGAGGCCCCCAGGTTTATTACACACAGGGCCTGGCCTCTAACTCGGGGGACTCTATCTCTCCTGATCACTCGGGATCACTCTAGCCTCCCCTCTCACCTCTCCAGCCATAGGACATATCAGCAACCTGAGCTACATGGCAAGTAGCAGTTACAAGCTCCTTTCAGAGCTTTGCTGTCATATGGGGCTTAACAGCCACTCTGCAGTGGACAGGGGGCGGGCTTCTCAGCCCCATTGCAGGGATGGAGAAGTGACTGGTGCTTGGACATCTAGGAGGGCTGGGCCCAGGGTCTGAGGGCAGTAACCTCCTTCTCACCACAGTACTCTGCTCTTTGTGAAGTCACTCCCCACACTTTTCCACCCTCCGCCAGGAAAGAAGGCATGTCCCTGCTCCCTGGGAAGCTGGGGTCCTATCTTTATGCAAAGAGAACCTGTCAGGGAAGGCTTCCCCAGGCCAAGAGAACAACCAGAACTTGGCACCCCGCTATGGAAATTTCCGGCCCCTAACTATATACATATATCTAAATAAATAAAATACATATCTATCTCCCTTACCAGTCATCCACACCTCAGTGTGAATGAATTTCAGATCCAAAAAAGGCAAGTTAGGAAGGGGGCAAGGAGAACACACCACTGAATGTGGAGAGCGCACGAGTCAGAGGGGGCCTGTGATGACTCCCCCTACTCATGGGGCAGCCTCAGTCTGGCCTAGGCATCAGCAGTCTGCAGCTGAGGGTGGCAGCAGGTGGCTGCTACCCTCCCTGGAAGCTTGAGGGATGGATAGATACCCATTAGCCAGGGGCCCAGGGGCACCTTGACAGCTCCCAAGGGCTCAAGGAGGACAGCTCCTGAAATGGCAACCACCTTCCTTCTTGGAGCTTCGAATCTGTAGGGAAACTGTGGGGCAGACAGAGAATTCTGTCTGGTGGAATAACCAGCTGGTGCATTTGACTAATAGTCCCAGAGTTTGAAGACTGGAAGTGTGTTGAACACTCTGATCCTTCTCTGGGGCAGCAATCTTTTCAGACATTCCAGAGAGAAGGTTGGGGCCCTGATGAGTGATTGCCTCTTGTGTCACCACCTGGTGTCCCTAAGGGCACAACATACCCGAGGATGGGGAAAGTGGGGGTATAACCTGTGACCTTTCCTCTCCCTGCATCAACCTAACTCAACACAGGACCACAGTCCATGTAGAAAGGCCAGTCCTCCCTTCAACCAGGTCCCCACGCTGTGTCCTTGGGACCATGGTCCAGAGGCCTGAAATCACATTCAGGCCCTAACTCCCAAGTGTTAGGTGTTAAAGTCCACTCTCTATGTGCCCAAACACAGGTAATATAAAGGGACAACATGCCCCTGTTCAGCTAGCTTGTCCTCATTTTTGATGGTTTGCATCAGCTGGATGAGTGTTCCGGGAACCATATCCTTGCTTATACACAGCTGTGATTTATGGACTGCGAGGCTGTCAAAGCGTTTGCACACTAGGAGGCAGCTGGCTAAGGACTCAGGATTGCCTTAGGGCCAATCTCCACACGGTCTTGAGCCCCCAGCATCTGTGAGACCTTGGGTAAGTCATTTCACCCCACTAAACCTCCATTTCTTTATCTGTAAAATGGGGATGGAAATGAATAGTACTGACTTCCTAAGATTATCCAGAAGATTAAAGGAGTTGACGTGAGTGAGACATTTCATGCAGTGCTGGGCCCAGAGCCAGCATTCAAAATATGTAATAGATATTGGGATGAAGATGTTACAGGCCTCACCTACATATGTTTATTGAGAACTATTATTGGGGACTATTATTGCTATTATGACACTATTATCCCCATCGCACAAATGAGGAAACAGGCTTAAAGCATAAGTAATTTGCTAAGCTGCACATAGCTTGGGAAAGCTAAGTTTTGAGTTGATACCTGTCTAAAGCTGTTACTTCCATGTACAAAAGCATAGACAAATAATGAGCTGTTGGGGTTGCTTCCTAAATTGGTGAGATCGGGTGTTCACATCACTTTTCCAGTGGGCCTCCCACTTCCCCAGCTCATGAGCTCTTGGCATCTCTGTTTAACCCTTTTGATGCTGGCCTAAATAGCTCAGGCTCCCTCAACCCCCTAATTCACTGCCAGGCACCAGGCTCTTCCACAGAACTGAGCCATCGCCTGTATCCTTCAGCCTTCTGGGGACCCAAGAACACCCTGCAGAGCTGTGCTCTCCTGCCCCATGGCTCACATTGGGCGCTTGATGTTCCTCACAGACCTGGGATCAGTGCCTGAATGTCTAGCGCACTCTTTCCTCTTGGATGTCTCAGACTTCTCTACTCTTCTTAAATCCCCAGTTAAATCTAACTACCGTGGGCAGAAGCTTCTCCCCCTGCCCAAAGGGGAAAGTTGAAGAGGCTGGAGGAGCACCCTCTCCCCTTTCTGCTCATCACATCTCTGGCCCTCATTCTCCCCTGCCTTCCTCTTAGCTGAGGAGCTGAAGCACCTCTGTGCCCCTGGCACCACCCCCAGGGGTGGCTCAGCTAGATGGGTTCTGCTCTGCACCCACTTCTCCCACTGTGCTTCATCTACTTTCTCAGCTTCCCCTTCCCTTAGGACGCCAAGGAGAACCCTCCCTGGGCATGTCCTCCGGAAACCTGGGCATTTGTCTGACTTCCCCTGATGTCTTTCGTGCCCCTATCAGACCCTACCGCAGGCCATATCACTCCCATTCGGGAACACACAGTTTGTGAAATCACAAAAGAGGGACACCAAAGTTTTCTGACAGAGCCTGGCCCAGCATGCTGGGTGACTGGCCCCCGTGAGACAGCACATTTAATCACACCCCTGGGCCTGGCCCTCCTCCCAACTCCTGACCACTTGGTCTGTTGTCTTAGAAAAGACTCCAGAGTATTCGCTTCCCACCCCTGGATCCTGCCTTGTGCTCAGACACCCAACAGGGAAGCTCAGCTCCAAAGGCCATTGAGTCCCTCCCCCAACCTGCCTGGGGTGAAGAGGCCCTTGCTGATCCTTGGTAACCAAGGGAAACCAGTCATGCTTTGAGAGGGAGGGAGGAAGGGAGGTGCGGAAGCTAATGGACCTGCAGGAAGGACTGCAGCCCGAAGGAGCTGGGGGTGGGAGTCAGCCCTGAGAAGGCTGTGGCACAGGGCTCAGGACTGCTTTCCTCCACGAACTTACCGGATGCTCCTTTCCCCTTCCTTCTTCTCATGGTGCCCCCACCCCGCACCCCTTTACTCGAAGACCCTTAACCTCTGGGCCTGTAAGCAGATGTGACCGTAAAGGGGGAGAGGCAAGAGTTCCGCCTCGAATGGGTGGGGGTGGGGGGCCTTCTGAGGGGACAGACAGGCCCGGAGCCAAGCCAACCTCAGGCAGGCGGGAGTGGAGGGCAGGGGGAGTTAAGGAGACCCCGGGGGGAGCGTCCTCTCTTCCGGGGTTCACCTCACCCACTCTCGGTGCCTGGGCACTCACCTTCCTGCCGGCCCCCGGGCTGCCGCGCCGGTCGTTAGGGACGCCCCGCGTCGCCAGGGGGCGGGGCTGGGGGCCAGTGCGCATGTGCGCAATATACCCGCGTGTGCACAGGGCGCGTGCCGCTGTGTGGATACCGCGAACTCTGTTGGCAGGGGTGCGCTTTCTGGTTCTGGGGGACATGTTTAGGAATAGATGGGCTTTTCTGGGGGAAGGTGAGGAGTGGGAGCCAGGACAGGGCTCTTGGACTGGAGTGCTGTTCCTTCTTGGTACGTTTGTGTGGAAACGAGGTCCGGAAGTACAGTTTTGCAAGCCCACAGGGCTGAGCAAGCAGTCGGAGCCCCAGCAGAATCCTCGGCATCCCATCCTGGCAGGGACTGGTCCCCCTTGCAAGCCCTTTCAACTGGTGCAATTAGAATGAGAAACCGTGCCAGAAGCCATGCTTTGCGCTTATAGTTTTAACTAAACGGCCCCAGAACTTGGTCACCAGGGAGCCTTTGGCTTGCAGATGGATCCCTTGAGGTCCTTTCCCTCCTCTAGCAACAGAGATCTGGGAACAGAGTTGGAGCTCCGAGTCTGGCTGGGTGCTGAGCACATTCATTCTGTCTGCTTCAGCTTGGGGTTGGGGCAGGTGCTGTGCAACTTGTCTTTAAGAGTCACATGCCTCTGACCCCTCTGCTCTCCAGACCCCCCACCACCTGCCACCACTCCCTGTGCCTGCTCACCTCCCCCCCGCAGGGCCTCTGCACTGTGCCCTCAGCCTGGGGCACTCCTCCCTCAGATACCCTTGTGGCTCACACCCTCCCCTCAGATGGCACCTCCCGGTGAAACAACAAAGTCACCCACCCTCACCCACCCTCCTGATCCCTGTCCCACTTTCTCTGCAGACCTCATCGCTGCCTTACACCCGCTTCCTTCTCTTCATTGTGTATTTCCCCACTAGCAGCAAGCTTCTACAAGTGCAGCAAGTTTTAGGCCTTTGGTTCTCACCACATTCTCAGCAACTGACCAATATCTGTTGCTCATTTTATCGGCAGGCCCTTCATGAAAATGGGAAGTCGCTGTTAATGAAACAAGTAGCACCAGAGAGGATTTGCCCTGCTGTTGTGACTTTCATAGGGCAGGCCTGGGTCTCCATGGCCAGGGAGACCCTCGTGGGTGCCCAGAACAGGCTGGCATGGAAAGCCCTTTGAGCAGCAGGGGCGACGAGGATGGCTCCGTTGTGGATGCTGGGTGGGGAAAACTGCTCTTGTTTATAAGCAAAAGACCTTCTGGGGCTCCTTAGCTTCGGTGAATTAAACAAACAAATAAGTAGATAAAAAGATTTTATTTATTTATTTGACACAGAGAGAAAGAGCACAAGGGAGAAAGGCAGAGGGAGAGGGAGAAGCAGATTCCTGACTGAGCAGGGAGCCTAATGCGGGGTTGGATCCCAGGACCCTAGGATCATGATGTGAGCTGAAGGGAGATGCTTAACTGGCCGAGCCACCCAGGTGCCCCTTGGTGAAAATACTTCCTAATAGCAACTACAGCCAAGACAGTCGTGGCTCCACATTCAACCAATGAGAGAGGGGTGTATCTTTGGGTCCACTCTGCCTTCCACAGCCCCATCTCCTTGTGTCCGCCCAGGGCCTGGCCCCAGGTGGCCCTCCTGGGCTTAGCTGCTTGGCCTCCAGCCTTTAGTCCTTTGCTTCAGTCTCCAGGGAGGTCCTGCCAACTCCTTCAGAGCTCCTGGCCTGGGCCTGTCTGCTGTCTGTGTAGTCTATGTAAGTCTGTGGGTGAGCTGGGCTGGAGCCGGTCCAGGGCATAGGCTCGTGCGGTACTGAGGACAGCTTCCAGGTCAGTGGTGGTTCCAGCACCCCGGGCCGCCACCTGAGAGCCCCAGGCCTTGCCCCCCATGTGGCTGCATACTGCCAGGGCCCAGGCCTCTGCTGTGAAGGCTGGCGTGGCACTCTGGGGACAGATGCAGAAGGGACAGTGATGCAGGGCACCCCTACCTGCCACAATCCACTCCATCTCCCTCAAGACTGGCATCATGGTGATTAGCTGGGCGCATGGCAGGGGAATCAGGTAAGGAGATGGTGGGGTTTGGGGACGTGGGTGGAGGTTAATGAATGTCTGCTAATTTGTTTGCAAGGGATGTGTGGCCTGGAGCAGGGCGGTAATTAGGGGAGCTCATGGTGCCTTCTCTGGTCAGGAGGTGTGGTTAGGGCTAAGAGATGGCCCTATGCCCGTCCTGGGGTGTCCCCATACATCCCTTCTACCCTGCCTCGGAGGAATCAAAGGTGGGGAACCATAGGGCTGGACCAGGAAGGGTTGGGGGTGGGGGAGGTTCCTCTCCTCCATCTCTCACCTGGGCCACCTGACAGGCACATAGCACATGCCCCAGCTGTTGGGGGCTGAGGAGGAACACAGAGGTGCCGGGCACCCGCTCACACAGCTGCCGCACCACCTTTACCAGCACCTGGACAAGGGAGGGAGATGGTGAGCCCACTGCTCTCTGGATTCCCAGCTACCTCCCACCAGGGACTCTCCTCCCTCTTCTGAACCCTGGGGCCACCCCCACCCCCAGCACTCACTGAGAGGGACTCGGCGGCAACTGTGTCCACAATCAGGGGCCCCTGTGAGTGCCGCTGCAGCAGCTCCTGGGTTTTCTGTGCAGCCTGGGGGAGGGGGCAGGAAGGATGGCATTAGGCGGGAAAGTAACAGGCCCCATCTTCCACAGTGAGCCCCAGTCCAGAAATTCCCGCCCCCAGCAATGGTCTTCGGCTTTGAACAGAGGTGCCAGGGGCTCTGTGTCCTTCCCTCCCCCCATCTCTGTCCTTTCACCAGAGCTCCAGACCCTCACAAGTATGCTACTGAAGGTCAAGGGCTAAGGCTGGAGCCCAGATGGATGAAAGGGGTCGGGAAGAAGGCAGATCTATAGTCAAGGAGCAATGAGGGCTGAATGGCTTAATCAAGTCAGTCTGCTTCCTAGAGGGAGAGTCTGAGCCAGACTCGGGAGTTGAAGGAGAGGCACAGTTTGGCAGAGAGATGTGGCAGGATGGCTTGGTGATGGTGCCCAGTGGGCGGGAGAGGGAGGAGCTGCCCATTCTGCCCCCCATGTCAGGCCAAGAGGCTTCTCGGTGTGCCACTCCAGCAGCTCTGACCATTGCAGAGTGTGTCAGCTGAACCTCTTCTTACCTGCCCCAGCTCCAGCTTCCGAACAGCCGTGTTGGCGCGCCGCTGCAGCCCCTTCAGCGTGGCCTGAAGCTCCCGACGCTGCCACTGGGGCATCATGGCCAGGTCCACGGCCTACAACCAGAAGCCCATCAGCAGGGCCCTTCCCTGAGCCACAGACTTGGAGTTGGGGCAGGGGGAGAATGGGGCGGGGGGGAACCATGGAGAAGGGAAGAGGGCCAGGAGAGGGTGGGGAGCAGGTCTATGGTGGGGGTGACCCTCACATCGGTAAGTCGTCCCATGTCCTTGGAGAGTCTCTGAGCCGCCACCACATCCTTGCTGCCCTGACTCAGCCGCTCTGTGGCCGCTTCAACCTCCTGGGCCAGATTCTGGCCCACCTCTCGGGCCTATAGGGATGGAACAGAATGTTCAGGGCTGCTTGGCTTACTCTTGCCTCACCAGGATAGGGGCTCAACCCACTGCCAGTGGGCCAAATTAGAAATATGTAACCATCAGGAGCACTCAAAGCACTGGCCAATCACAGCAGCTGCCAGCAGCTGGCCCTGCCCTATCCGCATACAGGTCCAAACCCTGCTTCTGCATCGGCATCCCCCAGCCTGAGAGTGTCAGCTGCATGGGCCCCCTCTGCCCCCCATCCGCCATCCAGCAGCCTCCCGGGCCCTGCTGGCATGCTAACCTGCTGGGCCTGCTCCCCGGTGACGGCCAGCAGGCGGGTGGTGCCCCTGGTGAGCTGACGCTCCCCAACGATGACCAGGTCCCCGATAGCCCCCGTGCGCAACAGGTGCCTGCGGCCAGGGGGACAGAGAAGGAAGTCGGTGGGGACGGTGGCACAGGAAAGAGCAGCCTCAGCTCCAAACCAGTGGCTTGTGGCTCCAGAGACCAGAGAAGGGTGAGGACCTGGGGCCTCAGGTTAGGGCAAGCAGGCAGGCAGGCAGCAGTGACTCACGTCCCACAGCACAGCTCCACAGAGGTCTGCAGTGCAGCTCGGGAGCCCGGGTCCAGTGCATGGGCTACAGGCACCCCCACTGACACCACCCGCACAGGATCTGGGTACACCTGAGGGTGGGAGGGAACAAGTCTGTTACCCGGCCTGTGTGTGGGGATGTAGGGGGCAGGTGATCTTCAGTGGTGGGGGGCGGGCAGCTCACCTCATCCAGACACCGTAGGCCAGGGACATGGGCAGTGCGTGCCAGGGCCACGTCCTCCACGTACACTGGCTTGTCCTGTGCCACAGCGTCTCGCACAGTGCCCTCCACTGCCCGGAGCTGCTGTGAGGTCAGTGGAGCCTGGTGGGGTGGAAGGAAAATGGACAGACTGAGAGGAAGTCAGCTCCACGCCAGTAACTGACACGGCAAGAAGCAGTCAGCTGGCTGACTACCCTCTGCTGCTGAAACAGTGGCTAGCCCAGAGCGGAGCTCACTCAGCCTTCAAGGAGCAGGCAGTTCTTTTCCTCAGAAAACTACCTGGGAGTAGGGCCTGCTGGGAACTAAAGGCCTTTCACTAGGCACTAAAAGTTAATGAAGAATCGAACATGCTCTTCTCTACCGAGGGAGCACCCAACAAGGGGCAGCCCAACAGAAGAGAAACCCAGGAATGTGGGGAGAGGGGGTGCGGGGGCAAGGACGGAGCCTGATGTGCAAGGAGGGAGGGGGACAGGGGAGGGAGGGCAGCTCGGTTGGAGCAAGAAGGTCTTGGGTGACAGCAGGAACAAGGAAGCTGGGTGGCTGGAGGTGAAAGGAAGGTTCTGGACACCGTCTGGCCGGCCCCCTCCCTGGTGCACCAGGACTAAGGGCAAGATGCTCCCCCACGGCCTCACGGTGACTGAGCCATGGGAGGCCCAGGTCCTTGGACTGGCTGAACCCCCAACACCCCCACCCCCCACCTGACTACCTCCCTGTAAGCCTGCTGCATCACCTGAAGCCCTTCTGCACCCGCTCACCTGTGTGGCCACGTCAAAGCGCAGGCGCTCGGGATTGAGATGGGAACCTCGCTGCTCCGTGCCAGGGCCCAGGGCCTGCCGCAGCGCCCAGCTGAGCAGGTGGGTGGCCGTGTGCTTCTTCATGCAGCCTAGACGCCAGGCCTGAAACACTTTGGTCACCCAGGATGCTGGGGCGTGGGGAGAGTTGAGAGGCAGCAGGATATCCCAAGTATCAGTGGTGGGGTTCTTACCTCATCCACGTGGAGCTGCACCTGGTCCCCCACCTTCAGGTCCTCAGGGGCCACAGCCTCATGTAGGATGAAGCCTCCACAGACCTGGGCCCGGGCCACTGGGAACAGCACATCCTGAGGAAGGGCAGGGGCCATGGCTCTAGAGTGGCAGCTTGTAGCTTTTCCCTCCCCTTGGTTCCCTTCCCAGCTTGGGCCTGCCGGGGGCAGAAATTCACTCGTGTGTGTGTGTGTGTGTGTGTGTGTGTATGTGTGTGTCTCTCACCTCCTGGTCCACCCGCGTTAGGTAGCCTCGGTCTGAAGCCTGACCCCCCTGTTCGGCGTAGAAGTTGGTTTTGTCCAAGAGGAGGCCAAAGCGCTGGCCCTTCCCCACGGAGGCCACGGCAGTCCCATCCTCTGTATACAGCTGGAGCACCTGGGCCTCACAGGTGCTGAACTCTGCCACGGAGAAGAACCATTATTGGTGCTAGGCCATGGTATGGGACCTGGGATGTGGGTCTGTGCCTTACTTGAAGCCAACAGGCACGTGGCTGGAGAGGACTGGGCCCCTTTCGTGTGTGACAGCGACCCCTGGGGGCTATCCCAGGAATGTGCAGGGCCAGGAGCAACCATGGCCACCCTCCTTCCCTGTCACAGCCCTCCTTCCCCAGTCACCTCCAGGTACACCTGTGGCCACCAGGATCCGTCCAGACTCTCACCATAACCCCCGCTGGGTCGCAGGGAGTAGTTGTACTTGGGACTGTCATCCGTTGGAGGCACCCCTCGGCGCTGCAGCTCCCCCAGTGCATGGACACTCAGCTGCAGTCCCTGCTCCTGAACGGGTTCGGCCTGCTGTGACCGGTGCTGCGGGATGGGCAGATGCGTTTGGAAGGGGCACGTGGATGGTGCCATGGGAAGCCTCCCTGAAGCCCTGTCCCTGCCACACACGGCTGTGTGGACCCTGCAGCCCCTTGCAGTAAGCCGCTAGGGCTTGGCTGACTGCTAGACCCTGGGCTGGTCAGTGAACAGGCCTTCACGCAGGGTCCCAGGATCAGGCCTCCCTCCCACCCCTCACCCACTGCTGCCCTTGGAGGTCCCCTCTCTAGGCCACTATGCTGGTCTCTCCCCTTCTGCTCCTGGTCAGCCCATTGCACTTGGATTCTCGCCAGGCTATGGGTCATTCAGAGGTGAGGGGTCAGACCCCATCTCAGCCTCCTGTTGTCCTTAAGAGTTCCTCCCCCAGGAACTCAGGGCCGGGGATCAGGTTGTCGCCAAAGAACCCTGGGACGGTGTTCCCCAGCCTGTACCTGGGCATCCTCCTGGGCCAGTCGGGCTAGCCCAGCCGAGTCCAGCTGGACACCTTTCTCCTCCAGCATCAACTCTAACAGGTCCAGGGGGAGCCCCAGGTTCCCAGACAGCGATAAGGACCAGGCCACTTCAGCTTTGAGGAAGGAAGACAAAGGGTGTTGGGGTGGGGGGGCAAGGGTCAGGATAGCCCAAAGGGAAAGGAATGAGGGAGCAGTAAGGGCCAGGGCTTTCTAAGCACACAGAAGCTACCAGGTGCCAAGCACAAGTGTCTCCTGCCTACCCCACTAGGTCCAGGACAAGGGTTAGGCCAGAGCTGAGGGTAACCCAGGGTACTCCTTTGTCATCTGTCATTTCAGAGGACATGGGAAGCTCATTCCAGGCAAGAAGCCAGGCTTGGGAAGCAGGGACTGGAGGCAGGGCCAGCTGGGCAGTGGAGAAGTGGAGAGAATCAGGGTGGTGTCTGGCAACAGAGAGGTCTGGGTGTTGGGAGACAGTGTAGGGAAAGGGGCATGGGGCAATGTGGGTGTGGATGCTAGGCACAGGCCTGCCCGAGCTCCCTTTTCTGCCTGCCCTGGCTCGCCTGCGTGAGGCTGTCACACCTTGGCCAGGCACCTCACTCACCAGGGAACAGTTTAGCAGGCCCCAGGCGCCTCAGGGTCCGGTCAATGATCCGTCGACCCCGCTGCAGGGAGGCCAGGAAGGCGGCCTCGTCCTCTGATATCAGGCTGGCTATCTGAACCAGGGCAGGGAGGGACTAGAGTTAGACCTCCTCTGAAGAAGAGCCGCTCTCCACCCCGTCTTGCTGGCCCCTGCCTCCCCATCTGAAGCCAGTACCTGGGCTGAGTTCTTCTGTAATTCTGGATAAGCGTCCCCCTGAGGGAGGTGGAGGGTTGAGAAGGTGTGAAAGGCAACTGACCCACTCTGTACCTCCCCACCCTGGGCCTCCCTGAGGATACCTGCCTGGGGAGCTCAGCTCAGATCGAAGGATGGGGAATGGAGCCAAATAGGGAATACAGGAGGAAGGGGATCCCAAACTCAAAGGCTCAGCTGCCCGGGCAAGGAGACCTCCTGAGGGCTCCCTACTTCTCATATGCAATCCCAGTTTTCTCAGCCCCATAGGACCTGGGCTGGACACTTAGGGTAGGGAGCCTAGGCTGGGGGCACTGTCTGGGCTCAGCTGCAAGCTTCCTGAGTGAGTATCCAGGGAGGCTCAGAAGGGTAAGCTCTGCCCTCACCAGTGTCTCCACCACGATGGGCACTAGGCTGCTAAGGAGGCCAGGCGGTGCTCGCAACACCTCTGTAGAGAAGCGCACAGCTCGACGGAGGATCCGACGGAGAACCAGCCTAGAGGGGTTCAGAGGCCAGCTATGAAGCCCCAGCCTCCCTTGGTCAGCATTATGGAGAGTGGGGAGGGCAAGGTCCAGAGTGTGTGCTCTCCATTTGGAGCCCTCACCCTTCCCCCACTCCTCCTGCCATCTCCTTCCTTCCTCTCCCCTGCAATCCCCCAGCAGTACATGCCTCTCCCTGCAGCCCTTCCAGACTCACGGGGCGCCTGACATTCCAGGGTAGACGCCATCAGCGATGCAGATACTGAGCGTGCGGATGTGGTCGGCCACCACACGGTATGCCATGTCTGTGCGCCCCTCGTCAGCTGCTCCTACCCGGCCCAAGTAAGGGGGTGCTCCGCAACCCTGGCAAGTGGGAGACAAGGAGATGTGGCTGCTGGCCCTGCCTAACGTGGCCCAGGTGGGGTTCTCTTCATCAGCACCAGAGCATCTGCCCTACCCTGTAAAGCCAATCACATCTGGAACACAGAGAAGCTTCCAACATGAAAGGGAGCTGCTCCCTGTCCCGCCGGGGCCACATTGAGCACTAACAATGATCATGGCTGTGATCACGTACTGAATTTCTGCTATCAGAATGGGTGGGTGCTTGAATGACGCGTTGTCTAATATCCAAAACATGCTGCTCTGGTATTACTGGCCTCTTTTTAAAAAGAGGAAACAGAGGCTTAGAGAAGCTAGCTGAATGCCACAAGGCCATGCATCATATCGCATTGCACTGGAGCAGATCTGAGATCTGAATCTGGCCTGCCTGAGCTCAGGCGCTCTCCATGGCCTACACCCACTCCTCCAACCTCTGTGGGGAGCAGGGAGGGAGGGTGTCAGTTGTAAGCTGTGCCTACATGGAAGTGCTCGGAATTAGATGCCTGGTCCATCCAGCTCCACACCTAGAGCTCCAGATCTGTGTCTTGGTGGCACTTCCCTCCTGCCCCCCACCCCCACCCCCACGAACAGTCCTGCCACTTACCACGCTTACTCCACTCAAAAACTCAGGAGCAGGCCTTGACTTTTATTTCCCCATCCCATCCCATCCCACCCATCACTGGGGCCTTTTGCTCCTACATCTGTGAGATCTTTCAAATCAATTACTCTTCTCCACTTCCACAGCTACCAGCCTAACCCCTGCCTTAATGTCTCTTCTCTGGATGATGAACTAGCCTCCCAGTTGGCTTCTTAGTGTCATCTCAGGTCTCCCTCCAGCCCACCCTCCCCAGGGCAACAAGAGTGGCCTGCCCCACCTCAGAACACTTCTCACCA
This sequence comes from Mustela lutreola, assembly GCF_030435805.1. Lineage (NCBI taxonomy): Eukaryota > Metazoa > Chordata > Mammalia > Carnivora > Mustelidae > Mustela > Mustela lutreola. The sequence goes on from NC_081295.1 coordinate 91,558,018, forward strand.
CACTTAGAATAAAAGCCCCACTTTGGACTTCAAGGCCCCACAAGGTTTGACTCCAGCCTTTCTTTGTACGGTAGATTGTCTGCAAAAAGGGCCACAATCCTTTCCTTTTCCATGTGTGTGCCACTTTACAGTGTGACCACAGCTGCTTCCCATCCAGGGACAGAATCTATTTCTCTATTCCTTGAACCTGGGCTAGCCTGGTGACTTGCTTCGGCCAACAGAATGAGGTGCAGTTCACACTGCTCTGAGCCTAAGCCTCAAGAGTCCTCGTGTGCGCCTGCTTTTCTTAAAACCTTGCTGAGCTGTGATGTGACGTGAACAAGCCCCAGCTAGCCTGCTGCTTGACACAGTCTGGTCCCCCGTGTTACCCCAAACAGCCAGCCAGCCAGCCAGCCAGCCAACCGATCCTCAGAAGTAGAACTGCCTCGCAGCTGACTACAGATGTATGAATGAACTCAAGAAAACCAAATGACCTGACAAAGGCCAGCCAATCTTGCTAGCCCACAGGCTTATTATACACCAAATAACTGGTTGTTACTTTAAACTACAAAGTGGTAGGTGGTTTGTTAGACAGTGAAATCTCACGGACACATTCTCCAGCTATATCCCATGTGATTCTTCTTTAGTTAGCTGGCCACTTTTGTGTTCCTTTCTTGCCTCAGGGCCTTGGTACCTGCTGTCCCCTCTACCTGAAATGAGCTTCCTGTGGCTGGCTCTTCCTCTTTCAGGTTCCAGCTCAGAGATCATGTCCTTGGTGAGCCTTCCCCAAACACTTGGTGTAAGAGCCCTCTGGACCCAACCCCCTCCTACTTACTATCACCCATGTTTACTGCCAGGTTACAATCTGCATTCTTGTTTAAATCTGCCATCTTGTTCTTAAATACATTTACTTATTATTTATCTCTTAGGCTACAATGTAATCTCCGTGATCTCTTTTCTGTTCACTGCTGTTCTGCCATACTAAACACAAAGGACTTCACCCACAGGAGGCACTCAACACATATTTTTTGAATAAATGAAGGAAGGAGTTAAGGGTAATATTAGGTAATAAACATGAACCCCAACCTCATTTTTGACTCTGGTATCCTTGATCGGTCATTGTTTATGAAGAGTTCTTAATAAAGATGGAAAGCCAAAGCTGGAAGGGAAGAGGCAGGCTCACCTGGTGTATGGCCTTGAGCAGTGGGGAAAAGAGGTCAGTGTCGTAGGTGGAGCGTGTGCCTTGCAGCACGGCCACCAGCCTTTCCAGGCCCATTCCTGTGTCCACGTGCCGCTGGGGCAGGGGCTGCAGGCTTCCATCTGCCTCTCTGGCCAGGGAAGGGTATGCAAGGTGAGGCCCCACACAGGGTTACAGGGGTGAGGCAGATGCCCGTGCAGGGGAGGAATGAGAGGGGGCTGAGAGTGGGAGGAACTAGAAGGCAGTTTCTACCCCTCTCCACCAAAGGCAGACAGTGATGGCCTTAGTTCCTATATGTACTTTCTTGTAAAGGGTGATCTCCACTCACACCCCTGCTCGGGCCCTTGCCTGAATCCACATGTCCCCTTTCTGGGATAGAATTCTTTGCCTTGAGAAGGAGACAGGTCAAAGCTAAAAGAAAATCTTAATAGATCATGAAGCTCAGCTTCAGCATGTGATAAAAAAGCTGAGGACTGAAAGCAGCAGTGACTAGTATAACCATTATGAGCATAGTTGGTTGGGCATCTGACTCTTGACTTTGGCATGGGTCATGATCTCGGGGTCATGGGATCAGGCCCTGCATTGGGTTCTGCGCTGAGGAGGCTGCTTGGGATTCTCTCTCTCTTTCTGCACTGCCCCCTGCTCCTTTGTGCTCCCCCACTAAGTAAATAAATAAACTGTTAGGAGCACAGACTAGGGTTAAATCAGTTTTTATCTGAAAAGTACTTAGAAATGTGCCTGGCACACAGTAAGCACCATTTAAATGTTTGGGTTTTCTTGTAAGAAATGGATCAAAGTCTCCTGACTGCTACCTTTTCCACTTCTGGCCAGGGATTTCCCTCCCGCTTCAGCCCCTATTACCTGTTGTGTTGAATGAAGACCAGATTCCAAAGCTCCACCAGCTGGGGGGCTCCCACTCTACCTGTGAGGTCATAGTGGATCTCGGTACACGGTCCACAAGGGCCAGTGTCCCCCATCTCCCAGAAGTTCTCTTGGGGTCCAAAGGAAAGCACATGGCTGGCAGGCACCCTGAGAAGAAAGCCAAGTGAGTGGTAGGGAGACAGACAAACCTGAGAGCCAGAACCCTCTCGGCCATGAAAGCCTCTCCATTAAGCTCAGCGAGAGGACAAATAGGGCTGACTCCAGTCTCCTAGGATTCGCTGAGATTCTGAGGACTGATGCTGATACTATTTGCCAGTCCCCTCGCCCTCCAGAAGTGGACATAATGGGCAGAGGCAAACTTACCCTAAGCTGAGCCAGATGTCCCTGCTCTCCAGGTCTGGGTCCAACCCTGCGTTGGGGTCACCACCAAAGTAGGAGACCCAGAGCCTGTCCTCAGGGATCCCATAGACCTGAGTCAGCAGCTCCCAGGCCATGCTGCAAGCCTCCTCCTGCAGGGGAAACCCACATGGGGTGGGAGGAGGAACATGGTGAGAAGAGGGCCCCAGTTAAGTGCCAATCAAGCCACATGAGTTTCAGCCCTCAGCTTAAGACAAAATTCCACTGCCCACGTTGTTTCCAGAACAAACCTGGACCATTTCTGTTTGAATTTCTTTTTTTCCCCCTGCCCAGGAAGCTCATTTCCTCCTCTAAATCCTTTCTTTCAAATCCCATCCTTTTCATGAAATTGTCTTTCTACCCTAAGCTGGGCTGATTTCTAACTCCTGCATTTTAGTATTTATGCCTGACCATTTATTCATACAATTACTGATTAGCCATTAGGCAAGAAGCACAGTCCTGGCCCTCAAAGAGCTTACAATCCAATACAGAAGTGAAACACATTCCTACCATACATGTTCACCTAGCACTTCGCCTCTGCGTCCAGTATGAGTCCTGTCTAAGCAGACACTAAGAATGGAGACAGGACTAATCTCCAGCCTCTTCTTGGTTGACTACTGACCCTTTCTTAAATCCAGGGCTTCCTGGAGACTCACTTTAAAATATTCACCCCCAAAAGCCCAATTGCCGAGCATCTCGAAGAAGGTATGATGGGAAAGGTCTCGGCCCACATCCTCCAAGTCGCTGTGGCGTCCTCCGGCCCTCACACACTTCTGGCTGTTTGCCACACGTCGGAAACCTGCCATCTCGCTTCGTGGATTCACAGTGCCCAGGAAGATTGGCTTGAACTGGAAACACATGAAGATCTCAGTTCTCATTCCGTAGCAGAAAGGAGAGGTGGGGAGTGGGGTATTCAGACTCTTACTGTACCCCTCAGAGTGCAGTGTGGTCTTGGCCAACGGGGCAATCTGGGAGCCTGGAGGCACCCATCTCCAGTGTGTATGGAACAGACAAAGGGTAGATAAATCAGGAAACAGAGACCCTCTGCTAGTAAACTAGGCAAGGCAAAAGAGGGCTGGTAACAGGGCACTGAATGGCTTCATCCTCCATTTCAGCTTTTCCAAACCACACCCAATAACCTCAGGGTATGAAACCAAGACCACAGGGCAGGTCTCACAAGCCAGCATTTAACAGCCGTCCTCGCCCATTTTACAGATGAAGACAAATTCAGAGGGTAAATGGTGCTCAAAGTCAAAAGCTTAGAGAACACAGTCTAGCAATACTAATTATTAGTTATCTTTATTTAAAGCATGAATAAATGAAGCCAGACTTCCCCCACCAGTCTGCCCCCATAAAAGTCCACACCCACCATTTTTTTTTTTTTTTTTCCTAACTGAGAGAGAGATCACAAGCAGGCAGAGAGGCAGGCAGAGAGAGAGGGAGCAAGCTCCCCGCTGAGCAGAGAGTCCGATGCGGGGCTCGATCCCCAGATCCCGAGATCATGACCCGAGCTGAAGGCAGAGGCTTAACCCACTGAGCGACCCAGGCGTCCCACACATCCTGCATTCTTGGACCTAAAACTCAACCCAAACCCTGAGGTTTCCAAGTGGAGCCTTCCCCAAACCCAAACTCGTGTCCCCAACCACTTAGCCCAATCACGAACTGCCCCCCTTCCCCAGAAGACATGAGCTCCGCCCCTCTCTTCTTTCGCCCAATCCCGCGGCGCCTTTCTCCCGGGGAGGGTTGGGTAGGGTGGGAAATTACAAACTCCGCCCCCGATAAGGGTGGCTCAGCCCCCACCTGGTTCATGCCGGCATTGACGAAAAGCAAACTGGGGTCGCCACGGGGCCGTACGGAAGCGGACGGCACCAGGCGGTGGCCATGGCGGTCCCGAAAGAAGTTCAGGAAGGCGTCCCGTACGGCCGTGGCCTGGGCTGGAGGGGGCTCGGATGAGAGCGGCTGACGGCTGGGGCTCACCCATAGGGGCGACCTTCGAATGGCCCGCCTCAGTCGCCCGGCGGCGGCTGCCATCGATACCGCCATCTTAACTTGGGGCAGTGACTTCACGGGGTCAAAGGGCACCGTCTCTCTCTCTCTATATATATAGACGGTGACTTGGAAAGGAAGCCGCGCGGTTTTTACAGCGGTCCCTGGCGGTAGGAGGACTCAAGGCAGCCTCTATTGCCCAGGTAGAGTGATTGGGAAGGGGACTTAAGCGGGATTAGGTTTAGCTAGCACAGCTGCCTGACACCTGGTAGGCCCTTAATTCATTCGTCATTAAACAAATATTCGCTTAGAGCCTACTAGTGCTAGGCATTGTTTTAGGCCCTTAAGGTATATTAGTAACAACTTTAACAAAAATTCTTGCTCTCCAGAAATCTATATTGTAGTAGTAATTGTTATGTTTATTAATTTTGCAAGGTTACAGTTGGAGTTGAAGTGAACAGACATGGATTCAACTTCATGTGTCTGCGTGTGTGTATGTTTGTGTTTCCGGGCCGAGGGAAGAAGGCAGAGTGTCGAGAGGTAATACCAGCATTCATTCAAGAAAGCATTCAGTAGGGGCGCCTGGGTGGCTCAGTGGGTTAAGCCTCTGCCTTCTGCTCAGGTCATGATCTGGGGGTCCTAGGATCGAGACCGAATCCGGCTCTCTGCTCAGCAGGGAGCCAGCATTCAGTAGGGGCACCTGGGTGGCTCAGTGGGTTAAAGCCTCTGCTTTCGGCTCAGGTCATGATCCCAGGGTCTTGGGATCGAGCCCCACATTGGGCTCTCTGCTCTGCGGAGAGCCTGCTTCCTCCTCTCTCCCTGCCTGCCTCTCTTGCCTATTTGTGACCTCGTCTGTCAAATAAATAAATAAAATCTTAAAGGAAAAAAAAATTAAAAAAGAAAAAAAAAAAGAAGCATTCAGTAAGGTACCTGGATGGCTCAGTGAGTCAAGTGTCTGCCTTCCGCTCAGGTGATGATCTGGAGATCCTGGGATTGAGTCCCGTGTAGGGCTTTGTGCTTGGCGGGAGTGTGTTTTTCCCTCTCCCTCCCCCTGCTCTCTCTCTCTCTCTCTCTCTCACTCACTTGATCACTCTCTCTCTCTTAAGTAAATAAATATATATATATACTTAAAAATATATATATATATATCGATTGCAAACTATGTGCCAGGCACTGTTCTAGACACTTGCCGATGCCCTTTGTTCTTGGCATTGGAAATGACCATTTTGTTCTAAGGGACAGAAGCAGACCCTTTGGAACAGGAGTCTAGGGGGGACTGAAGCCAAACAGCATCTGCTCCATTATTAATTGCATAATGTTTGGTCTTTTAATTTGCCTGGGGATTAGAGAGAATCCAGGTTGTCAGAGCAAGATGAAGCTGTTGACCAACAGCTTCAGGGATTTCTCTCTGTCTCAGCTTCCCAAAGCCCTAGGGTTTTGTGTGCTTTGCATTAGGGTAAGAGAGATCCACCTCCTGCTTCTGTCTTTATCTCTATGGTAACAGACCTGACCATGATGCCAACACAGGCCCTTGTGGGTACAGCCGGAGTCCTCATGGGGCATCTCATGATAACCTCTGCTCTGGGTTTAGGAAATTAAGCAGGTTAAGAAGAGACATTGCCAAGATTGAAGCTCAAGAGGGACAGCAGAGCTGAAATCAGTGTGTTCACCTACAAGGTTTCAGTCATCCCCGTGGGCTCTTTTGGTCATTCTTTATGAGTTATGTTGTTTAGGGACTTTTGAAACATGGTTTCCTTGGGAAATGTTTAGTCTTTTTTGGACTTGAGTTTCTATAGCAATAGTGAATTGTCAGCTTTGTATTCTGACAGAGCACATAGCATCGATCCCGTGATCCTCTGTTTCTTCCCTTGCCCACGTAAATTAAAAGAGTTGTTTTGAAAGTGCGTTTCGCCTGTTTTGGCTTTTCCAATGTTTTTGGAACAGGAACCCAAAGCCAGATGGGGATTTCTGTGAGATTGATGATCTTGAGACAAGACTGTGAAATTCTTCCCCAAACTGAGATGGGAGTGTTTTGCTCGAGAAATTTAGCTGGGGCCTCTGATGTCAACTTTCTTTCTTTTTCAGATTTTTTTCCTAGAAACTTTTTTTTTTTTTTTTTTTTTTTGACAGAGAGAAATCACAAGTAGATGGAGAGGCAGGCAGAGAGAGAGAGAGGGAAGCAGGCTCCCTGCTGAGCAGAGAGCCCGATGCGGGACTCGATCCCAGGACCCTGAGATCATGACCTGAGCCGAAGGCAGCGGCTTAACCCACTGAGCCACCCAGGCGCCCCGAAACTTTTTGTATTATAGTAGGAACTCCGTGGTTCTTTTTGTTTTTATTTATTTATTTATTTGACAGACAGAGATCACAAGTAGGCAGAGAGGCAGGCAGAGAGAGAGAGAGAGGAGGAAGCAGGCTCTCCACAGCAGAGAGCCTGATGCGGGGCTGGATCCAAGGACCCTGAGATCATGACCTGAGCTGAAGGCAGGGGCTTTAACCCACTGAGCCACCCAGGTGCCCCAGGAACTCCGTGTTTTTAAAGATTTTATTTATTTATTTTAAAGAGAGAGCATAAGCAAGGTGAGGGGAGAAGCAGAGGGAGAGTGGGAGGGAGGGGGAAAGAATCTTTAGCTGACTCCATGCTGACCGCAGAGCCTGACTGGGGGCTTATTCTCATGACCCTGAGATCATGACCCTAGCCCAAACCAAGTGTTGGACACTTAACCAACGGCCACCTACGTGCTCCAGAAACTCTGTGTTTTTAGACTAACATGGACCTAGTATGGAGCCATGGATTTTTTTCCCAAACAGCTTTATTGAAATATAATTCACGGGGCGCCTGGGTGGCTCAGTGGTTTGGGCTGCTGCCTTCGGCTCGGGTCATGATCTCAGGGTCCTGGGATCGAGCCCCGCATCAGGCTCCCTACTCCACAGGAAGCCTGCTTCCCTCTCTCTCTCTCTCTCTGCCTGCCTCTCTGCCTACTTGTGATCTCTGTCTGTCAAATAAATAAATAAAATCTTTAAAAAATATATATATAATTCACATACCCTCCAAGTCACCCATTTAATGTGTACAATTCAGTGACTTTCAATAGGTTCATAGAGTCCTTATCTGTTACCATAATCACTTTCATCACCCCAAAAGAGACCTCATACCCTTTAGCAGTAGACCAATCCCCCCAGCCCTCTCAGCCCTAGGCAATTCTAATCTACTTTTTGTCTCTGTTGATTTGCCTATTCTGAACATGTCATATAAATGGAATAACACAATATATGGCCCTTTGTACCTGGTTTACTTAGCATAATGTTTCCAAGTTTCGTCCAAGTTAAAGCATGTATTGTGGATTTTTAGAAATGCATTTGTTTGAGTTGTTCTCTGTTTAAAGAAGAGTTTTCCCTCCATCTTATTATTTTGTCCCTGCCATTAAAAAATGATTATTTTCTTTTCTTTAAATGTGGTATTCTCTGCTAAGTCAGTTCCTTTTTTCCCCAGGGAAGCCAAGTGGTTCTTTTAGGATTGTGATGTATCTGTTCTGATTTGCCACTGTCCTCGGATGAGGAAGTGAAATTTAAGGCCTGCAGTTTCTCAGGATAGATACCCATGGAGAGAACTCACCAGACTGGGAAGTTACTGACCTGGGAACTTCTCTCAGTAGTACGTGTCATCTTTCTTAGTATTTGTAAAACTTTCATTTTTGGGGGCGGGGGAGTGCCTGGGTGGCTCAGTTATTAAGCGTCTGCCTTCGATTCACGCCATGATCTTGAGCCCCAAGTCAGGCTCTCTGCTCAGAGGGGAGTCTGCTCTATCCCTCCCTTTGTCCCTCCCCCTGCTTTTATGCGCGCGCTCTCTCTCTCAAATAAATAAATAAATAAATAAATAAATAAATAAATATCTTAAAAGAATTTCATTTTGGGGTTTAAAATGCAAACTGAATCTGTTTCCTGGAAGCTAGCTGTTCAGCTGGGTTTGGGTGCTGCTCTCCCTGGGTCTGAGATTGCCCCTGTGTTGTTTGACTTAACTTATCTTGGCAGGTTTAAGATGCCCATTCTTTGAGCCTTCTCTTTTCACCTTATTCATGAGAAGCGACACCCTTAATCTGGGAATGGAAATGGTCCTTCCTGATTTCCTTATTGGCTTTGAGAGCAGGAACCCGAGGTCAGTGATGCATTCTGTCCTGGACTGATGGTCAGAGGAGACACAAGGGAATTTTTACCCTTACTGAGCATAGGGAACTCAGCTTTGGGAACTTCCTCATCATAAAAGCTGTCTTTCAGTGTCGAGGTTAAAAGTTCAATCTATAAGAGGTATTCCTAGTTTTATTTACTTATTATGGCTTTGCCTTATTTGGATTGTGAAAGCAATGCTTGTCAAACTTTAGTATGCATAGGGATTTTCTGGGATCTTGTTTAAAATGCGGACACTGATTCAGTAGGTCTGGGTAAGCTCGAAATTCTATATATCTAGGAGGCTCCTAGGTGATGCTGTTGCTGTTCCTAGCCTACTAGACCACACCTTGAGTGACTGTGACAGAAAACTCGTGGGAAGAATCGGGACACAAACTTTTGCTTGGCGCGGGGTCTTAGGGCTTGGGTGTTCCTGGGCTCTCCCCTTTCTCCCTGAGCGAGTGGGTGGAGCTAGGAGCTCCTCTTGCGCATGCGTACTTCCTCTCACCCGCTCCAGCTCGGGTCCAGGCGAGGGTGGCGTCTGCATCTTCCTGTTGCTAAGAGATAAGGAGGTCTAGAGGAGCGGTGGCGAGCAGGGGAGAGGAGCTGACGCCAGCGGAACCCAGCGAGGACATGGCGTCGCGGATGATGGGGCTCCACGGATGAGAGCCTCCTGAGATCCGGAATTCAGCGAATTGTGGACCCTCAGTGTTGCAATACTCGCGTTTATCCTTACGCATTTTTAAAATAATTACATTTTAAATGGTTATAAGTACCTATCTGTCCGCGAGTTGCCTCTTGGCCAGGAAAATCTAAAATATTTTCTATCTGGCCCTTTGAGAAAAAAAGCCTAACCCCTTAGGGATGCCTTTGGGAAAAAAAGCCTAACCCCTCAGGGATGCCGTGTTAGAGGTGGTTTTTCTTTATAATATATACTTTTTCTAAATCACGTAATAAAACACAGATGTAGAAAAGTCGACTGAACCAAATGTATAGCTTAATTATTAGAAGGCAAACATCTTTTTATCCCCAACCAGATCGCAAAAATAGAACTTTGCAACAACCCTAGGAGCCCTCCTTGGACTCCCCCTACCCAACCACCTTCCTCTTTCCAAAGGTAACTGCTCCCCTGTCTTGCACAGTAATCACAATTTGGGTTACCTTTATAGTTTTATTACCCTTATCAGATCCTTAGATATATTTTTAAAGCTTACTTGAAATGCATTTTCAGTCTTTTTATCTGTGGATTCCCTCCTAATCTTCTCCTTTTTCTTATAGTGTGTAGGATTTTTCGCAGTCTGTTTTTGCTGGCTGCATATTCAATGTTCAACTCACTTAACATGTTCTTCTGCCCCCTCTTATTTCAATCGAATTAGCTTGTGGATCCAGAATGGTAATCAGACATGGATTTGGATCCCTTTGGCGAGACCCTACATGGTATACTCTTTCACCAGAGGTCCGGTTATCTATCTGTGATCTTCACAGCAACATGTACAGGATGCCTGTATCTGTTTATTCACTGAACATGGTGACATTCACACTCTGTCATCTCTTTTTCATTTATTAGTTGGAATCTTTCTAAAAAGAGATGCTTCCTCTAATCTTATTTTTTTCACCAGTGGTACAGTTAATGTAGAAGGACTCCTTCTCGCCCTGAGATCATGACCTGAACTGAAATCAAGAGCCAGATGCTTAAGCAACTGAGCCACCCAGACACCCCTCCATTAGAAGCATTTAAGCACAGGAGTGACATGATCTGATTTATGCTTTTGAAAGATCTTTCCACTGCGAGCAGATGGACTGTGAGGGCAGGAGGGGGAAGCAGGGATGCCTATTAGGAGGTTGATGATCAGGAGAGAGGTGCTGGACAAGACTGAAGCAGCAGAGACAAGAAGAGCTTGGATTCCAGCTATATGTGGAGACAGCTATGCATGCTAATGGATGGATACAGGGAAGAAGGGAAGAGACTCACTTCCAAACTTATGATGCGAGGAACCAGGTGCATAGTGGTGCCATCCAATGGCATGGGGAAACTTGCAGAAGGAGCAGGTCTGTGGGAGGGAAAATAAGAGTTTGCTTTGGATGTATTCAGGTTTTTTTGTTTGTTTGCGTTTTTTTTAGATTTTATTTATTTAATTGACAGCGAGAGTGTGTGCACAAGCAGGGGAAGCGGCAGGCAGAGGCAGAGGGAGAAGTAGGCTCCCCACTGAGCAGGGAGCCAGATGTGGGGCTCAATCCCAGGATCCTGGGATCATGATCCGCAGCTGCATCCTGAGAAACCAGAAGGGGAGAGACCTGCAGGGAAGTCTGAGAAGACCCTGGGGGTCAGGAGGAAAACTAGAAAGAGAATGGTCACACCAAAGCCTCAAGAGGAGGAGATGATGTTGGAGAAGGAGGGAGTGGCCAGTTGTGTCAAGTGCCACTGATGGCTGGGCAAGATGAGAGGGGTGACCTGAACAGTGGGCTGAGAGAGATGGGAGAAGTTTCAGTGGGCTGGTGGGAAGCAAAGGCCAAGGCAGTGAGAAGGCCGGCCCAGGAAATCTAGGCAGCTCTGGAGGAAATTGACCGGGAAGAGAAGCAGGAAAAACAGATAGTAGAGGCTGGAAGGGGCTGTGGGCCCAAGAGACCATGTGTCTTTGTAAGAACAGCCACATTAAGGGTTGCTTGTATGCGGGTAGGTATGATCCAGACCAGAGAAGAAACTGATAAAGCCAGAGAATGTGGGGACTACTGCAGCGGCAAAGTTTTCAAGTATATGAAGAGATTGAAAACTTCAGTACAAAGGGGAGAGCTAGGTCACAGTCAGGAGCTGTGATACTCCTTCTGTTGTTGTAAGGGAAGGAGGTCTGGAAACCCTTGCTAGTAGGTTGGTGGAGGCAGGGCTGGGAAACCTTCCTTAGTGAACAGGTAGTGAGGTGAAGAGATGAAATTGCTGCTTTGAAAAGCTCCTTTAAAAAAAGAGTGCATTTGATTCTTTTTTTTTTTTTTTTTAAGATTTTATTTACTGAGAGAGACAGCACACACGAGCAGGGGTTGAAGGCAGAGAAGGGAAGGGTCAGATGTGGGGCTCTAGGTGCGGGACTCCATCCCAGGACCCCAAGATCATGACCTGAGCCCAAGACAGACACTTAACCGACTGAGCCACCCAGGTACCCCGCCTTGAAAAGCTCCTTGAAGGAGATTTAGGCAAGTGTAGTAGATCAGCTGACAGCGTTGGCTGCTCATTTAAGATCTGAGGTAAAAATAACTTTTTCTGTGACTCTGTGGGGTAACAGATGGTGACTAGATTTATTGTGGTGATCATGTGTATGAATATCTCAGTGTATACAAATATTGGAATCATTATGTTGTGTACCTGAAACTAACACAATGTCCTATGTCAATTATACTCTAATGAAAACAGAAAGACTTGGGGGTGCCTGGGTGTCTCAACTAGCTGCTTCCGGCTCTTGGTTTTGGATCAGGTCATGATTTCAGGGTCCTGGGATTGAGCACGGCGTTGGGCTCCACACTCAGCAGGGAAGTCTGCTCGAGGATTCTCTCCCTCTTCCCCTGCCGCCACTCAGACACACTCATGAGTGCCTGCTCTCTCTCACAAATAAATAAATCTTAAAAAAAAGAGAGAAAGATTTGAGGCCCTGGATTTAAACTGAGACTGGCCAACAAGTGGGATTTTCTCCATCTATGCTTAGCTGTTCAAGTGTAAGCACAGAGCAGACGGATCATAATTAGGGGCATAATTAGGGGTGGGGTTCTACCATCTGAGTGTGATGGAGGGAGGAGGGCAGGCACAAGTAAGGGTGTTTGCAGGGAACTGGCTCAAAGCCTATATTTTGTTCAGTATTCGAGTTCTAAACCCCATGCATACAGGCTCTCATCTCAACCAATAGCTTTAGTTGGTGTCGTCTTCCCAATTTTGAAACACAAACCTTAAACAAGAGCATGGTATATATGATATGTGACTCCTCCCTCTCTTCTTCCTTTGGAAGCTTTGGGGTTTTTGTTGTTGTTGTTGTTTAAAGATCCTATTTATTTGAGAGAGAGAGAGAGAGAGAGAGCGAGAGAGAGAAAGAGAGCACACACACATGCAGGGGGAGAGGCAGAGGGAGAGGGAGAAGCAGGCTCCTTGCTGAGCAGGGACCACCCCCCCCAAGTGAGACTCGATTCTAGAACCCTGGGATCCTGACCTTAGTAGAAGGCAGATGACTAACCAACTGAGCCCCCAGGCATCCCTGGAAGCTTTGTTTCTTAAGGTGGAGAAAAGAGGCAAGAGACTCTTCGTTTGTAACATTTAAAAGTTATGTTAAAGAGATAGTATATTATCTTTGAAGAACAAATACAAAATACAATTTCAGATAAAAACGAAGAGAGCTTATTATTATTGGACTGCACCACAGGGAAATTCTTCAGGCTGAAGGGGTTTACTCCCTGATGGGAATTTGAGTCTTTAGGTGAAGGAAGAACACTGGGATTGATAACTATGGATAAATATAAAAGCCTATCTTTTTTCTTCAGTTTATTTAAAAAGCATTTAACCATTTAAAGCAAAATAATTTTGTAATTGTAGCTTTCCATTTATTGCTCCAGTAATATGTCATACAATATATATGTTATGTAATGTAGTATATATTTTATGTTATATAATATATATGTCATATATGTGGTTATAACATAAAGAATGGGCTTGCTAGTGGCACAATACAGTTGCAAAGTTCTTACATTTTACAAGGAGCAGAATAATATTCACCCTAGGTGGACTCTGAAAAGTTAAGGGTATATACTGAAATCCTTAGAGCCACAATTCTTTAAGTGTGATACAGAGACTTTGGGGGTTCCTGGAAACCCATTCAGGAGCACTGTGAGAGCCTTATTTTGCCAACATGTATGTTTATAAGCTGCATTCTACTTCCTGTATGCCAACCAAAACAGCCTGTCACAACCGATTGAATGCAGAAGTCATTATGAGTCTCCACCTGTCTTCTATTAAGCCAGACCTTAAAGAGATTTCCAAAAACATAAAACAGTGCCTCTCTGTGAAGTCTTTTAAAAAATATTTTAAAAATATATATTTTTCATAAAAACATCTTGTTCATGTTAACATGAACATATTCAAATATTTTTAAAAATTTTCAGTTTCATATCATATATCTGTATATCTCTATCTCTCCCCCATAAAAGGTCTTTGGGGATCTTCTGTACTTGTTAGGAGTATAAAGGGTCCTGAAACCAAAATACTTGTGAATGGCTGTAATAGAGCAAGCACTGGAAAATAAAGCCGTGTGCAGCGCTATTCACAATAGCCAAAAGGTAAAAACAATCCAAATTTTGGGGGGGGGGAGGACTAGATAAACAAAATATGGTGTATCCATACAATGGAAATACTGCTCTGTCTTAGAAACAAATGAATACACGATTCCATGTGGATGATCCTGGAAAACATTATGCTAATTGAAAGCAGATGAACACAAAGGGCCACATACTGAATGATTCTGTTTATATGGAATGTTCACCGTAGGCAAATCCAGAGAGACCATGCAGACTGGTGGTGGCCAGGTGCTGAGGAAGAGGAGAATAGGGAGTGACTGCCTCTGGGTATGGAGTTTTATTTTGGGAAGATGGAGATGTTTTAGAACTGGATAGAAGTCCTGGTTGTACAACATTGTGAAGGCACTGAATTGAACATTCATTCATTCATTCGTTTATTTATTTATTTTTAAGATTTTATTTATTTATTTGTCAGCACAAGCAGGCAGAGTGGCAGGCAGAGGCAGAGAAAGAAGCAGGCTCCCCAACTAGCAAGGAGCCCAATGCAGGACTTGAAGCCTGGACCCTGGGATCATGACTGGAGCGGAAGGCAGCTGCTTAACTGACTGAGCTACCCAGGCATCCCTGAATTGAACATTTAAGTGGATTAACTTTATGTGATGTAAATTTCACTTCAATTACCAAGAAAAGTTACAAAATACAGTTAAAAAGTCAATGGAGGGGGCACCTGGGTGGCTCAGTTTGTTAAGTGTCTGCCTTTGGTTCAGGTCATGATCCCAGGGTCCTGGGATTGAGTTCTGCATTGGGCTCCCTGCTCATTGGGAAGTGTGCTTCTCCCTCTCCCCTCTCCTCCTGCTCTCTCTCTCTCAAATAAATAAATAAAATTAAAAGAAAAGAAGGTATAAAAAAAAAGCCAATGGAGAAGTGAAAATGGAATTATAAAAGATAGTTCAATCCAAAGAAACAGGAAAGGAGGGATAAAGGAACAAAAAACATTCAGGACAAAGAGAAAACAAATAGAATCGTGAACCTAAATCCAGCCACATCAAGAATGACATCATCTTAAGATATAGTAATTCCTCTTCTAGGCATTTAACCAAAAGAAATGAAAACACATATTTTCAAAAACACTTGTACTTGGATGTTTATAACAACTTCATTTGTAATAACCAAAAACTTGGAACAGTCCAAGTGTCCACCAACAGGAGAAATGTGGTGTATACATATGTTGAAAACGACTTAGTTGTGTGAAAGAACACACTACTGCTGTACATGGATGGACATGCCCATACACGATATGGACAAATCTCAGAGTCATGCTGAGGAGGGGACCTGGGTGGCTCAGTCGTTAAGCATCTGCCTTCTGCTCAAGTCCTGATCCTGGTGGGGGTCCTGGAATGGAGCCCCCCATTGGGCTCCCTCCTCCCTGCTTGGTGGGAAGCCTGCTTCTCCCTCCCATACTCCCCCACTCATATTCCCTCTCTTGCTGTCTCTCTGTCAAATAAATAAAAAGTCTTAAAAAAAAACATGCTGAGTAAAGGAAGTTTTATCCAGAAGAATATATACTGATGATTCCAATTTTATAAAGTTCTAGAACAGGGAAAACACATCTGGGTTTTTTTCCTTAAGTAGGTTCCAGAGTGGAGCCCAACACAGGGTCTGAACTCGGGACCCTGACATCAAGACCTGAGCTGAAATCAAGAGTCAGATGCTCAAGGGGGTCTGTGTGGCTCAGTTCTAAAGCGTCTGCCTTCAGTTCAGGTCATAATCTCATGGTCTTGGGATCAAGCCCCCTAGGGAGCTCCCTGCTTAGCTAGGAGCCTGCTTGTCCCTCTCCTTCCACCTCTCCCTTCTGCGTGCTCACACCTTCTCCCTCTCTCCTCTCAAATGAATAAATAAAATCTTAAAAAAAAAAAGTGAGACGCTACCCAGGCACCTCCAATGCATCTGTTTTTAAAATCGGTTTTTAATTATTTTATTTTATTTATTTATTTTTTTGAATAAAGATTTTATTTATTCATTTGACAGACAGAGACCACAAGTAGGCAGAGAGGCAGGCAGAGAGAGAGAGGGGAAAGCAGGCTCCCTGCGGAACAAAGAAGCCCGATTCGGGGCTCAATCCCAGGACCCTGAGACCATGACCCGAGGCGAAGGCAGAGGCTTTAACCCACAGAGCCCCCCAGGCGCCCCTAAAATCTTTTTTTAAAAAAGTGGGAGCACTCGAAGGAACTTTCTTTCTTTTTTTTTTTTTTTTTTTTAAATGATTTTATTTATTTATTTGAGAGAGAGAGAGAGAGAGCAAGCACGAGAGGAGAGAGATCAGCCGGAGAAGCAGACTCCCTGCTGAGCAGGGAGTCTGATGTGGGACTTGATCCCAGGACTCCAGGATCATGACCTGAGCCGAAGGCAGTCGCTTTAACCAACTGAGCCATCCAGGTGCCCTCGAAGGAACTTTCTAGGAGACGGAAATGTTCTTTCGTCATAGGTGTTGGGTTACCCTGTTATATGTCTTTGTCAAAATTCATTTCAAAACTTTTCGTAAGCGATTTTCCCACTTTTTAATGCAGTGAAAAAACACAGCAAAATGTACCATTGTAACCATTTTTACATGTACAGTTCAGTGGTGTTAAGGACATTCGTGTTGTGCAACCACCCATCTTCAGAGTTCTTCATCTTACAAAACTAAAACTTTTCCCATTTGAACAGTAACTCCCCATTCCCTCCAGCCCCTGGCAACTGCTATTCCGCTTGCTTCCTGTATGAATTTGACTACTCCAAGTGTCCCATACCAGTAGACTCACACAGAATTTGTCTTTGTGTTTAGCTTATTTAATTTAGCATAACGTCCTCGAGGTTCATCCAGGTTGCAGCACGTGTCAGAATTTCCTTCCTTTTAAGGATAATGTATGTATAATGTATGAATAATGTATGTCCACTGTATGTATAGCCCACATTTTCTTTATCCACTGGATGCTGGGATTGATTTCACGTTTTAGCCATTGTGACCAACGCTGCTATCAACATGGGTGTACAGATATCTTTTTCACTCTGCTTCAATTCTTTTGGGTACATACCCGGAAGTGGAATTGTTGGATCATACAGTATTTCTATTGCTAATTAGTTTTCCACAGTGGTCGCTCTACATTCCTTTTTTAAAAAGATTTCATTCATTCATCTGACGCAGAGAGAGAGAGGGAGAGAGACACACACACACACACACACACACACACACACATACACACACACAGTGAGAGAGGGAATATAAGCAGGGGGTGTTAAAGGGGGAGAAGCAGGCTCCCCGCTGAGCAGGGAGCCCCATGTGGGACTCGATCCTAGGACCCCGGGATCATGACCTGAGCTGAAGGCAGATGCTCAACCCACTGAGCCACCCAGGCACCCCAGTTACTGTACCTTTCTATCAACACTACACCAGGGGCCCCATCCCCTTAACACTTCTTATTTTGTATTTTTCTCATAGTAGCCATCCTAATGGATGTAGGGTATTATCACAGTATGTAATTTTTTTTTAATACATGGAACACTTCACAAATTTGCATGAGGTCCTTGTACAAGGGCTATGCTAATCTTTATCGTGTTAGTTTTAATACATATGCTACTGAAAGGAGCACACAGTATATGATTAAAAAAACCAAAACACTAAACATGCAATAAGGGTTGAACCCTTAATTTTTTTTTTTAAAGATTTTATTTATTTATTTGACAGAGAAATCACAAGTAGTCGGAGAGGCAGGCAGAGAGAGAGAGAGGGAAGCAGGCTCCCTGCTGAGCAGAGAGCCCGATGCGGGACTCGATCCCAGGACCCTGAGATCATGACCTGAGCCGAAGGCGGCGGCTCAACCCACTGAGCCACCCAGGCGCCCCCCCCCCCCTTAATTTTTTTATTATTTAATTTTTCTTAGAGCTAGAGAGAGAGAGCCAGGGTTGAGGGGAGGGGCAGAGAGAGGGGGAGAGAGAAAATCTTTTTTTTTTTTTTAAAGATTTTATTTATTTATTTGACAGACAGAGATCACATATAGGCAGAGAGGCAGGCAGAGAGAAAGGAGGAAGCAGGCTCCCCAATGAGCAGAGAGCCCGATGCGGGGCTCGATCCCTGGACTCTGGGATCATGACCTGAACCGAAAGCAGAGGCTTTAACCCACTGAGCCACCCAGGCACCCCAGGAGAGAAAAAATCTTAAGCAGGTTCCATGCTTGGTGTGGAATCCGACATAGGGTGGGGCTCGATCTCAGGACCCTGAGATCATGACTTGAGCCGAAATCAGGAGTCTGGTGCTTAACTGACGGAGACACCCAGGCACCCCATGAACTATTTTTGATAGCAAGAGTGAAGGGTAGAAAAGGCTTTAGAAAAAACCCTGAACAGGTTGAGTCTAGTTGATAAGTCTGTCAAAGTGTTTAGGAGTTGGGTGGAGTGTCCTGATATTTGTAACTTACTTTGAATAGCATCAGAAGTAGAATGGATTCATTGATGGATGGGACAGATGAGTGGTATGGGGATAGGGCAAATACAGAGAAATGTTAACAGTTGTAGAATCTAGGTGGGGAGGAGATGAGTGCTTACTGTATCATTCTTCCAACTTCTCTTTGTATTTGAAGTGTTCATGATCTTTTTCTTGGGGGAAATTTTGTCTGTGGAAAGGTTTGCTGTGAAGGAGTGAGAGTCCTTAGGACCCCCTCTAACCATGCAGAGACCTCAGGGGGAAAATGTCAGGGCCCAACTGGCCTGGAGCTAGAACCCTGGAGGCTCGTAGGTGCTGGGGTGGGACAGGAAAGAGTAAAAGGATCAAGGGGACCAGGTATGGAGAGTGAGAAAAGAAAGAGGGCAATTAGAGTCTACCTTTGAAGGTCAAGGTAGATTACATGTATTACTTACTGGTGTCCCTGTTGTCTTAGGCACTTAATGCTCAAGAGAGTCGAAATAGCAGTGGGAGCTAGTGAAATTCATCTGTCCACTTGGGCAGGATTTCCAAATGGCAAGATAGTACCAGGGCTCAGGGTTAGGTTCTCAAGATTGCGAATCCAGAAATGAAAACATCTGAGTGTTCCCCACCCCACTTGTGCCCAGAACCTGCTATCCCCTTCACAGGAAATTACTAACAAACCAGAATGGTGAGATCTGAAACTGCCAAGTCGATCAGATGCTTGGGGCAAGTGGCCATTGCATTTTCTCTCCTGTGGGCTTGAGAAACAAATATCTTCAGAAGTCTGCTTAATGAGCAGAGCAGCATAGCAAGGGGAATGAGTCGGGTGATGGGTTAGTGGCTGACACTGTCTTAAACTGTTTGGATACAGGCCTGGAATATTTGCCTTGGCCAGACTTAGCACACTCTCCCCTGGACAGGGCTGGAGACATTCTCACATTCTTGACCCGTGATCTTCTTCGTTCTAGACACTACATTTCTTCCATTAACAGATTTTTTTTTTTCTTTCACGTGACACAATGGATTAGGTTGTGACATCTGAAGTCAGTTATCCTCTGGGTATTTTCAATGACGTCTTAACCACACGTTGGCATGCTGGTGTCAGAGGTACATAAAGTAACCGATGGCTGGGGGGTGGAAGGTGCTAAGAGAGGAGAAAGGGTGATTGTAGAGACAGATAGCCACTCGAGTACCCAAACTATTTAAGTCAAACCCTTTTCAGAGTTGATGGTCTCTGTGGCTTCTGTTTGAATTTTAATCCTGTGAGTTTTCAATGCTTCCCACTTATCCTTCCCAGCTGGTACACGGAACCATTTTTGATGCTTTGGAAAGCAGCATTTTTCTGTAACATTCTATTCCTACAGTGCATCTTTGGTTTGAGCTAAATCAAGTATCCTCTTATCACTAACGCTGAGTCTGATGGGATTTTCTCTCACCATCCCAGCTGCAGCTCCTAAAAGAGCAGACTTTACCTGACTGGCAGATGGAAAATGGCGCATCGTCACGATCTTGGCTAACTGAGGTGTTGTAGGCGTCCGTCAAGACTGGTGTCAAAACACTTCATTGTGTGTAATTAAAAAAAACACACACTGAACCAATATTGAGTCTAGTCGCTGACATGCATGCTGAACTGTTTAGGGGGTAAAGTCTTCTGATATTTGTAACGGATTGTGAAATGCGTCGGAAATAGGCTGGATTTAGAGATCTTCATTTTAGACAGTGGGGAAACAGACACAGAGCTTTTAGGCCACGTGTTAATGGAGCAATATCCCTTACTGATTTGTATGTGAAGAGTAGTATTTGTTAACTTTTTTCTAATTTCAGAAGAAGTGCATGTGTATTGTAAGAAGCCTTCATTGAAGTGTGGTTGTGAATGATGAGGTTGTGTTGGGTGGGAAACCACCTTTCCGTTGTGGGCCTGAGATACTCTGGTGCTACAAGGGGCTAGAAGTCGGGGGAAGGCGTTACATAACAAACATAACAAACATTCAGCTGCAGAAATTTGGAAGATTTTTTTTTTTAAAGATTTTATTTATTTATTTGACAGACAGAGATCACAAGTAGGCAGAGGGGCATGCAGAGAGAGAGGGGGAAGCAGGCTCCCTGCTGAGCAGAGAGCCCGATGCGGGACTCGATCCCAGGGCCCTGAGATCATGACCTAAGCCGAAGGCAGAGGCTTAACCCACTGAGCCACCCAGGTGCCCCAGAAATTTGGAAGATTTAATTGGCTGGCATTCTGTCTCTCACTGTGTCTTTCTCTGTCAAATAAATAAAATCTTAAAAAAAAAAAAAAAGATTTAATTGGCTTTAGTAATTGATTCATAAGTCAGACAGCAACTCATCTAGCAAGTAGAGGAGAGCTCCGAAGGGCCCCAGAAAAGGAAATATTTTTAAAGGTAGAGAGGGAGCAGAAAATAAAAGGAAATTATGAGCCAAGGATCCATTGTTTTAGGCAAGGTCGCACTCCTAAGGGGAACTCAAGGGGTCTATCAGTAAATTTCTTAGGGCTGCCCAGGAAATTCCTGTGTTATACTGGTGAGAGGTCACATTTCTGGGGGGTTGAGCCTGCAGTTAGGTTGGGTAAGAAGTCTGGGTTTACTGACTTGGAGCCTTAACCTAAATGACTCCATTTGGGGCCTGTGGTTTTCATTATAACAATATACAGAGAGCACGTTATTGAGCCCTGGCCTGTTGTTCAGCGGTGGGTTTGACTAACCCATAATTCTCCTTGGAGGAAGCGCCTGAGCAGTTTTCTTAGGGCTGCACAAATAACAAGCTATTTTCTTACCTGCCTTGACCATGGCCAGGGGTCCTGTGTAGTGTTTTTTTCTTTTCTTGAGGGAATCTAGAAGAAAGAAATTCTGGAGGTGCTGGTCTGGCTCAGTTGATAGAACACGTGACCCCCCCCCTTTTTTTTGAGATTTTATTTATTTATTTGTCAGACAAAGAGAGATTGAGAGAGAGAACATGAGCACAAGCACGGGGAGCAAGCAGGTAGAGGGGGAAGCAGGCTCCCTGCTAAGCAAGGAACCTGATGCGGGACTCCATCCCAGGACCCCGGGATGGTAACCTGAGCTGAAGGCAGAGGCTTAACCAGTTGAGCCACGCAGGCGTCCTGAACACGTGACTCTTGATCTCGGGTTGTGAGTTCGAGCCCCACATTGGGGGCAGAGTTTGCTTTAAAAAAAAAAAAAAAAAAGATAAAGAAATTCTGTATGTAATGCTGTGAAAATACCTCCAACAGTGAAGAGAATAGCGTGAATGTATGCTAGCGCTGTGCACAAAGGGATGAACAGGAAACAGACTGGTATTTGATCGGCTGGCTCTGGAAGGCATTCACAAGCAGAAACTGTGGCTTCTGTTGGGATGGGGTGGAGGAAGGGCCTGCTTGGATGCCTGCCTTGTATACCTTTTTATAGTTTTTGATTTTGCAATCTTTGTACATGGATTCCTATTCAAAATTAAAGTATGGAACACGTAAAAATGGGATATTTTAGGGTTTTGGTATTCCCTGACTAATCACAATTCCAGTCATAAAGACCAGCACTATGCTGTGATGGACAGACTCTGCCTTTTTTTCTTGAGGGAGGGGCAGAGGGAGAGAGAGAGAGAGAATCTTAAGCAGGCCACCCACCCACGTACTTCTCCCATCACAAAGATATCTGGGCAGACCCCAGCCTTTGTGGGATTTGGGGGATGCAGTCATTATGGGATGTTTGTCGTTCTTGGGGTCAAATCCGCTCACTTGCCCGAGGATCTGACTTCCCTGCACCTCCCTCCTTGTCACTTGAGCTTTTAGGGGTGGAGAGCTAGTCACTCTGACTTTCGTCTAGAGACTTCGGATGAGAAGCCCTTCCACAAAGTGCACTGAATAAATTAGAACACAGACTTCCATTATTCCTTCTTGAAATGGAGCCTCTGTCTGTCTGCGAGGACGTCAGGAGAATGGAAATCCAAACACAGGATTAGAAATCCTAACATTAATGCAATTTTCATTTGATATCGGCTTACTCCATTGTCTCTGAGACGCTATTAAAAATGCATGCAGGATGTGTGTGAGATAAAACATATCAAAATTCAAATTGATTCCAATTTCCATCAATACTCACTGCTCTGGCCCTCTGGCTTCTAGAAGCTTTAGCCATCTGGGGCCCAGCCCAGAGCACGGGGGTGAGGAAAAAGATCCCCTAAGTGCAGAGGAGAGCTGCCATAAAGCACGAGAAGCTCAGTTCAAAGGACGGTCTTTCCCACCGTCACTCAGAGCCTGTACAATCAGTAAATTGTTCCATATTAATAATAATAGCTTTCCCTTATTGGGCACTTGCTATGTGCCAGGTTACATGCTTTATATAGAATAATTAGTTAATCCTCACTACCCAATGAGGTAAATTGCTATTATCGTTCCCATTTTATGGATGAAGAAACTGAGAGAGGTTAAGTAACTTGCGTGAGGACATAGAGCCAGTGAGTGATAGAACAGGAATTTCAACCCAAGCAGCTTGGCTCCCAGGCCTAGCTTACCTCTCTCCCAGCTTCCCGGCTGAGTGTGTGTTTGCGTGTGTTCGTGCATGCACGCACACACGTGTTTAAAACACCTGGGTGGCTCAGTCGTTAAGCGTCTGCCTTCGGCTAGGGTCATGATCCCGAGGTCCTGGGATTGAGCCTCGCATCGGGCGGGAAGCCTGCTTCTCCCTCTCTCACTCCCGCTGCCTGTGTTCCCTCTCTCGCTGTGTCTCTCTCTGTCGAATAATAAAATAAAATCTTAAAAAAAGTTAAAACATGTAATTCTAAAAAGCTTGGCTTGTTGGTTTTCCAGCTCTCTGCACATTAACAGTGGGGGCCTCTAGAAGCAAGCATATTCATAACACCAAATGGTGATGGAGCAGAAGAACCCACAACCTTGAGCAGGCTGGGTCCTTGCTAGGAGTCAGCCCTGCATGGTTCAGAATAGAGCCATGATGAAAATTTATAAAAGACAGCTGTGGCAGAGACTATAAGCTGTCCCCAATGTTCACTATCCCCTTCTCTCTCTTAGTGCTAGAACCCCCCAAATTTCCCATGGACTGCACCTGCAGGATCTCTCTTATGGCTAAGCATGGCCAAGTGGCTTAATTTGGGCCCTCGGCTAAAAGAAGTGAGATGTGCCTGATCTCACAAGCTCTTCCCTCTGCCTCTTCCTCTCCATGGGCTGGGATGTGGTCTTAGGGGCCAGGGTCATGAGAAGGGAAACCCCCAGGGATAATAGCAAGGGATTGAAATAGCTTCACCTCGATCCTGTGGAGTCCTGTGTTGTCCCGGGCGGGAGAACAAGCTTTCTCATTTAAGCCATGGTAAATCTCTCCCTTAGAACAGCCAAGCTCACAAGCCAATGAATACCCCCAGGACGTCAAGGAAAGGCTACATTAAATCTGCTGTATTTTGTTAACATTTTTAAAGTATATGTGCTGCCAAAGCGAGCACTGTATTTTGTTAACAAATCAAGGAAATATTCGAGGCATTTTAGAAAGAGTTCAGTAACGGGGTTTGAGGCCTAATAGGGCAACTTTACTTGTTTGGAAACATCCCTGGAAACTTTCTAAATGCGGACAGAAAAAGAACTATACTCTACTTGGTTGATGGAATATGGAGAGGACGTAAATTTAGTTCAGTCCCAGAAACACTTACAGAATGGCTGCCACGCACCCACAGAGTCCTTGCCCTCTGGGAGCTCGTAGTCAGGTGGGGGCTGTGCAGGGACCCGAGAGCTGAACATGGATATAAAAAGGAATCAGCATTGGTGGGCACACACCCAACCCCGACTTGGGGCATCAGGAGAAGCTCTCTGGTGGGGGGGGCGTGTGAGCAGAGTCTTTGGGCTGAGTGGAAGCTTTGTGGGCCATTGTTCCAGCTCCTGGCAGTGTTACACTTTCCATGAAGAGAGCAGTATCTGTGTGTTATGGAAGCTGGAGCCGAGAAGCCTTCTCTGCCGTGAGAAATGTAACTGATGAAATGAGTATCTTCAGTGTCCCTCTTTCTCCTTTCCTTCTTCTTCCAAGATCATCCCACACGTGGGACAGATTCCAGCAAACTTGAGGGTAGGATGTGGGTAAGCAGGCATTACCTAGGATATGTCATCCAGCAATCAGAAGGGTCTTTACCTAACAGTGTCTGTTCTTCCATCGTTAAGTAGCAGTAAGAGCTGAACGAGTGACCGGGAGCCTCACAAGTTAAATCTGGGCTCATGAAAGCACTAGTTGGCTCACTCTCTGCCCTCAGTGACAGGCGGGTAAATAACGGGTAAGTGCTTTAACTCCGGCTGTCAGTTCTGAGGATGACAGTGTTACCCCCACTGGAGCAGGGACTGTACGGAATGATACATCGAAGGTATTAGATGGCACTTGGCAGCCTGAGAAGGAAAGGCAGTAATTAATGACTTTGGAGCAGTCTTGCAAAATATCGATGCCTGAAAGACACTTGACATTTTCTTTTCCCCAGACAGCATGAACTCAGGGGAAGCATCCAGATTGTGGTAGTTGGGGTAGAAGGGTAAGCTGCAGAAACACAGAGGAGAAGCTGGTAAAGACAGAGCAGAGCAGACAGGGGAGCTGTCTTTCCCCAAACTGGGGTTTGCGGCTAGCTTCCTTAGGATCTCACCCCAGACTTTTTCCTTACCTCTCTAGTCCCCAGAGTTAGGACTTGGGTCTGATTTTAGCTGAGCCCTAAGTCAAAGTCAAAATTTAACAGTATATGGTCATGGATTTTCTTTTTTAAAGTTTTATTTATTTATTTATTTATTTGAGAGAGAGAGAGTGAGAGAAAGTACAAGCTGGGGAAGGGGCAGAGGGAGAGGGACTAGCAGACTCCTTGATGAACATGGAGCCTTGGAGCCTGCCATCATTGGGATGGGGGGGTGCTCAATCCCAGGACCCTGAGGTCATCACCTGAGCCCGATGCTTAACCCACTGAGCCACCCAGGCTTGTCATGGGTTTTTAAGAAAATTGCTTAAATTTTATTTTAAGAAAACTTGTCCCCCTCAACTGCACGCACACACATACATATAGTGTGTATATATGTGTACACATACATGTATATACATATACATATAAATATTTTTCCCTGGGGTGCCTGGATGGCTCAGCCAATTAAGCATCTGCCTTCAGCTCAGGTCATGATCTCAGGGTCCTGGGATTGAGCCCCACCTCGGGATCCCTGCTCAGTGAGGGGGTCTGCTTCTCCCTCTCCCTCTGCCCCTCTCCCTGATTCTGCATGGTCTCTCCCTCTCAAATAAATAAATAAATAAAATCCTTTAAATTAAAAAAATGTTTTTCTTTGACTTTTAAGAAACACTTATCACATTTGTTTTTCATGCAAAACCATGCCAGATAAAAAAGATCCTAAAACAAAATAAATAAAGTATCAAAACAAAAAGCCCTTGAATTTTGCTGAAACAAAATTTCAATTATAAGTAAGAAGGCTTCTATTTACTTGGAATGAACACTGTCCTCTTTGATATAATAAATACATTGAACAGTAAGTCTTTGGCACGTTGTGCTAAGTACTTGAATTTTAAATTAATCGCTCCCTGCAAAAAAAAAAAAAAA
Source organism: Mustela lutreola (assembly GCF_030435805.1). Taxonomy (NCBI): domain Eukaryota; kingdom Metazoa; phylum Chordata; class Mammalia; order Carnivora; family Mustelidae; genus Mustela; species Mustela lutreola. The sequence continues at coordinate 91,583,910 of NC_081295.1, forward strand.
AAAAAAAAAAAAACAGAAAAAAAGAAAGAAAGTATTAAATTGCTCCCTGATGTTCTTAGGAGAGAGTGAAATCTGCAACCTAGGCTAGCAAGCCCTGTGTCCTGAGTCCTGCCTCCTCCTCACATTTTCCGTCCCTGTTCCCGGTTTCACTTTCTTCACAGGACTTTTTTGTGTCTCTCATCTTCACCTTTATTTCCCCACATTTTTATAAAAAGATTTATTTATCTGAGAGAGAACATGAGTGGGGTGGAGCAGGGGAGAGGGAGAAGCTGACTCCCCGCTGAGCAGGGAGCCCCATATGGGACTCGATCCCAGGACCCAGGCATCATGACACCAGCGGAAGGCATACACTTCACAGGCTGAGCCACCCAGGTGCCCCTCCACCATTCTAAACCTTGTCATTGAAATATAATATAGGTGCAGAAAAGTGCATTTAGATGAACTGCTGGGTAGATTTCCTAATCATCACGGGCTTAAGAAATTTATTTTTACTTGCTTATTTATTTTTTAAATTAAAAAAATTTTTTTTAGAGTTTATCTATTTATTTGACAGACAGAGATCACAGGTAGGCAGAGGCAGGCAGAGGGAGAGAGGGGAAGAAGGCTCCCCTCCGAGCAGAGAGCACAACATGGAGCTCGATCCCAGGACCCTGAGATCATGACCTGAGCTGAAGGCAGAGGCTTAACCCACTGAGCCACTCAGCACCCCAAGAAATTTATTTTTATTGTGAAATCTACATGACATCCTTACCATCCTGTTTTACAATTTGGTGGCCTTCAGGACAGTGGCACTGCTGTATCACCAACACCACTACCCATCTCCAGAACGTTTTTGTCCATTTCAGCTGGAACTCTGTCCCCAGGCAACACCAGCCCCCCCACCCCTCCCCAGCGCCCCAGAACTAGCATTCTACTGTCTATACATTTGATGCCTCCGGGGCCTCCTGCAGGGCCATGGACTTCTGATATGAAGTGGACTGCCCATGGCCCTGGGACCAGACACAACATGCCTCTCATTTCTTTTTACTGGTGTAAATTTATTAATGTCCAGCTGTGCACTGACAGTCCCCAGCCAGCATGGGTGCCTTGAAGACAGTCCTCATAGATTTTTCTCTCATTTCTTATCATCACCAGGAGAAACTGCTCTGCCACTCATGTTTCAGTGTCAGATCCTGGTCTCTGGGATGAGTAACAGGAGCTGCCGGCTTCCCAGTGAACTGCTCCTGCCTGTCACAGTTATCATTGGATTCCTTCCCTTTAAGTGGACTCGGTTAAGTGCTCAGCGGTGGTTTGAATGCCATCTCTTAGAATAAATCGAAGCCACATTTGAAGGATGCTGTTTCCAATAGTGATGATTTCTGAATTTTTCTTCTTCATCTGCTCTGAAAGGCTCGCTCCCTAAATACGAAGGTTTTGTATTCAAGCGTCTCTGCTTCGAAGAAAAATGTGTCAAGTATGCAGTTCTGCCTCGTTCCTGCCCCAATTCCTTCCTTAAATCGGAATCTTGTGTCGCTGAGCCAGGAACATCTGGAACTTTTTAAAGACCTGTTTCATCCGGGAGAAAGGCAGATCTGATTTAGAGGGTTTCTGGAAAATGAAAAAAGCAGAATCAGAATTTGAAAAGATTGGAGTGTTGGGAGAACGGGCCCATGCCTTATTCTAGAGCATGAGAATCGTGAGGACATTTGGTTTGGTGGAAGCGGGCAGTCCTGCAAGTGAGGTCTTACTCTCGCCAACACTGCATAGAGCCAACCCAGTAAGCAGTCCAAGTGTCAGAAAACTGGATCACAATTTTGTCACAGGAGTAGGCATAGACAGAAGAGAAAGTGTATTTCCCTCCACTTTAAAGTAACAAGGACTAGGACCCATGGGTGTGGTTCAGTCAGTCAAGGGTCTGCCTTTGGCTCAGGTCATGATCCCAGGGTTCTGGGATCAAGTTCCACACAGGGCTCCCTGACTCAGCCTGGCGTTCGCTTCTCCCTCTCCCTCTGCAACGCCCTCTGCTGTTCCCCTGCTTGTGCGCACTCTCTCTCTCAAATAAATAAAATTAAAAAAAAAAAAAAAAAGCAACAAGTACCAACAACCTCAAACACCCTGATGTGTGTGTGTGTGGTTTTTTTTTTTTTTTTTTTTAAGATTTTATTTATTTGACGGACAGAGATCACAAGTAGGCAGAGAGGTAGGAGGAAGCCGGCTCCCTGCTGAGCAGAGAGCCTTATTGGGGTGGGGGGCTCGAACCTAGGATCCTGGGATTAGGACTTGAACTGAAGGCAGAGGCTTTAACCCACTGAGCCACCCAGTCGCAACCTCTCCCCACTCCATATTTTGAAGGAACTACTGAGGATAGATGAAGTTTCATCGGCTCAAATTACAGTTCTCAACTCATAGCGCCCTCCCCTTATTTATAAGTACACAGCCATGCCCTGTATCATGTGATTTTGTGTCACCTACCCCCACTGGTATGGATGGAGTATCTGTCCTTCCTTCAGTGGTTTTAGGCTTTCCCACGTAACTTGCTTTGGCCAACAGAATATGGGCGGAAGTGAGAGCGTGCTGTTTCACCCAGCCCTCTTGTGCTGATGCCATTGGATGTGAGAAGAGCCTGCCTTGGGGAACTGCTGATCCCAGGAGAAGGAGATCAAGTCTCAAGGAGCAAACCTGAATCTGAGGGGCTTTCTGGAGCCAGGCTGACCCACAGCCTGAAGTATATTAACCTCGTTGGCCTCTAAATTCATGAGTGATTAAATATATGCTTGCGGTAGGCCACCAAGTTTTGGGGGAGTTTGTTACAGAGCAGTATTATGGCGATGGATGACTAATGCAAAGACCAAAATGCAGAAGCAGAAAGCAAAAGTTTAAATGAAGCAGGCGGCTGATGCCTAGGGAGGGAAGGAAGCAATGGTGGGGTCTGAACAAAGAACAAGTAGGGAAGGGCTTCCAAGATGAATAAGGTGAGGATGAAAGGCAAGAAGTATTGGGGCCACTGAAGCTCCTTCAGATGTTGGGATGGGCAGTGGCATCAGGACAACACACACACACACACACACATGCACACACACACACACACACACACACGATCTAGCCCCTCTGTGCCTTTGATCAGCACTGAGCTTTTCTGGTGTCATTGTTCAGTGTTATCTGAGAGGTTTCCAGGGAGGGAGTCAGTGTTGGATTCCCAGGAAAGTGTAGACTCCCAGTTTTAGGGTCAACCTGGGCTCATGGTTGCAATATACAGATGGAATAATAATGGAGTTGGGGCATGTGAGATGTAAGGACAGAACTCTGGTGAGTCAGTATTAGCACCACCGAAATGTGTTTTTTTTTTTTTTTAATTTAAATTCAGTTAATTAACATATAGCATATTATTGGTTTCAGAGGTAGAGGGCAGTGATTCATCAGTCTTATATAATACTCAGTGCTCTTCCATCCCATGCCCTCCTTAATGTCCATCACCCAGTTGCCAAAAAAAAAAATTATTTTAAGACTCTTATTTATTGGGGCGCCTGGGTGGCTCAGTGGGTTAAGCCTCTGCCTTCGGCTCAGGTCATGCTTCCAGGGTCCTGGGATCGAGCTCCGCATCGGGAATCTCTGCTCAGCGGGGAGCCTGCTTCCCCCCATTCCCCGCCTGCCTCTCTGCCTACTTGTGATCTCTTTCTCTGTCAAATAAATAAATAAATAATCTTAAAAAAAAAAAGATTCTTATTTATTTATTTGAGAGAGAGAGAATGAGAGAGAGAGAGCGCATGAGACGGAGAGGGTCAGAGGGAGAAGCAGACTCCCTGCTGAATGGGGGGCCTGATGAGGGACTGGATCCTGGGATCCAGGATCATGACCTGAACCAAAGGCAGTCACTTAACCAACTGAGGCACTTTTTTGGGGGGTTTAAGATTTTATTTTTAAGTAATCTCTATATCCAACGTGGGGCTCAAACTCATGACCTCGAGATCAAGAGTTGCACTCTTTACGGACTCAGCCAGCCAGGTGCTCCTGGGATAGGCTCTCTGAAGCACATAGGTCTGGTGTGGGCTGGGATCTGTAAGGTCCTGTGACCTTTGGGAAATTACTTCATCTCTTCAGACAGAGATCGAGAGAATGGAAATACTCATTGTATCTACTGCACAGGCTTGTCCCGAGGTGTGAGAGGCTTTGAGCCCCCCACCACAACGCCTGGCACAAAGTGAGGCCCTCCATGGATGAACACCAATGACCATGCTGCCATTTTGTAACAAGAACTGATATCCAGTGTTCGGTAAGGAATGGACACACCTTGTTTTTCTGAGCCTAGATATTTCATAAAGACAGGAGTCCCACCCAATGGATTATAGCACGTGACCAAGTCCTGAACTCTCACTGGTGTCCTCTGAGCAGAAAGCAGGTCTCCCACTACTTACTACTTTATGCTTCAGGCCACATCAGCCCAAAGCCACTGGCTTTTCACTGGCTTTTGTTTTCCTCTTCTTTTTTCCTAAGGGAAGTCTGTTTATTCTGAAGCTTGTAGGGGAGAGCAAGGTGGAGTTGGACCTGAAGCAGCAGACCGCAGAGCTCAGTGGGGTGTCTCACCTGACCACCAGCTTGGGCTGTGAGCAACTTTATTTTCTAGATGGTTCTTCCCCTATGAGCTGGGTAACCCCTCTGTCACACCTCTGCTGTATAAAAAGGATCAGATGACCTTTTTTCACAACTTCAGCTGGGGTATTTTTAGCTAGACTGTTCTCTAAACCCTAACTTGTGTTTAGTTTCCTAATCTACCGTATATGATTGCTCTAGTTCTGTCTTGGGCTCTCCTTTTCCAGGGGGAGAATTTCCCAGATCAGTGGGCTCCCTGCCCAGCCATTCTGACATTTTTTTCTTCGAGTCTGTGTTGAGGAGCCCATCTGCCCCAGAAAGCATTTGCTTCCCATAGGCAGTCCTTCCAGAGGCTCTTTGTCTTTGGTCCTGTTCACTCCCTGGGTTGGGGACACAAAGGGATTTAACAGCTCTCTTCACAGAGCGTGTGGTGAGCAGGGTGAGGAGGATGACTTTCCTCCCTCCCCAAGGGCCTCTGGCTCTTCAACAACTTGCAACAATGAAAATTGCTTCTACTGTTTTCTCTCCTCTCTCCTTCCCCAGGAGAACAGGCCAAATGCTGCTCAGTTCCTCTTGCATCCGATTTGAGTTTGTATTTCATTATAGAAATCAGTCCTAGCAGGAAATGCTCTTAACAGAAGTGCACGCTTGCTGGCTTCTTACCATGTGCATGTCATTCTAAGTGCTTTGTGTGTGTTTATTCATTAAGCCTCTCCATTACCTTTCAGAGTGGGTACTGCCATTATCCCCCTTTAGAGATGAGGAAACTGAGTCTCACAGAAGCTGAGTAGCTTGCCTCTCCCTCCCCCCCCTTCTCTCCATTGCCTCCCAAGGTTGCTGGGAATGCATTCCATACCAGTCAGCCTCTGGGCTCAGAGTGGGGTGGGGACAGTGGGGAGTGGCCCTGGAGGGGCAAAGGGAGGATATGAGGGTACAGAACACACACTGCTTTCCACCTCCTTCTTCCACTGGGGGATCTGCAGGGACCATTTTCTGTTGGGCCAAACCTGGTATTCAAGGAATTCCACAACAACCCCATCAAATTCAGCCTTCTCCCCTCTGGATCTCTGGAGAACAGGCCTCACACTCCATTTGCTGGTATCCTTACTCTGTGTGTCTGTTTTATATATTATATATGCTTTTTTTTTTTTTAAGATTTTATTAATTTGACAGAGAGACACACAGCAAGAGAGGGAACACAAGTAGGGGGAGGGAGAGGGAGAAGCAGGCTCCCCACTGAGCAGGGAGCCCCATGCAGGACTCATCCCAGGACCCTGGGGTCATGATCCCAGCTGAACGCAGATGTTTAACGACTGAGCCACCCAGGCGCTCCATTGTATATGTTACATATATTTAAAAATCTTATTTGTTTATGTTACTCCAATACCCAGGCCAAGGGGATTTTTGTGCTTGTCGGGACAAGCACCGTCTCCTAGGCAGTCTGGCAGCTTAAGATGGGAACAGCCTGGCTGGTAAGGAGATGGCGAATGGACCTCTCCCTGCTCAGGACACATACTAAGAAGGCTCTTGTGAAGCGGTGAGACTCTCGGCTCTGAATCTAGAGAGACTGGGTTTACACTCCCAACTTTGTCACTTACCTCACCCCCTGGAGTCTGTCTTTCCTCATCTGTAAAATGGGGATAGCTCTTACAGCATGGTTTCTATTGTAAGGATTAACTAAGATCATGAAGGTGAAGAGAGTGGCATATCAGAGGCCCTCCTCTACGGAAGGGACTGGGCGCTACTCACCTTTTAAAAAAAAAAGGTCTTTATTTATCTATTTGACAGAGAGAAATCACAAGTAGGCAGAGGCAGGCAGAGAGAGAGAGGGGGAAGTAGGCTCCCCACCCAGCAGAGAGCCCAATGCAGGGCTTGATCCCAGGACCCTGAGATCATGACCTGAGCCAAAGGCAGAGGCTTAACCCACTGAGCCACCCAGGTGCCCCTCTACTCACCTTTGAATCTCTGTCCCTAGCACACGGCCCTGCGTGTAGCAGGTTCTTGGGAGCGGTTTCCTTACCTGAACGGGTGGTGAGGCCCTTTGAGGATTTGGGTACCGGTAGTGTTAGCAGGTTCTGAGGTAATTAAAGTTCCCTCTCCCTCACCTCTGCCAAGCCCCCTTGCGTATCCCTGAAGGTCTTCGAAGGTGATTGGGTTTCAGTAATCCACTCTGCCCTCATTTTCCCAGCGCCCTCTTTGTCTGAGGCCCTTGTGATGCCTCAGCCTGAAGGCAAAAGTGAACTCTCCGGCCCCTTGTATTTCCCATGGCCTGGCTTACACTGCCCTCTGCTGGGCGTTTGAGGGACAGGCATGTTAAAGGAGGGTTTGTCGTGACTTTCTTGACATTGGAGAAGAGAGGCTCCCCTATAGGGGCTGTTTGCAATGCGTAGTATTTAAGACCCCCTCCCCAATTTATCTTGCAACTCCTGAGGCTTACCAAACACAAGAGGCTTTTTACCAACGTCCCCGACCACTCTGACCATCAGATAATGCCATCTTCCAAGGCTCAAATTTCTCAGGCACTTTGTGTCTGGCCTTGGCCAAAAGGAAGGGAGTAGAGTTTATCTGATACTATTCCCCATCTGGTATCTGGTTTCTTCTGAGTCCCTGGGCACCTACTTCTTAGCGCTGTCCCAGCTGCCTTCAAGGGTTTGGGGTCACAGGAGGCATCGGAGCCAAGCAAGAGAAGGAATGGACCCTCCTTAGCTGGGGCTTGCAGCCACCTGCCTCACCCTTCTGCTTACACCTCCCAGCCTTCTGCCTGTTGTCCCTTCTCAGAGCTGATCCCTGCCCAGGTCTGTGAACACGAAATAGGGTCCTGCATGTTAGAGTGGGAAACTGGGGGCAAAAGATGCGGCCATCTCCCATTGACTTCGCTGTGGAACCTGCTAGAAGTATACGCCAAAGCCCCAGCTGAGGTCCCAGCTGATGGCCAACACATGTCACCAGACACGAAGCAGGAAGCTCCAGGCACCTTCTGACTGTAGTCTCATGAGAGACCCTAAGCAGGAACAGCCTACCTTACCCTAGCCAACCCCCAGAATCAGGAGATAATAATGATAGTTGTTTAAAGCCCCAGAGTTTGGGGATGATTTCTTATATGACCATAGATATCCAGAAAAAGTGGTTTATTAGGATTGTGGGATCCTGGGTATCAACACTGTTTTTCTGTATTTTCCAAGATTTCAGCAGTAACCATTTATTTCTTTTATAATTGATTAGAAATTGTTATTGAGAATAAAAACTTGGGGGACTTGGGTGGCTCAGTGGATTGAGCCGTTGAGCAGCTGACCTCAGGTCAGGTCGCACATGACCTCTGGGTCCTGGGATCCAGCCCTGTGTGGGGCTTCCCATCACCCAAAAGTCTGCTTCTCCCTCTCCCACTGCCCCTCACCCCGCTCCTGCTCTCTATCACATAAATAAAATCTTTAAAAGAAGAAGAAGAAGAAGAAGAAGAAGAAGAAGAAGAAGAAGAAGAAGAAGAAAAATATGGTCTATTTTTTTCCCCACTTCACCAAGGGAGAAATTAGGTCTGAATTTGAATTGAGGGACTTAAACCAGGCTTGGGGGAAAATTTTCCATGCAAGATTAATTAGATGCTTGAACGCATTAGAGACACATTCAAGTTGGTATGATGGAAAGAGTGGTCCATTCGGAGTGAGGAAACTTGGAAATGAATCTTCGGGTTTTTTTGGGTGACCTTGAGCAAGTCCTTGCTCAAATTCAGCTTTCTATTTTGAAAAATGCAGCTGGCTGCTTAGGGAAGATAACATCCAGCAGGGCGCCTGGCCCAGAAAAGTGGTAGGTGATCCTGCCTCATCAATGCCAATTATGAACAGGCATCTGCGAGCTCTGTGCACCGCCCATCCTTCACTGCCACCCGAGGCTACAGTTCCAATAATGAAATCTGCCTTTGAGAAAAACCACAGTTCTTTAAAAAAAAAAGAAGTCCAGCAACTCTGAGCGGCCCTCGAAGAGGTCCGGGCCTGCGCCGCCCGCCCTTGCTGGCTGGGGGTGGGTAGCGCGGCTCCTCCCGGGACCCCGGCGCCGACAGAGGGCGGGGGCGCGCCGGGCTGGTGTCCTGGCAACCCCGGAACGCGCTTCCGCGCGGGAAGCCAGCAGACCCGCTGAGCTCTCGCCCTCGGCTCGGGTTCCTCGCCCGCCCGGCGCCCGGCAGTTCTGCCGCCGGTTGGTGCGTTGATCTGGCCGCATCCTCGGTGGAGATCTCCGCAGAGGGAACGGGTGGAAGCCCGGGAGGTGGAAGGGGAAGGAGCACCTGGCGCCGGCGGGGCAGTGAGTCTGGGCGGGGAAGAGAACCCACTGGAACTCGACCACAAAAGCCCGGGGAGAGGGAGGAGCGAGGGAAGCTCTGATTAAAACGCCAACCCTGCCCCCTCTGGACCTGATGGCTTGTGGACTTTCTCCTTTTTTGCTTTGATTGATGCTTTTCTTAAAAAAGGTCTTTCCTTGGTCTCCGGGTTGCTTTTAATACTTAAAATCAACACACGTGTAGATGAGTCCCTGTACCCTGGAAATGGTCCACGGGACTGTCCTCTCCCCTCCATCGGCAGAGCGCCCTGCAGCAGAGAACTGGCGAAGGCAAGACAAAGGAGACTCCGCCATGACCACAGTGGAGAAGAGAGACAGTTGAGTTGAGGAAGTCGGAAGGGCTGGGTGTGGATTTGGACGCCAGATCGAAGTATATACCAAGGCCGGGAAGTTCAAAACACTTAAAGGACGGCCAGTTTGCGGGCGTATAAAAAGAACTCCTTAAATAGTAGCCTTTGTCTGTGTTAGACCAAGATATTTTGTTTGTTTGTTTTGTAAGCAGAGTTTATTGGGTTATAGGACAAAGCTCCCGAAAATGGAGGGACCCTAGAGGGTTGCCCCTTAACCCAAGATCGGATGAGGCAGATAGTAGCTCAAAGCAGAGGTTCTTACAAATTACCTCCTGGGATTCTGTAACAGCCCCAGAGGTATATTCCTAATGAATAAAGAGAGCCAGAGGTTTGACCTGCCCAAGGGTTCAGTCAATAAACAGAGAAACTGAGATTTGACCACAGTCTTCTGGTCTCCCAAACCTATGTCCTTTCATTTTTCCTTGCTCAGACATTAGATTGGTGGCACTGTTTATTGGATGGGAGAGCTCGGGTGGAAAGTATGATCCCTTTAAAGAAAGGTTTACATTAGATAATGGATGGTGGCTCCCTAATTGGTTCTGAAGGCTGAGAAGGATGTTTGGGGGCCCACGGCCTTTAGAGAACAGGGTCATGGGGCAGAACAGCCACAGTCTCAGAAAACCTTGGAGTGAGTGTATGAGCGTTTGTAGGTGAGTGACCTGCATGTGGGAAAAAGGGAACATTTTAGATGTTCTGTCTCTGCCCTATCAGATCATAGCTTGGTCCTCAGTCTTTTGTATTACAGATCTCCCATCTCCTCATTCTCCTTCACAAGTGCATGGAGAGGAAGGAGGTGTGACTCTCCATACCCACCTGTAAGTGGAGAGCAGAAGAGCAGAAGGAGTTAGAACCATTAATGGTCCGATGTGGCTAGGTCAGCAAGGAGGAAAAGGGTTTGGGATTCTAATGTTAAGCTCCAGACTTTTCCATAGTTTCCAGGTTGAGTTCAGGTAATGGAGGGAGCTGGGGTTTTAAAGATGGAGTAGAGGGGCTCCATGTTTTTGAGTTAGGGTTACTGGAAGAACACCAGACCCTGAGATCCCCAAAGATCTATGACTTCTTGTTTTGCTCTGTAGGTATGTCCCCTCAGGAGACCACATCTGAGCTCAGCTTAACACGGAGTCCATGGGTTTCGGGAAGGAAGGGGCTCCATGAGCCTGTTGAAGATGAATGCAAAACGGGGGTGTATATGCATTTTTCCAGGAAGGGGGGCCTATTGCTTTCATGACTCCTCAAGGGAGTCAGTGATCCAAAAACAGGGTTAAAAAACCACTGTCCTGGACCCTCAGGTTGTTTGTTGAGTCAAGAAATGGGCGAGAAACAGAGTGTTTGTTCAAAAGGTATCCACATTAAGCTAGCTTGGCTAGATGTATTACTTTCTGCTGCCAGACCATGCTATTGTGTAAATGAGCCGAGATGACAAGTGTGCGAAAGTTCTTGATTATGTAAGGTGTTATTCCTGACTAAAGACATGGAAATAATTAGCGTGAATTCCAGATGGTACCAAAGAAACAGACTTTCTTCTTAACTCCCCATTTCCCCCTGAATTCCTTTCTAGTTGCCGGAACCTTCTCTTGGTCCTTTTAGTTGAATCGTCTTGTATCAGAGCGGTTTAGTGAACTTGTTAGTTTCCTATTGGTTGGCTGACCGGACATTGAATTTGAATAACAATGATCATGCAAGGTGATGACCTTTTCCAGAAGGATGTGGTTTAGCTTCTCTGTATTACAAGAGCCTCCAGAGTTAGAGAGGTGGGGCAGGTGTGGGGAGCCGGGCTGGAGAGGTAATTGACTTGCTAGAATGACTGAAGTTACTTTACACAATGGGAGCATCACTGTAATTTCAGACTTGTAATTTCAGCTCTCTTCTCTTTGAGGAGATGCAGAGAGGCAGCCAGAAGCCCTAGAAGCTGTATCTAAGTGTCTCTGGGTTGTATTCGAGGCTCTGTTAGTTACTTCTAGGAAGATCCTGTAGTCAGCTGTTTGAAGGATGTGCTCTCTGCCTGTTTAGCAGAGAGACTGCTCTTCCTACCCTTGCTGTCAGACAAGCCTTTCCTGTTTCAGCAGCCACCTTCTAGACATTTGCTAACATAAAACTACTACTACTACTTCTCCTCCTCCTCCTCCTCCTCTTCCTCCTCCTTGTTCGTCTTCTTAAGATTTTATTTATTTATTTGGGGAGCCTGCATGCTCAGTTGGTTAAGTGTCTCCCTTTGGTTCCTGTCACGATCCTGGGGTCTTGGGATCGAGCCCCACATCGGGCTCCCTGCTCAGCGGGGAGTCTGCTTCTCCCTCTCCTTTTGCTGCTCCCCCTGCTTCTGCTTGCTTTCTCTCTCTCTGTCAAATGAATAAACAAAATCTTAAAGAAATATATTTTATTTATTTATTTGTCAGAGAAAGAGCACAAACAGCGGGATCAGCAGACAGAGCGAGAAACAGACTCCCCGTTGAGCAGAGAGCCTGATGCGGGGCTCAATCCCAGGACCCTGGGATCATGACCCGAGCCAAAGGCAGAAGCTTAACTGACTGAGCCACCCAGATGTCCCACCAACACAAAACTTATTACTCAAACAAGGAAATGTGCTAAATTTGTAGACAGTGATTTCACTGTTTGCAGCTCAGGGTTATATAATATGTTCGAATTTTGCCCCTAAAATTAAAAAAAAATGAACCTAGAAACTTGTGATGCCGTCCATAGCAACCAATTCTTGCTTTGGTGAACCTCAAGTCCGCTAGTAGCAAATATACAGTTAGAATGTTTACATGCTATGAAAAGGCAACCACTGGGGCCCCTAGGTGGCTCAGTAGGTTAAGTATCTGATTCTTAACTTTGGCTCAGGTCATGACTTCAGGGTCCTGGGATCAAGCCTCACCTCGGGCTCTGGGCTGGATGTGGAGCCTGCTTAAATGCTTAAGATTCTCTCCCTCTGGGATTCCTGGGTGGTTCAGGTGGTTTAATGACTGCCTTTGGCTCAGGTCATGATTCCAGAATCCTGGGATCGAGCCCCATATTGGGCTCTCAGCTTAGCGGGGAACCTGTTCTCCCTCTCCCTCTGCCGCTCCCCCGTTTGTGCTCTTCTGCTCTCTCTCTGTCAAATAAATAAAATCTTTTTTAAAAAATATTTTATTGATTTATTTGAACACAGAGAGAGAGAGAGATCACAAGTAGGCAGAGAGACAGGCAGAGAGAGAGGGGAAGCAGACTCCCCCTGCGGAGCAGAGAGTCCGATGTGGGGCTTGATCCCAGGATCCCGAGATCATGACCTGAGCTGAAGGCAGAAGCTTTAACCCACTGAGCCACCCAGGTGCCCCTCAAATAAATAAAATCTTTTTTTTTTTTTAAGATTTTATTTATTTATTTATTTGACAGAGAGAGATCACAAGTAGGCATAGAGGCAGGCAGAGAGAGAGAGGAGGAAGCCGACTCCCCGCCGAGCAGAGAGCCCCATGTGGGACTCGATCCCAGGACCCTGAGATCACGACCTGAGCCGAAGGCAGCGGCCCAACCCACTGAGCCACCCAGGCGCCCTCAAATAAATAAAATCTTTAAAAAAAAAAAAAAATTCCCTCTCCCCCTCTCCCTCTGCCCCCGCCCCCAATGCACTCTCCTCCTCTTCTAAAACGAATAAATAAATCTTAAAAAAAAAAAAAAAAAACTGCTGTTGAAACTGTTAAGACCTATGGGCAAAAATAATTGTAAGTAAATGCTCTTTTTCTTTTTTCAAGATTTTATTTATTTATTTGACACAGAGCAAGGGAGAGAGAGAGAGAGAGAGCAAGCACAAGCAGGGGAAATGGCAAGGAGGGGAGAAGCAGGCTCCCCGCTGAGCAAGGAGTCTGATATGGGACTCAATCCCAGGACCCTGGAATCATGACCTGAGCTGAAGACAGCCGCTTAACTGACTGAGCCATCCAGGTGCCCCTCTACTTTTTTTTTTTTTTTTAAGATTTTATTTACTTATTTGACCGAGAGAGGAATCACAAGTAGGCAGAGAGAGAGGCAGAAGCAGGCTCCCTGCTGAGCAGAGAGCCCGTTGTGGAGCTCAATCCCAGGAACCTGAGATCATGACTTGAGCTGAAGGCAGAGGCTTTAACCCACTGAGCCATCCAGGCACTCCAAGATGCCACTGTTATATAAGATTTTCTTCTACCTACTTTTTCTATTTTGTTCTCTTGATTTAGCTGTTAGGGTTAGTGTCAGTACCATCTTGATTATTGTAACATCAAGATACATTTTTTTTAAAGATTTTATTTATTTATTTGACTGACAGAGATCACAAGTAGGCAGAGAGGCAGGCAGAGAGAGAGGGGAGGAAGCAAGCTCCCTGCGGAGTAGAGAGCCCGATGGGGGCTCGATCCCAGGACCCTGGGATCATGACCTGAGCTGAAGGCAGAGGCTTTAACCCACTGAGCCACCCAGGTGCCCCTCAAGATACATTTTATAAATTACACTCTATAGCTCTATAACCTTGAACAAGTAATTGGGCATTTTTGACACTTGATTTCTTTATGTGTAATGTTATTTCTATTTTACTTGCGATTATGGTAATTCATTGCTAATACTGTTTACTTTACTTTTCTTTTTTTTTTTTAATATTTTATTTACTTATTTGACAGAGAGAGATCACAAGCAGACAGAGAGGCAGGCAGAGGGAGAGGAGGAAGCAGGCTCCCCGCTGAGCAGAGAGCCCGATGCGGGGCTCGATCCCAGGACTCTGAGATCATGACCTGAGGCGAAGGCAGCGGCTTAACCCACTGAGCCACCCAGGCACCCCTACTGTTTACTTTTCTTAAAGATTGGTTTTTCTTGAACTTTGCTTATCTACATTATTCGTTTTCCCATGAAGCCATAATTCTAATAATTTTTATTTCATTCATTTCTGTTTTTATGTTATGGTATCCTTTTTTGTCATTTTGGGGGGTTATTTTTTCCCCCTTATTTCTTGCATTGCAAGTTTAGCTCATTAATTTTGGATTTTTTTTTTAAGGTTTTATTTATCTATTTGTCAGAGAGAGAGAGTGGGCTCAAGCAGGGGGAACGGCAAAGGCTCCCCACAGAGCAAGGAAACCAATGTGGGATTTGATTCTGGGATCATGACCTGAGCCAAAGGCAGCCGCTTAACCAACTGAGCCACCCAGGTGTCCTAGAATCTTTGTCTTTTTATTTGTTTTTAAAGCTTTACTTATTTGTTTTAGAGAGAGAGAGAGGACCAATGGGAGGGGTAGAAGGAGAGGAAGAGAGAATCTCAAGCAGACTTGAGATCTCAAGCATGGAACGCAATGCAGGGCTTGATCTCATGATGCTGAGATCGAGACCTGAGCTGAAACCACATGTCAGATGTTTAACTGACTGTAGCACCCAAGTGCCCCTGGAATCTTTTTTTTTTTTTTTTAATACTATAATCTGTCAATTCTAAGGTGGACATTTTTCAGAGTTTGCATCTCTGAGGTTGGACTGGTCTTCCTAGTGCAGCGGGCCAAGTAGCAGGTGTGAAATAGTTGTTAGAAACTTTGCTGAATGAGCACTGAATAATGCAGAAGGTATGTCTGTGTCTTGGAAGAACATTCCAGAAGCAGTCGAGGAGCACTCATTTAAGAAGTGCTGCATCACCCATGTGCTTGTTGCACTGAGGTCAACTTAGGTGGGAAATGTGGGCATCAGTGATTGCACTGAAAAAGGGTTCAGTAATCACACTTTTTTTTTTTTATAAGAATTTTTTTTTCTTTTCTTTTTTTTTTTTTTAAAGATTTTATTTATTTATTTATTTGACAGACAGAGATCACAAGTAGGCCGAGAGGCAGGCAGAGAGAGAGAGAGAGAGGAGGAAGCAGGTTCCCTGCTGAGCAGAGAGCCCGATGCAGGACTCGATCCCAGGACCCCGAGATCATGACCTGAGCCGAAGGCAGCGGCTTAACCCACTGAGCCACCCAGGTGCCCCAGTAATCACACTTTTGAATGCAATAATGGCTTAACCAATTTTTTTGCTTATATTTTCCTTTTTTAAACATGCACACGAATGACAGGTCCTTAAAATCTACACCTAAGTAAGGTTGAAAGACTGCTTCAATAAATATATAATAAAAACTCATAAGCGGTAAAGCATTCTGTCATAGTTTAATTGGCAGCTTTCGTTCTTTGGGTACATAAAATACTGATATGCTAGACCCTTATATTCAGTGAAATACAGGATTACAGTAAATGCATTTCAGGCTCTACTTTCTACTTACTGCTTTACTTGGATAACTACAAGTTTTGATTTATAGTACTTATGTCATTGACCATGAAGCACCTCATGAATTCCATTGTGTTGTCCTCATTTACATAAACTATTTAGAAGTGTGGTTTGAGTTTCTAAGCTTATGAATGCTTTTGGCTGTTTTTTAATTATTGATTTCTAATTGTATTGCATTGTAGTCAGAGAGTGTGGTCTATGTTACATTTGTGGACACTACTTTTTGATACTGGGAAACTGTGCTCTCCCCTTCACAGCTCCGTCTCTCTCTCAGCCCTTCCCCTGGGCTCACCCCACCCAACTACTCACACATCAAGCAACCAGGTGACCCTTTCTTTACCTGGGGTTGCTCTAGGTGCTGTGGCACATTCCAGAACAGCTCTTCCCATGCTTGGCCCGCTCTGAGAATCACCTGAGGTGTTTCTTAACCATACTGACACCCAGGTCTTCCCTTGCAGGTCTGGGTCAGAGCTCTGGGATCCAAGTGTTAAACTGAGTGCCCCAAGGTGATCCTCATGACTTAGCAAATTGGAGAAACTGTGCAGTTGGGGAATCAGGAAGTGGGATGGGACTGAATGCAGTGGCGGAGCTAGACTTGAAGAGGAGGAATATCACTGCAGAACGTGAGCCTAATTGGTGCAGGGGAAGGAGGGTGTGCTCAGAATGCGTGTTCCCAGGCCTCACTTAGAGAGATTCTAATTCAGTGGGTTGTGATGGGATTTAAGAATCTGTATTTTTAACAGAGTTCTCAGATAATTCTGATGCAGGCAGTCCTTATGCCATACCCTGAAAAACTCAAGAATAGAGATCCCGGGGGAGGGGAAGGGAATGTACTCAAGAGTCACAGAAATCTGACTCCTCTTTTTTGTAATTTTCTTAGAACTAGAGGTTACATTGTGTCTATTGAGCTTCTATGCACTATAAAATCATGCATAAAGAAATGCAATATCCATTCCTCTTACTTTTTGTTTTTAAGTGACTGGTCAGGCACATAGCTCTATAAAATGACAAGAGAACAGACTGACTTTCACGAATCAGTAATTGTATAGCAGAGGGAAGATAATGGTTATGATTCTGTATCTGAAAAGCCTGGCTTTCAGGACTCTCTTACTTGGGGAATTTGGGAAGTTATAATTCTTTTTCATTTATTTGCTCAAATATGTGTTGAACATCTGCTTTGAGTCAGGCACTGTTCTGGGTGCTGCGAAGATGAGTAAGACATACTAAGTCTGGTGGGGAAGACACATATATAAATTAATGACAGTGGGGGGTGTGGAACCCATGGAAGTTTCTTTTTTAAAAAAATATATATTTTATTTATTTATTTGACAGAGATCACAAGTAGGCAGAGAGGCAGGCAGAGAGAGAGAGAGGAGGAGGAGGAAGCAGGCTCCCCGATGAGCAGAGAGCCCAATGCGGGGCTCGATCCTAGGACCCTGAGATCATGACCTGAGCTGAAGGCAGAGGCTTTAACCCACTGAGCCACCCAGGCACCCCCATGGAAGTTTCTGACGGTAGTTCTTTGGATTATTCATCAGTCTTTCCATGAATAATCCTTTGAAAGTTTGTTTTGGGATGCTCAATGCAATGTACAGATAGTTAGCTTGATTCAGATGTTATCTCTTTCACTTAATTCCAAGTAGGTAAACTCTGGAGGGTCAAGTAGTCTAGCATATGGTTAGGATTTTTGACTTTAGTGTCACAAGAGCTGTGATCAAATCTGGACTGAAGTGTTTATTTTCTGTGTGATCATAGGCAAGTTGCTTAACCATCTGTGCCTTAATTCCCTGGAAGGATAAGCAATACTTAGTTCTGTGGTTGTTATGGGAATTAAGTGGGATAATGCATGTAAAATGTTAACATAATCCTCAATACACAGTACATGCTCAATAAATGTTAGTTTTGAAAAAATAATTTATATAATCTAGGGAACAAGATGGAGGGCTAGGCATTTCATTTCATTTCAGTAATGAAATCTGATGGTGATGTGTTGCAGGTACTAAACACAGCAATTTTCTGGAATCTAAGGGATGCTTTGCCAACACAACATCCTCCAGCAGAAAGGTCAGCCGCTCATCTTCTGTTGAAACATGTCTTAGTGTGAGCGAGCCTCCAGGCCTCTGCAAAGTGTCTGCTCACCTAGAGTAAGTAAGGGTGCAATTAAGACCATAACTATTGGGGTAAATTCTGACCAGGAAGCCAATATTCTGAGAGGTGGCATGACATGTTTGGCAAGAGCATGGATCCTGGAGCTGGACTGTCTAGGTCAAACCCCAGCTCGGCCAAGTTCATCTGTGTGAACTTGGGAAAATTACTTACTTTCCTGGGCCTTAGTTTTTGCATCTGTAAAATGGAGATAATACTTCATAGAATTGTTTTGAGGTTTAAATGAGCTAATACATGGAAAGGGATTGGAAGACTCCGTGACGCACAATATGTGTTGTAGACATGCTTGTCATTATGAAGTTCAAAAGCAAGTGAACTAAGCTGTATTTTTTGGAATACATACTTAGGTGGTAAATCTTAGAGAAAAGCAAAGCCATGATTACTATAAAAGTCAGAGTCAGGATAGTCATTAATGCTCGGGGATAGGGACACACAAATGGTTTCTGGAGAGCAATGGATGGGGGGAAGAGTGGAGGGGAGGGCTGGCTTTATAATTATTTGTCAAACTATTTGTGGTGAGTACTTTTCTCTGTTTAGATTTCTTTTTCTTATTTATTTTTTTTTTAAAAGGTTTTATTTATTTATTTGACAGATAGAGATCTGTCTCTGTAGGCAGAGAGGCAGGCAGAGAGAGAGAGAGGAGGAAGCAGGCTCCCTGCTGAGCAGAGAGCCCAATGTGGGGCTCAATCCCAGGACCCTGTGATCATGACCTGAGCTGAAGGCAGAGGCTTTAACCCACTGAGCCACCCAGGCGCCCCTCTCTTTCTTTTTCTTTTTCTTTTTTTTTTTTAATTTTATTTATTTGAGCGAGTGAGAGAGAGAGCATGAGAAGGGGGAGGGTCAGAGGAAGAAGCAGACTCCTTGAGCTAAGCAGGGAGCCCAACTCGGGTCTCAATCCCGGGACTCCAGGATCATGACCTGAGCTGAAGGCAGAGACTTAATCAACTGAGCCACCCAGATGCTGCCCCTTTGTTTAGATTTCTTCACAGTAAAAGTTTTGGAGCCCCCCCCTTTTTTTTTTCTTTTTGGAACTTTTTTTTTTCTAATGTCTTTTATTTTTAAAGGTTTTATTTATTTATTTGACAGAGATTACAAGTAGGCAGAGAGGCAGGCAGGGAGAGAGAGGAGGAAGCAGGCTCTCCGCGGAGCAGGGAGCCTGATGTGGGGCTAAATCTCAGGACCCCGGGATCATGACCTGAGCCAAAAGCAGAGGCTTAACCCACTGAGCCACCCAGGCGCCCCTCTAATGGCTTTTGTTATAAGGAAAGTAAGTACACGTATAAATTTTGAAAGTATAAAAACAATATTAAAAATAAAACTCATGGCAATTCCACCTCTTAGAGAATCAATATTAACATATTTTTAAAAAGATTTATTTTTAAGTAATCTCTACACTCAACGTGGGGCTTGAACTCACAACCCTGAGATCAAGAGTCATGGGTTCCACAGACAGAGCCAGCCAGGTGTGCCTTAATGTTAACATTTTGAAGTTATTTATTTTTCTTTAACTTTTATTTAAAATTTTTAAACTTAACATCTAATGTATTATTTGTTTCAGGGGTATAGGTCTGTGATTTGATGTTGTTTTTTTATGTGCATGAGAAAAAAAAGTCTTCACCCTTCTAAAGTGTGCAAACTCAGTGGCTTTTTCTTTTCTTTTTTTTTTTTTTTAAAGATTTTATTTATTTATTTGTCATAGAGAGAGAAACGAGAGTGAGCACAGGCAGACAGAGTGGCAGGCAGAGGCAGAGGGAGAAGCAGACTCCCTGCCAAGCAAGGAGCCCGATGCGGGACTCGATCCCAGGACGGTGGGATCATGATCTGAGCCGAAGGCAGCTGCTTAACCAACTGAGCCACCCTGGCGTCCCTTTTTTTTTTTTTTTTAAGATTATTTATTTATTTATTTGACAGAGATCGCAAGTAGGCGGAGAGGCAGGCAGAGAGAGAGAGGAGGAAGCAGGCTCCCCACCGAGCAGAGAGCCCGGCTTGGGGCTCGATTCCAGGACACCGGGACCATGACCTGAGCCAAAGCCAGAGGCTTTAACCCACTGAGCCACCCAGGTGCCCCAAACTCAGTGGTTTTTAACATACTCACTAAACCATCACCACAATCAATTTTAGAACATTTCATCACCCCCAAAAAGAAGCCCATCCTCTTGAGCAGTCACTCCCACCATGTCCCCTAACTCACCAGCGCTAGACAACCGCTGATGTCCTTCTTATCTCTGTAAACTTGCCTATTCTGGACATTTCATATAAATGGAATATGTGGCCTTTGGTGTCTGGCCTTTTTCATTCAGTGTTTCATTTTCAAGGTTCATTAATGTTACAGCATGTATCAGTACATCATTCTTTTTTTTTTTTAATTGGGGTGAATTATATATAACATAACATTTGCCATTTTATCCATTTTTCCCCACTGGCATTGATTACCTTTCAACTATCACTGCTATATTTTTTTAAAGGATTTTACTTATTTATTTGACAGAGAGAGAGAGAGCAAGCACAAGCAGGGAGGGCAGCAGAGGGAGAGGGAGAAGCAGGCTCCCTGCAGGGCTCAGTCCCAAGACCCCAAGATCATGACCTGAGCCAAAAGCAGACACTTAATGACTAAACCACCCAAATGCCCCCATCCTTGTTACTTTTAAAAACATTTTCACCAGTCCTGGGCGCCTGGGTGGCTCAGTGGGTTAAGACTTCAGCTCAGGTCGTGATCAGGTCAGCTCAGGTCATGATCTCAGGGTCCTGAGATCAAGCCCAGCATCCGGCTCTCTGCTCATCGGGGAACCTGTTTTCCCCTCTTTGCCTGCTTGTGATCTCAGTCTGTCAAATGAATAAATTAAAAAAATCTTAAAAACAAACAAACAAACCATTTTCACCAGTCCCAATAGAAATGCTCTACCCATTAAGCAGTAATTCCCCATTCTCCCCTCTCTGCTGACCCTGGTACTCTAATCTACCCTAATCTACTAACCTGATCTACTTTCTGTCTCTCTGAATTTACCTATTAAGGTATTTCATATAAATGGAGTCCTATAATGTTTGTCCTTTTGTATTTGGCTTATTTCACTTAACACAATGTTTAAAGTTTCATTCATGTTGCAGCATGTATCAGAACGCCATTCCTTCTTATGGTTGAATAATATTCCACTGTATGTCAATACCACTTTTGCTTCTCCATGCATTGGTCAGTGAGCATTTGGGTGGTCTCCACTGTGTGGCTAATGTGAGTAATTCTGCAAAGAACATTCCTTTACAAGTATCAGAGTCTGTTTATAGTTCTTTGGGGGTATATGACTAGGAGTGGAATTGCTGGGTTATATGGTAATTCTCTAACTTTTTTGAGGAAACACCACACTGTGTCAGTCCCCTCAAGTTGTGGGTAAATAAATGATATGTCGTGGACATTTATGGGGGTCAGACCTAGTTGTCATAAGGGAGAGTAATTCTAGTGTAAGATATGTAACATTAGGTTCTGACTACCAATTTAAGCCCATGGAAGAATCTAATCCTCTTTCTTTCCAGCCTGGCTGCAGATTTGGGTCTGAAATCCTCCTCCTCACATTCTGATCACTCCTCTGAAACCTCATTGCCTGAAGTGCCAAAGGATAAATATCGTGAGGAGTTCAGTCTGCTTAAATTGCAGACAAGTGAGTATGTCATAGCCTCTCCCCTGTATGCCTCCACACCCAGGGCTTTCCAGAAGTCTGTCGTGCTGTTGAGCACTGTTCACTCAGGAAGTGTCAGGGGTGGACATGCTTCATCTCTAATTCTCACAGTGACTCTGCTGAATATATGAAATATATTTTTGAATATGAAATACATATAAAATGTATATTAAAATTGTATGTCATAAAATATATGATATGGAAATATATTTTCTAAAACTAAAATGGATTTATATAAAAACCATAAAAGTACTATAGCAAAGCATTAAAATAATAAAAAATAAAGCATTAAAATAATAATAATAGTATTTAGAGTATAGAAACCCTTCCCAGTGTTTTTCCAACAGTATCTCCATTATGCCCTGTATCTGTGAGGAATTCTGAAACATGTATGTGCATGCATGCATGTACTCAGGCATATATAGGTTATATTATATATACAATCATATTTGCACTCGTGGAAAATAAGATATAAACTATTTTCACGCAAGGCAAATAGATCATGGACCTCTTTCTGTGTCACACATATAAATCTAGGTGGCTAATATAGACCTACCCATTTTACACAGAATCCACTGAGGCTTGGAGAGACTTCGTCACTCATACGAGAACACTCATACGAGAACACGGTGTTGGGGTTAGAATTGGAACTTGCCAGCCTCCAGAGCCTGTGTGCTTTCTTGGCCATCACAGAGCCCAAGGGCTTCTCAAGCAACCCTAACGCTGTTAGGGGATCTCTCATTGTTTAAAATTGCTTTAGCGGTTTATAAGAAAGGTACTGAATGAGGAAACAAAGACACGGACAGGTCCAGCAACCTGCCCGAGGTCTCGCAGGGGCCTTTCTCCTTTGCCGGAGTTGCGTGGAGACATCTTCCCGTGTCACTCTTGCGCACGCGCCCGCCATCGTTGCTGCCACCACCACGGGCCATCCTGCCCAGTTGCGGTGGTTGCCAGGCCCTTCCCTGCCTGATAGGCATGCTCTTCTTCCTACCCACTTATCAGGGTGAAGGTTGGAATGTAGGTGCTCTGAGACACGTAAAAGTGTCTCAGAGCTTTCCATTCGATACATCACTTCCAGCTAAAAACTTGGCTTCAGTTTTGGACGAGAGGGTAAAAAGGGAAAAAAGAGGCCTCTTAGATCCCTCTCTCTCCACTTCCCTCCTTTCAGGCCTCATCCGCCCGAGGCTGACATTGCCCCTGATGTAGAACCAAGGGATTACACACGTTGATAAAGGACAGCCAATCAGAGAGTGCCTGGGACAACTTTCCTGTGATTTAACTGCGTTACGTGAGGCTGGGAGCGATGCTGATGGGAGGATTTCTGATGTCTTGCAGAAGATGGGCAGCGTCCGGAATGGACATTTTACCCAAGATTTAGCAGCAATATCCACACCTACCATGTTGGAAAGCAGTGTTTCTTTAACGGGGTCTTCCTTGGCAACAGGAGGTCTCTGTCAGAGAGAATGGTGGACAAGTGCTTTGGGAGGAAGAAATACGGTAATATTTTCCTCCTGGACCTTGCCTGTGCCATGCCTAAAAATACTCCCTGAGTTGTGGTTCTGTAGGCCCAACATTCCATGGCTGGCATCCGCCCTCTGGGGTCACCATGTCACTCGAGCGCAGCCAGGAAGATGGGAAAGTGAAGGGGACGGCTGGCAGACTGCACTTTCTGGCAAAGAACTCACAACATATGCTGATCCACATTTTTGTTTTTCTCTGAATTTCATAAAATGCTAATGTGACATTTAAGTCCTCAGATAAGTTCTCTCAGATACTTATTAATAGAAACCTTCATTCAAGCCTCCAGAAAATAATTTAGGTTTCAGTTAGCTGCTGCCCATCATATGTATTTAAATTGTACATTATATTCTTCAAAGGGAAAATATTCCCTTAAACCTTAGCCTGAAGTGCATGCTGTTATTTCATAGCTTATTTAATTAAAGGTAATTGAGATGAGTGTATATATATATATATATATAGAGAGAGAGAGAGAGAGAGAGAGAGTGTTTGGAACATGGGGAGTTCTCTGTCCCAACCTACCCATAATAGATTTATGGAAAGATCCTAGGGTTGCTGGGTACCCAAGGACCATTATAGCACATGCTTCTCTGGAAATACCTGTATAGGAGGCAGCCATTGCTTCATGGATTGCTGTCACAGGGATACAGAGGGAAAGAAATAGAAAGTTCTCATTCTTGAGTTTCAACATAGGCCTTTAAAAAAAAAAAAGTTTTTATTTATTTATTTGACACAGAGAGAGAGATCACAAGTAGGCAGAGAGGCAGGCGGGTGGCGGGGAGGAAGCAGGCTTCCTTCTGAGTGGAGAGCCCAATGTGGGGCTCAATACCAGGACCCCAAGATTATGACCTGAGCCAAAGGCAGAGGCTCAACCCACTGAGCCACCCAGGTGCCCCTCAACATAGGCTTTAAACTCAGAGCAGAGACAAATAGTTTTCTTCTTCTTCTTCTTCTTCTTCTTTTTTTTTTTTTTTTTAAGATTTTATTTATTTGACAGACAGAGATCACAAGTAGGCAGAGAGGCAGTCAGAGAGAGGAGGAAGCAGGCTCCCTGCTGAGCAGAGAGCCGGATGCGGGGCTCGATCCCAGGACCCTGGGATCATGATCTGATCCAAAGGCAGAGGCTTTAACCCACTGAGACACCCAGGCATCCCCAGAGACAAATAGTTTTAAAGATCAAGGCTTTTGTCTGGCAAGAGAATACACAAGAAGCCATGCTAGAGGAGGTGGGAGAGCTTTGGGGAGTCCCCATTCTGCTTGATTCCCAACACCAAAGCCTAGCTGGGGTTTCTGCCTCTGAGGGTGGCTGGGCGAGATCTCAAGCTTCAGAGTCAAGTGGTTATCTGCTCTGGCTGAGCAGCAGGGTAGTGTGACTGCTATGGGCAATGTCTGGGCAGAAAGCCAGCCTCAAGGTCTCACCTACCCAGGAGATGCAGAGGAATAGCTGCATTTTTGTGCCCTGTGAAGACTAAAGATTGGGATACAGAGAAAGTAAGAAACAGAGAGCCAGCCAGGAGAACTGCCCCGGTCTTACAACTGAAATGCTGGGAGACCACAGTATGAGGGGTGGGGGACCATCAAGCTAGGGATCGAAGGAGAATAAATTGTTGCTTCACCTGATACATTGTGGAGGGGGCTGGCTTCCTGAGGATCAGATTAGATGACATGTTTTAGCAGACAACAAAAATAAATGGCAGCTTTCAGAGAGTAGCAGAGATAATGTGAGTATCAGATACTAGTGTGGTTTGCAGTCCATGACCCAGGACCCAAAGCCTTACCCCAGAGCCCTGATATCATGTAAGCCTGTTGTGCACACCCTGACTTCTCACTCCCAACTGAGATGCAGCCATTGGGTAGAATGGGGAAGATTTATTTAAATATGAGATAATGGAGAAAAATCAGGAAGGGACTAAGTGTAGCTGTATAGTACTTAAGGATGTTCTTGGCCACAGTAGGACAAAAACCAAACTGTCAGAGGCTTAAATCACAAGATATTATATGTTTTTTTGAACATATTTTATTTATTCATTTGAGAGAGAGAGAGAGAGAGAGTGCACACAAACAGGGGGAGAGGCAGGGGAGAGGGAGAAGCAGACTCCCTACTGAGCAGGGAGCCTGATATGGGCCTCGATCCCAGGACCCAGAGATCATGACCTGAGCTGAAGGCAGATGCTTCACCATCTGAGCCATCCAGGTGCCCCAGATATTATATGCTTTTTTTGAAGTTAGTTATTATATATTTAACAAGAAGCTTTGAAATCTAGGTGGCCTATATGGACTGGTTGCCCAATGATGTCATCAAAGACACCAGTTCATTTTGTCTTTCTGTGCTGCTATTCTCAGACTGTGTTGGATTTTTGTCTTCATACTTGTCATCTTATGGTTACAAGAGAACTGTTGCTGTTCCAAGCATTGTATCTCTATTCAAAACATGAAAAAGAGGAATCTCTCTTGTTGCCTTTCTCTTTTAGAACAAAGGGAAAATTTTCTCAAATGGTCTTTAGGAGACTTCCATCCACCCCGTCTCACTGCCTAGAACTGGGCCAGTGTTAAGTATTCGTTAGAAATAAATGGGATTATCACGATCGACTCAAATCCTAATCCTAACCCATGACTTCCCTCCTAGCTCAAAGTAAACATTATCCTGAATTATGTGCATTATTATTTCCCTTCCATCCTTCCTTCATTCCTTTGTTCCCTCCTTCCTTCCTTTTATGGTCTTTATATGTGCTGAATAAATGCAAAGATATACTTATGAAATATTTACTGAATATATAGAATAAAGTATCACAATCACTTTCATGCTTCTTATTCCATTTAAGAAAAGAAGTATTGTTGGGCGCCTGGGTGACTGAGTGAGTTAAAGCCTCTGCCTTCAGCTCAGTTCATGATCTCAAGGTCCTGGATCGAGCCCCGAATCTCGCTCTCTGCTCAGCAGAGAGCCTGCTTCCCCCTCTCTCTCTGCCTACTTGTGATCTCTCTCTGTCAAATAAATAAATAAGATCTTAAAAAAAAAAAAGAAATGGAGTATTGTCTTTACATTTTAAATTTCTTTTTCAAAAATATTTTATTTATTTGACACATAGAGAGAGGGAGAGTGAGAGAGCACAAGCAGAGGTAGCTGCAGGCAGAGGGAGAGGGAGAAACAGTTTCTCTGCCGAGCAAGGAGCCCAATGTGGGGCTGGATCCCAGGACCCCAGAATCATGATCTGAGCCGAAGGCAGATGCCCAGTGGATTGAGCCACCCAGGCATCCATCAAGTCTCTTTTTAATATAGGTCCTCCCCTTTCCTTGCAGTTTATTTGGTGTAGAAACTATGTCATGGGCTCCTGGGTGTCTCATTTGGTTGGGTGTCTCCTTTGGCTCAGGTCATTATCTCAGGGTCTTGGGATCGAGCCCTGTATCGGGATCATGATTCAATGGAGAGTCTGCTTCTCCCTCACTTTCTGCTGCTCCCCCTGTGTGTGCTCTCTCACTCACTCTGTCTCTCTCTAAAATAAATAAATAACATCTTAAAAAAAAAAAAAACCAGAAAGAAACTAGATCATGTATCCTGTAGAGTTTGCCAGTCAGGATTTTGCCAATTACACTTCTTGGTACCATTTAACAGGTTTCTCTGTCCTGTGTATTTCTTGTAAACTGATAGTAGGACCTATAGGCTTGATTTGTTTTAGGTGTGATTACTTCTTAGGTGATGTGCAGTGACTTCTTTAACTCCAGAATAAAATGATCTTTTCCCATTTTTTTTCTCTTCCTCAATCTCTTACAGTGCTTGATACTGTTAAGCTTGGCACCAGACATTTCTTCTTTTCGTGACATTCTCTTCTCTCTTGTTATTTCTTGGATAAGATGGAGAGACAGCATCATGACTGCCAGTCAGCTTCCATTACAAACTGAAATTCAACACCTTTATTATAGAAAAAAAAAAAGATTGAAATATGTTTCATTAATGGTTGGCTCTAACCCATTAGCTATGATCAGGCCATTGGTAGAGTTCCTTCAAGGCCTAATTTGTTGTCATAGAACAAAGAACAAAATGTTGTCTGTAGTTATAAATTATGGGGAAATAGACCTGAAAATATAATTTTTCTCTTCTGTAGCTCTTCCTCATTAGCTAATTTCCTTCTGAGATCTAGTCAGAGACACTGATTCCAATTACCTTTGCTTCTTAAGCATTATAAGATACAGGGATTCAAAGAGCACCAATGCTCAGATTTTAAGCAGACGCCTTGCTTACTCTTTGCAGATACCTTTGATTCACCATTCACTTTATTTATTTTTTTTTAAAGATTTTATTTATTTATTCGACAGAGAGAGATCACAAGTAGGCAGAGAGGCAGGCAGAGAGAGAGGAGGAAGCAGGCTCCCCGCCGAGCAGAGAGCCCAATGCGGGGCTCGATCCCAGGACCCTGGGATCATGACCTGAGCCGAAAGCAGAGGCTTTAACCCACTGAGCCACCCAGGCGCCCCTCACCATTCACTTTAAACCAAAATATCCCATCTGAACCTAAGCGATTATTCTTTCCCAGGGTGGGGTTATCATGGCACTTTCTGGAAAATCTCCCAAACACAGTGTTTTTCAAGCACACTTTTCATCTTCTCCAGGCAAGACAATCACAAACATAATAATATGTACCTCATAAAAAAACATGAAATTATCTTGTTTCCATTGTCGTATTGATAGAGCCTATCTTTGGATTACCTTTAGTCCTTTTTATGATCATGTTTTTAAATTTTTAAAAATTTTATTCATTTATTTGAAGAGAGAGAGAGAGCCAGCACAAGTATGGGGAGCAGCAGGTAGAGGGAGAGGGAGAAGCAGGTTCCCCACTGAGCAGGAAGCCTGATGCAGGGCTCGATCCCAGGACCCCGGGATTGTAACCTGAGCTGAAGGCAGATGCTTAATGACTGAGCCACCCAGGCACACCCATGTTTTTAAATATCATTCACAGATATTGATCCTAGGAATGGAATACCAAAGTTAACTCCAGGAGATAATCCATATATGTACCCAGAACAGAGTAAAGACTTCCACAAAACAGGATCAACTCTCCCACCAGTGAATTTCTCCATGTAAGTGTCTGTGAATACTAGGGTTCTTTTGTTAATTTTATTTTTATTTATTTTTAAAAAGATTTTATTCATTTATTTGACAGAGATAACAAGTAGGCAGAGAGGCAGGCAGAGAGAGAGGAGGAAGCTGAGCAGAGAGCCTGATGTGGGGCTCCATCCCAGGACGCTGTGATCACGACCTGAGCCAAAGGCAGAGGCTTTAACCCACTGAGCCACCCAGGCGCCCCTCTTGTGTTAATTTTAAAGTAATTGTATCTCTTTGTACTATATATGTTATATTTCATAAGGAATAGATTCCAACAAAGCATGGTTGCCGACAATTCCTAGAAAAGTTCATTTCTAGTTCCTTAGTGTCCGCGTATATGTGTGTGTGTAACTGAAATTATACACAGGATCTTGACTACAAAAATGTGGTTGTTAATTTTGTCCCTATCGTTATTACTGTAAGTCTGAAGACTTTTCAGTTTCATATCGAATCAGATTGTTCATCAGTGACTACTGTTTGAATTGATCTACACTTGGAACTAAACTTAGGCCAAAGTGACTGAGGAGAAAGGGAGGTTTGTTAAGTTAAAAGAAAAATAGTAGGTATATTGCATTAATATTTTAAAAAAATGGATCACGTTTGCTTTCATGATGTTTAGTACAAATTATAATAAGAATTATGACCTTTATAGCTGTGAGGCCCGTAGGAGGCCATTAAAACCGGAAAATTAAACATTCTATTGAACACGATGATGTACCAATCTCTCTGCTATAGAAGCCATGCCAATTTGATGGTTGTCTGTTCTGTTTTTCAGAGTGCCTTATGAAAAGAAATATGATACATTTATTCCACTAGAGCCTCTTCCACAAATTCCTACGTGAGTTCTCGCACCGTGTTTTTATATTATCCAATCTTTATGAAATTATTAGTTATTTATAATTTTCTCCTACGAAGGAGCTCGTAGGCCCCCAACACAGAGGGACCTTTGGCCTTCCAGCAGGTGGGGCAATTTGTATGGAGGGTTTTGGTGAGGCACTTGGAGGGCAAGTGCTGTGGAGTCTGGCAGCTGGGTTGTCCTCATCTTCAGCAGGTAAGATGGACAGTCCGCCAGAGGCCCCATTTTGTGCTAGGTAAACACTATGGGGGGGGGTTTATATGGAGCAAAAAGATTTTCAAAACCCAAGAGCTGTTGGAAAAGAAAGGCCAGTGCTTAAATGAGTGCAGCCAAGGAGGCTGGTTAGAGTTTGAAGAGGCAGAGGAAAAGCCATCTGAATATTCTCATGTTTGAGGGAAATATCGTTCTTCTGATCTCGTATTTTAAGTTCACCATCATTCTGAACCTCATTTATTTGCCCAAGTAGGGTTTAGACCTAGAAAATTATATGTGTCAGCATAAAAAATTTCACTTTCCAGGGGCACGCCGGGGGCTCAATCTGTTAGGCAACCGACTCTTGATTTTGGCTTGGGTGATGACCTCAGGGTCCTGGGATTGAGCTTGTGTTGGGCTCCCTGTTCAGTGAGAGTCTGCTTGTCTTCCTCTGCCCTTCCCTTTGCCCCTCTCCTGCTTGTGTGTGTGTGTGTGTGTGTGTGCTCTCTCTCTCTCTCTCTTAAATAAATAAATAAATAAATAAATCTTAAAGTAATTTAACTTTAAAATTTTTATTTATTTGAGAGAGAGATAGAAAGAACATGAGTTGGGGATAGGGAGAAAGGACTTCCGACTGAGCAGGGAGCCTGATGCGGGGCTCGACCCTAGGACCCTGAGATGATGACCTGAGCTGAAGGCAGACATTTAACTGATGCCATTAACTGCATTAACTGGCGCCATCCAGGCGCCCCCAAAATTTCACTTTCTAATACAAAACAGTGTCATGTAAGTATGGCTAGAGTGGGCAAGTGACCCACAGTCTGACCTACGTTCAGCTGAGAGAAGAGACCAAACCCTGGAGCTTAGTGGAAATAAAAGCCTTTTTTAAAAAAAGATTTTATTTATTTATTTGACAGACAGAGATCACAAGTAGGCAGAGAGGCAGGCAGAGAGAGAGAGGCAGAAGCAGGCTCCCTGCTGAGCAGAGAGCCCAATGCGGGGCTCGATCCCAGGACCCTGGGATCATGACCTGAGTCGAAGGCAGAGGCTTTAACCCACTGAGCCACCCAGGCGCCCCAAAATAAAAGCCTTTTATTCTGAACTTGTGAGCTTTATTTATTTTCTTTTTTAAGATTTTATTTATTTAGTTGACAGAGATCACAAATAGGAAGAGAGGCAGGCAGAGAGAGAGGGGGAAGCAGGCTCCCCGCTGAGCAGAGAGCCCGATGCGGGGCTTGATTCCAGCACCCTGAGATCATGACCTGAGCTGAAGGCAGAGGCTCAACCCACTGAGCCACCCAGATGCCCCAGACTTTTGAGCTTTAATACCTTCATGGTACTGTATTATTCCTCGAGGCACATAATTAGGGCTTCTCATGTCTGTATTCTGCACTTTTTGTAAACACTCTTCTAGAATATTTAAAATGAAAGTAATTGCCAGGGCACAAAATAAGTCTTTATACATTTAAGAAGACTGAAATCATATCAAGTATCTTTTGTGACCGTGATGTTGTGAAAACAGAAATCATTTACAAGAGGGGAACTGGAAAAATCACAAATATATGACAAGTGATGGATCAAAGAAGAAATAAAAACAGGGATAAAAAAATACTTTCAGACAAGTGAAAATGGAAATACAACATACCAAAACTTATGGTATACTGCAAAAGCCGGTAACAAATGCCTATGTTAAGAAAAAAGAAAGATCAAATGAACAACCGAACTTTACACCTCAAGGAGCTAGAAAAAAGAACAAACTAAGCCCAAAGTTAGTAGAAGGAAGGAAATAACAAAAGCCAGAGGGGAGATAAATGAAATAGAGACTTAAAAAACAGTAGAAAAGATCAATTAAAGTAAGAGCTTTTAAGAAAAATTATTTATTTTAGGTGCACCTGGGTGGCTTAGTGGGTTAAGCATTTACCTTCAGCTCAGGTCATGATCTCAGGGTCCTGGGATTGAACCCGCATCGGGCTCTCTGCTGAGTGGGGAGCCTGCTTCCCCCCCTCTCTCTGCCTGCCTCTCTGCCTACTTGGGATCTCTCTGTCGAATAAATAAAGTCTTTAAAAAATTATTTATTTTACTTTATTTTTAAAAGATTTTATTTATTTTATTTGACAGACAGAGATCACAAGTAGGTGGAGAGGCAGGCAGAGAGAGAGAAGAGGAAGCAGGCTTCCCCGCTGAGCAGAGAGCCCGATGTGGGGCTTGATCCCAGGACCCTGGGATCATGACCTGAGCTGAAGGCAGACGCTCAAGGACCAAGCCACCCGGATGCCCCAATTTGACAGACTTGATCTCAAGTCTATCATAATATTTTGTTACAATTATTATGTTTATTATATTATTTTTATCATGAGTCTGGTTTTTTTTATTACTTCAACAAAAGTTTAAAAAAATGATTTCTTTCGATGTTAGGGAATGCTTGTGGTTTTGTTCTATTGATGCTTTCTGCTAGTATCTTTCTATATTGCCCAAATGAGAGCCCGCTCGTCTTGTTTGGGCTTCTTTATGTGATACCCTTGACCCCCACCTATTACCTATGTAGTCATCCTGTTTCCTTCCTGCAAGGACTTCCCCATTGCTAGCAGATTTATCAGGGCATTTTTCCCCCAGTCATGGTGCATTTCTCCCTAAATGTATGAAAACCGTAGCTGCCAAAAGTTGAAAAGATGAAGAATGTCTGACTCATCCCAGGAGTCCCAATTCCTGGTACCTCTTGGAACACACACAGTGTAGGCCAGCATATGTCCTTTCAAATCTGCAGACTTGGGAGGATGCCGGTGTCTGACTTAACTGAGGCCACAGCAAAACAACAGAAGGCACACTCAGGTGGGCTTCTCAAGAGAGCTGAATGAAAGGACTGTTTCCGGATGGATAAACAGCTGGAGGGAAATTTCGTGGAAGGGCAAAGTCCCCTGAGGCTCTCTTGATTGGGCAGTCACCACTGTCACCACTCCCAAAGGTTTCATTGCCCAGCTTGACAGGAGATGGAGAATGGCTGTCAGGAAGGTGTTGTGGCAGTGGAGAGTGTAGTCACAGGCAGAAGTGGGGTACCTCAGGAGATAGTAGGAGTAGAGGAGCTAGGTAAGAAATACCCCAACCTCTGCTTGCTTTCTGGTTTCCTGTTGATTAGCCAGGTGTTAGCCAAGCCTGGCTGAAAGCTAGGGGCATATGGTAGGGTCAAGGTGGTACAAGTTGCAGGGGTCAGGTCTCTGGGCAGAGAAGGGCAGAAAAGAGAGTTGGGTCTGGGGAAGAGGGAAATGCTGAACAACTAACATGGTGGTTTGTTTCATCGCCAGTCTCCTAAATTGGGGGGCCTTCTTGCTTTGGAGGATGCCGTGTCTGATCCCCTGAAGGTATTTGTCCATTTTGCTGCATACAAACTCAAACCCAAGTGTTGTTTTCTTTCCACAGCTTGCCTTTCTGGGTGAAGGAGAAAGCCAACAGGCTGAAGCACGAGATAAGAGAGGTGGAGGAGCTTGATAACTGGCAACCAGCGTCCCCCTTGGTGCACAGTTTATACCCTCCTGGTGGGTTAAAGAACCTTCAAAGAACAGTATAAAAACTGGAGGCAAGCCTGGAAGAGAAGGCCTTTGAGAGGCTTCACAGTGGAGAGGAGAGAAGGCGAAGCCTCTCCCAGAGTGGATGGTGTCCTTTGCCCCAACGTGGTCCTTGGGCTGATGACACGGCCATGCATCACTGGTTGAGTGTGTTGGTTGAGCACTGGTAATCTTATAATGGAGCACAGCCTTTAACTCTGTGCCTCTATCCACAGGTTCTCTGGATTCCGCAAGACAGTCCTGAACAGAAACAGGTCCGTAGAACCCGTACTGACTAGTCAGGGGAGCCCCTTCGATCGATCACTTCTGTCAGTGTGACTGCTCTAAATCAAACGCTTGACTTTGATGAGTAATCACTGTGCTGTGCTCTTTTTAACTTTATATTTTGAAAACTTTCAAACTTACAGAGAAGTTGTGAGACTCATTCAATGAAAAAATCCCCACATATCCCTCATCCAGAATCTACAACTGTTAACATTTGTCAAACTTGGTGCCTTCTCTCTCTTTCTTTTGTTACTCTTATTGTTTTGTGGAATTATTTGAGAATGAGTGGCTGCCATCATAGTCCTTTACTATATAATTTAACATGTATCTCCTGAGGTAAAGGATCTTCTCCAATGGTTGCCATATAAGTATCAAATTCAGAGAACTTAAAATTAACACTGATGCAATTCTACTGGTAGACGGCCAGTCTTCAGTTTTATTCAGTTAAATTTAGTTTTCGAAGGATACTCTCAAATTATTGGTAAAATGCAGGCATGGGGCTTTCATTAATTTGGTAAAATTGTTCTTATTAATACTACTTTGAGATTTTCTCTGCTATTTGCTTGGTACATGTCAGGATATTGTGAAAGCTGGATCTCCACAGGTCATTCATACCATTGTCCTGCATCGCTGTTCTCCACTTTTGTAACGTTTGTCCACATGGCCACGCAGGACGAGAGCTCCATGAGGACCAGTCCTGAGTCTTAGGGCCTTTCCTCAATGAGGCAAGAAGCAAATATCTGGAGAAAGAGGTGGGAACAAAAGCCAACTGTATTCAGTCAGGCCAGGCTGTCACCCTCTGCAGTCAAGCCAATGACTCAGCAACTTTTTTTTTTTTTTTTTTTAAGATTTTATTTATTTATTTGACCCAGAGAGAGAGAGAGAGAGATCACAAGTAGGCAGAGAGGCAGGCAGAGCGAGGGGGAAACAGGCTCCCCGCTGAGCAGAGAACGTGATATGGGGCTCCATCCCAGGACCCTGAGATCATGACCTGAGTTGAAGGCAGAGGCTTACCCCACTGAGACACCCAGGTGCCCCTAATGACTCAGCACCTCCGGTAGCCAATCTGTTCTACTAAGGAGACCCCTGCTGGTTGGCTAATGAGGGTTGCAGGTCTGGTCTGCCCAAACCTTAAGGTGGAAAGAAAGAATTGGGGCCCAGACTGACACTCAAAATACCCAAAACACGAGATATGATTTCTTTCATTGGCAAAGAATTGTCTCTAGACATAGCCAAAGTAAAGGCAACAGGTTTAGGATGCAGTACATCCACGCTGTCTTCATACTGGCCTTTGGACCAACTAGTAGAGAACATTGTAGTCATACCACCAGCAACTGGGTTTGACCACTTCTTGGGTTAGCATCTACATGCCCCTGGGCTGATTCTCTTGCCCGTGGGACACAAAGCTCACTCCCGTCCACAACAAAATCCAGAAAAGAAAATAAAACCAAACAATTTAGAAAAGGAAAGAAAAAAGAGGTTGCCAACAGATTTTCTCAAATACATGCACTCCTGAAAAAAGCAAATTTTTATGCTTCTGTGTGTTAAAATATAAAAAAAGTCAGTTGCGACCGCTTGTGTGGATGGATAATGGAGAACACAATAGAAATGGAAAAAGTGATTCTGCAGGAATTTCCAGATGGGATTATCTAAGTGGAATAGGAAACACTCTGCGTTGTCAGTTTTGGAGGGAAGAAGTCCTACACAGTAAAGGTATTAAGGAAACCAACTGAAGGACAGTTTCAGAAGGTGTATATTAACCTTTAGATTTCAAAGAGGTCTATGTAATTCTAATATATGGATCTAAACAGAAGGAGATAGGATTAAAAAAAGAAGGCTATTGAATAATTGATCTTGAGTTGTAGTGCCACATTCCATCTCCTAGAAACCATTCACTGGATTTGGGGTGCTCTGTGAGCACATCTGAGTGGCCAGGTCTTTCTTACTCCTCGGCATTGCCAACCACCAGCAGCTGAGGAGTTTCGCTGCTAACTTTGGGCAGGACATAAATCCACGTGCATGCATCTTTTGGGGAGACTAAGGCATAGACCAAAGGGCCAAGTGGGAAAAATATGTGGATGTCCTAGCTGTTCCAGTCCTTCTTCTAGGCTCAAAAACGTTGGACCTTTTTTTTTTTTTTTTAAGACTTTTATTTATTTGACAGAGAGATCACAAGTAGAGAGAGAAAGAGAGAGGAGGAAGCAAGGCTCCCTGCCCAGCAGAGAGCCCGATGTGGGACTCAATCCCAGGACCCTGAGATCAAGACCTGAGCTGAAAGCAGAGGCTTAACCCACTGAGCCACCCAGGCAGCCCACATTGGACCTTTTAAGGCTTGAAAATACCCTTCACCCACTTTAGGTTCCTTGGTAAATAGCCTGAGTGTGCAGGTGTGCGTATGCATGTGTGTGTGTGTGTGTGTGTGTGTGTGTGTGTTCATTTCTTTAAATAACTGCAGCTTGCAGTCTTAATAGAAACAACTTGTATGTGACATTTCTAAGTGAATGTATTAGAGTAACACCTTGACGTTGTATGCAAGGTATTCTAATTTTGGATCTTGGGAAAAATGAAAACTGGCTCTTGTGGCCTGGAGGGAATATTCTGTTTAGTGCTAGTGGCCCCGAAGTCCAAATAAGCTAAATGAAGACCATTCCAAGACTGTTTCTCCAGTCTCTGCACTCTCAGTTGCCAAAATATTAAGATATTAGGATGTTAAACTTCTACAATTTCACACACAATTTATGAATATTTTGTATAATTCTGCATTTCCAGAAATGAGTATCCAGTTGGATTAGACTGTTTTCTTTTGCTCGTAGGCATTTGGCCCTCAAAAGTTGGGCAGATAAAAGCCTTGTTTATAGGATTTGACTTGCTGAAGTATGTTAGAGCTGGAATTCCTCTAGATTATGCCAGTGACTGAGAGACTGGAAAATCAGGACAGAGTGATGCCTTGACCTGAAACTAAACAATGGGCTTGATGTGGAATGGTGTACCTCTTAGGGGGTCTATTGGCCACGTTCCCAGTGGGCTCTGAGAAAGGATGTGGGAGACCATTTGGTGTCCTTCCAATGCTGGGGAACTCTAGGAAGGATTATGGCTTGAGCCTATTCTAGGGATGTGGGGGCCCCTACTGACTTGAGGAGCCAACAGTGAGGCTCCCAAACCCGAACTTTGTAAGAAATTAACACTTCTTAATGTGCATGGAGGGACCCAGCCTCATATCAAGTGCAAAGCCAAAAGTCCCAGTGATTTGTCTTCTGAGGAAATGTATTTTGGTCTCGACCATCAAATATTGGAACAGTGTGGGGACAGCTTCTAGGAGAGATGGTGTGCACATGGCTCTGATCATCTGCTTAGAAATGTGTTCTTTTGTTTGGGTGCACTGTGGGTCAGAGTAAAAATTGGGGTCCTTTTTTTAAAAGATTTTATTTATTTGACAGAGATCACAAGTAGGCAGAGAGGTAGGCAGAGAGAGAGGGGGAAGCAGGCTCCCTGCTGAGCAGAGAGCCTGAGCAGGACCCTGGGATCATGACCTGAGCTGAAGGCAGTCACTTAACAGCCACCCAGGCACCCCGCCTTCTTCTTCATATAGGGTTCCTCCTGTGTGTCAACGTCTCCTCTCTTCTTCTAAGGACACCAGTCATTGGATTAAGGTCCACCCTACTCTAGTATGACCTCATCTTAACTTGATTACATAAGGTCATGTTTACAGGTATCAGGGATTAGAACTTGGAACATATTTGTTTGGGGTGCACAATTTAACCCGTGAAAGGGAGAGACAGATTTCATCTTACAACATCTATACTGGCTTTGATTTTGGCAACTGTGTAAAAGAGAATGGACAGGGCACCTGGGTGGCTTAGTGGGTTAAAGCCTCTGCCTTCGGCTCAGGTCATGATCCCAGGGTCCTGGGATCGAGCCCCGCATTGGGCTCTCTGCTCCGTGGAGAGCCGGCTTCCTCGTCTCTCTCTGCCTGCCTTTCTGCCTACTTGTGATCTCTGTAAAATCTTTAAAAATAAAAAAATAAAAAAAAAGAGAGTGGACAGAGCATGCTGCTTTTTTCAAATTCAAATAATTATTTTAAAAGCCTGTTTATTTTTAATGATCTGTCCCCATGTAACCAGAGCTCTGAGGAACACATATGGGTGAATGAGAAGGAAGTGGAGTCTCTTTCTCATTAAGCCTCTGTCTGGAACTGACCATTTGCTTTCCTGAAGATTACAGTGACTGACTGTATAGTCTGGTTGCTTGATGAGGGCTGCTCGTTAAGGCTGCCATGCCAGAGATCCTTGGCAGCCCCTGGGGTGGCAATGGCCTCTTTGTAGGGGTCCTGAGTCCTGGCTGATGAGGTTGGAGTGACATAGTAGAGCTGCTGGCCAACCCATGCCATGTTGGAGGACAACTTTTTGTGTTCATGGCTATGCGGTCTTGTTTTAGACATCCTGGAACTGGCATGATGTTGCATTTTCTGAATCCCTAGATATGCAGTCTGCATAGTCAAGGGAGCCTTGGAGGACATTTGTCAGGGCTGCACCATCCCAGTGGGCAGGCTGTACAATGCATGCTCCTAGCGGGCACCATTTATGCTGTAGACATGGTTGATCTCACATTCGTGTACCAAATCTTTTGTTTCCAAAAATCAGTATTTTGTGACAATTCTCCAGCAGGTGTTAATAAAGTGCCTTGAAGAAGAATCACCTTTTCCTAGTTGGTACAGAGGTTTACATGTAGGATAAAGGTGGTCCTGAGGAGGAGAAGCCATCATCATGGACACTTGTAATGTTAGATCTGAAACAGCTCTTGAGAGAGGATGGTCCAACTCTGATTTGTAGGAATCTTGGCTACAAATAAAAGAAACCCAACTCCAACTGGCTAAAGCCAGAAAGGGAACTAATCGTAACTCAAGAACAGGGATGCACCTAAGATCGAGGAACATACTGGATTCAGGGACTCTGGCATAGTCAGGACCGACCTCTGTTGTTTTATGCCATCCTCTCTGCTGCTCTCAACGAATCGAGAACTTGCTTTCTTCTCTTCTTAGTCTACATCATACAGAAAAGTGGTGACAGACAACTCCTGGTGTCACATGTTAGAGATTCATTGGCCAGCAGAGAGACTGGCCTCTTCTAGGTTCCAGGGTTAAAATTCCTGGGGAGGAGACTTAATTGGCTCAGCTTTGATCAGATCAATCAAATGGCCAGTGTTGTGTGTGTGTGCGTGCCCGCGTTGTGTGTGTGTGTGTATATGTGTGTGTGT
Organism: Mustela lutreola; assembly: GCF_030435805.1. Lineage (NCBI taxonomy): Eukaryota > Metazoa > Chordata > Mammalia > Carnivora > Mustelidae > Mustela > Mustela lutreola. Next base: position 91,621,962 of record NC_081295.1, read on the forward strand.
GTGAGAGAGAGAGAGAAATATATACATATATATAGAGAGAGAAAGAGAAAGAATGAGACATTGTAACCACAGTAACTGAGTGGATGATGGGAGCTGAGGTGGGTAGGAGATTCTACATTCTATAGAGGAGGTCACACATTCTATAGAGGAGCATTGTGAACAGAGGTCCAGAGACAGAAAATGGCTTGTCACTGGTCACAGAGCCAGTGGATAGCAGAGATAAGAGTGAACTGAGATCTTACCTGGACAAGTCTATGTGTCCTTCACAAGCCAACACTGCTTTCAACAAAGTAGTCATTTTATTGGTACAACTTCCCATTTCAAGGCAAAAAAATTTAACAAATATGTAATTAGAAGATTATGTAGCTTTTCCAGAAGAGGCAAATGAAGAAATACAAAGAGAAAAGCATTATATAAATACTCAGATGTTTCTTAGTCCACTAAATATTTTCATACTTTCCAGGGTTGACACCAAGGGGATGTTTTGAAATGGCAAGGGACACTGAGTGAGGCCCTGGGAGGTAGAATGGCAGTTTGACAATCTCTACTTCATTGGCCTTTAGGTATGTTTCAATTAATTTGCCACCCAAATTTATGAGTTAGGCTTTAACCCCACTTTTCAGATGAGGATACTGAGATTCAGCAAGGTTGTTACCCAAGTTGATGGGAGAGCTAAGATTTGAATCCAACCTGAGTTTGTCTAATACGAGTACCTGTCGATGATAATTCTTTAATATCAATCCGCATAGACTGTCTAGCGATGTATGACAAACTCTGACGAGGTATTTTTGCAGGTTTCTGGGACAATCACCGATCATCCGGTGTTGTCCTTCTTGTAACAACAGCTGCCACTTTCGGGCGCAGTTACAGTATCAGATACTGGGCTAGGTTTATGATCCCATTTAATCCTGGGGACAACGCTATGAGGTTGCTATACTATTACCTCTATTTTACAGATTAAAAAAAATTAGGCTTAAATAAGCATTTTCCTTTTCCTGAGTATTTTGCGAACAAATCCCTATTGGTTAAATGCCTAATAAAATGCTAAATTAATAAATTAACAAAGCTTTTCTCAGAGGAACGGCGCCAATTCCGCACGCGTGATGTTCCCTCTCTTCGCCACTAGGTGACGTCACGATCAATTCCACCACAACCTTTTCTATTGAACGTTGCAGGTGATATCTCGCGAGAGCCGTGGTTTCCTCCAACCCGTTTTGGGCATGCGCGCGGCGCAAGGCGCTTTACCTAGAGGTGTTTGATGGTTTTCTGCCAGTCTTCCTAGAGCTGTTTTAACAAACAAGGCGCTGATTCCTTTCAGCAAACGGGTTCTCGCGATACTTGCTACTCTGCTTCCCCCATCCCCACCCCAGCCTTGCGCCTGCGCAGATCTCTTCAAACCAGAAGGTCGCGCTTGGAGGAAGTGGCAGCTTTAGGTCCCGTGGCCGTAGCGCCGTTACTACTTTTGTGAAGCTCCTCTCGGCCACTTGCCGAGACACCCCGCAGCCAAGATGCCTCGAATTATGATCAAGGGGGGCGTGTGGAGGAATACCGAGGTAAGTCCCCTTTTCCCGCCGTCCGCTGCCCTCCGCCCCCTTTGGCAGCTTTTGCGCACGCGCGCGGAGGTCGGGGAGGAGAGGAGGATGCCCTGCGGGGTCTGCATGGCGGGGTGCGGGGGGGGGGGCACCGCGGGGCGGACCCTCGGGGTCTTAATCTGGTGTCCCGCCCTGCGTTATCTGAGCACCCCAGGGACAGGGACTGTGATTTAATCGCTTGACGACGCGCGAGGCACATGTTAGGCCCTTACTGAGTATTTGTTGGATTGAGGACGCGCCCCCGCCTTGGAGGAACTCGCAGTGTAGAGGGGGCGGGGCAGAACAGCAGTGAGAGTTGGTAATCTGTTACACCCCCTTCCCTCAGGCCGGCCTGGGTGCCTCTCTGGTAACTCAAATGTAGAGAAGTGCTATGGCCACAACTTTGTTCCTTCGTTGACTTCCTTGCAGAGGGGAAGCAGCTGGAGTGCCAAGTTCAGAGCCCGTATATGCGCGCAACCTTCTTGTTATCTGTTATCAAGGCATAGCTTGTCTGTCGTCACCACAGATCCAAGGCCTGTCTTTTCCTGTCACTCCGCCTCAGCCAGGATAGAAGCCAGATAGGACAAACTGCGTACGGTAGTCTCTCTGCTTCCAGAAATGCAATGGATGATGCCAATGGCTGGCTGAAGGGCAGCGGCGAAGGAGTAAAATACTAATTAAGATTTTGGTGCAGTTTGTGTTCAGAGTGCACTGAATTTGTCAGTTTCGTGAGCACATTGTATCTTTTTACGCAGGGTCTTTTTACTTCTTGTACCTTCTTGGAATGTTCTCCTCCTACTGCTTGACATCTTCCTGACCATCTTTCAAAACAGAAACTCTTGGAATTTTTGCTCAATCACTCTGTAAAAATAATTTACACCCCCAGTGGTCCCATGGCACCTCTTGCTTTACCCTTTTGCAAGCATCACATTCTCCTGTGTGATGCTGGTAAATTTCTTACCCTCTCAGAGCCTCAGTTTTCTAATGGGAATATTCTTCTTCTTCGAGGATTAAATGAGTCAACAATGTAGAACAGTCTGGCACGAGGAGTCTTTCAGTAAATGCTAGTTGATAGCTGCTTTTTCCTAGCAGACAGCACTGCAAGAGGACCAGGTCTTGGAATCCTTAGAACTTAGGACTGTAACCAACATGAAACAGGTTGTTTGGCAGATGTTTGCATAATGAATCTAGTAGGGTGGATAACTGCTATATGTACTTAGTTGAAGATGTGTCTAAGTCTAGCAGTGTTGCAGCAAAATTAACATAAAATCTGTGACAACCTTGTCTCACAACTTGCACAGAGGGAACTAGACTGTTTAAATTTGAGAAGAGATGACTTCTGGAGGAGAGACAGATGTATAAAATCAAATAACAGTGGGATTCTTGTGTAGTGGCCAAAGCTCTGCAGTCTTTTTAAATCTCTGATGGGGGGGCGCGTTGTGCGGGCATGGAATGCGGTGGAATGTATTAGGTATGTATCTCAAGTTCAATGTGGAAAAAAGGCTAAAATGCCCCAAGTGCATTCATCTGTTGCTCTATTATCCTTGGGATGGATCTATGGCGTACCCTTGGACTCCCCTGGAATTCGTGAATTCCATATCAGGTTGGTCCCCTGGTGAAACAGTAAATGAACTGACTGGTGTAACAGGGAAGAAATTCTTAATTCCTAGGTTAGACCTGAAATGTGGATTTTTGAGTCGAAGCAAGGGCTGTGGGACTAGGGAGAAAATGATATTTGTAAACTGGAGTGGAGAATGGATTCATTAGAGTCTTGACTTGCTTCTTGAGGCCTGGATGGGGCCCATTTCATTCTTTTGCTAAGTATGCAAGCCTGGTACCAGGTAGGTATTCAGGGAATGTTTTTTGAATGAATGAATAGATGATTGAGCTGTATCCTTTTGAGAGGATGACAGCCAAACATTGGAGAGTACTTTTTGTTAATCACTGCCAAGTAGGTTTTCTCAGATTGGGCTGTACTCCCAGTTTATTGGGGTGGGGAAGGGTTTGTGTATGAGGAAGTATAGCTGTCCTGCTGAGGGATTTTTTTTTTTCCTTAATTTTTTTGCATTTTGCCAGTTCTGTTTTGTTGTTTGTTATTATAGTAAACACAGTTTTTGTACTTTTCTCCCCCCCTACCTAGTGTGTGTGTGTGTGTGTGTGTGTGTTTATGACTTTCTCTTTCTTCCTAGGAATCCTGTCAGAGTTCATTTAAATTTTGTCTTTTCTCACTTGGAATTTTGTGATCGAATATATTGTTTTTCTTTGACAATTTTTTTAGGATGAAATTCTGAAAGCAGCGGTAATGAAATATGGAAAAAACCAGTGGTCTAGGATTGCCTCACTGTTGCATAGAAAATCAGCAAAGCAGTGCAAAGCCAGATGGTATGTACCACTTAATGAGTGGAAAGCAGAAAGCGACCTTAATTATGATGAGGAAAATGTCAGTTCTTTGAACCTTGCCAAAGAAAGCAGGCAATGTGATAGAACAGAAAGTACGGAGTGGGAGATGGGAATTTAGATTTAAGCCTTAGCTGTCACTTGCTTCCTGTGTGATCTTAGGCAAGCCATTTTTCTGTCCCCTCTCTCCTGTTCCTGTTTTCTCCCAATTGGGATAATAATACTTGGTCTTATCTGATGGAAATACGAGGTTCAAACAAGTTAATGTGCTTGAAAGTGTTTCGTGAAGTGTTTAGTACAGATGGACCTCAGCTTCTAGGTGGATTGCGTTCCAAAAGTTTGTAAGTTGATGTAGAACTTATTTTGCCGAAGAAGTTAATGATAAGTAATGGTTAAATTTTTAGGCTAGCTCACAGTTGAGTTTCCTTATTAATACAGTTGAAATACTGTTTGTTAAAAGATTTTATTTATTTCAGAGAGAGAGAGAGAGAGAGAGAGAGAGGGGGCACAGAGTGTGAGGGCTCTTCATCCAAACATGAAGAGGAGAAAGGGCAAGACTCCCTGCTGAGCAGGGAGCCTAGTTTGAGGTTTGATCCCAGGACTCTGGGATCTAGGGTCCTGAGCCAAAGGCAAACCCTCAACCCATTGAGCCACTCAGGTGCCCTTAAAACAATTGAAATACTGTATATTTGTTACCTCAGAATATAACTTAACCCAGCATTGTACTTGTGGTGTCCCCTCTTAAGTCACTGGGTGGTGGGCACATTAAGCTCTTGGCATGAGTCATCTGACCCCAGCCTTGACCCATGTGGTACTAGGATCATTTTTTTTTTTTTTTTAAAGATTTTATTTATTTATTTGACAGGCAGAGATCACAAGTAGGCAGAGAGGCAGGCAGAGAGAGAGGAAGAAGCAGGCTCCCTGCTGAGCAGAGAGCCCGATGTGGGGCTCGATGCCAGGACCCTGGGATCATGACCTGAGCCGAAGGCAGCGGCTTTAACCCACTGAGCCACCCAGGCGCCCTAGGATCATATTTTGGATTGTGCAAGAGTGATTTAATTTCCTAGGGACCTGGGTGGGAGAAAGGTTCGGAATGTAGAGATTGGATCCCAAAGAGGAAGATGGTCCTCAGCCTGAAGAAGTTTTGATTTCTGCTTCTGTTAGTGGAGCTAAGCTCCTGACTTAATATTTAGTAAGGTTTGTATCCTGTTTGCCAGTTAAGTAAACTGGATGGAAAAGGTGGGTTGGGTGGTGTGATAGGGAAGATAGAGGATGGCATAGTAGTTTTACTAAAATTTAAAAACTCCACATAAAGCAGCATATGATGTTGGAAAGCATTTAGTGACTGTAAGTCAGATTCTTGAAGTAAGCCAGGGTGTTGTGGAAACTGAATCAAAGTATGAGACAGTGTTTTGAAAACTAGAAACAGTAAAAATGTGAGGTGTTATTGTCATATTTCACATAATTTCAAAATCTCTAATAAAAATGAATGAAAACAATTGTTATGAGAAGGCATATGATCATGTTTCCGTTGGGTTACCTTTTCACGCATTACTAATCTTGCATAATTTTCTTTTTTAAAGATTTTATTTATTTATTTGACAGAGAGAGACACATAGAGAGAGGGAATACAAGCAAGGGGAATGGGGGAGGGAGAAACAGGCTTCCTGCTGAGCAGGGAGCCTGATGCGGATCTTGATTCCAGGATCCTGGGATCATGACCTGACCCAAAGGCAGATGCTTAATAACTGAGCCACCCAGGTGCCTCCTAATCTTGCATAATTAAAATATAGTAGAATTTGGTGACTTAGAGAATATTGAATGGGGTCAAGTTAACCAAATAATGAACATTCTGTTGTGAACAAAGAACAGCTTTCATAATTGAAGACTGGAAGCTTGTGTTTTCCAGACACTAGAGGTTAGCATATCTAATGTTTAAATAGGATATTCACATTAGGTGACCAGTTAATGTGTAACATGGTATCTTTAATAGGTACGAGTGGCTGGATCCAAGCATTAAGAAAACAGAATGGTCCAGAGAAGAAGAAGAAAAACTCTTACACTTGGCTAAGTTGATGCCAACTCAGTGGAGGACCATTGCACCAATCATCGGAAGAACAGCTGCCCAGTGCTTGGAACATTACGAGTTTCTTTTGTAAGTCAATTTCCAAAAACAGTATTAAAATGATGTATTTCTATTGAATGAGGCTGAATAAACTTTTAGCATGTTCTGTCTTTAAACATTTAGTTGTATATCTGTCTGAGTAAAGCCAAAGTAGCTAAAGCTATTGAATTACATACTCTTAAGTCTCATATGACTGATTAAAATTATATACTTGTTATATATGTGTGTGTGTGTGTATATATATATTTATTTATTTATTATTATAATTATTATTATTATTATTTTGCTTTAAAAGAGAGAAATCACAAGGAGGTAGAGAGGCAGGTAGAGAGAGGGGGAAGCAGGATCCCTGCTGAGCAGAGAGCCTGATGTGGGGCTCGATCCCAGGACCCTGAGATCATGACCTGAGCTGAAGTCAGAGGGTTAGCTCACTGAGCCACCCAGGAGCCCCACTTGTTAGGTATTTTTTAAAAGAATAATTTAAACATGTTAGACACATAATATGTATTTATTCTAGAAAATTGGGGATGAAGTAGTAAAAAAGCAAATAATCACCACATTGCTGAGAGTTAACCAGAACATCTTGGTTCTTAAAAATTTCTTTATTTGTATGGCTTTCCTGCATTTGTGATTAAGGAGCTGCTTGGATTGTATTTCATAGTGAATGGAAATACTCATTGAAATTAGAGTTTTAATACTATCTCTTTCAGGTGAAGCAATAGTAGAATCACTTTATTTTGTGAATGCCTATCTGTTTGGTTTTTGAAAGAAAAGAATGTCAGTGCTAGGAAACCCAGTATTTCTAAGACTGTATGGTGTGATAGTGTGACAAACTTCTCTGGGCCTTTTTCTAGGGATAAAGCTGCACAGAGAGATAATGAAGAGGAAACAACAGATGATCCACGAAAACTTAAACCTGGAGAAATAGATCCAAATCCAGAAACAAAACCAGCAAGGCCTGATCCGATTGATATGGATGAGGGTGAGGAATTTATTTTTTTCGGTAACCATAGATTCCTCCAGTCTCTTTTTAACTCTTTGAGTTTCTTTCTAAGTTCCTCTGACTTTTTAGAACCGCAGTTCTGTCTGCAGTAGTTATTCTCTTTCTAAATGTGTCCAGTCTTCTGTGACAGAGTGATTGCTCTTTCTGGACAGTATGTCTTTAGCTTTTGATTTTTCAATTCATGTAATGAAGCAGCGTAATACTACTAGACAGATTTCCCAAAGGCTAGTGGTAAGCCCTTGAGGATTGTTTTCTCATTCCCATTCCATGAAGAGAGGTGGCAACAAGAAGACAGGAATTGGGGTTCCAGTTCTGTTAACTAATTTGACTTCAGGCGGGTAATTTAATTTTCATGAAAAGGCAGCTCTGCAATACTGAGAGGCCGACTCATGACCCCTTCTTCAGACATTGGATCAAGAATCAGAGGAACTGGATTTTAGACTCAACATCTGCCACTTACTAGCTATTTGACCTTAGTCAAGATGTATAATCTTTGTGAGATTTGATTCTCTTTCCTGCCAGATAGAGATCTCACCCCACAGGGTTGTCGTGAAGTATTTGTTGAGATTTTAAAATTTAAAAGTTTAAAGGTAGTGGTTTCCACCTACACATTTGTCATTTGGTGAACTTTTAAAAAAACAGAAGACCTGAGTCAGTTAGCTGGAGTGTGGAGGGGGTAATTCTGGAATCTGAGTTTTTTTTTTTTTTTTTTTTTTTAAGATTTTATTTATTTGACAGAGAGAGATCACAAGTAGGCAGAGAGGCAGGCAGAGAGAGGAGGAAGCAGGCTCCCTGCTGAGCAGAGAGCCCGATGCGGGACTCGATCCCAGGACTCCGGGATCATGACCTGAGCCGAAGGCAGCGGCTTAACCCACTGAGCCACCCAGGCGCCCCTGGAATCTGAGTTTTTTAAAAAGTTTCCTTGTGAGTCCACTGGACAGCCTTCTATAAGAATTGCTCTAAGGCATCAGTAATGAGATCTCTTTTACTGTGGGAGCCATGGAAATGTTTTGGAAGAGAGAAATAAAGGGAAAAAAGGTGTATCTAATGGGGATTATCAATTTCTTTATAATTAAATAGTAGTTGTTTACAATAGTTTTTCATGACTGGTGCTGTGCCAGTTGGCTGATGATAATGAAGGATATAATTATATGATAAATATGCTTTACCTGTTATATTTTACTTAGTTCTTCTCAGCATTCCTGTGAAATAGGAATTGTTACTCTCTTTTATAAAGAATTGTTATTTATTTTTTTTCAAGATTTTATTTATTTGACAGAGAGTAGGCAGAGAGGCAGGCAGAGAGAGAGGAAGGGAAGCAGGCTCCCTGCTTCGCAGAGAGCCAGGTGCAGGGCTCGATTGCAGGACCCTGGGATCATGACCTGAGCCGAATGCAGAGGCTTTAACCCACTGAGCCACCCAGGTGCCCCTTGTTATTCTTTTTTAATAGTTGATAAACATGCCCAGGGAGGATAAATAAATTATCCAGGGTCACATAGCTAGCAGGTAGCGGGCCTAGTTTGTTTTTTTTTTTTTTGAAGATTTTATTTATTTATTTGATAGAGAGAAATCACAGGTAGATGGAGAGGCAGACAGAGAGAGAGAGGGGAAGCAGGCTCCCTGCTGAGCAGAGAGCCCGATGCGGGACTCGACCCCAGGACCCTGAGATCATGACCTGAGCCGAAGGCAGTGGCTTAACCCACTGAGCCACCCAGGTGCCCCTACGGGCCTAGTTTTTAACTTCGGTTTTTCTGACTTCAAAACCCAAGCTATATCCATTACGCTATGCCATATAGTGATTACATTTGTGGTTTTTCTTCTAAGCAGTACAGTGTCTCTCACATACCTTGCTTCTGTTGGAGAACTTAGTTTTTCTTCTCTTATTTCTGAAGATGAACTTGAGATGCTTTCTGAAGCTAGAGCCCGCCTGGCAAATACTCAGGGAAAGAAAGCCAAGAGGAAAGCAAGAGAGAAACAATTGGAAGAAGCAAGGTATGGTTGTTTCCGTCTATAGTTGAATAATTAGTCTGTGTATTTTTAGGCCCAGTAAAACTGTGATTTATCAACTCCATTGGGTAAGTAATAATTAGAATTGTCTAGTTCCAGTTTTGGTAATATACTTTAGTTCTTTATTTTGGAAAAGTTTTTTGAAGTTTATTTTTTTAAGTAATCTCTACATCCAATGTGGGGCTTGAACCCACAATCCCAAGATCAAGAGTTGTATGCTCCTCCAGCTGAGCCAGCCAGGTACCCCTATCTTTTGGAAAAGTCTTATTTCCCCCTTAACTTTTGCAGAATAGATACAGAGAAAAATGTAAAAAGTAAAAGTAAAACTAAAAAGATGTTGTAAGAAGTAAAAGATGTTGGCAGAGGTAATGCCCAGATAGTCACTTGATATGTTAATTTGTTCTGTTACCATAGGAGAGCTTCATTTGTTATAGCCATCTTGAAGTCAGATGGCTAGAGGATGCACAAGGCTATGTGACTTTTTGCATGACTGCCACTTAATCTTCTTGATTAGTGTTGTGCAGGCACTGGCTGTGAAATAGGAAACCTGGCTGAATGTAGAAGGAGTTAATGAGCCTTGAACCAAATTTTCAGGCTCTCATAGAAATTTTCATTTAAAAAGTGAGTGGAATTAAGTATTGCCGTGTGTTCAAGGTTTTCTCCACTTTCCCCTTCCTTTTTCCTTTTGGTTAGATCTATGATTGACATAATTTCTAATGGCCCAGAAACCAAGATGAAGTGGATAAAGGGAAAATCTTAATTGTAAAAAAGCTTACTAGCTTTTGGAATTCAGGCATTGGCGTAACCTTCTCAGCCTGCACAGCTGCCTTTTTTGGTCCCCACACTGGGAAGTGCTTCTTGACTTGATGACTAGCATGGTGTTGATGGTTTCCCTGGTAATGACTTCAGAGTTCCAGATCCTGTGATGGAGGATTCTTTCATGCCTGAGGATGCTTGTTGGCATAGCTGGCCAAACTAGACCAAAATAGTTATGTAAAGGGGTATGACTGCCTGGAACAGTAAACAAACTAAGAGGAGATGCTCAGTTTTCTGCCCAGTTTTAGTCATTTTTCTCTTTTATACACTATTGAAGGTTAAGTTATGTGAGTAGAGTTGAAAAAAATTCATGTTTTCATTTTTGCCATTGGTGTTTGGAGACCGAATATTTTGAGCCTTTTAACCATGGAGATTGGACCAAGGATCCTTCTCTCTGAGTGTAACTGGTATCGCTTGCTTTAAATACTGTTTTGCAGATTGAAATTTATTTTATACTGTCTCATAGATTTTTTGTATAATTTATACATCTTAATAACCTGTGTTGTACATATATCTTAAAATAGATTGATTTGTATGCAAAATACATTGCAGGCCTATTTCCTTTAATGCTAAATTACAGGTCTGTTTTAAAGCCCTTTTTTTTTTTTTAAAGATTTTATTTATTTATTTATTTGACAGAGAGAGAGAGATCACAAGTAGACAGAGAGGCAGGCAGAGAGAGAGAGAGAGGGAAGCAGGCTCCCTGCTGAGCAGAGAGCCCGATGTGGGACTTGATCCCAGGACCCTGAGATCATGACCTGAGCCGAAGGCAGCGGCTTAACCCACTGAGCCACCCCGGTGCCCTGTTTTAAAGCTTTTTATTGATTATGAAAGTAATACACTTTTTCTCCTGTGTTGTACTATTTTCTCTTTGGGGAATGGTTGATATAATGCTGAAGCTTGGTTTTATTCACTTAGCTTTATATTGTAAAGATTTTCTGATGTCATTTGAAGTCTTTATTTCCTGTATTTAAAGAATAAAATTACTTTGTAAATGTATCCTTGCAATCTTTCTTTCAATGCAGAGCTACATTTACGTGTACATACACACACAGTAACATTTGTCTAAAATCAGGTCATATTATAGATGCTGTTTTGTTGAGAGGTTTTGGTAATCTTACTGGAGTTCATTGTAAGCCATGAAATCATCTTTCTCTTGCTGCTTTCAAGATTTACTCCTCGTCCTTGGCTTTTAGCATTTTTAGCACGATGTTTCTGTTGGCGCTCCCTTGTGTTTGTCTGAGTTGGAGTTTGCTGATCGTTCTGGGTGTATAGGTTCAGTAAATTTGGGGAATTTTCAGCCATTATGTTTTTGCATATTTTATTCTTCTTTTTCTCTCTTTTTTGGTATTGGTGTTGTGCATATGTTGGTGCACTTAATGATGCTCCATATTTCTGTGAGGCTCTGTTACTGTTCCTGTTTTTTTTTTTTTTTTAAAGATTTTATTTATTTATTTGACACAGAGAGAGATCACAAGTAGGCAGAGAGGCAGTCAGAGAGAGGCGGGGCTAGATCCTGGTACTCTGAGATCCTGACCTGAGCCGAAGGCAGAGGCTTAACCCATTGAGCCACCCAGGCACCTCTTTTTTTTTTTTTTTAAGATTTTATTTATTTATTTGACAGAGATGACAAGTAGGCAGAGAGGCAGGCAGAGAGAGAGAGAGAGGGAAGCAGGCTCCTTGCTGAGCAGTAAATTCATAATTTCTTCTGTTGGTTCATACCTACTGTTGCCCCTCTAGTGAAGTTTTCTTTTTAGCTTTATACTTTACAAGTCCACATTTTATATTTGGTTCTTTTAAGTAATTCTGTTTAACGGTTTTCTCTTTGATGGCAATATTTTCATCTTTCCCTCCTTTGGTTTTTTTTTTTTAATCAGTTTCCTTTTGTTTTTTGAACCTAAATGGCTCTGTTGATGTCAGATTTAGTAAAATCTGATGATCTGGTTGTTCGCATTGGCAGTTTCTGTTGCCAGATTTTTTTTCTGGTGTATGGGTCATTCTTTCCTGTTTCTTTGCAGGTCTCAAATTTTTTTTGTTGGGAACTGGACACTTTAAATGGTATATTGTAGCAATTTTGGGTACTGTGTTCTCCCCACCCCTAACTTACTATTATTTGTTTGTTTAGCGAAGTGTCTTTCCTTCCCTCCCCTCAGAAATGTCAAGCCTCTGATGTTGCTCCTTATGGGGGGGTATAGTCATGGGTATGCCCACAGTCATCCTGGGATGATACAGGTTTTTTTTTTTTTTCAAAGATTATTTATTGGGGCGCCTGGGTGGCTCAGTGGTTTGGGCTGCTGCCTTCGGCTCGGGTCATGATCTCAGGGTCCTGGGATCGAGCACCGCATCGGGCTCTCTGCTCCGCGGGAAGCCTGCTTCCCTCTCTCTCTCTCTCTCTCTCTGCCTGCCTCTCTGCCTACTTGTGATCTCTGTCTGTCAAATAAATAAATAAAATCTTTAAAAAAAAAAAAAGATTATTTATTTATTTATTTGACAGAAATCATAAGTAGGCAGAAAGGCAGGCAGAGAGAGAGAGGAGGAAGCAGGCTCCCCGCTGACCAGAGAGGCCGATGGGGGCTTGATTCCAGGACCCTGGGATCATGATCTGAGCTGAAGGCAGAGGCTTTAACCCACTGAGCCACCCAGGCACCCCAGGGATGATACGGTTTTTACCATACTTCTTTGACATCTTTTTCCCTGGCTATACCCATCTTTTAAACTCTGTTAATTGCCCACTGATTGCTGTATTGTTTTCAGCAATGTCGTGGGGCATAAATTTCCCAACAAACTGATGCAGTTAAATTTGGGCTCCTTTGAAGGGATAGTTTCAGAGGTCAGTGTTTGCTATTTGTTCTGACCCTAGGAAGGCCCTTCGATTTTTCTCTTCCTTGGTTCTCTCTGGGAAACTAGTGGGCCTGTAGTTTAGCCTGTATCTTCAGTGAATCTACCAAACTCCTCAGTTACCTCTCACATGTTCCACTGTTTTTGAGGGTGCGCTTAGGCGTGAACATTTTCTCCATACTCTGACAAATGAAGTCAGTTTCTTTTGGGGGGAGATTTGGAGTTCTCTGTTCTACCCCTGGGCTCTCAGTGACATACTGCCATAGGAGCTGGATGCTTTGTGTGGGCAGCAGCTGCAGGTCTCCATGGCTTGCTTCTCCTACTGTGGAAGCCTCATCTCACAGGCTGGGGCAAGGACTATTTACTGGAGCTCCAGTATTCTTAGGAGCATTGTGCCCTAAAATAGAGCCTCTGACTGGGCAGAAGAAGGAAGTCGTCCTGGGTCAGCGCAACTCTTGTTGGAATTTATCCTCTACAACAGGTTTTTGGAAGGCAGGATGGGACTTGGTGATGTTCTGTCCCTGCTCGAATGAAAGCCCGCCTATTGGGAACTGGAGCGGGAAGAGAACCCTGTGTGTTTGGCTGCATCAGCGTGGAATAGCATTTCTATCTCCCAGAGCTGAGAGGGGGTGAGAGAAGAGAAAGTGGGTCTTAATTCAGCTGCCACAGACTCTTACTTTTTTTAAATCGAGTTTTACTAGATTGGTAGCCAGGGCGCAGCGGGGGAAGAGCACCCGGCTACGCGTGTCCCAAACCTACCAGGTTCCGCCACTCGCTGCGACCAAATCCAAATGCAGAGACAACTGGTGATGGAACAAGAAAAGTATTTCGATGAGGCCACCACCGGGGAGACCATGGACTAGCATCTCAGAGACTGTCTCCAAAGTGCCAAAAATATTTCCAGGTTTTTTGGAACAAAGGTCAGTGGGTACCTGCATGCTACCCATGGGCAGCATGGGCAGGTCAGTCACTGTCTTAGAGTCAGTCATGCAGCGTCTCGCTGGCTCGGGTAGTCCTTATTGCTCGAGGGGGTAGTTTCTGTTCCCATCAGGGGTTGCTTTGCTTCCAGGGTCTTTTCCTGAGTTAAGAGATAAGTTGGAAAAAATAACTTAATCAGTTAGAAAGTAAAGACTAATATCACCCTGGGGGTAGTTGAAATCCTCTTTTAGATTTTCTTGAATAAATGTTTCTTCATGTACTGTATCTCCTTAGGATCCTTTCCAGAGACTTAAATATTTTTCCTTTCAAAAGACTTTTAAACGTTTTTTTCTTATTTTTGTCAGTATATAGGAGTGGCTTCCAGCACGAGGCTCTGCATACTGATTTCTCCCATTGATAATTGTAGATAACTTTTCTCATCATTAAATCATTAAAATTATAGTGTCATGGGAAAGTACAAAAAAGTAAAGGTGAAATAAAATTCCAACTTTTATTTTTTTATTCATTTTTAAAAGATTTTATTTATTTATTTGTCAGAGAGAGAGCACAGGCGGGCACAGTGGCCCGCAGAGGCAGAGAGAGAAGCAAGCTTCCCGCTGGTCAAGGAGCCGATGCGGGACTCGATCCCAGGACCCCAGGATCATGACCTGAGCCGAATGTGGCGGCTTAACCGACTGAGCCACCCAGGTGTCCCAAAATTCCAACTTTTAGTGATTATTACTGTTAATATTTTGGTGGACGTGTTTTGTATCTTATATGCATATGTTCACTGATAGATACGCATGTACTTTTTACATGTTGCTCTGTAATATGTGAACTTGGTAACATTTTTGACACACCAGTATGTTTGAAAATTTCTGTGGCAGAGTAGATTTATAGGTTTTTTTAAAGGTTATGCAGATAACCTATATAATAACCTATCTTACAGCTATGCAGTAAATTCTTTTTTTTTTTTTGGTTCACTGAGGCATTTTATTTGCATGTGTGTATTATATCCCTAGAAAAAGAATCCCAGGATTTTCCCTCCTCTGTGTTTTCGTTTTGCTTCTCCACGGTCCATGATGCCAGCTGAGGTTGTCAGTACAGTGAAACTAATCTGGCAGTATGGGAGCAGGTTATTCTGCCATTTTTCTAGATCTTTCAGCTGTACATCAAAATCTGGGGCTGATCACTCCACACTTGTTCAACCTGCCTCTGAGGTTCACAACAATCTTCCCTGCTCTGTAATCATCAGTGATTTCAGATTCGTCAATGTAACCGTGCTTCCATCATCACAGTGAGAAACCGGACGATGACGTCAGAGCACGGTCTAATAAGAACCTGTCATTTGCCTCTCTTTTCAGCATTGTTGATGCTCTTGAGAGCATCTGCCAGGACATTCATGTGCACCATTATGGTGGCAAAGAAAGATGGCAGAAAGAGCTCAGTAAATCCTCTTAACTAATTTCTTATTACTGGATGTTCAGATTGTGTCCAGTTATTAGCTAATAAACAGTGCACAGTGAAGTCTTATAGCTAAGGCCTTGTTCATGGTGTTTATTTCTTTTAGGCTAAAGACTGAGGAGTGAAATTTTTGGGTTAAAAAAAAAAGGTGAGAAACTTTAGGGGTTTTAATGTGTATTTCCAAATTCTCTTTGGGGAGAGCTATACCAGTTTACTTTCCATTACCAGGATGGACTGTCCATTTTTTGCATACTTGCCATTAAAACAAAGAACTGAACATTTAATGAGTTATGCAGAATTGGTACTTGATTTGATTTATGATTCTTAGTTATGTATACCTTTTATCATTTTGGCTATTTGCATCTTTTTCCTTAGTGAACTATTTATTTCCTTCTGCTTTTTTTCCTCCTTAGGCTACATTAAAAAAAAAACAAAAACAAAACCTGCGTAGATTCTTTATATCTGTCTAACCATTGCCTATATATATATATATATATTTATATATATTTTTAAAGATTTTATTTATTTATTTATTTATTTGACAGAGAGAGAGAGAGAGATGACAAGTAGGGAGAGAGACAGAGAGAGAGAGAGGGAGGCAGGCTCCCTGCTGAGCAGAGAACCTGATGTGGGGCTCGACCCCAGGACACTGAGATCACAATCTGAGCTGAAGGCAGAGGCTTAACTCACTGAACCACCCAGGTGCCCCAACCATTGCCAATACTAATTGCAAATGTTTTTTCCTGTTAATTTTGTTCCATGATTAAAAATAAATAGTGCTGGGGCGCCTGGGTGACTCAGTGGGTTAAAGCCTCTGCCTTCTGCTCAGGTCATGATCCCAGGGTTCTGGGATTGAGCCCCACATTGCGCTCTCTGTTCAGGGGGGAGCCTGCTTCCTCCTCTCTCTCTGCCTGCCTCTCTGCCTGCTTCTGACCTCTCTCTCTCTCTCAAATAAATAAATAAAATCTTAAAAAAAAATACTGCTATAGAGATACAAAACTTGAAATTCAAAGCTATTGGGGCAGCTGCCTGGCTCAGTTGGTAGAATATGCAACTCGATATCAGGGTTGTGAGTTTAAGCCCCATGTTGGGTATAGATATTACTTAAAATCTTAAAAAGAAATAGAAAGGTGTTGATCTTTATCTTTGCTCTTTAATTTATATCAGGTGAATACATTCCCGTCCAGAGATCAGACACACATATTTACTCGTAGTTCCTTCTGGTTTGTCTTTTTGCTTTCTTTTTGTTTGTGTGTGTAACCTTTAAGTCAAAAGGGTTCCAGTCTTCAGTGTTTTGGTAATGGTGTCAGATGAGGATTTAAATAAATATTTCATCCCCAAATAACCAAATAGTTTTCTTAGGATGATCCATCCCTTCCCCATGGTATGTAATTTTCAAAGTGATCTTGTCTTTTTCTTCAGGCGTCTTGCAGCCCTCCAGAAGAGAAGAGAACTTCGAGCAGCTGGCATAGAAATTCAGAAGAAGAGAAAAAAGAAGAGAGGAGTTGATTATAATGCTGAAATTCCATTTGAAAAAAAGCCTGCTCTTGGTTTTTACGATACTTCTGAGGAAAACTACCAGGCTCTTGATGCAGATTTCAGAAAATTAAGACAACAGGATCTTGATGGGGAACTAAGATCGTAAGTTGCCTTTCTGATTTTGAAAATGAAAAAGTAAGGGTGCCTGGGTGGTTCAGTGGGTTAAGTCTCTGCCTTCAGCTCAGGTCATGATCCCAGGGTCCTGGGATCGAGCCCCACATCAGGCTCTCTGCTCATCGGGGAGCCTGCTTCCTCCTCTCTCTCTCTGCCTGCCTCTCTGCCTACTTGTGATCTCTGTCTGTCAAATAAATAAATAAAATCTTTTAAAAAAAGAAAATGAAAAAGTACAGTAGGAATTTTACAGAGGGCCATGCATTGTCCTTGTCAGAGCCAAGTTTTTATGGTTCAGGACAATGTGGCCTACATAGTGTTTTTATTTATTTACTGTGTTCACCTGAGAAAACCAGTGACCCTTGCTGTCATGTTTTTGGCACAGAAGGCTCTTTGGCTCTCTTGAAATGTCAGCATTTGGCTCTTAGTGTACTGTCTGCTCACTGAGTCACCATCTTAACATTTATGTACATTTGTGAACGGGTTAGTTATTTTACTAATGGCCTGAGGCATCTGTCAAAGTCTGGCCTGGTTCTTTTTGTCTTTTCTAGTGAAAATTCTGACTTGTTTTTCTTCGAATTAAAAGAAGAAAGTTACTGATGCATACCTAAATCTTTTTAACTAATGGGGATAAGTGTATTTATAAATTGTCTAAGGGTGCAGAGGATTTTGCCCATTTTTAAAAAAATTTCTTATTTTATTTATAAACATATAATGTATTTTAGCCCCAGGGGTACAGGTCTGTGAATTGCCAGGTTTACACACTTCACGGCACTCTCCATAGCACATACCCTCCCCAGTGTCCATAACTCTACCACCCTCTCCCGAACCCCCTCCCCCCCAGCATTCCTCAGTTTGTTTTGTGAGATTAAGAATCTCTGGGCGCCTGGGTGGCTCAGTGGTTAAGCCGCTGCCTTCGGCTCAGGTCATGATCTCAGAGTCCTGGGATCGAGTCCCGCATCAGGCTCTCTGCTCAGCAGGGAGCCTGCTTCCTCCTCCTCTCTCTCTGCCTGCCTCTCTGCCTATTGTGATTTCTCTCTGTCAAATAAATAAATAAATAAAATCTTTAAAAAAAAAAAAAAAAAAAAAAAAAAAAAAAAAAAAAAAAAAAAAAAAAAAAAAAGAATCTCTTAGGGTTTGTCTCCCACCCAATCCCATTTTGTTTCATTTATTCTTTTCCTACCCCCCAGGATTTTTCCCATTTTTAGGGATTTTTAGGGTTTCTTCATTCTTGCATCTGAATATTATAGGGAGAAGCTTTTCTGATTGTCAGAGAGTTTTAGTTTTCTGCTACCTCACTGACGTTCCATTTTTGATGACATGAATTGGTACTAAATGACAGATGTCAGGCACTGTAAAACAGGATTTTCTTGGATGTACTCCATTATATTTATTTCCCACATTAAGACATTGTTTTAGGTAGCCTGTGCAAATGAAGAGGTTGAAGTGGGAGCAGATCATCTGGAAGAGGCTACCATGTTGACAGGGAAGCGGCATTCTTAGAGCTTTCAAAGGTGGCCTTGAGCCTGATGTTTGTATCCAATTGTCAGGGCAAATATCCTTTAAAAGTTTTTGTGAAAGGGGCACCTGCGTGGCTCAGTGGCCTCTGCCTTCAGCTCGGGTCATGATCTCAGGATCCTGGGATCAAGCCCCACATCAGGCTCTCTGCTCAGTGGGGAGGCTGCTTCCCCCTCTCTCTCTGCCTGCCTCTCTGCCTACTTGTGATTTCTCTCTCTGTCAAATAAATAAATAAAATCTTAAAAAAAAAGAAGGATCATAATGAAAAAGAAAGAATCATAACAAACAATTGAAGAACAGATCTTTATTTATTTGACAGACAGGGGTCACAAGTAGGCAGAGAGAGGGGGGAAGCAGGCTCCCCGCTTAGCAGAGAGCCCGATGCGGGGCTCGATCCCAGGACCCTGGAATCATGGCCTGAGCCGAAGGCAGAGGCTTTAATCTACTGAGCCAGCAATGCACCCCGAAGAACAGATTTTTAAAGATTTTGTTTATTGAGAGAGAGAGTGAGAGCAGGAACCAAGGGAGAGGGACAAGCAGACGCCACAGTGAGTGGAGCCCTCCTCGGGGCTTGATCCTGTAACCCTGAGATCGTGACCTGAGCCGAAATCAAGAGTCAGATGCTCAACTCACTATACCACCGAGGTGCCCCAAAGAACAGTTTTAAAGAGAAATTTAAAAATTCAGTGTTTTAATCCCATCCTGTTCATATAATTAATTCCCATTTTGTATGCTTGTAACCTTCATTTTTGTATGCGCATATACGTACTTTTGTAAGAGTATTATGATGTAGGAGTAGTTTTGTTTTTGTTTTGAAATTATACGTAACATTTTGCTTATCATCATAGTCTTGTATAGGCTTAATGTTTGGTACCTGATTTACTCAGTACTATATCTTATTTTCTTAATAATTGTGTTTCAGTTCTAAGTCACATTCCTCTCGAGTATAGTGGGTAACTGATGGTATAGGGCACAACTTAATGTATTTGGATTTTGTCTTTTTATCTTTGATTTTCTTAGGAATGGGATTATTTGGTTCAATAATTTGTTTAATAAGTGTATGAGTATTTATATGACTTTTGCTGTTATTGATTATATGTAACTTTACAAAATCTCTTACCTACTTTGATTCATGACAGTGAAAAAGAAGGAAGAGACAGAAAAAAAGACAAGCAACATTTAAAAAGGAAAAAAGAATCTGATTTACCATCAGCCATTCTTCAGACTAGTGGTGTTTCTGAATTTACCAAAAAGAGAAGCAAACTAGTACTTCCTGCCCCTCAGGTAATCTGTTAAAGCAGTTTTTCATTGTGTGAACTCATATCTTTATTATTTATTTAGTAAGGTATGAGGGTTTATGTGCCAGGTTTTTCTTAGGCATTGGGTGCCCTTAAGAAGTTCACAGTGTAAGAGGTGAACCACATAAAAATAAGTCTTTGTGATATAGTATGATAAATAAGTAACAGTTTTTCTGTACAAATTGTTGTATCAGGCCTTAAACTGTTCTTGTGATGGTTTAGTAAGTAAGTGTCTTAACAATTTGCAAAGAGGTTAGCACTCCTGGACTCTTATTGTAGCTCACTAGTGTAAAGGTGATATTTGGTTTTGTGGACTTTAGGCTGCTTTCCTTTTTAAAGATTTTATTTATTTGAGAGAGAAAGAGAACATGTGCTCGCATGAGCATGAGTTGGGGGAGGGGCAGAGTGGGAGGTGGAGGGGCAGAGTGGGAGGTAGAGGGGCAAGCGGACTCTACTGAGCACAGAGGCCAGTATGGGGCTCTTTCTCACAACCCTGAGATCATGACCTGAACTGAAACCAAGAGCCAGAGGCTTAACCAGCTGTGGCACTCAGGCACCCCCCTCACCCCTTTTTTAAGGTAGGCTCCAGTACTGGGCTTGAACTCATGGCACTTAGATGAAGAGCTGAGCTGAGATTAAGAGTCAGGTCCTTAACCATGTAGCCACCCAGGCATGCCTAGGGTGCTTCTTTTAGGGTTTGTCTTATTGTGTCATACTTTTCTTTTTGGGACAACACTGTGAAAATTAATGTGGGAGCTGTGGAGAAGAGAGAAAGAAACATACCCTCATTCCGCTTATCCAGGCTCTCTTCCTTTGACTTAATTATAGTTGATCAAAACTATGGGAGTTTTGAATAAGCTCTAGTTTTATTTTGAGTTGTACAGTACCGTAGAATTGGGTGGTTTAGTGGAGCAGAGAGATGGAACTAAGGGGATGGAAGAGCTTTCTCCAGTTGATGTGCTGGCTGCATCTACATGAAATTCTTGGGTATAAATGTGACTGACATAAGTTTCTCAGATGCTGCCATTCCAACCAGGGATACTTTTTAAACTAAGAGTTTGCCTATAACTTTTTTTTCTTAGCTTTCTAGGATGTTTATTTTTGTAAAATTACTAAGATAACGCTTTTAGATTTTTCTCCAGGATCTTGTGGCTCAGGGGACTCTGATTTGTTTTTAAGATTTTATTTATTTGGCACACAGTGGGTCAGGGAGAGAGCAGGCACAAGCAGGGGAAGCAGCAGGCAGAGAGGGAGGAGCAGGCTCCCTGCTGAGCAAGGACCCTGATAATGGGGCTCTATCCCAGGACCCAGGCACCTGCTTAACTGATTGAGCCACCCAGGTGTCCCAGACTCTTTTAATTGGCTTTCATTCCGCCCCTCCCTCTGACAGTTTTATAAAAACATGAATCTTTTACATTCTTGGTATATTAGTATGTTAGTTGTTTTGAAAGAATTTCGTTATGGAAATATAAAACTTTGCAGCTTGATAGTATATTGTATATGGAATTTTCCCCTATATTATGTAGGAAAGACTTAAAAATTTTATCATAGAAATTTTCAAATTGACAGTTAGTTAAGAAAGTAGTACCCCTGTGTACTTCTCACATAGCTTCAGCAGTTCATCTTTTTGGAATGTGTGAGTTTTAAAATGTGTTACTCTCTGGCTAAAATTGCTGCATGGGTGATAACTGTGTCTTTTTAGATTTCAGATGCAGAACTCCAGGAGGTTGTGAAAGTAGGCCAAGCAAGTGAAATTGCACGTCAGACTGCTGAGGAATCTGGCATAACGAACTCTGCCTCCAGTACTCTTTTGTCCGAGTACAATGTCACCAACAACAGCATTGCTCTTAGAACACCTCGCACACCAGCTTCCCAGGATAGAATTCTGCAGGTAAGCTGTCCTATAGTAGTGTGAGCCTTTTACCTGTAATCCTTGAAAATGTCAGAAGGAGAATGGTGTGTGATTTGGTTTCTTTAAGGGTAAACAGTTTGAAACTGAGTCCTGAATGCATAGATTCTAGAGATTTTATTAGGGAAGCAAAATTAGCAGATTAATTAGGTGGTTTCATTTCCACATTTATCAATTCATAGGGTTGTTTCCCCCACCCCCCCCCCGCAGCCAGCTCTTCCTCCTTCATTAATCTTTAGTATCTGTTAATAAGGCACAGCATTTTAAAATTTCACAGTGCCTAGCAATCCTAGAAAGCTAGTGTATGTAGTTTTTTGTTGTTGTTTTTGTTTAAATTTAACAGTCAGTATTGGTCTCAGGAGTTGTAATAGTGATTTTTATTTATTGATTTTTATTTATTTATTTATTTTAGAAAAAGATTTATTTATTTGACAGAGATCACAAGTAGGCAGAGAGTCAGGCAGAGAGGAGGAAGCATGCTCCCCGCTGAGCAGAGAGCCCGAAGCGGGGCTTGATCCCAGGACCCTGAGATCATGACCTGAGCTGAATTCAGGCAGAGGCCTTAACCCACTGAGCCACCCAGGCGCCCCTATAATAGTGATTTTTTAAACTTCCTTGGATTTCTGTACTTAGCTTGGGACAGGCTGCCATCAGTACCTTCCCTCTCTGTCCTAAACACATAAGGTGTACGCTCTGTGTGTTCTTAGGGAGTTTATATGTCAGAGAATAGATAAACCTAACAAAACACTTGATTACTCTTACATCTCATTTCCTCTTCTCTGATAGCCAGAAATAGAATTATTTATTTATTTATTTATTCATTCATTCATTCATTCATTTTTTAGACAGTGAGTGCAGGCAGGTGGGGTATGTGGAGGGGCAGAGGGAGAGGGAGAGAGAGAGAGAGAGAGAATCCTGAGCCTGATGCAGGACTTGATCCCACGACCCTGAGATCATGACCTGGGCTGAAATCAAAAGTCGGATGCCTAACTGTGCCACCCAGGTGCCCCCAGAAATATAACTTTAAGGTCTTCATTTGGTGTCAGATAGTTCTATAAACTTACAAAGAGGAAAGGTTGTGTTCCTCGTTGTTTGCTCTCTAGAGGCACCAGTTGCAGCTATTGGTTTTTACCGTCTTACTACTAGGACACTTACAATTTACTGACTTATTTTTAGTTCTAGCCATATTTCCACTTGGGAATTTGAACATTTGGCTCTCACGCCCTCTTCCTCTACCATGCATATGCACTCTTTTTCCATGCCTTCATATTTCATTATGGTTACATCATAATTTTGGTTAGCTCTGTATCATAGTTTACTTTATGACTGTGTAAACCCAAGTTTGTTACTGAACCTATGAAGTGCCTAAAATTACTATACTGCTAATAATTATTATACATTATTAGTTTTTCTTTGAGTTAATGCTTATTCAGATGCTGAGTTTTTTGATTACTTAGCAGGAATTCAACTCTAGACTTGATACTATCTCTGTAAATTTCCTATAATCTGAACAAATTTAGATATTCTTAGCTTTTTGAAGAAGTCTTTCCCAGAATTTCTGAATGTTCTATTCTGGACTGATTACTCTTTAGATCTTGTTAACAGCTTATTCTCTTGATTTCCTGGCACCCTAGAAAGTCTGTTGGATCGCCTCTTCCCTGGCTCCTATGCCTTTGGTTTTCTTGGTTTATGCCCTTGTTAGTGAAGCATTTCCTTTAGTAACTTTCTGAGGATGGTTTCATGGCAGATGGAATTTTTAAGACCTTGCATATCTATAAATTATGTTCTATCCTCTTAACTGATTGATAGTATAACTGGGTGTAGAATTCCAAATTAAAATCTTTTTTCTTTTTTCCCCCCTTTTAAAGTAAGCTCTATACCCAGTGTGGGGCTTGAACTCATGACCCTGAGATCAAGAGCTACGTGCTCCACTGATTGAGTCAACCAGGCACTCCCAGATTGAAGTGGTTTTTATTTACAGTTTTGAAGGCTGTGCTCCTGCAACTTCTGGGCTTTTATTATAGCTTTTGAGCACCTGTGTCACTTAGGTTGTTAATAGCGATCCGCTTTTTCTCTTCCTCTGGAAGCTTATATGATCATCTCTTTTTCACATGCATATTTCTTGGTGTGGGTCTGTTTTCAGTCACTGTACTAGGTACTTGGTGCATCTTTTCATTCATGGCCTTTGATTCTGGGACATTATTTTGAAAATTTTTGTTCCCTCCTTTCTTTGGTATTTCCCTTTTTATGAACCTTAAATTTTCTTATTCCTCTCTGGTTTTCTGTTTTAATGGACTTTTTGGTTTATTGTTAGGAGATTTTCTGAATTTTATCTTTGTTCAGGTTTTGAATTTTTATTATCACATTTTAGTTTCTGAGAGCTCTTTATTTAATGAATATTTTGTTTTCTTACTTTGAGGCTATTAATGATGATTTTGTTTTTGTAAGTTTTCTTTTCCTTGAATAGTATTTAAGTTTCTTTGGTCTCTGTTTTTCATATTAGATGTTTTCTCAAATATCTTTTCATCTTTAGCTCTCTGCCTATATCTAAGGGTTAAGGCATGACAATTAAAAGTAGACTAGAAGCTCCTTGGGTATGGGTAAGGCCTTCTTGATTCCAGGCTGAACTGGCTAGTGGAGTTTCATTGGCAAAATCTGTTCTTTTCTTTTTTTTAAAGATGTGTTTATTTGTTTTAGAGAGAGCTCACATGCACAGGGGGAGGAACAAAGGGAGAGGGAGAGAATCTCAAGCAGATTTCCTGCTGAGTGTGAAACCTGATCTGGGGTTAGTCTCATGACCCTGAGATCATGAGACCCTGAGATCATCGCCTGAGCCGAAATCAAGAGTTGGATGCCCAACCTACTGAGTTACCCAGGTGCCCATCATTGGCAAATTCTTGATGTCAGTATTTCTACATCTTTAGTTTTGGGTTAGGTTCCTGAGAGAAGTGGCTTCCAATCTCCTTCCCAGAGGTATAAAGCTGGCTAGCCTTTTGAGAGCCTAGTTGAGGAAAAGTGTTTTTTATTTGGACGAGCAAAAAGAACACACACAGGGCCTTGATAATGTGAAATTCATGTTTTTTTCCATGAATATGAACCAACAGAGTAATGGAATAAGCCTGTCTCTTGTTATCTTCATTTTGCATCAAAACTTACTGGCTTAAAACATTTCATTGTGCTAATGGTCTTTGCTGGTCAGGAATTTGGATAGGGCACAGAAAGATGGCTTATCTTGGGGCACCTGGGTGGCTCAGACGGTTGGGCCTCTGCCTTCTGCTCAGGTTGTGATCTCAGGGTCCTGGGATTGAGCCCCATTTTGGGCTCTCTGCTCAGCAGGGAGCCTGCTTCCCCCTCTCTCTCTGCCTGCCTCTCTGCCTACTTGGGATCTCTCTCTTTGTGTCAAATAAATAAATAAAATGTTAAAAAAACAAAAATGGCTTATCTCTGTTCTGTGATGTCTAGGGCCTCAGCTAAGAAGACTCAACATTTGGGGGTGTCTTGACACATAGGGGCTTGAATCATCTTTCTGTGTCTGGTAGTTGATGCTGGCTGTGGGTTGGGTCCTCACCTGGGAATGGGGAGTAAATCTACATGTGGCCTCTCTGTGGCTTGGGCTTTCTTTCAGCATATGGCCTCAGAATAGTTGAACTTCTCCCATGGTGCCTCTAGGCTCCAGTGGGGGTGTTGTAGAGTGTGCTAGAAAGTTGTGTTTTTTGCTTACCCTGCCTTGGAAGTCCAGTAGTGTCACTTTGTTGCATTTTGTTAGTTACAGTTAATTCACAAGGCTACCTGGATTCAAAAGGAGGGGACATAGATCCTGCCTCTTGATGGGAGGCATATCAAGGTTGGATCACAAGAAGAGCACAGGAGATGAGAGATATGGCTGTGACTATCTTGAAAAATGTAGTCTCTCACAGGGCTGGAGTTGGGGATGAGGAGATTGTAGGTGCAGTGATTGTAGTGTGTGTAGAGTTGTGGTAGGGGGGCTAAAGAGCATTGTCAGACTTGCCTAAAGAGAACAGCAAGACTTCAGAAAGGAACCTGCTCTCAAGAGTTTTTTTGCAGGAAGTGGATAGGCCAGTTATTGGTATCTTAACTTCTCAGTAGAAGAAACTGAGACTCAGGGGCTAATGAAGACTGAGTAGAGTTCATAATAAAGCCAGACTAAAATCTGGGTATTCTGGGGATGCCTGGTGGCTCAGTCAGTTAAGCATCTCATTCTTGATTTTGGCTCAGGTTATGATCTCAGGGTCATGAGGTTCAGTCCTGGGTTGGGCTCTGTGTGGAGTGTGGAGCCTGAGATTCTTTCTCCCTTCCTTTGCCCTTACCCACCTCCCCTGCTCACACGTGTATGCATGCTCCTGTGTTCATGCGCTCTGTCTCTCACTCTCTCTAAAAAAAAAAAATCTGGGTGTTCTGACACTTAGCCTTGGATCACATTGGGAAATTTGAATTCTTAATTCTTTATGATTGTAAAGAGATTTGGGATGGGTAATAAAGCTTTTGGGTTATGATAATTTCATTTCAAAACATTTCTTGACATTTTAAACTTCATTCCAAAACCTTTGATGTGCTGTGTTAGACTGACAGAGGAATGGAGATATTGAATTCTGCCATGGCCTGAAGTTCATTTTCTCTCTTGGTGTTCGTTAAGATAAGGTATAAGAATTCTGTCTCCTTTGAGATTCATGTCATGGGACCAGACGAGAGGATTCTGCTATCCTGCCTGAACTGTTAAAACACATTTCTTTACCTTCTTGTTTATCAGGAAGCTCAGAATCTCATGGCTCTGACCAATGTGGACACCCCATTAAAAGGTGGACTTAACACGCCTTTGCACGAGAGTGACTTCTCAGGTGTGACGCCACAGCGGCAGGTTGTACAGACCCCAAACACAGTTCTTTCTACCCCATTCAGGTACTGTGAGTAAATTGTTTTTTTTCCTGTTTTAGGAAAACTGGAATCCAAGGGTTGGGCGTGTTTGCTTTAGATGTTGATGGAGAATGGAAATAAGTGTTTAACCTGCCTTTTTGGTTTCTTCTCACTCATAGTAGTAAATAACATAATAATATCCAGGAATTGGTTAAAACTATCTGGAACTTATTTTTTATTTCAGAGTTTCTGATGCTGTCACCTTGTTTCTGAAGTCATTTTATCTGATTGAAAGGGACGAATGAGGGCACCTGGGTGGCTCAGTGGGTTAAGCTTCTGCCTTTGGCTCAGGTCATGATCTCAGGGTCCTGGGATTGAGCTCCTCATCAGGCTCTCTGCTCAGCGGGGATCCTGCTTCCTCCTCCCTCTCTGCCTGCCTCTCTACCCACTTGTGATCTCTGTCTGTCAAATAAAAAAATAAAATATTTAAAAAAAAAAAAAAAGAAAAGGACGAGTGAGTCCACTCTTCATGATCATTTGTTGAATTTTATGAAAATTGTAGTCCTTTATCTGTATATTACTACTGCTTTTCTCCCAGCACTTTATTATGAAAATTTCTAACATTCAGAGAGGTTGGAAAGAGTATATTACTTCCCACCTAGATTCTGCAGTTGTTAACATCTTACTCTGTTTGCTTTATCATATATCTGTCTGTAAGTCCACCCAATTTTTAAATGCATTTCAAAGTAAGTTGCAGGTTTCTGTGCCTTTCACTTCTACCACTGTCTTGTGCATATTATTAACTAGAGGTCAAAGTCAGTCTTTGTTTATAATTTTTGTTTTAAGTTAGTTGTTTTTTTTTTAAAGATTTTATTTATTTATTTGACAGAGAGATCACAAGTAGGCAGAGAGAGAGAGAAAAGGAGAGGGAGAAGCAGCAGGCTCCTTGCTGAGCAGAGAGCCCGATGTGGGGCTCGATCCAGGACTCTGAGTTCACGACCTGAGCCGAAGGCAGAGGCTTAACCCACTGAGCCACCCAGGGGTCCCAAGTTACTGTATTTTAAGATAAAAATGCTGTAGAAGTGAGTCATATTAAAATGAACTTTGAGCTTTTAAGGTTGGAAATCTTTGGGCTTTACTTTTAATTTTCAGTGTTAGGGTAGGTCCTCCTCCTGGTTGTTTGGTATAGGAAGCATCTCAAACTGTTAGAGCTGTACCTGACAGCAGGATTGAGAAACATCGGCAGCCAAATCCTTAAATGATATTTAACACTTTTGGAAGGCTTGTAGGAGAGCCTAATCCCTCTTTTTCCATGTATGTCTTGTCTCAACTAGACTATAAGCCCCTTTGGGACAGGGACTGTGTCCCATTATAATACCCCACCTCACCTTTGGGAACACCTGTCTGGCAGTGCCACTTGTCTGCAGCCGAGCCAAGGTACAGGAAATAAGCAACAATAACAACAAAACAATGAAAGACCTTGATCAATTAAAATATAAGTTGCAGAGTCTGTGGACTTTATACCTAAGAGAATCTCTGTCCTCACTCATATATAGGCCTGGTATTTGGTTTCCAAACAAAATGTAAAGGGAGGAACTGTCATGTACACCCGTGATAGTGGTGCTCTAGCCAACAGACCCTGGTGGTGAGGGCAGATGATAAGATGAAGACTCTGAACTCAAAAAGAGTTTCCTGGAGGTGTTAGAGCTTGGTGGCTGACCTCCATGTTCTTAGCCACCCTGCAGTGTGCCACGGAAAGGTTGAAATAATGTTTGGTGGGCCTAGTTCAGCAGGGCAAGAGAGTGTCAAATGTAACTTGAAGTCATTGAAGTGAAAAGATGATGTGTACATATTAAGCTGCTAGAATTAAACCTGTATTTTAACTTAGAGAGCTAACTTAAAACCAGGTAAGGAGACAAAATATCTGTGATCTTTGTTTCTTTCATGCTTTCACATTATTTTCACATAAAATAGTTGATGTTAAAAACATTTGAGGGGCACCTGGGTGGCTCAGTGGGTTAAGCCGCTGCCTTCGGCTCAGGTCATGATCTCGGGGTCCTGGGATCGAGCCCCACGTCGGGCTCTCTCCTCGGCGGGGAGCCTGCTTCCCTTCCTCTCTCTGCCTGCCTTTCTGCCTACTTGTGATCTCTGTCTGTCAAATAAATAAGTAAAAATTCTAAAAAACAAAACAAAACAAAAAAAACATTTGAAAGCATGATCCAGATAAAACTGGCACTTCTGTTAATTGGAATTTCTGCCTTTCTAGGACTCCATCTCATGGATCTGAAGGATTGACTCCCCGCAGTGGGACAACTCCCAAACCAGTTATTAACTCCACCCCTGGTAGAACGCCTCTTCGAGACAAGTTAAACATTAATCCTGAGGATGGAATGGCAGACTACAGTGACCCCTCTTATGTGAAGCAGATGGTACATGTCAATTCCCTTTTAATACTTTTTTAAAAAAACTGTTCTGTCTCATGAGTGCCGTATTAAAATATTTCCCCTTGTTGGTGCATATTGCATACACCTTAAGAAACTACACCTGAGGATGCCAGAAAAGAACGATTGGAGGACTTGAGGAGGAGATCCTTTTGGTTTCATAAGCCTACTTATTCGTAATATGTTTGTGAATATTGATTACACTGATAGGAATGCTCCTTGTATCTCATACTGTTTTATTTTTTGTCGTTTAATGACTAAATAGTTTACTTTCTTGAATGATACTTTTTTATTCTATTCCTGTAAAATAAAATTTGAGTTTGGAAAATCTCATAAATTAGGTTTTGAACCTATTGAACCTATGATTCCTCTGTTTGCTCTATATTTTTGGAAGAACAGTCTAGATCTCAAAGATAAGTTGATGTTTATTGCTTATCTTAGTGAAGTTTTCCTTTGTGTATTTTGCAAACTGATCTAGACAGCTAATTATAAAAGCCACAGTTTTATTTCTGCCCTTGTTATTGCTTTTATTATGTCACTATGAATCCTTTTATGTGATGCCACAGAAAATCATTGTGAGTTTCCTTTTAATGAGTTCCAACTTCATTGGTCTATTTTCATTTTACAAATTTAATTCTAACTTCATGTATAGATTTGGTTAGTTTAGAATTTTTTTTGATGCCCAAGTTGATACCAACTAATGTCAGCTGTGAATGGCTAAATGATAACAAATGAAGAATGTAATGTGTGTAAAGCACTGATCTGGAGACTTGAAAGGATCTGAGGTTGAGTAAAGATGTCCTTTGTCTTAAGGGAGTTTATACTTTGGCGAGATTGGCATACTAAACCAAGTCTGAAAATAGTTATAACATAAGAACAGAATAAGCTCTCTGAGTAAAACCAACATACTTAGGGTGGCCAAAGATAGAAATTACCACATTTGCTGGGTGGGCACTTGGAAAGCCTTCGTTGAGGAGGTATGCTCAGTAGATTGGGGGCTATCTCAGATGGAGGCTATGATATGAGTAAGCATGGAGCATATTTTGGACATAGCAGCTCATCAGGTCCTCACACCTACCATACATGTAATGCAGCTGGGGGAATGACACTGGAAAGGTAAGCCAGGGATGTACTGGGGAAAACTTTGGGTACCAGGGCGTTTCTCTGGGGAAATGTAGACTGTTTTCTTTGGCCATTATATGATCTAGTAATTGCTTCCTCCTTTCCTTTCTTTCTCTCTCTCTCCCTCTTTCCCCCTCTCCTTCCTTCCTTCCATTTGTTTTTAAGTAAACTCTGCCCAACATGGGGTTTGAACTCAAAACCCCGGGATCAAGAGTTACATGCTCTACTGACTGAGCCAGCCAGGTACCCTGTGATAATTCTATTAAAAATAAACACACACAAAAATTCAAGTTATCTTTTCAGATTAGGTTTTATTAGTCCAAGGACAGATTGACTTTTGAACAACTTCTTTCCATTTGCTGTTATATTTCAGTGTCAGAAATGTTTTCCTTAAATGGAAATCTGAAAGGATTTTTCTGCCCCTACAGAGGTAATGCCCAAACCTTCTGTAGAATATCCAGAGTAATTGTATTGGTCAAAAATCAGAGTTTTTAATCTTAATTTAGAGAAGAAAGTGAGATAGGAATCAGGCAAAAAACTTGTCTCAGCTTTGAAGTTAGGGATCATTTTTCTAGAATTGAAATAGGCTAATTCTTTTTCAGGAACTCTTAGAGAATATTGGTTGAATTCTTAATGTGTGTGAATTGAGAAGGACCAATTTTTTTCTATAGGAAAGAGAATCTCGAGAACATCTCCGTTTAGGGTTGTTGGGCCTTCCTGCCCCTAAGAATGACTTCGAAATTGTTCTGCCAGAAAATGCTGAGAAGGAGCTGGAAGACCGTGAAGTAGATGATACTTACATAGAAGATGCTGCCGATGTGGACGCACGCAAGCAGGTAGGTGATCGTGCTTGGAAGGAAGTATGAAGTTGCTGAGTGTGTCAGTGTCTGAGAGAGTGAAGAATGGTTGTTAAATGTTTCAAGATCCCTACTTGAAAAAAAGTTTTTTCAATATTTAAAAAGATTGCCCTGAAGTAAATTATTTACTGTCATTAATAATACAGTCATGTAATTAATACTACACTGAGAATATTTTAGTAGGTGTTTTTTTTTTTTTTTTTTTTTTTAAAGATTTTATTTATTTATTTGACAGAGAGAAATCACAAGTAGGCAGAGAGGCAGGCAGAGAGAGAGAGGAGGAAGCAGGCTCCCTGCTGAGCAGAGAGCCCGATGCGGGACTCGATCCCAGGACCCTGAGATCATGACCTGAGCCGAAGGCAGCGGCTCAACCACTGAGCCACCCAGGCGCCCCTTAATAGGTGTTTTTAAAATGTGTATGTATGTGTATGTGTATTTATATAATAATTTAAATATCTCATATCAAATTTATTATACCTCTTTAAAATACACAGTCTTTTTTTTTTTAAAGATTTTAATTTTTTATTCAGAGAGTGTACAAGCGGGGATGGAGAGGGAAATTTAGAGTGTGTGGAAATAATATTAGTAACATCTTGTACTGATACATCTTATCGTTAGTTACTTACTCATTGCACATACCAGCCTGGTGATGTAAATGGGATGGGTATTAACTTCATTTTAGAAGTAAGGAAATAAGCTCAGGTTAATTAACTTTCCCAGCTTTCATGTTTGGAAAGTGGTGAATCTTGAACTCACACTGAGGTCATTTTGGGAATTCTTGCTGCAGTCCATGTCAGGATAATTTTAGAAATTGAGTAATTTTATGGTACTGAAGTGTGAATAGCATCAATACAAATATATTTTAGAAATCACATTAAAAAAAAAATCACATGAATGTGCTTTTCAGTGGGTGATACAGGGTAGTACTTTTTGTGTTTAGCTCTTTTAGTTACTTTGCTGTATATTTACTCTTTGAAATGCTGTGAAATTCTAATGTATTAACTCAAATTATTCATGATTTGAGAATCAGGAAACAGTACGTTCAATGGCTGGGCTTTTAAAATTAAAAATCAGTAACTTTTGGGGTGGAAGTGAGGGTTGTATTGCAAGAGGAACAACTGAGAGTCCTTTCTAAGTTTAGGATTCCAATTTATTTTTATTTTTAAATTTTATTTCAATTCCCGTATAGTTAACATACAGTGTAATATTAATTTCAGGTGTGTAATGTCATGATTCAACACTTTCATATAACACCCAGTGCTCATCATGACAAGTGCCCTCCTTCATCCCTGTTACCTATTTTACCCACCCCCCACCCACCTGCCTTCTGATAACCATCACTTTGTTCTCTGTAGTTAAGAGTTTGTTTCTTGGTTTCTCTTTCTCTTTATCTTTTTTTTCCCTTTTGCTTGTTTTATTTCTTAAGTTCCATATACAAGTGAAATCATGGGGTATTTGTCTTTCTCTGACCAACTTACTTCACTTAGCATAATACTCTCTAGCTCCACCCATGTTATTACCGATGGCAAGATTTCATTCTTTTTTATGGCTAAAGACCGAATAATACTCCACTGTAGTGTGTGGGTGTGTATTATGTCTTATTTATCCATATACACATGCACACACACACATACAGATATGTATATACACACAGACATGCCACATCTTTATCCATTCATCTGTCCATGGATAGCTCCTTCTCTAATTTGGCTATTGTAAATAATGCTGCTCTAAACATAAGAGTGCATGTATGGGGGCGCCTGGGTGGCTCAGTGGGTTAAGCCGTTGCCTTCGGCTCAGGTCATGGTCTCAGGATCCTGGGATCGAGTCCCGCATCGGGCTCTCTGCTCAGCAGGGAGCCTGCTTCCTCCTCCTCCTCTCTCTCTCTCTCTCTCTTCCTGCTTCTCTGCCTACTTGTGATCTCTCTCTGTCAAATAAACAAAATCTTTAAAAAAAAAAAAAAAAAAGAGTGCATGTATGCCTTTGAGTTAATGTATTTATGTTTTTTTGTGTGTAAATGCCCAGAAACGTGATTGCTGGATCATAGTGCAGTTCTATTTTTAACTTTTTGAGGAACTTCCCATACTGTTTACCTGAGTGGCTGTACCAGTTTGCTTCCCGCTAACAGTACAGAAGGGTTCCTTTTTCTCCACATCCTTGCTAACACTTATTTCTTGTGTTTTTGATTTTAGCCTTTCTGACAGGTGTGAGATGATAGTTCATTGTAGCTTTTCAAAAAAATTTTTTTTAAGTAGGCTCCATACCTAGTGTGGGGCTTGAAGTCACAACCCTGAAAGCAAGAGTCAGATGCTCTACAGACTGAGCCAGCTAGGTGCCCCTATCTCATAGTACTTTTCTTTCTTTCTTTTTTTTTTTTTAAGGATTTTATTTATTTATTTGACAGACAGAGATTACAAATAGAGAGAGGGAGGGGGAAGCAGGCTCACTGCTGAGCAGAGAGCCCGATGCGGGGCTCGATCCCCAGACCCTGTGATCATGACCTGAGCCTAAGGCAGAGGCTTTAACCCACTGAGCCACCCAGGCGCCCCTATCTCATAGTACTTTTGATTTGCATTGCCCTGATGGTGAGAGATGTTGAGCATCTTTTCATGTGTCCATTAGCCATCTGGATGTCATCTTACAGAAGTGTCGTCTGCCCATGTTTTAATTGAATCATTTGTATTTTGGTGTCAAGTTGTGTAAGTTCTTTATATATTTTGGATACTAACCCTTTTTGGGTTTTGTCATTTGCAGATATCTTCTCCCATTCAATAGGTCGCCTATTAGTTTTATTGATCATTTCCTTCAGTGTGCAGAAGCTTTTAAATTTTGATG
This sequence comes from Mustela lutreola, assembly GCF_030435805.1. Classification (NCBI taxonomy): domain Eukaryota; kingdom Metazoa; phylum Chordata; class Mammalia; order Carnivora; family Mustelidae; genus Mustela; species Mustela lutreola. Next base: position 91,655,603 of record NC_081295.1, read on the forward strand.
TAACTCCCACAGTTTATTTTTGCTTCTTTTTCCTTGCCTTAGGAGGCATATCTAGAAAACATTGCTACAGCTGATGTTAGGGACATTACTGTCTGTGCTCTTTTCTAGGATTTTTTTTTTTCTAGGATTTTTATTAGGATTCCAATTTAAACAAGAAAAGAATGACTATCTGATGGATGGAGCCATGTAAGCTTGGAGAATGCTCTAGTAGCTGTTGGCAGTTCTTAATTTGTATTGTAATGAGAGAATGAATAGACTGATTTCTGTTGCCTTGTATTGTCTTTCTACAAACTTCCACAGATTTCTATAGCATTAGCTCTTGAGCATACATGTTCTTACAGATTAAAGTGTTTTCAGCTTTATTGAAATGCGGCAAATACTGCATAGCTGTAATAATGGATATAACAATAATTTTTTAAGGCTATACGAGAAGCAGAGCGTGTAAAGGAAATGAAACGAATGCACAAAGCTGTTCAGAAAGATCTGCCAAGACCATCAGAAGTAAGTGTTAGAATTTCTGGCTTAGGAAGTTTTAAGTTTCTTCTATGATTGATGTTTTTATTATCATTCATAAAGTCTGTGAAACCATAATTTTATCTACTTTCTGGAATATAGTAAAGCAGTTCCCAGATTTAATCTCTAAAATGTTTCACTGGTACAAATAAGAGTTTAGAAGAGTTAGAATAAAAGAAACCTAGAAAAAGTTTCTTTTGGTACAAAAAGAGTTTCTTTTAAAAATGTAAAACTGCTCTTTAATTCATGCTAGAACAAGTAATAGCATCACTATTGCAGTGATATGTTTGGTGATTGTACTTGTTTTAAAATTTTAGGTGAATGAAACCATTCTAAGACCTCTAAATGTAGAACCACCTCTAACAGATTTACAAAAAAGTGAAGAACTAATCAAAAAAGAAATGATTACAATGCTTCATTATGACCTTCTACATCACCCTTATGAACCATCTGGAAATAAAAAAGGAAAAACTGTAGGATTTGGTACTAATAATTCAGAACACATTGCCTATCTGGAACATAACCCTTACGAAAAATTCTCCAAAGAAGAGCTGAAAAAGGTATGATTGAGTAGGAATATTTCGGTCTTGATTCAAGTATTTATTAAGTAACTGTGTATCATGGACGAGAGTGAGCTTATTTTCTCTTGCTGATAGTCATAAATGAATTATGTGATTAAGAGATAAATGTTCATCTTAAATGTTAGGAAGAAGACATACTTGACCACTCCCCCTTCCCCTTCTGTGACAGAGCTTCTTCAGGTGATCACTGGCTTAGGTGGCAAGGTGTTTTTGTTTCATGGGCCTATGTCTGATGGATAGTTGCTGCAATTGCCATTTCCTGTGTTTAACTCTGCTACTTCTGAATAGAATTAAATACCTTTAATACTTAAACCTCATTTATTTAGATTAATATGAAAAGCAAGCATATATTCAAAATGTTCCTTTCACCTAATCACCAGTTACAGAAAGGAAATACTGTTTACTGAATTTATTCCCCCCTCAGGATTTCCCACTATCCTTTTGGATAAGTAAATACAGAAACGTTTTCTTGTATGAAGTCTGTCCTGCCTCTTCCTCCATATGCATTTGATTATATCTGCTTTGACAGAGGGAACAGCTGTGATTGTGAATAGAAATCTGTTCCATGGTATGAGAAAATACAGTTGGTGCCATAGTTGAAAGCAGACTTAGCTTTACTCTTTTTTTCTGTAGGCCTTAGCCCTGAAGGGGCAGTGACAGACCTGTTGATTGGTAAGGGCTATTGTGCACTTGGGAGAAAACCCATAAGATATCTTTTTTCTATCTTCTCTCCTGTGCTTTCGCTCTGCCTTTTTCTTACTTTCTGTTTTTCTTGTTGCAAAAGTAATACATGTTTATTTAAGGATTTTTAGAAAATGAGAAAACGAGGGTTTAGATTTATATTTAAAAAGTTTGTCCCTGACTTCTGAGTGAGTCTCATTTACTCTTTTTTAGTAAGTGCGATGGGAAACTGACATCTGTTGAGGGCCTGTGCTTGTGACAAGCACATTTAATCATCGGACTGAGGTTGGGAATTACACTCTGAACTCCATACTTGAACAGTCTCCTCTTTTTAGAGTGAAAATAGGGGGAGATGGGATTTAGGAATTTACTGTATGTTTGGAAACCTGAAATACAGATCATGTATTATTATGCTAGATAATTATTATCATGACCTATTTTTGCCCAGTAGAATATACGCTCTGTGGGCGTATATTCTAATAAAATTTTTGGAAAATAATAATTGTAGGTAGTGCTTTCGGATTATTTGAAACCATTACAGAGTAGTTTGAATATTCTTTTATATTTTATGTATGTATTTATATTTCTCTGTGTTCCAGAATCTGTAGCAGCTGTTTACTTAGCATATTCTTCAGATAACTTAGTCATACTCTCTTCTAATAATTTTTTTTTTTTTTTTAAGATTTTATTTATTTAAGGGTGCCTGGGTGGCTCAGTGGGTTAAGCCGCTGCCTTCAGCTCAGGTCATGATCTCAGGGTCCTGGGATCGAGTCCCGCATCGGGCTCTCTGCTCAGCAGGGAGCTTGCTTCCTCCTCTCTCTCTCTCTCCGCCTGCCTCTCTGCCTACTTGTGATCTCTCTCTCTGTCAAATAAATAAATAAATCTTTAAAAAAAAAAAAAAAAGATTTTATTTATTTAAGAGAGAGTGAGAGAGAGCACGACAGGGGAGAAGGTCAGAGGGATAAGCAGATTTCCTATGGAGCAGGGAGCCCCGTGCGGACTCGATCCCGGGACTCTGGGATCATGACCTTAGCTGATGGCAGGTGCTTAACCAACTGAGCCACTCAGGCGCCCTCTCTTTTCTAATAATTACCGGAGCTGAATTTGCAAATTTTTATTAAGTACAGTTTGGGAGTGAAATACCATTTCTGTTATGAAAGTGTCAGATTTTCATTAAGGATGTTAAAATTGGTTTGTTTTCATTATTTCCCCTCAGAGATACTGTTTTATTTCATTTATTTATTTTTAAAAAGATTTTCTTTATTTATTTGACAGAGCGAGAAAGCACAAGCAGGGGGATCAGCAGAGGGAGAAGGGGAGGCAGGCTCCTCATGGAGCAGGGAGCCCAGTGTGGGACTTGATTTCAGGACCCTGGGATCATGATCCAAGCCTAAGGCAGACGCTTAACTGACTGAAGCCACCCAGGCGCCCAGAGATAACTATTTTAAAGTATCTAGTCTTTATCTTTTGTAGGTTTTATTTCCATTGTTTAAAGTTTTTTGTATTTGATTTTATGTATTTTGGTCTGTCTTATTTTCTGACGTACTAGAATGATTGGAAGCTTTCTTTAAGGCACAAAAAAATTGTCAGTTTTGAGCTATGAAGCAAAGGGCTGGAAAAAGTTCATGTGGTATGCTCATGGAGTCATTGTGTCTGATGTTGGTCTAGGCTCTTTATGTATATTGTATCACTTAATCATAATAACATACATCCTCATTTTACAGATGAGAAATGGGTTCAGAGATGTTAAGTTCAGACAGCTCCTTCAATGGAAGCTATGATTTGTATCCAGGCCTGTCCACTCTTTCCCCCTCATTCTGTCATCTTTTTTTTTTTTTTTTAAATCAGCCCCATAGAATTACCTTTGGGTTAGAAATTGGTTTTATTTTGCTTTATTTATTTATTTTTTAAAAGATTTTATTTGTTTATTTGAGAGAGAGAGACAGCGAGAAAGGGAACACAAGCGGGGGAAGTGGGAGAGGGAGAAGCAGGTGTCCCACAGAGCCGGAAGCCCGATGCAGGGTTTGATCCCAGGATCCCTGGCATCATGACCTGAGCTGAAGTTAGATGCTTAGTGAATGAGCCACCCAGGTGCCCCCCTCCCCCTTTCTATCATTTAAACTTTCTTTAGTAGTAAGTAAAAGCCGGTCTGTGATCCATTATATTTTGATCTGTGCCCTTGTCTCCTTCTCTGGCAATGTCGGGTATTTCATCAGATGAGAAAAAGGCATATATAAAAAGAAATGTCTAGTTCCCCTTCACAATCCTGTGAACTCTAAAGTGTAGGGTGGGTTTGGTAGAGTGGAAGGAGCACAGCCAAGCATAGACACCATTTGGCTTGGTCATGAGTCTGCCTTGCCTTTCCTAGTGATAATGTTTTTGAACAAGTTGCTTAATCTCTCTGAGCCTGTTTTATCACCTTTAAATTAGGTTAATACCAGCTACTTTGTAAAGTGGTTGTGGTATATGGAGATAATGTAGGTGAAACCTGTAAATGTTTCTGGCATATAGTAGATACCCCAGAAATGGTGGCTATTATTACAATGAGTGTAGGCAAAGGATGTTTATGTTATTGGTGATACATGGACGCTTGACTTTTCAGATCAGTCTGCACCAACTTACTGGCTTCTTAGTTCATTTTGCTTAGGTATTGTTCCTCCCTTCCAGGAAAAAATAAAACCAACCAGTCAACCATAACTTCTTGCCTTTACCCAAAGAAAGAGGACAAACTAGTCTTATAAAGCTCTCTCTTGATGGCAAGTTATTCTGGTACCCAAACTTACTGAAATTATTACTGTACACAGGCCCAGGACGTTCTGGTACAGGAGATGGAAGTGGTCAAACAAGGTATGAGCCATGGAGAACTCTCAAGTGAAGCTTACAACCAGGTGTGGGAAGAATGCTACAGTCAAGTTTTGTATCTTCCTGGGCAGAGCCGCTACACGCGGGCCAACCTAGCTAGCAAAAAGGACAGGATTGAGTCACTTGAAAAGAGGCTCGAGGTTGGTATCCTTTTAAAATTCTAATTTAAAGTGTACCTTGATTGAAATAATCAAATAATACTGCTGGAGACTATTTCAGAAAACTAGACCTGAAGTCTGAGATGATTATTGCTTTTGCAATTTTTTTTTTTTTTTTTTAGTCTGTTTATTTGTTTTAGTAATCTCTGCACTCACTGTGGAGCTGGAGCTCACGATCCTGAGATCAAGAGTCATATGCTTTTCTGACTGGGCCAGCCAGGTGTCCTTTGCTTTTGTAGTTCTTGAGGGAAAACTACACTGAAGTGTTTGATCTTCTTTGGCTTTTCGTTGGTTTTCATAATTGCTGGACTTTACAATAAAGAGTGCCTTCCAGGTTGATCACAGGTCAAACAGAGCCTTTTAAATGTGGGAGCAAGAGACAAGAAATGTTAACTTCTCAGAACAGTGTACATCAGTGCTAGAATAAGGAGGGAGCTCAGTGGTACCAAGAAGATTTTTTTTTTCTTCTGTAGCCAATGGAGCATATTTATAAAAGTTTGGTTCCTTTCTGTTAATTCTTCAATTCCTTTGAATTTGTTACAAGAGAGCATCAAGCTGGATTAGACAATGGCTTCTGTGATTTTTTTTCACATCTGAGGAAATACTGAAATGTACTAGATGGGAGTTTCATGGCATATGGTTTCTTAGTATAGTCTGCGTGTTTTAAATTCCAGAGTCTGTGTAGGCATTTTGCCAATGGCATGTAAATTGTGGTTCATGGACCACTAGGCTGCCTTGTGGATTTTTTTTTTTTAAGATTTTATTTAGTTATTTGTCAGAGAGAGAGAGGAGCGAGAGTGAGCACAAGCAGAGTGGTAGGCAGAGGCAGAGGGAGAAGCAGGCTCCCAGCTGAGCAAGGAGCCCGATGCGGGACTCGATCCCAGGACGCTGGGATCATGACCTGAGCCGGAGGCAGCCGCTTAACCAGCTGAGCCACCCAGGCGTCCCCCTTGTGGATTTTTAATGGTGGTCTTTAGGGATGTTTCTGAGGCCGGGATGGGATGGGGGAGCAAGGGGTGCTACAGGCAATCACATGCAGAAATGGTCTCAGTTTCCTCTTACGTGATTACCAATTTCTTTCTTTCTTTCTTTTTTTTTTTTTTTTTGCAGGATTTAAAAATTTTTTTTATTTTTTTAAGATTTTATTTATTTATTTGACAGAGAGAGATCACAAGTAGGCAGAGAGGCAGGCAGAGAGAGAGAGGGAAGCAGGCTCCCTGCTGAGCAGAGAGCCCGATGTGGGACTTGATCCCAGGACCCTGAGATCATGACCTGAGCCAAAGGCAGCGGCTTAACCCACTGAGCCACCCAGGCGCCCACCAATTTCTTTTTATAGAAAGCAGTTTGGAAAATGTTTTTATTTAGGATTAAAATAAAAAATGGTAGTACTTATCACCTGGCGTGGTTGGTGCTGTGTGGGGCTAAGGAAATGAATCTTAAAAAGCATTCTTTGAATATGAAAATTTTCTAAGTTTTAGAACTTTAAGACCACATGTATAGGCACCTGATGGTTAATGCCTGTGAGCCTCTTTTATCATTTAGTGGGAAAGTAATTTCTTTTGGAAGTAATTCTCATATTGGGTGAAATCTTTACAATCCAGTTGCTGCTAGTTCCTCCCGTTGTCATACTAACTTCCAGCAGGGTGTGCTGTTGTGCTGTGTTTTAATTCACAGTTTAAAGTCAGGGAAAGGAGAACATCAGTGGTCACATTTTAAGTTCTATTTTCTGTTGTGAAAGTTTCGTTTCTTATTTAATAAATGGTAGTTAGCAGTGTAATCCTGATCTAAGGTCACATCATAATTGATTAGAAAGCTATTTGGAAAGCTTCTTTGTAACACTGATATGTAAATACTTTGGTATATTCACTTAGTTTGGAAAGCTTCTCATTGGAGGTGGGTAAACTTTTTATGCCTCAAGTGGTAAGGACATTTTGTGCTCTTTAAGATATAAAAAAAGTTTTTTCCCTAAATCTCATTTACTTTGTTGAGGCACTAACTTTCATGACAGCAAATAAATGTGTCACAAAGTGAGTGGTGCCATAAAGTACAGTAATTTTTATTTTTATGTTGAATTGGTCTTGTGAGTTTTGAAGGGAAAAATACAGAAAGAACCACTGCTGTTCTTTTGGAGATTTATTTGGGTCGTTTATGAGCAACCATTAAAAACATGTGGTTCTCTTTGTTCAGCTCAGTACCAGGAACTGAAATCTTCCGTTGAACTATTTTTGTTGAAGGATTGGTGATTTTGGAAGAATATTCATAAAACAGTCTGAAGTAATTTTTCTTTTCTTGACTTCTGGATAACTTACTTTATTGTTTACCCAGCTAGTTACTTTTAAAGAATATGTAATCAAATCCTTTAATTTAGTAAACTACAATTATTTCAAATGAAAGTTCATTAACTCTTTAAAAAGAAGAAAAGAGATTCAAAAACCCAAATAAACAAATCCCCCATTTTATTTGTAGCCATCCCTAATTCAGAACTAGGTTTGCGTTAGCTTATTTTAGTTTTTGAAGACACAATTCTACTGGTTTGAAATATATAAATATTTTATTTCAATTGTGGTAATTCTTTCATCATTTCAGTTGATTGCTAAATTATAAACATTATTCAAAGTTTGTTGTGGGGAAGGAACTCCAGTCATATTATATAAACTAAATGCTATACTTAAATTATTCTTTCCACTCTTAGGTTCAGGGAGATATGCCTTTCTGTGCAAGCACAATACACCATGGCTGCCAGTGTGTTTGATTTTTGCTGTCATGAACTTTGGAACAGTGAATCTAAATTATGGCCCTATCACAGTGTATCAAGCAAGATGAAATCCAGCTTTGTCGTGGTTGGTGTCTCCTAAATGGATTAAAAAATATGCCCTGAGGTTTATATCGGAGCTGGTCTTTGAGCCATTACTCATGATTAGTATTTGAAACGTAGAACTTAAATGAAAACCCTTAAGATATTCGTTTAAAACTACTAGAACCATTTCAGATTTTATGTAGAATGTGGTGGGTAGTGTAAGGAGTCTGTTAAATGCATAGAATCAGAATGTAGTCACAGGTCAGAAGTAAGCGGAAAGACCAGAATTGTAACCAAGTTCATGTATTTTATTCTGCTTTGGAGGCAGATTTAATTTTAGAACCTTGCCAGACAAATGTGTGTAAAGGCAGCAGCAGCAAACAGAAATGATAGCTAATATGAGAAAAGGAAAAGTTAGGAAGCATAGCAGGTTAAGGTCATTTAAATATGGTTTTTTAATAACTTTGCAGGGTATTGTAGGTGTGTGGTAGGAGAGTAGAGTGATTGCTGTTTGTAGTGATGTCCCAGATTAAAACAAACAAACAAAATGCTTAATTTTTGTTCAGGGTTATTTTCTTTTTCTTTTTCTTTTTTTTTTTGAAGAGGGATGGCTGAAATACTAGGAAAATTTTTATTAGGTGGTAAAAAAATAAAAGGTCTTTAGTACTTGATGTCATCCTATGTTTAGTGAATATTACTGAGCATCTTCTCTGTGCCAGCCCTTGTTCTAGCCCCTGGGAACACAGCAGGAACAAAGCAGACAAGCTCTGTGCTCTTGCGGACTTCAGTTATCTGGAAAATGCTCCATGTGGAGAACCTCATTTTCTGATGATGCCAGATAAATGACTCATTACTGTATTTGGGAAGTGCAAATAGAATTTGAAGTGTTTTAATTTGTTTCCACTTTAAGTGGAAATAGGAAATCGTCTGAAGGCATAATTATTTTGAGTGAAATAATTTCCAGTAGGTGCAAAAATGAAAAGAGAAGTCTGAATTTAGGCCTGCTATTAAATTTAATAGTATTTGAAATAGTATCTAAACTGCTGTGTTGAGGAAGTTTGGCTGAAAAGTAGATTTTGTCATGTTAGCTATAAAAATGGAAAGGCTTTCCTTAGAGGTGGAAACTAGGTCCAGAAGTAATACTTCTCCCTGTATTTTACTGGCACAGGCAGCTTAGTCAAGAAATACTATGTAACATCGGCTTCTTGGAAATAAAGTAACAACACAGATAACACATTTAAATCTTTCTCCTCTGCATATTTGTAGAACTCTTATGAGGATCCTTGCCTTTACTGAATGGTTGTATTTCAGCAAAATTGACTGCACAATGGGGTCATATTTTCTCAGCAATTTTTTGTTATAAAGTCAGATATTTTTACATGGGAAAAAATTCACCTTTAATACTTTAGAGAGTCAAAGCTTAGGGTAAGGATCAAGTTGTTGGGCAGATCTGCGTGGGGGACTGACTATATGTTGTAGTCACTCGGCAGGTTTATATTCCCTTATGGGTGTGTGTGGGGAGGAGTGACATGGGGCACAGGAGAAAAGTTTATAGTACTCTGGAATGCACCCTTTCTCAAGTTCTGCTCTTTGCCTTGACCTTTAGAGGCACTGACAGATTTCTTGGTAGTTCCTATCAAGAACTCTAGACTGGATCAGAGATCTCCTTGGTACAGTTGTGTTGCTTCTGTTATGCCTCAACATGGAGTTGAATTTGTTTTGTGTGTTTCATTTCCTAACTCATGCAGATGTAAAGTGCTCTTGGTATTGCTTTGTTGGTACATTACTGTTCTTGAAAAGGCCTTTAGTAAGGTTTTGCCTCACTGCTTAGCTTGTTTTGTGGGGATGCAGCCTGGTGGTTGCTAACGTGGGGAGGTGCTAGTAATAATCACTTACTTGGATTAATAATAATAATAATCACTTAATAATAAGTAATAATCACTTACTGCAGCTCATCAGTATGGAGAGGCTTCACTGATAGAACTGAACCCTAGTGAGTAGTATAGAGATTAAAGGAAAGGCACTCACGGATTCTTGTTGTTTGCAAACATTTCGGTGGTTGAACCGCATCGTTACTACTATAGGATCATGTTGCTAAATGATAGACTAAGAAGTGGAGCTGCCATCAACTCTGTATTTATTTTGGGTATCCTTAAACTTGTTTTTCCAGCGGTATAAAGTTATATTCTGGGCCCCCAAGCAAGAGTTTCACTGAGGGATGCTCTTAATGTTTCTGAACCTCACTGTAACAGACTTGAACTGAAGACAGTATTGACGACCCAAGGATAATGTGTTTATTTTGGAATTACTTAGGCTTAGTAACCTTAACAAACTTAGTGAGTTTGAAAGTAACAATTACACTTTTATAAGTCCCATACAGCCCCCTTTTGTAATGACCCGAGGAAACACTTATGGTTCCACTGATTCATCTCCTGGGGACCATCAGTTTTCCATTGGTCTCTGGCCAGTCTCTTTTAGACAGTTTCTCTTCTATGCATTTAAAAAATAACATTTGTAGGCGTTTTTCTAAAAATAATACCTGTACTTTGTAGAAAGTTTAAAAAGAAATTAAAAAACAATTTGAAAAGAAACCTACCATCCAGACATAATTACCTTAAACATTTTGAGGAATGCATATGTGTGCATGTATATATTTATTTATATATGTGTGGGATGTGTGTGTGTGTGTATGTATGTATGACTAGAGATAGAAAAAAATTACCATATGCATCTATGTGTGGATTAAAGGAGGAAGGTGTTTAGAACTGAATTGGAATCACCATATACTACTTTGTTAATTTAATAGTATACTATTACAGATATCATTTAAAAAAAAAAACAAACCAGATCACTTGCTCTCATTTATAAAGTTGTGGCAAAGAACAGCTTTGGCAAAATCCCCAAGTAATTAATACACTAGTTATATTCTGTCCAACTTCTTAACAAGTTATTGAATAACCTTTTCTTCCCTGTAAAATTTTTCTGAGATATATTTGTTTTCTTATGATTTTATAGCTTGTTAGGAATAAAAGAATTAGGAATTTAAAAGTATAAGCTGGGGAAAGTCCAAGCTTTTTTCAAGTGTCAGATAAAATTCTTGTAGGCTAATGTCTCAGGGAAAGAATGATAGGCAGATTCATTAAATTAAGATCTTGTTTATGTGTGTCTAGAATAACTTGTTTTTCAGGGAACTGTCTGATGGCATTAAGCCATTTAGACCCACAGCTAGAATTTCTTCAGGCATGTTTGCATTTCAGGGGTTGAGGCAAGGAGGACGTTTGTCCATTAGGTGTGGCCTAATTTGTTGAACTTTGAAGTAGAACACATTCTGTAGCTGCTTCACTTCATTGCTGTTTGGCCTAGGGCAAGTTACTTAACCTCTCTGAGCCTCACCTGTAATATTTTTCCTTACCTGTAATATTTGAGTGGCTAATAGTTTTTAATCTCACATAAGTGAGAGTTTGAGATACTATAAGATTAAATGAGATACTGTGTGCCTTGCAATTAGGAGGTTTAGTGAATGGAAATTCTCTCCCTGCCTCTTCAGGTCTGTCAGTACCCTTAGTGTTACCTGAATTGAGTTAAACTTGGTTTGATGCTCTCAGATATCAAGAAGTAACTTTTGGTACCTTAAACAACAGAGTGGCTGAGTTTTTATTCTATAAATTTTGATGACTGTCTGAAATTTGAGACATGGTTGATTTTCACAGAGAGATTGAGTATGGCTTAAGGCTTAGATTTTGGTTAGTAAAAATGGATTTTAACATAATTGTGGATTGTAATTTAACATTTCATATATACATTTTGGTGTGTTGAAATCTTTGACATACTTGTAAATTTTGATTTCTCTTATATTTCACTGTATTGATGGTTCATGGTTTGTGGTGTACAGTCTTAACATAATAGCCTCTGCAGTAGATACTGAATTTGAATTTTATAGAACCTTTTTATTATGGGAGTTCTCAAATATACCCTACCATAGATGAGTTTAATGAGTCCTCAAGTGTTAGCATCCAGCTAGGGTTATCAGCTCACAGCTGCTTTTGTTTCCTATGTTGTTTTCCCTTTCCCATTATTTTGAAGCAAATTCCAAACATTGTATTGTAAAACTGAGTTACAGTACATGAAATTTGTCAGTTTGGTATCCCCCCCACATTGATATACAGATACATTCTCATTCATCTCTTTTGGATTGAATTTTTACTCTTTCAGTTTGGATGTAGTCAGCTTTAATTATATTAAGTGTTATCCTACTTTTAATTTTCTCATAGTTACAGTTTTCTTTCTTTCTTTCTTTTCTTTTCTTTTCTTTTTTTCTTTTTTAAGATTTTATTTATTAGAGAGAGACTGAGGTAGTGACAGGGAGAGGGAAAAGCAGGCTCCCTGCTGAGCATGGGCTCCATCAGCTCCATCAGGGCTCCATCACAGCACCGTGAGATCATGACTTGAGTGGAAGGCAGATGCTTAACCAACTGAACCACCCAGGTACCCCTAAGCACAGTTTTCTAATAGTGAATTTTATTCAGTATTATTAGAAATTTTGTGCTGATACATAAGTAAAGCACAAGCTTCCATTCTAACCATATGTGGTAGGTTTGTCTGGTGACAAGTTTATAAAGTAACCTTATCTCCACTCCTATCTCTGCTACTATCTCTATTAGATGTTTTAAGAAGAATTTGAAGTGCATTTCTAAGTGCAGATAAGGATTTGGAAAAAAAAAAAAGTTTTGTAACTTAGTTCTAACGCACTGGGGAAGCTTCTTAGGCCAATATTGTTTTGTTCAATATAAGTTGTCCTTCAGGAATGGCAATTGCTAATACTTAATTTTTTTAGAAAAGCTTAGCAATACGAATTTGGTTAAGTCACAGTATAGTTTTTCCTTTTTTTCTTTTTTTTTTTGTATTTTAAACAATAGGGTTTTACACCTTGTTGGACTTTTAATGTTTCTGTGGTGTATGAGTATGGGTTGGGGGGATTGGACTAATTTAAGGCAGTTTTGTTCCATGAATCCATGTACATTTCATGTTTGAGGTTTCTTGGCTAGAAAAAAGCCAGACCTTATAGGTTAGTGTTTTTCACTCTTAAAGCACATTGAGCAGGTATAGGTTGAACATTTTACAAAGTGTACAGATAATCTTCCCTCACATTTTAAAGATCAGGTGGCAGATGTCAGGTAGCTGAGCTTAAATTGAATGTTTAAAGCTGCATTTAATTTTTCTTACACTTTTTGTGACTAAATTTATGTAGTTATTTGACTATAAATTAATTTTTTCCTGTGCTTAATTTTTTTGGTATAGTTTATCCATATTTTCTTGGAACCTTAGGTACAATATTTGAGCCAGAAGATTTTATATAAAGCTTGAGCTAAGTTAAATGAAATTGTTAGCATGAAATGGAAGCTAGCAACTTTGCAGTTTTAAAATCCTTGATAGTTTGGGAAGCGTAATAACTCAACTGTAGGAGGTGAGGTAATGCCCAGTTATGAGGTATCAGTCATTCTAAATGTGCCCTGATGACTAATTAAAAACTTTTAGAACACAAGTATTATGCTGTTTTACCAAATTGGTAATTGAAAATTCATGCAGTACAGTGCATAGCTAATTGAATTATCTTAATCAATGAAAATGAAAATTTGTATGTCTGATTTTTAAAATGTGCTATATATAGGGGTCCCTGGGTGGCTCAGTCAGTTAAGTATCAGACTCTTGATTTCGGGTTGCGTCATGATCTCAGGGTGGTGAGACTGAGCCCTGTGGTAGGGCTCTGTGCTCAGCAGGGAGTCTGCTTGAGATTCTCTTTCCCTCCCCCTCCTTTTCTTTATCCCCCTCTGCTCTCCTGCTCATTCACTCTCTCAGAAAAAATGTGCTATGTGTATTAATTTGAAATTCTGTGCTGTTAATGTTAGGTTTTTGGAATGTTTATTTGAGTCCACATATGATTAGAGTATCTTAGAACATGCTGAATTACAGTCTAAGAAATTGGGTGCAACTCTATCCTGATTGCCTAGTAGAGTCATCTGGGGCTTTAAAAATACCAAGGTCTGAGACCGTTTAAATAAGGGTCTGTGAGTTTAGGGCACTGGCACTGGTAGATTTGAAAAGCTCTGCAGATGAGTCTAAAGTTGAGCTGGGGTTGAAAGCCACTGGCTTGAGAATACACGTTCCAGTACCTGTTACTTGCTGTGGTTGTCCTCGAAAGGCAAACTGCCTTCTTAAAAGAAGAAACAGCTATTTTTTCCTTGCTTTATTTTTAGGAAGGATTCTGGGTCATTTTTTATTAAAGTTGGGATTTTAAGGTTTTAAAGCCTCATCATTAATCCCGTGGTCCATTGGAGAGGGGAGAGCAAAAAGGTTAAACTCTTAGGGTATATAAGATAATTGTAATCAGACCTGACAATTTGTTAACTGTTTCCTTTGTGCTAGTCACTGGGAGGCTAAGGGTTTGACATCTGTTGTCTTACTTAAGCTCCATAATAACTTACATCAGTGATTGCCATTTTACTGATGGGGAAAGAACGTTTAAGTAATTTGCATTGACTGAGAACAGCGGGGTGGCAATGCTGGGGGGCGATGCTGGGGAGCGAGAGTGACTTGCTGCCCCCTCTCCTGTGCTGCCTGACTCCACCCAGTTTCCTTAGACACACATCATTGCCATGGAATTTACTTCGATTTGTTATCTATTAGAGGAAAATGGCTCCTTTATAAAGGACATTATTTATTATTCAAATGAATTGCACTTGAATAAAAGCTTACTAGCTTTTTATGGATTGTTATTTGGGTGTACATTATCTTGAAAGTACTTAGTTTTGGAGTCACTTGACGGAATCAGTTGAGGTGGGGTGGGAGAGTGGGGGGAGAGAGGAAGTAAGCTGAGAGAGGGAGGGAGGAGGAAAGAAAACAGACACATGCATAGGAAGGTAACACAGATTTCATCATTATTCTTGTGGCTCTGACCTCGTAATTTGTGTCATTTGTTGAAAACATGTATTTGCAGATCACTTTAAAATACAAAGTGATACAAAAAATGCAAAGTGATTATATTGTGGGACTTATATAATATACACCAAGAGTAGGTGTAACGTGAATGGGATTCTTTTTTTTTGTTTGTTTGTTTAAAATAATTTTTTATTGCCCAGGATATTTTTTTTCTTGTGTCTTGTTTTTTTGTTTGTTTTCTTTTTAAATAACTATAAATTCAAGCTTAGTGAAGCTTGCTTTGTCTTGAAAAAACAAAACAAAACAACAAAGCTGTTCTGTCATTTGCTAATCTGATCTCATTTGAAGAGAGAGGTGGTAGTTATCCTGCAAGTATAAAATTTATACCATGAATGATGCAGGTCTAAGTCTAGTGGCACTAAAAGGAGACGATAGCATTGTTGACAAAATAATAATCTGCTGGTGGCATTTGCGGAAAAGAAGCCCTTGCAAATTTCTAAATAACAGTAAACTCTGTTAGGAAATTCTAAAAAGTGTCTTACAGGCCAAAAAGGCAATGAGGTTAGTAAAATGCCTCAACAGAGTTTGAATAAAATACTGGATTTGAGAGTTACTGGAACTTGAATATGTAAATATAGAGTGGTAGGTTGGGTCATGCTTACAATGGTCTCAAGTTCAAATAAACTACTGTGACAATACACCATTTCACAGGTCACACGCTTTTCTGGGGCTGTTCTTTCCTTCAGTAGGTGCTGGCAGAAGGTGTGCCAAGTCACTTTCCAATATAGATGCCTAGGCCCAAAGCCAAAACATGAGAGAGGAAGAGAGAAGGAATGAACACCTTAAGGAATTCTGCAGAGAAAATACTCCCTTTCTTCATGGCCCCACTTTTCCTCATGCTTAAAGAGACAGAGCACTTGGGGTGTCTGAAGTGGAACTCCTTAGGTGGAATGTTTTCAGGTCTACTGGACCAGTCAGACACCGAGTCAACGCTTTTCTTCAACAAATTAACTTCTTTCTCTCCTTCTGCAACTTCTTTTTCTGACTGAGAGCTATGGTCCCTGCTGGTGTGCCATCTCCACATCAAACATAATCTGCCCATCTTCTTGTGGGGAAGGGCTGTCACAGTGAGAACTGGCTCTTGAACTACTCTGTCCTGATTTGTGTTGTGCATCCAAAAGAATCTTCTCCATGTTTCCATTGTGGATAGAGGATGAGGATGGTTCATGTTCTAGCCCCCCATTTTTCCCATTGCCATTATCATTGCCATTGCTGCTGTTCATGGGTAGCTCCACCCAGGAACTGTTGAGGCCGGCTGGCAGGGGCAAAGGTTGTTCACCTTCCTCGCAGTTGTTGTTGTTGTGCGGGAGCGGTGGCTGGTCTACTAAATGAGCGACATTGTCAGGTGGCTGGAAGGGCTTGCGGCCGCAGCAGGACCGTCTCTGGTTCTCTGGCAGCAATACCGTGAATGGGATTCTTTATTACACACCTGTTTCCTTCTCAACCATCTCTCCTTGGACTCTTAACTGGGCTTTCTCTACCCTGCATCAGCTCTAGAATTTTGTTGATACATTGCTTTGTTAATGGTCTTCCTCCTCTTCTTTAGTGAGTTTGAATTCTTTCCCCCTAATTTTTAGAATGAGTTGAGGAGGCAGCCCATCTGTGCTCAGTATACATATTTATTTATTTATTATTTTTCAATATACATATTAATAGGAAAACTGTCTCAATTTTCTGGTGTCTTCACTTTTCAAAAACTAAAGATTTTTTGCTTTGCCAAATGTGATATTCTTTTTCCTTTAATGGGTTTTGTGCCACATTTAAAATTAAAACATTCTAAAAATATTTATAATTTAAGGGGGTTATATTTCAATTACAACCATGGTGCATCAGTTGGACATTATTCAGTTGTTAAAAATGTACTACATATATAATACAGAAGTGCATTTTCCCGACTTTTATTGAGAAATAATTGATGTTCATCATTGTATAAATTTTAGGTATTCAGGATGGTGGTTTGATTTACATGTATTGTGAAATGATTATTGCGATAGATTCATTTAACCTCCATCATCTCATAGATAAAATAAAAAGGAAGAAAGAAAAGAAAAAAATGTCCTCTAGTGATCTTAAGGTTTACTCTTTTCAAACCTTCTGTATATCATACAGCAGTGTTAGCTGTAGTCTTCATATTGTATCGAAGTACACTTTGGGGATAAAGGTAGTAAAGATGGGTCTCTGCCAGTCCTCAAATCAATGCAGATTAATAATAGCAGAAGTTATTTTCAGAAGTAGAGATTAGTTTTTCTCATACTACGAAATTCAAGCTTGCTTTGAAGTTGAATCCTGGGTGAAGTTACTATAGATAGATGACATTGGACTAAACTGTGAAACCTCTAGGGCAAGGCAAACCCTTCTCAGGCCAAATTTTGTGTTACGGTAGTTAAAATATAAGGAATTCTGATGTACCTTTGCTTTGAGGAGATAAACAAAGCAGTAGTGCCTTTTTAGTTCTATTATTTAACCTGCTTTTCTCATGCCTGCTGATGTGATCTTCCCCCGACCCCAGATAAACAGGGGTCACATGACGACGGAAGCCAAGAGAGCTGCAAAGATGGAGAAGAAGATGAAAATTTTGCTTGGGGGTTACCAGTCTCGTGCTATGGGGCTCATGAAACAGTTGAATGACTTATGGGACCAAATTGAGCAGGCTTACTTGGAGTTACGTACTTTTGAAGAACTCAAGAAACATGAAGATTCTGCCATTCCCCGGAGGCTAGAGGTAACATTATTGCTTTGCAGCATTGCTTAAAAAGAGAATTGCAAAGAATTACCAGGGCCTTCCTGTTTTTTCTTTTTTCCTGTGCAGACTGTCTCTGAAGTTGATACTGTCTGGCTTTTTTCAATGAAAGCCTGAAGTTTTTGACTTTCTTATCTAGAATTGTCTGTGTGTAGATGGTTAGACCAGGCCAGTGATGGATCCAATGGCTTTTCCTTTACTAATTTTCTGGTTTGTTTATTGATACACTGTGAAATAGAATGAGTAACCCTTGTGATTTGTCTCCCTGAAGCTTAATTGCATCCCATCCTTATAGCTCTCTGAGGTACATTTAACCAGTGTCTGTTTTATAATTTAGGATGCTGGAAATATAGCTGGTCATTCTAAAGCAGGAAATTCCTTTGGCAGGATTTAGTTTAACTTTATTTCCCAAGTGTGCATGATAGTTGCTGCCCAGGTAAAGGGCAGTCAGGGCTTATTGAAGTGTGTTTAGGGGTGTTGATAGGGTGACAGTGGTTTGTTTATCTGAGATGGCAGCAGAGACTTTGCAACAGGATGGTAGTCCTTTGGCCAGAGAATAGTTGCAGCAGTGGTTTTATAGCCTAAGTAGTTGCTATTTATTGTTTCTCTGGGGGAATACTTAACTCTTTAAGAGTCATGATGTAGCTCAGCTATTTGTAAGATGATAAAGTACCGTAAGATATTTTTAATTTTCAGTGTGTTTGCATATGAAATAATTATTTAATATTTTTGTCTCTTCAAGTGTCTAAAAGAAGATGTTCAGCGACAGCAGGAAAGAGAAAAAGAACTTCAGCATAGATATGCTGACTTGCTGCTGGAGAAAGAGACTTTAAAGTCCAAATTCTGAACATAGTTTATATTCTGTCACAAGATGAATTAATTACTGGTTTTCATACTCTGGAAGGCTGAAACTGATGATTATCTTCATTGACAAATTTGCCCACAATCTGTGGCTTTTCAGTTGTTTATTTTAAATGATATCGATCTTACACAGTCTACGTATAAAGACTTTAACTCCACAGGACATTTTAGGGTTTAAATTATTAAGATCATTCTTTTAGCAGTGTCATATTTGCAAAATTTTTTTAGTTTTGGCCTTTAATTTTAAAAGCCTGATTTTAAGTGCTGCCTGTGAGTAAACTCTTGAATAAAAACAAAATATAAAAAATTGAGAGTGTAGCCTTTTGTTTGAAGTAATTAGATACTTAAAGTGCCCACAAACCAGCAAGTATGTACTCTGTGTCATATTTAATGAGTAACTCTTGGGTAATCAAAATGGTGATCCAGTATCTTAATTCCTTAAGAGGAGTCCTTTTGTGGCTTTGTTTTAGCCAAGAGTACTGTTTCTCAGTACACTGACAAGATAGATTAACATTTTAATACCTTAGGGTTTTTTTTTTTTTTCTCAGTTTAACTTTAGGGAAGGTATCTTCTCTGCTCAGCTACTCAATTTATGGATTAGGACTCAAGAGATTTGATTTTTATCGACCTGTTCTTTTCTTGTAAATGTCTTTTTGACAAAGGCATGTTAAAGATTAATTTTAATAAGGCTATTGAACTTTAGTAAAGCTTTGTGTTTATCTTAGCAAGTTCATTACCAAGTATAGAATTTGGGGAATGGGTAGGAATGGGAAGACCTGACTTTATAATACACATGAAATCTTTTGGGACAGTTATTAGTTGGCTATAGTGTGTTGGACTTATGTGGGAAATTTCCCAATCTTAAGAATCCTCGGGACTAAAAGGAGGGAAGGAGGGATTCATTCATGAAGTCATCAGATATTTATTAACTATATACCCAGTGTCAGAGTCTTGGAGATAGAACATTGAATAACGTAGGCATGGTGCTTTGTGGTGCTTACGGTCTGTTGGGAATTTTAAAAAGTGACCAAGGTTCGCATAATTTCAGAACTGGCAGTCTCAGTGCATTGTAGACAGACGGCGAATGCTTTTGCCATACAGCAGTGCAGGTTTAACTGGCAGATAGCTCTGCATTATCTTTGTTAGTACCCTGGAAAGCCCAGGGTTCTTTACCAACAGGACTCCGAGAGCGATTTTGGTAACTGTTTTCATGTTCACATTTATCGAATTCTCTTACAAGCATTCATTAAGTGATTGTGTTAAAACTAGTGTTGGAAAGCATGTTTAGGTCTCAGTAACTTTGGGACAGAAATTAATTACGATAAAGAGCCAAAAAAACCCCACCAGCATGAGTGAGATCTCTTTGAAATACTAGAAATAACACTTAGATAAGAAAATGCAGTCTCTAAAGAAAAAAAATACCTAACAGCAGGTGTAGACTTAAGCTGTCCAACCATTTTATCCTCCCTATTTTCATATCTGCTTTTCTGGGAAAATTAGTTGTGAAGTATGATGTCCTACAGTACATTTCTCCTAAAATGTGACTGCCCTATTGGCCCTGTAGAATTTGATTTGCTAATAGATTATTTAGGAAAATTGCATTTTTACTAAGTGAGTTTAGTCTCTTGGGCTTTTGTTCTTTTTTTTTTTGGTAAAAGTAGGCTCTACATCTAGATCTAGGGTGGAGCCCAAACACAGGGCTGAACTCACAACCCTGAGGTCAAGACCTGAGCTGAGATCAAGAGCGGTGTGCTCACCCAACCGAGTCACCTAGGTGCCCCAGTCCAATTTTTGACATGGGGATTTTGCTAGCTGTGTAAGACGAATAGGATAACTACGTATATTTTTCTTTCATCAAGCAGTTATGTTATTGGAGTGATTTGTTCCATTGAAGATTGAAGGATTGCGCTTAAGAAACTTCTGATCTGAGAGCCTTTTTGGGAAGTAATTTCTTGCTAACAGTTTCTTCTGTGACTAGGTTACCTCTTTTTAAATGGAAGTATCTTTAATAAAATTTGATTTTAAAATTTTGTTTTAAATTTTGTTTTAAAATGTATTTCTCCTTTTGTGTTTGTTATTTGCTAAATTTAAGTAATTTATGCTTTTCCAGAAAACTTAATTTGGTTGAAATTTAAGACATTTATTTGCAGAGGATTTTAATAGAGAGTAAGAAATCTCATATTAAGTCTGTTACTGGTAAGTTAAAGAAATTGACCTTAGTTTTACCATTTCCTGTTTTTTTCCTTGATTTGCCTTGCTAAAGGTAATCTTTTCTCTTCAGAAAAAACCCTGGTGTTTGGATTTATCACTTGTCATTTGTTTTAAAATATATTAATTTTTCATTTTATGTGTATTTCTGTTGTTTTCTGTAGAGTTTCTTGCCCTGTTTGAGTCTGATGTTTTTGTTCTTATTTGTATACAAATGAAGGGTTTTGGTTATCTCTAATTTCAGATATCCCAGCTACTGTTGTTTCTTGTTTTCTAAGTAGTTTATTATTATTGTCTTAAATTTTTGGTTAATAAGAATATTTAAAAATTTCTGTGTGGTTGGCTTCTTTTTTTTAATTGTTGCTACTTGTAGCATTTTTACCTTGTAGCAAGGAAATATGGCTTATGTAGTTTCTGCTTTTTAGAATTGAGGTTTTGTGGGCTCCTGGGTGGCTCGTTGGGTTAAGCGGCTGCCTTCAGCTCAGGTTCTGACTGAGTCCTGCATCAGGCTCCCTGTTCAGCGGGGAACCTGCTTTTCCCTCTCTCTCTATGTGCTGCTCTGCCTACTTGGACGGTCTATCTCTCTGTCAAATAAATAAATGAAATCTTTAAAAAAAAAAAAAATTGAGGTTTTTGGGGCCCAGCATTTTAAAAACAGTTCTATGAATGTTTTAAGTGAAGCTTTATGCAGTTTGTATGCGATAGAGGTGAACGAACAGTATTCAGTCACTCTAATTATATTATTCAAACTTTATTTTCTTATCTTGTATAAGTGTCTTAAAATCTTCTAGATCTTTTTCTCAATTTCAGCTTGTCTTTCAAGCTTTTGTTTCATACATTTTGATACTGTTGTTTAGTATATAAATTCTTGTGTCTGTTGGGGTCATTCATAAAAGACTTGCTAGTCTATAAAGTTACTCTTTCTCTCCTTTATACTTCTGCTTTGAAATTTACCTCTTTGAGATTGGAATATTCTTTTTTTGTTATTTATATTTGTTTGATTAGTTGTCTTTTTAAAAAAACTTCTATATATATAATAGTTTTCTGTCTCTAAATAGGATGTTTTGTTGGATTATATATTTCATCCCATTTGGAGAATTTTTGCAATTTAATAGGGGAGACTAATCCATTTGCTTTTATGTTAATTACTGACTCTGGTCTTCTGTGATCATGTTTTATGCTTTCTCACTGATACCCTCTCATTTCCTAAATGGACTGTAATGTCCTGGGCTTTAATTTTCTTAGTGATTTAGGAAATATGCATTCTCTTTTACGTTTTACAGATAATGATGGTATCATTTCGGGTTCAGGATCCATTCAAGAGAAAGAAACCATGGGGTCCCTGGGTGGCTCAGTCGCTAAGCATCTGCTTTCAGCTCAGGTCATGATCCCAGGGTCTTGGGATTGAGCCCTGCAATCGGGCTCCCTGCTCAGCAGGAAGCCTGCTTCTTCCTCTCCCACTCCCTGTCCTTGTGTTCCCTCTCACTGTGTTTCTCTCTGTCAAATAATAAAATCTTTAAAAAAAAAAAAAAGTAAAAGAGAAATAAACCATACCAGTAATTTGATTAGGGAAATTTAATATGAAGAATTACTAGTAATAGGAGGTTAACCACGAAGATGGGCAAAGACAACTTTAAAAGAAACACAGAGCTAGCAGATGCAGAGAGGAGCCACTACTTGTAGATTGAGAGTACTCAAGTAGGGAACATTCTTTTTTATGCTGAATAATATTCTATGTGTCTGTGTATATGTGTATGTGTATCACATTCTTGTTAGATAAAAAGAATTCATTGGTATTCATTGGTAGATTATATGGGTTGTTTTCACATCTTGGCTACTGAATGGTGCAATGAATATGAGGGTGCAGATGGTTTTTGGAGTCAGTGTTTTCATTTTCTTGAATAAATACCCAGAAGTAGAACTGCTGAATCATATGTTAGTTCTATTTTTAATTTTTTGATGAGGCTCCATACTGTTTTTTATAGTGGTTGCACCAGTTTACATTCCCACAAACAGTGCATGGGGGTTCCTTTTCTCCACATCCTCACCAACACTTAATATTTCTTGTATTTTTGATACTGGCCATTCTGATGGGTGTGAGGTTATGTCTTATTGCAATTTTGATTTGCATTTTCATCAGGAAATTAATGATGATCATCTTTTCATATGCCCTTTGGCCATCTGTATGTCTTTGGAAAAATGTCTCTTTAGGGCCTCTGTCCATTTTTAATCAAAATTTTTTTTTCTGTTGGGTTGTATGAGTTCTTTATTTATTTTAGATATTACTCCCTTACCAGATACATGATTTGCGGATGTTTTCTCCCATCCAATAGCTTGTTTTTTCATTTTGTTGTTGGTTTCATTTGCTGGGCAGAAGATTTTGAGTTTGATGTAGCCCCACTTGTGTATTTTTACTTTTGTTGCTTTTGGTGTCATATTTTAAAAAAAAAAATCACTAAGACCTACGTCAGGGAGCTTACTGCCTGTGTTTCTTCTTGGAGTTGTATGGTTACAGGGCTTACCTTTAAGTCTTTAATCCACTTTTAGTTAATTTTTATGTGTGGTGTAAGTCGAGGTTCGACTTTCACTCTTTTGCCTGTGGCTGTCCAGTTCTCCCAGCACCATTTGTTGCGACTGTTCTTTCCCCAGTATATATTCTTGGCTCCTTTGTTGTAAATTAATTGGCCACATATGCATGGGTTTATTTCTGTGCCGTGGGTTCTGTTCCGTGGATCTTTGTGCCTGTTTTTATGCCAACACCATACTGTTTTACTTACTGTAACTTCCTAATGTAGTTAGAAATCAGAGAGTGTGATAGATATGACTTACATAAAAGAGTTTTGGCGTAATCAGTTTTTGAAAGTGTAAAGGAATCCTGAGATGCCCCAAAATTGAGATCTTGGTCTTTGATCAGAAGTGTGGTGCTAAGAGATGGTGGGTGGTGGCTGTGTCCTGTGTGTGCGATGTGGCACTGTCCTGTCCTTACTCTTATTCTTGGATTCTGAGGCTTTTCAATTTAAATAGCAGCAGAAGTGACTAGATATTGTTGTTTTTTATTCTTCTTCGTATCTTGATAATAGAGAGGTGAAGCAATTAGTGCAGTAAAAATCTCCTTTTCAGATGGGGTAACTGAAATCTCATGAGGAGAGTGGATTGCCCAAATAGTGAAATGGGTGTTCAGACTAAATGTAGGCCTTGTTTTTCCACTGTAGCCGGCCATCATGGGATCTGAAATCTCAAACAGTGAATCCAAGGACACTTGTTTGTCTTAAAACAACCCCTTATACTGTGTCTGATAAACTTGAGAGACTCCTCTCCCTGAACACTGGCATAAACAGAAGTTTTAAAGAAATCCATCTTTTTGAATAACTTGAATAATACACCTGTCATGAATAGTCACAAATAATTATGGAGGTTCTTTCTTTATCTTGGGAGTGTGTCTTGTGCTGATTCCCCTTGAAACTGATTTCATGGAAGAGCATTTGTTATCCTTTCCCACCATCATCACTTGATGTTCTGCCCCCATGTCCCTCCTTGCACAGCGTTTGGTGGAATGTACTTGAAGATTGTCCCAGTGTATAGTGAAGTGGCCAGAAAACAGAAATTGGACCAGATTTTAGAAGTAATGCATATGGCTTGCCTCTAGGAGGCATATTATGGGTTAATTGGAAGATTAAACATGTAATATACTCTCTGCTTCCAGAATAGCCCTTGCAGGGAAACTTAATTTTCTTTTCTTTTTTTTTTTTTAAAGATTTTATTGATTTGTCAGAGCATAAGCAGAGGGAGAAGCGCGCTCCCTGCTCAGCAAGGACCCTGAGATCATGACCTGAGCTGAAGACAGCCGCTTAACCAGCTGAGCCACCCAGGCATCCTTGAAACTTAATATTTGACAGAGTGTAGAACTGTTCAAAATATGTGGGTAATGACTTCCAAGGAGAACTCCCTACTCCCCAACAAAAAAGGCTAGGTCTGCTAACTATAGTTTTAAATTTAAAATTCTTGAGGAAGGAGATGTCAAGAAAACTTGTCCAGATTGAGGATTTGCTTGCTTGAGGAATCTTTAAGTTTTTAACATCTGTGGAAGTTTCCAGTGTCTTCCCTTCAAAGTTCAGAATTGGTCCACAAAATCTGGTAGAGGAAGAAGAAAGGGGATGGCAGCCATGTTTTAATATGGTGTTTGGTTATGAGAACTGAGGCCCAGCAAGCCAGTTCACCTGACCTGAGACTTCACGCTCTCCCTCAATGGACTGAGCTCTTCATGCCTCACTATCTAGCCCTACTAGGGGCTCCCCGAGTGTGGATGAGGCAGTGAAGGTCTGTACTTAATTCCAGTAGTGTTGCTGGTGCTTCAAAAACAAAAACAAAAGCAAGAACAGGTCTTTGGAACTGCTTCTTGGAATTGTTTTGCATTTCTTTTTCTTTCTTTTTAAAGATTTTATATATACTTACATGTTGGAGAAAGAGAGTGAGCATACAAGCAGGGGGAGTGGCAGGCAGAGGGAGAACAGACTGCCTGATGAGAAGGAGCCTGATGCTGGGCTTGATCCCCGGATCTTGGGTTCATGACCTGAGTGGAAGGCAGACTCTTAACTGACCGAGCCTCCCAGGCGCCCTTGTTCTGCGTTTCTTCAGTGGTGCTCAGGAAAGCCTGACTTGGAGGCCGTTTCTGTCATGGGGTTGGGAAGGAGAAAGATGGAGGCAGAAAGACTGGTGAGAAGTTCTTGCAGGAGCTCAAGGTTGGGTCACCCCAAGGTGATGAGGGTGGAGACAATGAAGACAAGCATCCAGGGGGTTTTCTGAAGGTAGAATGAAAAAGTGATGGGACCTGGATATGGAAGCAGAAAGATAGTGCTGGGTTAGTCCTCTCTGACAGAGGATGGTGAGGGGAACTGATTTTGGAGAAAAGATGAAATGTTCGCTTCTAGTGGAACTACCAAGCAGGCCTTGGGTCTGGAGGCCAAAAGGACTGTCATCCCCAGAGACTGTACTGATTCAAGAAACAAACACTGTGAAGTGCTTATAATAACAGCTTGCATTTAGTAAGCACCTGTCACGAGAGGGATAGTGCTAAATCCCTGTGTAGTTACTTAATCCTCACAAAACCGAGAAGTATAGGTGCTCTCCTATCCTCATTTGATAGATGGAGGGAAAGTGGTTCCAGAGGGCAAATTATACCCATCTCTCCCCCAGTTAAGACTGAATTAAGTGAGAGAGAGGAGGAAACAAGAAGTAGTAAATGAAAATATCACCGTTATTACGGATTAAACAGGACTGGAAAATAGGGCATAGATTTGTGCTAACAGTGGCTTCCTAGTACTTTCCTCCGCTCAGCACAGCCCCCTATGAGCCAGGGCGGGTTTGTGGAGGAGATGCCTTCACTCAGACTGCTGCCTCTCTGGCAGAGACACTGGTCTCTGAGGGCTTTGGTCCTCTGTGTTTGAACGGGTCTGGCAACTTCACGAAGTTCTGTTGATTGCTGATGGCTGCAGGTCCGTTTATAAAGCAGGACCGATTTCCTAGAAGACAGGCTTCAGGATGATCATTTCGAGAGAACTTAGCCTTCAGCAGGCAGAGGGGGCTGAGGGTCATGGCACTGGAACCACTGCTGCCTCTTCTCGGTGGAATGTCTCCATGGACTTCAGGAGCATCGTGGTCTTAGGCGTCACTACACCGAGGGTGGCCTCTGCGCCAGTGGCTTTAGTATCACTTTTCCCACTGGATGGGAATCTGCATTTTAACGTGGTTCCCCAGATAGTGTGCACGCACACTGAAGTTTGGGAAACTGCTGAAACTGTACCCAGGAGCTGCCTTATCCCTGAAGGAGAAGCTTGTTTTTCTCCTGCTTGTTCCCCACTCTCAGGAAGCCTTGATTAATATTCCCCTCCCTGCAGAGGCCTTCCTGCTCTGAAGGCTGCTGACCACCCCTTCCTTCGATCATCATTATATCAACAATTTGTCCGTTATTTGGGAGCAGTGAAAAAAGCCTTCTCAAAACATGCCCTGAAGCTCATGGGGCTTATGTGATAACTTACTCAAACCA
Organism: Mustela lutreola; assembly: GCF_030435805.1. NCBI lineage: Eukaryota > Metazoa > Chordata > Mammalia > Carnivora > Mustelidae > Mustela > Mustela lutreola. The sequence continues at coordinate 91,682,043 of NC_081295.1, forward strand.
ACCTGATACTTGCTTCATTTCCCTGCATAGTCCACTCCAAAGAGTTTTTAAAAAGCAATTTTCTGAAACCTTTGGATAGGCCATTTGTTTCAGTATAAGACTTTTCCCCAGAGGGATTTGTGATTATAACTGGAGTGAGAAAACTCTGTTATTAGAAATAATATTTGGTCTTAGAAAACTCTAGAGCCCTTGGGTTGAAGGGAGGGTGGTAGAAAGGGCGGGTGGAGTCAGGGGTGAGGATGGGGAGAACAAGGGCTCTTGCTGTATCCATAAGTTGCCATTTTTGTACTTTAACAAAGAGGCAGAGAAATCCAGGGAAAAATAAAGGTTCAGAAAGGTGCTGGTTCTAGAGCTACACTGTCCAGTATGGACATCAGTTCCATATAGCTATTACAATGAATATATTAGTTAAGTTTAATAAAATTATGTTCAGTCATCCTAGCCACATTTCAAGTGTTCAGTAGCCATATTTCCACCATCAAGGACGTTCTTTTGGGCAGTGCTGTTCTAGAAAGTCATATAAGGTTGACATACTGACTGCTGGCATGTAGTCGTAGTTTTTTCTTTTTAAGATTTTATTTATTTGAGAAAGAGCATAAACGGGGAGGGGCAGAGGCAGAGCAAAAAGGACAGGGAGACTCCCCACTGACTTAGGGATGGCCAAGAAAGCACTTTTGAGACATCTTTGGTACAAAAAGGGTGGTTTTGTGAAAGCACAGGGACAAGACCTTTAGGCAGAAAGAGCTGCACCAGGGTCATGAGGAGTGGCCCATTATATACTCCCAAGTTGGGAGGGGGTTAGGGATAGTGTAAATCTCTAAGGAATTTGGAAGCAAGGTTTCCAGGACCTTGAGGGGGCTGGCTGCTGTTGGGAAAATGTCATTTATTACCATCTAATAAAATCTTGGTCATGAGACCCTTCAGATATATATTGGTGGGCCATATATACTTGGTGGATGATTGCCAACACATATATTGTGGGGCTTAGAGATAAAGGAAATTTCTAAAGGAACTTTTGTATGTTAAAGTAGACTTACATGATCCTGTCCAGGAGCAGGAGGCCCAGTGGTTTGGGCTAGGATTGTCTTTTGCCCTTAGCAAAGTATTGACATTGAGGCAGTTGAGTCCCTAGAGGAATGTCACTCTGCCTGTTTCAAGGACTTGCCAATGGGCAGTAGGTAGTAAGGAAATTTAATAATTTCTCTTTGGCTTTTGTTTCCTATATCAAGGACCTGAGCTGATGTCAGACGCTTAATCAGCTGAGCTGCCCAGCGCCCTAGTAGTCACTTATTTCTCACTCAAAACAGAATTGTACAAGAGGAGATCTGAAGGTCTGCATGGTCTTCCCTTGACATGGTGGGCTAAGTGTGCTTTTCAGCTCTGTGATTTCTTGGAAGACAAAACAAGGGCATCTGTGCTCATTTTGTTGAAGTGATAGGGAGCTGTGGGCCTTGTACTGAGCTCAAATACCTGGTTTCATTGTCTTCTGTCACACTGTGTGTCACACACACACACAATAGGGAATGCTAGTGATCTCATTATGTAAGGACAGTCACTGACTGGGAAGTGTGCTTGGGCACCGGAGAGAGGGAGAGAGAGCTGGTGTGGTTCTGGATTAGGCACAGGGCTTACAAATTGAAAACTCATGCATCCTTACTCAGTTAAATGCAGCAGCAGCAACAAAAGCAAAAACTACAATAAGAAAAAATGTGCTCTTGTCTCCCTGCACTTTCAATAACTTGCATATTATTCTCTCTAGAAGAAAACTGGCATGGTGACCAAGGCAGAGGTGAGTGCGTGACTTATTTATTTTAGCGAGCTTGTACAAGGCGGGGAAGAGGAGGAGAGATAAGCAGACTCAGCACTAAGCATGGAGTGCAGTGGGGGGCTCGATCCCACCATCCTGAGATCATGACCTGAGCTGAAATCAGTAGTCTGACACCTAGCCGGCCAAGTTCCCCAGGTGCCCTAGAAGTGAGCTCTCTAAACTGTATTAGAATATGAAGCTGTCCAAATTTAGCATTGCTTTTGAGGTTCAATTTTAACAGGTTAGAAACTAATCTTGAGGTAGGCTGATTTACATAACAAAATGTTAGTCTGGCCTCTCAGCAAAATGGGATTTTCAAACATAGAGGTATTCCCTTTCTTCTAGAGCTCAACATTTTATGTAGGGGTTTGCACATATAAAATGTGTCTGTACATTGCCTGCCTAAAATGCAAAGCGCCTGGTCTTTGCAGTTTTTCTCCTCTGTCGCTAAGCTTTTTTCTTTTGACTCATTTCGTAGCCCTTTTGGTTGGTTCTCCTCGCACATAAGTACAACAGCATCCCAGAATTCACTCTGTGCACGGGGCTTTGATAGCCTTTTTCAGTGTATTTCAAACTCTGTTGAGATCACATGGACTCGGTGTGATCCCAGGTGCAAACCCGCTTACTCAGCAACACTGAAGTGGATGGAAGAGAAGGAATGCCCAAGTCAGGCTCCGCAGCTGAAGATGAGATTAGGGTGAGGACAAGGGTTAGGGGGCCTTCACAGTGCAGCCTACTTGTCATTCTCATGTCTGCTTGGCCATCTCAGGCCCGGGGACATGGAGATTGCTGCCAGAGGACAGTTTTCAAGTGAGCCTAGCAAACGCCAGTCCATCCGACAACCTGGATATTTCCCCAAAGCGCATCAAAGAGAGAGTGATTGTTCTCTGTATTTGAGAGTCTGTGTGGGGCATGCAGACCTGTCTAGGCCCTCTAGGACGTTTGAAAAGGGCAAAAGAAGCTCGTAGACCTTAATTTCTACTTCTCCTCAACTACACGATCAGGGCACATACCGTATCGCAAAGCTGGAAAGCAGCAGGAGGGCAGTTCAGGGGCTGTCTCAGCACTGGCAGAAAAACAACACCCAGTCCTGCAGTGCAGAGTGGGGTAAGCATGCCCACACGCGCTCTTTGAGGGAGCAATCAGACAGCTCTAAGATTAACCGCCTACGGCTGCAGCCACGGCACGGGGGAGGTTCCGCGCCATGCTGTGTTCCGGGGCCGGCCAAGATGTCCACAAAGGGATTCCAGTCATCACAGCAACACTCACACCATGGAACACTGTGTGGGCCTCTGTCCTGCCCTCTCACCTATGTTTCGGTTTGGTCTTGACTTTGTCCTCTTGCTGGGCCCCATTCAAGTCCAGCAAGGCCAGCTTTGGCTTGCCCTCCTCCACTCAGCCCTCCTCTGTCCTCTGCGGGGCTGACACGTATTTGGTTTCATGTATTCTAGACCTCGTTTCTGCCCCTGCCTCATCTTAGCTCCTCAGCTAGATCAGGAGCTTCTTTGAACCATGTCTTCTCAGGGATCTCCTGGGAAAGATTCATGTGTATCTAAGTATCTTGCTCACTCTTTTTCTTTGGATCTGTTTCTCTGACTCTGTGGGTCTCTTTCCCTTCCCCTCTTGTCTCCTGGCCTTTCTGATCCACCGACACCAGATCCCCTCGGCAGTCCCCACTCCTGACCCCCACGCCAGCACTTCCATCTGGAAGTCACCAATGACTTCCACTGCACTGAACAGGAGGGGAGGGGAAGGGGGAGTCATTGAGGAGAAATTTCCTGGGAATGAGAACAAGCTCTATTCCTAGAGTCACAAGTCCTAGCTTGCAGTCCTGCCTCTGTATATTGTCAGGCTGTGTGACGTGAGGCAAATGACTTGATGTCTCTGAACTTCTCTGTGTGAGAGGCAGCTGTTCTGCTCTTGTGGATTGTCTGGAGAGTCTGGTTAGTGTTAGTGTGGCTTCTGAGCTCCTGAGCACCCACAGCAGCAAGATGCCTTATCACCCATGCTCTTCATGACTTCTTGATCGTGGTTCACGGAGAAAGACACCGGAGAAAGCCTCATGCCATGTTGAGAGTCAAAATATTGTTCTGTGGAGGAAAAGGGGCCTGGGGAGGGGGTGGTGGGGGGAACTGTGGGGGAGGGCCTGCAGACTCATCATTCCACAGTGTCTTGACTCAGAAGTCCTTGGCATTGGTTTATATCTGAGTGAGTGGATGTGCTGACTAGCTGTCCTTGGTGAACCAAAATACGTTCCTTTGTGGGATTTAAACAAATTAACAGGAAGAGCAGTGTGGAGGATGAGTGTAGAAACACATTTCAGTTTGTGTTTTCAACCCTTCACACGTATGTTCTGAAAGTCACGCTCCAAAAACGTGCCCCTGTCAACCGCATGGTTAGCTGGATGGTGACCTTCCTCCGTTGTGCTGATGGGGGAGTTAAGAGGGAGACGGCTCCCCCCCCCCCCCGCCCCAGGGGCAGGCCGCAGAGCGGGAAGAGCTTTGGATTCCTGCTGCCTCTACCACCAAGTAGCTGGGTGACCTTAGGCAAGTGACCTACCTTCTCTGAGCAAAAGTCTCTTGTCTTGTAGAGTGGGGGCCTCCTGTGAAGATAAAATGTGAAGTGTCGGGGCCCCTGCAGGCGCGGAGCAGGCCTCCGGTCCCTGGTAGGTATTATCGTCAGTTACCATGCCCAGAAACAGGAAATGGGACCAAACTGCTGTTACTTCGGGGGTTTTTCTCTTATAGCTGAACTTAATCCTGACTAATACACTTACTTCACAAATAGATTCCACATCTTTCTTAGGACAGGCATCCAAAGTTAAAAGCCCCAAACTGCCTACACGTGGCCTAGCCTTTAAGCCTGTTTTGTATTTTTCCAAAATAACTCCCACTTTCTCAGTGAACATTTCCAGCGGGAAGTTTTCAAGTCCACGTATCAAAGACCTATCTGTCTCGGGCCTGTGGGACTCAAAACAGAAATGGGGGTGAGAGACGAGTTCTTTTTATTTATTTATTTCACAGAGAGAGACACAGTGAGAGAGGGAACACAAGCAGGGGGAGTGAGAGAGGGAGAAGCAGGCTTCCCGCTGAGCAGGGAGCCTGAGACAGGGCTTGATCCCAGGACCCGGGGATCATGACCTGAGCTGAAGGCAGACGCTTAACAACTGAGCCACCCAGGCACCCCAAGAGAGACATGTTCTTAAAAAGAGGTCATGTGTCCCTCTTCCCTGTTTCCCCACTGTTTTTACTCACAGCACTTAGGACACCAAACGTATGGGTTTGGTTGCCCACACCAACCGACTCCCTGGTTCTCTCCAATTTCAGTATATGTGCTGCCGAAGCGAGCACTCCCTGGTTCTCTCGACACCAGCTGGGTGTCTGGCAATTCAGTTCAGCTCTGACACTACCGATGAGGGTCGGCGTCCGATCCTGTGGGGTGAGGGCTCTGTCGCATGAGACCGCCACCACCTGATGCCAGTCACAAGTGCCGGGCGGTCACCTGCCCTTCTGACCCACCTGGCTACACATCGGGGGTTCCCCTGGCCCCCTGTTTTGACAGTTTGCTAGAATGGCTCACACAACTCAAGAAAGCACTTCCCTTATTATTACTGGTTTATTAGGAAGGATACGATAAAGGCTATAAGTGGACGGCCAGAAAAAGAGGTACGTAGGGTGAAATCTGGAAGGGTCTCAAGCCCAGGACCTTCTGCCCCTGAAGGGTTGGGGTACCCCACCTTCCCAGCATGTGGATGCATTCACAATCTGGGAGCTTTCCAAATCCTGTCATGAGTTTTTACGGATGTGATTGGTGTGATTGATTTGATCATAACTGATTGCATTCAACCTCCAGCCCCTGCCCCTCGCTGGAGTGTGTGTGGGGGGCTGGGCTGAAAGGTCCACTCTTCTAATCACATGGCTGGGTCCTCTGGCAACCAGTTGTCCGCCCTGAAGCTATCTGGGGGACCACCAAGAGTCACCTCATTAGCATAGACTCACATATGGTCTAAAGGGGTTTGCTATGAATAACAGAAGACGCTTGTATCACCACTACCACTCAGGAAGTCCTAAAAGGTCTTAGGTGTTTGTGCCAGGACAGGGCACAGTCGCCACCATGCCACAAGGAGATGGTGAGCAGGGAAGCCGGGCTGGTAGAGAACAACATAAGAGGCTACTAGGTCCCCAACACCAGAGAAGGCTACGTTAGTCTTCATTTGACCACCTCTGGACTTCCTGAACATGCAGAGATAGCCTTAAAGAAGCTGATGATGTCTCCCAACGCACTACTGAGGAGGTCTGTAGGTATAACCAGGCTTCAGCGCCCGATTAGGGTGGGCCAGCTGTGAATGAGAGAAACAGGAAGAGGAAGTAAGACTTATGGACCAAATGTAGCAATACGGTCCACAAGATGAGGTCGGGTAGTGGAATTTCTGATGTGGGTCCCATACACCAGTGGCCTCAGTATAATTCTAACTGCGGGGATTGTGTTGAGTTGTGCATTTGGGGGTAACTGGCCATCAGCCAGAAGAGACTCAAACACTGCAGATGGAACAGCCAGTTGAGGAAAGAGCTGGTCGGATGGGACGAAATGAGGCAATAGCCTTGTGTTAGTTTCCCAGGGCTGCCAAAGCCAAGTTTTGGCCCAATGGAAATAAATTGTTGCACGGTTCTGGAGGCTAGAAAGCCAAGACTGAGGTGTTGGTAGGATTGGCTCCTTCTTCGGTGCCTCTGTCCTCACCTCTGGTGATCTACCAGTGATCTTTTGGCATTCTTTGGCTTGTAGACACATCAGCCCTATCTCTGTTTTTATCTTCATGTGGTGTTCTCACTGTGTCCAAATCTCCCCCCTTGATGACACAGCCACACTAAATTAGGGCCCACTCCACAGTGACTCCATTTTACTTGCTCATCTGTAAATTCCCAGTAAGATATTCACCAAATAAGATATTCCCAAATAAGATATTTACAGATACTAGGGGTTTGGACTTTAGCATCTTTTTTGAGGGGGAATACAATTCAGCCATAACACGTCATCTTCTAATACTTTGAGGGTTATCACATGAAAGGCTTTTCTCCCCCATGACCTCAAAGGGCAGGAAGCAGGCCAGGGTGGCTGTTCCACGGAGACAGATGACAGAGGCGCTGGGCTGTGCCTCAGGGGTTCTGTGCCTCTGGCTGTTTTCTGTGTAGCTCCATGCTTCCCTCTGCTCCCGCTGGTACCCGAGGGCCATTTTCTTCCCCCACCCTGGCCCCATCTAAGCAAAAACAAAGATGCAAATAAATTATTGGCCAAATAATGTATCATCTGAACTGGAACATTTCTGAGCAAGACGGTAGTGTGCGTGGTGGGAGCAGTCGGCAAGGAGGTACACTGACTCAAGTATGAAAGTATCAACAGCAACAACAAAAGCAAATAAAGACGGGCTTTTCACGATCCCCACGCACGTCGGTAATAAGTAATTCCAAACCATGGCAGTGATAACCTATTCCTTGAAAAAATGTTTTGTTGGCTTAAGTCATAAACAATTGCTAGGTTACTACTGTTGTAACATACACGTAAGCTTCAAATTAGCTTGTCATAATTTTTATCCTTTATTGTCTTTTTAAGATTTTATTTATTTGAAAGAGAGAGAACGAGCATGAGGGGCAGAAGGGGTAGCAGACTCCCCCGCTGAGCAGGGAGCCCTATGTGGGACTTGATCCCAGGACCCTGAGATCATGACTTGAGCCAAAGGCAGACACTTAACCAACTGAGCCACCCAGGTGCCCTAATTTCTTCTCCTTTAAGAAGTAAGTATTATATTCTACCTGGAAGTTAATTTGGAGAACATCCTGTTCTAAGGTTGGCCTCCGACCCATGGGGACTCAGTGTACACATTCATTTGGAGAAGTTTGCAACTACTCAGAATCATTCAGGCTTAGTGAGCCATTCATGTCTCCAGCCCCTGGGTGAGTCCTGCTTTTATTAATTAATTAATTATTATTATTTTTATTTTTTAAAGATTTTATTTATTTATTTATTTGACAGAGACAGAGATCACAAGTAGGCAGAGAGGCAGGCAGAGAGAGGAAGGGAAGCAGGCTCCCTGCCGAGCAGAGAGCCTGATGTGGGGCTCAATCCCAGGACCCTGAGATCATGACCTGAGGTGAAGGCAGAGGCTTAACCCACTGAGCCACCCAGGTTCCCCTATTATTATTATTTTTTCAAGATTTTATTTATCTATTTGACAGAGAGAGAAATCACAAGTAGGCAGAGAGGCAGGCAGAGAGAGAGGAAAACAGACTCCCTGAGTGAGCAGAAAGCCCGATGTGGGGCTCAATCCCAGGACCCTGAGATCATGACCTGAGCCGAAGGCAGAGGCCTAACCCACTGAGCCACCCAGGCACCCCATCCTCCTGCTTTTAAACAATAGATTTGAAATGGACAATGACGGTGTGATGATTATAAAGACAAAGAAACAGAACTTGAGTCACGTTAAGTCTGCCATTCTTCAGAATGACAGAATAAATTAAAACATCTATTCTCTTGGATTCATTTGTAGCACAAAGGGTTCATCAAACATATCTAATAATTTCCAAATTACCTGTTCACATTTAGGAACTATTGGTGTGGGCTTGTGTTCATTGTGGCCTACCCTCTTGAGGTGATGCTCCTGCCTGGGCCATGATTTGATGCAGGAAATGGCATCAAGCTCTTCCAGCAATCTGCAATCTCCCTATTAAGCTCCCTACATTAGGTAACTTGTAGCCTCCGTAAGTGAAAAATCTTTCTGAATGTCTGTGATATCATAAATAACGCTGATCTCTTCTCAGATACTGCCAACCTAACAGCAATTAAACATTTTCCAGGCCTTATAAAATTATCTGAGCTTTCTATATATTTCATACCTTTAATTATTGACAACATCATTGAAAATCGTTCCTTGGAAGGTCGGAGGTCAAGTCCAGTGTTACAGGCAGATGAGAAGTTGGGGGCGGCATGCTTGGCTGAGAGCGTGGGCTCTGTTGCCAGACTGTTAAGTGTGAACTCTTATTTCTATTAATTAAATTAAGATTACTCATCCCAGTGATGGGCTGGGGCTTAAAGAGTTTTAATACACGTTCCATTCAAAGGAGGTGAAATTCACCAGGGACTATGGAAGGAGGGACCTACACCCTACAAATCTGGGCATCCTATATCATCTCTGCCTTCCTCATGGGTGCCCACTTCTGTCTCACACTGTCCGTCCCTTGGAGCCTGCAGTTCCTCCATGTGGCCATGGGAGGGCAACTCCAGATCCTTGGCAGTGGGCAAGGGCAGCTGGCTACAGCCTCTGAGAGTGGGGCTGGGGGCTGGTGGTTTCCACGCGGGATGGAAACCCCACTGACATAGAGTCCAGGCTGCTGTGGCCGAGGAGGCAGATGGGGATGGCATCGTGCACCAGGGAGCTCCAGAGAGCTGACAGAACAGGAACCTAGATTCCCCGGGCCCTGGGCTTTGCCAAGTGCTGACTCTTAAGGTGCTGGGCTGTGGACAGGTGCAGGAGTACCAGGTAAGAGCCCAGGGCAAGGGGTATTTGCCAACCACTATACAAAAACTTCAACTTTCTGCCAACCAGTACAGTTGGGAACTGCCCAAATACAGATCCCTGTCACAAATCTCTAAGCAAAGCCCAACAGGCACAATCATCACGGTTCATAGCTCGCAGTTATGTTCCCTAGAAAAGGAACAGTCCATTTCAGTGTGCTGTGAATATGACTGCTTGGTATTGTTCTCTCTAATCTTTTGTACTGAATGAAAAAAATTCCCAAAAAGAGAAAAGTTAGACCATCTGAAACATTTCTGGAAGATTCGATTGTGTGACATCTTTTTTAAAAAAAGCAAAAACAAGTACACCTGCTAAGGGGTCATTTGGCACCGGTGGGATTTTTAGAAAAATTGCAAATTAGGTAAATTTTATTTTCAAAATTCCTCATTCCAGTTTCTTTTCCCTGTTACCTCTGTCCCCGTGGTCACTCTGTTCCCCACTGTCTGTCCTTGACCACCCCTGACCTTCTGTACAACATGGCAGGTGATGGCAGGTGTGCCTTGTCTCTTCCTCTTAAACCCAGACTTTGGCTATCTTATTTTTACTTTGAATTGTTCTTTCCTTGTTCCTTGAAGATATCTGAAGGACATGAATAGCCAACCAAAGTTTTGCTCTGTGATAGCAAAGATTTCTTCTTTTGCTATAAATTTAGTGGCTTTTCAGAAATGGACAAAAGTCAACACACTACATTCATAAAGGCTCAGCAGCTTGTAGCTCTGTTTTTCACACACCAAGAAGTAAAAAATGGAATTCAATGAGCATCTTTGTTGTTACTTTCTGACCAAATTATATGTTGAAATTGACTATATCCAACTTACATGGAGTAACGAATTTATACATTGCCTGAGTGCAAAACTGATCAGAGAAAATAATACCGAATGAGATGATTCAGTGAACAAAATAAAACGCACACTAGGGTCGTAAATAAAAGCGTTTCAGCTCTCTGTCTCCATGCTGCCTGTGAATCACACAGCCCATCTCCCTTTCTCCCAGCTCTTTTTCTCCTTTTACTCTTCATCCTATCTCCTAGACCGGCTGCTTTGTGGCTTGGTTCCTCTGATGTGACTTCTTTGGCCCCCTCTGCCTGACATCACCACCTCCTTTCCTCTTCCTGATAGGCTCCTGGAAACCCTCCAACGTTATCCCTTCCTGGAGTATTTATATTATAAAAGGAGACAGTGAGGCAGCTGGAGAGGGCAACGTTCCAAAGAAATGAGCACCTCCTGGGTGTTGGGGCGCAAGCATCACCTCATTTCATCTCCACAACAAATGGGTTTACTTCCCCATTTAACAGGTAGGGAAGTGGAGGTTTTGGGGCTAGAGCAGGTAGTTACTGGGTCGAGGACACAGAGCTGACGGTTCCCTGGTGGGGCTGCTCTTAAAAGCACATTTGGTAGGATCTCAAGCCCTGGCCCGTTCTCAAGACCGTGCCCCTTCCTCTCCCCTCCTCTCTCTCCCTCCACCTGGGAGCCAGACCCCTCGTCTCTGCCCACATTGCCCGGGCTGCGGTGGGCGGCAGAGGAAGGGCTCCCCGGGCCCTGCTGCCCATCTGTGGCTTGAACAGGAAAGAGACAAAGGTCCCATTTGAGGGCTGCTGTCTGTTTCCATGTCTAGTTGCTGAGCCACCAGGAGGAAAAGCATTTGAGGTATTTCCACGGGAAATGGTAGCCAACAAAAGCGCCGTTGGGTGGTATTCTAGTTAATTGCAGGAAGGCGGGCAGCCCTCCAGGATATTACCTTTCTTGGGCTGGAAAGTGTTTCTTTGAAAAACGTTTTGGTTCAGCCGAGGCCTCCTAAGTTTTCGCAGATTTGCTTGTTCATAACTACGAAGAGAGTCACCAAGTCGGTCCTTCGGGGGCTGGGAGGGGGTCCAGTGGGAGGCAGAACTGGGCGGGAGAAAACCACTCTGATGACAACTTTCTGCTAAATGATGGCTGGAAAACACTGGATTATATTTCCCAGCCGGTATCAATTCCTAAAGGGGGCCCATTCCCCCGAGGTCCGCCTCCCCCAGACGGAAACAGAATCAGCGACCCTGAATGAAATGTCTCATGGCCCCGTGAAGGGGAGAGGGCAGGAAATGAAGAGAAGCCATCACTCTTCTTATACACACTTAAAAAAAAAAAAAAAAAAGTATATATATATATATATATATATATATATATATAATGAAAAGAAAAGCATTTGCAAAGGTGCATGAATCCAAATGTGTTACTCCTGACACATTGGGTTTCCATGTGCTTTTTGCCTTTTTGGAGGAATGCTTCAGTTCACAGCAGCCCCAGGAAATGAGCAAGGCCTCCATTCATTTCTGCACCCGAGAGATGAGGATGCCTCATGACTCACAGTGCTGGTCGCCCTGCACATTCCATCAGTCTGTCATGACTGCACCCTCCTTCTCTGTGCCCCGCTCTGGGCTGCTGGCAAGGACTTTGAGGTGGCTGCTCCTCGCTTAAGTGGAATAGTCCAGGACAGCCCAAGATGAGCTGGAGTCCACGTGGCGCTCTGAGAAGGCAGGACTGAACGTGGCTGGAGTGGGAAGCCTGGCAGGACCTCTTGTAGGAGGTGACCCTCCTTCCCCCATGGGACTCTTTCCATCAGAGCTCACTGAAGTCTAAGGACTGTTCCCAAAATGGAATACATGCATTCTTGTCAGCAAGTGTACCTTTCCTCTACGCTACTTGTTATCAGTTCCAAAGTGAAGGCATAGAAGTAAAAGGTCAACATGTCATTTCCTCCACTGCCGGCAGTTCTGGCCCCCCACCCCTAAGATGAACACTCAGCACTTCAGGACGTTGCTTTGTATCGTTTGGGACATTTTTATATGTACACAACCTGCCTGATGTCTTCCCTAAACACTCCTCCAGGTGCGTGCCTCTCCTCCACCCTGCTGTGCCTCTCTCTGCCCCTGCAGGGCACCGTGAGTGCGGAGTATTCACTCCCTGGCTAGTTACCGCTCTGCCAGGTGTCTCTGCTCTAGCTCACAGCTCCTGTGGGCTGCTTCCCCAATTCTCTGCATTCTCACCAGGCCTCTTCCCTTTACCTTAGAGCAAGCGTGCCCATGCGCTCACCCTGGGCGCATCCTTGTGCCTTGCACGTTCCCTCAGCCCTATAAAGAACCCTTTTTATGAAATGCTCCTCAGATCACCCCGCTTCAGGTTTTGTAGGACCTTGACTGACAGTAGGGACGTATATTGTTTTGCAGCCTGCATCTACAGATGAATATGGATGTGCGTGCGTGGGCAAAACGTAGCAGGGTATTTCTCTGTGTAGCTGTCCGTCCTACTTTTTAAGGTGAGCACAGTATTTCACTGAGTGGAGGGGCACTGTTTATGCCATCAGTTCCCCCACTGATAAACATTTAGGGTTGTGCTCAGTTTCTCTCTGCTATCATGGCATCCCCAAATATGTATAAGACTTCTTCCAGGAGCCTAAAGCTTGGCACAGAGTCACTCCACTGCTCGGCACTTCCGTTTCCCCATCGGTCCTTCGGGGACAGCCTGCTGTATGGATCCTCGGCCCTGAAGGTAGGCGATGGCCGGCGATCATGTGGCCTCATCTTCCGCGTAGCTGCTGTTGCGAGGGAGGCCGCGGGGGGGCGGGGGGGTTGGGGGACGGAGGGAGGGCAGGCGGTGGCAGCTCCCCACAATGCTCATTCCTTGCGAAAATAGTACTTTCTGGAAGAAGCCCCGAAGAGAGAACCAGCTCTAGAACTGAAACAGAGACGAAATGAAGATGCAGAGAACTGGATGAGTCTCACAGTTCGGAAGTGTTCTGGGGGAAAGGACGTGTTCTTGGGGAATCTGGGGCGCTCCGAAGGGCGACGGGGTCGTCGGGGAAGGGGTGTGGGCGGCTCAAGGCCCGGCGCTGGGTCCTGGCCAGCAGTGCTCGCGCTTCCGGGCTGGCGGAGGCCGCGCCTGCCCGCCCCAGGGCCTGCGATCGGGGGCGGACGAGGGCGAGGGCGAGGGCGAGGGCGAGGGCGAGGCCTCGGAGGCTGGGCGGGGATCGCTGCGGTGTCGGCGGCGGCGGCGGCGAACTACGGCCGGAGCACGGCCTCAGCGGCCCCGACCAGCAGGTGTCGCTGCTGCCCCAGCGGACGGCCGCGCGCACCGCCCAACTGCTCGGCTCCCGCCTGGCGGGCTCTGCGGTCGGCAGGCACAGGGTCAGAAGCCCGTTCGCCCCCACGCCCAGACTGCCGCCTGTGAAGAGGAGTGGCAGCCCTCTTTCTCCTCCCCGCCAAGAGGCTGGGAAGGTGCTCTCAGAAGAGAATTCCGTGCAGGTCGGCTGCGCGCTGCGGTGTCCCTCACCCACTGGCCAGGGCCTGTTCAGCACGCGGGGCCCCAGGGCACCGCTGCTGCCGGGCTCTGCATGGAGCCGTCAGGGTGCTCGGATGAAGGGTGTTATGGATTGCAGAATCCAGCCGGGGAATGGACAACTTGAAGGGGAATTTGCAAGTGTAACAAAGAGGGACCTAGCCTGGGTCCAACAAGCCCAGTCCATTTCCTTCCTAGCCGGTTTTTCTTGACTCCAGAGGCTGTTCTAAGCAAGAGTCTGTTCTAGGTTTTCAGTCATCCCTTGAATAATAGGAGAATAGGAGAAAAGGAAGTAGCTCAGCTGAATAGGGTTAGAGGGTGACTGATGGTATCCTTTCCTCAGCACTTGGGAGGCTGGTGGGATGCACTACTTTGGTGCTAAGCCCTAGGGATCCCTAGGCGGCTGAGAACACCTTGGTCATCCTAATTGGGTACCAGCCAATGTTCAGGCTTTATCTCATTTAGTCCACATCGGTGGTAGTATGGTCTTCTCCATTGTTCAGAAGAAGAAACCAAGGGTCAGAGAGGCTCCACAAGCTGGCCAGTGTCTCCAAATGGGGAGGGAAGAGCTGACATTTGAATGATAGTCCCTTTAACTGGTGTTCTTTCCATGGCACTCCATGGTCTCCTGGATGCCTCTGAAGTTGGGAGTTGAGAAGTGACTTTCAAAGGCCAATCTGGGAGACCCAAACAGTAGGCAGCTGTGGGTCGTGGGCACAGATAATTATAACCTGTACTGTGGTGGTTGCCTGAGCCGGGGCAGCAGCCCAGGAGCTCCTCAAGGGCTTGGAGTTGTGAGGGAAGCAACATACTGGAAAGTGGGGGGAGATGGGGACTTGTCAGCGAGTGCACAGGCAGCAGAAAGGTGTGCGGTGGGCCAGGCCAAGGGCGCACTGCTGGGGCTGTTGGGGCTGCTGGGGCTTGGGGGGAGATAAGACCAGGTTATGTCAGCTGGAGAGGGGCCAGACCACACCACCAAGAAGGCCTTGATAACTTCATCTACGTCCTTAGTAGCCCGGACAGTTTTTGGAAATATCTTTTAGTATAAGAATAAAAGCCCCAAGCCTGGTGGGCTCATGACTTCTGTGTGCTGAGCTGGACAGGATCAGGTGTGTGGGCAGAAGCAGATCCTGAAGGAAGATTCACCATCCTCTTCCTTGCGAGCCTGGTTACCTCCGTAGCTCGTCATGAAATGATGTCAGGTTCTGACAGAGAAGCTGGGAAAACACTCAAGCTCGCATGAAAACCCAAATGAAATGATCCATAGGGTCCTGGGTCTACCTGGTAAAAGCAACTCTTGTCAACCCAGGCTGAGTGCTGTGCTCAGGACCAGTGTTACAGACAGCAGCCCCAGCTTTCCCGTCTCTGTCTTTTTTTTTTTTTTTTTTTTTAAATTTATTTATTTGACAGAGAGATCATAAGTAGGCAGAGAGGCAGGCAGAGAGAGAGGAGGAAGCAGGCTCCCTGCTGAGCAGAGAGCCCGATGCGGGGCTCGAACCCAGGACCCTGGGATCATGACCTGAGCCGAAGGCAGAGGCTTTAACCCACTGAGCCACCCAGGCACCCCCTGTCTCTGTCTTTGAGAGCTCCCAGTCCTACAGCTGACAGACGCCACAGCAAGGCACTGCAAGCAGGATGAGTGATGAAGGAAAAATGCACCAGAGCATAGCTCTCAGCAGCACTGCTTTGCAAGTTCAGACCCCACAAGCCCCCTCAGCTGGGTGCCTTTGTGCAGTGTGTAAACTGCACAACTGTGCATGGCTGTCCTGCAGACGGAACCCTGTTTGCATCAGGGACTGAGAAGTCTTTTGGGAGAGAAAGCATCAAGAAGAAGGAGAGTGACAGGCAGGAGTGGCTTCAGGAGTGAAGCTGGAGTGTGCTCAGAGTGGTCACCTCTGCCTGGGAAGTGCCCAGGAGAAGTTACTCAGGAAGACAAGGAGGAGGTGCCTCCTGGGCAAAAGGAATAGCCTGTGGAGAGGCACAGAGGCATGAAATCTCCAGGCTGCCTGGAGTGCAAGGTGGGGATGGTGGGTGATGAAATGAGCCAGGGCCAGACGGCAGAGGCCTGGGTGTCTGTGCGTTGTTCTGTAGTTGAGGATGGGGTGAGCTGGACTGCAGAGAAGGGGGCAGCAAGGTGGGCGGCGGGGGGCGGGGGGAGGAAATGCTTTTCTGTAGCTTCCCTTCGTATTTAATCACATCCCACATAAATGCTGTGCCCAGAAACCTCCAGCCGTAGCTCTGAGCTCCACCTTCTGCCCATTGTGCCTGCTCCTACTGGGAGTCTTGGGAATAAAAGCTGGGAACCTGACTCTCAACAGTAATGCCACGTCCGAGGAAAAGAGTTCTGATACCACCCGTGTGTCTGCTGGGAGTAACGGGGGGCAAAGAGTGCTGGGCGGGGGTTGGTGCTTGGAAGGAGCCCGCCCGGTGCTTGGGCTGGTCTGGAAGGACTCCTCATACCTGCCCACGGCTTGTGTAGATCTGGCTGTGGGCACGGTCTCTACCCCTGTGGAGGGCCTCGGGATCCCCCCACCTGCAGAACAGCCCAGCGGCTCGCACTCTCCCCATGGCCAAGGCATACGCTTTCCAGATGTCAAATTATTTACCCTTCCTCCTGGTGGGCAGCTGTATCTCGAGGACCCACTCCTGCCTCTCGCCCACGTGCATACCAGCTTGGACCTAAGTTTGGTTTTCTGTAGCCAGAGAATTTAGCAATTTTCTTTTTTCTCTTGTGTTCTGGTTTTTCTCTTTTGGAAGGCATAAGAAAGAGGCTGGAAAGGACCCCTTTGACTGATGCAGATCTGAAAGGGCTGAAAGTATGCAGACAATGGTCGGTGGGCCAGGCTGGCTGTGTCCCACAGGCCTAGCCCCATACTGGGCTGCTCTAATAAGAACTTGAATGGAGGGGCACCTGGGTGGCTCAGTTGGTTAAGCCACTGCCTTCGGCTCCGGTCATGATCCCAGAGTCCTGGGATCGAGTCCTGTATCGGGCTCCCAGTTCTGAGGGGCGTATGCTTCTCCCTGTAATGTTCTCCCAATTCATGCTCTCTCATTCTCTCTCTCCTTCAAGTAAATAAATAAAATCTTTAAAAGTAAAAAAAAGAACTTGAACTGAACCGAACCATGACCCCCAAATTGGAAAACACTGCCCTGATTCACTGAACCCAAAACCGAATCCAAATATTATTATTTTTTGACTGAACTCTGAGTTGAACTGTTTTTTTCTTAAATACCTACCCAGCCAGTTTGAACTAGACACAAACATGTGTGTTTTCTGAAACTATTGAACCTGAACTTCAAAATAATCTCCTATCCGAGGGCGAAGTGAGACTTATTTGCTTGAGAGTGTCCTGTTCCCAGCAGGCCAGCAGAGTTTCCCTTATGGCAAGAGTCGCACTCATTTGTTCAGCATTTTAACCTTATTCCTCAACTTTAAATGTAGTGGAACGTACAGATCTTAAATGTGCAGCCTGATTGGTTCTGACAGATGCGAGGACCTGGACCCGGAGGACTGGTACCCCGGTCAAGATCTGGAATGTTCACGCCTGCCCAGAGATTTCCCTTTGCCCCTTCCTGGTCCATCCCAGCCCTATCAAACAACCTCTGTTCTCATTCCTGTCTCCTTCTGCTTTTCATTTGAGGCTTAGAAACATCCTCCAGTCCCCGCCATCCTCACCATCCTGGAAAGAAGGAAAACAAGTAAGATAATACCCATTTTATGGATAAGAGAACAGAGGCTCAGAGAAATGCAAATGGCTTGCTTGAGCTCACGGAGCTAGGTGGTGGCAGAATTCAAATGACCCACGTTTCCGGTTTCCCAGCCGAGTGCCCCCCTCTTCTGTTTCCAAACAGCTGCTGAACTGAGAAGTGGCTTTGGTGCCTCCGTGGGCTTCCTAGGGCCTCTGGCTTCCAGGGCACGGTGGGAATTGCTTGCCTCACAAATAGAGTGGTTTCACCTATTTTCAAAGATCTCTTGGCAAAGAGGGCCCAGTGTGTCTCGGCCCGGGGTTGGGCCGCCCCTGCACATAGGTCCTACTCGTGGGGCTTCTGCATCCCCCCGCGGCGGCAGTGTGCACTGGGGTGCCTGTTCCCTGTCTCCAGCCTGCCTGTGTGTGGCTGTCTGTCGGTGTCTCTGGCCGCGGGTGTGTAGACGAGCTATATCTGACCCCCGAGGAGCGGTGTCTGTCTCCTCCAGCCGTGGAGCTGGAGAACATTGACCAGGTTCCCAGGCTGGTTTTCCTGGGGAAACATTTTCCAGAGCCTACAACAATGTTGCATTTGATTTGATTCTTTCCCCCCTTTGCAGGCGGATTGTGTGGTTTGGGGTGTTTTGCTCCTAGTTATAATCCAATAAAGAGCAGCTGCTGAGATTTTTCCAAGAGGGCTGCTTTCAACCGCCCTCGTTGAAAATGCTCTAATTTATTTCAGTCGCTTGTGGGAAAAGCAGGCTCAGCTCAAAACAAAGGCGTCCTGTGCTGATGTAATTGCCCCGTGAGTCTCTCGTCAGGGCTCCAGGCCTGCTGATGGTCACTGAGGCGGCCCAGGGAGAAGCCTCCTTTCTAGATGGTGGCCATTATCTAAAAGAGCCTCTCTTCCGAGCCCTTCGTGGGGTGCAGGCCCCCGATCCCAGAGAGGGGCAGGAACCAAGGTGTTTTCCGTGGCTTGCCCACGTCCTGTGGCTCACAGGGGTCCATTTGCAGGTCCCTCCCACCTTCATGTGAATTAATTGGATCATTTTTCTTTCTGCTTAATATGCAGTCAAGCCTGCCCACCAAGGGGCTTTCTCTTGGGAGAAAGAACAGATTGAGAGAGGGAATTTCAGTAAACAGACCTGTAGGGGGGGCCCAGATGGTGGCACCTGTGGGAGGGCATTTTAGGCACTTCAGGGGTCCACCTTTTCTCAGCTCTCCGAGCTGGCCTGTTCTATCTCCCATTCTGCCCAGGCGCCACCAGACCCCTGGCTAAGATGATTACAGGTCACCTACTCACTGACTTGGTCCGACTGTATGTGGATTTCTTCTTGTGAAGCCCAAGGGCCTCCTGGACTCCAAAGGCCAAAATGGCGGCCCCCATGGCAGAGTGATGTGTGAAACATTTGTTGCTTAGTCAGCTCATAGATAAGATTCTGATTGAATTACACGGGGTTGTGCCACCTGTTTGGTGATAACTGTGTTTCCAAAGGAGGGACTCTGGGTGCATGTTGCGGGGCTGGCTGACTCAAGGGCCCTGTTTTCCATTTTGTTTGCAAAGTGATTTCCATGGAGCCACAGAGCTCTGTTTTCTTCAAGTTAGAGGAAGTCACGTGCTGGTGAGCATTTGCCTGGGAGGTGACCTTCCTCCCCGATGGGCCCCCCTCTCCCCTAAGGCCATTCCTTCCCTAGAACCAGCTGGAAGGGCAGAATGAATCAGGTGGGCGGAGACTTGCGCAGGCAAGCCCTCTTCCCCGCCGTGGAATCCCAAACACTCTACAAGTACGGATTTCCAGGTTTCACAGACTTCAGAGATTCTGGTTTAGTCTACCTCATGTGGGACTCAAGCATTTTTATTTTTATTTTAAAAAGTATGTAAGTGTGCATGTTCATTTGAAACCTTTAGAGAATGAAGAAAATATCAACCCATAAGGTTTCCATCCCCTCCAACAGTCACATCAAGCGATTTTGCAAACTTTCTAGTCTTTCTCCTTGTCCATTTGTCCGTTTTATCTGGAGAAGTGCCACTTTGGTGTCCTTTCCTTTTTGCGCATCACAACTATTTTCTCGTGACATTCAGTGTTTTCTGAAAGCATTTTTTGTGCAGGCCACACATAAGGGAATCTTTGTCTGCATGTCTGCTGCTTACTTCCGCAGGCTGGGATCCGAGGAGACAAAGCTCAAGAGTTTGAAATACTTAGCATTGTGCATTCCCTTGTGCTGGGTCCCACTCCCCCCAAATCACCCACCACCAATGAGGAGCATTTGCCCATTTATTTTCGTAGTTTTAACGCGTGCTCAAGGAGACCAAGTCCAACAGTATGAAGGTGTGTGAAACCAAACACCCAGTCCTTGGGTTTCCCCCACTGAGCATGTCCCCCTGTGAAGGCCCCTGGGTTAGGGATGCACCTCTCATTTTTAGTGTTACTAAGTTCCTTCCCCAGCTGGTTCTACTCCATGGGAAGATGGGGAGCTATCGTGGGGGACAGGGTAGGCTGGGAATCTGAAAACTGAGTTTCTGTCCTGGCCCCATCACTCACCAGCCCTGGGGATGCGAGCATGGTAAGAAATCCTGGACCTCACCTTCTTCTTTGCAGTGGAAGGGTGTTGACATCCTTGATGCCTGCCTGCCCAGAGATTGTTCTGGAGTTGGATTTAGCCCCACTGAGCAAGCAAACAAGCAAACAAGACAACATAAAACCCAGCAAGAGGCCTAGTTAAATTTGAATTGCAAATGAACCATGAGTAACTATTCAGGAGAGATATGTATTTCATTTTATTTTCTCTGGCAACCCTACCTGGGCTGGAGCATGTGGAAGTGAGCTGGAGATAGGCTCTGGCAGGATGATTGCTCAGGGCCCCAGCTGGCCCTGTCCTTTTGGGTCAAGAGGGCTCCTTTTTCCCAGGGAGGTCAGGGTTCATCCATCCTTGGACTGGAGACAGCTCCTCTAGCACTGACAAAGGCAGGAGGACAGAGGCCCTGGAGCAGCAGGGGTAGGGAGGGCGCCCTCACACAGGATGTACTGTGTGCCAGGCAGGTGGTAAACACTCCAGTCTCCACGTTTACCCCCTGTTTGTAGGTGTGGGCCCTGCTTCTGATTCCCTCGGCCTCCCAGACCTCACCTGCACCCAGAACCCATTTGGGCCTCGTTAGGGAGTATATTTGGAAATAATTCTGGGGCTTCAGCCATTGGCTTTCTATGCTTGTTTTCAGGTAAGCCCCGGGTCAGGAGTGGTTTTCCCCAAAGGCCTTACTTATCCAGCCTCCCCTTGTCTCCTCGGATCCCACCGAGGCTCAATCTTTTGTGCAGGTGTGAGTGGACGGCAGCAGTGCTGCCATTTGAGAAGGCCTTGGACCCCAGTCTTTATCCTCCCTTCTGGGGTGGCTCATATAGAACTGACTTTCGTGGGCATCTCCAGGCAGAGGCTGGGGTCTGCCAGGATGCCCTTCCTCTCGTGGGGCCCCTTTCTGGGCTGCCTGGGCATGGCGATCTCCTGCAGTGCCCCTTGACCCCTCTGTAGCCCGCCTGGTATCCCCCAAGCACCCCACAGACCTCCCACCACCTGCTAGCCACAGCTGTGGGGCTCAGGACATTGTGGAACCCCGTGAGATACAGATATATTCAAGTCAGAATGACAGAGTACCATATAAGTCTGCTCTAAACTGGATGCCGTTTTAACCTGTATGCTCTTAGAGATTGAGGATATTTTAGTAGAAACAAGCTCACAGGGAGGGCAACACTTAGATTCAGAAACATTCTACACTCCGAGAGTTATTTCACCAAGGGCAACATACCTGATCCCAGGAACTAAGTCTGAGAACCCCCTGGAGCCTCACACTGTCCCCGTGGCCCCAGTGTCTCCATCCAGTGGAGGTTAGTAGTGCAAAGGAGAGAACAACTCTCTGAATGTGTTCTCTCTCCTGGGTAACCACTGCGTTACTTCCATCCCATCAGTACTGATGGTAACAATACTTTAGATTTACACAGCATGGTATATTTTTTCTGATCCATTTTATTTTTTAAAGATTCTGTCATTTATTTGGGGGAAAGAGAGCACAGAGGGAGAGGGAGAAGGAGAAGCAGACTCTTCTCCGCTGAACAGGGAGCCTGATGCAGGACTTGATCCCAGAGCCCTGGGATCATGACCTGAGCAGAAGGCAGATGCTTAACCAACTGAGCCACGTAGGCACCCTTTTTTGATCATTTTAATATTTGAAACAACACCGAGGAAGCAAAAGCCTCTTCTCTGCCCCCCGTTCGGTTCCTCTATTTCTCTGTTATCCACACAGAGCAGTTTGGGCTATAATTTTCCAGACTTTTCCATCTGTACATAGACATGTCCGGGTGTGTTTTGTTTTTGACCCAGTTGGCATCACACTGCACATATCACAATTCTGCTTTTTTCACTTAGCAAACAGACAGCAAGCCCATAGACCTCGTTTATCCTTCTCCAGGGTCTGTCCTGCCCGGTGTGGCCTCAGCTCTGTTCCCGCAGCGGTCCCCTCCCGGCTGACGCTGGGGGTGCACTCAGCTCTGCTGCTGGCCAGCACCTAACTGGTCACAAGTTGACCTACAGAAGCTCTTTCCCGTCTGGTATCTGATGGGCGTAGGTCAGACATCATCCCTCTTCTTTACAGACATAAAGCCACAACACAGATGTGCCAAAGTCCTGGGGCCACGCAGCTAGTGAGGCACAGAGCCTGCTGGCCTTGGGTCCCTGCCTGGGGCCCTCTGGCTCGGAACCCTCTTCTCACGCGTCGGTGTGCATATGTGTGCCCTGGGGATGGTGTGACGATGGGGAGTCTGATCCACTTGGTCTGGGGAGGGCACCTCTCTCGTAAGCTCCCACGTGGTGCTCACGCTACCGGTCTGGACCGCTCTTGGAGCAATGAGGCTTTGGTGTAGGGTAGCTTCAGTAGTGTCCAGAAGACATTTGCGGTGTGGGAGCCTTTGCTGACATCCAGTGTGGTGGGCACTTGGACCACAATCACTGTACCCACAGTGTTAGGGCCAGGAGGGCACCAGGAGACCAGCTAGCCCTGAAGACCGAGGCTCAGGTTGGGGAGCCTGGGCTGAGTCACCTTCCAGGACTCAGGATCCCAGTGGGTCTTTTCTATGCAGGATGCTAGGGACTGGGGACTGGCAGCTGGTGGCTGTGGGATCCCAGTCCCCGTCCCCTGAGTTCCTTCTTCCTATGTCTCATCATTGTGGCAAAGCTTGGTTTGAGGAATTGACCAGGGAAGATGGATTGGTTCTTACACAGTGAAGGTGTCAGGTGTGGCCCTTCTATGCAGAGAGGCTCTCTACTGGGCTTTTTTTTTTTTTTTTTGAAAGATTGGTTTGGCATGTGATGAGCACTGGGTGTTATACGCAACAAATGGATCCTTGAACACTACTTCAAAAACCAATGATGAGGAGCATCTGGTGGGTGGCTCAGTGGGTTAAGCCTCTGCCTTTGGCTCAGGTCATGATCTCCAGGTCCTGGCATCGAGCCCTGCATCGTGCTCTCTGCTCGGCAGGGAACCTGCTTCCCCTTCTCTCTCTCTGCCTGCCTCTCTGCCTACTTGTGATCTCTCTCTCTCTGTCAGATAAATAAATAAAATCTTAAAAAAAAACTAATGATGTACTATATGGTGGCTAACTGAACATAATGATAAAAAGACTGATGTGAATTTAATGACAAATATTCCATATTGATTGCTGAACTACTAGAATGCCATTTCACTGGGCCTAACTTCCAGGCCTTGTCCATAGGAGGGCTGGCCACTCTCTGTGTTTGGCAGTCAATGTTCCTTCATCTTGGCTGCACCCTCCCAACCATGGAACCAGCCATCCATCTATCTATCCAAAATATCTTTTGCTTTCCTACCGTGAGCCAGGAATGGTCCTATGCACCATAGGGAGATTAAAAAATGAAAGAATCAGGTCCTCACCCTCAAGAGAGGGAGAGAAGTCAAGATACAGGTAACTCTAAGAACATTGCTCTCACTGTCCCAGTTTCTAAATCATACTCATGTCCTCCATTTCATTTAGTCTTTAAAATCAGAGTTTGGGCCCTTGGGAGAGAAGGTGGCTGGCTTGGAGCCACCTGCCCCCAGCGGTCACGCCCCCATCCCCTTCTGGGATTTAGTTCTGTGTGGGGAGGCTGCTGAAGGCCCGAAGTGATTGGGGCCCTTGGAGGGAGGAGGGATGATGGGACAAGGGGAGCTGGTGTCAAAGGTCGTGAAGGGTTCAGGTTCAACATGGGAAGAGGCTCGCAGCCCAGGGGATTCAGGATTCTAAAAACGTGGAGGTCTTTCTATCTGTCCCTGGGTAAGTGGGACTGAAGAAGATATTGGCCCAGGGTCATGCTGCATCCAGGGCAGAGCGGAGGCAGGCCCACTGCTCCCTACCCCATCCCTGTCCAGCTCCGCAAGCTGCGGAATCAGAAGGTCCCTGCTAGACCCTGGTTGGCAGACCCACGCTGGGCTCGGCAGGCCTCTCCTGGCTGGTATTCCTCCCGCTCCTCCTCCTCTCGATTTAGACTTCAATTGTTTTATTAAGCCATGACTTTGGGGTGAATAATCTTGAACGAGTCAGGTAAGGGGTCAGCCCCTCACTAAGCTGGTGGCTACTCCTGTAAAGTCACTGAGGGCTTTGAGGGGGAGGGGGCGACTGACCATCCCATTAAGGTCCACATGGATGTCTGGGCAACCAGGGGCATGAAAACATGGGCTGGGCATGTTGAAGGGTGGGCGACTGCTTAAATGGCATGTGCCAGGTGTTGGCAGAGGGTGGTGCTTGCCCCGAGGAACATGGGTGTGGTGAAGAGAAGGGGGGTGCCCCAGAGCAAATCCTGCTCTCCTCACACGCACTCCCCGCGGTGGTGCATTCAGGCCTGCAGGTGGGGGCTTGTCCAGCGGCTTCCGTGGGAGGAGGTAGGGGGTGAAGTGGGTTCTTCGTTGGTGTTGACATCCCACCTCGCACTCCAGCCTGTGGAAGCACAAGGTGGTGTTGAAAGGGGTCCCCACCTGCGGTGCTGATGGGTTCCAGCTGTGCCCCTGACTCCGTGAGCTGCCAGGTGGGGCTGGGGGTCGGGGAGGCCTGGCAGACCTTTGAGTTCTCATGTGCTGTGTAATGAAAACCAACACTCGGCCCATCCCAGAGCTTACCCCAGGCCTCCGGCTTCGCGCCTCCGGGGTTTTCAAGGGTTTCGCCAGCACCCCCTGGGAGCGCCACCTGCGGGAGGCGCACAAGCCCCAGTCCAGAGGCAACACGTACCTCCCCTCGCCGGCTGGTTCCCCAGATGAGGAAGGCGAGGCTGAGGGAGGTCGAGGGCCACGTCGGGTCTGCACGCCTGGAAGAGGCTGGGCACCATGCAGGTCCTCCTGACCCCGCCGCCGACGATGCTTCCTCCACCGTGGTCAGATTTCTGGCATTTAGGCTAGTGGGTGGGGCAGGTCGGTGGGGGTGGGAGTGGGGGTAGGGGTGGGATGCGCTCACCGTGATGCGCGGTACCGCGTGCGCAGGTTCCTGTCTGGGTGTCTGTAGCCGTGCCGTAGCCAATGCCCATAGTCTAGGCCTGGGACGGGAGAAGGGAAATGTGGAGTTGGGGTCCCCTGCTCCACGTCCCCTCCCGTCTCTCCATTTCCGGCTTCATGGAACCTTGGACTTCCGAGAGGGAGAAAAGAAGGGTGACTCCCTCCTGCTCCTCGGGTCCTGCTGCTTTTTCACACTGGGGAAACTGGGGCGTGGGAGGGGGTGGTTTGCCCCAAAGCAGCTTTCAGGAGGGTGGTGAGAAGTTCTAGCTCAACGGGAGTCTTGCCTGATAACTATGTATCTGGCCCCAGTCATGCCATGCTGGTTGGGTTATTTGGTTTACTTAATCCGTGTGTGTGTGTGTGTGTGTGCATGCGTGTGTGTGTTGACATGGGCATAATTAGTGTACAAGGGTGTATGGCGCCTGAGGACTTGAGCTGTTGATGTATCTTGGAGCAGGTGGGAATCCTTGGGAATGAAGTTTTCTTGGAGGCAGGAACTGAGCTCTGAGTTTCCTATAGCCCTGCATCATGTCTGGACAATGGGCTCACTTGCCATAGCACAGATGTGCTTCTAAAACATGTGTGTGTTATTAGGTTTTCTGAATGCCTGTAACTTAATGCACTCGAGGTAAAAGGGATGGGGTTGGTTCCCCAGCAAAGAGAGAGATCTTTCTGTATTTGGGGCTAACCCTTCTCTAAAGTGACCTCTGCAGGAAACACTTGAAAACTGGACGTCCTAAAATGAGAGGCATCGTGACAATAACAGGGCTTCTTGTCATTACGGGTGCAGTGTGGACTATGGTGAGGTAGGGGTCCTGGGTTTGGGGCCGTGACAGTCTTTAACTAAGGGTGAGTTGTGTCACTCTGGGGCTCAGGGCAAGTGTGTCCTCTGAAGTGAGGCAGCGAAGCTGGCACTTCCCAGATTTTCCTATGCATATCAGTTCCCTGGGGATCCTGATGAAACGCAGGCTCTGATTTGGTAGATCTGAAGGGCTTGAGAGCATTTCTAACCAGTGCCAGATGAAGCCACTGCTGCTGCTCCACAGGCTACACGGGGAATGGCAAAGCTCTAGAAAGTTGCCAAGAGTCCTTTCTTCTCTCTTTTTTTTCCCCTAGGGAGGGGAGGGGCAGAGGGAGAGGGAGCACCTCAAGCCGGCTCCAGGCTGAGCACGGAGCTGGACTTGGGGCTCCATCTCATGATTCTGAGATCATGATCAGAACCAAAGCTAAGAATCAGACGCTTTGCACTTAACCGACTGAGCCACCCAGGAGCCCCAAGAGTCCTTTCCATGTGAGCGTCCCAAACTGTGGTTTTGAAGTGGGCAAGCAGAGCTGGGGTCCCCCCATTTCAGAGGTTTTCTCAAGACACAGCTCTGGACTCAGACGTCACACACACATATCATAGGAGCAGAGACAAAGGCAGAAAGGATGGAAAAACGGGTGGGGGGCACCGTGTGGCCGGGAGCAGACACAGAGGGGGAGACTTGCGCACAGAGACAGAGAAGGAGGAAAGCCTGGGACAGCACAGGTGGGGAGTGGAGGGAAATGGGAGCATGGGGAGAAGAGGAGGGTCCCGGCTCTGCCTTCTTCAGGGGTGGAGTGTGCTGCTCCAACCTCCTGGTCCCCTGGGGAAGAGGAGGACACTGCTTCCAGCTCTAATCGCGGCCGCTCCAAGCCCTGAAGGGGTCCCATTATTTTATTTATCATGTTTATATTTGAAACGGGATGTTCCCTCCCCTGCCTTTCTCTTCCCCATCATCAGACTCCAGCCGCCATCCCAGGCCCAGAAAGGAAGGACGGACGCCCTCCTCCGCTATTAATCAGAGCTGAGGCCAGCGGGGCGGTGGTGAGCACCGGGACTGCAAGCTACTGTCTGACCGAGCTTTAGTCATGCTGCACGTTACGTTCTCTAATGAGAAAATTATTCCAAATTGCCTCGAGGGATGGTTGTGATTAAACTATTTGCCTTGACTTCCTCTGCTAAATTGAATGTGCATGAGTACACACACACACACACACACACACACTCACAGAGTCACCCCAGTCAGAGCTGCTCACCCAAAGCCTTGGAATAGGGGAGGTATAGCCTCTGAATTCCAGAGGCTTCCGACTCCCAACCTGCTCTCAGCTTGCCTTCTCCTGCTACATTTTGAAGACAGCTAGGCCCGGGGGATGGAAGGGGAACATTCGTGAGGCCATATCATTACAGCAAGGCCCCAACTAACCACATTGTGAAGGGGGCTCAGTTTCTCTGAGTGAGCTTCTCCTGGGTGTTAGATGTCTGTCTTTTAAAAAGAGAGTAATTTTTTTCGGGGGGGGGGTGGCAAGAACCTGGGGCTCTTTTCGGATCCCTCTTTATGTTCTTGACTCTGTAACTCCAATTTTATTTGGAACTCCTTCTGATGCACAAGCTGGGCCAAGCCATTAATATGCAGTCTCTATTTGCTGTTACAGGTTTTTGAAGCATATTTCAAAAGGGAACCAAAATGAACCATTAAATGAGTAATTCATAGGAACTAGAAAGTTTTTATACAGAATTTGTAACATAAAAAATCTCCCCAAGACTATGCGTGGTCTTGGTTATTGGGACACAAACATACTGCTTCTTCAGTTGCTTCCTCTTTAAATCCTGGCCAGATTTCAGGGTTTTGCACAAATGTTCCCTTCTCTGGGGTCCCTCTCTAACCATCCCCAGGTCACAGTTGAGCACTTCCAATTTTGGGCTCCTACCACTTTGTCTTTAGTTGATAGAATTCGATGAACTTTTACTGACTACCAGATAAGTCAGCTTTTGCTAAGTTATAGTGGGTCAGCCGACAACCCCAACTTCTCAGTGGTTCATTCTGGGATCCAGGCTGAAGGAACAGGACCAAGAGGGGGAAAAAGAGAGCAACCCTGGGTGGTTCTTAATACTTGTGTTTAGATTGGCACACGTGACTTCTGTTCGCCTCCTGTTGGCTGAAGCAGTCATATGACCAAGTCTGAAGTCAGAGGGATGGGGAGGAAGATTTCATCACGCCAGGGAGTGCTACCAGAAGCATCTCCATTTACGGGTGTGATGCGTCCTGGGTATACCAGGAAAAATTCAGCTCCCTCAGACTTATCTGGAGTAGTTTTGTGTCTGTTCTTAGCATTCTATCAGAATTCCCTCACCATGATTATTATCACATGTAGCGATTCTTTTTTCTCGTTTTTAGACAGGTTGTGTGCTGGCAACATACGATTCTGTCAACTACTCTCCTCTCTCAGCTTCTAGAGGAGTTTTCTCCTGGTTCTTTCCATGCCTCTGGACACCTCATCTCTGTCTCTCTGGACCCATCTCTTCCCCTCTCTTTTACAATCCTTGTAGTGTTATGTTCCCTTTGGGTTGGGAAGTCTCTTTCTTGGAGTTGATGCCAACTTCCTCTTCTATCTCTGTGGCCATAAACTCTTTTTCCCTGAGAAAACTTGGTCCTCCTCTTCTGTGGCTCATCCAATATGGCCACACCTTCTTTGTAGCTCCTCCTATCAAGAAGTGAAATCTACTTTTCCTCCCCTTGAATCTGGGCTGGCCTTGGGACTTTGTAAGAGTCTGAAGCCGAGGCCTGGGATAAGGCAGCTGCCAGGTGAGGAAGCCAGTCTAGCCTGACAGAGGGTGCGAGGTGCGGGAGAACCGAAGTGCCCCAGCTGACAGCCAGTGCCAACTGCCAGGCTCAGGGGTGAGGCCAGCTTGGACTTTCCAGCCTAGAACCTCTACCAGCTCATTATGGCTGAATGAGTAGCCCAGACAAAGCCAGCAGAAGATGCATTCAGCTAACCCCCAAATCACGAGCAACTGTAAATCTTTGTTGCTTTAAGTCCCTAAGTTTTGGGTGTCTGTTATGAGCAGTAGATAAGTGAAGTATCCTATACCCCTAGATTGGGTGGCAGCAGTGCCACCCAACCAGCCTTTTAACCTTAAAACCTGGGAGTCAACCTGTCATGTCCCATCTTGCTCAACTCCACATCTAGTAGGTCAATAAGCCCTACAAAAGTGATCTGGGTCAGGGATGGGAGTTGTTCAATGAGTACAGAGTTTTAATTTTGCAAGATGAGAAAGTTCTGGAGACAGCTTGCAGAACTATGTGAATATGCCTAATCTATTGAATTGTACACTTGAAAATGATTAAGATGGTAAACCTTATATGTATGTATTTTTTTTTTTTTAAGATTTTTATTTATTTATTTGACAGAGAGAGATCACAAGTAGGCAGAGAGGCAGGCAGAGAGAGAGAGAGGAGGAAACAGGCTCCCTGCCGAGCAGAGAGCCCGATGCGGGACTCGATCCCAGGACCCTGAGATCAGGACCTGAGCCGAAGGCAGCGGCTTAACCCACTGAGCCACCCAGGCGCCCCTATATGTATGTATTTTACCACAACTTAAAACAGTGATTTTAAGCATCTTCTGGTCTGCCCCTCTTCTCAATCCCCACTTTCTGTGCTGCCTTCTTCCTGAGATATGGCTCCAGCCCTGACACTTACTTTGTTTTTTATTTTTTTCCTTTTAATACCTAATGCATTATTTGTTTCAGGGGTATAGGTCTGTAAATCGTCAGGCTTACACAATTCACCGCACTCACGCTTACTCATATCCTCCCCAGTGTCCATCACTCAGTCACCTCATCCTTCCCCCCACTGACCCCGAACAACTCTCAGTTGTTGGGGTTTCCTGAGATTTCCTGAGTTTCCTGAGATTAAGAGTCTCTCATGGTTTGTCTCCCTCCTGATCCCATCTTGTTTCATTTTTTCCTTCACTACCCCTCATGATCCCCCCACCCTGCCTCTCAAATTCCTCATATGAGAGAGATCATATGATGATTATCTTTCTCTGATTGACTTATTTCGCTTAGCATGATACCCTCTAGTTCCTTCCATGTCCTTGCAAATGGCAAGATTTTGTTATTTGGATGACTGCATAATATTCCATTGCATATATAGACCACATCTTCTTTATTCAGTCATCTGTTGATGGACATCTAGGTTCTTTCCATAGTTTGGCTTTTGTGGACATTGCTGCTATAAACATTTGGGTGCATGCCTGACACTTACTTTAAAGCCCAGTGTCTCCCCCTCTGCCTTCAGGGTAAAATCCACATCTGTACCAGATTCCATGTCTTCTCTCATGTCCTTTACCTCCTGCTCCTACTAACATCCTCCTACTGTCTGGGTGTGTTCCAGGCCGTTCCTTACCTCCATACCTCTGAGCATTTCCCAAGAAATTCCTTCTATTAACATGTCCTTAGTGGTTTTTATTCAACATTAACAACATCTCTTAGGTCTTCATAGGGTCCTGTTTTTAAATATAAGTGAAGTTACCAATATATTCCAACTCTGATTTTTTTTTTTATCCTTTGGCCCAATATTTTTAGTTCTGAAAATCCAACCCATGGAAATAATACCAGTGCCAAACAACGAACAGATACCTTGGGGTGGATGGCTGGGAGTAGATGAGAAGGAAGGGAACTAGAAGCCATGGTTTATCATGACAATCATGTGTTATCACAGGAGATCACATAAACTTATGCTGTCATTTGTAGTATCAGCAGGTGTCCAATGTCTGCCTTGCAATGGTGCCTTGCTGAGCACTTCGAGTCAATATCGCTCACCCTTACCACACCCCCTGAAGGCATGAGGTATTGCTTACTCTCACCATGTTACAGATGAGGAAGTTGAGGCTCAGACAGGAAAGGTAGCTCTCTCCTGGTTTTACTGAGCTGTCATTGACACACAGCACTGTAGAAGTTTAAGGTGTTCAGTAGAATGATCTGAAAAGGTAATTTTGGAAAATAAACACTTTATGGAAATATACATATGGAGAAGTGCACACATAGTCTAGAGAGAAAGCTGTCACAAGAGAAGAGATTGGTTGAGGAATCATATGCCGCCAAGACGTCGAGCAGCAGGTAGCACTGCTCGCTCTGTTCTAGAAAAAATAAGAAAGAAGAAGAAGAATTAGATCTGGTGATTGAACACCTTGACAGCATAGTGCAAAGTAAACACATCCACTGACCACCACCCAGAACAAGACACAGAACACTGCCAGTGCCGTAGAAAGCTTCCCCTTTCTCCCCTGCTCTTCTTCCCAAAGATAACCATCATCTGACTTCTACCGAACAGGTGAGGTGGTTGCTCCCTGAATAAAGGGACCGGTGTCTTCCTACTGCCTATATAACATGAGCCCTCAAAGCACACAGCATTTCTGTGAGATTGGTGACAGCAGGGAGAGGCCTGACTCACAGCTCTGCCCCGCCCTGGCCTTGAATTTGCTGGATGGAGGCGCAGGCATCAGTGTGTCCGGGGAGAAGAAGGGCCTGTCAGGGGAGCAAGTCTCTTTTCATCTGCTCCATCCCGGGGCTTGCTTTTCGGCATGTGCATGCACGTATATGCACACGTGCGTGCACACACACACACACACACACACACACACAATTCCTGGTGATCTCTGTAGTGAAGTCCGCTTGCAACTGCAAACCTTCCTGATAAATGTTTGATCTACCCCGGAAAGCGGTTGTGAACTCCGTGTAAGGAAAGCTTTCATAGTGACCCACCATTTAAGCCTGGAGTCAAAGCCTTGTGTGTTTTCTTTCCTTTTCTTAACTGGAAGGTTATGTGTTTCTTAGCTACTGGTCAGACTGGATGAGACTGCCAAAAAGCTTTCAGGGAATTTCCTCACCGTGTTACAAATTTATGAGTCATATGAAAAACTGGGAAAGGCTTCAACCAGCTGCCTCTCATTGACTCAGAGCCTTTTTTACAACACCTTGGTGCTGGGGACTTGGATGGAGCCAGGCGGAGGGTTTATTATAACTACAAATGGCCTGGCATTGCCTGGAAGGAGGCTGTGTTGAGCTCTCATCTTATCTCCACTCTCCTGTCCTCCCCAGCAGAAAGCTATAAAAGTTCTCTCAAAAGCATCAGACACTGAAAGGCCAACCCCGAGGGCTGGGCAGATGGATAGGCGGGTGGCTGGCTGGATGAGGGCAGATCTGGGGACCTTCTCCTTCATTTCTGCCTCGATGATCAATGGGTTACTCAAACTTAACCTGCCTGAAACAGAGTTCTGATCTCCCCCCAACCCATGCTGTCCTCCCCATCTTAAAAAAAATGCTCGCTTCCTCTGGGTCAGACCACATTTGCCAAAGGTGGCTTTGAAAATGTCCCCGATGTGCCCACCATGCTCTTCCGTGATGTGACATTGCTGCTCTTTCATCAAGAGATAGAGTTCATTTATCACCCCCTTGAAATCGGTGAGGTTCTGCCACTGTTTTGAATAACAGAGTATGGTAGAAGTGACGCTGGGCCAGGTTGGAGCCTGGACCTTAAGTAGCCTGGAAGCGTCTCCTTCCTGCCTTGCAGGAGACAGCCACCATGTAAGAGGAGTGGCTACCCAGGGACTGCCATGCTGTGAGAAGAGAAGGGGAGAGAGAAGAAGAAGGAGAATGAGGAGGAGGAGGAGCAGGAGAAGAAGGAGGAGGAGGAAGAGGTGAAGGAGGTGGAGGAGGAGTAGGGGAGAAGAGGAGGAGGAGAAGGAGGAGCTGTCGCCATTTTGGGGATAGATCTGCAGGCCTGGTCTCCCCAGCTGCTGCCACAGGAGCCACATGGAGCAGAAACAAACTACCCAGCCAGCTTTTTCCTAAGTCCTGACCCATAAAAACATGGGCAAAACAGATGGCTGTTTCAAACCACTAAGTTCTGGGGTGGCTTGTTCCACAGCGGTGGGTAACTGAAACACCATCTTCCCGGTTGCCAGACCAAAAACTTCCCAGAGCTGTTCTTGACTTTTCTCTCTCTCTCAGACGCATATCCCACCTGGATGCAAATTCTGAGGGGTTCATTTTCAGACTATATCCAGAATCTGGCTACTTTTCATGACTCCTTTGCTGTGTCTCCAGGCCACACTGTCACCTCATCCCCCTTGCCCCAATGATTACAGCAGCCTCCGGTCACCCCTCTTCAATATCCTTTGTGCACCGTGGCCTGGAAGGAGCCCATGAAGTCCAACTTAGACTATGTCTCTCCTCTGCTCAGGATTCCCAAGGTCCCCATTGTACTTGGGCTCTGCTCCCTCTGGCTACCTCTCTATCATCATTTCCTATTTCCCTCCCCATTGCTCGCTCTGTTCTAGAAGCACTGGCTTCCTTGCTGTTCCTCCATCCAGCATCAAGCCTTCATTTGTTGTTCCTTTTTACTGGAACACTCTAGTCCAGATGGCTGTGTGACTCGCCTGCCCCCTCTATAAAACCCTGCACTGGTTGGCACTTAGGGATGCTTCTCTCTGCCCCCCATCCGTCCATATACCCACCGCTACTCCTTCCCTGCTGCTCTTTACTCTATGACATTTGTCACCTGATGGCCGCAGCACTCCAGCTGTTCAGTTCTGTCTCTCTTCTCCATGGGGTGTGAGGTGTTCCCCCATGGGGGCAGATTTTTGGTTTGTTTGTTCACAGATATTCCCTAGAGCCTAGAACACTGCTGGGCACATTGTAGGAGCTCAAAAACCATTTGCCCAATGCATGAGTTGAACTTCTGTGAGCCTGAGCTTCTTAACTCCAAAATGAGGAAAATTATAGGTGCTTTTAGAAGATTTTGAGGACAAGTGAGGAGGTTAAGCACAGTGCATGGCATTGAGGCTGGGGCAGAACAGTACTTAGTAAACCTCAGGTCCTTTTACCCACATTCCTACTTATCCCAATAGCCAACTGCTTTACTGTTCTATTCTAGAAAGGCTGGGAAGAAATTATATGTGTGTAAACTTGTATCCATTAATAAAAACATATTAATTTGTAAAATATTATTATACTAAAGTATATTTAAGATACATATTATATTTGTAAAAAGATATGGGTAAAATCCAAATCTATTTATAGTATATTTAACTTGCTTTGTCTAGCATTATGTTTTTGGTCTTTACTACCTTCTAGAACGATCTCTTCTGTAAGTTAGCAACTATGTGATAGAATGTGTTCTCTGGGATCTGTCAGTCACTGACTTGTCAGTGACTCTGGCTGGGTCTTTTGTCTGTGGTTCTGGCTGGAGCAAATATGATTGGTCCAGCTTGTGTCAGTTGTTTGTGCCTGGTCCAATCAAGGGCAGTTGGGGGCAGGGAAGCAGGATTACACACAGAGCAGGTCCCATTTAAGCCACCTTCAGCGATGTTATGGGCGGGGCAGTGCCCAGAGAACAGGGTTTGGGTAGGGCAGAGACCTTATGATGTGTCATCTGCACAGTGCTTCCTCATAATTGTCACAGGCCTGGGTCCTGCTGATGGGGGCATTTCCCCCAATCTCATATTCTAAGGTCTGGGAACAAGTTTGGTGTCCCCCAAGATCTGCCCTTTGTAGGCCACTTCCTGTCTCCTTTCCCCTTCTCCCTCCAGTCTGGGAGGCTCATCTCTTTGGTCTGCCTTTCCCATCAGAGGCCTTTCCCTACATTTCTGCTGGAGACTGGCGGCTCACTAAGAGCAGGACATTTAGAAGAGGGTTTATGGGCAAAGGTGGGGGTTTAGGGGACCCATAAGGGATTGTGCCATCCCCACAGATGGCATAGGCTGAGCTGTTATATCCAAGGGAGGCAGGAGGGTTGGTTACTGGTACTTGAAAGGACAGCCATCTAGAGAAGCAGAGGGTTGCAACCAGCCCAAGGTGGGGATGCAGGGAGGGAAAGAGGTGCATGGTCACCCCAGCCTCACTCTCTCCTGTCCTCTGGCTCCTGCCAGGGCCCCTCATTGGTTGAAGCCCGAGGACAAGTGGGTCATTGACGTAGTCCCTGGGGGGTTCCTGGGGGGTTCCTAGAGCAGGGGGAAGGGTGGAGGTTAGATGGGTTGTCATAAAGGAAGGCCCAGCCACTTCCCTCTGTACTTTCTCTGGCTGTCTCCAAGTGTGAGTCCTTCCCCGTACTGAGTATTGCAATACTCAGATAATGTTCACCCTTTGGGGCAGAGAATACTCTCACCGTTATCTTTAGGAATTCTTGAGTCATAACTGATGATTAATTTGTTATGCAAAGCATAGAGTTTGGGTCATTCTTCCCTAAGCATATGCTTATACTTGTTCCACTAAAACTCCAGCTACACACACGTGCTGTGGGACCCCTTCTGTGGTGTTGTCCCAGTCCTGGGAGGTTGTAGGTGGACAGAATGTTGTTGCCAGCAGAGACCTTGGAGCTGATTTCCTGATAGCCCAAAGGTATCATTCTCCTGGTAAGAAAACCAGAGCCCAGAGAAGGGAAGTGGCCTGCTATCAGGAAAAACTACTTACTGCACTCACACTGCTGGTCACCAAATGTGTGGATGTTTCCCCACACCCACTGATTTTTGGACACCAGATAGGTGTGTGACAATTCCAGTCAGTTCTGACGCTGTCTCCCTGGAGTCAGCATCAGGTCCCACAAAAGCTCTGTCCCACAAGACTGCCCCCACTGCAGAAGCCCATCCCAAGCCCCAGGCTGTCATCTATGCTTCTGAGTGACTGGCTTTATATCAGGGATCCCATGATCCCATCCTTGGGTTCAATACTTTGCCCCAACAGCTCAAGGGACTCAGGGAAACTCTTCTGTTTGTCAGTTTATTATGTAATAAATAAAGGATGTGCTAAACGCTGATCCAGAGGAACAGCCAGAGGAAGAGATATGAAGTGTGAGCTCCAGTGAGGGGGTGCAGAGCTCCTGTGCCCTCTCCGGGGGCACCACTCTCCCAGCACCTCCATGCATACAGCAACCCGGAAGCATTCTGAACCCTGTTCGGGGTGTTTATGGAAGCTTTATCATGTAGGTGTGATGGATCATTGACCCCATTTCTAGCCCCTCTTCATCTCAGAGAATGAGGAGCAGGTCTGGAAGTTTCAACCTTGGGATCATGGTTTGGCCTTCTGGTGACCAGCCCCCTACCCAGGAGCCCAGCAAGAACAAAAGACGCTCCTATCACTCGGGGAATCACAAGGGTTATAGGAGCTCTGTGCCAGAAACTGGGAGGAGAGACCAGTTATATTTTTGCTATGAAGGCACACCTGTACAAAGCCACACAACCAGGCTGGTGGCAGAGCTGGGACTTTACTGCAGCCCTCCTCCATGTCTCTGACTCTTTCTACTTTGCCCGGTTGTATGGGGATAGAATGCTATTAGATAGTCAGAGGACAGCCAGGGCCATCTTTCCCTTGTCCTCTCTGTTCCTTCCTTGCTTTGTCTCATTTGTTCATCCAGTCACACTTCCTAGGACCTCGTGGGTGATTGGTATGTTTCACACGCTGGTTCAGTTAGGGATTATGGCAACATTACTAGTACCCAAAATAGCCAGTTCTTTTCTCCTTCTGGGCTCATGGAAGACTCACTTCCCACCGAGGAGGTATCCAGAAGGGAGGAGCAAGCTTGTATGTGTTAAGGCTGAGAATGGGGGGCTGCTTGGTACCACAGAATAAGCCATGTCAACTGATACACAGCTCGTGTTTGGAAGAGGAGAGAAAGACATTTCTAATAATGGGATAGAATTATGGGATGGTAGAATAATGATAACATGGAGGCAGGAGTGATGGACCCCACACAGTCCACAGAGTAGCCCTGGGCAGCAAGGCCAAGTCAGATGTGTCTCTTATGAGCAGGACAGTGCTCGGTCTGGACTACAGCCCTAGCTCAACCGCCAGTCTGCTCCATGACCTGGAGTGTACCGCTTTCCCTCTCTGTGCCTTGTGTATACAATGCTGGGGTCAGACAGGATCATCCCTACGGTTCATTACTGCTCAAAATTCTGTGTTTTGGAAGAGATCTAGTGAGTCGATTTCCTGACATCCTGGCCTATGCTTCCTCCCTCCAACTGGCTCGGGACTGTTCCTGTGTGTGTCAGCGGGGTCCACGTTGCCTCATGGGGATGAAGACTGATGGAACAGGATGCAAAGGGAAGGAAATACTTGCTGTTCAGGCTGTTGACTTCCAAAATAATGGTTGTAAAAGCTGTAACTAGGGATTTGCTGGCCAGGCTTTGAGGAGAGAAGGAAAGGCTCTTGAAAATCCTCAAGGGGGAGTCCTGAATGACAAGTAGAGAAGCTCTCTCTTTCCTTCTTTTACCTCCTTTTTGCCCTGCACAGGCATTGTCCCCACTTCCCTTCTCCAAACCATCCCCACCACTTACTTGCCAGATGAGTTTGAGTAAATGATGGGTTCAGAGGGCCTCAGGTTCCTTCTTGGCTAAATGGGGCCATGGTAACGTACTCCCCGCTGGCCCAGGGCATCAAGTGGGGAGTGGGCACAAAGTACTTGGCCCAGGCATAGTCCATTGTGGGCACTCACCAGCAACAAGTCCAGACCCTGCCCAGTACCTGCCCTGCCCCAGGGCGGCCTCCATGGAATTTGGTTCCTGTAGATCACCAGTTCTCCCAGGCCCCAAATATCCCACTTTGGTTCCAGCTACCACTCCCTACAAGCCTTCACCATCCATATATCATTACCACACCCACTGGGACTATGAGGTGCTTGCTTTCAGGGTCACGCAAGTGCACAGCCTGAAAAAAGGAGCACCTCTTTACACGTTGTGTCCCTTTGGCCTCACCCTCCACCTGGCTTGTCCAGCCAATGTGTGGCTGGTCTGGGGTAGACAAGAAAGCCTCTAATGCAAGGGTGCTCAAACTTCAGTGGTCAAGCACCTGGAGGGCTGGTTAAAGGGGTTTTGTTAAGGCATAAATTGCCAGCCTGAGTCTCAGAATTACTGATGCAAGAGGTCTGTAGTGAGGCCCCAGAATGTGCATTTCTAGCAAGTTCCCAGGTGACACTGAGGTTGCTGGTCCAGGGACCACACTTGGAGAATCTCCAGAATTGCAAAGTGGCACCAAACTCTCTCGAGGCTGCATGGAAAATTCAGGGATGAGCCACTTTCCTCGCCGTGTTGATCTAGTCTTCCTGTTCTCTGGATTTGCTGCTCTGGCTGCTGGTCATTCTCCTGCAGCTCCAGAGCTCTGACATGTTTGCCTAATTTATGGGACTTGGCAGACACTCAGAGGCTGAGGGAGGACAGAAAACTCCTAACATACAGCACATCTGAATTTGTGTTTGGGCGTTTTTTATTGCCCAGTGGGGAGAGCGTACACGTGGAAGGCCTGTTCCCCGGTTTGCCATAAAACTTGGTAATGGAGTGCAACAGGGTGGTTATGAGTTATTCAGGGGGCTGCGCCCTTGCCCACCCTGGAGCAAGCAGGAGGTCCTTCTGGAGTCCTTCATCGAGTGCTGGAGCTGGCACTCGATGGCGATGGGTGGGGATTTGTTTGCTCTGTGGGCTAATTAGTATCATTCCCTTAGAGGGAATGGAAGGCACACACCTCCTCCTCCTTGCTGGCTGCATCATGGACCTGATGGGAGGCCTTCTTGACCATGTGAGCGGGGGCCACACTCTACAGATGGCAGAACAGCGGATGGCAGGGGCTGAGTCCTGGTGAGCACAGGTGCCACCCCAGCTCAGATTTCTACTTCAGAGAGAAACACGTCTACCCTGATGTTTAGGCCACTCTTGGTGTGGTCTCTGTTCATTGCAGCCAAGTCTATATCTTAAATAATAGGCCACTTGCTCACAAGGAGCACTGCCTTTCCCTGAGAGTCATTCTTCTTCAATCTCCCCAAGCCATTGGAGCACCGGAGGTTAGATGAAGTCCTCCTCCTTTCCACTGTGTGGACACTCTGAGTATGGATCTGAGGGGCACGTCCAGGTCCTGAGCAGAGCCAGAGCAGTGATTTTCAAACCGAGGCATGCTTCAACATACAGAGGTTTGGTTCCTACTCCACATCCAAACTGGACAGGTAGGATTTTAGGGCATGAGACCCAGAAACTGCATTTTAATAAGCTCCCCAAGGTGACAATGGCTTCAAGATTTGGAAACTGATTGGTTACATTTATTTTGCTTCAGGACCTCCTAGCCAGGGTTCCTAACATGGCCTGGCCCACTGTATTTATTCAACGAGTATTTACAGAACACATTCCTATAATATGCTGGGCACTATCATGGAGCTCACCTTCTAGTATGAGAGACAGACAAAGAACAGCTAAACACACTCACAGGTAATTTCACGTAGGGCTACCTGCTTTGAAACAAAAGAAGACAGGGTAATTAGGATGATTTAGATTGGTTGAGAGGGAAGGCTTCTCTGACCAAGCGCCATTCAGACCTGCCTGAGCAGCAGGAAGGGGTGAACGATATGGACAGTTATAATGTTAGTTATATAATGTTATAATTGTAACTATATAATTATAGTTATATAATGTTAGTTATAAGCTGAGCTGGCATAACAGATAGACTTCCAAAGTCAAGCACTTTAAAGAGTTGGATATTTCTTGTTTCTCACATAATCTTTCAGTGTTGGTATTCAGGCTGGTGGGATGGTATTCCTTTATATAGTCATTTGGGGACTGCTCTATTAACCTCAAATTTTGACTTTCAAGGTCTTCCTGGTATCACCTTCCCATTTGGATAAAAGGTCAAAGAGCTTGGGGAAGTGTGTTGGGAGTTTTCTATGGGTCAGTCTGAATAGGAACCAACATCACTTAGGCTCATGTACGACAGGTACAAAGCCGGTCACGTGGTCATCCCCACTGCAA
Source organism: Mustela lutreola (assembly GCF_030435805.1). Taxonomy (NCBI): domain Eukaryota; kingdom Metazoa; phylum Chordata; class Mammalia; order Carnivora; family Mustelidae; genus Mustela; species Mustela lutreola. Next base: position 91,721,527 of record NC_081295.1, read on the forward strand.
GGGAGCCTAGGAAATGTAGTAAGGTCATGTGCTCGGGAACCAGGAGAAGATGGATTTTGGGAGAAGCCAGTGGTCTCTGCCAGAGGCAAGGGGAATGGCAAGTGCAAAGGCTCAGATCAGGGAGTGAGTTGGGCAAATTCAGGGAACAGCAAGGAAGTCCGTGTAGCTGGAGTAATGAGGTGGGAGGAGGGGGAGAGCAGATAGCAGTGGAGACGCAGGCAAGGCCTACTGCCAAGGTGTTCTCCCTCTCCTGCTCACTATAGTGAAGCTTTAAAAATGACAGTCTTTTTGAGCATAGCATTGTTCCAATGTACACAGAAGTAAAGAGAATCACATAGTAGACCCCCAGGTACTCATCAGCTTATCAGTGTTTGGCCAAACCCACTATAATTTAAAAACAACATACAAATTACTCAGGCGGCAAGAAGAGGGGACAAGTCTCTCACAGTCCTCTGTTTACCTCACACAATCTCTCAGGGCAAATTCTGACAGATATTTAGAAGCAATTTGGATCTTAAGAAGAAAAAAAAATATGATAATGATCCAATCATTATTGTTATCTTTATCAGAATTTCTATTTTTTAAAAACATTTTTATTTATTTATTTGAGAGAGAGTGAGAGGAAAAGAGATCACAGAGGCAGAGGGAGAAGGAGGCTCCCCGCTGAGCAGAGAGCCCGATGTGGGGCTCGATCCCAGGACCCTGAGATCATGACCCGTGCCGAAGGCAGAGGCTTAACCCACTGAGCCACCCAGGCACCCCTCTAATTTTTAATATCAACAGATCAGGTATAAATTTTTAAAGGTAGAATTACCTATCTTTACCGTGCCACAAATTACCTCAAAGTGAGTGGCTTAAACTGACCATAGACATTTATTATCTTTCAGAGTTTCTGTGGTCAAGAATACAGGAGTGGCTGGGCTGGGTGGCTCTGATTTGGGGTCTCTTATGAGCATGCTTTCGGGATGCAGATGAGGGCTACAGTCCGATGAAAAACCTGCTCCTAGATGTCTCCCACACACAGCTGACAAGCTGGTGCTGGCTGTTGGCAGTAGGTCTGAATTCTTCACACAAGACTTTCCCTAGAGCTACTTAAGCACCTTCACAAGGTGGCAGCCGGCTTTCTTCAGAGTGAGTGGTCCATGAGGTCAAGGAGAAAACCATAAGGCCTTTTGTAACCTAGCTTCAGAAGGTCCACACCACCCTTTCGTGGTATGCTGGACTCACATGAATCACCTGGTGAAGGGGGAAGTATAGGGGGGGTGTGCAGAGTAGGAGGCAAGGACCACTGCAGGCCATCTTGGTCGCTGGTGACCACTGAGGCCTAAGTTAAGTTCTTTCCAATGGTCTCTTGAAGACATAACCCTTTCAGTGAGCCCTAGAAGGACCAGTTTTGGAATCAGTGCCTAGATATGAATAAACAGAAAGATTTCTGATGACTAGCTGAATAGAATAGGGGTATTTTCTAGTTAAGAGGGAACTTAGAAGTGATGTATTTCTACCCTCCCATTTTACAGAGGAGGAAATTACTTCCAGAGAGACAAAACAACTTGTTTCAGGCTAGATTATGGTTGGATAAAGATGAAAAGATCCAAGCTGTTAACTCCTGGACCTTCAGTGCTTGGGATAGTTAAGGAACCTTTACATTTGGAGTCCAGAGGTCTGGCCCAAGGTCTCCACATGGGTGACCACTTGCCCAGCCTCTGCCCCTGAGCTTGGTCATTGTCTAAACAAAAATGTCATCCTTTTGGGACAATGTTTAGGGACAGTGTCAAATATTCTCAATAAAACTCAACATGCCCTTTAAAACATTGGGTTGGTTGATGTTTTGTATAGCCCTATTCTTTTAATTTATTTTGCCCCAGTCAATGGTGTTGGGGGATTTTTTTTTTTTAAAAGATTTTATTTATTTATTTGACAGAGAGAGATCACAGCAGGCAGAGAGGCAGGCAGAGAGAGGGGAAGGGAAGGAAGCAGGCCCCTGCTGAACATAGAGCCCGATGCGGGACTCGATCCCAGGACCCTGAGATCATGACCTGAGCCGAAGGCAGCGGCTTAACCCACTGAGCCACCCAGGCGCTCAGTGTTGGGGGATTTAAAGCCATATAACTTTATTTAGTCAGCTACCTGGACCTCTCAGACATGCTGTCCATGAAGCAGCAAACTTGGGGCACCTGTGGAACCCCAGATTTGTGGTTTTCTTACACTTTCCTTTTGTTTTTTAGTTGCATGCAACAGAAACCTCACTGACTAGCTTAAGTCAAGGAAAAAAGCTAATTTGTTTCAAGAGACTAGGGAATACCTCATAAATCAAAGGAAGGCTTGAACAAGTAAGATTGGGAATAAAATGAGGCAGCCCTGAATGGCTCTGTAGCAGGAGCCAGATCGTCTTCTTGGTTGCTTCCCACTGACAAAATCCAGCCCCAGAGATTTCCAGCCCCTGTGTGTTGATATGGATGTCAAAGTCCTGGGAATCAGAATATCTCTGACTGCCTTTGGGTCATGTGTCCTTGAGGATCAATAAGCTGTGGCTGGTGGCCAGGATCAGGTAAAGTAGACATGGCCTTTGGGGCCCACCTTGAAATGCCTGTCTGTGTCCACTCCTGAAGGGGGAGTTCCAGAGGCTACCAAAGAGGTATCTAAGGTACTCTGTGAAATTCCACCATGCCACAGGGCTTAACCTTGAATAGTATACAAAGTCATTCCTACCACTTTACTAGGCAGGAAACCAGCATCCTTAACACCACTATTAACTCACTTGTTTTCACTTATTTTAAGCTCAGAGCTTTGGGACTCAGGCCAATACCATTTCCTTCTTAGGAGTTAGCTTTTCATCTGTAGTGAGGGGTTTGTCCCTGCAAATTCTAGTACAACCTGCTGGCTGTACCACTCAGCAGCCCTTTTCTTCTGCCCTGCTGTTGGAGATTCCCTGGTTAGGCTTCACACTGTGCATGTGAATACGCACAGATCTATGTGTGTGAATTAGGTCTCTAAGAGGGTGTCACCCACAACTGTGGAATCAGGTACTCTCTAAACTACCCTGGTGTATATTCTCTTAATGAGAATGGATCAGCTCTGGGTTGAGATAATCATGTGACAAGGGGGAATTATCTGGATGGATTGTTACATTTTCCAAGCAAGAAATTCAAGGGCTCATGTATTCCTCTTTACAATCTATAATTGTTGGTGTAATTTTGGCTAGAACTGGAATTAGAAGTTTGTCCAGGGTTTGACTGATGAGAACTGCAGCAATAAGTGAGGGATGGGAAGAGTTAAGTGGGTTTGGGGTAGAGGCTGTGGGGAGAGAGAGAGAGAGAGAGAGAGATTTCAGTAAGTCTCAGAGGCCACTTAAGTGTTTGCAAGTTCTTGGACTTTAATGAATAATCTTTGACAAGCTTATAGGAACCCTCCAATCTTCGACAACTGAGAAAACTCAAATCTACCTTATGGTTCATCCAGGGTTGTGGGGGCAGTGATGGAAATGGGGGTGAGGAATGCGTCAATGTAAAGGATCTCCAGCAGGAAAAACCCTATCACCAGACCCCACAACCCCCACTTTGTCCCCACCCATAACGTGAAGTCCAACTCAAAGATGGGTCCTGAACCATTTCCAACCTTTCCTTGGGATCCCAAGTCAAAATCTTGGAGTTACACAATGGTGACCAAACAAGGCTTCAGAGATAATAGCTTGATCCCAGTACTTTCTTTTCAAGTTCTCCCAAACCCCCAAAGTCATGTCTTTGGCAGGTCTACACTGGTAGGTAAGTTTCCTCTCTGGGGTCACTAGTTTTTCCACTATGTTAGCTGCTGAGGAGACAAGCATCTCACTCTCACACACCCAGTCACATTCAGGGCTCATCACTTTTATCATGGAAGAGAATCTTTCCCAGAAGTCCCCAGCAGAACTTTCTTTTTGTTCAGTTGATCAGAAGAAGTGGGTCAAATGTCACTCTAGATTCAATCATTATCAAAGAGCCATTCAATTGCCACTACCAGTTCAGACTTACCCTGATTCGTCCCCTGGGGCCAGAGGTTGGGGTGCAGGCAGCCCTTCTCTAAGCCCATGGCTGCTCACTAGGTGTGTGTATAGTAATATAGTAGGTAGACGTGTGCAAGGTGGGGACACTGGAGTGGGGACAGGACTCTGGTGGCACCCAACTTGGCCATCTCATCTATATTTGGGTTCTTGAGTGACCTGCCTGTAATTGCAGGTAAATCAATAATGGAAGGTTTTTAAAAATATTTCCTTTCTCTCTCTCTCTCTCTCTCTCTCTGTGTGTGTGTGTGTGTGTGTGTATGTGTGTGTGTGTGTAGCACACTTATGCACATGTATGTGACAGAAAGAGAGTTATGACCCAGGGCCTTATAATGTTCCTTCCTTAATTAAACTTGCGGAAATGTACCATTTTGCTTTAAAAGAAGTGTAATGAAGATGGATTATAGTTCAGAGTCTGATTGGAAAGAACTAGGAACTAAGATTAATTAGCAGCAGCATGTGGTTTATTTTCAAGGTCATTTTTACTCAGCTTCCGGAAATCCTGGCTGAAAATCTTCAAACTCTCACTGAACTTTTCATGTGCAACGGGGTGGAGGGTTTTGTGTTCTTGTTTGATGGGGAGAGGTATTTGCCTTCCTGGGACACTCTCTGGGAGTCCAACCCCTGTCACTTGCCATGTTGGGATATCTGTGGATGGCCATCCCAAACTAGACCGACCCCTTCCCATTCCTACCCTGTATGACTTCAATGTGAAATGCTTTCCAGCTGACCTTTATCAGAAGGCATGTGGGCGTTGGATCTGGGGGTGGTTTTTAATTGTACAAGCTGTTTAAAATCGCCTAAAATTCCTCAGCATCCTTTTTTTAAAAATTAGTGCTTAAAATTCTCAAGGATTTTTCAGAACTGAGAACTTTAAAATAGCCCCATTGTTACAGTTTCTGTGTATTTTGGAAAGTTTACGAACTTTATGGATAATTCTTTGGTTAGCTTTCAGCCTTTATTTTTTTCCATGACACCGTTGACTTCTCCTGAAAGGCTACTTCTTCTCCTTTCTAGCCAGGGACTATCACTACCTCATAAGCCCATTAGTAGATCCCTGTTTCTCTGGGGATAAAAGCTGAACTCTTCACCATGGCTCATAGGGCGGGCCAGCTCTGCCCTCAGCCTCTCCCTTCCTCCCTTTATCCCAGGCACACTGGCTTTCTCTGGATTCCTTAAATAAGTAAATCTTTTTTTTCTGCTTCAGAACCTTCACACATGCTGTCCCTTGTGTATGGAACGTGCTTGCCCCTTGATCATGGGACAATTCCCTTTTACCTTCCAGGTCTTGGTTTAAATATAACCTGCTCACAGTGGCCTTCCTTGACTTTTCCAAACGAAACCTCTCCTTTAAGTACGGACCACACCATCCTGTTTGGGTCTTCCACAGAACTAATGAGTTTGCCATTACTGTGCTTATTTCGGGGTGTACTTGACTAAGGGCAAGATCTCAGCAGCATGTTCACCATTCTACCTGCAGAACAGAGCTCTGTGGGCTCTGGGTCAGAGGTGGTTGGTCAGTGAGTGAAATCCTGCTGGCCTGGGCAGCTTTCCTGGGGGCACTCATCTGAGGTTGCCCCTTTTGCAGGAATGGCTCCTTGCCCGGACTGATCCCTGAGGTCCTTGGAGCCAGTGACCAGGTTTGATATGTCTTTATACTCCTCCATGCCTCCTGCCTCTACCATCAACTTAATAAAGAGTTATTGATTGATTAATTAAAAGAACTCTCTTTCCAAGCAAGAGTCATCTGCTTCTGCCAAGCTAACCACTGTGAAAAGAAGTAAAAAGTCATCGCTTAGAGATGTAGATTGATTAGGATACATTTGGCTGCAAGTAATAGAAGTCTTAACTTTTGGTGGTTTAAATAATAAAGATACTCAATAATCTCGCATGATCATAGCAAACCCTTATGTCTTACTGCCTGCCAGCCTTTGCACCATATGCTTTCTTTATATGCTAAGTCCTAATATCCTTCCTAAGAGGGAAATGCTACATGGTATTCATATTACAGGTGAGGCAATTGAGCCTCAGAAAAATTAAGCACCTGGTCCAAGTTCAAGTGAGTGATAGAGCAAGAACTTGACTGTTTCTAAGTCGCTATGGCCCCGGGGTTGACATTTTTCTGCTTTGTCCTGGCAGGTCTTGAGGTCTCGAGGTGTTATGTAGGAGCTAGGGACATCAGCGTGCTGAGTCGGTGTCTCTGTAATTCCCTTGGCCTTTCTGTCATGGTTACTACAGCTCTGTGCCTCTCTCTACTAGACTACAGTGTCTAGAGCAGGAAGCTGGGGGTAGTGGACACAAGCACTCTTTCTCATGCTACCCTCACCTGTTGCCAGGGAGGAAAGTCTCTTTCAGAAGTGATTAGAGAGTTCCATTTGCATCTCATTAGCCAGGACAGAATCTCATGGACTCCCCACACCAACCCTGGCAAAAGGAAATGGGGGGGGGGGGCATGAATGGCTGGCTTCAGTTGACTGAGTTTTCATTTCTGAGGACTAAATATGCTGCCACCTGAATAAAATTGGTTCTGTGAGCTGGAAGAAATAGGGGAATGGATGGTGGGTAGACCCCCACAAAGCCTAGCCCAGCATGTGTGCTTTATTGAGGGAGTTGGGAAAGGTATTCAGGATCAGGAACCCATCCTTGCCAGAGGCAGGGCTTGGGTGACATCCAAGGATGCCAATTTCCTTTGAATCTTAATCCTCAAGCAAGCCCAGTGTTATTCCAGAGATGTGTGCATGTGTTTGTGGGTCTGTGTGTATACACGCAAGGGGGTCCAGGGCCCAGGCAGGGAACCATGGTTGGTGGTGGAGAAGGAGCCCAGCATGTTCTTCTTCCTTCTCCTCTGGCCTTGCTGGATATGCCATCCTGGGATTTCAGACTTCACTGACAGACAGTATATATATATATATATACATATATATGTATATATATATATTTAATGAGTGGGACATGGTAGGGCCAGCATCTTTCTGCCTAACTCAGGCCCTTAGTACCTGCTTGGGTGACCTGAGAATGCCTATTGTGTCCTTGTTGTGTGTCACTTGTACCCATATCTCAGTTAATCTTCACTACTGCTCTATGAGATCAATGCTGTTATTATCATCCCCAGTTTTCTATCATGAGAAAAATAAAATTCCTTGTTGTCTTTCCTTTTATTTAAAAAAAATTAAAAAGATTTTATTTATTTATTAGAGAGAGCAAGAGAGAGGGAAAGAGAGAGAGCACAGGGAAGGTGGAAGGGGTAGAGAGAGAGGGAGAAGCAGACTCCCGCCAAGCAGGGAGCCCGATGCAGGACTGGATCCCAGGACCTTGGGATCATGACCTGAGGTGAAGGCAGATCCTTAACTGACTGAGCCACCCAGGCACCCCTTGTCTTTCTCTTTAAAGAAAAGGCATCCTTTTCTTTAAATCCCAGTGTATTAGTTTGGGAGTGAATTTAGAAAGAATAGCATCATTCTATTCAGAAACAGACACGACCTTCAAGCTCATTTCATCCAAAATTCTTATTTTATGGTGTTGAAACCAAGACCCAGAGAAGGATAGCAGCATGCCCAAGGCCATGCGGCATGCCCAAGGCCATGTGGTCAACTTACTCATTAACCATTGGAAGTTCCTATTTGCTACCATGGAGAATGAGAACACACTAGACTTCTTGCTGGGAAGGCTTTCCAAATCAATATGCTTAATATCACTTTTGTTCATCTCCTTGAAAAATGCAATGTGGCAATAATGTCCACTGTCAACATTTTTATGAACTCTGTGGAAAATATGATGTTAAAGTCTTTTGGTAACCACTTCATTAAACTTGGCTTTTTCTAGGCCACCACAAAATGTAAATAAACCCTAATGAGTAATACACCCAGTCTGAGATCCTGTAAGCTGTACAAAGAACCAGTGCCTCAAAACACACTCATCTCCCCACCCCACGCCCCAGGGGAGTCTGAGAAAGGTGATCCTAGCCCTGCACTGTGCACCAAGACCTTCAGACAAAGACTTATTAACCCTCAAATTAGATACTAACTAAATAAAGCCAGAATTTCCATAGACTGAAAAGAATTGCATAGCATCAGTAATACTGTAAAGTTAGCACTCTGCCAACTGGCCTCCCATCAAAGCAGAATTCCTTGGTAACTAACCAGTACACAGAGATTAATGGGGGCTGCTGGGCCTAACAATGACCCCAGGCCTTACTCTTTCATTCCTCTTGCAAATTCTATGCTAGATGTTGGGGATTCAATAGTGATTAAGACAAAGTCTCAGCCCTCAAGGAACTCATTGTTTTTTGGGAGGAATTGCAGTACAAGGAAACAGACTATAGTCCTGGGGTGCAATGGGAACTTGCAGAAGGAGTAACTACTCCATATTGGGGGAGCAGAGCCATATCACTTCCTTGGACAGACTGGAATGTTGAAGGAAAGAGCTCCTTTATAAAATATGAAGAAATTGGGTGTGTTTATAAGATTATGGGAAGGAGCCACTGGAAAGAGAAAGGATTGAGCTCAGTTATTGGCCTGACATTCCTAAGAAGGTGGAAAGGGATGGAGGCAGGTGGGAAGATGGACCTTTGGAGAAAGGAGAATCCTCTTTGTGAAGCAGATGAGGAAGGGACAAGGGTGGACACAGACGCAGACAAGAGTGTGGAGGAAATAGGAAGATGCAGCTGCCTTGACTGAACACCTTATGAGTACATGAGGGTTGGTGGGAAGGTAAATGGCTCCACAAGAGTGGGAAGTTTAACAAAGCTGCTGGGTAGAACACCAGCATGGCTGATTGTGTTGTAGAAGATGTCTAATAGGTGGTGATGGGGGCCAGCAGTTGTCAAAGACCATGGAGAAGAATAGTACCAAAATGAGTGGTTGGTTAGATTGCCCCAGAAGTACTTAGCATTATGAATATAGGAACATCGAAGGTGGAGCTCAGTCTAGGTTTAGTTTTTTTCCAGGTAGATCTAAGGGAAGGAAAATGGGGCAAAGGGATTAAGAGTTTTCGTAAGACAGGATGAAATAATTGATCATGGGACTAGAGAAGGGAGTAGAGACAGATGGAGTTCATATATTGCAAGAAATGAAGAAGTCAAAGGTCTGGAGGTCTCAAAAGCTTAAAAAGAGATGCTGTGAGGTGAGTAGAGGAAAAGTGCTGAAAGATACAGGTGATTGTGATGGAGAATGGACTATGAGAACTCTGCTTCCAGGTAATGGTGAGTTAGTTTAATTAGACTATCCTGCATGCTGGAAACAACCAAGAACTCTGGATAAAATACAAAAAGTCTTAAAAGTGACAAGAGCTGACTAGATCGTAAGGAATTATAAGGCCAGCATTTAAGGGGAAAAAGAAGTCAGAGAGGTAAGTGAGCACAAGAATTGTTTTTGTTTTGAGGGAATTTCACATTTTAACAAATCTGATCTTTTGTTTTGTCTACCAAAATTGAAGTCAAAGACCAGCACAAAGTGCAATGTTGAATAGGAATCTTTCCTCACTATAAACTGGGCTTCCTAAGAAACCTTAAAGCAGGATGAGCTAAATTATTATTATTATTGTTTTTAAAAGACTTTATTTATTTATTTGAAAAAGTGAGAGAGAGAGAGAGAGAGAGAACATAAGCAGGGGGAGTGGCTGCCAGAGAAAGAGAGAGAGAGAGAGAGGGAGAAGCATGCTCTTGGCTAAGTAGGATGAGCTGAGTTAAACCAACTGTGACATGGTCTTATAGTGGATTTGTACCATCTGGGTGATTCAGGAAAACTCAAGCCTCAATTTTGGATTAAATGTTGGTTCTAGACTAAGGTTACCAGACACATATCTCTATAAATAATTTTTCAAATATGATGACTAGTACAGTGTCGAAGATAACTATAGCATGGAAATAATAGAACATGTGTAACCTGTAGGTGTAACAGACCCATTGACTTCAGATACCTTTATTATTAGACACATGTTATGAAAAAGCTATGTTTTTTTTCTGTTTAAAGAAATACAAATTAGCCTAAAAATATCTGCAGGGAATAGGAAACTACAAACAATGACATAGATTGGAAAATCAAACAGAATTCTTAAAACTGAAAAATATAATAATCAAAATAGAGAATGTTCTACTTTCTGAGGTAGAGCAGTTACTTGTGTTGACATTGTCCAGAGGGTGGCCCTGAGGAGCCTGAGGCTAAGAGGGGAGGAGTTCTTCAGAGGAGTTGATGTGATTGAGGGTCTGAGAGGCAGGGAATTGGGTGGGTCGTTCATGTGACCTGTGAAGTCATCCAAAATTATGACAGGACTTGGGGTGGAGGAAGGTTAAGTGCCAAAGATATTACAGGATAAGAAGAAGGTTAGGAGATGACAGAGATGAAGAGAGTTAGAATGGTCTTGCCAGATGAGATTGAAGCATCATGGTACAAGGGATTCTAACAGGAGTTAGAAGAAGTGATCTGGAAGTGGCATCCAGGAGTGCAGAGGTGGAGGTCACCTCTCTTTCAAGAACTGTGCAGGAACTGTGCAGGATCTGATAATTTACCAGTCAACCTGACACAGTCTCATGTATGCTGGCAGAAGAAAGCCCTGAGTCAGAGGCAAGGGACAGTTTATTACTTACAGCACTTGCATTGATTCTTTGACCTTCAATTCCTACAGAGTGATGCAAAGAGGTTCCGGTGATATATGTAGCCCAGTTGCTCTACAAACACTTTGAACAGAAAGTCCAGAATTAAAGTAGTCAATGCATCTGCTGGCAAGATATATTGAAATGTGAAAGGCCCTTGGAGATCTGTCAACACCATCAAGTTCCAGGTCCACTGGATGTGAGGATGAATGGTTTTTACTTAAGAAGTCTCCAAGAAAGTGTTTTCAGTGGCTAGAAGGATTTTAGCTAGGGCTAGGAGATGAAGCATGTTATGAACTTCTTTGAGGAAACTAGGGATTTATGGCATTTCTTCTTACCCAGTGAAAAAAAGAACTGCTTATTGGATCATTAAAACTAAAATTTTGAAAAAAAATGAAATCAAATTTTGTACCGGAATTATGAGTGGTATATCATAACGTAATACAACATTGTTTTGCAGTGTGATCCAGAAAAGTTTCTCTGGGGGAGGGGTGGGCACTGGACCAGGAATGAGGACATGTGGATGGCCCCATGGGAACATTTCCCTTCCTGGTCAACATTTCCTCATCTGCAAACTGAGAAAAAAATGAGCTATTTAATAGTTTGGAGATCCCTTTTTAGCTCTAACAATCTATGATTTCCATACTGTGAAAATTGGGAACCCAAATAATATCACCCTTAAAGAAATTCTCAATTCACTGGAAAACCCTACTTTCCAGCCAGGCTGGGGACAGAGTTTGGTTAAAAAAAAAAAAGATTAAAAAAAAAAAAAAAAGCATGTGGTGATAAAGGTGGTGATGACAATGACCATGGACTAAAAGATGGAAGACGTCGTCTCCAGACTAGTGATGTGCTTTACCTGGCTTTGGATGCCAGAAGAATCCATGGATATTACATTGCCTAAGGCAGTCAATTTGTTTGAACTTTCTGGAGAGGCTGACTGACCAACTCTGATTTCCTAATGCAGGCCTAGACATTTAGAGCCTCAGAGAGGCAGTATGCGTCAGAGAATGAATGTGGGCTTTGGAGCCCAACAGACCCAGGCACTAATCCAGCCTCTTCCACTTACTGGCATGAAACCAGAGTGTGCTACTATTTTGTGGCCCACCCACACCCCTGTCTTTTGGGAACTGCACACCCACTTTCTGTAAGATGGCCCATATCCCAGCTCTATCCACGTGGTTCTGCCCAAGTGGCACAACTCATAGAATTCCGTCTTCTGCCACAGTTGATTGGTTAAGGGGTGGGTGTCTAGCCCAAGCTGAGCCAATCAGAGTCTTTCCCTGGGATTTCTGAAACTGGAACTGAGGAATGGTGTCAGTCCTCCTCTGCCCCAGGGAGGCTGTAGATGCTGTCCCAGTGGGAACTCAGGCAGACTCACTGCCTGCCATGTGCAGGTAGCTGGTCTGCAGTGCCAGTGGAGGGACAGAGAGAGAAGTCTGGCAGGATTCGAGTCCCTCCTGCTGGTTGCTCTGAGGCCTGGTTGCTGCTTGCTTTCCTATGCATGCTTTGGCTTATTTTATTTTATTTTTATTTTTATTAACATGTATTGTTTGCTTCCGGGGTCCAGATCTGTGAATCGTCAGTCTTACACAATGCACAGTGCTCAAAATAGCACGTACCCTCCCCAAGGTCCATCACCCAGCCACCCTTTCCTCCCCCGCCCCCCTCCAGCATGCTTGTCTTCTTAAACACTGCTGCATCTTGGGAACCCCAGAGTCTCTTCTTGGGTAAGATTGGCTAAGTTGGCTTGAATCCGTTGCAACCAAAAGATGTCTGACTCATGTAGGAATCCTATGCAAGTGACCTCACGTTTCCTCAGCGTCCTGATTTATAAAATGGCAACCACTGGGACAAGATATACAGTAGAGCTGCAGGGCTAGCCACGCAGTTTAACAGACATAATTTAGGAGAGCACCGGGTGCCAGGCCTTGCCAGTGGGGGAACTCAATAAATGTTATTTCTCTCCTCTTTGGCCTCACCGGCAGGTAGGGTGCTATTATTTTTTAAGCTAACTTTTATGGAGCCCTTACTCTGAGCCGAACGGTGTATATGTGCTGCCGAAGCGAGCACTCTGAGCCGAAAGGTGTACCTGGTGCATAGAAGGATAATCTTCGTTAGCCTCCACAATGATCCCAAAAGGTAGCTACTGTTTATCTCCATCTTACAGATGAGGAAACAATGGTGAAGGGAATGGATCTGGAACAATAAATCTGTTGTTCACTGGAGGTAAGGCCCTCCAGCCCCAGGCAGCCCTGCATTTTTTAAATCTCAGAGCGGGTGGATTTGGACCATTGAAACATGGGGGTGAGGGCAAGCGTTTAGAATTTACTACCTTGACGAGAGGTGTAGACTGGAAGCAGAGATGTTTCAAGAAGGCTTGGCTGAGGTAGCCATGAACAGGAGAGCTGGGGCATGCAGGGCCCATGCCTTTCGAGCTTTAACAACCTGGAGGAGACCCTTTCCCTCAGCGGATGGAATCCTTAGCTCTCCCTGTGGAGCACGGCAGGTTTTGGGGAGGCCTGCCCACAGCAGGAGGGAGGGAAGGACCTCCATTCAGTTTCCCCTGGTGCTTAAGGCTGCCTTAGCCCTCAAGCGACAGTCACTGAGCTTGGGCCCAGGACAGGCGGCGTGAGGAACCAGGGAGGAGGCTGGAGCAAGTTCCTAGGGAAGATGAGGCGCTGAACTGGGCTAGCCCCCGGCATGGTGACAGGGGGTGGGATGAGAGCTCTTTTAAAGATCTGTCTGGGCTTGGTGACCAACTGGACACCGGAGGTGAAAGACAGTGAGAGTCAGTGGGCTTACCTCAGCCTCGAGATGAGGTAGTTTCCGTGAAAGACCGAGGAAGATTACTGAATTTTCCTACTGTTAAAAGGGAAGAAAGAAAGAAAAAATTGTCAAAACAAAATATCAGTTATCGGCATGGGTAGGAAATGGTCGTCCTTTCGGACTTTGGAGGCATGGGCTACGTCCCATCTCCTACCCGCCGTTTGTCACATCACCTGCACCCACAGCCGGTTCTCTCCAGCTGCTCTGCCTTCCCTGCAGACGCCAAGGAAGGGCTGGGAGGTAGGAACAGGGGAGACTGGTAGCAGGAGAGCCGAGTCCTGGGTCCATGTTCCAGAGGCTCTAGGAGTCGGCTGTGTGAGCGCAAGCAGCCCCTTGCTTCCCCCTGGCCTGTGCAATAGCAGCTTCCCCGCTTCCTGGTGCTGCCACAGGCCTGCTGAGTGGGCCTGGGGCCCTCCCTTCCCCCTCTGCCATAGGCTTTCCCCTCTGTCTGATACCCCAAGGTCTGGAAATAACATTTCTTTCTTTCTTTTCTTCTTTTTTTAAAAAAACAAGTTTCTTTAAACCAGAGGAGGAGACGACATACTTCAAAGTTCTTCCAGTGCTCACATTTGTGGATTCTCTGACCGTGTCTGGGCCTCGAGGGACTGTGGCAAGAGCTACGTGACTTCATCCTGTCCTAAATTGGGGTGCCCCCGTGGGAGGGCAGGTGGGCATCAGCTCCAAGAGGCCCCGGATGCGTTGACCTGGGCAGGCCCTGGGTTTCTGTCTGCATCTGGTAACCATTACCTCAGCTCTTGGGGCTACGCGCTCCCGGGGAAGCCTCTGCCTGCTGCTAGGAAAGACTCGATTTCGCTTTCAGCATAATAATTTAGACATCATAAGGTTTAGGGTTACCTGAAGGAGTAAAAGGGGAGGAATGTCATTTGAAATCGAGATTCTAATCATCTCTGGTGGGTTTTTGATGTGTTGGTTGGAGCCTGGCTGTTGGCCCAGCCAGAGCCCCTGGGGGCAGGCCCTGCCCAGAGGTGCACAGTGGGGAGGGTCTGCAAGGGGCTTTTACTTGGGCTCGTGGCTGGATTTGGAGACATGGTTCTCTCCAAAGGGGGGTGCCGCTCTCTCATCTCTCACAGATGGTTCAGTCCCTCCTTCTTGCCCATTCTGGAGACCTTGGCTGAGTCTTGCACGGTTTGGCTTTCTTATGTCGTGGACATGATGAGCTCTCCCCTCCGGGCCACGCCCACCTTCACTGGCATCGCTGTGTCCTGTCCCACCTCCCCTCAGTGGCTGACCACCCACCTTGGTCTGTGGCCGCAGAGTGTGGCCATCGCCGGCTCTGCTTGGCCCCTCCTTCAGTGCCCTGGCCCAACTTCTGTGGGAAAGAAAACCACAGGGTCATGGTGTGCCTCCTGTTTCCTAAATCACAGGGATGGACAAGCTTGAGGTGAAGCCATCTGGGATCTCAAGCGCTAAGGCACCTTTCACAGCAAAGGCACAGATCCGTGGCTCAGAGCCTGTTTCTCCTCTGTTTAATCAAAACCTCCAGAAATAGTCCCTCACCATCTCCCCGTTTTCTAATGAATTAAATGCACACCTCTCAGTTTCAAATTCCAGACCCTTTGCAATCTGGTCCCAATCTACTCTGCCAGCCTCTTCCCTCCTCTACCACCACTTTGCTTTGAGACACCCGCAGAACCCTCAGCGTGCCTGCACCCCTGCCCCAGGCTGGCCTTCCCATCACTCCCACTGTCTGAGCGGCCACCCTCCCAGCCAAGAAGGGTCAAACACAGACTGTCTTCCGAGTTCCAGAAATAATGACATGAAGAGCCCCTTCACTGCCTTCCTGAAAGCTTATTTGGAAATGTCTGGTGTAAATTTCCTTGTTTTCTATTACAATGAAAATCCCCTGGTTGGAGTAATGACTTAGCATTGGTTCTTACGTGCACCTTAGTGAATGGGTTTCTCAGGTCTTACCAAGAGCAGGTGTTGTGTGTGTGTGTGTGTTTAAGATTTATTTATTTATTTTTAGAGAGAGAGAGCAGGCGGAGGGGCATAAGGAGAGAATCTCAAGCAGACTCCCACTGAGCATGGAGTCTGATGTGGGGTTGATCTCATGACCCCGAGGTCACGACCTGAGCTGAAGTCAAGAGTCTGACCCTTAACTGATTGAGCCACCCAGGCAACTTCAAGAGAAGGTTTTGATAAGGGAAATGTGTGTGTGTGTGTGTGTGTGTGTGTGTGCATGTGCGCCCTCAGGGACAATGTAGGGACAATGTGGGGAGACTGGGCAGCCCAGGAAGGTAAGTTTTAGAGATCTTTCCTTGTACCCCTAACTGGCCTTGACTGGGTCCACACACTCAAACACAGGATTCTGAAGTCAGAGATTGGCAGACTCTGTTGGTCAAACCCAGCAGCCATCTTCCTTTCCTACTATAGAACCCCATTTTACTCAAGAATGGGGTGTGGGTGTGGAAGCTAGCTCTGGCCGAGCTCACACCCCATTTTTCCCTGATGAGAAGAGAGGAGAGACTTCCTTTTTCCTTCCAGCCTGCATCACACATCATCATGTGAAGGTGTAATGTTTGGATAGTGATGGCCATCTGTGACCACCAAGAAAAGCCAAGAGACTTACACAGAAAGGCCTGGAGCTCACTGGGGGGGCTGAAAGAACCCAGACAAGAGCCACCCACCTCTAGATCTTTTGTTAGGAGAGATTATGAATCCTACAATTTAAGCAACTAAGATTTTGTTCCTTGGGCTGATTTAATTTTTTTTTTTAAGGATTTTATTTATTTATTTATTTATTTGAGAGAGAGAAAGAGCACAAGCAGGTGGGAAGTGAAGAGGGAGAGGGAGAAGCAGGCTCTCTGCTGAGCAGGGAGCCCAATGTGGGGCTCTATCCCAGGACCCTGATATCATGACCTGAGCCAAGGGCAGATGCCCAACCTACTGAGCTACCCAGGCACTTCTGGACCATCTTACTTTAAGGCTTGTGCAGGGGTTATTGAGTACAGTCCTCACCGAAGGACCTGGCTGGATGGGAGAAAGAAAGCCCTTGTCCCCAGTTTGTTGGTTCTGGAGACAACCCAGAGTGGGCAGGACTGGGTGCTCCATGAGGGGGATGGTGTCCTGGGGCTCTAAGCCTGTCGGGAGAGCAGAGCCTGAGCTCACCTTAGTCACGTCCCTCTCGCCAACCTCTACTCCCACTGTGCTCTTACCAGGCTCCTTGAATGGAGCACGGATCATGGTCTTTTCCATGACAGTCTTGTACCTTCCTCCACTAGTCCAGGCCTTCTATGCAAATGGCTTTCACTCTTGTCTAGAATTTCTGGTCTTCGGTCCTGCATCTCGAATTCTAATGAGCTGAATTTCTATTTGGTTGTACCTGTAGGGGATATGGCTGATGTCTTGCCCACAGCCCCTGGCACCAACCATTCTTATATACCGGTGCTGACCTGATACAGCCCCTGTGGCTTGTGTCTGACAGTTTGGCTAGAAACACTGGGGCTTTTACACTCCAGTGAACAGCCCTCCATTGATGCCAGTGGGGTATAAATCCCCCAGCTCCCTCGCTCCTCTGCTGGGACAATTTTGGGCATATTCTACTTAGACTCTCAGAAGTCCCAGTGGCACTGACCCTCAGATGCCCTCAGTGACAACCTGCTCATTACTACACCCCAGATTGGCCTCCTTCTCTTCCCTGTCTCCCGTCCCTACTCTCTTACTGATGGTTCCTGGGAAGCAAGAAAACCACTTGGACAAAGTCCTTGTCTCAGGCTCTGTTTGTAGGAGAATCTGGCCCAACAAATATCTTTTTCTCACTGCCCATAGATCAAAACCCAAATCCTTCACCTGTCACATCTCAATTCCAGTCTGATAGTTTAGTCCTTCTGCAAAAGGGCAAACTGGCTAAAAATCGTTTTGCCCTGGCCTCCAGCCTGATAATTGGTGCTTTCTCCCACTTGCCCTGTACCTGGTGTGTGAACGCAAAAATATTTGCCTCACCTTGACCATGAGCTTTTGAGAGACAGGGTCTAGATCCCCAATTCTTTGTGCTCGTTGGAAGCACCTGCTCATTCTGGGTAGATCAAGGTCCAGAAAATTCCTGTCTGATTCAGCAACCTCTTAACAAAGAGGAGACTGATTTCAAGGAGAGGTAGACTCCAGAGAATGAAGACCAGAGTTGCGCAGGAAGGCGGGGTGGGCGAGAGAAGAAACCGAAAAATGTGCAAGTCATCAAGCCGTGGGGAGCCCTGCAAGTCATTAGATAATTAACCGAAGTGAAAAATCAGAAAGCCAGCTTGGGACGCCATGCAGGGGTGCAACTGCTTTTGGAGTTGGATTGAATAAAGTATTTTTATTAACTTCACATTTTGCCTCTAATGTCCCCCTGTTCTGTCTCATCCTGGACCCCTTGAGTTCCTTGACTCCCAGACGTGGTGATAGGCAGTGGCAGGAGCCGCCCTCCGGCTGGCCCTTCACCCCTCCTACACCCACCCTCCTTCCCCCCATTAATCCCCCCAGGCCCCCTTAGCCCCGGCTCTGGTTCGGCTTTTTCTGTGCCCCGAATACCCACAGCCGCTCCTTTTCCTACCTTTGCTCCCTTTGGGGCTACAGAGCCGTCCGAAGGCAACTCCTGAAATGTGAAATTTCCCCAACCAAACTGTCTTCAGAACCTTCCAGACCCTGGCCCCCAGCCCAGGCAGTGAATGGTGTGTTGTGGGGGGGCCATCCTGTGGGCAGAGTGGGTAGGCCAGGAGCCTGTTTCCTCAGTCTCTACACTGTCAACATCACCCTTGTTTCACACGGTCTCAGTTTCTTGGTCAGGAGCCTGGGACGACAAACAGCCCGTGTGTGGAGAGCACAGAAATCAGCAATGAAAGATAGTGCGCCTTTCCTGCATGCCAGACTCTGCACCTATTGCTGGGTGTTGTGCTTCTCATCACAGGGCTGCCTGGTAAGCACCGGCTGAAGGGGGAAGGAACGTAGACCAAAGAGATCAGCGGATGTGGGAGTTCATAAACCACCCCGGGGTCCTGTCTCTAAAATCTGCCCTGGAGTAGAAACCCTGAAATACCGCAGCCCCGCTCCCCAGCTGCCTCTCTTCAACCCACTTCAGGTCTCCCTCACCCTTCTCTGCCACCTGCATTCCTTCCCCAGACAACACCCCTGTGTGGATGCTCCTTTGTCCAAATCCCCTTAAAACCTCTCTATTGTCCGAGAACTGAAGTCCAGAGAGGGCTCTTGTGGTCTGCCCCTCTGCCTGCCTTACTGGAAACATCTCCTCAGTCACCTCATGATCCCCTCTACAGGTTTCCACCAGGTCTCCTTTCTCCGCACATCTGGGAGGACCCTATAACTCGGGGTGAGGACCCCCACCCCATAGCTCTCTCTCCTCTGTGGACTCTTTCTTCTCCTTCCACGTTCAGTGCCATATCCGCTCCTGTGGAAGGGCTCCATGGAGAGCAGACTCCAAGACGGGGTTTGGGTGCGGAGTGTTTAGTAGGGAGGGCCTCCAGGGTTGGGGTGGGAGCGAGGGAGCTGGTGTGAGCAGAGGCAGAGGGCGGGCTGCCTTGCTGGCCCATGATAGCCTTGGCGGACTCTACAGGGCTCTGCGGCAAGTGGGGCCCAGTTAGAGTCCAGCTGCCTTTGGTCACGGTAGGTCTCCCCAGGACCTGAGGTTGATGGCTGGAACTGGAGGTGGGCGGCTGGGAGAGGGCAGCTCTTGGCAGCTGAGGCCTGAGGGGCTGACAGCTGACCTCTCCCAGCAGCTGTGGGAGCAAGTCCTTCCTTGAAGGGGAGTCGGGGTGGTATCTGACAATGTCCTCCAAAGAGGGACCCCAGCACCCCTAGGGGCATGAACTACATCTCCTCTGTTCCTCCATGCTCTGTACTGGCTCGGATTGAAGGGTATATGGCATGGGGTTGGACCAACCAGCCATCGCTAGGACAGAGAGTGTGAGGATGTGGAGACAGGCTTATCTCCAGCACAGAGCCCAGAAGAGGGTTACTAGGTGTGTCGTGGTCTATCCAGGTGCCTTCAGCCCTGCAGTGTGGGCGGAGCCCTGCCCTTGTGGAGCCCCTGAGCTGCATCATTCTACCGATGTGCACAGCTCCTTCCCCAGTCCTGCCCAGTGTCCTGTGGGCCACTCTGCACTCAGCCCGTGGAGCACTCACATTTTGCCTGCTTATGTGTTAGCTTCTGACCCTGCAATTTCCAGATTTATCATCTTTTCTGGGCCCTTCTGCTGGGTCTTGGATCCCAGGGAACCCCTCCTGGGTTCTAGGAATGATATAAAGAGGGGAGGGAGGGGTTGCTATGGGCACTTGGGCTGGGTGGCACCGGGTGACAGGCGCTGGAAGGTAGTGAGGGGGTGGGAGGCTTGGCCTTCATCAGAGTTTTCCTCTGCAGTTAATAGGCTGCACACGAAGCAACATCGTCTTGGCTGGGGTTGGCAGGGGGCAGAGGCAAGCCAGAGGGTCCCTTGGCCTCTGCCAGGGGGAGTTGGGGTTGGGAGCCATGTAGAATGCATTTAGTCCTGAGAAGACATGGTAGGAGCCATCGCAGTGCGGGTCATTCAGGGCCAGCGTCCGGAGAGACCCTGGTTCTTGTAGGAGAAGCTGTGGAAGCTCTTGGGGTGCCAGGCTCTTGGGGTGCCCAAGTCAGAAGAAACCCAGACTGAGTGCTCCTCACATCCCGGCAGAGCCCCAGGTGGGGTGGGAGTCCCCGGCCCAAGCCTCCGAGCCTCTCCAGCCTTCCGTTTCCTCTGCCTTCCCTGACCACCCGGCTGCGCGAGGGTCAGTCACGCACTCGAGGGATTCCTGTGTTCTGTGACTGCGGTGTCTGAGCCCCAGTCCTGGGACCCATGGCCTGACAGAGACAAACATGCTTTTTAGGAGCCATGCTGAAAAACCAGGGGCTGAAGCTGATGTATCCATGTGGTGTCAACTGAGGAGAACCATGAGGTCCTCCATTCCTTTCTGAGAGCCTTCCAGGCAGGAGGGCGCCCGCTTCACTGAGCCCCCAGGGACATGGATGGGCCAGGTGAGCTAAGAATCGTGGTGTAAGAGAGGGGGGGGGGACGAGAATTCTTTTTTAGACGGGGTTTCTCTTTGAAAATTTTCTGGGCAAGGTCAAGCCTATGGACCCTTTTCAGAGCAATGTTTTCAAAAGCCTAAGTTAAAAAAACCAAGGATTACCAAGTAAAGCAATTGCATTGACCTAGTCCTAAAAACCGTACTGGGGCTGTATGTGTGTGTGTGATTACTCACACACGAGGCAGGGACATCTAGCCGCAGGTCCTGGCGACGCCATTTTGAAGCTGTGAGGCGTGTGGGCAGTATTTCCAGGTTAATGTTCAGAACCGTCCTGTGGAAATCTTGCTACAGCACGCAGAGCCCCGGGTGCTGGCTGCAGGGCTTAGGGCCCACAATGGAAGGAAACGCTAGACTTCAGGCACAGGTCAGGGAGGAGGAAGCCTGCTTTCGGCCATACGCCAAGCCCAGGTTGAGAGCCTCTGCCTAGTGCCTCGTGTACTTGTTGCTAGCTGGGGACTGAACAGGTGTAAGTCACCTTTCAGAGCCTTTTTTCTCACCCGTAATGTGGGGATGGCCACACTGACAAATTCAGACTTCCGTGAAGGCCAAATGAGATGCCGTGTGAGGAGGCACAAGCTTCTGGATGCTCAGGCCAGAAACCGACTGTCACCCTGGGCTCCCCCTCCCCGGGCCTCCCCAGGGCGCCCCAAACCCTGTTACTTCCACTTCAGCACTGTCTCCGCCAACTCCCTTTCTATTCCCACTGCAGCAGCTCCATGCAACAACAGGCCCTCAGGATGCTCACACTGGGTCACTCTCGCTTCAGACCCTCCTGGGCTCCCAGGAGGTTTTGGGGTTGGGCCCAGATGCCACGGGAAGGTTCTCTGGGGTCTGGCCTCCACCTGCCTCCCTGCCTCCTGTTGGCCGCCCCTGCCTGTCCTCTTGGGTCCAATGGCACCGTGCCTCCTCACCTCCAGGACCGCCGCTCGCTGCTCCCTGCCTCAGCACGGAGCCGTCCTCCCTTCTCCTCATTAACCCTCCTCCGGCTTCGTCTCAGGTGTTGGCCCCTCTGGGGAAGCCCTCACCGGCCCTGACTTCTGGGGAGTCATCCTGCCAAGGCCTCTTGTGGCATCTGCGAGTATTTCGGTAAAATGGTCACTGCTACATGTGTGCCTTCCTCTGCTCTGCCTCCTACTGTGGGGTAGGGGTGGGTGCTGATGGCTGCAAACCACATTTCCCAGGTTCCTTGCCAGTTCTGGCTTCTGGTTAGGTCCCATCGATGGGAAGCAAGGACAGGAGGTCGGGAGCAGTCAAGGTATCTCTCAGCTTCTGGTAGAGCCTTTGGCAGGGTCCCATGGCCTCAGCTCCCCCTGGCTGGCTCTGGTTCTCGGCTATTGCTAACTGGGATGCCTTGCTATCCTCTGGGGTCTCTGTTTCCCTGACCAGACCCTGATTCACCTGGAATGTTCACTTCTCTTGCCCTCTCCAGACTGTGTATCCCTAACCTCGGAATCCTCAGTTATCAGCCAGCGGAGGCCAAATCCGCAGGAGGCCCCCAGCCTCTTCTCTGTCCCACAAGCACCGCACGCCCGTTCCTGCCTTTGTGGTTTCATCTCAACATTTTATGCTCCCCATTCCGCTCTCCTTCCCAGGCCTATCTGAAGTCTGCCCTTCAAGGCCCCTCTCAAATGCATGAAGTGCCCCTTGAAGCTGAAGTTCAGCTTGTACTGGTTCTGGTGAATTCCAGCAAGGAGGAACACACAATTTGCTTTTGTTTCAAGGCATGTTCATCTGTTTCTCTGGAGACTGTAACTCTTGTTGGCAGGAAGAGCATCATAATAGAGACAATAACAGCTAAAGGAGGCCCAGAGACGCTACACAACTTGCCAGAAGTCACACAGCCACAAAGTGACAGACAGAGCTGAGGCAGAGTTTGAGCTGCCTGACTCTGAAGACCGCAGGCACACCACTCTGCTTTCTCCCTGGGCCTTGGCCTCATGGTGCCCTTAGCAGAAAGCACCCTGTGGGTTGCTAAGTTTGGGGAATTTTCGTGAAGGGGACTGAAGGAGTCTTAAAAGGTGGGCAGAGTGGCTTGTTATGGGTCAAACCTCAGTTTCTCACGCCAAGGTGCTTGGGCACCAGGCCCCTGAGGTCAGACCTCATACTCCCTTTTTTCTTTTCTTTTCTTTCTTCCCGTTAACCTGGCACCCTCCAAGAACCGGCTTCATATCTCAGAAGCTCAGCTCAGAAGTCCCTCCAGCCGTTTCTAACAACTTGCTGCTTCACGTAAAACCCCATCCAGGTAATTTTCCACTTCACACTGCAAAGAATAATAGCCAGGGGGCTCTTTCTATAGGAAAAACTCAAAGCTGAGCAGCTTCCACTCCTGGGCAGACGGCAGAAGTCGGCAGGGCGGCGGGGGCCCAAGGAGCTGGAAGACATTACCTCTGCATATAGATTTCCACCCATCCCTCGCTCCGGCTCGCCGTGCTGAGTCTCGATATTTCCTGGCCATCTGAATCCACTTCTGGCTCTTTAATCACAGGTCCCTGTGAGTCTTTGGGCCCTCCTGCCTGGCCTTTCTGGGAACTAGGCATGGGGTGTTCTTGGGGCTCCCCTACCCGCTTGGAGGAATTTAACTCACACCTGCCTGCACGCCGCCTTCCCCTTAAGCCTACTGTGTGTCATGCACGGTGCTCAGTGCTTTTAGATCGTCATTTAAAGTTGTCACCATCTCCGTAACAGGTTGGTTTGTCAGAAGCAGATGCTGAGATGGGGTTTGGTGTGTAAGATGTTTATTAGGGGTGAACACCTTGGGAAGGGTTTGGGGAGGAGGCAGGATGCAAGTTAGGAGAGTACAGTGATGTATAACATTTGTTGCTAGAGTGACACTTCAACGTGTTTCCTAGACGACAAGAGAGAGAAAATCTGTTTTTGATAAGCAGGTAACGGGCAACCTCGGACAAGGTCTAGATCCCAAATGCCTGGCACGGAGCTTCACCATTCTGGAGGCTGGCACGGTCATGGAGGCACAGGGACTCCAGTGATCTTGGAATTTGTCTAAATGGAGGGGAGGGAAAGGTATTCTAGGGAGCAGGTATAGCGGGGTATAAAAGGAGACGGAAGTCAGAATTGACAGGGCCTGTGTAGGGAGCGTGAGCCAATTGGCCGGGTCTGTGGGGAACAGAAGGAGCCAAAGAAATGAAATGGAAATGGGGAATATGAAATTCAGCTTCATTCTCTTCCATTCCACAGGCTTCTTTTGAGTACCCACGATATGCCAAAGCAGCTCTCAGGCCAGATAGGCCTGGAGGGAACAGGAGGCCTCTCCCCCTCATCTGGCTGACAAGGCCTCAAGCATCAGCCTGTGTGCTGTGTTTTGCAATAGGAGCCGAGAGGCCAAGCCGGTGGTGTACATGCCCTGCCTGTGGGCCCACTGCCGGAAGGCTGGTCAGGTCAGTCCGGCCCGAGGGAACCCCCTCGTCCTGGGGCCAGATAGCCGAGCCTTCTTCCCCTTCAGGTGAGAAGCCCGCGGAGGAGGTGATGGAGGAGACCTTCTCTCCCCTCTTTACCTGCCATGGGAGTTTGAGGGGCTATTCATGTCCTTCAGGTCCCCAGGGAGGACAACAGTGAGGCCAACACCAGCCTTCCCTCCTGCGAGGTGCCCTTAGGGTGAGGGTTAAAGTACGGGTCAGAATGTAGGAGATAAGGTCAGGCTGGAGTAGAATGGGCCCCTCATCCCAGGTGACTGGTACTCTTATAAAAAGATGAAATTTGGACCCAGAGGAAAGGTGAAGGGGAAGACACAGGGGAAAGGACCTGTGAAGGCAGGGGCAGAGTTGGGGTTTAAGCTGAGGAAGGCCAAGGATTGCCGGCCCCCACCGGAAGCTGGAAAGAGGTGAGGAAGGATTCTATGCAGAGTCTCACAGGGAGTGGGGTCCTGCGGGCACCTTGATTTTGGACCCTGAGCCTCCAGAACTGCGAGATGGTCAATTTCCGTAGTTTTAAGCCACACAGTTTGTGGTCCTTCATTATGGTCCCGGGGAAACAAACACACCCACCATCTAACATCACCCGTGTTTTGGATATTCTAACTCCCAGAGCGGAACTGACAATTTCAGTTCTGAGTTCTGAGTTGAATGCATTTAGCTTTATGCAAGATCTACTCTGGGGATATAGTTCTTCCCTTTTATCTTGGACCAATGATGGACTTAGACTAGCTCCTATCCGGAACTGGTGCTTATGCGCTGCTGCTATGTGAGGAAATGGGTTAGGCTGCAGCCACTGTGGTCCCGGGGGGTCTTCACCCCTCCTCCAGCCTCCATGACCTTGGGGTTTAGTCCTTCTTGCCATTAAGGCTGGGTGATCAGCCCTTAGGGATGGCTGTCCAGAGGCTCAGGTGTCTGTAAAATGTTTCTTAATTACTTAATGGCTTGGGAAATGTACATCCAAAGCTATGAGATGTTCCCAGGCCTGGGACGCGAAGACTGGATGCATTGAGGACAGCACGAATGATGCTCATCTTTGTAGGACACTCAGAGGACACAGTGAGTACTGTACAGGCTGAGACAATGACTACCCTGTCTTCTAGGGCCCAGGAAAGGTTACCATTTTGGCTTTGTGACAGTGCTCAAGTGTGTGGGCCTGCGAAGCATTCAGACAGGTGGCCCACAGTGCATCTGTGCTGATGTCACTGTGACCTGTGCAATTTTAAGCTTCTAGAACTGTGCTTCTCAGAGTGTGTTGTGTGGAACATGGGCTCATTGTGATGTTCATAGAGGTTAGAAATGGTAATATAATCCTGAGAAATATTGGATCCCACAGCCTTACACCGATTCCTCTCCTGCAGCATATCTCAGAGCCTTCAATATGCTAAAGGACATTGGGCATTTGTGCATGTGTTTCCCAAATTCAACTGGTAGTGGAATTTTCTTCCTCTTATACATGGTATATCCCTTGGGACTATTTTTGAAGAGTACTCCTTGGGGTTTGTTCTTCTAGAAACTATGCTAGTGGTCAGGTGATGTCAATGATGGTGATGATGGTAAAGATGAGGATAGTGGTCATGGTTCTGGTGGTGACATTCCTGTTTAGGACATTGGTAATGCGGGTGGATAGTTTGGTATAACTTTAGTAATCCTCTAAAGGAGAAGGAACTCCCAACTCAGACCTTCTATATATTGATGACACTATTTGGCTTTACAGAGTTAATGACTCAGGCTAGTAGCAAGGAGATGGTGCCCCAGAAGACGAGGAATGTGCAGCCCAGGGGGAGTCAAAGGGGTCAGAGCTAATAAAGCACTTAGCAACATGGGAAGCCCACTGAGGGTATATACCTTTGTTCCTGGAGCCTCTACTGACATGAATGAATAAGAAGAACATGATTTGTGTGACCACAGGATTCTTAGGGTGGTGAGTGGGTAGGGAGACCTGTGAAGACTTGTGAACCCACTAAGCAATGATGCTGAAAAGTGTGTTTGCTTCTTGCAGGCTCTGTCTCTTTGGATGGCCCATTCATAGCTCAATCCTGCTGGAAACTATAAGATGACTTATGACCCCCCAAAGGGGCTGAGGGAATTTTGAAGGCAGCAGTGAAGTGGCTGCAGGAGTTTTTGACTGTGGCAGTGGGGTTATTGACAATGGGAGTGATGGGCTGATGGTAGGAATGATAATGGTGGTGGCAAAGTCATGGTGAAGGTGAGGACCATGCTGATGATGAGGAGAGTGGTCATGGGCATGACAGAGGCCATGATGGTAGGGCTATAGTAGGTGGTGGAGGCTATGATAGGGACATCCTGAGTTGTGATATTCATGAGTGTTGGGGGAATCATGGTAAACACCATGCAACAGTTAGACTCTAAGTGACTCTGGGTCCTCCTGCCTCATTTCCTTATGGGTAGGTCAGACTTTGTGAGATGCCACCCAGTCTGAGAAGAACAAGACCTTGCTTCAGGAGGCATTCCGTTGTCTTCCGTGTGGAAAGTGGCCCTTCACTTTGTCCATAAATCAGCCTCATAAACTTTCCACTTTGCAATTTGCAGGTTGTCAACCCCACAACCCACTCCTGCCTGGGATACAGAGCTTGAACAAATAAATCACACTTATGATTCATGTCAGCAGTAATGTCATCATTGCATAGGGTCCAGATCCAGGCTGACCTACCCAGGGGACACAGGCGGCCCCCCTCAATATTGTTCAAACCAAGCACACTATGATTCAACACTGAATTTCTAGACAGAGGCCCTTATATCAAAGTGACATTTAATAGCGCACTTCTCCCTCATTGGAGTGGGGCCTCCCAGGGGGTGCTAGACATATAGCATCCCTGGGAGAAGGGGGAATGACTCAGAGGCAAGCTCATGCCCTTTCTTTATGAGAAGACCACTGTTGGGTCCCCAGCCTATAATTCACCCAGCCCGACTGCTGACGTCGTGTTACTCTATGTAACCAGAGCACAGCTCTGCTCCCCTCTTCTTGCACATGCCCACTGCACCTGATTTTAAGGAGGAAATACGGCTCTGCCGGAGCCTGTGTCAGGGTGGCCCCCTATCTCAGAGGAGGTGAGATGGGTCACAGCTGCCTGGAGGTAGATGTTTTGCACCCACATGACACATCCTGGCAAGGGCTGCCCATTGATTTACCTCAGGCTTGCTCTCTGTGGGGCCTTGCTGTTCCCTGAGGGGAGCTCTTGGTCAAGGCCTTGCCTGCCTCTGGGTGGCTAGAGATTTCACAGCCCTCCACCATTTTCCTGGCACGTGTCTGAAGTCATGGGAATGATTCAATGGAAGCCATTTCCCCTTGTTCCCTCACGTCATTATGCAATGGGGAGAATTGACAGTGGGGTTGCCCTTTGGCTCTTTTCTGGAAGGAAATATTCGTTTTATTTTATTTTACACATTTATTTTTGTTCCTTTTCTTTTTTTCCTCTAGGCATGAAATAACATTTCAGCCAGCTCTGGAAAACCTCTGAGCTGGTTAGCAGTGTTAAAGCAGGCTGAACATTTCATTTGTAGAGATATCAGATATTTTCCTATGACCTTTAATGGTTAGAATTCCAATTAGCTGGGGTGTGGGGGTTGGAGAAGAAGCTTCTGTTTTGGCATTCTAGAAAAGAAGGTCTTGAGAGGGGAAATGTCTGTGGTTTAGCAAATTAAAAGTTCTAGAACACACTAGAATTTGATATTTTTGGTTTGGAATATAAATATATAATATATGGAGAATATGTTTTGGGGTCAGAACTTGTGTATATTTGGAATTGCAGTGCTAAGGGGACGCTTGCTATGGTTTCAATGATGCTGTAAGGAACAGGTGACTCACAAAATACACAACCATTCTGAGTGACTGAGTTCCAATTTGGCTTTTGCTTTGAAATATTTCTTCTTCTTTTTTTTTTTTTTTTAAGATTTTATTTATGTATTTGACAGAGAGAGAGAGACAAGCCAGGGGAGTGTGAGAGGGAGTAGCAGGCTTCCCGCTGAGCAGGGAGTCCAATGTGGGGCTCAATCCCAGGACCCCGAGATCATGACCCGAGCCGAAGGCAGCGGCTTAACCCACTGAGCCACCCAGGCGCCCCCGTATTTCTTTTTATTTTTAAAGCAGGCCCCATCCACAACATGGGGCTTGAACTCACGGCCCTGGGATCAGGAGTTGGATGCTCTACCGAAGGATCCAGGCAGGCACCTCTTTTATTTCCTTATTTTTCAAAGCCCAAGCAAGGGTTTTGGTGAAACCTTTGTCTCAGGCTCCAGAACAATTGAGCATATGCGTAGCTTCACCTGGTGACTTAGGGAGACAAAGGAAACCCCCAAATGGCCTTCTTTCTAGTAATTGTCCCCAATCACTGTCCAGGGCTGGTTCGTGCCCGCTCCCCTTTGCTTACTAATCACCGCTCTGGTGCTGGCACCTGCCCACCCACCCCGCTGACTGCCCTTCCCCATAGGTGCTGCATTTGCTCCCCAACCCTGCACCCCTGAACCCCTCATCTGTTCCATCATCCTCACGCTGCCCTGGCTCTGCCTCTGAAGCTGGGCTTTCAGGCCAACCTTGCATCTGGTTTCTCTTTGCTTCTTTCTCCCTTTGTCTTTCTTTGCTTTTGGGAGGAGATGGTGGTTTTTATGACCCCCCCTTTCCTGCTCCCTCCTGCAATTGTTTTCTGCTCTGATTCAGCTGACCTCAGCCTTTCACTTACCTTAGTTCCACTGGGCTCCCCAGGACCTGCTCCCAGTAGGACCAGCTGCTCCTTCAAGCTCGACTTGGGCCCTCAGAGATGTGTAGCTGCCATTTCTCTTGGGGGAGGTTTTTAATTTGTTTTGTGTTATTTTTTCTTTTTTCCATTTGTGTTTCTCTGTGCAGGATATCAGGTGTTCATAAACTTCTCCAGAGAGCTTACTTTTGAAATGAGAGGGTGGCTGTGGAATTTTGGGGGCTGCATGCTGAGATAGAACTGTCTTGAAAGGCCTGTTCCCATGAGCAGTAGGCTACATTTCCTCTCCCTCCTTGCCTTGTTGGGTCACCCTCCACACAGGTCTCCTGGAGAAGAAAGCAAATTCAACAACTGTTTTATCTGTGCAAACTTACTCCCTCAAACCTCCTTCTTTTTAAATTTTTTTATTTTTAAGTAATCTCTGTGTCCAATGTGGGTCTCGAACCGACAACTCTGAGATCGAGAGTCACATGTTCTACCAACCAAGCCAGCCAGGTGCCCCCAAACCTCCTTCCTTAAACTTAATAAAGAGATACCACAAATGATCAGAACATGGAAGAAATAAATATTCCCAGCTGTGTCACAGACAATTCTTCACCAAGTGATTAAAATATTGCAGTTGTGTGACACAGATTAAAAACATGTATTGCTCTTAAAACTTATTACTAACCCTCTAAATCTTTGCTTGCACAACGTGGTTCCTGGACCAGCAGCATCAGTGTCTCTAGGGAGCTGGTGGAGGGAGGATGCCAGTCTCACTCCAGTCTTACTGAACGAGAGTCTGATTTTTTTAAAAAAATTATTTATTTGAGAAAGAGAGAGAGAGAGAGAGAGGACATGCAAGTGGGGGAAGGGGCAGAGGGAGGGACCGAGAGAGAATCCCAAGTAGACTCCACACCAAGCATGGATGGAGCCTGACATAGTACTCCATCCTGGGATCCTGAGATCATGAAATCAAGAGTCCCTTGATTCAATCGACTAAGCCACTCAGTCACTGTTCAGAATCTGTATTTTAAAAAGATCCCCAGGTGATTCCTGTACACATTAGCATTCAAAAACTCCTGCTTTAATAATCTTTAGAAACATTAAATGGCCCATTTTACTGAACAAAACCAACCAAGTACTTAAACAATTACATGATATAGTGGCTATGGCCAAAGTACCTCCTTTCAGCCTCTGCTCACAGAGAAGCCACTGAGCTGACCTGGCCTCAGTCTTTGATGTGCCGCATGAGATGACAAGAACACCTGCCGGCCCTCTGCACCTATCAGGGTTGGTGTAAGGAGTTTTTGGGTAAAGATTAAGCAAGACCAATGGGTCTGCATTTTGTCAAGCACCATAAGTGGGCACCAGTAGCTCCTGCCTAGGGGACACCTGCCAGTTTTTTGCCTTTGACTAGCATCTGAAAGTCCTTCCCACAACTGGGGCATTTCCTCCCATATGAGCCTTGGTTTCTGAATGTTACCTGTAATTTGCCGAGATGCTCAATGTCTTCTTGATAAACTGTTCTGATGAAATCACCCTAGTTGGTTTCTGTCATCAGCCACCTAAAAGCCTGAGTGATAGCGCCACACATCTTACTGGCTTGCTGAGAAATAAGGAGACAATACATAGCAGATGGCACTTAGAAATGCCCCGTTGGGGGCGCGTGGGTGGCTCAGGGGGTTAAAGCCTCTGCCTTCGGCTCAGGTCATGATCCCAGGGTTCCTGCTTGGCAGGGAGCCTGCTTCCTCCTTTCTCTATCTGCCTGCCTTTCTGCCTGCTTGTGATCTCTGTCTATCGAATAAAGAAATAAAATCTTAAAAAAGAAAAGAAAAGAAAAGAATTGCCCCGTCGGTGGCACCAAGAATAAACAGTGCATCTACTTTTGTTTCAACTTGATAGAGCCCCGTTCTTGGATCAGTGAATTATAAGCTGTGGCTCCTAATTCATGGGGAGCTGGTCATCTTTACCTTCCCACGGAAAGGAGCCCTGTTCCCTCAATGCTCTTCCTCTGCCCTTGGTCAGAGGCTAACCACGTGTCCTCATCCGCTAAGGTCAGAGCTAAGATCCAGCTCTTTCTTACTAGCAAAACCAAAGGGGACAGGTTCTCAGACTTCTCCCAAGGTTTTATCCAATTTGCCCATTGGCTATTTAGGACTGTCTCAATTTCTTTCTTGATCTCTCAAGAGGTGGGTTCCCAGATTCCCTCTATTATTCCCCCAGATTGAATGTAAAACAAATGAATTCATCAAAGCCACAGTTCCTTGCTTATGGTCAAAGATAACATGAGGGGGTCCTCTTAGGAAACTAGTTGGATAAGTTATGTGATTAGCATTATTCCTGGGTAGCTCATGTCAAAATCTGTCACGAATAACCTTATTTCCCCTGTGCCATTTATTTCTTTCCAGGGCCATGTGATGGTGATTACCAGTCTTTGGGGAGCTGAAATACCTTGTCATTATTTCTTTGATTCCAAGGCATGCGTCCCTCTAGCAAAAAAGGAAAAAAAGATCACGGCGTGCCATTTATTTATTTTTAAAAAGGAAGCAAATGAAAATTAACTTTGCATTGGAATCTTCTGAGATGTCAGGTTGTCTCTTGAAAGGATGACAACTTGACATTGAGAAGCACTGCTTTAGAAACTCCAGATTATGTGAGAGAAACATCTGCTTAGGTCCATCATTTGTTTCTTCTTGGTAAATTGGCAGTTTTGTACAAAACGTTAATTAATTGATTGATTGATTAATTTGCCTGGTGGTGGGTATTAAGGAGGGCACGTATTGCATGGAGCATGGGGTGTGGGGCATAAACAGTGAATCTGGGCACACTGAAAAAAAATAGAATTAAATTAAAAAAAAGAAATAAGAAAATAACAGCAAAAAACCAAAATGTTGATTTAATCTCTGACTTTTTCTTCCTCAAACCTGTGCCTTGCAGAAGACAGCATAAAAAGCTGCGATCTTTCTGCCCCTTGCCATCTGCTTGCTTTCATTTGCCTTTCCTTTTTTTTTTTTAAGTCCTGTAGCCCCAGGGCACCTGGATGGCTCAGTCACTTAAGCATCCGGCTTTTGGTTTTGGCTCAGGTTCTGATCTTGGGGTCCTGAGACAGAGCCCTGCGGCAGGTCCCTGCTCAGCGGGGAGTCTGCGTGTCCCTTTCCCTCTCCCCGCCCCCACTCTTCCTCTCCCACCCACTCCATAAATAAATAATCTTAAAAAAAAAAATCCTGTGTCCCCAACCTTCCTTTGCAAAATGGAAAAATGTCAACCTAACACCTTCTACCTTCTGCTCCTTTTTTTCCCTTTTCCCTCTTCCTTAAAAAATTTAGCTGTAAGAACCTCCCAACAACTGGTGTCCCAGAGAAACTCCTGAACATGTCCTCCTGGAAGCCCATACCTGGTGGCACTGTTAGTAATTGCAAGACTGGAAACACCAATGTCCGGCGATGGGAAAACGGACAAAACATTGAGCCCTACCATTCACGTGACAGAGGATGACACAATCATGAAAATGAATGAAAACACCGTTGGCTGCCACAGCATGGAGAAATCGTACAGACATGGCAGGGAATGAGGAAAGCAGGCTGCAGAGGACTGAAAGGGGCTTGTGCTGCTCTTGGATAGAAGCATTTCATTGCTATGGAGGTGACTTGGGGGAGGCCTCATATCAAGATAGTGGTACCCCAAAAGTCAAAGCATCCTGGACTGGAGTTGCGCCATAAGGTGTCCTGGAGGGACGGAGGGACCTGACATGGGTGTTGCTTGAGCAGGAAGAAAACCTCTGATGACGTGCTAAGCAGCTGGGATTTTAGACTGCTTTGTGACCGCAGTGTGACTTAGCTGGCCCTGGCGCCTGCAGACACACATGAAAGCTGTGTGATAGGTGAGGCGGATGATGACCAACACACAGCTCAGGGTGTGGCTGCTTCTGGGGGAAGCAAATGGGTTGGGAACAAGATAGAGCACACAGGGAGATGAACTTGTGAAAGTGATGTTCTTTAGGCTTTAGAATTTATACATGTTCATGTCAATGCCAAATATGATATAATAGAAAAGTTTAAAGCACTCTAAAATAGTTTAGAAACTCAGCAGCATTAAAGGCAGAATCAATGTGGCAGGTAAATAGGGGATTACCCTGAAATTCTCTCAATTTGCTGTTTTGAAATTTTTCATAATAAAATGTTGGATAAAAGCCCTGACTGGCCAACAGTTACATTAAGAATTTTTGCAAAAAGCTACCCCAACACAACAATATTTTGATTTTTTTCAGCTCTTGTAACTATGCATAGTGTTTTCCTAGATGTGGTTGTAATGGATGTAGTATTTTATAGCTTGCTTTTTTATTTAATAGTTTATTATCAACATTTCTCTGGAATTCACGTGTTTTAGTGAGTACATGCATATTTGGGGGAATTCCTTCTATCCCACACAACTGCAGGTATCCCTTTCAGACCCCCATCACACTCCAAAAGCCAAAGATAGTTTTTAAAGTAGTGGTAGGAATAATTAGAGCTCAAACATATGCTACTTTGTCTGAAGTTGCCTTAGGTGATGCTGTATCTATATGCCAACTGCTCTTTTCTCAAGATGAAGGGAAACTGTTTGAGATTAAGACACATGGGCCTAGTAATAGCATTTCCTCAGTTCATTGTGACAGGCCTACTATGTGTTAGGCGCTGGCTGGAGAAATCTGTTACCTTTCCTTCTGGACTTCCCTCTTTTAGCTTCTGCTACTTCTGCCCCACCACCCTCTCAAAACAGCAACTGAATTAAAGTCTCCATGGGTTAAAAACTTATAACATCCTCAAAACGACAAAAAACCAAAACCAAAACCAAAAACAAAAAAACAAAAAAACAAACCAAACAACAACAACAACAACAAAACCCAAACCCACATATGTTTGGAAGCATACCTCTTTTGTTTTTTCCTGGTTATAAAAGTTATTCATGTTCATGGTAGATAACCTAGAAAATACATGGACATAAAACCCACTGGTCTTTCCACCACCCAGAACTAGATTGCTGCTAGTGTTTAAGTCTTTTAAAGCAATGTACTTTTTAACAGTCTTTCTGCCTGAAGGCGAAGTGTTAAACTACAACTATTCTATTGGTCCCATTTCTACCGTGCACCTGCACAGTCATAACCCAGATGAAATTAACACCAGTGCCGTATGGTCCACCTCTTTTTACCCACGCGGTAGCTGTAACAAGAAGTCTTCCCATCATCATTAAGATATGATTTAATATGTCAAGTGTATAAAATCCTCCACTCAGAATAGCAAACAGCTGTTCACCGTCTCCAGTGAGCCTGGAGCCAGAAGAAGGAGACTGAAAGGTTGGGGCTCTGGGCAACTTCTGGCCCAACAAGGGAAGGGCAAAAGTTAGTTCCTGGTGGGTCCGGGCCAAACCCTATTTAGTCCCTGTGTCTCCTGAAGTGCCCAGCTACTGGGACTTGGATATTTGGGCTTGAAAGTATAGAACAATTACTTGCTCTTTCTATATCTTTCTGACTTTTCAGGACATCATGGTTGGTGGTTTGTTGTGGGAGGGCTGCGGTTGTCCAGTTCTTTCAAAGAAGCCTGTGTTGTCATCTAGAGTCTAAAGTGGGGGGGGATTTTGTGACCCGTGGGTGTTCTGTTCACAGAGATCTGACTTTGCCGTGTCTGCCATCAGCTTCCCTTCCCAGAATTCAGCTCTCTTCTGTTCACCTTCTGCTGGCTACCATCTTGCCCGCTTGTCCTTGCCAGCTCTCGGCAGGAGGGCTTAATGTCTTTCTCCACCAGCTGGTGGAGTGAATCGAGCGTCTGACTCGGAGCAGTGCGTGTCTGTTTAGTCCACCAACCTTTGGGAATGCCTGCCATGTGCTCTACATGGCTCCAGGGGACCAAGTAGGGGACTCTAAGGCTATTGTAACAGCCTTCTTGATATTATAGATAAAGAAGCCAAGGCCAGAGAGGGTACATCACTAGCTAGAAGTCACAGTAAAAAAAATATAAGAAAAGTTACTGCCCTAAGAGATTTTGCCACCTGAATATATATTATGCATGTCTCAGTAGGTTATACTGCATATTTATTGGGAGCTGGAAGATTTTAGAAGCCTACAAGGAAGTGTAGGTAGGAACATCATGTAAATAGAGGCCCAAACCCACACAATTCTGTGATGAGAAAGATATACATTTATGGAGATATACACTTGCTAGCAGTACCTCATTCACACCCTTTGGTCCTCATTTCAGTTTGCACCAGGAGGATGCTATCACTTTCTTCTACAAGCACGTGCACCTGAGGGGCTGAAGGCTTTTTCTTAACCTGCCTGTGCAGAGGATTGGAAATTTCTAGGAGATCACATACCCAGGAATATCCTTTAGCCAATGATAGATGGGAGCTGGAGAATAAATACCCCAGCTCCCTCCCTCCTAATGTGGGTGATTGAGGTGCATTCTATAGTTTCCCCAAATTTCCTGGTGGGATCACGCCCCTCAGTTGTTACCAGTTGCCTCCTATTATAACATGTACATTCACACTCCCTTCATTGGCATTATTCCCTTCTCTGTTTCACTTCCCCACTCCCTCATCAGTGTTTACTGGGATGACCCCCCAAATAAACTCTTCACACTTCAATCTTGCTCTGGGTCAGCTTCTTAGGGAACCCAAACTAACTCAGGAGTTATCATCACCCACAGCCTCACTGAGCGTTTGCCCAAGACTGTGCCTCCACGGAAAAATGGTTGTTAACACACAGAACTCAAAGTGAAAACCTATGCATGATAGTTTATGTATCTACTCTGAGCCAAAAGAAACTGGGCATGTGCCCACACTCCTGTGTATAAATGACTTTGTCTTGCAAGGGGGCAGGAGTGGGTGAGTAAGGAGTAAGGAAGCATTTACTAAGCACACATTGTATGCCAAGCTATATTAGGCCGCCATATGCATGAGCCCTGTGAGGTGGGTGCACATTTAATTCAATTTTACAGATGGGAAAAGGGAAGTCAAGCAATTTGCTGGGCAGTCACTAAATGGTAGAGCTCACATTTGAATCTAGTGCTATCTGACTCTAAAACTCTAAATATGGTGCTTTTTCCAAGCTCTCATGCTGCAGCCTAGAGCTTACAAATATGCCCAGCAGCCATGACCCTGGACTTGGGATGCCCTGCTGCTGGCAGTGGAATTCTTAACCATATCCTCAGCCCATAAACACTGTTCCTCTCCCCATTCCAAGACAAGCCCCCACAGCAGTGACCCTGCACTCTCTCTTCCATGTACACATATCCCAGGCTGCCCTTCTGGGGCTCCATTTTCCTCTCTGTTTCAATTAAACCTCATGGATCCTGTGTGCAGATATTCCACAGCAGGAAATGAGGAGGGCTGGAGGTGAGGAATCCTAAGCTCTCGGCAGGGGGGCCTTGGTCATTAGCCAGCCTTTAGTTGCCTCTAGCTGTGCCTGCAGTGTGGTCTGTGGACATGCAGTGGGTTAATGTTGGTTGTGCTGGTCAGGAGGTGGGCTCAATGGCTGTACCTTGGCCAAGCCAGCTCGCCACACGTCTCCCCTGCCATCACTTCTACCTTGTTTTAGGCACTGTCACCTGAGTCTCATTTCCCCTCCAGTTCCTGGGGGACAGGAGCTAAGTCTACTTCACTTTTATGCCATCAAAGAATCTGGAACATTCCATTAGCGACAATAGACATCTGAATGAATGGCATGGCTGTTTTCTAGAACCAGGCTTCATGAGCATGTGCCTTTAAAGACTGAGTTTTTGATTGCTCTTAAATTTTGTTGACTATTTTTAAATGAAAATAGTCAAACTATCAGAACCGTGTAATGAGTATTTTTGAACATAATTAATAGTGTAATGATGCCTTTATGAACATCAACAAGATGTAACAAGTAGCATTTGCCATATCTGATGTAGCTCCCAGGAGGCCAGGTCTCTTATCTGCTTCAATGGTGATAATGACCCTATCTTGCACAAAGACATCTTGTCCAGCGCTTCATAGAGTGCACACACAGGAACTAAGCCTCAGCACCATCCAAGTTGACTCTTTACCCAATTCCACACTAGTTACTGAGAGGCCACCATGGGTCAGGCCATGTGGAGGGCACACAGTGACCTCAACTTCTTCTTCTTTTTTTTTTTTTTTTAAGATTTTATTTATTTACTTGACAGAGAGAGATCACAAGTAGGCAGAAAGGCAGGCAGAGAGAGAGAGGAAGAAGCAGGCTCCCTGCCGAGCAGAGAGCCCGATGCGGGACTCGATCCCAGGACCCTGAGATCATGACCTGAGCTGAAGGCAGCGGCTTAACCCACTGAGCCACCCAGGCACCCGACCTCAACTTCTTAATGAGGAAGCATGGTTCCCAGGCTTGAGACATTCACCAGAGTCTAGAGAGGGCATAGACATGTAAATAGATATTGCACGATGACATGCTAAGTCTAATGCTCCATTTTAGAGAATGACAAACTGAGAACCCAAGAACTCTGCAGTTTCATCTCTAGTGAACCTCACTAGCTCAAAGGGGGGAAGCGGTGGCCAGACTGGGACCTTGAGCTCCAACTTCCTGTTACTTAGCTGTATGATCCTTACCAAGTTTCTGTCCAACTCTGGACCAGTTTTCTCCTCTTAAAGAGTCAGGCTGGAGTCTTTTGAAGGTCTCCCTTCAGTTTTGAGTTTCTAGAACTTTCCACAGTGAAGTATTTAACCAGGCTTCCTTCTCCTTCTTGTTTGCCTATAACCTTCTCTTTGAGCCAGAGCCTGAAGGGATTTCCAGCTTTGCCTGGATTCCCTGATGGGTTCTAATTCCACCCTCTAGTTACCCACGCCAGGACTAATTCTCCCAGTCAGGAACTCCTCTTGTGGAGCTAACTCATGTCCCTATTGCTGCAGTTTCCATTAATTTCCTTTGACCTGTCCTTGGGGGAAGCTCATGGTTACTGATAATTCTAGTTAATCCTTTAACTAGGAAAAGGAAACTAACCATCTAATAGGCAGAATGAGGGAATAACTTGGCATGCCATCTGCAAAATATAAACCTAAAATATTCCAGAATGTTCTCTGAGAGGCCACAGCCATTAATGCCTGCAAGCTGGTTACTGCAGGGCCTTGTCTCCCAGTGGTGGGCACACTTGTGAGCTGAGCCAGGAGCGGGCACGGGTGTTGGCAGCTCCTGCTGTTTTCCCTCTCTGCGTGTTTGTGGCATAATAATTTTACTTGCTAAGGCAGAACAACTCCAGCCCTATAAAGGACTTTCTGACATCTCTCTGAGCAGCTGGCCTTCCCTCATTTCAGAAGATGTCATGGTTTATTAATTCCTTGCAGAAGCAATAAGAACTGGGTATTGGCTTAATTTGGGGCCAATTTACCGTTATGGTAGAAAAATGGGCCCTGTCTCCTTTGATTCAACACAGGGGTCTATAGTCCCTCCCTTAACTCCTCCTGTGCCAGGCTCTCCCCCGACCCACTTTAACCGTGTCACCTTGGGCCCATTATTTACTTTTTCTGGGCCTCAATTTCCTCAATATGGAATTGGGATAGCTACAGTATGCATTTCACAGGATTGTGTGAGTGGATATTTAGTTATTGAGTTATTTTAGGGTCCCTTCTACCAAGAGTTTCAAATCAAAAGGCTATTTTTGAAAATCTGGCGATTTCACATAAAAAGACAGATTTTCAGTTTTTCATAAATAAGTGGAAGCCATGCCAGCCTTATGTTCATATTCCCAGGGGGAACAACCATCCGGAGCTGAGTAGAGGCATCCCCCTTTAGGAAGGATGCCTGGGACATGCCGGGGTCTTTGGGTCTTCTTGCCCCAGTCTACATGGCCAGGGCCAGGGACTTCCTTCATGTCCTGTCTGGCCCTGAGGCCTCGTGTCTGTGGCCTGATGGGAATTTGGGGTGGGTTTCCGGGTCTTCTACACATTCTACAGATAGAGGGCGTAAGGACTCTACATGGCTCTGTTTTCAGCTGTGTGGTGCTGGTCAGAGTGAGTGATTTTGTCATCTGTGTCACCATGGGGTGCCACGGTGCCTGACACCTGTGAGGCAGTCAGCACAACCACGTGTTTGTTAGCTGAACCATGGAACAGTGACGCTTCCAAAGAGATTGTCTTAATGACATGTTCATAACTTCAACCTACCTTATAATGTACCTGACAGCAGGAAAGGAATAGAAAGGAGTCTTATGTATCTTTTTTTTTTTTTTTTTTTTTTTTATTTATTTATTTGACAGAGAGAAATCACAAGTAGGCAGAGAGGCAGGCAGAGAGAGAGAGAGAGAGAGGAGGAAGCAGGCTCCCTGCTGAGCAGAGAGCCCGATGCGGGACTCGATCCCAGGACCCTGAGATCATGACCTGAGCCGAAGGCAGCGGCTTAATCCACTGAGCCACCCAGGCGCCCGAGTCTTATGTATCTTAAGTGTGAATCCTCTTCTAAAAACATTTTATTATTTCATGCATTATATAAGTGATGAGTATTTACTGTAGAAAAAGACAAATAAGAAAAAAAAAAAAAAGAACATTTCAACAAGGACGTGATGGAACCCTGGGTCTAAGCAGATCTGGAATGTTCTGGAGCTCTCAGCTCTCTTCCTCTAGCATCAGGCCTCACTTCTGTATTCTGATTCCCATTCCCTGGTTGTTGGCATCATCATCTATGAAGGAGGGAGTGCCAGGAGAACAGTTCCCAGCATTTAATCTTATTATTTCAAGCACAGCTCAGGATGGGGGTGCTGAATGCCAGCTGTTTAGCTCAAACGCATCTTCCTATTTTCTGGAAGAGTGAAACTAACGTGTCATGGGAGACCCCTTCATGCCTGGCATGCTCACAGTCATTGTCTGATTCAGTCCTCACCAGCGCTCCCTACCCAGTGGAATCTGGGGCTTGAAAGAACCAAGCAAGTTGGCTGTGAGTCGGGAGTATGCCCAAGCCATCCCAGACACCACCTCCGATCTATCCTACATCAAGGGCCTTGAGCCACTGGCTCAGAGCAACTTCCATACATTTGTCCCCGGTTGTCTTGCAACACCATGAATGAACAGCCCTGAAATGAAACGAAATGAAACAAAACAAAACAAACAAAACAAAACAAAACATCAAACAAAGCATCACCCAATACTTGGAAGCTTAGCTCTATGTGCCGTGCAGAGCCTGGCAGGATTGGGTTGGAGGACTGGATTTACCCATTTCCAGCAGTGTGACCTATCATGAAACTGCTTCTCCTCTCCTCGCCGAGCTCTCCCTCAGCAACTCGGGACCGCCCTCTGGCCTTACCTGTTTGTTCTCTGGGACACTGTGCAACCCAAGGGAAGGAGAAATGAGTGAGCTATGCAGGGAAAACAGCATGCAAGAACATTTCCTTTCCATGTGAGTGAGAACTTGACTTAGCTCGGGCTTTTTCTTTCCATCCTTGGCCTTCTGCAACTTGCTTGTGTTTCTCCCCACCCCGGCGCCCCCTTTGAGGCTCCCCAACTGCTAATGTTCACTTCTGCGGAAAATGATAGGTGACAGGTTGCTCCCTGAGATACCCACAATCAGATAAGCCAGGAGGGGAAACGAGTTCTTCGGGAAGAGAAGCAGACTGTACTTTGGAAATTAAATATTCCTTAGAGGAGCACAGGAAACTTAAGATTCCAGCCCCAGGTTTCTGAGGACAGCTCAGCAGAACGACTGCTCCCTCCCTGGGGCGAGGGTTGAGAGGGGTGGAAGCTTTGCTCCCCACATCTGCAACTGTCATCTGGGGCCAGGGACTGGGCTTGGCATCCGCCCCCACGCAGCCCAGGCAATGGGCCCCTACCCCCCTCCTCACCTACCCCTGCTGGAGCCCGGCCCTACTTCGCTCACTCAATATTACGCCTTGTGCTTTCCAGTTTCAGTTTCTTGATGCTCACTTGAAGCAAGGATGTGAGAAGCAGCCTGTTACCGCCATTCCCTATGTGGAGAAACTGAGGCACAAAAGGTTGAGCAGGAGCCCAAAGAACAAAAGAGCTGAAGTGTGAGTGACCCTCTGACCAGAGCTCCGAATGTGCTCTCCCACATCCACCCTGCGGGTGCACGTACACACACACACACACACACACACACACACGCTGAGTTTTACGGCTCTCTAAAATTTATGAGGAAAGTTGAGTACCCAGAGATCTCTTAATTAAGTGGCCTTCCCATAGGAGAAAGGAAATGGGCTTCCATATTCTTAGCACTGACATCAGATTGCATGATTTATTACCCATGGCTTGTGCTTCTCCCCAAATCAACTCTGTACTACAAACATCTATCACTTTGAAGGCGGTTCAGGTGCCACCTTCCTCTCGCCCTCCCCCTTCCCTAGTACCCTCCAGGCCTCAGCATTTCCTCTTATCTACCCCTTTACCCCAAACCTTCAGGGTTAGGCTGGAGTCCTGATCAGACACCCTGGGTCATCAGCCCTGGGAGAGAGGGGAAAGCACCAAGTCCAGGGCTGGCACAGGGTGGACGGGGGGTGGCTGTGGGCTGCCCTAATCTGTGTGGGGAGGGGACAAAGAGGGGGTGGGTAGCTGGTGCCTGGTTCTTCCTCATAGCCCACTACGCCTGCTGATGGCCGCCATGAAGATATATGGGTTTAATCAGGCCCCTGACAGGTAAAGACCCTAACAACGAGGACAGTTTGTTCTCCCAAACTGTTGAGTATCTAAGCCAAATGTTTACTTTGGAATTGAATGAATAACATTGTTCTGGGAAAGGAAATTTAAAAAAGCAGGCTTGTAATTTACAGTAGAGAGGAGAGCCGATCTGGAGGTCTTGTTCCCCTCCCCCCCTTCCCTTCCCAGGCCCAAGCCCCCCTCCCACAAACCATCTCTCGTTTTGCTGTTTTAAACTTCTAAACACACCACAACCAACGAGCTCATCTTCTTAGCCCTGCCAGGAAAGGTCTCAACATTGCCAGACTCCCTAGAGCTGCCAAGAGAACTCAGTGCTTCAAGGCAAAGGTTCTGGACTGCACCCCCCTAACCTTTTTAAAAATCAAAGCAAATGCCACTAAAATTCCAAATGCTGGGAGACACATTCAAAATGCGGAGTGAAGGGTGAAGATTTGAGGTAGGCCAGAGGTTCGCCTGCCCCCACGTCAATAAAGCCACGGCAACGCCCACCCCCATCTCTCCCTCGCCTCCAACCCAAGCTAAGCCTCGCAAAATGCACCCCTCTCCTAGGTTTGCGGAATCCCTTCATAAGGAAGGTTGATTTGTTTTTAAAATAAATAAATGGGGAGGGGCGCCTGGGTGACTCAGTGGGTTAAAGCCTCTGCCTTCAGCTCAGGTCATAATCTCAGGGTCCTGAGGTCTGGCTCTCTGCTCAGCAGGGAGCCTGTTCCCTCCTCTCTCTCTGCCTGCCTCTCTGCCTACTTGTGATCTCTGTCTGTCAAATGAATAAATAAAATATTTATAAATAAATAAATACATAAATAAATGGAGGGACAGAGGGAGTGAGGGATTGTTCCTTTTTATCCAGCATCTAGAAAACTCTCAGGGACTATTTTTTGAAGAGAGACCAGTAGCACCTCTTATCTGTGCTGAGGCATGGGGTGTTGATTTGCAGCAGTGGACACGCTGGTCAGCCAGGGGGTGCTCCAGACCAGCCTGTTTTCTTCAAACAGACATCTCATTTCCAGATGATGTATTCCTCCACCCCACAGAGAGCAGCTCAGAGACCTCCAGCCATCTC
Organism: Mustela lutreola; assembly: GCF_030435805.1. Taxonomy (NCBI): domain Eukaryota; kingdom Metazoa; phylum Chordata; class Mammalia; order Carnivora; family Mustelidae; genus Mustela; species Mustela lutreola. The sequence goes on from NC_081295.1 coordinate 91,763,849, forward strand.
TCTTTCTGGAGTGTCCCTCAGTTAAGACAGAAGGAAGGGGGGCGCCTGGGTGGCTCAGTGGTTTGGGCTGCTGTCTTCGGCTCAGGTCATGATCTCAGGGTCCTGGGATCGAGCCCTGCATCGGGCTCCCTGCTCCGCAGGAAGCCTGCTTCCCTCTCTCTCTCTCTCTTTCTCTGCCTGCCTCTCTGCCTACTTGTGATCTCTGTCTGTCAAATAAATAAATAAAATCTTTAAAAAAAAAAAAAAAAGACAGAAGGAAGGGACCTGTGTGCACTGGCTGCTGAGCTGGGGGAGGGTGTTTCTCCAGAAGGATCCCCAGCTCCCTGGGTCTGGCCTTAAATTAAGCTGGGTCCCAGTTTAGCCTCAGACAAGGACACCTCCCTCCCCTCTTCTCTTCTAGAAACCAGGGCCTCGATGCCCGCCTGCCCGCCTACCTACTTCGGATGCCTTGGATTAGCTAATTGATGGGGTGTGGGGGGGTGCTTTGAACATTTCAAGGCCTGGTCAGGGGCCAAGTCTCATTACTTGGCTTCAAAGTAAGAAACTCCATAAAATTTCATTGGTGGAGCTGATTGTTCCAGATTGTCCCAACGGAACTGAACCCACCACAACACCCCAGGCCTCATGTTTTAATGTGGGGTGAGAACATGTGTGTGGTACTGGGCTATGGCGGGGAGGGGGAGGAGAGTAGGAACCCCCAGCCCAGTTTGCATTTTTTTCTCCTTTCAAACACTTAAAAATTACAAAAGAACTATAACCTCATTACCTAAGATTTGGAAAATGGAGAAGAGGAAAAGAAAATATTCCAGAAGCCCACCCCTTAATACAATAATAATATTTCTTCGAGGCATTTTTTGTATGTATAATTTTTATACAGTACAAGTCAGCATATGCATATAAAATGGCCTGGGGTGTTTTTTATTTTTGCCCTTTTTCTTTCCTCTAAGCATTAAATCATAAACATTTCCCCCCACCTCTTCGAAGCCAGTATTTTAAGTGGCTGGGTGATATTCTGTTCTGGAATGTGGAATAATTATTATATGTTGAGGTTGTTTATAGTTTTACATTTTTATAAATAACACGAACATCGGCATATTTCCCCCGGGATTGAGTCTTGAATTTCTTTTTTTTTTTTTTTAAAGTAACATTTTTCTGATTATAAACATCACCCATATTTATTTTTTTTAAAGTGTGGAAAATCTAGGAAAGTATGAAGAAGATAATAAAAATCACCCATAATTGTTGTGCCCAGAGAGAATTGCTGTTAACTTTTGAGTGTATTTCCTTCACACACACAAACACACACACACACACACACACACACACACACACATTAGAAACAGGATCGTGCTGCACAGAAGTTTTGTAGGTCTCTGGGGCCGGGAGAATAAAATTGTCAGAGGAAATATTATTTCCAGGAGAGATTCAACGTGTGATATGTGTAGTTTTGAACCTGGACACATGTTCCTTCAGACTGTGGAGGCTGGGCCCAACCTGTGCCCAGCCATGGGGCCGGGAGGGTGCCCCGAGGGCTGCTAGCAGTGCAGCTTTGTCAAGGTTCGTGGCCTCGCTTTGGGGATGAGGTCAACTGCAAGGCCACGGTGGGTGCGAGCAAATGCACTTTCCTCATTTCTTCTGACAAGCGCTGCAGAGCTCCTGATTTATGGCCACACTTCACGGGACACTAGTAAACGTCCCATAGTGTATTTTGTAAGAGTAATGAAGTCTCAGTAACCCCAGCCCTCCCCGCAGCCTCTGCTAATAAATTTCCTTCTGGGAGAGGGGTGAGCCTGCCAGGCACTTGGCAGAGTCTTTGGGGCTGTGGATTAGCAGCCCCCTGCCCCAGGGCTGCTATTGTCCCCCCAATCTCACTCCAAAGGAAATGGGGGGCTTCGCTGCACCCCCCCACCTCCAGCCACCCCTAAAATGCAGAGCGCTCAAAAGGCAGGAGAAAGATGAAAAGTGAGTCAAGGAGCTGCAAGAGGAGGAGGAGAAACCCCAAACCATAATTGCTCCTTTCCTTCTGCAGCTCAGATTACTGGCCAGGGGCTGAGGGGCAGCGGAGGACTGTTTCTTTTTTGACTACTGTTTCCCTTGAGTTGGAAGATGAACTATGGGATGAAAGAAGGCGGAGAGGCCATTGAGATGGGCTGAGTGGGGGTGGGGCTTTGCAGGGTTATCACAGAAGGAGGATTGGGGGATGTGGGCAGAAGTAGGGCTCAGAAGTCGGGTGGGGGAGGTGTGGGGGGCCTGGGAGGGGCTGACAGTACTGATGCCCCACCCCCACCCAACACAGACACTTTAAAGGGCTAAGACAGAAGAAATATTTGTCTCTTCATAGAATAGCTGCCCCCTTGTGCCTCCCCTCCCGTATATTTGGTATGGATGTTTTTCTTACTCATTATTTGAATTCAACTTTCCATTCAGGCAGAGCCCGCCTGGTCCCACATGATGGGTGGGGGGTTGGGGGTGGTGGTGGCCAGGGACACAAAGATGGGTAGATACAACCCTTGTGAAGGTAACAGGAGTCAGAGCTCGTACTTGGTGAGTGCTTACTGTGTACTAGGCACTGTTCCAAGCCCTTTACATGTATGTATCAATTCATTTACTCCTCACAAAACCCAAAGTTGTAGGCATTTAATGATCATCACTTCTGTGTTACTTAGGGTTGAGCGGCTCTCCCGAGATCTCTCTGGTTTCTGAGTCCAGGATCTCAGGAACCCCTGGAATCATGAGCACCGAGCTGGCAGGCCACCTAGACTTTCTCCCCAATAAGCAGGTTATTCTACAAAGTAGGACCCTGAGGCCCAGAGAGGAGAAGTAACTTGCCCAAGGTCACACAGCAAGGTGGCAAGACGGGGCTGAGAGTCCTACAGCAGGACCCCATGGCTGGAGCTCTTGCCACTTGTCCTGCCTGCTGGCCTTTAGCCATTTGATCTCCCTCATGCATATTCTGAGAAGACAGTGAAGTGCGAATGCTTTTCTGAAGTCTGGAAACTTTCTGTTTGCAGTGAACTACTCTGAAGACCCACCCAATGGACCTGGAAGGAATCATGAGGAAGGCTGGTTAAAGAAAGGTTAGGAATTCCAAACCCACAGGCTGGGGAACATTCTGGTATCACTGGGGTGGTGAATGAGTTTTGAAAGTTAAAAACTGATGTTTTAGTGACATATTGCCCATGTGTAGAAACTTCCCATATGATATTTACCAATTCTCCCACGAAGACTTGCAGTCTGTGGCATGATCGCCTGGACTAGGGTGCCCCATGTAAACATTCAGAACAGGCAGATGCTGGTGCATAAGGGAGAAATGGCCTGGGAGTGGTTGGCTGGGTATCAGAGCCTGAATGGCCGGGTACATCGGAGACTCGATCATGAGATGACTCTGGTGCCCCCACAGGAACTCCCAACCCTACCAGAAATTGCCAAGTGCCTGAGACAGACCTTTATGGCAAAGCAAACCTTATGGGTAAAATCTGCGTTTGGACGCACTGGATTTGGGGAAAAGTAGAACGGGGTGTGAACTGCAGTCTTTCACTGCTCTGGGTTATGTCTCTGTCTCTGTTGGTCGTGGTGGTGGTGTTTGCTTCAGCCACCTCATTTGCAACCAGGGCATCACTGTGAATATCCCTTTAAGTTCTGACCCACCATTCTGTGATTCTCCATTGAAGATGGATTATACTTTAAGAGGAGCCCAGAGTAGGCTGAATGTCATTTGTAGCCCAGTGTCGCTCAGAAAATCAAGCATTCCAATTCACTCTCCAAAAAACATTGTAGGTGGCTCAGGCAGTTAAGCATCTGTGGCTCAGGTCATGATCCCTGAGTCCTGGGATTGAGACCCACATCTGGCTTCCTGCTCAGCGGGGAGTTTCCTTCTCCCTCTCCCTCTGTGCTCTCTCTCAAATAAATAAAACCTTAAAAAAAAATTGCAGGCTGGTTTCATAGCAGGGGGAAGGGCCATCAGCTGGGGGTCAGTGTCACCAGCCAGCAGCGGTTCCTCATGTCTCTGTGAGTGATTTGGATGCAAAATAAGGGCAGGGACCCATCCTGCAAAGTACAGGGGGAGGTGGGTATGGCACGGCCCCATTATCCCTGATCCTCATGGCATCCCTGGCAGTACGTGTGTTTATGGCCGTTTAAAGATGAACGAGCCAGACACCGAGGGTCTCGGAGACTCTCAGTGCTTGGGGGGTAGGTGTGAAATGACACAGACCGGAAAGTAAAGTAGTGCAGAAGACTGCAGCTATAAACTGTCTCCACTAAGTGGTCTAGCACGCTGAGGGCAGACCTGTGTGTCCAATCTGTGTCAGTCCCCTCCCTGTTTCTCCTTCTTTAGGGCAGGGGACAACCAGAGGGGCTACATGGTGGGGTGATGGAACGCTGGATTGTGAAGTTTTGGGGGGCCTCGGTGTGAGTGCCGGGCCTTGTTCACTGCAGGCTTCAGTGAGTATTTGTTGAATTGAGGTGGGCTCCTGCTGGGCTCCTGGAGATGTTACACCGGCTGGATCACCCGCCCAATCAGATAAACTGGGGAGGATGAAAGCGATTCCTGAATACAGTGGAAGGGCTATTCGTCTCCCTCAGAAGGAGAATGGTGAGGACCCCGGAGAGGGGCTCACCCCCTTTTCTACGCTCTTTGCGAGGACACACAGGAGTGGGCAGCATGCCCCCTGCAGAAACAGACACATTTGTGGGATTTCTCAGCCTTTCAAACCTGGACCGCCTTCTGATGAGCATTAAAGAATCTCATCCCTTCTCTTGATGCTTTTTTGAAATTTTAAAATAAATGAAATAGTGACTTTAGAAGAAGATCAATGACAGATTCAGAGCACGCTTTTTCCCCCCAAACGTCTCATGTCCCTTGGAGAGTCTGATGAACATGAGGCAGGCACTGATATAGGCCATTTTTCACTCCAGGTGGGTGTGGAAATTGAATTTATCAGGCGCTGCCCAGGTTTGAGGTCAGAAAGAACACTCCTCTCTTTGCTGCTCCTCCTCTCACTGTGGGGTTTGCAGGACTGGGGACTGTGAGCGTGGCCTTGACCAGCCCTGGCCAGCAGTCCTTGACCAAGGTGGCAAGGCTCCGTGACAAAATAGAGTGCTATGCAATGTACATTCTTGCTGTCATTAATGATGTGCCTATGATTATTTATGATTCTGAGCTTTTCCACTGTACCACGTGGCCTTTTAATTTTGGCTTCACCTTCTCAGCAGGAGTGAGCCATGGGCAACTTAGAGGGTATCTCTTTGCTCATCATTTATTTTTTTCATGGCTTCAGGCTCACCCGTGGCTGTTTTTTCCTCTGTTCATCGCTTTTTGAGCCTGCATTTCTTGGGTGTCCACACGACATGAGAGACGCTCAGAAACACCACCCTCCCCACCCTGAAGGAGCTTAGGCTGGCCTACAGGAAACCAGACGGAGACCCGTTGTAGGTAAATGATTAGGTGTCTATGGTTGAGTGCCTTAAAACTCAGGCTTTCTGTCCAAGGTAACTATTTTTCCAACATTCTCTTCCATTCTCTAAGGCCAGAACAAATCTGGCCTAATTACCAACTCGGGCAATTCCTCTAACCTCTTTGAACATCAGTTGACTTGAAACCAATGTTGAGTGAGATGGTGTTTAGACCCCTTTCCTGGTCTGCCCAGGGTCTGGGGAACTCCTGTCACCACCGGAGTGAGGCCCATTGCCCTCATGATCTGAAGGTCCCCTGTCCCTGAAATCCTCTGGTCCCGCCCTGTCTGACTGCTCTCCAAGGCGCTTCCCTGCTCACTACCTGGCTCCTTTGCTTTTCCGACTCCTTGTCTTTTTTTCTTCCATCTTGAAGGAAAAAGTGAAAATAGGAGAGCTGGCATTTCTAGGACATTGTGGGTGGCCTATAGGGGGGATGATGAAGTAGAGGGCTGGGGGGAGGGGCACACAGTTGACTCACCAAATCACCCTGAGGAGCCAGTTCCCATCATCATGATCCTGCTCACTGCCAAGAGACCATCACCATGCTTGTGGTGAGTTCGCTGCCAGCTGAGTGGTCCAGGGCCATTGGGAGGCCTCCGAGGAGCCCAGGGTGAGTGGAGACAGCCACTTGGCCAAGAGATGTGAAGACCCTTCATGGGGTAGAGAGCCCCCTGAGGGCTGTGGCTCTCCCCAAGCTG